>NC_043748.1:4002403-5376570 GCF_902148845.1 Salarias fasciatus | reverse complement strand
TTGTTCTGCCTCAATATCATTTCAAGTAAATCAATTAGATACTTTTGCACATTAAGATAGATGTGCTGATTATTAAATTACTTCTTTGAAAATAAGAAGCATGTTTCAGTTGTATACTAAAACTTCAGCGTTGACTTGTTGCATGAGAACAGTCTTGTATTTAAAGGTGGTAATTTTTCATGCCGTAACATGCTCTCTGTTGGTTTCGTTCCAGAGGACTACCTGCCCCTCATCGCCGGCTTCGTGGCCGTCACAGTCGTCGTCATCTCCGTCATCTTCGTCTTCCTCTACTCCATCTACTACAAGAACACCAAGATGCGCCGCTACAGTCTCAAAAACCCCAAACTCAGCACTCACAACGGCAACGTGGCCACGAACGGCTGGGATCTGCCGTTACCCATGACCAAGCTGTCTTAGCATGGCCCCAGATTACCGGCTGACCGCTCTGAACGACCTGCATCTCTCCGCCAGAGCCAGAACCTGCAGCCAAACGCTCAAAAAGGCTGAAGTGATGAGTAAAATGGAAGTTAAAAAACAGGGTTCACCTATTTGCAAATCGCATTATTTTGCTGGCGATAGAGCAAAAACCGACACATCAGGAGAGAGTCGCTCATTTTGAATGTGATAGCAGAGACACGAGAATGAAAACGTTTGAAAACAGGAAACCAGAACGAAGAGGCCGGTTTTGGGAGAGCGGTGTTTTCTGTTTCCTTTTTTTTTTATCTGATGCAGCGTTCTCGCTGCTTGGCAGTCCTTGAGTTGTTTTGGGAGAGTTTTTGTGCTGTTAAGTTTGATAATGATGAATAATGTAGGCGGGGTCAGGTCAGGTCAGTACTGTAGAGATGAATGAAGCGAGTGGCCGAGCTGCACGGTCAGGAACTGCTGAAGTTCTCAAACTGCTGTACTGTCCAGCATTTATAGTGCCTGCTTAGTTGTGTGAGTTATTGGAAGCGATTCAACTCCACACCAACAGGAATGCAGACTTTTGAACTGTGTGGTGATAACAGAACAGGTGGTATTTCCTATTTTACATCTGCGAGACGTTTCCTTGGTTTTGGAGAATAATTAACATTCATTTGTCCAGAGAAGCCTTTTGAACAGTGTCATTTTGAATCGTGTTTGCATTTGGCTTTATGATACATTTTTTAATTGGCATTTATCACCTGTGAACATCTAATGAGTTGCAAAATTCTCCTCCAGCTGTTTTCTTTTTTCATTATTAGAATCGTGTTGCTGCCATCACATTCAAAATGAGCTCATCCGTTCTCGTCCTGCAGCATCTGATGCTTCTGTTGTGACTGAAATATGTTTTAGTGAGATTTGCGGCTGATTTTAAACCTGTTCTTTGAAGCATTTCACTCATCGATCCAACCCGTGTGGAAGTAAGATGTTAGAGTACGGGAGGGTCTGAATACGACTCAGACAGAAGGAAACACTGGACAGTTTGGAAAATGTTTCTATCCCCCCAAATATCACACTATCAACCCCAAATCTAATGTCGCATAAATGAGTGTTTTATCCTGTCAGCCGGCTTGAGATGCACAAGTCATGACGTACTACTGGAATTCACCTGTTTTCACTGGAGCAAGAACTCAACTATTTATTCTGGGCAGAAAAGGGAATAATCTCAGCTCATTTCTTGGTTTCACTAACAATTTTTTTTGCATTAAATGCTGTCCCATCAAAATATACTCAGTCAAGATTTTTATATGTAGCTACTTCTCACACCAACAGGATGTCACATCATGTGTTTGAACTTTGTGAACTTCAGACTGCTGTGTGTTTTTTTCCCCTGACATAAACAGGAAATGTTGATACCTTTGAAAATGTGACATCACTGAATATGTGAAAACCAGATCAGCTTCACAGAGTTTGTGGCGATCGTTGCTCGAAAGTACATTTTGTTGAGCCTTTTGTCCTTTGGCCGTGCTCCCTAAGCCCCTGTGCCCTCCTCTCAGTGCCATACTGTATCAGGCTCTGGCCTTTCGGGACAAAATACATTGTTCCACAGTTGGGTGCTTTTTTTAAAAAGTGACTGCAGGCATTATAGCCCAATGCCACCCCCAAATTTTATGTTAAAGCTCAAGTTTATTTATGAGAAAAAGTGAAGAATGAAGGATTTTTGTACTGAGACTGGACTGCACACAGGATGTAAACACTGCACCTGCATAAAAAAAGGGGCATGAAGACATTTTATTACATTTGTGAATACTGCTGTAAATATTTATGACTCATGTTAAAACTGTATTTTATTATTAAAACCGTGGCTTAAAAAAAAACATCTTGTTTCGTCATTACATTTACTCCCATATAAGTAAACCTCAGTCAACACCTCGTATAATTTATGTTAATGGGAGATCAGACTGAAGTGTGAAGATTCCAAACTGTCTTCGACAAATGCATTTGGATGTTTTGCAATAAATTATAATTAGATGAAAAGAAATTATTATTCGGATTAGGAGCGAAATCTATTGTCATTACACGTGTTGTTACAGAGTAACGAAAGGTCATCTGGCATCCCATCCACAAGTTCAATGCACAGATTTACACGCTATGTGGGTAAATGTGATTATAGAGTAAATACACACATTTCAAGTATTTTTTTTTTAGATTTGGACTGAAATAGCTTTTGGGACATAATTCAAAAAATAGAAAAAAAAAAGGCTGATATTAAGTTTGTGCAGATCAAGGTCATGGCACGCTGGAACTGATACCAGTGATTAGTGTGAAGACAGGATACACTCTGGACAGGAGGCCGGTCCATCACAGGACACACACACACACACACACACACACACACACACACACACACACACACACACACACACACACACACACACACACACACACACACAGAGGCAGACAACACTTGGATGAAAACTTTTTGGATATTTCTGGACTCTTGTACCAGCCAGACAGGACAGGGGTCACCCTCTCTTCTGCGTTTGTGTGGATGGAGAGGATTCAGTTTTCTTTTTTTTTTTTTTTTTCTTCCGATGATCTTGTTCTCAGAATTCTGGGGATTTTTTTTTTTTTTTTTTTTTTTTAGGAGACTTGTTTTTCTTATTTCATTATGTTAGAAGGCTCTAACCCTCTTCCATAGGAGGGTGCTGTTACTGCGTCCAGACTCTCTGGAAACGTTCTGTTGCTGTGGGAAAAAATGCGACTAGGATTACATTTGAAGCGCAAATTTACAAAGATCACAACGATTAAATACACACAAATACCTTCAATGTTGCAACTGTATGGAAAACATAGGAATATTTTATAATTTCGTCTCATTTGCAATAAAAAAAAAAGAAGAAATACTCTGGCTAAGAAAGGTTAAGAGAGAGTAACAACTTTAATTCCGACTGTCTCCTGTATCAACTCCATCAGATTGAGTCTTTTTGCGGATTATTCCTTTAACTCGGACTCGCCCACACCTCTGCAGAAGCGGTCCGGACCTCTGCTGGAGTTAACGCGCTCGATCGGAAGTATCGAAGTATCACGTTAATGCGTCCCGGGTTAGTTTTACTTTCGACACTTTGTGCTGCGTGTCCAGGTGTAAAGGAAACTGCAGGAGGCGACGCACTGGGGACACGTCCGAGCGCCCGTTGGACCTGATTTCATTTTGAAAGTCAAACAGCTTAGGAGAAATCATGTTTTTTCTCCTTGTTCTCAGCGGCATACTCGCGTGCACAGGTAGTCTCTCTCTCTCTCTGTTGTCCGTGTTGTTTGCGCCTCTTCTTCAGGTATTAACTCTTGTTCTTTGACGGTGATCGTTGGAGTGTCGGCTGTTTCCAGAGCCTACGCCCATGTTCACATGAGATCCGTTCGAAACATTACGGACAGGGTTGTTTTACGAGCCTTTATCAGCAGAACGGTTCATTTCACTGCGGGGTTTTTAGTAGGTCATTCATTTCACCGCATTTTGAAAGTCGTCGTTCAAACTTCGCTCTACTCAGTCACGCTTCAATAAGTTTATTTGAACGTAAATTTCAACAGAAATTCAATAGCTCATATTAAAATCGATTGTTTTTCTCATCGTCAATAGTTTTAAACAGGTTCTTTACAATATAATTTTGTTTGTCGTGTGTGTGTGTGTGTGTGTGTGGGGGGGGGGGCAGTAACTGAACAGACACTACTGAATGCATGGATCTTATAGGAACTTTTTTTTTAAATTAAAGTGTAAAATTATTTAGTTTCCTGTAATTACATACTGGGGCGGGGCATTGATTTATTTTCTCACGGATCTGGTTCTCAGTGACAGTAAACTGCAGTGATCAATTTATCAGAACAGTCTGAGCTCATCCCTGACCACAGCCACAGGCCCAGCTCTGCCCTTTGTTTACACATGCTGTGTTTGCTTGAAGGGTTGCTCAGCAGTTTATATAAATAACCTGAGAGTCTTGGTCATGTTTGTTATTCTGGCTCATGATTGAAGCTTGTCAAGGTTTTTTTTTTTTTTAGTGAGATAAATAACAATCAATCTTTAGATAGTCTTTACATTAGTTTGCAGTGATCATGATTAACACTGACATCCTGATATCATGATCATCTCTTGTGACATTTCGAGAACATAAGAAGCAGTTTTGTTCTCACCGTGTCTTTCCAGGAAACGTTGCCGATGCCTCCTGCGAGCTGAAGGTGACCCCGCCCAGAGTGGTGGTGAGATATGGAAGCCCTTTATTGGCGACTTGCAGCTCAACCAGTGACATCGAGGGAGTGGGCTGGGAGTCTTCGTATGGAGGAACGGGCCTTATAAAAGACGTCTCTTCCTTGGCCCTGAACATCTCGTCTGTGGAGACATGGGAGTTGGAGCCCCAGTGTTACGCCAGCCTCCGCAGTGATGGATCACAGTGTTTAGAAAAATTACCAGTCACAGTTTACAGTAAGCAAGAGAGTTTGCGCATTGTCATTGTTCACCACCACTGATGTGGATATTTCTCACTGTTTCTTTTCTCTTTTTTGGACTTTTTATTGCAGAACTGCCAAAGAGTGTGTCTCTGTCTCAGCCCTCCGGTGGCGGAGGCCCCATGGTGGAGGGCCAGCAGTATAAGATCAACTGCTATATTGCTAATGTTGCGCCACGGAAAAATCTGTCTGTAAATTGGTACAAAGGCAATACGATCTTCCAAATTGACAGATTTCGTGAGGCCAGTCTTTCTCCAGACGATATATCGTCTGAGATAAGTATAACTGCCCACAGAAACGACAGTGGGGCTGACCTCTGGTGCGAAGCGAAGTTGACCTTCAAATCAGTAGAACAGAATCCACCTCCAATGTGTTCACAATCCAAGAAATTGAATGTTCTTTGTGAGTTTTTTTTTTTTTAAATATCATTATTTTTTATCAGTTTAAGCAACCAGGTTTGTAGGTAAATACTGATTACTTTTGTTCTCCTTGTATTTCTCCTTTGCTTTCATGTAGACCCAACAACTTTCCACGCACCCTCGAATGAGACAGTGGAACTTATCGCTGGTGAGACAACAAGTCTAAACTGCGCAGCCATGGGAAATCCCACGCCTGTCTATCGGTGGGGCTTTCCAGAACCCACTCAGGACACAAACAAGCAGCGGGACATCGGCGGGCCCGTTCTGACCGTCCGGGATCCAGGGACCTACTCCTGCACAGCCTCCAACTCCCAGGGAAGCAGCACCAAATACTTCTCTGTGGTCCAGACCTCAGGTCAGTTAATGTTACTTGTTGTATCATATTAGGAAGCTTTTCTCGTGGCAGTCCTCTGTCTTAGACCTTGTTTTAGGATATTTATATGTGGAAAAAATGTGTTACCATACAATAACGGTAAGATCTGTTTCTCACAGGTGATCGGACAACGTTTGGAGTCATCGTCGGAGTGGGTGCGGTCGTGGGAGTCCTCTTCCTCTTATTAGGTCTGTTTTTTTTTGTGACACCGAATGGCACATTTTCTTTCAACAAAAGCGGCTACATCAGAGGACAAACTACCTCAGGGCCAGTATAATGCTGACTCTTTTATACATTTGTACATTGATTTATTGTGAAGTGTTTAATTTTTTAAGCTTGCTTGGAGAAGTGTATGCATACCATAGCTTTTTGGGGCCGAGGAGTGCTGTCTATTTGTTCTGCAAGCACATTTGTTGATCTGCTTTGGCCTGACAGCTGTAGCTTAAAAAAAAAATACAGATGCTTGACAGCCATACCAAGAGATCCATGAATCAATATTGTTTATACTCCCAAAAATGTCCGTGTGCACTGTTAGTTACTGCAGATCTGTGAGTATAGATGCAGCAGATCAGAAATCAGATTTCCTCCCTGCACAGATTCTGTTTTGGAAGCGCGAGTCAGTCATTTTGAATTGTTGATGCTAATCCTGACCTTTTTTTTTTTTTTTTTTGAGCGCTTTTCCACACAGCTAATTTCTGTTTCAGTTTCGCTCTGACTCTGGATTGAATCATTTTCCATTTCCATCATCGGTACACACAATGATCTCCTTATTCCACGGAAAGACTTGGCTGTTAAAGCGGTACATTCTGGAGTTTTTGCACTTGACATTTGCACATCATCGACTCCCAAAACATTCAGAATATACAATGATAGCGAAACCAAATGACACTATTCAACTCTGGAGCTTTACTGAGCCTTTTTCAAGTATTTTCTATTTTTTTCAGGTTGCACTTTTGGTTTGGTTAGGTCTGAAAAAGCGGACCTGTCCTGAACCAAATAATAGGCAAAGTTATCAGAAACTTGAGCTACGTGTTTTTCTCAGGGCTGTGCTGTTTTCTATTTACAAAGCCATTAAAATGAATCTAAAGGCTCATCAGTCTGAATGGCGGATGTGTCAGCTTGGTGTCGGGTGCTCCAGCGTATGGGTGGTAAAATATCACATCAGGGGTAAATTTTCAGCTATTAGTCGCTTCAATTTTCTGACTTTGTTTTACTACTTTGATGTACTATTAACACTTGGATGAAGCTGTATCTACAGGTACTATGTGACAATTAGCTGAAATGTTATTATGAGATTGTTTCCGGAATCATTGCTTAGTTTTTAATGCAAGAAAAAGCACCACTTTTTGACCACTTACTACACAGAAAAAAAATACTTTTTGCAGTTACAGCAACCTGTGATAGCCGATAATGAATTTGCGTAAATGTATTGTTGTGCAAAAATATTGTTGTCTTTAATTTTTTTATGCATTGATATAGCTTTTACATGCTTAAAGTTTATTTTTGCACATAACGAACTCATCGCCCCCCTCCTGTGAGGTACCTGCATTTTCATAATGACAAAAACATTGTGGAGCAGACCTGAATATCAACTAAAACCATGGATTAGTGACTCAGATTGTCTAATTAGTCATATCTGTGCTTGAAAAGTAAACATTTGATCTGTCGTAGCTGTAAAAGCGAAGTGAAGCGATTATTTTAAAGGGAAAATATCTGAGGTAATTTACATATGATGTGTATGTGTGGTCCGTGTGTCAGTTGTTGGATAGAGCCAGCTTCTCCGTCAGTGACGTTAGGCAGAATACTGAGTGAGGCGAAGTCAAACCAGCGTCTGTGTTTCCCTGCCGCCTTTTGTCAATCTCTTGGACTCTCTCTCGCTCTCTCTCTCTCTCTTTCAGACTGGCTTACATTATACACTGTTGAGACTGCAATACTAATTAGTTCCTAACAAAGTGAATGTAAAGGAGAGTGTCTGCTGTCCTGCCTGTGGTTGCCAATAAAGCCTTTTTTCCTCCTGTGCTTGAATACAGTCCCTGTCATTTCAACTAAAGATTGTTACCAGTCAGTGCTGTTTGTGTATGCTCTGACTGTGTTGCCATAACAACTTGGCACAGTGGATGTTTCCCAATTAGTCATGGAATAAAAAAAAAAAAAAAACACGTTTTTTTTTTTTTATTGCAAACACAAAAGCTTAATATGGTTCTATAGGCAGCTTGAGGAAAGAGCAGAATATTCAAAAGCAGAAAGTGAAGTGAGTGTGCACTGTGGCCCGTGCATTGAGATTCCCAGCTGTGGTGTCCAGAAATACACCGAAAAGGCGTCCAATTACTCGCTCACTTGTGCTGTAGCCGTGGTCCAAGCTGATATGCTGTGTAGCATTCTGGTCACAGTGTGAGTCTCACAAGCTACACGCTGCACCAGACCCGTCCCCCTGCCTGCTGGGATTTCCACAAAGCATGGAGTTCAGAAGCAATAGGAGACGAGCATGAGAGAGGAACTAAAAACAAGCTTTTCTTCACAGCCACTCGGGATCTTAGATTAAAATGAGGGATAAAACCTTCTCCATGACAGTGTGAATTAGCCTCAAATGTGACCAAGTTGAAAAGTTACTAAAGGGAGGGAAGTTTTGGTGAAAGTAATCTAATTATTTAAACTATTGCTTCATGAATGAATTGAATCGTGAGCAACTGACTATGTTCTACAGTGTTTTTTTTTAGATTTCCCCTCGCTGTTGTATCTGTAGAATGTTCCTAATCGTTTCCTGCTAAAATGCTGATGAGTGCTGCACAGCTTAGTGTCAGACTGTGTTTTCAAAAGCTGCCACCTGTTAAATTTCCCTCTTTCCCCTTTACCCCCCACCCCTAAAAGTCAGCTGGGAGGGAACTGTGTTTTGTTCCAACATAGTTCCCTGCAGAGTTGCCAAGGTTGTTCAAGTTGGAATGTTCTTTCTCTCGCCCCTGAATCGACAACTCTGTGCAGAAAATAACATGGGGACCAACTTTCTGAGATGGATTCTCTTGTTTTGCACGCTTTCTTCAGGTAGGACTCTGCAGACGATGCATTTCTGTTTTCTGTCTTGTGGTTTTCCGCGGGGGATGGCCGTATGTGATGTTTCATCTGGTTATGGTTTTAGGAAAGAGTGTTCGCATAGTAAATGAGGTGATAGATTCACTGGAATTACCAGTACTATTGAGAAGTTCATACAACAGTGGGAAATGCTAAATCAGAACAGATCAATTAGATGAAAGCTGTTCTGTTTTTTTTTTTAATTAACCAACACATATGATTATGTATGAGATAGCTGCTTATGAAGCGCAAAACAACAGTCAGGATATATTAATTGTTCATTCTTAGTGATTAGACCTGTTTTTGCAGTAACATTTTATATAAAAAAGTAGTTTCATGCACTGAAAAAGAAAAGTGATGGCAGTAACGACGATGATCTGTGGATGTCTCAGTGTCAGGTGAAGGTTGCTCCCTCGTCCTCAAGCCCTCCAGGGTGGTGGTGGGTTTTGGGGAGCCGGTGTCGGTCAGCTGCGAAGCCACTCGGCCGGTGCGCGTCCTGGGCTGGGAGTCCGCCATCAGCGCCTCGCACACGCAAGAGGACCGGTCCGTCCAGTGGAAGGTGGACAGTCTCATAGACTGGATAGAGGAGCCCATCTGCTACGGGGTGTTTTTCACAGCTCCGAGGCAATGCGAGGAGAAACTGAACCTCGTCCTCTACAGTGAGTTAAATCTGCTTTCAAACCCCGAATGTTGCAGTGAACAACTCAAGTGAGCATGTCTGACCTAAACTTTGTGTATCATTGATTCAGAAACTCCAGATAGTGTGTCCATCAAGCAAGTGAACCACACAGGGTCCATGATTGAAGGGAAAGAGTACCAGCTGCTCTGTGAGGTGCAGAACATTGCTCCCGTTCAATACCTGACCCTGAGATGGTACAGAGGCCAAACCGAAGTTTATAACCACTCCTTCTCCGATCTTACATCTTCCTCGCCCGTCCAAGTGTCCTCTATCCTTGTGGTCACGCCAACCAAAGCTGAGAATGGAGCTCAGTATAAGTGCGTAGCAGAGCTGGAGCTCGGACCAGAGGGACCACAACCGCCTCCCACTGTGGCCTCCGAGCCGCTTAATGCTTCTGTGTACTGTGAGTCATGAAGCTATCCCAACCTTGAAACAAGTTCTGTCACGTTTGATGCAACGACATTTAATGCCTTTTATCATTTCTGCAGTTCCTCCCACCTTCCTCAGTCCCGAACCAGAGGTTTTGGACTTTGTAGCCGGAGCTGAGGTCACCTTAAACTGCACCGCTACAGGAAACCCAGCTCCCGTGTACAGCTGGCAGTCCTCCAGTCCCATGCAGGAGAGGATGGAGGAGGAGGCCGTTGTTACCTCTTCCTCGCTGCTCCCAGGGACCTACACCTGTACAGCCTCCAACACGCTGGAGAAGAAGAGCAAGCAGTTCACCGTCAAGGCACAGACCAAAGGTGGAATCGAAACTAATGAACGCACGACTGCCTGTGAATGTTATCTCTGCACAATCACTCCTAACGTGTTTTTGCTTTCACTCCAGGTGTTTGAGACATATCTGATGACCAGATCATTCCAACACACAAGAAAAATTCCACTTTGAGGGTTTCTGCCACTGCATCTTTGAGGATGAAAATGACAATTCCTTCAAGACTTAATGGATATTTATAAGAATCTTATTCTCTTATTACCAGTTTTAGATGTCATAGAGGAAAAAGACTTGAATACATTTTGTTTGGTAACTGCCATTAAATCTGTCATTGTTGGATTAGAATATAGTTCAGTTTATGCTTTCCACATGATATTCTATATCTAATTTATATTTTTACAGGACCTCTTTTCCTATTAATGAAACTTTCATGTAACATTGCAGAAATGTAGATTATCATCCACAATTAGCAGAAATGCATCAATGTAAATATGAACTGTTTCTTAATTTTCTTATCTTTATCAATAAAAATTAATTGAAAACTTGTTTTGATTTATTTTGTGCCATTTGTGTAAGAACATTTACTAATACGCCAAATTAAGATCTATTGGATATAAAACACATTTTTAACCCGTCACAAACATTACACTAGTTTCCTTCTTGATAGAAATTATGAGCAGCAGAACAAATACGAATCAATAAAATATGTTTCAACACCAGTGATCTATGAATTCTTGTGTTGTGATTGCTTTAAAGCCTAACTTCATTTTGTTTTTTTCAGTATAAGTGTAATGCTGCACACAATGAATGCACATGTTAATTTGCAAACGACAAGTTCCAAGTAAAGGTTGGAATTTCTAACAGGATTCACTTTCAGTCTGGCAGCCTTTGAAGGAACGCGCAGAAGCCACATTTCAGACTGTGTAAAAAGTGATGAATTGGTAGAAGTTGGAGCTGAGTATTAAACTACAGGCCCTTAGGATGTACATTAATTTTGATTACATTAGTTGCTCTTTCTGTGACAAAGACGTGGAAACAACCAAGAATCTTATTTTTGTTTTTTACTGTAAATTTAGCATTTTTTTTTAGGACGATTGCATCTCTTACTGTTTTTTGATTTAAAAATTGTTATGACCTTTAAAAAAATATGTTTATTCTAACTTCTTCCTTTTCTATTTAGTTGTTCTAAATATATTATCTTGTATTTTGAGACGCTTGTTTATTTCCTCGCAGAAAATGTAAAACAATGTTCCTGTGAGTTGTAAAATTTAAATTTTGTTTATTAAAAAAAATGCAGGATTACGACAAAAGTAAAAAAACAAATAAAAAATTCAGACTTTTCCAGTCTTCCGTTGTTTTATTATTTGCGCCATACGGTGTCGCTGTTGTATCATTTCACAGATGATTGGCTCTTGATGCATCACGTGATCAAAACACGGAAGTAGCGTTGGCGGCTAACACTAGCTAACGACCTTTGCTCAAGGAATTTAGCGTTTATGCTAGGGACTTTCTTTCAAAGGTGGGAGTCCGCTCCTAACTCATCTTTATTCTCCTCCTCGGAGTGGAAGAAGACCTTCTAAACATTGCGTCGTTCTCTTTCAGACATGCCACAGAAAGATCCGTGTCAAAAGCAAGCGTGTGCGATTCAGGCGTGCTTACAAGGTACTAGAAACGCCAGTTTAGAAGCCTCCCCGTGCAGCCAACGGTTCACAAACCTTAACCAACCACTTTGTCCCGTTTTCTGCAGCCAACAAATACGTGGAGAGCATGTGTGAAGATGTGATCAGAGAAATGCGGCGCTGCTGTCAAGTTCATGCTGGAAAATCAATCTGCTGCTCCGGGTTCAAAGATCCGAGACCTGCTGACATCAAACCCAGTACATAACGTCTGTCATTCCAATAGGAAGATACATTGTGTCAATGTATCATTCCAAGAACGATATATTGTATCGGTGCATCATTCCTATAGGAAATTGCATTGTATCAGTACTCCTTCCTATCAGAATGATAAACATTAAATAGGAGGAAACATTGTATCAATGTTATTTTTATTGTTGAACAATCAGAACTGTTGTGCAGTTGTAACGCGAGGCTTGTAATTTTACTGTAATATTAAAGTTTGTTTGAAATGAATGTATTACTGTGTACAAGAATTTATCTGCACCTAACTATAAATACTGAAATGGATTAATAAGAAACCATGTGTCAACTTGTCATGTACTGCAAAAACACGTCACGTCACATTACTGTAATACAGTACTTTTGGGGGGTACTTATTGTGTGCGTATTTTTTTTTGTTTTTTTTTTTTGCAATTGTGATTTTATTTTCTCCCCTCTGTCCACAACTGTGCTGTCTTATAGTGATCAACAAATAGAGATAGCATATCTATCCAGGAAAATAATACATGTGACCTCATTCAGTTTATGTAGTAGTACACATTTTGATATGCTTGTCACAAACGTATTTCTTATTTTTGACAATAATTAATAATAATTTCCTGCTCATATTGATGAAAGAAAAAACCTATGAAGTGCAACAGCTTCAGAATAGAAAAGAATCTATTCTAAATTCGGAATGTTGTGTACATTTTCCATCCAATACAACATAGTTGATCAATTCTTTATAAGTCAATAGAAAAATCGTTGTCCGACCATCTGAAAAATTTTGCAAGAATTAAATAATTTATGACCAAATAAGGTTCAGAGAAGCTTGTTCATCTATCCATTTCAGTAAACTGGATCATTGCCAGAGTGTGTACTGAGGTCTCAGTAAAGGTAGTCCAGAGTCCTCTCCAGCACCAAGGTCCACATTACACCTGAGTTTAAATCTCTGCATTGGCTTCCTGTGTGTCAAAACATACACTTCAAAATCTGACTTGTGGTGTAGAAAGCTTTGGGTGGTCTTGGATCTAAATATAGTTCACATTTACTTGAACATCATTAAAGATCCAGAGCTCTGAGTTCTGACTTTCTTTTAAGTTTCTTTGAGCTTGGTAAAAATGCTATATAAATAAGATTATGATTATGATTATGATTATGATTATGATTATGATTATTATTATTATTATTATCATCATCATCATCATCATCATCATCATCATCAAATCAACAATGATTTCATTCAACATATGTATCTGTTGTCTTTATGCTAAGGTTTTTATTTATTGTTTGATAAAATAGAGACTTTAAATACAGTGCTGTTATTTCAGATTACCACTGCGGGGACTTGAAGGCCTCTTCTTCCGGTGCCGTAAATACCCTCCGACGTCATGACGCACCGACGTACCGACGTCATGACGCAACGACGTCACACGGAAATTTGCGGCAGCGTATCTTTCTAGAAATTTGTAGCACCCTCTCCAATCATCGGGCAGACCACCTGAATTTTTTATCGTCCACGCAGAGCCAGCTGCTAGTCAGAGAACGAATACAGACTTTTAAAAGCCACAGCGCTCCCGCTATTGACGCTTTATCCACTTTAAACTGCGAGTTTCCTTCGTTTAACTTGGCGGAGCACTCTCCTCGGCTAACGCTGTTAGCATTGGACTCTTGAGGCAGGATGTCCAGGATAGACTACAGCGTGTGGGACCACATCGAGGTGTCCGATGATGAAGACGATACCCACCCAAACATCGACACACCCAGTCTCTTCAGGTGGAGACACCAGGTGCGTGTTTAATCTGTGCATGAAATATATTTTTAATGAGCAGAGTGTGTGCACATCATACTTGAATATTAGGCCTGTTCCAGTACACGCTACTCTCTATTATTGATGTATTTGTCTGTTCAAGCAATCTTGTTGTTGGATAAACTCACACAGATGAATTTATTTGTTCTTCAGGCACGAGTGGAGCGGATGGAAGAGTTTCAGAAGAAGGGGACAGAATTAAACAAAGGACTGTCTGATTGTCGACGCAAGCTGGCTGATGTGCAGAAGAAATTACAGGAGCTGAAGGTCTCAGGATCGGGTGACAGCAATCCAGAGTTGAGTAAAGTCCAGTCCGAGGAGAAGAAGCTGAAGAAAGAGGAGCGTGACTGGGAGAAGAAGGTGGATGAATACAACCGAGAGGAGAAGAAGATGCCATGGAATGTGGACACGCTAAGCAAGGATGGTTTCAGTAAGGTGAGCCCGATAGAGGAAGTGTCAGAAAGCTCTGATATTCTTTTACTGGTCTACCAGCATATTTTTATGTTGAATATTATAAATGTTGCTTTCTATCCAAGAAGCATGATTACATGTGCATCACACCAATATATATTGTTGATCTCGATTACCCTCAGTGTGACTGGATTTCTCTTTTTTCTCTGTCAGTGTTGGTAGATAACCATTTGATAGTCTTGAATGAAGTTTTACTTGCAGCATCCAGTGATTGTTTGAAACATTGTTTATAGAATATTTACAATAAGGAGACCAATTGTTGTTTTTTAACCCTCCATAGAGTATCGTTAATGTCAAGCCTGATCCCTCTGAAGAGACCGAGGAGCAGAAGGAGCAAAAACATAAAACTTTTGTGGAGAAGTATGAGAAGGAGATAAAACATTTTGGTAAGTGTATAAAACATCCACAGATATGTTTGATACTCATATTTATGCAGTGCTATGTTTTTAATGTTTTTTTTTTTCCCTCCACAGGAATGTTGCGACGTTGGGATGACAGTCAGAAGTACCTCTCTGACAATCCCCATCTAGTATGTGAAGAGACTGCCAACTACCTGGTCATTATGTGTATTGACCTTGAAGTTGAGGAGGTAAAACAAAAAAAAAACAAAAACTGAGTTTGATTGCTTTTATTTCCTTCTACATTAAAAAGGATCCCTTTTGTCACAAAAATCTCCCTGCATGGCCTTGAAGTAATGTAATTTATGCACGCCGTTAATGAAAATGCATTCTCTTTCTGCAGAAACACGCATTGATGGAGCAGGTGGCTCACCAGACCATCGTCATGCAGTTCATTTTGGAGCTGGCAAAAAGCCTCAAAGTGGACCCGCGCGGCTGCTTTCGCCAGTTTTTTGCAAAGATTAAGGTGACTTGAACTCAGTTTGGAGAACATTAACTCAGACACTGATCAAAGAAGCATTTTTTTTCGCCAGCTTTTTATCTTAAGACTTGTTGGTATTTGGTATACACAGGAAGTGAGCGAAGGCACCAAACCAGAGTTCACAATTTTACTTTTGTGTATGCCTTTCCAGTTTCCACACAATTTCTAGAGCTGTGATTACCTGGCCGATCAAGGCTGAGAGGTTGCTTTCATGCACTGTAGCTTCTGAGTCATCAAAATATCTGCATGATTTTTTTTTTTTTTTTTTTCTTTACAGGAACTTAGCCCTTGGTTTCTCCAGTCTGAATACAGATGTCTCTTGAGCTTTTGGAAGAAAAAGAACTTCTTTAGTTGTGTAGTGTTGGAAACACCTTCATAATAACATTGAGGTTTTTGTGCCTTCGCAGACAGCAGACCAACAATATCAAGACGCGTTCAATGATGAGCTGGAGTCGTTCAAGGAGCGGGTTAGAGGCAGAGCAAAGATCCGCATCGAGAAGGCCATGAAGGAATATGAGGAGGAAGAGCGACAAAAACGAATGGGACCTGGAGGCCTTGATCCTGTTGAAGTGTACGAATCGCTGCCACTTGTAAGTTTCAGTGTTTCTCATGTAGTTTGGTGCCTTTTTCCCAGAAGCCTCCGTGAGTTTGAAACGTCTTACTGAGTATGTGGAACATTTGCAGGAGATGCAGAAATGTTTCGATGATAAAGACATCCAAATGTTACAAGACGTCATCAGCAAAATGGATCCAACGGTAAGCTTTTTTTATTTTGAATGAAAAAAATGCGCATTAGGTTAAAAAAAAAATTGCAATCTTGGGTTTTTTTAAGAATTTTTTTTGGCTAAGTGAATCACCTTGATTGTTTCATGTGATTTAGGAGGCAAAGACTCACATGAAGCGGTGCATCGACTCGGGACTCTGGGTGCCCAACTCCAAGACAGATGATGGAGAGGAGAAAGACGAAGAAGCCACCTATGAGGAAGTTAAACCGGAGCAGGAAGAAACTAAGAAGGAATGACCAAAACAAACTTCGCTCTGATTATTTTTAGCTATGTACTTACCCACTCTATTGCAACTCTGTGAAATATTACTCTGCCAATCAGTGACATGACTCCTCCAACATATTTAGCTGAGAATTAAGGGATTAGCACTCGCTTTATTACACTGCTGTGCTGCATCGGTAACTCATGCTCAGAACAGAAACTGCTGCTTTCCTGTAGCTCTTCTATTTGTTTTGGACGCCTCTGAAACGTGTGTTGTTTCATTAAACTGTATAAACCCGTTTCTGTCCTGTGGGTGGACATGCCTGCCTGCCGGCCTGCCTCATGAAGGTCGATGGATCGCTTTCAGACTTCTGTCTTCAAAGTTTTAAAATTCAGGCTTTTTGTTTGACTTTTAAGTGTGAGTGACAAATGTATTCAGATGTTTGTTATCCCAAAATAATTTGTTTTGTTTTTTTTTTTGTTTTTTTTGCCTCTCACTGTTGGTTAACTAAAGTTTGAATTATGTTCACTCTTTAAAGCCCATGTCGTGGTTTTGTTTGAATGCCTGGATGACAAGCTTTGAAAATCATGAATGTGAGGATACAGGTAGTGTAGATAAGGTCTTGGTTAAGTAGTCCTTTACGTGCGATTTTCTCTATCCAGGAGCGCGTTGATAAATTAACCACATAAAGAATGAAATCACTGTTAAACACAGCAACTTAAGTTAAATACACAAAGCTGCCCGTTTCAGACTCGACAAATGACTGTCTCAACTTGTATGGTGTTTTTATTTGGTCCTAACAAAGTAACAACGTCAGACTTCCAGTATTGATCCATTTGGGGCAAGTGGATGATGACTGACAGTTTCTTTGACCTTTTCTTGTTTCCATTTCGCCACTAAACTGAGGAAGTGACACGTACAAAGATCTAATACTGACCTTTATTACAAACGGCTTTAGAAAAGTACGAGCTGGGTTAGATTCATTATTTTGCTTTCTGTTTTGCATTCCATAAAAGAAATGAGCACAAATCACTTGGATGAAAAGCTTAAACAGCAGCTTAGAAACTGTTAAAATGCTTTTTGTTCTCTCCCTGAAGTACTGTTTCATTACAAGGAATGTAAAAAAGGCAACAGTGACACAGGAGTTCACATTATTTGTAGGCTTCTGAGAGATCTTCAGGTTGAGAATAAAATGAAACAAGAACGTTTTCAAAACGATAAAATTGTGACACCTAGTGATGGAACATATGCCCACAAAACAAGACAGCTGTGCTTGTGTGTGTGTGTGTGTGTGTGTGTGTGTGTGTGTGTGTTCTCGTATTTCTATCCTTGTTGGGGCCAAATGTCCCCACAAGGATAGCAAAACGTGGAACGACGTGCCTTGTGGGGACCTTTTTCCGGTCCTAAGTAGGAGAAACAGTGTTTTCTTGACCATGTTGTTGTTACTGAAAAAAGTAAAAGTGCAAAAACATTTCTTTAGGGTTAGGCTTTGTTGTGGTGTGGGTTAGGGTAAGGGTCAGGGTTAGGGGCTAGACATGAATGGGAGTCAATGGAAGGTCCCCACGAGGATAGAAATACGAGACTGCGCGTGTGTGTGTGTGTGTGTGTGTGTGTGTGTGTGTGTGTGTGTGTGTGTGTGTGTGTGTGTTTTTTAAACAGTTCCTCACCCTTCCTAAAAAATCAATATATGATTGAATGTGATGAAATGTTCGAATGGTGGTTTTCGAGCTGCCACGTGAGTCATCGGCCCTTCAAATATTATCTCTGCAACGTTAAAACCGTTTTCATCTCGAGTATATGAGTCATGTATCATGAAATATTACAGTTAGGAATAATGGCAGCCTACTAAAGTGTTTTCTGGTTCTGAAAGTATACAAGACAGCAGCTCAAAAATTCCTGAGGGTCACAGCAGTGTGATTAATAAGATGTCATTGAAGTGCACTTTGTTATATGTGCGTTCTTCAGTCTGTATCAGGTTGATGAGTAAGCCTTAAAAATACAATCACAATATATTCCAACAAGATATTTCCATCAGTCATGTCCAAACACAAGTCCTGTTCTTACAGGAGCAGCAGCAACACTGATGAAATGAAAAAAAATAAAAGATTAAAGTCTCACACTGAAACATCAGAATCATTATTCAAAAGAAAATTCAATCATTGACAAGTAGCTATGGTTTGGATGGGAAAGCGGATTAACTTCCGAACTCAGGGTTGTTGGTTTGATCTCCCTTTCTGCCTGTTCGTGTGCCAGAGTCTTATATAGGCAAGATAGCTTGGCAGCTGTTGTGAGTGGTGTGTGTGTGTGTGTCTGTGTGTGAATAGGTTTATGGGACTGGTCATTTAGACTGCTTAAGCAGTAAACAGTTATGTAAGTAAAGTCAATTTCCCATTTTAGGAATTTGGGTTAAACAGCTGTGAGTGAGAGAGAAAGAGACATGTGGTTTGGAGGGCACTCTGAAAATCTGCGTGTGTGTGTCCCAGTGGTTCGTGTCATGAAGACATGATCAGTTCATTACGAACAGAAGATGGTCACCAGCCTCGGGGACAGACCTGCCAACCTCAGTTTATCACTCCTGTGATAACAGAGCAGTAGCTTGAACATTGTCTTTCCAGTTCAAAACCAAACTAAGCACCGTGCTAGTGGTTCGGTTTGATTTTTGGGACTTCAGCTGTGCTCAACACATCCAACTAAAAAGGTCAAGTCAGTTCCTTTTTATGAAAATATGCTCGATTATAATCAAGTTTTATTGTTGGCCTTTAAAGGCGTTTTTTTTTTTAAATTTAAATTCCCATTTATCAACTTTTTCAAGCATCCAATGACATCTCCACACCCTAATATGTCAGCCTCTCATATTCACCATTAATCTTCTCCAGCCAACTGAAGCTGACTCTGGTGAAAGGCAGAGTGCATCTTCTACTCGCCACAAGTCCATTACAGAGCGAAACCAGAGGAACCCACGGACACTCACACACCCACTCCATCTCACACGCAATTTAGAGTCATCAGTTCTCCTAATAAGCATGTGTTAGGAGGAAACACAAGTGTCCAGACAAAACCCCTGCTCATATTGTCATTATCGTGCAGCGTTGCATCCAACCATGTCAGAAGTCTGAGGTCGAAAGTGGACGCTGGACTAGAGCCAGAACTTTGTCAGTGTTGACTCATAACCTTGCATACAATACTGAAGCAAATGCATTGGTCACTTATGTAGTGTATGTACAGACAACGCACCACTGTTACTCAACTTTCTTCTTGTTCCTTGGAATTTCCCATTTTCGAAACTGCTTCATGTATCATTGTTAGAGGCTGCAGGCAATCCAGGCTGAGTATGGTGAAGGCAGGGCGTGGACAGGTTGAAACTCGCGTCTTTCAAAACTAGAATGGGGGATAAAAAAAAAAGAAAGTGGGATTTGCCAGACAGGAACTGGGACTGCGTAACAGGGTAGTCACCAACACACACAGCAGGAAGTTTGTAGGGACTTTCTTTTTGGAGTGTGTGTGAGTTTAATCCAAGTAGTCCAGTGTCCTCTCACCATTTGTGTTTATTCTGTGATGAACTGGTGATCCATCCAGGATGTGCCCTGAACTGGAAAAGTGGTTCTGAAGATAGTAAAAAATAAAATAAAAAAATATAAAGGGAACTAGAAAGTGGATTAGGTTTTATGCCTACCCTCTACACTTAAAAATCATAATGAAAAATCAGTCTTTCAGATAAACAGTATGGTGGTTAGCACTCGTTCCCTGTAGCAACAAAGTCACGGGTTCTAGTCTGGATGGGGGTTGATCTATCTGGAGTTTCCATGTTCTCCCTGTGTGTGTGTTTATCTGGTTTGTACCCATCCAACCATCTTCTGTACGGCTGTGCCGATACACATGCGCATGCTGTAATCAACATATGCAGTGTGCAATGATATTGCAATGGAAAATGTATATATATATTTTTGTTCACTGTAATTCTAAAACATGAATTTTGTCTGATAAATGACTAAAATAATTCACTACAACAATACAGACGAAAACTTTGTATTAAATTTACAATAGAGAAGCATATATATATATATATATATATATATATATATATATATATATATATATATATATATATATATATATATATATATATATATGTATGTACAAGTATATCAGCAAAATACTACAGTAAAAAAGCCATAAATATACTTCCAAAAATATTCATTTAAACGAGACGTGTTTCCGACGTGCGTGCGCGCCTGCCTGGCGGCGTGCGCGCTCCCGTCGGCTAAGGGCAGAGGGAGTGGTCATGTGTGTTTCGGGAAGCGGCCGTCCGTGTGTCCCTGCACACACACGTCCCTCTCCAGATAGCGAGCGAGTGGGCGGCGTGGGGGAAACACGCCGGCCGGATCCAGAATGTAGCTCTGCTGTCGCCTCGCTTCGTTTCACCGCCTCAGATCCGTTCAGCCTGGAAAAACTCGTCTTTTGAAGGTAAGACGACCCTTTTAACGCGGGTCTCTCCAAGTTCACGCATGTTGGTCTTGTTTATTTCCCCGGGGATCGGGGACGTTGTCGTGTGTTTGGGCCGCTCGTTGTGTATTAAAATTAAAACTATCGCAGCTCTGCGGTGGTGACAGGTAAACAATAAGTTCTGAAATCTGCCTCTTCCGGAAGTGGCATATTCATGCCACCGCCTCATTTATTACACTGTACGATCATCGGTTTTATTTTCATTTTTGTTTTAAAATAATTTCTAAACTGACTTACTCTTCTACAGTTATCAACAGTGATAAAATAAACAATAATCTTAGATTCAGTGAATCTCTAAATGTTGTTTTGAAGTGACTCAGTTTACGTCTTGACTGTAATGACGTCTGTAATGCGGACGTGGTCCAGTCAGCCCCAGATGTTCACGCTTGTCTCCCATGTCAGAGATCATGTCTAGAAGAGGCCGATCCAAGCCTGGAGCCTCGTCTCCGGGCGGCAGCGAGCCTCCCCAGGGTCAGGGCATCCACGTCCGCCTGTTCTGGACCAAAGAAGGGGAGAGGTACCTGTCCCACAGCTCGGGGAAGGTCACGGCCGAGGAGCTGTGCATCTCTGCTGCAGAGGCTGTTGGTGAGAACGACTGCATGCACAGGATTGAACATGAAAGCTAATTTCTGTGTTGTGACGTGTTTTAACTTCCTCCTTTTCCTTTCTCAGGGATCACCCCTCTGTGCTATGTGCTGTTTGCGCTGTACAACCCGCTGACGCGCTGCTGGTACAGTCCAAACCACGTTTTCAGTCCCGAGGAGAACTCCAGCCTTGTGCTTCACTTCTGCATGAGGCGAGTCTGACTTTGTTTCAACGCCCCTACGAGGGGGACAAGATGAAAAGTAGCAGGAATGCTCATGTGGCCTGTCTGGTTTCCCTTCATCCAGGTTTTACTTTCGGAATTGGCACGGAATGAATAAGACGGAGCCAACTGTTTGCCGCTATGCACACAAATCCGGGACAAACCAGAGGGGTCCCCTTCTGCTTGAAATTTCCTCTCTGGAGTATTTGTTTTCCCAGGTTTGTGTTGAACATCAAGGTCTTGATTTGTGTGTGTTTTACCTGAAACGCCGTGATAGATCCTCCAACCTCTCTGTCTCCTCTGTGTTCCAACCAGGCAAAATATGAATTTGTGAATGAAGTGCAGATAGAAGATATGCAGTCAGAAGAGGAAGTAAGTCGATTTAAAAACGAGTGCTTGGGGATGGCGGTACTTCAGCTCACGCACCAGGCGTTAGAAACCGAGTCTACTTTACAAGATGTGGCGGCAAAAGTCAGGTAAATTCTTTGGTAGTCTGTTGAAACAATCATTTTTTTTGCAGCTATATTTTCTAATGTGCTGCTTGTTGATGGTTTAAAAAAAAAAAGAAGAAAATCCATGCTTTTTCTCTAACTTGACGTATTGGGGATGGAGCGTCAGGGAGCGACAGGGCCCTTCTGTTTGTCCGACTCGTGTACATATCATGATTCACCGAGCCCTTTTCCTCGAAGTCAGAAGTTTCTAATAATCACTTCTGAAGCAATTTTGCCTACATTCCAGGAATGTAGCAGTTGACAAAACAGGTTTCCAGGTTTCATGTCATTGCTGCAACTTCTTTCCGTGTGTGTGTGTGTGTGTTTATGTAGTGATATAAGACTCACACTTCCTGTTATGTTCAGAACATCTGTTCTTGTCTTTTCGAACACTTCCCCGCCTATCTGTAGGTTTGCTGTGTTGAAGATTTATTATCTGGTATTTTATGTTTTTTTCTTTTTTTACACACACAATGGAGAGGGAATGGGTATATTTGAACATACTCATTGCAGTATTTGGGCTTTATCACGTAACTGCTGGTCCCTCATAAAGTGAATTACATTCTGTTGTTTACAAGATCGTTTGAATAATCTGAACACTTGAGATAAGATCAGATTTTTTTTTTGTGCTAGTAAATGGCTCAGTGGTTAAGAAGAGCAGTTTCTGTAACTGCAAATTTACAGTTAAATTGCCACTATGGTCTCTAAATTCATCCTTCATAAAATGAATGCTTTTAATCTCACTGACTTCCCATATATACGTTTCTCTTTTCCAGCTTCCTGCGCTGCATTCCCAAGTCTTTTGCAAAGCATATTTCCAAAGACAACTTCCTGACTAAAATCAGGATCCGGCGGGTGTTTGCAGACTTTGTGCGCTGCTTCCAGCAGCAAACGGTGGATAAAGGCCGGCTGAGCGCCCAGGAGATCATATACAAGTACATCTTCACTCTGGAACACTTGGCCCCATGCTTCGGCACAGAGACTTTCCCCGTGGCTCACCTGGAGCTGCGAGAGGACGGCGACAGCAGCTCCTACCCCAACACGGCGCGCGCCCAGGGCGTCTCCAAGGACTACTTCGGCGCTCCGGCCACACATGAGATAATGGTGTCTGGCCCCAAGGGGATCCAGTGGAGGAAGGCGACGGCTCAGAAGGTTGGCTAGACGGCCGTTTTAAGGCCCTCCTGGACTTCTATCACGTTGTGGACTTTTGCTAATGTGACATTTGTGTTCACTCTTTCTCTACCAAGGCCCAGGACAATCCTTACCTCAGGAACGACTACCTGAACTACACGAAGAAAACCAAGCAGCAGCAGGCCGGCTCTCAGAACGCTGACACTCCCAACAAATGGACTCTCTTTTGCGATTTCCCAGAAATAACTCACATAGCCATTACCGAAGCTAATGTGCACATTAGCACTCTGGACAATCGGTGCATGGTGAGAGCACTTGTTTATCACTTAATGTAAAAGCTGCAATACATTAATTTGATTGGTGAATGTGCTTGCGGTGCATTAGTCCAATTGATATGGTATACATTAGTCTTCCTATTGATCAGATTGTTTGTTCAGTCTTTGAAGTCGAATAGACTGCAGCGCATGTACGCGTGTCTATTTTGTGACATTCGTCGTGTCTTTATGCGCGCGTGACGATAAGAGCTCTGGTGCTCTCGGATTGGCTTTGGGCATTTCATTATGTTTCGAGCGCGCATGTGGCTGTAGGTGGGAGCTCTTGATTGTAAGCTAGTGGTTGTTTCTGTGCACGTCTGTAGGAGGTTCAAATGAACTCCAGCCAGGAGGCCCGTTCCTTCATCTCCCTCCTAGATGGATACTACCGACTGACTGCAGACGCCCACCACTATCTTTGTCGTGAAGTGGCTCCCCCAAGGGTAGTGCTGAGTGAAGCAAATCTACTGCATGGGCCTTTGCAGTAAGTGATTTTTTTTTTTTTTTATATATATATATATTATTCCTTTTTTGCTCTTATATATTCAGACTCCAGCAGGATGCAATGCAACACAGTATGTTATATCATACTTCTGGTGCGTTTCCAGTGATGATTTTGTGCTGCTCAAGCTGAAAAAGGAGGCAGCAGAGGAGGGAGCCTTCCTCGTTCGCTGGAGTGCTGTTGACTATCGCCGCATCATCCTAGCTGTGCTGAACAAGAATGAGGTGAGTCAACACCCACGCTCTTCCCTGAGAAGTATTGCAGTGCAGTTATGGAGAAAAATGTTCAGTTCCTGCGTGTGTTTTGCTACGCAGAACGGTCCCACGCCGAGCCACAAGCAGTTCCGTATTCAGCACAAGGGTTCGGTGTTCAGTCTGGAGGGCTGGGACCGAGAATTCTCCGGCATGAAGGAGCTCACAGAAAGCCTCAAGACCTTCATCCTCAAGTCTGGTTCAGACAGCTTCACTGTCAAAAAATGCTGCGCGCCAAGACAAGGAGGTCCGTGTTTATTTGTGAGAGCCTTCCAGTATATTTGAGATGGTTCTGTACTGACAGTGTTTTTCTTTTTCTTTTTTTTTGGTGTTGCGTCGTTTAGAGCTATCCAACCTGCTTGTGAAGAGGCAAGGTGTCGAACACTGCGTTCAGAGGAAATCCTTCTCCCTGAACTTCACCCAGCTGCGCTTCCACCAGATCAAGGACAAAGAGATCATACAGGTGACGACTCGCGGCGCTAAATGTCCTTCGGCCCGTCGCTGACGCCCGTGGGAGAAAAAAAAACAAACGCTGTGTTCATGTGCAGGAGAGGCATCTGGGTCGCGGCACCAGAACCAACATCTACTCGGGTCGGCTGCTCGTGCGGGGAGGAGGAGACGACGACGACGACGAGTTCAACAACAACCACGCCGATCGCAGAGGCATCCGAGTGGTTCTCAAGATCCTAGACCAGAGCCATAAAGACATTGCTCTAGTAAGCCATGTGATCTCTGCACGAGTGATTCAGCAGAACTGAAATTAATATCACTCCCCTCATTATTTGTTCTTATTGATTTTTTTTTTTTCCCTCTGTTTTTCTAAAGGCATTCTTTGAAACCGCAAGTCTCATGAGCCAAGTATCCCACAGCCACCTGGTGTTTATTCACGGCGTGTCTGTCAAAGGATTGGAAAGTAAGAGCGAGTGCGGCGTTCGGTCTCACCGGTGCACTTCTCCTTTTGCTGACTTCCTCGTGTGCCATTTCCCCTTTTTTTTCTGCACATTATCAATGTTTACAGTCAAATCTAAGACTCAGGTGTATAGTGTCTGAAATAGCCTGAAATAGTACGCCGTCCCTGCCTCCACAGACATCATGGTGGAGGAGTACGTGGAGTTCGGATCTTTAGACGTTTTCCTGCGCAAAGAGAGGACGGCTGTGACTCCCCGGTGGAAATTCATCGTGGCAAAGCAGCTGGCCAGCGCCCTCAATTACCTTGTGAGTCTAAACTGGGCTTTATTTATCGTGAGACGGATTCTAAATGAAAGCAATTCACTACAATAATCACCCAGTTAAGCAAGAGGTCGAGGTGGTGAAAGTTTTACAAGTGTTGTGCAATTTATTCCTAGATACCATCGTCCTGAGACTTATTAGCGGCTGTAAGCCAGTGGAACATTTTGTAGAAAAGGAAACGCAGTGCTGTTTTTTTTTTTTTTTTTATCAGTACGCCGAATTTAAAGTCTGATCTATTGAGCAAAGATTATTATTTTTGGATCGGTTTTCTGTTCCGTCAGCCTCTGTGCCGTGTGTCACTGTTCCAGGAGACCAAGCGTCTGGTTCATGGCAACGTCTGCGCAAACAACATTCTGGTGGCGAGACGCGGTCTGGAGCAGGACACGACTCCTTTCATCAAGCTGAGCGACCCGGGGATCGCCTTGAACGTCCTTTCACGGGAAGGTCCGTACCAGAAACCTTCTCTGTCATGAACACTGAGCCGGCTTCCCCTTTCAGAGCCTCTGGCCTCAGACAGCTGCTCGTGTTCTTCATCTGACATCCTCTTCGGCGTCATTTTGATCAGATTTTAGAAAAAGGAACGTCAGTCCAGACCACTTCCTGCTTATCTTGTTTCCGGCCGCGTTGGAGCTCTGCTCATCAACTGCCATTTGAAGCTGACCAAAGTGAAAGAACCACTCCGGAAGTGTAATTTTAAAGCACACTCGTTGCCGTTTAGAAGAGTGAAGCAAGAAGAAAGGACACTTTTAACTGTCTGTAAATCTAAAGCTTCTACTTGCTGAACGATTGCTGTCCTGGCCTTGCAGAGCGTCTGGAGCGGATCCCGTGGATTGCCCCCGAGTGTGTGGACAGCGGCGCTCCCATCGGCAACGCCGCTGACCAGTGGAGCTTCGGCGTCACGCTGCTCGAAATCTGCAACAACGGCAATCTCCCCATGAGCGGCAGCACATTGTCCGAGGCAGGCCACAGCTGTTTGACCTTTACTTTTCTTCCGCCGGCTGAAAGCTTCACGTTGCCCGTATTATCCTCCCGACCTCCGATTGTGACGCCGCAACCTTTTTTTCACCCCCAAACAGAAAGAGCGCTTTTATCAGCGAAAGGGCCGTTTGCCCGAGCCGTCCTCCCAGGAGCTGGCCCGGTTCATCAGCATGTGTTTGACCTACGAGCCGGAGAACAGGCCGTCGTTCCTCACTGTGCTCAGAGAACTCACAGAAATCATGATTAAAGGTCGGTGTTCACTGTTCTCTTTTCACCTTTTTGTTGTTTTTTTGTTACTGTTTTGTTGCATTCATTTAATAGATTTTGCTTTTTGCAGACCCTGATTTTTCCACCAGTGAAACTCTTCCAATCATAGATCCCAACGTTTTCCATAAACGCCACCTGAAAATGATGCGGGTCTTGGGAGAGGTGGGGATTTGAATTCTGCATTCATGTCAGCTTTTTTTCTTCTCCTTCGTGCCTAAAGTCATCCTGCCTCTCGTCGCTTCAACAGGGACACTTCGGGAAGGTGACGCTGTACCTGTACGACCCCGCCAACGATGGGACGGGCGAGCGCGTGGCAGTGAAGGCTCTGAAGCAAGAGAGCGGCCACGTGCTGGACGGCTGGATTAAAGAGATCGAGATCTTGAAGTCGCTCGATCACAGCAACATTGTCAAGTACAAGGGTTGCTGCACTGAGCTGGGTGAGTCGGCGGCTGTTTGCTTTAACATGTTTCACATGCAGCGCCGGCCTGTGCAGAGGTGTGCTTGCTCAGTGCCTCTTAAACCAGTGCTCAGTTGATTATTCGGGGAATCGATCGCGTCCCCGCTGTTCACTCTGTAAACATCGGAAATCGATTGGAAGTGCACCGCTGCTTCCACTGCATGTCAATATTTTGAGCTCTCGGCGGCCGGCATGCTGAGCAGGGCCGGCGGCCCGTTCGCGAAATAATGAAAAAAGGAAGATGAAAGCATTGATGAATTGTTCGATGACAGGAGGACAAGTGGTGCAGCTAATAATGGAGTACCTTCCTCTGGGGAGCCTGCGAGAATACCTTCCCAAACGGAAAGTCGGCTTACCTCAGTGCCTCATGTTTGCTCAGCAGATCTGTCAGGTGAGTCAAGTGTTCTGTGCTCTGATAGGAAGTTTTTACACCCCCAAATTTTTAAATTATCTACAAATTAAAAGTTTTACTTGAGGGATATTTTGACAGGATTCCAATTTCTCTCAAACTGGGTCTTTTTTTCCCCGACATTTGTTTGTTTGTCACTTGGCTGCACTTCAGTTACTTTAACTTGACTTCAACTCTAAATTTCTGCTTATCGTGCAGGAATGAAAACTTCAGAGTTGCCAGACTGTGTTTTCCTTGAGTTAAAAGTAGAAAGAATACTACCACATCCAAACTTCATAAACTAAAAGGTCAAGCTGACATTTTAAGATCAAATCACTTGACATTGAGCCATTCACTTGTATTTGACTGAATTTTCAGTTTGTTGTGAATTAACTCCTAAAATTATCTCTCATGTGCTTGCCATGAAAACTTGACTTGATGTGCGTAAAATATCTTTGTTGGTTGGAGTGTTTTTGAGCCTTTAATTAAATTAAATACTACCACATGCACGATACAAACTGACAAGTGTGAAACTTCACAGAATATGTCAATTTTTCAATCACTTTAACTGCATTCACATAGTCTGCCTCTCCTCCCTTCTGAAGGGGATGGACTACTTGCACACAAAGCGATACGTCCACCGAGATCTAGCTGCCCGCAACGTGCTCGTGGAAAATGACGGCTTGGTGAAGATTGGCGACTTCGGCCTGACAAAATACATCCCCGAGGGAGAGATCTACTACCGTGTCCGTGAGGATGGAGACAGCCCGGTTTTCTGGTCGGTTCACGCTGCACAAAATCGCGTTATCCAGTCTCTTGTCGTGTGGCTTTTCCCCCTTCCAAATTTGACTTGATACGCTTTGCAGGTATGCTATTGAATGCTTGAAGGAGGGCAAATTCTCCTTTTCCTCTGACATTTGGTCCTTTGGAGTGACGCTCTATGAGGTCCTGACTCACTGCGAGCCTCGCCGCAGCCCTCCAGCAGTACGTCGCTACCGGCCCGCTGTCACAAATTAAACTATGAAAAATTGATTTGAATAAAATTAGCACGCCACCTTTTAAGTGCATCTTAAGGCTCTGTTTTGTTTTTTGTTTTTTTGTAGAAGTACAATGAATTGATGGACGTGGGGGATGTACAGATGACCGCGATGGTCCTCATAAAACTGCTGGAGAGAAACCGGCGATTACCGTGTCCAAACGAATGCCCTCATGAGGTAACATTAGAATATTAACGACGAAAAAAAATACACTTTTGGTTTTCATCCCTGAATCTCCACACCTACTTTTTTTTTCCATCGACAGGTGAAAACGATCATGGAGCAGTGCTGGAGTGGAGATCCTGCCAAACGGCCGACGTTTGAATCCCTGACCAAGGCGTTTCAGGACATACGCCAGAAGTACGAATGGCAGTTCTCCGGCATAAACTTCTCGCTGTCTCAGATTTGCTGATGAGGACTCGGTGAAAACTGACTCGACGACATGTCTTCTGTAGAGTAGCCAGTGGCAAGTGAACGTGCTTCACTCATATAGCGCTTCAGACTGTTAGAGACACACACACACACACACACACACACACACACACACACACACACACACTGATAGTAACAGCTGTCATACAAAGCGCTCGACCTCAGTTGGGAGCAATTAGGGGTCCAGTGCCTTGCCCAAGGACACTTTGATTCATGGAGTGGGCAGGAAAAGGCGGGGAGTCAAACAACCAACAATTGCATTGGAGAACGAGCCACTCGACCAGCTGAGCCGTCGCTGCTCAATACTGAGTTTCTTGGTGTGCAACTCCTCCTTCCTCTATTTGGGTATCTCCAACGGCTTTCTGTGATAAAAGCACACACACCACCACACCCCTTTCAAATGTGATATTAGTCACAGAACGATAACATCAGTAGTTGGTTTCCCTTTGATAACCTAAACATCCCAGGTAAGGATATTATGTGCTTACTCAGCCACTAAATGTCAGCTGTTTTTTTTTTCTTTTCTTTTGCAAGATGTAGGTGTTTGCATAATCACTGTATGTGTCAAGAAATTCTATATTGGTTGCCTGTCTTATATTGTGTTTTATTTTTGTACAATTTTGAGTGTGTTAACTTGTCCTTGCATTTTGTAAACTAAATCAGATAAAGTAAAAATAAACCATTTCCCACAGGCCCTTGGACTGAGGAATCAAACGCTGTGCTTAAGAGGGTTTCTAAGAATTTGAAACAGCCACACAGTTATTTGACCAAATTTAATATTTGTGAATATTATTTGCTGTGTTTCACATAATAGCATTACTGCTACATCTTCTAAAAACCATTTAACAGATGAAATGCTTTGATGAAGATGGAAATTGAACCCACGTCTGTCTTGCTATGTGACAAAACTGACGACCACTGCAACACCTGATTTATTCAGATGACTGAAGAGCCATCTGACCGAACGCTGGTTATACATAACACTTTGACATGTCCGTTGAGAATCAAGATGTGTATGACCACAGTCAGCTCTGATGCTCATTCAATGAGGGCATCTGTTTAGACAGGTGCTCCTCTGTTACACTGACAACACCGCAGAGCCGCTGCAGGCTCTGAGCATGTGTGACAACACTGATAAATACAGTGTGAGCAATGCAGCACTGAGCATAGCCAGTATTGCCAAACAGGCTTATAGTGTTGCCACGATAAGCTAATTTTTCATTAAACATGAAAGTGCATCAGTTACCATCTAGAGGCTGATTATTTTGTATGTATATGTCATAGAAAGAAACATTTTGAAGCATTTTTGAATATCTTAGCCTGGAGATTGATAAAGGAGAAATATCTGATCTTATGAAACATTATAATTTAGAAGGGTTTTCAGATTTTCATGACTCAAAACCATGAAAAACATAGTGTATATGGATTCTCTGTGTTTTGATTAAGTGGTGCAGGGGAAATAATGATCTTTTTGTTCAAATTGTAATCGGTTGAAATGATAAAGTTCTGCCTGTTGTCATGAAATGTGCCAAAAAAAAAAGCCTTCTTTGTTTATTGTTTTGTCTTGTCATGAGCTGATCTGATATTTGCAGCCAAAATATAACCTAGAAATACATTTCCAAGTAATGATGAGGTGGAAAAAAATGTAAATAAATATCAAATCAAGAGTCACTGCCTTTACATATTCTGAAACCAAAGGACATTTTTAATCAAACTGTAATGCCTGGATGAATGAATGTTTATCTCATCTGTCTGCTTGCTTTTTAAAAACGTGACTGACCAAGCTGAAGTGAAACACCCTGCACAGGTGATCTGTGCATCGCAGGGTCAAGACAGACAAATATTCAGACATATTCTCACACTCAGGTAAAATAAATAACCCAATTAACCTAGCCAGCATGGTTTCACAGAGTGAATGAGGAGGTTTAAAACTTCTTGCAATAACAGTTCAAATCACCCTGAGAAATACAATACTCTACCAAGCTCAAGGACTACACTACATTTGCAATGAAGGGTTTTATGACTTCATTTATACACAGAAATTAAGTCAAAGCTCCTTCATGAAGGAAAGCAAAGCAAGCACAAATCTTATATGACTCAGTAGTCTTAGCCACATTTGAAATATGTGTTTGTGATATTTCATTTGGAAAATTCTGCCATCAGGTCTGAATGACTACTGCTCATTTTCTGTTGGCATTGTATAATATTAATTAATAATAATGATTATGATGAAAATTAAAATGAGCAAACCAAACACAAAACTATGCAACATTAACATGCAATTATACAGAAATATTCAAATATGCAATTGAATTCCAGGAAACTTCTTACCTTACTGGAAATTCTCTTTGCTTTCTAGTTTGAAAATAATTCATTCCAGTAGTATTTTAGCTTCATGTTGTTGCCAAATCAGACAGAGACAGTCCAGAGGAGATGGATAATTTCTCAAAAAAGAATATCACAACAGGCAGAAATACACATATCATGACTGGAAACTGGAAACTGTGTGAAAATGAACCACGCAGAAACAGCAAAAAACAAACAAGATGCTGTAATGTTCAGGTCTTGTTTAGATAAATATAAAAACACACACATAAGGGCAACATGACAGCAAGGAGGATCAAAAATCACAACACACACAACGAGATTGTTTTGAGGTCTGAATCATTTTCCGTGCAGGGTTTTGAGTGGCAGAAAATGGGACACGTCCTAGCCCCGCCCCCGGCCCCCGTTACGTCGTAGTCATGGAGATTGCGTCCTCCTCTCGTCCAATGAGAAGCGTCCTCGAGGCCATGTGTGTATTGTTTAAACTGCTCAAATCAGCCCCACTCTCCGTACCGACGAAACTTCCACCAAACCGAGCGATGGCGGCCACCGTGTCTGTTAGCACTGCTGCCAGGGAGGAAAGCACAGACACACTGCCCGGCCTCGCCACGGACCAGGAGCGCGTTACGCCCGGGGAACGCCCGGTTCCCGAAGTTACACCGGACGAAGACGAGGACGCCGCTTCTGGACGTGACAGTCAGCGAAGGGTCGACGAGGACCTGGCATCGCTGAGCCCCGAAGAGATCGAAAGCCGCCTGGAGAGAACTCGCAGGGAGTTTTACAACCGTAGAAAAATCATTATAAAGAACCTTCCTTCCGACGTGACCAACCAGGTTTGTGTTAAAAAACACTCTAAATGTGATTATTGGCTTATTGATTGCACTGTTGGTTAAGGGAAGCCTTTCTCCAATATGCCTGCCATGCTACCAATGTTAGCCTGCTAGCCATTTAAATGTCCTGGTAACTTTATATTTTAATGACACGTTTCCTATTTTAATAAAATGCGACGTTCTAGATGTTGGTGGAAATTCACTTTAACTAGAAGAGGCTTTAAGTACTTTACAGTAAGTTAGCTGAGTAGTTTGAGTTGAGTGCCAGGTGGTCAGTTAACTGCCAATAATGGTCATCTGTGGCCTGTATGACCTGCAGTTTGGCCTCCCCTCGAAACTTTAAATGAAATTATTTCATCGTTATATCTGCTTGCAAGCTTTGGATGTTAGCTTTATTTTGAATAATGGTGTGTAATAGTATATTTCCATCAAGATATGAATTGTTGTTGGTGGCTAAAAGCCAGTGATTTGCTCACTTTGCTACTTTTTTTTTTTTTTTTGGAACATGCCTGACTCGTGGAGAGCGGTGGGCCTGCGGGCGGTACCATTGTTCAGTGTGCGGGGGGGAGGAGGGCGGTGATGGCAGTTCGAGATGCGAGTTGCAGGCTAACAAAAGGTGGAAGGCGTGGGGACAAAACGTTTCAGAAAATGCTAGACAGCCTCGCCGTTTGCTCGTGAATGGGGCAAAGCAGCACAGAACAATTTTCTCCCGCAACAATGAGCGAGCTGTTCACCTCTCATTCCAACAGGTGCACCTGTTGCTCGTTTCCCATCGTCATGACGTGTAATGAGTAGAAGTGACACATTAGCTTTAATTTGTGAAATAAGTTCATTGACACTCAGCAAAATATCTTTTCAAAGTCTTCACTTTTATGAACTTTTCAACCCATGATTATAGTTCCACTACTTTCCAGTTTCTGGTTTCATTTTCACAAAGCTGTCGGGATAGTAATGTTTGTTTCCTGTTTACAGGAGGTCCATGAGCTGTTGGGCAGCTTTGACTTGAAGTACTGCTTCGTTGACAAATACAAGGGCACAGGTTGGTCTAAATGCTTCATCATTATGTCAGCCATTGGTTTGCTTTGTAGTTCCAATTTTTACATGGGTAAGAATGCATCAAAGATAATTACTATTTGCTTCTGAGACTAGAAAAACAGGTGTTCAAATGACTGTAGAATAAAACAGTACTTCTACTTTTACTCTTTATCTCCAGAAGTACTCAGTTATAATCTGGAAGATTCAGTTGTTCAGCACAGACTCTAGAAACATTTCTGTTGATGTATTGATTCTGTTATCTTTGGGTTCACTCGGGTTACTCAGCATGTTGGCTTTGATGTTTGGGAAATGTTCCAAGCAAAAACTTCTTTGAGAATATGAACATCTGCATGTACTGTTGAATTGTTTTATCTTCCTCCTCATCATACAAACTGCGAGTAATAAAAACAACTAAAGCAAGTCCACATTCAGCACAAGTCACCACTTTCTCCAAACTGCCTCATAAAGACACTCAGCGAAACAGGAAGCACAGTTGGCTTCAAAACTTAATTTGCACCTTCAGTGAAAGCTTCCAGATGGTCAGCATTTTTAAGTCATTTCAGCACAATACTGATCTGTTATGTTGTGAAATGGAGCTGTCGCTCCTTTGTGTGAGGTCGTTTCAACCTCGTTGTGTCTTCAGTCTGGAGAAATTGATGTTTGACTTCTGGCTTGAATGCACGGAAGAGGGAACTGCTACTGAACTAGCTCTTACCAACAAAAACAAAAATGAGCTTGCAGCACACTTTTAAAATGGATTGACACACTGAGTGATATTTGGCCAGAAAATTACATGAGCCAGATGGCAAATTCAGGGATTCCCAGGTAGTGGTTATGGAGGAAAATACAATCCTTTGATTTTAACAGCCAACAAGCTCTTAAGAAAAAAAAAAAAATCAAACCATCTTTTTTTTTATTGTCCTTGCACAGTTCATCTGCTAATCACATTCAGTTTCAATTCTTCTCTTCCTCCTTCCAAGCATGATATGTTGGCTTGGAATCACACAGTAGCAGTAGGTCTCTTGTCAATGTGTAAAAGTCTGTCAACTGTTGTATTGCCAGTGACTTTCCATCTCACAAGTTTAGATTTTTTTTTTTTTTTTTTTTTTTTTTTTTGTAATAAGAGAAGCTCAGTGAGGGTAGGAGTGTATTTGATTCCTGTGAGTCACTGCTGCTTTTTCACTGTAATCTGAGAGACTCTGTCACATAAAGGTGCGCTGACATCGTGCTCCCAGCATTAACTTTTATTCACACCCACTGAAGGGAAAATGTCGTCATGCGCTCCTCTCTTCCTTATTACCGACGGAGCAAATGTCACTCACTTAGCACTGAATTGTTTGCCTCTCTCCCTGTATCTTCTGCTTCTCAGCATTTGTGACACTGCTTAATGGGGAACAGGCGCAATGTGCCATCAAAGAATACCACCAGCACTTGCTCCGCGACAGGGAGATCTCTGTGCAGCTGCAGCCAACAGACTCTCTCCTCTGCATCGCCAACCTGCCCCGTGCGTTCACCCAGCAGCAGTTTGAGGAGCTGGTGCGGCCCTTTGGCAACCTGGAGCGCTGCTTCCTGGTCTACAGCGCCTCCACGGGACACTCCAAGGGCTACGGCTTCGTGGAATACATGAAGAAGGACTCGGCTGCCAGGGCCAAGTCGGAGCTCCTGGCCAAGCAGCTGGGCTCCCGCATGCTGTACGTCCACTGGACTGAAGTGGGCTCCCTCACGTACCCGCTGCTACACTCCAAATGCCTGTGCGTGGACCGGCTGCCCCCGAGCCTTCTGACGGCTCAAGACCTCCGCAACGCTCTGGCCGACACTCACCCGCCTGTCTTCTGCCAGGTCGGTTTCTGCCGGCGGCGCTCTGAAGAGCACACCATCCCCACTGTCATTCTCACACACCTGTGGAACTTGCCGATGGACACGTTTGGTATTTTGCTCAGTCTAGTTACTGTACATCTGAGAATTCTGGGAAAGATTAGATGCTGCCTTGTGGATGAAATTTACAGGACTGGGCCTGAACGAGTAGTTTAGTTTTTTTTTTATTCTGGCTGTGATGCAGAGATAAACCTGGAGTCCTGTTAAAGCTTTCAGCACCTTTCACCTTTACCCCGGTTTTCATGTGGTCACGCAAAGTTTCTATAGCAGGGGCAAATGTTGGTTTCCATGGTGATGACCACCTGACTCCCACAGGTGGTGTCATTCAGCAGGCCTTTCTGGAATGAGGGGAAACAGTGTTGTCTTTTCACAGCACACACACAGGAAGGGGTGATACTGTGTAAAAAGACCAGCATGGTTTAGGACCATGAGAGGACTGCTCATCTGTAATGTTGAATGTCATGAGGTTAAATGAGAGGATCTGATGTGGCAACTTGTTGAAACAATAAAATGGGATGTACAGCCAGTCAGTAGTGGTTTAAAAAAAAAAAAAAAAATCAAGCGATTCGATTGTGGCACATTAGCCAGCACTCATTTTGATACATTTCTTTCCTTATTAACAGCGTTTCATCCCAATAACAGCTTTGATTTTCTAGTTGGCACAGGGACAAGACGGGAGTTTCCGGCGCTTTGCGGTGTTGGAGTTTGCCACTGCAGAGATGGCTGAGGACGCTCAGCGGCTCACAGATGGCAGGCTGCTGGGCGGCACACACATCAGGGTGTCCTTCTGTGCCCCCGGCCCTCCTGGAAGAAGCATGCTGGCCGCTCTGATTGCAGCACAAACCATGGTATTAAAGTCAAATCAATATCCTCTTCGCACTTGAATATTCACTTGATTAGCAGCTGCTCTCACGCTGAATCCTCATCCTCTTTGTTGTCTCCAAGGCTGTGAACAGAGGTAAAGGTCTCCTCCCTGATCCCACGGCTATGCAGATTCTCACAGGCCTCAACAACCCTGCCACGCTCAAGATGCTGCTCAACCCGCTGTCGCAGGGCCACAAACAAGGTGAAGGATCTTCTTCCACCACTAGTGAGGAATTGGTTATCTATTCATGTCCGTGTCTCTTCTTTTTTTAAACAGCACACTTAAGTTTCATTTGGCTTTTCTAAACTCTTAAGTATTTCTATGATGTGTTTGATGCATCTTGATAAAAGATGCCTGATTTTAAGTCAATGCACACTGATCAATCTGTAAATAGAAGTATGAATATTTTCTCTTGGGAAGGATAAATTCTTGTGATGGCATGTTTACCAGTGATTTAATTCTGAAACCTGTGCCTCCCCTCATGTGAAGGTCTGCTTGGGGCGGCCCCCGCCATGCCGCTGTTGGCCAACCCCGCCCTCTCTGCCGCGCTGCTCCAGCTGCTCCTTCAGAACCAGGCCAAGGCTCAGCAGGTACGGCCCTCGTTCCGAACGTCGCTCCAGCTCGCAGGCCGAGCCTCTCCTCCAGCCATCCTCCGCTACTCATTCAGACTTCTTCTCCGCTCTGTTCTTTTCATCTTTACCATTAGCAAGCCTTTCTGGGAAATCATCTTCTCTGGGCTCAGGTGCTGCACAATAAAGAAAACCCTCTAGTGCCTTGTGTGAGTGATAATGGTGTTTGTTTGACTGTGTGAGCTGGAGGTAACACTCCATGGATTCCGGTCTTTTTGAACCTGTTGATTTATTAAAAAAAAAAAAAAAAAAAGAAGTTGCTGCCTGAATGGGTAAGCTTCTGCTGGAAAAGTGCTTTGTGTGTGTTTGTGTGGGGTGTTCTTTAGTGCTGCTGAGTGATGTAGTAGGCGAAACAGTGTACACAAAAACCTGTTAAGATGTTTTTTTTCCCTTTTTTTTTTTTTTTTTTTTTTAAATATGTGGTGAGTAAACCTCTGTGCTGATTAGGTGCTCTTGTGTAGTCAAGCTTTTTTTTCTCTCTCTCTCTCTCTCTCTCTCTCTCTCTCTGTTTGCGTGCTGGAGCTGTGTGACCATCTTGTGACTGTGACCTTTGCTCTCTCCTCTGGTCTGCAGGCGGGACTCATCGGGGAGAACCCTCTGGCCGCTCTGCCTGTCCAGCAGGGAGTCCATCTGCTCGGAGACCTGCCCCAAGGTTTGGCATCGCTTGGCTCCAGCATGTTTTTCCGCTTCTCCTTACCTGATACACATCTGCACGTCTCACTAATTAAATCGGCTGCCTCACAGTCAGGTGAATGTTATTGTGCATATGCTCTCCCGCCTCTCGCTGGTCTAGGTGCAGTGGTTCCAGGGCTGGGCCTCCAACCGGATCCCCTGCCCCAGCTGAAGGCAATGCCGCTCGGCAGAACCCTGGCGAGGGAGCAGGAGTCCCCCACGTCAATGTGCAGCTTCCCCCAGACGCCCTCCCCCACCCTCCCGGGGATCTCCATGCCCCTGATGGGCGGCCTGCTGGGGGCAGATGGCATTGCAGCGCAGGGGGTGAGACGCCAACTAATTTCCGCAATGTCTCCTCAGCTCAACTTACACATTTCCTGCTGGTTGAGATGCAATAACAATGGAATAACTTTTTTAAAAAAAACAAAAAAAAACAAAACAGGTATCCATTCTCGGGGATCCTCAAAAAGATGTGAGCCTTCCCCAAGGCGCCTTCCTCAGCGTCAACAATGTTTTTCCCTCAGGTAGATTTCTTTTTTTTCTTCTTCTCTCTCCACTTTGGTTTGCACCAGCTCGAGTGTTTTGGTAAATATATCCTCCACTCGATTTCTCTGCACCTCTGCAGGAGGAAGCTGCAGACCTCACCCCTACAGAAAGAGGCCCACACTGAGCAACGTGTCCAACCAGCACACACACCACAGCGTTCAGCCCAGCTACAACCTGCGCTATCAGGACTCCTACAGCCCCGAGCACGCCTCTCTGCACCAGGTAACTGTGACGTTCGCGTTTTGACCTCGGTGTTGCAAGATCACCAAGTCTTTTTGGATTCTTCCTCATGGTTCAACATATATCTGTAAAGGTCTCGCATACAATTCTAATGTTGCTATGACCTTTTCAAAGTACGTTTTGATGCAGAGCTTTAGATCCAATACTAGCTACATTCAGTTATTTTATTTGTACACACTCAGATTTATCTGAAAGCCTTCCTGATTTGTTAACATGACATCGAGCAGACGTTAAGCATCGCTTGATGACTTAAATTGGTTTTTGTACAGACGGATCACATCCCAAATAGAGACACGCCAATCTAATCAGAAGCCCCTGCATGATGCAGATTTAAACGGACTGACCTTTAATCAAATTATTTAAGGTCCCTGTAGCTGCAGCTAATGGCTGAAGTCTCATTAGTCATTTGCAGGAGGGTGGGGTTTTCTTGGTTTTAATGAAGTTGGGTGTCGTGGTCCTGTACATCTCCAGTGTATAACTCATTCCTATGAATGATCCTTTGATGGGTTCCTCTCCTCAGGACCCCCTGGCCCACTTGTTTGAGCAGCAGGAGAACCTTGATGCAGGCCTCTTGGCAGGATTTGGTCACCAGGTAGTCTTTTGCTCGATGGTTTCAAGCTGAACACATTTCAGTTAACTATAATCAAATCCAAATGGCTCTGAAGTAACCGAGCTGTGAACTTGTTTGTTTTCACAGCTGTCTCATGACCCGGAATACAGCGAGCGCTTTTCCTTGTACAGCCTCCCCCCCAGCCCACCCCTGTCCTCCTACTTCAGCTCAGGACCTGAGGCCTCCGGTAGCGGGAGCCTACCTTCTGCCCAGCTGAACAGGGTGAGCCTTGAACTCCAGGCTGATTTGGACTGCAGTCTTTTGTTTGTTTTTTTTTCTTTTGAGCTATTGATCAATTGTTGGTGCAGAAACATGAAGGTACCAATGCATAAAAAGTTTAGGGTTGCAATCCGAGAATAACGCCGGCGCTCAATAATTAATGGGATGCTGTGAGTGCCTGTGCAGAAGAGGCTGAGGTCACTGAGAGATGGTCGTTTGTCCTCAGGCTGTGGGAATGCCTCCTGTGAGCCACACCGCTAACTACCCCCCGGGCCTCGGCAACGTCATGAAGGTAAGCCGGAGCCTCCTGTGTGTTTGATCTTAAACGCGACGTCGCGTTGTTCTGCGACTTCACAAAGTGGGTAAATAACGATAGATTTTGGGCCACGGTATGTTGAAACGGCTCGGCTAAAATGCAGCCTTTATTCTAAGGTTTGCAGTTCTGAAAGATTTCTAAAGGTGTGGAGGACTGTCTTGCAGTAAGAGGTCATTTATTTGCTTCTTTCTTTGTTGTGGGCATGAGAGAATCGATCCGCGGCTCCACCAGCTGCAGAGTGAAGGCAGGAGATGCTCCGTTTCCACTGATACATTTAGCAGCTCATCAGGTGACGCTGCAGAGGCCGTGTCCTGTGTCCCGATTAACCGAGCCACGATCGACTGGCTCGCTTCCCTCCTGTTTCTTCTGGAATTAAGCCGATTTTTATTTAAAATTTTTTTTTTTTTTCAATCAAACCCTTGGAGCTTCTCAGGGTTTTTTTTTTCCCCTTACCTTTTGTGGAAAAGCTTAATAATATAAATATTACAGGCAAGTGATAACAGGAGTCCTTGAATAAACAAAGATTTGCAATCATATGACTAGGAACCACCTTATAAAGAGAAATATTGATCATGCTTGTAGTAGTTTTGAACTGAGTATATGATAAACATTGTCCAGTTAAACAAGATAAAAAGGCAACAGTAATCTATAGATTACAAAGGGGTAAAAAAAAAAGACATGTTCTGTTTGAACTTTATTTAGAAAATTAAAAAAGAAAAAAAAAACCCTTAAAACAAACCAGTGTTTACTTTTCTTTACAAAAGATTAGGTTTATGAATCTATTATGTTCAATATGCTTCAGATTATTTAGCAAAATATCAAGAGTTAAATGTATTTTTCAGCGTTCATGCATAAATTGTACATCACCGTCGGCCAAACTGTCCAGACCACTCGTCTTCCTGCTCGTGTTGCTGTCAGATCGACAAAATATACGGCAAGCAATTCAATTATTTAACAAAGAGATGAAATATTAATTACATTGAGTGTTTATTTTGGCTGTGTGGTTCACTCATCTGGATCCGATTTAAAATAAGAGGCCGGGTTTCTCTTCTCCTCTCCCCTGATTTCATGCCCATTAGCCCCCGACGTAAACGAAACTCGTGCCGATCAACAGTTGGATGCATGTTCTACGCTGCAGAACATGCATCCAACTGTTGATCGGCACGAGTTCTGCAGCGTAACTTTCATGTATTTCCTCACAATGAATGTGCAGCGGTGCATGTGGGAACCTCATGCTGGCGTTTTCACCATCTATGCTCTTGGAGTTGATTAAAAATCCTTCCACGTGTTGTTTTCAAGTGGCTTGTGTTGGTTTTGCAACCGATTTAGTGGGTGAGCTAAAATGTAGAGTTTTCATGCGTTGCACCGGGGGTCGATCAAATCAAACCTGCACTGATGAATTTTTAATACATTGTGATGGATGCAAAGGCGTTTCGGGGGGAAAGAGGAATAATTACTCTGCTGTTTAGTTACTTTAGGCTTATTAAAATAATCCATTTTATTTAAAAGCACCAAACAAAAGAAATTGTTTACAAATTAAAGGTCACGTTTCAAAAATGAGAACTGCAGGAATAATCACTGATGATAAAATAATGTATCTCTCTCATACATTCTGCATGCAGCTTATTTATCAGAGAGCTGTCTGCTTTTAAGTTGCTTTTCTCCATAAGTAAATTCAGATTGAACCGTTTGCAGGTAAACAGAGTTTCAGTCTGATTCTCTCTCTCTCATGTCCAGGAACATCACTCGTGCTTTGAAAGGCCTTCATCTCACTCCGTTCCACGTTTGTTTGTTTGAATCAATCGATCTGGTTGTCGAGCGCCAGCTCCAAAACCGAGCTTCTCAAAATAAATCCAAGCAATAGAGACTGCGCCGAGCGTCGAGGAGATTTAAAGACGGCCCGTTAACAGATCCAGTTAATATGTTTCCCTTATTTACAGATATTGGTTTTACTTAAAGATGGAAAACAGACGTTTCTCTCTCTCTCTCTCTTTCCACATGGCAGACTCCCATCGGCAGCCAGAAGCGGGCGTTCTCCCGCCTCATCCCGTCTCCCGAGCCCAGCCCCGAGGGCGGCTACGTGGGCCAGCACTCCCAGGGCCTGGGCGGCCATTACGCAGACTCCTACCTGAAGCGTAAGCGCATATTCTGAACGCCGCCGCCGCTGCGTGCCTCTTGCCGTACGAGTAGCCATTCAACAGCCAGGACACTGTGGCATCTCCTCCCATTGTCCCTCCCATCAACTTTACAGCGTGGTGGCCCTCGGACTTGTCCCCCGCCGTGTGCTCCTGTGAGTGACCCCTGGAGGGCGCTGAGGAGCGCGCTCTGTCGCTGCCTGGACAGTTGTGACACTCGAAGGGAATTCTTGGTGGTTGTTTTATTTTTTTCCTTTTGTGTGTGTGTGTGTGTGTATATATGCATATATGAATTTAACGTGTTGTGTAATTTAAGTTTTTATTTTCCTCTTTTTTTAAAAAAATGGACTTAATTTCCTGTTGAAGAACATGTGCACCTCGGAAAAAAATGGTTATCTAGCAAATGAGGTCTTTTAAAGCATTTTAAAATTCCTGTGTAGAGTGTGGTGTTTCGGCGCATCTCCAGAAAGTGTGCTGTCCGTTCCTCCAGGCCAAAAGATTCTCATCGTATTTAAAAACAGGCTCAATTTGAGAGGCCCCACTTTTTCTTTTTCCTTTTTTTTTTTTTTTTCTTTCTTCTTCCCAATTCATGTAAAAAGTTCAGTGGAATGTTTAAAGACATGGTGTTTTGTGTTTTTTTCGTTTTACCTCTTCATATCACGGGATTGTATATTTTGCTGTTTAATTTTCCTGATCCAGACATTTCCTAATTGGTTGACGAGCAGCTTTCCGTCCATCAGTGACGGCTGTATGTACTCAAAGGTGAAGCTTTTTTTTTTTTTTTTAATCTTTTGGGGCTTTTTTTTCCCCTCTCCACGTTGTTCACCTGGATCCTCCTCACCCTCCAGCCTGTTCCATGGAGTCTGTTCTCGACACTGGTTGCACTCGGAGGGCACAGGCCACTAAACAAGCTCTCTGGCTTTTTTTTTTTTTTTCCTCCCACCTGTATTAGAGGAACCCTCAGGTGTCCTCTCTACCCCACACATCAAGCAGTCCTACCATTTTCAGTGTGTGTGTGTTGTGTTCAAATTTGAATGTCCGACAGTCCAAGCCGCACCTCGGCGGTTTGGTCCGGTTTGTTCAGGGGGGGAGGTGGGGCCGAGACGCGCGCGCCATGTGTTGTTGCCCCCCCCCCCCTGAAGCCGCCCGCAGATGGTAAACACGGGAACATTTGCGTGGCGCTCTTGCGTGGCGCTCTCAGCGGGAGGCCGAACTCGCCGCATGTTGACTCGGCAGCTGGTTCCTCGCAGCCCGCACGGCGCGCTTTCTCAGTAACATCGGCACCTCGGCGTGTCCGGCTGCACAAAAGATGAATGGAAACCAGTGGCAGGTGATTGGTCAGTGACAACTGTCTCTTTGTTTTCTTTAATTTATATATTTCTTTTTTATTATTTGACAGTTTGATTGTGAAAACCAATTACCTCTGGCATTTTGCTCAGTCATGCAGCTACACTTGAGCCTTAAAAACAGTGTTTCGTGTCATCTCAGCCCGCTCCATGTTGGCTTCCATCTACAATTTACCATTTTCTGTGTTTGCTGTGTAAATAGTTTTAATTACTTTTTAGTCTTACGCCGTTGTTCCTTCAATATACCAGAATTTGTTGCTGCTGTTCTGAATATTTGCAGCTCCCCCCGCTTTCCCCCCCCCCTCCCCACGTTGTTTTCCTGTATGATAGTGGATGAGGCAGAGTGGCTCCACAGCAGACTGCCCATGTTGCGTATGGACACAGAGATGTAGCTGTATTGTGAGATCGTTGCTCGATTTGACTGGATTTAAACCGCTATCCTCTCATCTGTACCGCCATGGTCGTCTCTGTATGTGTGACGTGTGCGCAAGTAAATGTTATTTAAACTCACCTGTTTCGTGAAGTCATTTGCACTGCTGTTTCGGTGTCTTGAACTCATCGTCACGAAGCGCTTCAGAAACCCCGATAGCACGATGCGCTATGAAGTCAGGCGTGTTAAAAAGAGAAAACAGACTGTTTTCTTTCGGGACTACGAGGCCTCGGCATGTAAAATATCATTTCACAAAAGGCAGCCGAGTGTTTCATGTAACCCAGCTTGCAACACAAATGTTAATTAACCGTCGCTGGTATATCACAACTGCTGCCCTGCACACCTTTTTAATGCAACTGGGGGAGGAAATGAGCAGCGCTGCGTAACCTCCGCAGATCAGTCACTGACTTTATTGAGCAATTTAATTATTCAAATTTTTGTAAGAAAGATAAAATATGACATTCAGTTCTGCTCAGACTCGTTCACCTTTTGTTAAACTACTGCAGAATTGCTTTACTTTTCTCTAAACTTTTTTTTTTTTTTTTTTATAAAGCGGGAGCCGTGAAAGTAATTTTGTACTAAAACTAAAGGAAAGCTAACCTTTGAGGCTATACCGATATTGACAGTGAGATATATTACAAGCCGAAGGAGGTAGACTGAATTCAATACCAACCTCTGCTGTGATCGGTGTTGTTTCAATTTTAATGAAAAGAAACGATCACAGTTTGTATTTACTAGAGAAATGGCAAGTTGAATTTTGTTTAACCCCTGAAAGGGGGAAAAAAAATGCAAGCTAAATTTTAACACTCAAGTAAGCGGTTACTTGAAAAAATGTGAATAATTTGATTTCTTTGCTTTGATGCTTTAATATAAATGGATTACACCAATGGTTCCCAACCTCTGGGGAGTGTGATACCTGGGGGGCGCCGGAGATCATCAAAGGGCCTGAAGCATGAAGATAGAAGATCAGGAGAGAGCAGAATAACATCCACAGCACAAAAGTTACTGTACCTAATGAGCCTTTGATGCAGGAGCAGGGCAGGACTGTGCCGGCGTTCAGCAGTTCGGAGCAACAGGAAGTCGACACGCTCCCATAAATATTTTAGCCTGATTATGGGAGTAATGAACCAGAACCAGAAGTGCCTCGTCTCAATCAGTGGCGATTGCCTGCACAGCCAGTCGATGTTCTGCTTTACTGGATCAGTAACCAACCGTAAAAGCGACGTTTCTGCTCAGCCGCCGAGGAAGCGGAGGGGAAACACGGAGCGAAACTTGAGAGAGGCAGATTTCTAAAACATCTGCTTTAAAAGAGTCGCGCGGCCTCCGACGCCACTCGCGGCTTCGGCTGCAGACGAAAAGTTTGCGCCCGCGCGGTCTCCTCCGTGTCGCGGCATGTTGTCGCGGATTCCTCTAATCGGCTGCGCCGGTGCGTCGCCGTGAAAGTGACCCTGCGTGAATGTTAAACAGGTTGAAGCTGAGAGGGTAATTTGTGCTCCCTGGATGGGTAATTACTTGACAAGAACACAAACAGTTATCACACTGCGAGCACGCCGTGCTGGAAAACATGCACAGTTATTTCAGGATCTGATCACATGATCTTAGAAATGCAGACAGAAATTTCGATTTTCTTTGATTTCTTAAAACTGTGTGGAGTTTGCATGTTCTTCCCCAGGTGATTGTTTTGTTTGGATGCTTCAATTTCACCCCACTGTCCAAAGACATGTTGCTGATTAATCAAGTGGTGACTTTAACTCACCTGTGGGTGTGAATGGGGCTGATTGTCTCTCTGTGTTTGCCCTGCAGAGGGCAAGTTGAATAGTTGGATAATTACGCGATGAAGAAAACAGACAGAAAATTGAAAATCCCCCTTTTTGCAGTGCTGATGGCAGGCTGTGAAAAAAAATAATGAACAAATGCGAGCGAAAGAAATGTGTCACGCAGATAAATGAGCTTAGATGCACTGATTAGAGCACCTGTTGGCATTTAGACGACATAAAGAAACAACTCCATCGTTTTTCAGGTTTAGTATTTCCAGCGAGACGTCTCGGGTAGAAATGAAAAACCTAAAGAGCCTCCCGCCCAGATGACAGACTGCGTGCTCATGCTGGGCTCCCCTCGCCGAAGTCCTTCACCTCCTCAGACCGAGGAGGCCAAGGGGCAGGCGATGGCTGCCTCCCCCTCAGCGGCCGTCGGGATGAAAGGTTTTGATTAGCTCTCCTTCTTGAGGCCCCTCTGAGCCCCGGAGGAGCAGCGGCGGCTGATCGAGCTGCGAAACACAAGAGCCCCCGAAACTACCTTTTTCTTCTTTTAAACACTCATAATGTTGATGAGATTTCTTGATGTTTGGTTCTTTTGTGAGAAATGCAGTTTTTTTTTTTTTGTTTTTTTTTTTATCCTCCATCTGTAAGAAACAAAGGCGACATTGTGAAGGAGGGAAGGGGTTGTTTTTCTGACCAACTGGCATTATCTGAATGCGTTTTCGTTTCTCCCGGCCGCTGGGCTTATTCTCAGTAATATATTAATCTGCAACGCTGCCGGCGCCACTGAATTGTGTTTCTCATACCTGCAGCCAGTCTATCCAGAGTTCTCGGAGGGATAAACCGAGGCTCGGTGGACGCTATGTCAGACACATTTAGATTTCTGCCTTTCATATTTCCACCCACACAGTTACCCTGCACAGTTTGCTGGTGAATGCTGCAGAAAAAAAAAAAAAAAAAAAAACCTGTGTGTTTCTCCCAAATACACGGAGGATGCAGGCAGAGCTGCGCGGGCAGATCACTGCAGCGTCGTTTATCCCACATTACGAGCATGAAGACACAAAGAAAAAAAATGTTGCATTTGTTGTGACTCCACGTGTGCTGGCCGGACTCAAAATATCTCTGCTCCGAGTGAATGCCAATCCGCATGTGCCACCGCCACAAGCCTACACAATCAAAATTCAGATGTGCGGTGATTTATTACGGCTGCATTTCAGCACACCAGCAGCAAAGTGAAACCAAACAGGGTATGTCACAAGTGCTGTTTATAGCAGGATTAGTCATAGAGAGCAGCCCACTCCCCCAATGACAAACAGTCTGTAAAACAGAGGAACATCTCAGCAGACCAGGAGAGAGAAAGCTACCGCTGCCTCTCGCTGGATCCGCACGACGGGGTAAAGCCACTCGGTCTGAACCGAGCTCCTTGCTCAGACTCCTAAACAAGATTAAAATGTCGGGATTTAGAGGCACGTGCCCTCATCCCCTGGAAAATAAGCTTGGGTGTATTGTTACGCTCTTCATTTTCATCTTTTTCCACTCCATCCTCGGTGTAACTGTATATCACTGGGGCACGACAAAATTAGATAACCACTTCTGGTTATTGGAAATAAAAGCAATGTTCCCAAGGCAATGTTATTGTCTGGAAATACTGAAAAAAAACATGGCTAATTTGAAGAAAAGTATAAAAAACTATATAAAAAAGAAAAAAGAAGGAAAGAACCAGAAATCCCCAAAGAAAATGCAGCCGTCTTTTTCTCTGTAAATACCGTCTGACTCATTTTCAACAACAACCAGTTTCCTATAGTGGAGTAACTCAGACGCAACTATAGAAATCCAATCTAACCTCTTTTAAACTCATTTAAAGTCATTTCACTTTGGGCGGTAGAGAGCAGAGGATTTGCATTTCACGACGTCGGTCTCACCCTCTATTGCTGGTGTGTTGCTGCAGCTAACACCAGATATTGACAAAAATCATTTTTAATATGGTTTTGTGCTGTCCTGTGCTGTCTTGTGTCTTCTGGTTGTTTATTTATATTATTTATAAACCGTATTTTCACTCCTCTGCCTTGGCAGAAGCCAAAGGGGGGAGAATGTCCATTCCTGGGTCAATCCGTCGGGGTGTCCTGTTCTCATTCATAATGTTTGAGTGGTGATCCTAACTACAAATTTTATATCTACATGGACTAAAACTAGGTAAACACTCAACAGCAAAAGGTATGATCCATCAAAATACCTCAAACAATCAGATTTTCAGTAAATACAAACACTTGAAAGGCGTTGATGTCTTTGTGCTTTGTTCTTTTCAATAACTGACCGGTTCACCCATCGCCATGACTGCGCAGTATGCAGAAGTAGGTCGGTTTGGTAATTTTGTGCTTTTTATGTAACGTGTTCTTGATGTCAGTGCTGATCTGTCCGGGGCGGACGGACTCTTTTCTAAAACAGCTGCCTCTCTGCTGTTAAGTGTCTCTGATTGCAGAGGGTGGCCTGTTTGCGGTGCGTCCTCCACCCTCTCCACCCGCTGCAGGTCCCTGGTGTTCTCTGCCGCACAGCTGGGGAGGCGCGCTCTGCCGCAGAAGCAGACCCACTGATGACATTTATCCATTCAAAGGTCGAGCTCGTTTTTTTCAATTAACATCTTCTGTTACATTCCTGAAGAGTCTCGGCTACAGATATTCATGTCGGACATTTATGTCACTTGTGATTTTACTGTCGGCCGGGAACTACAAATGTTAGGCTGATTTTATCAGCGTCATTAAAACCTAATTTGCAGTTTTGCTCGGAAACTAGCAGTAATATACCGCGGCTGCCGGCCATTAGCGATCCAGGTACCGGGATGAACCAAAGGTCTAACGGTGCACTCTTCCTGACACTTGATTCCCGTCCCCAGTCGCCATTAAAGCGTCACAATGCTATTAACAGGAGTTTATAGTAGCTGTGAAATCTAGTTACCGCGACATTTGAGGTCTGGCTGATTTCCAGCCTGTTTCTGAAGGGCGACGCTGGCTTTCCTCGACATTAAATCTTTCTCCTCCTCGGCCTCGGGCGTTATGGAAAACAAGGCGGGTACCAGAAAGCGAGGCGATCAGCGGCTGCCCGGTCTGATCCCGAGGCTTCAGTCCACGTCTCAGCGACTCTTATGAATGACTCTGCTTTCCGTGTGTGGCGCAGCATGTGGAGGACTTTCTGTAGCTCCACTCCAACGTTGGCGTTGAATCAGCAGTGTGAGTGTTTCTGTGTGTGTATGTGTGTGTGTGTGTGTGTGTGTGTGTGCGAGTCAGTGCGGCGTGGACACGAGGACAAGTCCGCCTCCACCACTGCACCTCCGCAGGAAAAAGAGAAAAGACAATCTGAAGTTATTTCAGGAATCGTTTTAACACTTAATATAAATGACCCGATCGCCTGCTGGAACGCTGTTACGAATGACTGCAGCCTATAGCCGAGCCTCTTCCTTTTCTCACACACACACACACACATACATGATGTTCCATTTACTTTTCATCATCCTCCAAATGTGTAAACACAATCTTGGACACACACACATGCAGACGCACACGTACGCATTATCTGCCAGACTATTGCTCACTGTCAGGAAAGAGGTGTAGATTAATATTTCATGGCTCCACTGGCAGAAAGCAGATCCATTTCCCAGCATTCCCTGATGCCTGATGCTGCAGACTCCTCGAGGACCGGAGGCCAGACAGGCTGATGATGGTTTTTCTGCTGGACATGCATAGCTTAATGCTGCTGTAATTGGCCCTTAGCCTGCGAGGAGGAGAAATCCTCCTCAAGTCCGGCTGAAAGACTATTTCTGCATATTTCCAGAGCCTGTCCCGCTCTCCATCCGGCCCGCCGCCAACTAGTAAAATCAAAACAGAAGCGGCGCGCCGCACAGAGCCGCCCCTCCGCAGCACGCGCCGCCATCTCTTCCCACTGAGCCAGTAACGCTGCTTGGCATTTCAATTATTCCTCGCAATATGAATGTATAACATGGGGAGCCATTTGGCGAAGTTGGTCATAATAAATCAAATGCTCACTAAATGAAGTGTGCGGCTGACTCAAGCAAGAGGAACACATTTTTTTTTCTCCCCCCACGCTGCAGAAAAACACTCCGATCTGTGGTCACTGGTCATTTCATCATCCACTCTATTCCTTTTCTTTTTTCTTTTTTTTTTTTTTTGCTTTGCATAATGATTTGGCCCGGTCCCAATCGTCTGCCATTAGGAGGTAATTTATTCCCTTTAAATGCAATTTTAAATTCAAGTATTAGTCGGTTTACTGCAGCTGCTGTTTCTTAATTCTCTGTAAAACTCGCAGAAAGAGTGGAATAAAAAATCTGCTTCCATCCCGCAGAGAAATATTACCCTGGTCATATTCCCATGCTTTGCATGCTTTTCTGTTTTTTTTTTTTTTTTTTTTTTTGTGGTTGTGGTTGTGGTATTAAAAAGATGAAGGTTATATGGCCAAAAGCCTGGGAATTTAATAAGTGTCAAGCAACAGAGTGTGCGGACAGTTTTCCTTCAGACGTGGTCAAGGTTTTCGAGATTCGATGAAAGCAAGGCTCTCCTTTGAAAAAAGCCAAGACTTCGAAAATGGAGCCTTTATGTGCTCATTTGCATTCAGATGAAGCAACTAAATCATGTGTTTAATTGTGCTGAAATCTTCCTTCAGAGAGGAATTCCTTGCAGGGCCCTTCAGCTCAGCTGAAAATTCATATATAATTTTTTAAAAAGGCCTCGACGTTTCCCAGAGAAACAATACTCTAATCTGTGATTGTGATAATCAGCCTGGTGTTGCTCTTTTAGTGTCTTTTTGAACTTTTCCGGAGCCCAGAACAGCCTTGGTGATAATTATCATTGTTTGAGCAGCTTCCAGCAGGAGAAGACAGTTATTTTTACTTTTTTTTTTTTTTTTTTCCCCCAGCGCCCAGTGACGGCCACCCTTTTCAATGTCTCCTGTTCATTTTCTAAGGACATGCACTACAAGTGACAATTTTCTCTCAAGGAAGCAATATTGAATCTACTTCAGTACAGCTGCCCTGAGAAAAAAAAAATAAAATTCAATAGCAGATTTATTCTGTGTTGTGGCAGGAAGTGAAGTTAGACCGGAATAATATCAGCCCTCGTGTAAAAGAAGGCACAAGCAGGGAATGAGCTCAGGCTAAAGACAGATTCATATACATTTAAGGCAAAATATAAATCATTTTGCCAGAGTTGTCGCCCGTTTCGTGGCCAAAACGTTCCTCAGTTTCGTGCTCGAAGCTGTAACTCAGGGGGGAAAAGTGAGGGATGTCTGGAGAATCCTGAGGAGTGACTGGTTGAATGTTTCGCTGTGTTCCAGTCTCGTCAAGCAGTGAGGAACTGAGATAGTTACCGGTTGGGAAGATTCCTTTTCCCAGGTCACGGCGTTCACTTGAATATAAGGAAACAAGCAGCACTGGCGCTTTATTGCCGCTGTCAGAGTCCTGAAAAGAAATAAACAAGCTAATCATCGCAGGCATCGCCCGAGAGGGGAATGAAAAGCGGCTCGGGAGGCGCCGTTTATTTTCACACTATATTTATGCACGTTAACTGTGTAGTCATCACTTTGGGTCTGTTTTTTTTTTTTTTTTTCTGCCGTTAATATAATCAGCTGTCATTATAATCGCAGCCATAAAACTTTGAAGATCAGGAGCAGGGAGCCGGGCCAGTGGAGAACAAGCAAAACGAGACTGAACGCTCCGGCGTGGAGGGAGCACTTTCCTCGACTTCCGCCGAATCCGCCGCCGCCATGTTCACGTCACACGAGCTCGCTCGGTCGTAGATCGGGATTGACTCTGAGGCCGTCCTCTGGGGAGCAGGAGGGCTTGTGGGATGTCGTTAAGGATGCAATGAGAATCCGCCTTGAATATTAAAGGACGCGGAGCAGAGCTGATTGAGTCCTGAATATGCAGGAGGAGAGAGCCTCTCAGGGCGGGTAGCGACGGCGTTCCACTGACAGCCGGGCCATTCTGCCGGCGCCGTGGGAGAACAGATGATGCAGCAAGAAAGAGACATAACCCCTCCTGAAATCGCTGGCACCTAAACAAGATCTTTCTCAGACTCCCTCGAAGTGTCCCATCAGCCCGAACACTTCACAGCTGCAGCAGTAACAGCTGGCTCCGTCTCGCTGGGCACCAAGCAAACGCACCTGATGCACAGAAATGGAGCATTCATTTCTCTTTTTAGTGATAATACGCTGCGGTTTAATGGCGGCAGATTAAAAGCGACTGATTAATAATGAGAAGAAGTGTTAATTTACCTTGCAGTTAATCAATTAGGAGTGCTAATGTGAACACATTAGTATCACCAAATCACCATCACACTGTAGATTGTGTTGTCGTGGTGAATATATCAGCACGGCTGTAATGATCCTCCACTGCTGAAAGAGCCCACAACCCCTCTCACACCGTTCCAAGGCTCTCATTCGATGTGTGACAGCTGCGTCACTGCAGCCGAAAAACATTCCGATTGTGTTCGACTTGTGTGCCGTCCAGTCGTTAGCGACCGGCGGCGCCGAGCCGGCCGCCTCTGACCTGCCGCTCGTCAGACATACATTAAACATCAAGGCTCTCTGACTCGCACGATAAATTAGCATGGACATGCTGCAGACTCTCCACAAAAGTTCACTGGTGCTTCTTTTAATTCAGCTGAGAAAACACTTCTAAAATTAAGCCTGCCCCGGCTTTTAAAGAAACAAAGTGATTAATGCGTCCCTGCTTTTGTTGTCCCCCCCCCCCCCCCCCCCCCCCCCCACCCGTGCAAAGCTTCTACCCTTTCATTTGCCAAACTCCTGCAGCTCCAGGTATCACCCTGCAGCCACAGTATTGTCAAAATATGGAGTGTTTTTTTTCTTTTTTGGAAAATCTTGCGATGATCACGCACCATAGTGTGTGTGAACAGTTTCGACAGGAGTCCTTCCCAGGGTGGGGCTGAGGCGGATGGGCTTTGTGCTTCTTAACTGATGATCCACGAGGCCGTCCGGGAAGATGAATCAAAAACGGGAGTACAAAGGCCACAAGCTCTCGCAGACTAGTTTGTTATTTGATGCACCCGCAGCCTCTCCACTCACACAGAATATCTTTACGTGCTGCTTCTCATATGGAGTCACATGAGCACAAGCAGCCTTTTCAGTCGCTTCACTAAAAACACCTGAAGCTGTTTAATGTCTTAAATTATTACCATCAAATTATAATGTGTTGTTTGTGTCTCCTTTCTGTTTTTTTTTTTTTTTTTTTTTAATGCTGAGCTTCCCCCGTTCTGCCTGCTTGCCTGCAGTATATTGGTTTCAAGTTTAACATCACAGCTCAAAGCAATATTTCTTCACATCAAACGCTCGAAAACTGAAAACGCGGTAAGCTTTTCCTTGTTTTCCGCTCGCGCGGAAAAAGCAGAAAGAAAGAATTAAAAAAAAAAAAAAATAACGATTTAATTCTGACCAAGGCCGAAAAAGAGAGAAAAGGCATGCGGACAAGAGGAAAACAACTCCACAGAGCATCAGTCTATTTCTGAAGCCGGTAATTACAGTGTAGATAGAAAGCAGAGTGAAAGTGTATAACTGTGCTAACTGCCCTGTGAGGCCATGATGCTTGTTACAGAAAACAATTGGTGGTTTGGTGGTTCAGACCCAATGTTTCTTTATAATCATGCACTTGTTTCTTCAGCCGTCATGTGATTTATGAGCGCCGGCACCATAGGAACTTTGGTCCCTGCACAACATATAAAGACAGTCGGACTTTTAAAGAAAGAAAAGAGGGGAGAAATAAAAAACCCTTTGAAACATCATGCTTAAATGAAATTCTGTGATATTGCCTCTCGGTGCATTGCGGTGGAAACATGACGGAGAGATGAGGGAATGCCCGGAGGGGACCCTCGAGGAAGGAGTAGTTTGGTAATCCTCGGCGGCAACACTTCCCCGGCACAGCTTTCCGTCCAGATACGGCAGACCACACATGCGGGAGAGGAAAAACACCTCCAACAAGCCTCTGCTCCATCGGAAGGATTACAATGAGCCATCCCATCTGTTACTCTGCTGCAATACTCTGACACCCTATACCAGTCTGCCGTTATACTTTCTAATGCGCGCCTGCGAGCATAACTCAAAAACGCCAAGAACGCATGTACCTAGAAATTGTTTTTAACGCACATTTTAGTATGAAGATGTTCTATTTAATAGCTGCCTGAGCCGTGATTTATCATTCAGAGCATCACTCCAGAGAGCAGCTGGGCCCTGCTGCCAGGCAGAGAAGGACTTCGGCATCTTTTATGGGACACCGAAACATTTGTTTGACATTTTTATGTTTTAAAAAAATCTTATCTGTGTCAAGGTCACCAGTATCGACAAGCACATATGTCCTGTTTCCAGGCAGCCGTCTGCACCTCTTTTTAGGGGATCTAAAAGGCGCTTTTAGGTCAGCCGAGGCTCTGCGGTGACCTGCACTAAAAAAGACCGTCATCTTCAAGCTGCAAGAAATGTGTGATGGACAGAGAAGTCTGCAGTTTTATAGTTTCCTGTAAAATGTATCATCCTGTGCACGAGGCGTATGGACGAGCTTTCATGTGAGTTTTTGTTCCACAATTTGATGATTCAACAAAGAGAAGCAGGATCAGGTGTTGGCAAATCCAGCTCCACTGCTCTGCACTGTAATGAGGACAGATTTGTAATGAGGTTGAACGATGCACCTTGTTACGAGCGAACTAAACACAACACGGGCCACAGCTGGGACTTGATTACAGTTTGACTTGAGCGTTTCAGATCTATAATCAGGGGGCAGGCGCCGAGCTTTTTGTTTACGGTTCCGTGGTGGTTGAACACTTGTCAAACTTGCATCCAAAATCTGAGAAACAATACCGCAGAACTGCATTGTTGAAAAGGTAATTTGGAGCGGCATAATTAAGTGTCTGATGTGGCTGCATTGTTTTGCTCAGTTCAATTTCCATTTATTTCAAACTCATCAAGCCTGGTGGGCAATATATCTAAACAAAAAAAAATGCTTTACATCTATATCATTTACTCATTATGTCCCTCATAAATTGAATTACAAAGATAAACAGTCATTAAGTCAAACTTTAAACGCTCACAAACAACACTGTTCGTCTTTGTCACCTCAAGGTTCTGCTGTAAAACCTAATGGTGCAAGTTACAACTTTCTATTTGAACTCTTGTGGTTCTTCTCACGCAGAACGGAGCGGCTCCTGTTGGATCCGCAGCAAATCAGAGATGGTGCAGCGGCAACATGGCGAACTGCTCCCCATAGCTTCTCCTGATTGGAACGAGATAGTCACGTCTGCGATAGACTCACCTCAAACTGAGAGGAAGTCGATTTTCCACAGATGATTAAAAAAAAAAAAATCACCGCTAAATGAAGAAAATATGGTCTTGTTTTAATGGAAGAACTGATTTCTGTTGCAGTCTCCAAATTAAACTGGAATGAGTGACATTTCATTAGCTTGGGATTGTCAAAAAGTCTCTGCAGGATTGTGTTGTAGTGGTTATCAAGTTGTTTTCGCTTGATGGTAAGAATATTCCTCATTTGGGTTTGGTTGGTGTGTGTGAGTATATGTGTGTGTGTGTGTGTGTGAGAGAGACTGAGAGAGAGAGATTTCTCCAGGTTTTGGTGGATTGATTTGTCTAATTTTCTTGTCAGGGTGTAACAGAGTGTGATCGTCTGCCTCTGTGTTTGTGATGGACTGACAGCCATGGGCTCCAAGCCCCTGCCTGCGACCTGAAGTCGGATAATTCTGGCACAGAAAACGGATGACAGTTTTATGCGTAATAATTGCTGAAGATTGGTTTTCATGAAGGTGATAAAACCGTTGCGGACGGTTCTGTCAGTAATTTCAATTTAGATGAAGCACGCAGTTGATCTGCTAAACAAAAAGAGATGAACGGCACAGTCCTTCCAAATGTGAACAAATCATGGCCTGCAGCACTAAAATATCCAGTGAGAACTTGCAAAACAATGTTTTGCAACCTTTAAAGTCCGCCCTCTCAAACGCAGCTCCGAAACAAACATTGATCCCGGCCGGGTGGAGGTCGGCAGATTGTCAGGAATGTCGCTTGGTCGCACGCTCTCATGCAAAGTGTTTTACGGCACCATTAGCTGTGGTGGCCCTGATGGGAATAGGACCTTTTACCAAACAATGTGAGTGCCCTCCACGTCTCTCACAGCAACTGGACAGCTTTTTGTTAGTTATCTAAAAATAGGCGATCGGCAGCATTGAGTGAGGGGGGCCTGGAGGCTCACCGGGAGGAGGAGGAGGAGGGGGGGGCTTGGAAATGAACTCCTCAAGATTTGGCTCGATAAGTCAATGTGACAACTTTCCACTGCAAAGAGGTAAAACGATATTAGGAATAAGCTGGTGTTGCTTGAGACGATTTGTTTTGTTTGCTGAGTGCCAAAAAAAAGGAAATAAAAAAAGAAAATCAAATGCACAGTGAGCAGAATGGATGAGCACATAAAGGGTTCAAATCCCTCCAGTGCTGACAGAATACTGAGGAGAACAACAACCACCCATCCACCATGTAGACAGGCTGGACGAGGAGGAAGGCAGAGAGAGAGAGAGAGAGAGAGAGAGAGAGAGAGAGAGAGAGAGAGGAGAGAGAGGGAGGGAGAGAGCGAGGGAGAGCCAGAGAGATGTGGAGAAGCCAGTGCTTGTCGACGAACTCCAGCAAATATGAGGATGGGAAGATAATGGCCAAGATGACTGAACCTCAGCAACAAACCATTTGTGTCTTTTCATGATGCACCCCGACTGAAGAAAACCTGGAGCTCAGAGACTCTGGACAGCAATGAACAAAGGATTTCTCTTTTTTTTTTCCCTCTCTCTCTCTCTCTCAAATGGTCTCTGTACATTTTTGGACATCTCCAACCATTTTTTTCTCCCACTGTTCTGATTTCCTGGAGATGGGCTGCTGACTCCAGTTTGAACATCTTGAACTGATTGGACCAAGCATCTCCATGGAGGGATTACTGGACGCACCGCCCGCGAGAGATTGAGCACATTTATGGAAATCTCCTGGAAATTTTAGCTCAGCTTGAAAGACAAACGGGCAAGCAATAATATCACACGCGCGCGCGCATACACACACACACACACACACACACACAAGCGCGCGCACATACACAAGGAGCGTATACGTACAGACGCACAGAGGAGCCAGCGCCGGCGAGCTGTGAGTCTCCGCAATAAGTGGCTGATAAAGAAGCAATAAAATTGTGTAAAATAAATAGAGTCGTCGGGCTGTGCGCCATGGGCGATGAGGCGTCAAACTTCAGGAGGAGCAGCAGGACCGGCGTCTCCTCACCAAACCCCCGGACTGCCGAGGACCGCGGCGCAACCCGGGCTCTGGGATAAACTCAAACTGCTCACCGCTGAGAACAATGACACTGTCGGCTTTTGGACGACTTGTCAGGTTACCACTGTGACAGTTTTTGATGTTATTCAGACCGCAGGACTCAGATCCGGGCTGTGCTGGACTTGATCACTTTGGTTTGTTCACTCAGAGATCAAGTGGCGGAGAAGGACATGAAACGCACTGGGTTTTTTTTTTTGTGTGTGTGTGTGCTTGAAATAATCAAATACAGCCATATTATTTAAAACCCAATAAGTTAAAAAAAAGGGATCTTTATTGTTATTGCCATCGTTATATTTTTTTTGCACTATGATGGAAGCACCACCATGTTCGAAGAAGAGCCTGTCCCTGTCGCTCCCGGTTCCCCGGGAAGGACAGGCTACCCTGAAGCCTCCGCAGCATCTGTGGCGGCAGCCCCGGACCCCGATCAAAATCAAACACCGGGGCTACTCCGACACCGACCGGCACCACCACCGGCACATGGAGCGCTCCGACGCCGTGGACACCAGCGACCGACCGGGGCTGAAGAAGTCCCGCATGTCCTGGCCGTCCTCCTTCCACGGGACCACGACCACATCCATCGGAAACTGTGTCGGGAATAAACGGTAGGCGAGAGGAAGCCGCGCGTTCCGATCCGTCCCAATAATAGCCCGTGACAGCCCACAAGGCATATGCGTAAACGGGGGAAGGGTGGGGGGGGGGGCATTTTAATGAGTGCGTAATAACGCAATGTGCCTGAAGGGTTAACTGATATGAAGCACTTTTTTTTTTTTTTTTTTCCAGCGGGAGGTGGGACGCGTGGGTTTTCGGTGCCAGCGCGTTACGCGTCTTTGGATAGACTCTGTGTCAGATGGGTATGGAGCGCAAAAAAAAAAAAAAAAAAAAAAAAAAACCCAGCCCGCCCACTCGCAGCGCAGGAGCAGCATCTGTAAATACCGGTTAACATTTTTTAACAGTGTTGACAAGGATACGCGGAGTTGATAAGTAACGCGGCCGCAGTGGCTCTAATGGCACCAAAGGTCTGCTGGGTGCGTTCGTGCGTGCAAGAGTGAGATACTGCCACCGTGCGCACTTCCAGGTCTTTATCAGCTTGTTTTCAGAGGGTGGGTCTGGGGCCCAGTTGGCAACAACCCCCCCACAAAAAGTAGCATCTGATGCGCCTCTTACCATGACAGTGAGTCTGAATCCAGAGCCCTGATCTTTGACCTCAGCGTCTTGGCGGAAAAGTCGTCTAAGTGAGAAGTGACAAAGGCGTGCAGTGTTACCTGCATCTGTGTCACACAGATGTTTTCAGACAGCTCCTAATGGGCGCACACACACACACACACACACACACACACACACACACACACACACACACACACACACACACACACACACACACACACACACACACACACACACCACTTCTCCCAGATCAGATCTGACTGAACATTTTCACTGCATCAGAGAGGCTGCACTGACCAACAGGGGCGACAAACAGCAGGGAAATACAAACCCAGCAACCACCAGCAACCACCAACTCCAGCAGCACTTGAATCGAATTACGGCGACACACTTTTAATCGAGCGGATTGAATAAAATGCGTTTCGTGAAGTCAAACAGTTCTGATGCAATTACTTCGTCCCTTTTAAAAAGAATAAAACAAATGCTGCGTTTCTCCTCTGAACTGATGCATGCTGAATAATGTGCAGCCCCGTTCAAACGGCTCAGAGTTAGTTTGTTTCCTCTGTGACTCATTTTTGTTATTCACATTTCTGCGAGAGACTGACTACCAGAGAAAGAAAGTGGATATTTTCTGTTTGGCTTTCGGTCTGCTTGCTGTTCCACTCTATCCTCTCAGTGACCTGAAATCCCCAGATGTTCTCCAAAGTGAGGGGGTGAGTTTAAACATCGGACTGCCCCTGACCTCCTTATAATCCCTCCAAAATTCATCCAGGCACTGATGAGGACCAAATGTGCCTCCACCACAAAAAGTTATGCAGTGCAAATTTCAATTCTTCGACGAACAGCACCGTGTTGTTGACGGGACTGCGACTGTGTGTTATTCCTTCTTTTTACTCCTGGTAATATTTGTTTTCTTTCCTTCGCTCTTTTTTTTTTTTTCTTTTTTTCTTTTATTGCCACAGACGGCCTTCCCGGCAGGCCCCTGGGAGAAAGGCCAACTCCAGCTGACTGGAGGAAGGGCTGATTTGTATTTTAGTCCCCGGGACACGCTCTGAGCCAGTCCAATCTTTAGTGCATTGGGACTGACTCTGCCTGCCCTTCTCCTTCTGTGGGCGGCGGAGAGAGCGAGCGAGAGCGGACGAGCGAGAGAGAGAGAGAGAGAGAGAGAGAGAGAGAGAGGACTGGATTCCAACCAGCCCGGCTCTGAGGGCACGCCGGGCTGGTTTCTAGCGTGCGTGCTCATGTGTGTCCGCCACCTCGGCGTGTCCGCGAGGTGATGTGTGCGGGCCGTGGGTGTTCGTGCTGCACAGCTGGTCAGCAGGAGACGGAGGCTGGTGGATAAATATTGGGTTTCGTGACAGGTGGTGAAATGCAGACTGGTTTGGTGTGGAGGCATTTGTGCGCGAGCCGCGTCTGACCTGTAGCTCATGCGGTTTTTGCAGGAGGCCATGTTTTATCTCTTCTCATATCAACGGGAGGCCGGGGGAATTTCCACTGTGTTGATTTTATTATTTTCGTCACCGTGCCTGTATATTCTGCCTCTTTGCTCATTTGTGGATCGTGGCTGCTTGGAGCAGATGCCTCATCTCTTTGGTGCATTTATCAGGGTTTATGAACATCGATGTTGATCGAGCAGCAATGTGTTTTTAGCTCAAGGCTAACTTTCGCTCTGGGTCCGGCCGATGCACATCCTGCTCTCACAGCATTCAATTACACGAACGTAGTGTCAGGACATATTCCTTCAAACATGGCCGCAGAGATGAGACGGGACAAGTTTAGTCATTGGCAGTTCTGGGAAAAAAAAGAAAAAAAAAAAGAAGCTTTGAACAAACAATTTAAATAGAGACTTAAATAATTAACTCAGAAAACTGGAGAGATTTTAGTGTCATAGAGTGGAAAATAATTGTTCTTTGATTGGCGAGACACTGATTGACCCAGCGGATGACCTCAGTGTCTCTTGGAAGCACCTCGTTCAATCACCGAAGAGCTGGTCAAGACCTCATCTGGTGGTTGGAAAGATCAATCAGGCGGAGCGCCGCCGCTGGAATTGTTTCGGATAAGGTTCAGGGGAAGAACAGATTGCTCCCAGGAACTGTAAGAGATACCCTCACTTTTCCAAATGAAACACTCCCAACCTCCACCAGTCTGGGGACGGAGAGTACACAAGCGGGATTCTGGGTGTTGCTTTGCATATCTGTTTGAAGAATCGCTGTCTCCAGCTGCTTTCATTTGTCTATTTTTTGCGTCTGTGTTGTAGCCTACAAAATGGCAGTCTTAGTGGCAATCAGCTTCCCCCCCCAAGAGTGTCAGTCTGCCGCCTCTTCACATCCCCGATGTCTTTTGTTCGACCGTCTTGTCGGTCCCTTTGTCGGAGGATGTTAATATGAACGTATCAGTCATCAGGTCCCATGGCCAATGCGCTCGGGGAAGTTCCAACACGAAAATGAATGACTGACACTGAGCGACTAACAGCTCTTCCCGCAATTCTGTTGCTATGGTTACTTGTTTTGTGCATTTGTAGAATAGATTTCATTTACCCAAAAAAGGCAAAGCCTACAGGCGCTTGATGGGCTTGACTGTATAATTTGTCAGTATGGAGCAGATCCCACTGGATATGCATCAGGACTTGTGTGCTTACAAGGTGAAAAAGGGAATAATAATGCGCCACTGCTGAAGAGCCCAAGTCTTCAGATAGTTCAATCAAAGCACAGAGCCGCTTCCCTTTTCAGCAACAATCTCAAACCAAAGCCTTCCTCACGTATCACTTCATGCATTCTTTACACCTTTTTTTTTTTTTCCCTTCCCGCTCCCAGACGAGGGATCCAGGGCTGATTTGTAAGCTCGAGCTGCTCTTTTCCCTGCTCGGCTGGTCGGCCTCCATGATAATTTAGCCTATAATGAGGTGCAGCCTTAGTTAATTATCACAACAGCGGCATTTTGTTGTTCATCGTATATTTGCATTTCTAACGCAGTAAGAATGAAAAGTCCCATGCAGAGCGTTCAGGAATTTCCCAACAAATGTGTTTGAATAGCATTAACTAATAGACCTCTTATCGCATTTGTCTAGTGGAAGCATCTGTTTAAGCCACAGATTGCACTGTTCTGTGAATACATCTTGCCTTCTCACTTCTCCCGGCGCTAATGAGTGTCTGGAGGCCGTTCTTGTGCTGAAACGGCGCGCGCCATTGGCTTTCCGAGGCGGAACCCAGAGACCCCAGGTAAAATCCCCCCCCCGAGATCTTTTGGCAATGACGCCAAACAGGTGTCTGCCTGACGGAAACATGCAGCATACAGCCCTCATTCACAGCTCCTCTTTAGGTTTTCCTCTTTCTCATCATTTTATCTTCCACTGATGCTCCAGCCACGCTTTTAACTCACATTCAGTGCAGTCGGATTGCTGGGCACCTTGGCATCTTTGCATTTTAATTAGTTTCACACTGAATCCTCTTTAAGTGGTGATACAGAAGTCGTTTGTTTTTTGTTTTTTTTTTTTGTGTTTTTGACAAGTGTTGGATGGGCAGAGATCCCAGCAAAAAAGGAGACAAAATTGAGCCACGGCATCAAAAATCCAAGTTGCACAACAACTCCACCTGTTACGCACAGTGCTCTCCTTGTTTGCTGCAGCAAGGCCGCTTACAAACACTGAGTTTGTATCTCCGGTTTAGCGACGCCGTCATTAAATCGCCCTTTATGGAACTTTTTGCCTCAGCGTATTATACAGCCGCTTCCTCCGCCTCTTTCGAGCCGTCCATTGTGATTACGATAAGCCCCACGCTGGCCATTTGGCATCCCATCTTATCAAATAATATTGTCTGAATCAGTCTATTGTCCATTAAAATGACAGTCTTTGATTGCACCATTTTTCTCTTTTGATCCTCTATCATCTCAGCGCTTCATTTCACCTTGTTGTAAATGGGGAGTATTGATTGCATCTCCACTTTTGTTCCCCGCTTTGTCTCTCCATTGTGTGGCCCATCTCCCTGCTTTCCTGTAGCTCCTAAGATCCCTCTCCGATAGCTTTGTTCTTGCTTACAGCGGCATTAGGAACACTATCAGAAATCTGTCATTTCTCCACCACCCTGCCCCTCTTCTTCCCCTCGAAGCGACGAATCTCAGACCAGTGGTGAAGTGGACTGCCCACCACTAACAGTGTGCGGCACATAATTACTCCCTACATTCTCCCCCCTTAAATCTATTTCACAGCGATGCAGTTTTTTCAGTCTCTACACTCCAGCTGTTTCTCGAGAAATCGCAGAATTCAAGAGCAAAGCTGGCGAAAGCGCCTTCATCATATTTCTGGGAATCGGCTGCCATTAAGGAATGAGTTCAAACGGCACATCAAAGAAAGGTATTTGAAGAAAAACTGAGCTTTTCTTTTTTTTTTTTTTTTTATTCCGGGAGAAGAAAACACACTTCCTAAATCATCCTGAGTGAATTTACAATCACCTCCCTTTTGGATTATTTATTTTTCTGATCCAAAAACAAAGCTTTCTTCGAGCCCATAGGTGCAAAGAGGAACAAAAAGGAGAAACCCTTTTTTAGTGTAATCAAGTCGCCCACTTCAAGCCAGGAAGAAAGGTCGTCACCGCTGAGACTTGGGAGAATTTAAATGTCAAAATGTGCAACGTATCCAGTTTCAGGAGAAGTGGCAGTCTTTCACCTCCCGGCAAATAGCTCAGCTTGATAGAAAACTGCAAAATGGTGCCGCGCTTTGTGCGAGGTTCCCCGACAAGGCAGGGCTGTGAAAACAGGAAGCGGCGTTCGTGTTGCGCCCCAGCAGGTGAGGCCGACATCACTCGGGAGCGGCTGGCGGTCTCTGATGCTGTGACGCCGCGGAAGGGCGGGAGGGGGCGACCCCTGGAATACGCTGCAGGCTGCTGTCTAAGCAGCACCAGAGCAGCCTGAGTGACTGAGGCTGACAGTCCTCCTGTCAGCCGCGCGCCGCCGAGCCGGAAGAACAAATAACCTACACCTGTCAGGCAGAGCGCCGCTTCAGACTAATTCCAGAGACGCCAGGGAAGCTTCTCACCTGGAGATCCCACTCGGCGTGCTGACACTCATGAGGACCCTCTGCTCTGCTGTTCGGTTGAGCGCTGATGCCAGCGTCTCCTCTGAGGTATCACTTTCAGGCCCCTGGACTGTCAGCGTAACCGGACCGCCGTGAAGGAGCGTCAGTTCCGTTTAGGAGGAGCAGACGGATGGCGTTAGTGGCAGCTGGACACGTCACAAATCTGTTTACTGGACACTTTGGTCCAGTCACAGCTTTGTTTACACCTTCGCTTAAATGGGGAATACTTTATGCTATATTTTATGGAGGGTAAACCTTTATACAACACTGTTATAATTTGAATGTTATGTTTTTTTTTTTTCCTGTAACAGGTTTATAAATTATGAACAAGAACAAGCAGCAACAAAACAACTGAACAGGCAGCAGCAGACAGCTCCCACATTTAATATTATTTACAACGTTTTCACATAATGAGTACTGAGCTCATGGGAACTTCAGTAATTAAATTCTCTGATAGTAATGCGTTACTAGCTGCTAACCGGAGTTACAGTAATGTGTTACTTCATAATCCCTTCTGACCAACACTGCAAATAAATACAGAGGAGAGAACAAAAAAAAAAAAATAAAGAAAAAAAGAAAAAGGAAGAAAGAAATTGTTTTGGCTCCGCTCTCATTGTGTGAGCGTGACTGGAAAATGCTTTAGAATAGTAAATAATAATTGGCTTTTAGAAAACAAAAACAGTTTGAGAGCTGAGAACGCAGAGGAAACTAAACTGGCACGAGTGCTCAACGCTATTCTTCAAGATGTCTTTCCATGTTGGGAGCAGCGGTGGAGGAAGTATCACTACAAGAGCAAGATTACAAAGTGAATTTCATTACAAGTACAAAAAAAAAAAGAGCAGAAGGAGTTTTCTTTTTAGAAAATATTCATCTCTATTTCTTTTTTTTGCTGATGTGTCACTGAATCTACAATAGATTTTCTTTCTTTAACAGTGTGTTTACCTCCAGTACAAGACCGAATGTGTAATATCAGCCATTAATACGAGACGATAAGTCATGCAGTGGTACATGCGTCCTCTCCAAGGTGTTTTTTATGGAATGTTACTGCAGATACGCACGCCGGCGCCAGCTGCAGCCTCTGCTCAGGAACACGCCGCACCCGCAGCTCCTCGTCTGAGACCCGGACCAAATCATTTTTTTATTGACACTAACATGGAATGATTCAGGAACCCATGAAGGGAAAAACAGATGCAATCGGTTTGTGCGAGGAATATATATGAAAACAGCACAGACAATCTGTGCAGCTGCGACCAGGTTTTTTTGTAGGAGCGCCTGAGAATTTTTTTTTTTTTTTTTTTACATAATTCATGAGGCAGCCTATGATTTATAGCTGACTGAAGGTGTGGCGGGCTGACACATAAGGTTTTCCCTCCGTTCCGACTCAGGACCTCTGCGGGGGCAAAAGTGTGAGCGTGACCTGTCAGAGCACTTCCTGTAGGCCATGTTCACGTTTCACACCTTTAAATGCAATGTTCGGGCCGTCTGAAGGACAAAAGGGGAAGAAATGGCTGCAGGGGATTCTGTTGCTGCTGTTTTCCAGTTTTAACTCTGCATCTTTTAAAGGCAAAACGAGGTCTGCAGCGGTTTTTCTATCAGCATCCTCAATTAAAACAGTGGTGCTGATCGTATGACGCTGATGCAGGCTGGGAGATGCATATTAGGCAACGTCATGAAGATCCGTGCAACCTTCCTCTGCCCTTCTTATCCTAACTTTATTCATGCCCTCTCCTTCACTTTTGTTGTGTGTGTATGTTTGTGCAGCAAGGACTTATTGTGTGATTACTTCTGTGGTTTGGGGCGGTTTAGTTGTGAGGGGTTTCCTTAAAGAAGATCAGAATTGAGCGTGCTCTCACTCCACGCGGCTTTTCTCCCCTGAGCTTCCCATTTTGGTTGCTGGCTTTTTTTCAGGAGGAACTTGAAAGGCTTGTGGTGCAATCCACGGCGCCGACGGTGCCCGGCGAAAAGTCACAGAGCGTCCCCGCGCAAGCGAGCGTGCCTTATCCTCACACGTTTGAATCAGCAGAGTCTGAAAGGGGAGAATTTCTCAGTCCCCGGCACTGGAGCGCCTCTCCAATGCATGTTTTATACGTCTCACTGCTGCAACACACCAGGCTGAAATTTAATATGGCTGTTTTCTTGAATGACGACCTGGGTGAGCTGGAGCCTGGAGACGTCTGCATCAAGCACGGCAGCGAGTACCCCAGATAAAAAAAAACACCATGTGAACACAAAAAGAAGGAAAAGTGTATTAACAACAGGCAAAAAGAAAAAAGAAAAGAATCCGAACAGTGAAAAATATTGTGCATAATTGCAGCAGCAGCAGCATTGATGCTGCCTGCTTTAACAGGCAACCCCTTGAGCCCATTCCTTTGAATCAAACAGGTGGGATGAGGAGGAGAGACAACCAGGGAGGAGAAGGTGTGAAGATAAGAGGAGTGAAGAGGAGCAGGAGCTGCAGTCAGTGTGGCAAACGGAGAAAGCCTGCGTGTGTCTGGAGAATGGGGAATGAGGGCGGCTGTCTTCACAGATCACTGGCAATTGTGTATTTTGTCACATCAAATTTGACGCAAGACCTCTTCCCGATTGGTCGTGTCCCTTGCCACTCACGGCCGCCGTTGCACAAGCCATTGATGTTGTGTTGGTGAACGCCGGCCTGCCTCTCTCGCTCTCTCTCTCTCAGGGTGCTATAAATAGGGGGAGAGAAGCCTCGGGGTCTCAATGTAATGAGATTAAACCAAACCAGCCTCAGCTCCCAGTGTTTTATTGAGCTTCATATCAGTTTTCATTCTGTCTTTCAATATGTATAAGGCAGATATTGAATGTGGCTGCTCCCGCTTGCACGGCAAGTCCATGCAGGAGCGTTCCAGAACGTGTTCGCATGAGTGTAAATGTTTGATTGTGTGCGAGTGCGGAGAGGCCAAAAACGAAAAAGCAAGAGTGAGGGATAATGTGAAAGACTTATGCGTGTGTGTGTGTGTGTGTGTGTGTGTGTGTGTGTGCATACGCTGTCCTCATTCTGCACCCTGCAGGGCATGGCACATCTCCTAAAGATGTGTTCATCATGATGGTAAAGTGTTTGTCACCGTAACGCTGCACTGTCACAAAGCTTCAGCCACTGGCCCGCAGCAGTCCTGAACTCTCCACTTTTTCTCGGCGACTTTTCTCAGCAGTTTCCCCGCCGCTGCGCAGGAGGCCGGTCTGCGGCTGCCAGCGGAAAAGTGAGAGCTGCAACCGCAGCGCGAAGGGGCCGGTCAACTGCTCTTTGTTGAGTCCTCATTCGTGAAAAGGCACACAAAGAGCCGCACCGGCACGGCCGCCGTGGCTTCCAGCCTCCCTGCGAAGCTCGCTCGCGAGACGGAAAGCGTCTGGGGGATACGCGGAGTGGGAGACATCCATCCTGCTTGGACATACTGCTCATTCTCACAGCCCATATTCTCCGACCCCGACGTCTTGGAACGGTCTGCAAGTCTCCCGCTGCAATTTTTTTTTTTTTTTTTTTCCTTTCTTCCACACCGCTCAGGCCTCAATAACCAATCACAGCTTGTTCCCTCATCATTTCGCCATTGGCTCAGGAGCACTTAGATCCCCAGGTTCACTCCATTCTGCTGTGATATATACAATATATCTTCACCATCTCCGGCTTCTGGAGCCATTAGCAAGGAAAAAAAAAATACTATACATTATCGTGAGTGCTTGTCAGGCACAGCAGGAGGACATATTAACATCAGCACTCACTCTTTTAAATAGTATTGTGGAGGGTTTTAGTTTTATGAGTATTTTAAGTATGTAGTTTTGCTCATACCAAATTACACTTTACACCATTCTAACAGCGGTTGTTCCAAACCACACATTTCCAGCATGCTGTCCACCTCTGATCATCGATGACCAACGCAAGAAAAACGAAGATGGAAATTTATTCAGACCGCAAGAGCAAAAGACAAGTAAATACAACTGAAGACAAAAATTCCCGGATTTGTTTTCTTGTTTTGTCGACCCAAAAAAAAACCTTCCAGATGCCCATGATCAGATTTAGAAAACGGAGCATATAGGTGAGTGGACAGGACCTTGCTACCACACTGTGACGGAATAAAGACAGACAGATGCTGAAAGGTTCAGGCTGCTGGCGTGATGCGACGTGAGGGAAGAGAAGTGGAGAGTGAAAGGCCATATTTGAATTGAAGCCCAAAATTATAGTGCTTATGCTCAAAAAAAAAAAAAAGAAGACCGTGAGGGACATTCAGGGCAGTGAGCAGCATAAGTACAAAAATGACAGACAGATTGACTCATCAGACGAACATGCCATCTTCCGAGCCTCACTGCAAGGCAGTGGCCCTGAGGCGGTTTCACCAATGAATCCACACAGAGACAACTTCCTGCTCCTCACTAATGATATCTCAGCACTATCCAGGATAATGACGCTGATTTTCTTTTTGTTCTCTCACTAACTTGATTCTATCTTATTATTATTATTAGTATTACTGCACTGTGATTGAAGTTCTTTCTCGGATTGTTCTAGAATTGATGCCGAAGGTTAATTTAGCTCCAGAGATGCAATGCAAGACACTCGGCTTCTCATTGAGAGTGGGTGCTAACTGAAAAAAGTCCCATTTAAAGTTATTTTATTTTAATGCATCCTCCTTAGGATGAATAGACAAACAAAAGTAAAACTCTTTTCTTGCTGAGTACAGACATCCAGATCCTCAGATTAGTCTGGCTGCTGTCCCTCCTGAAGCTCTTCAGCCGCCGCCGAGGAGATTACCACCCACATTTGGAAATTCCTGGTTTAGATCGAAATATCTCGACTTCTACTGGATTAGTGGAATGGAAACTATTTCTGACAATGCGCCATTTTCAGTGCTGTTTTTCAATACAAATTCAGAAGTCAAACATATTTGTGTGTCTTTCACCATAAATGAGGTTTTCTTGAAAGGATAGCCTGGAATACAGTGTCTTAGACATAACAGGAAAATATACATAAAGTGTAAAAAAAACCCCACATTTTTATGGTCACATTCAACCTCAATTCAGCCTCAGTTATTTGGAAACACATTTTTGTCAGCTTTCAGTTGAATCAAGATGTCATCGAAGCAAGGCTTTCACCTTTAATATGCAGATTCTTGCAACCCTCGACTATGAAGTGTTAGTTCAAGTGTCTGACAGTGAAATGTTCCATGATAAATGAAAGAAAAAAAAATCTACTTTTTTATTTTATATTGACTCAATTCATACTTCGATGATTCTGAATATGATCATTGTAAGTTTCTTTTAGGAAAGATGTCACATATCAGGTAAAATGTGGGTATTGATACTCCACTTAAAGAAACAATGTAAAGCGAAGGATTGAAACCTCATTCTGGAAAAAGGGGTCACGACCCTCAACCTTTTCCAGGATGTACCCTGCCCTTTGCCAGATGTTGACTGAAATAAACTGCAGCCTATATAATCCCAATTTCGAGCAGGTGTTGAAGATGGAGACGGTTCAGAGCTCTGAGGGTGTGGTTCTTACATTCTAACACTTGTTTTTGCGGAATAGAGTAAGATGATTAAAATAAAATTAGAGCTTGCATGAAGATGTTGGTGCAGTGGCAACAGTCTAAACTCACAGAGCCTTTTTGTCATGTCACATTCTGGAGTTTCTCACAGCTCAGCATGGTGTCATTACACAGTTACGTTCAAATGTTTGCATTTCTTCGAACCAAAGACTGACTGACTGTGCATTTGAGAATGTGCACAGCTGGTGAGCCAAAAAAAAAAAAAAAAAAAAAAAAAAAAAAAGCAGCATTAGCACGGGAGCTAAATGACTCCCTCAGGAGGCAGTGTAGGATATAGCTGAGAGCCAGCGTTGGACATGCTAAGAGAAAACATGTTCACACATCAGCTTTGAAAGTGTAAACATGTCAGTGTTGTGCTCACAGCTCGTCTGAGCTTCCTCCAAGTGGACAGAAACTCATCGACTACATGAAAAACACTTCCAAAAGGAAAAAGGGGTGTGATGAAAATGTGTGATTTCTTTTGACTGCCCCCCCCCCCCCCCCCCCCCCCCCCCCCTTCTCTCTTTAAACCAGTGCAGCTTATGGCGCTGCCGCAGGGCCGACCACGAAGGACAATACGGGGAAACAAACGAGCGGGGGGGGGGGGGGGGGGGGGAAGCAACTCGTCTCTCTCACTTCTGTCCAGCCGGGCCACGAATGCATTAAAGGCCAATTCAGAGCATCAAGCTAAATGGACCCTTTCACTATGCATTCAAATCAAGCTTGTAGGCTCTCTCACTTGGCTGCGCCCGGGCCCAGCGTTTGTTTTTGCATCACATTATATCAGTAATTATCTATCATTTCTGGGTAATACTCAGCCAGCCATCTTTGTGCAGGGGAATATGTCTTACAAATTAGACGTCAAGACTGATTATTATTCTGCGGTTCGTTCCTAAATTATTAAATCTGACAGAACTTGAAATTACAGGAATGATTTGAAGCCTTTTCGATAGGTACAGCTGGAAAGCCAAACAGATATATAGATAGACGCTCACGTTAGCCAAGAGTGGCAGACTCAGTGAAAAGACAGATGGAGCAAAAAGATAGTGAGATGGTGAGGAGGAACACAGCCACAGCTATACAAAGGTAGCTCTGGATGACTCACACTTCTCTCTCTTTCTCTCTCTCTCTTCATCTCTCTCCAGTCTGGATTAAAATAAAAGAAGCCCAGCAGCCCCCAGCCTGCAGAAAGGGAGTTACGCGCTCCATCTCTGAGATAGGGTGATGTGCTAAAAATACCACTCCTTGTGTGGGCTTGTTGGGGAGGTGGTGGTGGGGAGGTTATGTTGCTGGGGGGGGGGTTAACAACATGGGGAGGGAGATTTATGGATTTGATAGTAAAGATACCACCGTTATCGCTGTTTCCCACCGTCCGGCTCCATCACATCTCCGGTTCGCCGGAGCGTCGCTTTTCTCATCAGCTCTGCTCCACAAAGTGCACTAATTGGGTTTTGCGTGCAGACTTGACCACTTTCTAGGAACGCTGGAGAGCGCCACGAAACCTAGTTCATTAGTGCAAATTCTGCTACGTGCCCCTTTTATGTCACTGACCCCCCCCCATTCTTCTTCAAATCTCATCCCTCCTCCTGTTTGCGTTTCCTCATTGGGAAACTCCATTAAACATCACAAACAGATCAATATCACTCCATCGCGCGCGTCGCGGCGGATCGGTGATTCCTCCCGTCGAGGAGTGCGTCTCTCAGCTCCCAATTTATCTGGATGTGAGTACCAGGAAACTCAACAGAACACCATTTGAACACGTCTCTCCATCTGTCATCCCTCCGGATGGCTCTCCATGTCAGCTGATCCGTCTGTTTCGCCCTGCCTCAGTCGCTGCAGCGGCAGCAGAGAGGAGGAGGACGAAAGAGGAATTCCCCACAACACGGAGACACAAGGTGCCTTCTGAGAGGAGCGGCGCTCATTAAACCAGCCGGTCCCTGCCCTGATGCTTGGGAACTGGAATGCTGGTTATAGGGAAAAAGGGGGGGGGGAGCAGTTTGGGAGTCACGACTCTGAAACGCGTTTGCACTCAGCGGCCTCTGGGATCGCAGGGGGGATTTACATATAAAAGCTTAGGGATATCTGTGCAGCACGGAAGATGAAGAGTGGAAAAAAAGGCACCGGAAAAGAGCTTCTGCCAGGGGTCACGGTCTGCACCTTCAGTGCGGCTGAGTCTCAGTCGGTAGAGCGGGTCATCCTCCAATCTCTGGGTCTGCCAACCCTCACTAATACTGGATGAATGGGTGAATGTGACTGATCGCGTGAAGTGTGCTGACAGTAATAATCCAATTTCTATAAGAACACCATAGAAATGAAGTCCACTTATCATCTGAGTATAGCTGTAATTATTTATAGCATTGAGCATACAATAAAGAAGAGGATGAAAACAAACACTGATGGACCAAAAATCAAGAAGAAAAACACAGCGACCTAACCACAACCGACCCCTTTACCTCTAAATTTTAACATGTGCTACAATTAACGACAAAACATAGAAAAAGATTAATTTAAATTTGCGGTTTTCTCGACCCTGTCTTACAGCGTCTCCAAATTTGAGGCCGCTCGCGCAGGAGGAAGACTCATGAATGGAAACGTTAATCAGATAACGCTGACAGGCCCTGTAATTCATTTGACCTCAGTCCAATCGAGCACGCGTTTCACTTCCTGAAGGCAGAAACAAGTCGACGTATACAGTGAATGACTGTCAGAGCCTGGTGTGAGGAAATACAACTAAATAATGACTTTTTTAAGGCTTGTTGAGTTACGTACGTTATGTGCCTTCAAAAAGAGTCATAATAAAACCGTTACGGTGCACAGTAGACCTTCTGTTAACTTCAATACTTGACAGTGAAGCATTGAAGTATAATTTAACTCACGGTGACTGTTTGAAATACAGACCCGGCACAACAACAAACCCCGTCTTAAAACTTTACGACTGTACGGTATTTACAGTCAAATACATGCTGTGTGTGCACAGCAGGGCCGTGTCACACAGCCGCAACTGCGCCGAGCCGAGAGCCGAGGCGGCGGCGAGGCAGGCGATGACAGATCCAGTCGGCCGCTACCTGAGGAAAGACTCCTGAGAGACCTCCGGAGTTCAGAGATCGTCTGATGTAAAGTGACGGACGCCTCTGGAGGGTTTCGAAGAACACAAAGTGTAAGACAATCCGGGGAGCCGCGGAGCGGGAACGCCTCAGGCTGGCGGAAATACTGGGCTGAAGGCTGTATGTGTGAAGCGCCAAATCCTGGAGGAATTTATTTTGTACAGTGCTTTAATAGATTAAGAAGGCTGGCTGTGGCTGCCCTTTCACAATGTGGAGGGCTTGTTGCTTTGTGGAATAAAGGCTGATTATCCTGTCTAGTGAGGCCCGTAAACTAAATCCCTTTCCTATGGCATTTGCCAGGTGTGAAATGGCGGCCAATCCCTCGGGGTTCTTCCTGAAAGACACGTATCTCTCTCTCTCTTTTTTTGCACTTTTCAGACGCAGTGTGTTCGGTCGCCCGGACTTGGGTCAGTTATCCCGTGGGCAGGATAATCTGCCGTAATCTCCGGCTCTGTGATCTGACCACAGCACAGCGGAGAGCTGGACCGGTGGGCCGGGCTGTGCATGGAGTGGATGGAGTGGACAGCTGGGGGGGCAAACAGGGGAGGAGCGTCAGGACGGGGAGGACTGTGGGAGATCAGAGCCACTGCACTGTAAAAACATTTTGCAAGCAAAAACGCACTTCATCACTTTTGACTTTTGGACATAATACATATAAAATCTAGTTTTCTGACTCAGCCCGGTGTTAGCAGTCAAATATGGATCTCTCTGCAGCTCTGCTATCTTGTACAATCAAAGTGTGGGGTACGGGCTGAGGAGGATTTGAATTTTCAACGGGTTCAGCATTGTTTTCAGTCTTATCTGAGGATATATCTGTGACTCATCGCGGACGGATGAATGCAAAGGCTCACAGCAACCCTCAGTAATGCAGCTGTTTTCAGTCTGGGCGAGGGAGGGGCTGCTGGGAGGCTGTAACTTGCGTACAATGCGAGCTGGATGTAGACTAATAGGACGGCGGTGCTTCTTCACTGACATAATTTGATAAGTTTAACGACTGCTCGGGAGTCAGGTCATGAAAAATCACGGTGCTTCGAGACTTGATTAGAAGTCCTGAAATGACTGTGATTGTAACAGCTAGAGATATGATCTAGTTATGAGTGATGAAAGGCTGGTCGATCGCCAGATCACAGTGTGGCTGCTGTCTTCTCACAGATCCGTCCTGTGCATTTCTGCCTCCGCCTTTTCTTTTTTCATACGTTACATGCATGTTGTTGTTATTCCAGCCTCGGCTCTGCGAAGCCCCCTCTGCCTGGGTGGCGTACAGCGATGACACTTTGCCGTTAGAGCCCCGTGCTCCCTGTGCACTGTACTGTAAATGTCTGCATTAAAATATAAGCAGGCGCGAGCGTGCCTCCGTCTCCTGCTTCGCCCGTGCTCGCCAGCACAAAGGGCAAGCAGAGGCAAGCGGAGATGGCAGGCCGGCTCTGGACGTGCCATTTTCCCGATGTGTCAGTTCCAGGCGTGCCCCAGCTTCATCATAATGAAGAGAAAACCCCGACGTGCTCGACGGATCCACGGATGATTCAGCTGCAGGAGCTCGCCTGTGTTTTTTTTTTTTGTTGTTTTTTTTTTCTATACGGACACCCTTTTCCCAATTTGCAAGTGCTCGCTCCTCTTTCCTTCGACTGCCCTCGCCGCCGCCCCCTCGCTGGTAGCAATCAGCCAGGTGCTAAATGCCTGGGTGAGACGCAGCTCATGGGTGGGTGGGGGCTTGTTTGAAGGGGAGGAGGGGGTTGCACGTGGAAATAAGCATCTGTGCTTGCTTGGCAGAGTAGGAAGCGGGGGCAGGAAATAACTGTCATTCTCCACGGAGGCAGAGAAGCAGGGAGTATGGACCGCGCGTGCATGTGCTGCGCGCTCATGTTTGTCTATATGTGTGTGTGTTGGTTCATATGACTGTGTGAGAACGAGGGTGACAGACTCGGGCGGGTTAATCATTAACTTAGTGAAGTGCAGAGAACGAAGCGGAGGGGGGCTGGTGGGCTTCGACTGGGTGTACTGTTTTTTTTTTTTTTTTTTTTTTTTTTTTTTTAAGAAGCTTAAATGAATGAGGGTTTGTTCATCCCCTCAGAGAGGCCTGATTAACAGCAGCATCAGTAACTGTGACGGGGCGAGGGCGAGCTGACACCAACCCCACTGCTGGGAGAAACCACTGACGCTGCAGTGGCCCGCCCCTCAGCCGAGGAGGTCGGCCCGGTAATGATTGTTAATGAATAATCGATGGGAAAAAAAGGGTCAATGCCAGGGATGTATGTAAATCTCCCCCGCACTATCATATAGACTTATAGGTTTAATTAAACTAATCGCTGTATTGACTCAGGGCTCTGGAGCTCTTTGAAGCCTGCTGTATTATTAACATGAAATCAGGCTTCTCCTTTGTTGCAGGGACGTGTGCAAGAGAAAAGCCTAAAATGACGTGCCGTCGCTGCACGGGCCAATTTTTCCAGCTTACTCTGCGTACAAAGATTTACCGCGCCAAGATACAACAGTTAATTTAATAACAAAACCAGTAATACAGTAATACCTGAGTATGAGACTCCTCAACCAAAACAAGTCAGACTGACGCTAAAGCACATGCAGTAAATGAGTTTTACATCTTCCAAGCCAGTGACCGCATCTCTCAGTCATACAGAAGGAGCCACGTTGTTAACATATCCATTTCCGCTGGTCTCTCTCTCTCTCTCTGGCAGAGCCTCAGCGACTTTACACACTTATGCGGTTCAGGTAGTGCGGTGACATGAGAGCCAGGGGCTTTAACGTGTTCCTCTCCATCCTGACAGAGACAGTTTGTTATCTTCCATAAGAAGGAGTCACTCTGCCGGCACAAATCCCCGTCCCTCTGAAAACCTCTGATCATCGTGTCATTGTCTGCAGCGATACACTCCACAGGGACCCTGCTTTCACGTAATGAAGCTAAGAGAGCTGCCCACAGCCCAGCTTATAATCACACTGTGTGCAGTGTGTGTGCGCGTGCGTGCGTGTGTGTCCAGTCTGTCTTTTTATAGTGCGGCGAAAACGAAATAGCTTTCATGTTAATGTTCTCATTTCTCTGTGTGTGTGTGTGTGTGTGTGTCTGTCCAGTCTACCTTTTTATAGAGCATGGGGAAAATAAAAGCTTTCATGTTATTGCTCATCTGCCTGTGTGTGTGTGCTTAATTGCAACATAGAGGTGTGTTTTAGCCAGTATGCACCTGCATGTGTGTGTGTGTGTGTGTGTGTGTGTGTGTGTGTGTGTGTGTGTGTGTGTGTGTGTGTGTGTATAGATCCACGGGTGTGCATGAGTCACTTTGAGAGGTTTCACCCTTTATTACCAAGCAGGGACTCAGTATTTGATAGGAGATAGAATAATTGTCTCTCCATCAGCTCTCCAGAGATGACAATAGTGACTGTCAAGTGAATTAGAATTCTTGACACTTTTCCCAAGCCTGCGGTTGAGAGGCACTGTTCAAACAGCCTATATGTAAAAAAGAAACACATTTTTAAGAAGCAGGCTTCCCAAGCAGAGCTCCGCCATCCATCCCCAGTGCACCGTAAACAAACCGAGGTTACTCTCTAGCAGGAAGTGAAGGCGAGGGAAAAGCGAGCATAAGAAGAAAGGGTAAACTGCTGAATGTGGAAGGCAAGCGGAGAGGAGGAAACAGCTTGACAAGGCATCTTATCTCAGCTGTGTTCCTCACTATGCTCGGGCTTTAAGCCGCCTGCTGAAAGGTAGAACACTGAATTCATGCAGCAGGTTCTGCTTGTTTTCCTTTTGCTGCTCCGTGCTCTCGCAGAAACAGGCTGGCTGGGAGAAAAAGATACTATTCACAACTCATCTCATTTGTGCTCTTATTTGGTGAGGAGCAGAGAGTGTATTCAATTTGTGACAATTTATGTTTGGCTACCTCTCTTTGTGATGCCTCCTCATGACAAGATGCTAAAAAAAAAACACACACACAAACACACAGCACACAAACGCAGGGTGTCACATGCACGCAAACGTGCAAATTTCAAATGTCTAATCTGTAATGCAAACAGTGACGAAAGGTTAACCCTGCGGGCGAAAACACAAAAAAGTGTCAGGGCAGCAGAAATTAGGAATCAAAGTTGAAAAAGAATTGGCGTATCTGCAGAACAAACATTATTATCTATCTGGCATTCCTGCTGCAGAAAAGTCTGGAACTGTGGACCGCAAATCGATATATTTGTAAAAGAAAATATCCACGTGTTAATTGTACTTTCAACACATACTTAAAGCTCGTGGCCATAAGCTGAATAATGAGTTGAAACAGGATCAAAATCGCTTTTTCAAAAAGGTGCAAAAATATGTTTAAAGGGGAATACATGCAGTGGGGATGTGGTTGATCATTTTAAATACTGATTAAACTGGCTTAGACTGACTTTTCAATTTAATTAAAGAAACCTGATCTGAATAGGAAGTATTAGATGGTGATAATAGTTTGGAGGACGGGCCGAGTTGTTCTCCCTGTACTACGTTTTCCTCCCACCGACAAAAAAAGATCAGAACAGACACACGTGGGAGCACAAACCTGTGAGATTACAGTTTTACAGGAATTAAGGACCTGAAACAACTACGCGAAGTAAGAAACGTTATTGTAAAGTGCTAATCATTGCATCAGTACTGTAATGCACTGTTAAAATCTTCAACACTTTAATAAGCTGCTCCTCGTTCCTTCTCTGTTCAGAGGAAATTGCAACACTTGCCACAACATTGTTTCTACATGTTCTTTTGGTAAATTTTGAGGTTTAAAAAGTAGTTGCACAATCTGTTTTCACATTCATATTCTGCACATACGAACTGCAGTCAGATACATACGTACAAAGAAATATATGTATCTTAAATGTCATGCCTGGATTAGCTGTGGTTGACCTAATGTACCCTGTTTAAAGATTTTTTTTTTTTTCATCATGGTCTATACAATCATCTGGTGGCACTGCTGCTGGAATCCAAAGGCCACAGATCACCCCGTTAGTGAACAAGGCTGTTGATGTCAAAACACCAAACTGTTTTGAGCCAAACCTTGCACGCTCTTCAGCAGAATATGTAAACATTTACACGGGGGTATGAGTCAACCCGTTTTTTTTTTTCCCCCACCACCACTTTTTTTCTCCTCCTCTTTCTGGGCTGTTTGTATCGTTGCTGGAAATCCTCATTACACAGGCTCCGCGTGTTGCTCTATTCTAGCGCCTGTGGTCTGTTGCTCTTACTGATCAGCCTTCCTGTTGCTGCAGAGGAACTGTGAGCAGACAGATAAGGATAGTGAGAGCACATGCTTGCGTCGGGGAGGCGGAGGGGAGGAGGGGAAAGCAGCACACAACAGAGGGCAAACAACTGGCTAATTTGTGAATTAAAAGAGATCATCGCAGGTCTCGCTGTTGCTCCCACGGCACGGGAGTCTGGAGAGCTGTGAGCGCGAGAGGCACGGTGACCTGGAGAGCAGATGGTGAGAGAGGTCTGGAGCAGCGGCAGCAGCAGCGGGACTCAATCAGGCCTGATGTGGTGAAGTATCAGAGGAACTCGACTCAGAGCTGACAAACAGGCAGACCTCAAAAAAGAAAAAAAAGAAGAAAAAAAAACCCTGCACAAGGATTAAGAAGACCTGAATAAATCCCGGGAACAAACTGCAGATGTGAGCAGGGGGAACTGGAGTTTAACCATCCAAGGCCTGAGGATCACAGCACAGGATATGCATGCTGATGAACTTTGACTCCTCAGGCAGGAGACAAGGACTAAAGGGAGGATCAAGGCTTTGTTAGTTGATTTTTCTCTGGATTGAGGACAGTTTGCAGCGCGTACGGCAGATGCTGCTGCTGCTGCTGCTGCTTCTCCCTCCGAACGTGAGTAGTGGATGAGGGGGACGGCGTGGGAGCGAGGCCGCCGGTAGTAAGAGCAGGCCGGGTGAGTCGTCTTGAAAACTGGTCAGCTCCGGCAGGGAACGGCGATGAGTCAGAGGAAGCTGACACGACAGCTGAGGCTGTGGGAGAGTCCCGACGGCCCGCCCTCCCTCGCGCCCGCCGCCTCCCTCACCTCACCTGTGTCACCGGGCGATCAGGCCCGGGGTCACGGCGGCTCCGCGCTGTTCCGACGCATGAAACTGAACCGCAGCATCCAGGAGCGGCGGCGCTCGTGCCACTGTTCCTGCAGGTAACGCTGCACACCAGTCAGCCGACATGTATGAATTACCCGCCTCCATCTTTGAGTATTAGACACATTTCATTTGTGCAACGAGACTGTAATGTGTCTCACCAAAGACAATCTCTGACTAAATTATTCCAAGCACATACTATAATAACCTCACTCAGATGGATTAGATTTTGGGAAGTGGTGAAATCAAAATGCTGAAGTCTCATAATTACTTGGAGAAGTTTGCAGGGGAAAAAAAAAAAAAAATCTAAAAATGGGGATTAGTGTGTGAAGCTTGCAGAGAGTCCCTGTGGCTGACATTTTTGAAGTGTTTTTCATCAGTCAGGAAACTTGTTTGATGATAATTTGATCTGTAGCCACGTTCACGAAGCCGGGTGGAGGCAGGAGTTACTCATAATTGGCCAATTTATAAGTGAATTCTTTATATATATATATCACAAGCCATTGTATAAATTGATCTGAGAGGAGTTCACAACGGCATTGACAACAAACCTCAAAGTTTAGGAGAAACGGGGAGATGTTGCGGAGATAAAAGTTACTTTATGTTAAAAATAGATGCTGTAGCTCCACTGCAACGTACTGAAAAGTCAGTGCAATATTCAAAAGCAAGAGACAATTATAGACTCATATTTTTAATATATATAGAAGTCTAGTGGTTGTTTTAGCATGTAACACAAGCCTAATAAATCAAGCGGCCCGTCTTTTACAAATATTGTCAGGTAAATTATCGCGTCTGCACGGTTATCTCAACAATATCCATCATCTGTTTGTTATTTGATGCCCGTTCTAAAGCTCTGCTGGATCAATACAGGCTTGAGTTTCTGCTGCCAGATCGAATCTTTCTTTCATCTCAGAAAAAAGTTGGCTTCGCCGCTGCAGTTGTTGTGAAGACAGACGAGTGTGAGGCGCCGTGCGTGTCCCCCTTCGACCAAACCCATCTCTGATGGAGCCGACAGATTAGGCTGAGCTTTTTGTTTCGAGTTTAATGTCGACCAGCAGTGCCACGCTGCGTGTGCAGTTGCTGTGTACCACAGTCTAAAGAGAAGAGGGAGAAGACACGTGAGGTAAAGTCTGAAATTCAAAGCGATGCGTGGAGTTTCCTCATCAGTGAACAGTTCTCACATGTAAGGTTGTTGTGTTTACTGAGAAAATCTATGGCTTTGGACAAAAAAACTCACAGTAAGTTGTCTTTTTTACATTTTCCTTTCAGTACTTAAACATAAATTGTAATAAAATACATATCAATCGATTTTAATCATTACTTTAATAGAGACAATGAAAAGGGAACACTGGGTGGAAAAAAAAAGTGTTTTGTGTTTTTAGCCTGGAGCTGTCTACTTCCATTGTCACGAGCTTGGGGTGTTCCTGTCGTGTTTTGGCATGTTCCAGAACATTTCCACCACTTGTGGATCAGTGGAAATGTGCAATGCTGTTGAGTGTTGTGCCACCACAAGTTGTGTGTTCAACCTTGAATCATACGCATGAAGTGAATAGAAAATCCAATAATCTGCAAAGACTTGATTTGAATCTCTGAGTCTAAAAGAGACCCAGTGAGAACCTGCGGTTCATGTGGCACGTTGTGCTTGTTTCGACACGACTCTCTCCAAAGTCTGACTTGTCAGTGAAGTGTAAGTCTCAGAGCAGCCCAGAGGCGCTCTGCCAGTGCAACGGCAAAGTCACAGTGGCGTGCGTTCACGCTGTAGCGTCTGTCACGTCTCTCTTACTCCAACTTCTTCTCCAACAAGGCACAAATGTGGCAGAATGGGCCGCAGTGCCTGCGTTTGAGTATTTTATCATCATCCTGCTTCTGTTTATTGTCACTGTGAGATAAGGACATCGAGAATCCGTCTTAATGATTGCTGTAAACAAATGTCCTTCCTGTTTCCTCTCGTCGTTTCAGCTTTGATTCGGAGAATGGTCCCTCACCAGGCCGCAGCCCCATGGATTCGCAGGCGAGTCCTGGGTTGGTGCTCCACCCTTCGTTCCCCCAGAGCCAGCGCAGGGAGTCCTTCCTGTACCGCTCCGACTCCGACTACGACACATCCCCCAAAACCATGTCACGCAACTCCTCCATCAACAGTGAGGGGTAAGAGTCAAGCCTTCAACCTGGATCCGTCACACCGGGGACAACCCATAGTGTCCACTCACAGGCACTCTGCAGTAACTGCATATTATCCCGACTCACGCAGCGGCGGTTATGACTGTCATTATGCTGGTGTAATGCTAATGAAATCGTGCTGAATTATCAAAGGCACTGCAGTGACTGACTTATCTTTCAGGACACTCGCAGGATCCAAAACCCTTCTGTTGGGGGAGAGTTTCAGGATTATTTCTGTTTTTAGAGCGACATAGGTCTCTGTAAACATCCTGCTCACTGGATGCAGTCCTCATATAAACATTAATACTGAGAGCCACAGCGGCCCGAACCACTCACACTCGCCTCTTTTTATTTCCACTTCTCGTCCTGCAGGCACGCCGAAGACATGATTGTTACCCCTTTCGCTCAGGTATGTTTTCCCCGTCAACCTTATCGGACATGTTAAACACTGTAAATAAGCAGTAAAGATAGCTAATTAGTGCAGTGAATTTGCCCCCCCCCCCCCCCCCCCTTCCCCCTTTCCCCTGCTTCCTCCCTTTCTCTTCTCTACTCCTTCTTTCCCTCCTACGCTGTCCATCCGTCCCCCAGGTGTTGGCCAGCCTACGAACTGTAAGAAGCAACTTCACCATCCTCGCCAATGTCACAACACCCACTAACAAGTCAGTATCATGCGGTCAAACACCCCCTCCCCAAACTGCCTGCTCGGTTTGCAGTGTGTATAGGCCTAATGTCTCCATTTCCTTTGTTCCCGTGGGGAAACACTTTAGCCAGTATGATTAACCACTTTACGATTAGCAATCAATGCTCGAGGAAAATATCATCTGCAATATTGGGCCCTTTTCCAGCATCCCGGCTGAGAAGTGTATGCACTGAGCCTCATGCCTCATACGTACGTCCCTGATTCTCTTCCCAGACGATGGAGACGGTCAATACCTCTAAAATTATGCTCTCTTGTATTGCTGTAGACGGGAGAAGGGAGCTGGAGCTGGCAGGCTTTTAGCTCCACGTCAATATGATATATAAAGCAATGCGCCACGGAATTATCAGCGTCTATAATTACCGTGTGTTGTACCCTGAAAACGTCTCTCACATTACATATCCACATGTCATTATACAACGAGAAAAGCTATTTAAAACTGAGGAAGGCCCAAGTTTTGCATTTGCTTTGAAGATCTTTAGTTGAACATACTGAGTTTAGAATGAAACCAATTGCATAATAATTCAGTTTTTATTTATATATGTAAATTTCACAATGTGGTTCTGATATATATAAAATAAAATGATGTATTATTTGTAAGAGACAAGCTTCAGACTGTCGTGACAGATGTGCACTGCCACCACCAGAGGGCAGCAGTGTGTTTACCCCGCTCTGATGCAATGCTGTGTTTGTCCACAGGAGGTCGCCAGTGACAAGCCAGCCCACCGTTCCCCAAGCTACACTCTCTGGTATGTCGTCAGCTAATTAAGACTCTTTTAGTCCAATGACTTTCCTTTAAGGACACACCCAGACTCCCACGTTCCCCAAATGCACCATCATTAAGGGAAATGAATGTGGAGCATCACACAATACTGTCTGGCTCTCATGGTGGGTTTTTTTTTAATCACGTGCACAGCAAACATTTCATGAGACTGCATGGCCTTTGAACACACACAGTATTTCTATGAATAACATGAGCTTTTGTTCTGGGAAGTGCCATTGTTGTTTGCTGCACAGATTCAAGGGGGTCGTGGAAACGCTCCTCGTTGACATGGCAGCTTCACTCAGCCGATTTTTCAGCTCTCGCATGCACATTTGTGAATCTCCCGTTGCATCGCTTTAAAAATGTGCTTTATTGGACTAAGATCTGGTGGGTGTTCAAGCAAAATGAGTCATCGTGTTGGAGAAACCGGTGGATGCTCTGAGTTTTGTCGCACGGTGTCTTTGTTCCTCTGCTTGCAGGCGCACTCAGAGACATGGGACAGGGGATGAATAGGCTGTGGTGTGTTGACAATGTTCATTTAAGACTAACACATCAAGTATATGTTTCACTACAAGCAGCTTACACCAAAATTTATGATGAAAAGTCTTTCAAAGACTTCTAAATGTAGCTGAAAAACCCCACCCCAAACAATTACCATGATATTACTTCAAAAACATGTTTTCTTTGACATTTTTACCATTTGTTGAGTGGCTTAGCAGGTCAGTTTTGGCCCATGGACTCCATGTTTGACACACCTGAAGTAGATCTTAATATATAACTCAGTTTTTTACAGGTTCTGGGATGAATAAGCTTACATTTTCCTCTTAAATTGAAAATGCAGTCTGAAATATTTTACCTGTAATTTATCCAAGACAAAACTCCAGACTGTGTGGCTCCTTCGAACTCAGGATTTTTTGTGGCCTTTAGCCGGCTTATTTTCATCAAGCCACCCACATGGTGTGGCTCCAGTGCTAATTCCCCAGCGAAAAGACTTCCAGCTTTCACAGTTACATCACTGACCTATGGAGTAAAAGCATGGTACACCTCTGAGGTTCAGTTCTGGGTCTTGTCATGTCTACTGGAGCAGTGGGGCCCCCTAGTGGACAAACAAAAAAACTACAGTTACTCAGCTGTAAAATAGGGAAGAGACCATATTTGTGAATTCATCCTGTGTGCCATATCCTTATTTATCATTAAATTAGGCCATATTTAGGCTCCCTTAATGCAAATAAAACATTAGATATTGTAGAATATAAGGAATTGATGGTGTACAGGAAATCCTTTAACAGAATTCAGTGACACACCAGTCCCATTTGGGGATTTCCTCTCCGTTAGAAATGTGAAATGAGTGGGATTTTGCTCCATTTTGGACTCTACAAAAAATTTTCATGGAAAAAAATGGACTGTAAAGATGCAGATTTTAATTTCGAAAGTGAAAAAAAAATGTGATTGAAACTTCCTGTTTAAAATGAAACATTATTTAATCAAGGGCCCTGTGAAAGGTTTCTGTATTTTCTTGTTATGATGACGCTTAGCAGCATCACCCTGGAGGTCACAATGAACCACCTCATTGACCGGTTTTGGCCCGCAGGCCACATGTTTGATAACCCTGCTGTAAAACCTGCTGATAATTGTTGGTGAAAAGCCAAGCAGATCATCAGTCTCCAAACTGCCGAGACCAGCTGTCTTCCTCCTTATACTTGTTTTGGCCTTCAGCTGGTCATCTTTACCAAAGATAGATATTTAAATATTTTGGATAGCGGCCCTGTAATTGGCTAAGAAGACCCACCTGGACCAGTGTGATATGCTTGTCTTTGTTATTAATGTCAAAATTATTCTTGTTTCGTCTTTTTTGGTACAAAACAAGTAGCCTTTGCATTTAACCTTACTTGATGTAGCTTCATTACTATTAAATGTTCTAATTCTTACACTTTCAGTGTTACTTAGTTGCTTCAAGCTTTTCACTTAACACGATAAACAGTCAGTTTGAAGGAAAAAAAAACAACAAAGATACCTGAAAAATAAGTACCTTTTCCACTTGAAACTTCTGGTCTTCAGAGGAAACATGGGATCCAAACACGTGCAGGCCGCTATTTGTTCATTTTCTCGACTGTTGATTTACATTGCCTCATGTGTCATGTTTGTGTTTGTGTGTCCTTGCCAGAGGAGACATACCAGCAGATGGCTCGGGAGACTCTGGAGGAGCTGGACTGGTGTCTGGACCAGCTGGAGACCATTCAGACCCACCGCTCAGTCAGCGAGATGGCCTCCAACAAGGTGCACACCTGTCCACACCCACACATGATCATCTTATTTGCATAACATGTTTACTCAGTATGGTGCAAACATCCTTGGGAAAAAAAAAAGCAAAAACATGTCAGCTGGTTTACAAGAAAATCTGATCTTATTGTGATTTTTTTTTGGGTGTGTTTTTGGGCTGCAGCTCCAGTCTGACTTTCCTCTCACTATTATGGAATAGAAATGATGCAGCTTGACTTGGGTGAATTATTGAAGTGACCCAAAAGAGTCATTGTTTCAGGCTCCTTCAGTATGCTTCCCATGCACCTGTCATACACCTCTACTGAATATTGGTCCACAAAAAAACCAAAAAAAAAACACACTGGCTGCAAGAAATCATGTTTCTATATGATTATTATGGACAAATCTTCCTTGCACTGATCTTCAGTCATGTGGTAGTAATGATGTGTATAATTAATTCATCTGGGCTGTAATGTACTATTATACACAGTCAACAATGTCTTTGTGGTTTTATGGCTTTTTGGTGAAGTGGACTGGCAAACATGATCGCTTGGCGTGGTTCAGGATTTGTTGTTGCTGCTGCTGCGGCGGCCTGACATGCGGCCAGGCTCTGCTCGATTTTGGACAATAGGAATTCTGCGTCGGTGAATCTGCATGCCTGTGTCCATGGACAAGCTTGCTGTATTTTATATTTGTGGGAGAGAGAGAGAGAGAGAGACAGAGAGAGAGAGAGAGAAGAAGGATGTATTGGTCTGTCTTCGTGTGTGTGTTGGTGGTGGAGGGGGTGGGGGTGGGGGGGGGTCCAGGTCCTGATGCTGCTGTCTCTGCTGTAACCTTGGTTGCTATCGAACAGCAGCAGGGTCTGCCCTTCCCTTTTAGTCATTGGCTTGCCACCGTGACCACAAGCCATGTGGTTTACGCAGCGACCAATGAAACCGAGGCAATGCTCCTTTAATAGTGTTCTGCCTTAAAGAGACAGCATCAAGTGGCTTGTTTGTTTTATTCCTGAAACCCTTCCTCCACAATCTTCTCCACTCATACTAAATAGTAGGGTTCTTTGTGGATCAAATCAGGATCTTAGTTTAAGGACTGAACAGGAGTGTGATGAAAGGTCACCATCCGTGTGTGTGTGTGTGTACACATTTCTTTGTGTCTGAATGTGTGCGTCTTTGTGCACACACAATGTGAAGTCTCCTGGGGCAAACGGAGTCTCTTTGAATATGTCGCCGCCTTTTAGCGGCCGTAAGTACGCTGCAGAAATCCTCCACGCCGTGCCAACATGGAGGTGCACACATGAATATTCCCACTCAGTCTCTCACCCTTACTCACACCCTCGCTCACACACATATTTTCGACAGACGTACATGCTGTCTGGCTGCACATGCGCACTTGCTCTCGGAGAGGAGGCAAGCACAGACACACGCACGCACGCGCCTGCAGCCACACTGCCTGATTAGCTTGCGAGAGCTGTCTACAGCATCCAGGGAAATGGCGCAAGAGGCAGAGCATTTGAGGAGGAACGGCAGCCTAAAGCGGCGGGATTAGACCTCTGGCGTTTTGGCCAGCCGAGGCATGGATTGAGCCGGAGCAGAGCGCTGGGCTACGGAGGTATCGAGAGGCAGCCCCGTGCACTGAGTGTTGCTGGCGGTCGGGGTGAGACGGCACAGACGGGCTGATGCGCCGGTAGGACTGGGCCGGGCCTCTGGATCCGTACCGTGGGGGAGGGGCAGGCGACACAAGGAGAAGGGAGCCTGTTTTTCCAGACCAGAGCCGTGTGTGATTCTCCAGCCTGACCGTCTGCTACAGGGCTGCTCGCATCCCTCCCTGTCTCCTCAGCTCCCGCCTTTCCTACGTTCTCTCCATCCTTGTTTTTCTCTAGCCACCATCATCTCATCCCCCCCCCCCCCCCCCTCCAACCCCCCTCTCCCTTTCCCAATGTTCCTGCTGTCATCCCAGCTCCCCATACCAACATCACTCAATACAACAATCATCTGTCTGTCTTGATTTTATCATCTCTGCATTCCACTCGCCTCCATCATCTAAATCTTTTATTACGGCTTGTCAAGCTGCTCAGCTCCTGCAACATAATTTTTTGGGTGTACATCTCTCTCACACTGCCACTCATCTGCTCCACTCGGCTCCTCTCTGTGCCCTTCAGACGGTCCCCCGCTCCCCCTCTGCTTCCCTCCATCTTCGCTTGTTCGGCTTCCGTCCACCTTTTACCCTGCAGAAGGCTACAGATTTGGGTCAGTCTGCTCAGCAAATGGGATGAGATGTAGTCGCCACAGCAGCCGGATCCGGGGGGGGCTCCTGGTCTGCCCATCAAGGGAGACCCTCATCTTCTGACCACAGAAGGCTGGCGCCTGACTCAGGACTGACTGGGTGGCCTGCTTCGGGGTTCTGCATGTAGGCAAGGACAATCTGCACCAGCAGCCCCTGCCCTCTCCCCCTTTCCCCCGTTCCTTCGCCCCCCTCTTGGGGCAGCCGTCACTCTGGAGTGTCCCGGCTTGACTGGCTGTGGCCTTTCCCCACACGCCCTGACGACGCCCTCATGCCACTGGGGCACCCGCAGCGCCCCCGCCCCGATCCACTACCGCACCTCCTGCCTGTGCCATCGGCCCAAACCGCCCGTCACCCTCAACATGGGTGTGGTGGAGGCCATTGACCCGGCGCCATCTTCCTGCCCCTCACCTGTACCGGGGGGCTACAGGCTGCCCCGCTCCTCCAGCTACAGCCCCCTGCAGGGGAGGGCAGGGGCAGAGCTGGACCTTGGTGCGGCGGCGGGAGGAGTTCTGGAGGGGGGTGGGACGGCGGCGGAGCGCAGGACGCCCTTAGTGGACCTGTTCTGTGAGACCTGCTCCAGGCCCTGGCTCATCGGTTGGTGGGACCAGGTAGGGTTCGGACAGCTCGCAGTGAGCAAACAAGGCCTGGCGGTGGCCATCTTGAATAACATGCTAGGCTGTTGAAGTATTACTGGTATATCCATGCATGCTACAACAACTTGTGTATTGCCAACTCAATGTCTGTGTCTCATTTTTGTTCAAAAGTATGTGTCTACTTGTGTGCGTGGTATATTATACATGGAAGAATCATTAAAGGTGCTATAAGGAACATAAACAATGTGAATACTTGAAGTTAAAGAACTTTTAGTGGGTCTGACAGAGAGAGTATAAAGGACAATATGAATGATTTTACATAATTTATACCTGGATCCACTGAGGAGGAACAGTGATGAAGGAAGAGACTTTATTAACTTTGCACTGTGTTTCTACATTGCAGCCCTACTGTAAACAAAAAGACAATATCAGTCTTTCATCTCTGCTCTACATTTCTGTCCTCTGATAACGCACTGATCTGCTTAAAAAAAAATTGCGGTGGGACTTTGTGAAGTAGTCTTCACTGCTAGTACGTTGCAGTGTCACATAATGTCCATTTCCATCCTCCACACCTGCGTCCCACATCCCCGTCTCTCCCTCTCCTGCTCGCCCAAGGCTGGCCTCGATACAGGCTTAAGGAAGTGAAGCGTATTGTCAGTGAAGGACAAACTTATCATCTCGAAACTGAGGAGATATTTCTTCTTCTTTGATTTAATTGTGTTTTTCAACAGTCTTCATACATACTTAAAAAAAAAAAAAAAAAAAAAACTTACCAAGAGGATTTGCATTTAGTGTGGTATCCTGTCACCAAAACAGATACACTGGATTAAGATTGTAGGATTTCACATTCTAATCTGGAGTACTCTCACCTTCCTATTTGCATGTCGTAGCTGACCACTGACAGAAACGATACACCCTCCACCGGGGTCTGTGTGATTGTGCATCCTCAGTCATGTCTGCACAGTGTTTGCATGTTTGTTTCATTAGTCAGTGTCAGAGGGAGAGCGTTGTTTGTCCTGGCACTCGGACTGGCACTATAGAAGTGTTGGTTGGCAGCTATGACTCAGCGATACAGCATTGGGGAAGGAAAGAACGAGAGAGAGCGAGAGAGAGGGAGAGAGAGAGAGAGAGAGGTTTGGGTTGAGCCTGCTGCCTAAGTGTGCCACTGGGCTTGACTAGCGTCCCTGGCTCCTGATGGCTGATTCTGCCTGACTGCTCTTACAATTTGTTGTTACAGAACCTATTTGCTTGGCCTGCCATGTAATGGGTACCAGGCTAGACGGGGATGGGTGGGAAGAGGGGAAAAAAAGGGGGGCATCGCTGTGAAGGAAAGCAAAAAAGACAGTGGTAATGCGTGAAGTGTGCAGAATGCAAGGAAGGCAAAGTGGAGCCTGAGACGGCGCTGGATTTTTGGAGCTGTAGGGCAACCATGGAGAGTGTTGTTTACCTCAAGAGGGAGGGAGGAGCGGATATAAGCAACAGAGAGATGTGGAGAGGGAGACAGCCGAGGAGGGGAGGGTTGACCTTGGTAAAGGTCAGAGACACCTGCCTACTCCCTCAGATTGTCACCCAAGCAGCCACCGCTCTCACATCACGCTGAAGGACTGACTGTGAGGAGGCAGTTGCCACGGCAACTGCTCCGGTTGCCATGGAGATTGTTATGTGTGAAAGATCAGTCAGTAGGACACAGACTGAGGGGTCTGTCCGAATCGCATTGTGCCTTCACATGACTCGTCTGACAAGGGAACTATTAAGCCTCCCGACATTGTGTTCCTGAAGAAATGTAACGTTACGTAAAAGCAAAGAGAACACGCAGGAAATGCTTTTTTTTCTTTATGTCTGCGCGGACGATGCATTCAAATAATTGCAATTGTGTATGTGCTGCGAGGATCTGCTGACGAACTGTTTGACACTGTATATGCATAGAAAACAATAAGCATGGCATATTACCGCAGCATATCAGTGGGAATCACAGTGCAAACACACCGAGTCGGGGTACTGTACAGTCTGTTCTCATCTGAGAAAAAAAAAAAAGGAGGCAGGAATCATAATTGATTTTGTCACCCTTTAGTAATTGAGGTGATAATTTATTTTCTCATATTAGGTTCACAGGAATGTTTTGTTGTTCTGTATTTTTGTGTGCAAATGAAATTTAAACCGCAGTGTCATTAATTCAGATTTTTACCTTGTCTGTGTGAATCTGTATTTTTAGTAACCCTTCATGCTGCATTTCAAATCGCTCACCTCAGTCTCTGTCTGTCCTCCCCTCAGTTCAAGAGAATGTTGAACCGGGAGCTGTCCCATTTGTCAGAGATGAGTCGCTCAGGGAACCAAGTGTCAGAATACATCTCCACTACCTTTCTAGGTAAAGCAAACCTGCCACCAATTTACCCGCCTCTTTAGAATTTATGACTTCGGGGTGAAGTACAGCCCTCCGTAAGCCTCCCTTGAAACTGACCTTTGGCTCTCAATCTTTCCAGATAAGCAGAACGAGGTGGAGATCCCATCTCCAACCTTGAGGGAGAGAGAGAAGCCCATGTGTCACATCAGCGGTGTGAAGAAGCTCACGCACAGTTCCAGCCTTTCCAACTCCACCATGCCTCGCTTCGGTGTGAAGACTGAACACGAGGACGCGTTAGCCCGGGTAAATGCACGGAAGCTTATAGTATATGGATGGACAAGAACGTTGAGAGCAGACAACAAATATGGCCAATCAGTTAGGAATTTACTGGCATTCTTTACAGCATGTCCTACCTACATCCCATTAAACAGGTTGGACAGATTTTTGAGTTGGTTTTCTACCATTAGGTACTGAATTAGCTTTATACACTACTCACAAAAAGCTGGGGATATCTGGCCTCCGTGGGAAATTTCAGAATGAATCTAAAATGCATTATAACCTTTATAGGTGACCCTATAATGTGACCTTCTCAAACTTTTGAATGCACATGTCCAGCTGATAAATGTTTCAGTACTTTCTGCATAACTGTCTGTTCTCTAACAAGGAGCTTAGCGGCAAAATTCTCAGCAGGCGTCTGACCCATGAATCGACTATTAGATTTCTTGGTTCATTTGGAATTGGTATTTAAACAATCCTTCTCATGCTGCTGTGTACATTTTGACATTATGACACCAAGACGACCTAACCATTGATCAACAGTCAACCAAGTATCCCTAAATTTCTGTGTAGTGTATCTAAAAAGATCAACCTAATAGACTGTTTTGTGTTCCATTAAAAATTAAAGTTATGCTTATGAAAATATTACCGACACTTTGCTCATCCTTTTAGCTAACCTCTGGTTATTGGCAACAGTTGTCAGACCCGAGAGTGCTGTGGTTGACATTAAACTCAGTAATAAAAAATCCCAAGGATGATGTGCTGATGTGTTTTAATTTTGTTCTTTGTGCCTTTAGGAGCTAAACGACTTGAACAAGTGGGGCCTTAATATCTTTCGTGTGGCAGAGTTCTCTAATAATCGACCCCTCAGCTGCATAATGTTTGCCATCTTCCAGGTGAGAGACACAAACACGTGCCTCAAGCAGTGATTTATGTGGCTGAGTGTAACATGCGGCGTGTCTGTGACCGTGACCCTGCGTGGCCCGCCCCTCGCTGCAGGAACGAGATCTACTAAAGACCTTTCGGATCCCTGTGGACACGTTTGTCACGTACGTGATGACCCTGGAGGATCACTATCATGCCAATGTGGCCTATCACAACAGCCTCCACGCTGCAGATGTCACTCAGTCTACTCATGTACTGCTCTCCACGCCAGCTCTGGACGTAAATACATCTGCTGATTTACTTATGATGAAGACACCTTCACAAATACCTGGCTAATTTGAAGTCGACGCCATTCATGACCATTTTCTTCCTCTGGTTCTTCTCCGACAGGCTGTGTTCACTGATCTAGAGATACTAGCTGCGTTATTTGCTGCTGCCATTCATGATGTGGATCATCCAGGAGTATCCAACCAGTTCCTCATAAACACCAGTGAGTTGGAATGGGCTCGACAGTGGGGGCATTCTGGATCCTGTGACCTCAAAAATAAAGATCTGGGGGTGCCAATTAAATAAACACAAACATGAAACAACTGGTCAGCGACCTTGAAATCACATTAGTGATCAGAGTTCTTTCTCTTGCTTAGACGTTTTGCCTTATGAACCACTGCAAAGAGTTAATGGAAACATTTCAGCCACAAGGAGATTCCTATATCTGAAGATTTATATGTACAATAAGAGACAGTGTGAGCACAGTGTGCAGGCGACAGAGGTAGGAGGAGCTCACTGATCCAGGATCCAGTGTTTCTCACTCACATTTCCTCTGTGCTGCTTCCCTCAGACTCAGAGTTAGCCTTGATGTATAACGATGAGTCGGTATTGGAGAACCATCACCTGGCTGTGGGTTTCAAGCTGCTTCACGAGGACAACTGTGACATCTTTCAGAACCTCAGCAAAAGGCAAAGACAGAGCCTGAGGAAACTTGTTATAGATATGGTGAGTGTCTGGTAACCACACGTTTTTATATTACCATATGAAGACTTGTCCCTTCCTTCTTCACTTGTGTTTATCTGCTCCTTGGCTCTCTTTCACCTCCTACGACTCTTCTATTCTTTGTCTTTCTATTTTTCCTCTGATATTTTCTTTTCTGTCTTCTTTTTTGGCCAGGTTTTGGCAACAGATATGTCTAAACACATGAGTTTGCTGGCAGACCTCAAAACAATGGTGGAAACCAAGAAAGTGACAAGTTCTGGAGTATTGCTGCTTGACCACTACACTGATCGGATACAGGTGAGTCATCATGCAGAATTTCACATGGCGCTTCTTTTTAAAGAAAGTGTTAGCAGCTTGGAAATGACAATCAGGCGCGTGAAAATGGAGAACTTTTGTTGTATTTTGGCTGCTCGATTACATGAGAATACTGGTCGGAGTCACTGAATACTGCACTATTATAATGCTTTCAAAACATTTCTCTTGAAACGCTGAATACTGCACTTTTGCACTGTGGCTATAGTGCTTTGCACATTTACGACACTGTCATCTGGATCACACGTGGAGGCTTTTGTTTTTCATACACCAAATACAAATACTGAGGGGGCTAAAACGGTGAAGACAGTTTAAAGAAGATTAAATGTTTACATAGTCCTGTTTTCTCTGTGCGTGCATTGGTTGTTGTTTAAAAAAAAAAAAACACACAGCATCAACTAGTGGCCTGACATGCGAACCACAGCGTTTTGAGCATTTCTGGCATTTCCATGTGCAGTTTGCAGTTGGTCTTTGTCTCGTGAATGCAGCTTAAGTTAATCAAAGTTGTGCAAAATTTGATCAAACCATAGATCCTGACAGGTTTGATGTGGTGGTCAATATCAGAGAAGATAGTGTGCGTTATTTTTGTCAATGACGATAAATCTGGTTTGATTCTCGAAGATTGTAAGCAACTGGAGATGCATTTCACCTTATCTGACCCGGCTGTGTGGCGTAGCTCAACCAAAGCGCGAACACGGGATTTAACAAAGATGGTGATGGAGAGCAAGGAAGAAAATCGTGGAAGTGTTTCCCCAGATGTCTCAGCGTCTGTGAGAGTGCCAAAGAGGAGGTGGTTTCTGCCAGTTCGTGAAGCCGGCTGTCTGCTGTTTTTCAAACCGAAATAGATGCAGTGTTGTGTAGTTTGAACTTCATAAAACTGGTCTCCGAATAAATACACTACATAACAATAATAATAATAAATAATATAGACAAAGGTAAGCTCACAAAGTAGACTGGCACACTGCACTATGTTGCGGCACAAAGTGTTCCTAAAAGACCACCTTTACATACTGTTTATCAAAATGACAAAGTAAAGCAATATCTTGATGTGCGACTAGTTTATCTCTGAATCGCCGCAGCAACAAGTGGTGCTGAAGGCTTTCCACACCTTTGAACATTTTTGCACACTTCCTTGTCAAAGCAAGTGAGAAAATGTGAGAAGCGGGAGCATTTGCTGAGAGTCTGAAGAAAGAGTAAAAGGCTGAGAAGGCACCAGATCAAATGTAGAAAATGTAGCTCCAACTGGCAGAAGAAAGGAAGATAGAATCAAGAAAAGTTGAAAGAGGCGATCAGAGACTTCATCTGAAATGCAGAATATCAAACAAAAGGAGAAAGTACAAATGTGCAAATCAAAACTTAGAGTGGCACACACACCGTTTTTGACAATGTGCATTGTGTTGGCTGTGCAGGTGTTGAGGAACATGGTGCACTGTGCTGACCTGAGCAATCCCACCAAGCCCCTGGCCGTCTATCGACAGTGGACGGAGAGAATCATGGAGGAGTTTTTCCGCCAGGGAGATAAGGAGAGGGAACGAGGAATGGAGATCAGCCCCATGTGCGATAAACACACCGCTTCTGTGGAAAAAAGTCAGGTAAGAAAAAAACAAAATCAGCAGTGAGCAACACACACACAACGATGAAAAGGATTTCTGCACACAACTGGATAAGTGTTAATGTTGTAGGTGGAGTGATAACTGCGGAGCAGGGAGTGATTTGTCAGCTCTGATCGCAGCAGTCATACTCCTACATTTTTAATGCTGATTTGCAGGGAGTGAAGCGACACCACCGTGCCGGCTCGCAACATGCCACTCATTCTTTCTCTCTTTTTAAAATTCACGTAGGTGGGCTTTATTGACTACATCGTCCACCCCCTGTGGGAGACGTGGGGGGACCTCGTGCACCCCGATGCCCAGGACATCCTGGACACGCTGGAGGACAACCGGGACTGGTACCAGAGCACGATCCCTCAGAGCCCGTCGCCGCCCCCCGTGGGCCAGGACAAGGAGCTGAACGCTTGCATCGACAAGTTTCAGTTCGAGCTCACCCTGGAGGAGAGCTCTCAGGCGGAGCAGGAGGAGGACGAGGGCGACAAGCCCATGGCCAACCACACGGCGCAGGACTGCGGCCGCGGGGCGGAGGAGAGCAAAACGGAGGAGGAAAGTATCATGGCGGAGGAGGGGAACCAGGACATAATTGAGGAGGAGGACGAGGTGGCGATGGAGGAGGAGGAGGTGGAGGAGGAGCTGAAGGCTCCGTCGGGCGGGGGGCCTGAAAAGGACAGACTTTCTGACACAAGTCCTGTAGAGGAAGAGGAGGATTCTTCTTCACAAGCTGAAGATACATGAGTTCTGCTCCTGTACGTCCCTCCCCATTTGCACACGTGATCTTGTTCATCGTTTCAATGGCCAAACCAAGAACAAATAAGACTGCAATGACAATACAGACCTTTAAATATATTTTTCAAAAAGGGAAATAAATTAAAATCGCTAAAGAGAAGTTAATTACACAGCAACTGTAGATTCGGAGTGGTGGCGAGTCCTTCGACTGATTCCACAATGAACTTTTTAGACTGACAGGAAACGAGGAGCGCGTTAAGGTGGGTGAGTGAGGGTCAGCGTAGCACTCTGGGACTGGAATGCACACACATAAACACACACAAAGCGACACACAAACGCACACGACCAAGGTGAAAGCGGGAACAAGGCAGGCAGGAAATGCCGATCCAGAATGTGCACGCACACTGAGCTCTCATGCTGCTCGATTCAGTTCATATTTATACCGAGTGTCTTCGGAATCGCAGAGGAACATCCACACAAGTAAAGATAAACTCACACACACGCACACGCGGTATGTTTGTGTGTGTGCATTACACGAGGGACACTGATCAGTAATGAATCTCTTTGGAAAAAGCCATCCCTTAATGGAGTATTAACTAGTGTTCAGTCAGTATTAGTAATCCATGTTTGTTAGAATCTCAATAGAAACTGTTCTCCTCAGAGAAGCTACACGTCGAGTGACTTTTTTTTCCATTTCTGTCGGAAAGAAAAACGAGAGAATCCACAGAGTTGGAGGAGGAGGAGAGGGGAGGATACTTAAGGAAAGGAAGATGCTGCGATGAAGGGGCCGTCGGGCCCCGTAACCCCTTTTCCCTTTACAAGGAGAGTGCTACTGGTGCAAGATGGCTCTGTGCCTTTCTGAAACACCAGCTTCCTGAATGGAGCTGTCGTGAAGCAATGCATTGTGGGACAGGAGTGTCTGATTTTGTTACCATTTTTGATTGTCTCTTGTTGAAGATCTTCTCTTTACTGTTCATGGTATTGTGGTGTGTATCTCACACGTACAGTTTCTGTGGTGATATGTTTTCAGCTGTAAGTCTTCCTTTGTTGCTCTTCTGGTAATATAATAACTCAGAACTCTAGATGCAGAGCAATCACTACCGCCACCACAACCGCCAGTGGACTCTTTCCAGCTTGTTTTCTTTTCTTTTTTTTCTTTTTCTAATTATACTGATTTTTTTTTTTTTTAACTTTCTGAGAATAAGCCATGTGATGCTTTGAAGCATACGTTTTCTGCCTATTTTATATTTAACGGTTGCTTAATGCGTTTTAAGGGAATACGGAGTTCTTTCATCAGCAAAACAAACTTTTTGCTCGCCATCTCACACCCACTTGCACTGTGTGTTTGTGTGTCGTCATACGCAACAGTTTTCACCAAAGTAGAGGATGAGAAACTTAAGTGGGTGAAGTGAGTTTAAAGGTACAGTCTGTAAGATTGAAGTGAGGCTGTTTTTGAGCACTAGGTGGCAGCAGCGAGTCACTGTTTCAGAGCTTTGGCATTTATTAATTAAATTTCGTATTACTTCTTATTATTCGTTCTCCTGTTCTTGAACTGAATGCAGGGAAAATGGCAGAGTGGCTCACGGCCACCTTGTTAGCCCGTTAACTTTGGTACATTTCTCTACAACATTTTGATTATTTTAGCTCGTTTCTGACCGAAAATATTACATACTGTACCTTTAAAGGAACGTGGATGAATAGGAAAATCAGGGAGGCAGAATGTCAGGGGGAAGAGGAGTACGACTTAGCCAAAAGGAGGTCTGGCAGTCCCTAATCATCCTTGTTATGTTTGATGCTTTTTTGCCTTAATGTCAGACGCAGGGTACATACCTGCCAGTATGTAGATTTCTAAGATATAAAATAGATGTCCTAGTATATTTATATCATGTCTGTATGCTTATTTCCGTATCAGTGTGTCTATACACAATGTATCCAGCATTGCATTTAAAAAGGGAACGGGAGGAGACATTGCTGCCATTTAGTCGTGTTGTTGCTGTGCTCGGACCAACTTAAAGAATGTGCTGTTTTTTAATTAGGAAGGCAAATATTACTGTCTCACAACTCTCTGGATTATCGGGAGGCATTCACAATAAATAGGAAATCGGAGTTTGCAGGTGTTAGATCGAATAAGGGTGTCTTTTGTTTGAATCTGAGTCAAACTGATGTGTGTGTGTGTATATGTGAGTGTGTGTGTGCATGGCTGATTGAGTGATATGAGCAACAGTTAAAAGGGATCACAGGGAGGAGAGAGAGATGTTAACATACATGTCACTTTTCGCTCACTGGCGTCAACCATGTCTTGTCGAAAACGGTGTCCGGGACGCGACCAGCACAGTTCGAACAGGTCACAGCTTGTTTAAGGTGTTTGTTTTCTCACAGGGTAAATACAAATAGCTCTCACAAAAGACAACAAGCGTGGTTTCTTTGGAAGGTAGGAGCACGTTTCTGCAGGTCAGTAACTGAGCTTATCTGAAGACACCACAGCTGGGTGCAACAGGAGCCTGTGTGTTTGACCTGCTCCGTCGCAGGATGGAGCAGAGCTGCGGGGCCGCCACACAGACTTCTCCTTTGGTGGAATGGGAATCCAGAATTACTACTGCAGTAACTTAAATAAAAAGATTCCCATATGCATTGGCCTTTTTCTTTTCTTTTGACGTGTTGCTTTGTTTTTGTGGCTTCTTGTCCTCCTTGTCATAAGCTATAAAAACATTAATATTTAATTGCCATAGAAACACGATACTGTAGCAATTGTTTCTTATTAAGGAAATTATTCAATGGATTGATTGCTGCCATTCTTTTTAAATGATGAAAAGAAAACCATGGGAAGCGTTTTCTTTGAACAGTTTGTGTACAGTTTATTTTTATATCATTCTGGTGGATGGTCTGGTAAATGAATCATGTGTTGATGATATAGCTATAAGCATTACCACTCTTGTACATAATGTAATATTGGATTGTAAATGATAAATTTATTCAAGTCATAATGATTGACAAATAACCACTTACAGTTGTTAAGTGATCCACTGAAGCACTGCAGGCCACATCCTCACCTTTTCATCCTCGCATTATTTCGACACACTCGTGCAAACGTCCTGTCATACTCTTCAGTTAATTGTTCACTCTTATTGTGGAAATCAGATATATTTGTACTAGCACTTTATTTCATCAGGTTTTAAGGCAGACGGTGTGTTTCAGGTAGTGTACAGTCTGTGCTGGTGGTTTTGGTCATTGGCGGTCACCTGTTGATTAGATTCCACTGGGGCCAAATCACAAATCCTCATTGCTAACCCCCTCTGGTAATGGTCAGAACCGAACAGATGAGTTGTTCTCTAATTGATGTCCACATGAGATTGAATTATTTTGACGAATAAAGTCAAAGTGAGCTGATGGCGTCACATCAAATGTGACACTTTCAAAGGAGATCAATGTGTCCTTATCTAACTTGGCCATTTCTAGCACGATCACCACCTCTGTTTCTTAGTAACTTTAATCATTATCTCTCGCCTGATAGCCCAAATGTCCGTCCCATGGTGGCCTACTTAGCTGGTTCCCATCGGGGTTGCTGTCAGGTTACGCTGTCGCAGACTGACTCCCTCTGAGAATAATTCTCTGGGCTTTAATTCATGTGTTTGTTCATGAGTGAGGACGATTATTCAAGGGAAAAAAAAAAACATGAAATGATTGTAATATTTGTAAATGATCTTGCTGTAATGTGTAAAATGTGTCCAAGTTATTTTTTATTATATTATTTTTATGAAAGTTTCTCCTCTTGACAGAGCTGAGGTGTCATTTTGTGAATAAATGCATTTAATAAGCAAACATCTATATATAAAACAATATTATAGTATATCAGTATATTTTTCTTTTATTTCACTGTTCGGTACTGTAAAGTGTGTTAAAAATACAAATAAAGCAAGATTTTTATATTAAATGTTGCTACTGTTAATTGTGGTGAATCTTGATGTACTGTATGCAATGATGGCTTGATGGCAAATTCTGTCTGTGTGCACTATTTGTATGAACACCTAATTCATTACTTCAAACACTGGAGTTATTTGCATTAACTTATTCCTGCAGTTGCAAGTTTGGGGGACTCCGAAGTCAAAATTATCCAATAATATTACCCCTAGAACAACAATAGCTGAATGGCACCTGCTCAAACTAATTATGTGCTTTTATTCAACTTTACATTTTAGTCAGTATATAATGTCAGTTCAGGGCTCCACATTTTCTTCTGCATTTTTGACACATATCTTTGTCAACTGAACATGCTTCCTTTTAAATTATCCTTAAAGACCCATAAAGTGCATAAATCTAATTAATGAGTGAATGTTTCAGACCTTTTAACTAAAAAACAGAAGTAACTGTTTTTCTTGTCAAGGAAGAAGTCTGAAAACAGGTCAGTGCTCATCTTGAGCTATTGTCACTCAGAACATCAAATCAGGCCAGAAATCTGGACATAGTTATGAACTCAGACATGGAATTCAACAACCACATTAATATGAGATATTGAAGGATTTGAAACTTGCTCATGCATGTCCATTTAGCAGACTTCATTGTTGTAACTATGTACCCACATGCACAAAGTCTGTAACTGAATGTAGAACATGACAGTCTCTACAACATCACTGAATATGGCATAAAAACGTGTATGTTTCTGTAATACATTTACCAGATGATGGCAGTTGCTGTCACATGCTTTGAGGTTATTTGCGTCTCCGGAAAATTGTAAATATTGACATCTACCTTGTCTGACTTTGGCATGAGATGGCTGCATCCTCAAATACACCCACAATCCTCCTCTGCGGGACAAGTGTCATTCTTTGTCATCCAATCAGAGGGCCGGTAAGAAGCATTATCCAATCAGAGGGCCGGTAAGAAGACTCATCCAATCACAGGGCCGGTAAGAAGAATATCCAATCAGAGTCAAACATGACACAAGAAGGCGGATCCCGGAAGTAGGTGGCACGGACGGTAATGACATTTTTTCATTTATGAACTAGTTCTTCACAACGTTTTCTTTGTCTTTTGCCTTTATATGTTTAATAATTACTCGAGAGGCAGCGTGACGTTACTGCAAGACTTCGGTATTTTTATTTGTATGCTATTTTATTGATTGCTAAAAGTCAAGTTGCTAGTTAGCTTAGCATCGATCGCCGGTGCTAACAAGCACAGTGTACTTGTGTTTTTTTTGTTTTAAAAAATGACGATACTAACAATTTTACGTTGTAAATCTGCAGCTTTATTTTATTATCGAGTTGTCAGTGTGTCGCCGTGTGTTGATAGCTGTGGTTAATGTGGCGCTTTTGGGTCTCTCTCAGGCGGTTCCTGTTCATCATGTTCGGTCAATGTTTCCTGCTGCTGCTCGTCGTAGTCGGAGCCTCATCGGTGGAGGTCCAGAGACCCCGAGGTGTCCCTTTATCAAGTGAGTATTTCTTATCAAACTACATCCAAGACTGTTCACGTAATACCTGATTTCATAGAGGAACTGGTTTCCTTTTAGGATGTTAAGATCCAATGTGCTCTCATATCTTGATCAAAGGTCACTGCTAGGAAGTCCACACCTAGATGGCTTTTACATTATATATCCTGGGTTGTATCGTGGGCTGGGTGTCATCAGGAAAGTCACAATAAGATATGTACCTCAGTGCCATACAATGCTGTTCGATACAATACAACATACATAAGAATTTATAGTCATATGTAAAATCTTCAAATTGTCTGTATTCTGAATTAGTCTTGTAATAGACATCTCATTCTATTGATAACACGTGAAAATCCATTTAATTAACTTTGATGTTCCATTTTAATGACAAGAAATTGCATCGTTTTCTGAATACTTTAAACATAAATGTAATTTGAATGATAGGTTTGATGCATACAATCTTAACAGAAATAAATCCCAAACCAAACACAAAAAGTACATTTTGTATCCGTGCACTCGAAGTAAGTCATTTGTATCAAAGTTTGAGTATTTTTACTGGACTAATATGTGAATCAGGTCCTCTTAGAAATGTAAGAAGACATGCAGGGTGTCACTCTGACATGATTAATTGCTGCTCAAGAAAAACCCATGTAGTGACAGCATCAATCAACATTTACTATCTGCTGTTTATGAAAAAGATTGTGAAATGCTTCAATTTACCAAGTGTGTGATAGCACTTAGCTTCAGAGTTGCACTGCAAGGCCAAAATAAGTGTGCGTGCAAAGCACTTGTAACGCAACATACCAGCAAGCTGTGCTGCTCATGTCAATAACTATGACCAGCAGTCATTGTCAAGGCACCGTGACTATATTCTGCTTCTGTCTAAACACTACTGTATTTATACAACTGGTCACATCATCACGTGGTTTTTCTGCTCAAATTCTACAGAACGCCAGTTCTATGAAGAGGGCAAACCTTTTACCTGTCTGGATGGATCTCGCACGATTCCCTTTGACAGAGTGAACGACGACTACTGTGACTGTCAGGACGGTTCTGATGAGCCAGGTCTGTGTTTCCTATTCTACTGTCTAGTGGCATTTACCCTCCAGTGCGCTGTTTAAAATGGAATATTTTCTAATAGTATTATTGGTGTGATTTCTTCAAAATTACTTCTTTCGTTCATAATTTCACTGTTGCAGGTGTATGTCTGCTGTTATCAGTATAAATATATGATTAAGAAATACATTTTGAACATGATCAAACTGACTATTTTTCTTCATTTGGGTGTAAAAAATGGTCTCACTCCTACTCTTTTTTTCAGGCACTGCTGCTTGTCCCAATGGCAGCTTCCACTGCACCAACGCAGGCTTCCGGCCGGGTTTCATCCCTTCTTCCCGCATCAACGATGGGATCTGCGGTAAGAGTTTTAATCTGCGCTCATTGTTCTCATCAGTAAAGGCCACATTCTATTTTTCAATAATATTTCCTCTACAGACTGTTGTGACGCAACCGATGAATACAACAGCGGTGCGGCCTGTCAGAACACCTGCAGGTAGGGAGGTCTTTGGATTGTTATTCTCTTTTTCACGCTTTTGAAGCCCCTTTATGCATTTTGTATTTAGACTTTTTCCTGGTAAGATTTTAATAGACAGTATTTTGTGACTTGCAGGGAGTTGGGCCGCAAAGAGAGAGAAAGCTTGCAGAAGATGGCAGAAATTGCAAAGGAGGGTTTCCTGCTTAAACAGCAACTCATCCATGAGGCCAAGACTGGTATCGAGGAAAAGCAGGTGTGAACTGTTGCAGTTTGTACGTCCTGAAACCACAGTCCAAATGTTTTTGGTCTCTGGTTTGTCTCATTAGTGGATGCGAACGGTTTCTAAAATGCAGTTCCTGTTTGTTTTTTGTTTTTTTAATGCATTACTTTCATTTTTGCCCTCAACAGACCAAACTTGCAGAGGTTCAGAGCAGTAAGAAGGATTTGGAAACGAAAGTGGAGGCTCTGAGAACTGTGAAGGAAACCATGGAACAGCCAGAGAAAGAAGCTAAAGAGCGCCATCTGAAGGCCTGGGAAGGTAAATTAAGATTTGAAAGTATTTCACCATCTGCTGTCTGTCCGGAGAACGGCATTTCAGCTTGTATAATGTCTTTAATTCAAACATTGAAAATGTTGTGATCTACACGGCGCTGACAGGATGATTCATGCACTAGTAGGAGGTAAATCACGAGGATTATACATCTCTCATACTTTTAACACAAATGATATTTTTGTTTTAGAACAAAAAGCTGAGATTCGCAAAGAGAAAGACAAAGCCAGGATGGTTGAAGTGTTCATCGAGCTTGACGATGATGCAGATGGCCTGTGAGTGTTGGCACCCCTCTGAATTGATTCAACACACAATCAGATAAATAATCCGATGTTGTGAAGCCTACAAGTTGACACTTTAAGAACAACTTCCAGTAAATTCCTGATTTTTTTTTTTTTTTTTAAACATTCAGTCACATTTCTACTGTTCTTCTTGTTCTTATGTATTTCTATTTTTGATTTCCCTCATTTTTGTTGACTGTAAATTTAATGCACAACACAATGTGTATTTCAGTGTCTCTGTGGCTGAGCTGATGTCTCATTCGGAGCTCGATCCGGATTCAGATGGTACATTCTCAGACGTGGAGGCTCAGGTAAGAGCTTTACCCTGAAACTACGCTGCTGTTGAATGTAGTTGAAGTTTAATGCCTGTTGCTGATCGTGAGAGCGTGAACAAATCAAAGTGTGTGTTTCTGGCTTGTGCAGGGACTGTTGGGAGGAGTGGACAAAGTGGACACCGCAGCGTTCGAGTCTGTGTGGAATAACATCAAAGATAAATATGTTTTAGAGGTAAGAAGCCGTCAATTGTTAAATGTACTTTGTGTGGAAAAAAAGCAGTGTTTTCTTCTAATTTCTTTATTTTCAGTCCAATCCAGACACCCCAGTCCCGCTCGAGACGCCACCTGAAGAACGGGAGCCAGTCCCCGACAATGACTCTGATCAGTACGCTGAAGATGAAGTCCCAGAGGAAGACGAGGAGGACGAGGAGGAGGATGAAGATGATGACTCGGATGATGGAGACTATAAGGCAAGCCTGTCGAGCTTCTCCATCAAACTTCTGTTGGACGGTGTTCAGGTTCATTTTGTGAGTCATCCTCGATATTTTTCTTTTTGCAGGTTCCTCCTACGACAGGGACTCAAGAAAAGAAGGATGATGATGATGAGGGAACCATGCCACCTTATGACCAAGAAACACAGACCCTCATTGATGGTACGTCTGTGTATAAAGGAGTGACTCAGCTATTCCAACACTCTCAAATACCAGAAAAACACCACAGATGTGACTGCATACCTATTAGTTTTCACTTCAATATTCAGACGTTAAGCACATTCCTTTTTTCTGCTCTGCAATCATTTTTATCACAAAAAAAATAAAGAATTATCCAACCAATCTGTGGCTTTTATGTGACATAGGCTTGTTGTGTTTCCGAAAGCCTCGGCTGAAAGTTCTTATTCACTCTCTCTGTTCGACTCTACTCGGAGGTTATATTTTAATTCTCTGTGTCTGATTCCCAGCTGCTCAGAAAGCCAGGGATGAATTTGATGAGGCTGAGAAGGCTCTCCGGGAAGTGGATGATCAGATCAAGTAAGTGCTCAGCTTGAATATGAAGCAGCCTCTTTGCCAACAATGCAATCAGCATTTGTTACCACAGCTGCACCCTTAAGTTAGAAGAGCTGCTGCGGATGGCTTTGTTGCACCATCAAGATGTTATTGACTTACTATATATATAATAGATTTGATTTTGGTTTGTAGGAACCTCGAGAAGGAAATTTCCTTCGACTTTGGGCCCAGTGCTGAATTTGCCTACCTCTATAGCCAGTGCTACGAACTATCTACAAGCGAGTATGTATTCATTTTCAAATATATATACTGTATATTTTTCTTCACTTGGCAGGTTACACTGACCTTCTCTTTTTTTCTCTGTCTTTCAGGTATATATACAGGCTCTGTCCATTTAACAGAGTGTCCCAGAAACCCAAGTATGGTGGCTCAGAAACAAATTTAGGGTAAGTGAATATCTGAGATGTCTCTTTTGTTTTTATTTACTTTTACTTTTACATGCCAGGAGACTGATCCAGTGTTCTGTTATTGCTTGTAGAACCTGGGGGAAGTGGGCGGGTCCGGAGGATGATGTCCACTCCGTGATGAAGTATGAACACGGCACAGGGTGCTGGCAGGGCCCCAACAGGTCCACCACTGTGAGTCTCTCTCAGCTCGCCCTCACACGGTTTTGTTTTTTTTCCCCCCCTCTGACATGTGCTGTTTGCATCTTTTAACGCCATCCAGGTGAAGCTGACCTGTGGAAAGGAGACGGTGGTGACGTCGACCTCGGAGCCGAGCCGCTGCGAGTACCTGATGGAGTTCACCACTCCGGCCATCTGCAAAGAGCCTCCCGTCGTGGACTCAATGCTTCATGGACACGAGGAGCTCTAGATGGTCTTCATTCGTGAGTAGCTTTTAGGCTCCGTCCTGTAAAATTAGACATTTGTTCTAGAGGTACACGCGTCTACCAGAACTGTGCAGTATGAAAGTTTCAGTGCTGATTTGAGGGAAGCTCATTGTGCAGGAAAAGCTTCACTTTAGAAGAAGAGCAGGACAGCAGCAGGACCAAGGTAATCCGTTTCCTTTGAGCTTATTGAAGAAGCTGTGGAGTTCATGATGGTGAATACAGGTGGTATGGATTCATATGTCCTAAGTAATTGTCATGCTTTACACTTCATTGCTTGTATTATTGAGTACAGACAGTCTTCTGTGTTTTTATTTCCATGAAGACTATCTAAATGTTTTTTTGTTAATTTTCTAGTTTGTAATATTAGATTTTAAACATTCTGATCAGCCGTAGGTTCCACTGAACTAGAAACGATTAAACAGTGCAGCCTGGTTTCCCTGATGGATCTTAATAGGATTAGGTTTTTTTTTTTTATCCCTCTCATTCCAGGATTGGAAAACTGATGAGCACTAGCTGGTAGATCTCATCTTAATAAGCTCTGATAATATATGTGTGGTATATCCAATCATGAGGAATTACCTCATAACTGCGTCGTTCTCCTAAATCAACACGACATCTTACCACAACTGTATTTGCTTGAACTAAGATTGCCGGAGAAGCGGCTACATCACAGGACAGGTAAAAGTGCTTAGCCCTTGGAAATAAACCCTACAGGGATCAAATTCAACTAAATTGCTGCTTCCTTTTAATAACAGCAAAGACATGACGTAAGCAAACGTGGTATTGAGGTGAGTTTGTATGTGCTCTGTCTTGCAGGTTGCTCTCGTGGGACCACAGTCACTACAGCGATATGAAGTTGCCATGCTGTGAGCAGCACCGCCTCAGTTCCATTAACTACTGAGAGCAAATCAGCAAAATTCCAATCAGAAGTTTCTTGTAGTATCGTCTACATTTCAAGCTTGTGCGACTTTTTCTGCTTCTGATGTTTTGTGTCAAGTGTAGATTCATTCCAATTTGTTTCCAAAATAAAGTTGTTTTTGCCACATTGAACCCGTGTCCAGTGAAAACATTCTGTTAAAACCCATTTTTCAGATACAAATCAATCACATAGGAACGCAGCTTCATTAGGAATTGTCAGTGTGAAACATGGAATTCATGTCAGCAAGCTGTTCAACACTCCTGTGCAAAAGTGTGAGACTTAAAACATGCAAATGAAGACTGCTTTCATAAAAGAGAGTGAAACAAAATGCAGCGAGATAGTTTACGTTCTATTGTGACCACACCAAATCAAATCTTGATCTATCTGTCATGCACAGTTGAAGGAAACATGTCTCAGTGTAATCTAGAACAGGCTGAATGATGAGAAGAAATGGCTGCTGTTCTTTAGCAGGAGATCGTTCTTCATGCTGTGGAGCAGTGTAGTGTCGTCTTGCATCACAGCCAGAAGGTCCCCGGTTTGTAGAGTTTGCATGTTCTCCGTGTATGGAGGGTTTCCTCACTTGTTGCCCTTATGTGTAATTTTCTCGCTGCTTGTGATGGACTACTGAACATGGCTCCATCTTAAGTTTGCTCAGTGGTGTGAAACATAAGGCCCGTGGGCTAAAACAGTCCTGCAAGAGGAACCCATCCGGCTGCCAAACCTCCCAGTCTCCGATGTTTAACTCGCATTTCCCCCTCATATTAAATCGTTTGCACAATACCGTTTATGTACATAGTAGTCAAACTATCACTTTAATGTGTCTCTAGTCTCATCGGATACCGTCTTGTCAGTCAATGAACAAAAATTGGGTCACTCATATTTGTAACTTATTTTATTTTTTTCTGGCATGTAAAGTACAAATAATTAAACAATTCCATGAAAAAGTCTTCAAGCGTCTTCAGCTGAAATCCCAGTAGTAAATATCCTAGTCTAAACTGAAAGGTTTTATTTTTTTTTCTTTGTTAAATTTCGACATTGTTCATTTGGTCATGTTTGGAAGTATGAGATTTTGTCTTTTTTTTTTCCCGCCGACGTTGGCGTCCGCGGAGCGGTTTTGATCATTTTTCACCTTTTTGATTTGTTCTACCATTCCAGGAAAATGTAAGAAAAACATCACTAAGTTACTGCGTCCCCTCTTCTAAATAAATAGACACAAAATACAGTTGGTTGAGAAACAGAAGGACCACTCACCCCTTCACTACCCTAGACACTCCCAAGAAAACCTTCCTGTAGCTTTTCTCCCAGCTCTCTTTAATAGATATATTTTTTTTTCTTTTTTGCTGGAGCTCTTGGCTGCGATTCCAAATGTTCACTTGGCGCCAGCGAAGGAACGCCTTGTCTCCACGGCTCGAATTGACATGGATGATCTCAGTAATGCAGTGTTCTCTTTTTTTTTTGTGTGTGTGTGTTTTGTTTTGTGAAGCAACCCATCAGCCTAAACAGGAAAGCATCTTGTGAGCGTATCAAACTGAGAACAACCCCCCTCCGACCACCAGCACCACCACCCCTACGTCTCTGCTGGCTCGTTGTTTGACCCCCTCACATGGGCCTTGGGGGGGGGGAGCTGCTCCATATCTCAGGGGTTCACCGAGTGGTTTGAAAAAACAAGACTGTGATTAGATTAAATAATTAAAAGATTTTCATTTAACAAGACAAACAGAACACAGGCAGTAAAGGCATAACATCTAGCACACAGCATGTATGTTTATACACTTCAATTAGTTAAATATAGCAGTGCATTCTTTGACTATGGAGAACTTTTCCAAATCGTACTTCTAAAGCTGTTTTTCTATTTTGTCCCCCTTTTTAAGAAACGAAATGGTGTAACCACAATTTTGGCAAACTTAAAATCTTTTAAACTTGCAAATATAATGAAATAAACCATAAATATACACAAAACATACTTTATACGAGGCAATAATAATAATCATAATAAATAGTTTTTAAGTTAACAATAAGTTAAAACTACAAGCTTAAAGTCGCCCAAATAATACAAGTTTGTTGGCGCTATTTTGAATTTTTTCTGTTTAAATTATTTTATGTTGCAACAAAAGCTACCACAGACTTTACAAACACAATTGAACACAGTTTGATTGAAATAAAAAAAGTCTAACTAAGTCTAAAATCTGCATACACTGTAAAAACTGCAACTAATTAAATAATGGAAGAAAAAATAACAAACTTGTACCCAATCAATGCAACCAAACATAATCTTTGACCCATGTGTGTTCTCTATGGCAACATCAACAATAACACAAATACGCTAAATTTAACAAGTGAGATTTGATATGTAAATGAAATCAATAAATTACAGGAAAAGAAATGATATTTGAAATTGACATGGGCTAAAAACTGATGATATATTAGACAGTATTCCTTTCAAGGTCGTTGAGAATTGCTCTATTAAAATTCAGCCAGATATGCAGTTTGTTCGAGCTTGCATGGTCAGAGCACAAATTAGGGGCTGAGGAAGTGACAATGGAAATTTTTCACAATCCAAGCTCTAATGGATCGTTTGATTCCTTAATGAGTCTGCTCATTTGAATGCTGCTTTTTTTTTATTTTTTATTTTGATCATTTGCTCCTTTCACTTATTCCGCAAACCTTTTCAGTGTGACATTTAATTTCTTTTTTAAAAAATATATATCATTTGTTCTCAGTCAATATAAAAACAAAGCACATTGCACTTACTGTTCCATAGGAAAGTTTTTTTTGTATTTTTAAATGATTATTGTTGTTGCTCAAGCAGTGTAGTTACTGTTTCCTGCCATGGTCCTTGGCTCTCTGCTGTACATCGGGCGTCTTCGTGTAGACTGTGTGTGGAGGGTCGTCTCGGACTGCGGGTTTTCGTCTCGTGGGTTTGGACTGCTCTAAAAAAATCGGACATGGCTGGGTAAACAGCTCCAGCTGCAGTTGGGCTGCCGCCTGTTATCTCGGTTGTTTCCAACGTCTATCACCGGTCTTACGAGCGCCCAGTATGCTATCTCTTGCAAATTGCTTGACCCAAAAATAGCTGGATTGGATCCTTCTTTAGGTGGTCAGCTCACGACCGAACAATCGGAGTCAGACTGAGCGATGTCAGTGCAATGTTAGCATTTTTGAAGGATAAAGACGAAGTGAATTATTTAAATGTCTGGGGAAACACATTTTAAGAATGTATTTTCTTTCCTCCTTCGTCAAGAAATGAATCGAATCATTGAAAATCTCCTCTTTTTTTTTTTGCGATATGCCTCATTTTAGTCGGTATCTGCATTAAATGTGTGCAAATGCCTGCTTGTGTTTCACTTTCAGCATTTGGTTTTAGTGGTTTTAGGATCTACGAATGTAAACTGATATGCGCAACTCATATGTTCAAAAATAATGAGAACTGAAAATTGTAGAGGGTCCCTATTCAATAAATAACATAGATTTGTACAGCAATTACTAAGGGGATAATATAGTTAGTCTTAATTTATCCTTCTTGGTACTGACTTGCAAAGCAATTCTTTGGCAATAATCAAATCATATATCTAATCATGAAGACTCATGCTCAATGTTCTTTTATGAATCTGCGCCGCTGTTTTCAATCTGCAGTTTTACCTTTTTTATGTTTGCAAGCAGCTCAGTTTCGGCCGGGCAGTGGGCCGCTCGCGCTGCAGCTTCGTCTGGGATTCTCGAGTCAAAGAACTTCACTTCACTGCACCATCATTGAAGCAACACTGTACACAACTTCAGGACAAGAGATGCGAGTGCGTCGACGCACTCCAGTGTATAGATGTACTTGTCAGGTTTTAACCCCTAACAGCAATTGTATTTCTCTCTTTTTTTTTTTTTCGTCTTACATCAAATTTGTCTTGTTTGAATCGTTTTGATATGGTTAGACAGTTAAGTTTGCATGAGATACATTGTTCCTTCGCCCCCTCCCTAAATCCCCACCCATACACCGCATGCCTGTTTCCCCCTTGCTCTGCAAAGATCAGAGGGTTTAAAATAAAGCCATGCGATGTCCCAATTTTTTTTTTTTTCCAAGCTTAAGAATCTGTAAAAATTCAGCACAAGGTCTTGTTCCTTTGTATGTATAAAAATAGATTTATCTCTAATGTAATCCTTTCAAAGAGATCGTCCTCTTTGGCTAACACAGCGTCATTTAGAAAAGCAAAAGCAAAAATGTCTTGAATATAGTTGACCTTATTTAATCTATTATCATGTGCAGATGTCTTGATATGGAAAGACATTCGCTCTCCCCATGGTAAATCTGAAGTCTGGGTCGTAAAAGACATTTCAACTAGACAGGTTGGCCTTAATGTTTCTTCAAGGGTGCCAGAAATAATCTTCATGCAATCGGATCGGGGGGGATATTTTAGAAATGCTATTTTTGTGGCCGTGCCAAACAGATCTGAAGCAAATAAATAAATAGTTTTCCGTTGTAAACAACAGAAGCGTAATTATGACACTCACTTGCAAAGCTTGATGATGTACTCTCATCTTTTTGAAAGGGCAGGAGTTCAACGTTTCTGGGAAGCGTTTTTTAAGAGAATAGAAGGTTTTTTTTTTTTTTTAAAAGTAAAACTGAGGAGCATTTGGCAAAGTTGGAGAAGCGAGTAATAATCTCCCCCTCTCAGTAAGTCAGTGACCGTTTTTACATTGCCAGATATCATCGCTCGCACGCACGACTCTGAAGTCAGCTTTGAAATGTTCAGTCTGCTGGAACTGCAGTCCTCTTTATCTATTCGTGTTGGTACCGTTAGATCCCATGTTTTCTGCTGAAATGTTAAACTTTGACCTCTTTTTTTTTTTTTTTTTTTTTCCAGGGAGGGTCTATATGTGCACTACACTGAGGAATCATACTGGTGCTCTTCAGTTGTTTTGCTCATCTGTGGGATTTCGCCGCAGAGCAGATCATTATTTAAGCCACACGTAATTTTGTTTGGCCATCATTAATGAAAACATCCAACTCCTCTAAAGTGTGGCAACTTCACACATCTTCCTTTTCTTGTCAGTTTGTACCGCTTTCCAGATCGCAATGCAGTGAATGGCCTGTTTGGTATTTCAAGAATTACGGCGAGAAAAGCAAAAAAAAAAAAAAGTGAAAAACACCAGTATTTTCCTTTGAGGTGGCTGTGTTCTGGTGAAACAGTTCCCCCCCCCCCCCGCCCCTTCTCACACTCATCCTTCTCTTTCCCCTCCAGAGAATTGCTAATGAATGCTGTCACCATGGGAGCGCTGCCACTCTGCTCTAAGTTCACAGACAGTCTGCTCATATAAAAATCCATCTCGAGGACAGATTAGAGAAAAAAAAATACAGCTTTAGTGGGCTAAATATGTGTAAATCTTCTAGTTACTGAACTGTGTTTTCTGTGATATATAAGCGTACTATTGTGTCGTTTGGTGTGAGACCGTGAGGGAAGAAGTGATTCGGATGGCCTTCGGACTACTCTCCTCTGTGACCAGTATTCATTAGTTAACCTAAAGTCATATTGGGTCTGAGCTATCAAGTTCAGATAGGGTAGAGAAACTGCCTTCACGCTAGGCACCACCTAATGCAGGTCAGGAAACAGTAGTCAAAGTTTCTAGAAAATGCTTACATACTCGGCTATTATAACCACCTTAAATATTGAATATATAGTTATATTTGAATAGACGTATATAAGAGAACACTGTTTTTTAATTTCTTTTTTTCTTTTTTTTTCTTTTTTGATCTAAAAAAATCGCTGATTCAAAATGCCCAAGTGTAAAAAAGTGACTACATCCTCTCCAGCAAAGATAATGGGAGAGATGGTGGGGAAAGAGTTTGGGTAAATTGCACATATTCGCTCACGTAGAATTTTTGATCGTTTTGTTCATCAGTTGTCGTTATTTGCCTGAATTCAATCAAAGCACTCAGCACACATTCTCTGTCACATTCGTTAGACTGTCTCCTAAATAGATAGCTCTTGCCCCGACCCCCACAAAACCAGCTACGTACCCCTTCTAATTCAATCCAGGCAAATATAAGGGAAGGACTAGCATGTTGTGTAAAGAGAAAAGAAAAACTCCACTAGTGTGTTTTTGTATTGAAACTCTGACTCGTGTATGCTTGCGCATGGATATGTTTGCGTGTGTGTGAGTTATCTGCATGTCTCTGTGTGATTCCGTCGTATGAATTTGTGTGAGAATATGTCAGAGAGAGACTCAGTCCAGGCCCATTTAGAGTGGTGGCGCAGGGAGCTTAAGCCGCTCTCCCTGCAAGGTCGAAGGAGCTGGCGCCGGCTTGCCGCTCGCTCTCTCAGGCCTTGTGCTGCTTGCTGGTCTTGAAGGAAACCTGCAGCACGCGGTCGCCCAGGCGGTAGCCGTTTAGGCTGGCGATAGCCATGGCGGCCTCGTCGTAGTTGGTCATGGTGACGAAGCCAAAGCCCTTACATTTGTTGGTGGTGAAGTCACGGATGACCTTGACATTGGTGACGGCGCCGAAAGGCCCGAAGAGCTGCCACAGGACGCTCTCGTCCGCCTCGGGCGAGAGGTTGTACACAAAGATGCACCAGCCGGCTCCGGTGGGACCGGTGAGGTTGACCCCGGCCAGGCTGGTCATGCTGTCAATGGTGATGGGGGAGAATCTGGGGAAGAGAGTGGGAGAGCTACCATGGGTGTCATTCTGAAGTTCCACAAAGCATTCAGTGCTCTACACTGCCTCTGATGAGCGTGTGGCTGTGAGATGTGGTGAAGCACGGAGTCGGGGGACCCCGTCTTCACCCCCCCCCCCCCCCCCCCCCGCCCCTCTGTACTGTAAGTAGATTTATAAATATGTGTGGGCACCACTGTGGCTCCAAACTACCTGCTTTCATACAAAATGACTCTGTGTGCCCTGAGACAAGACACCCACACAATCTGCATATTCTCTCATTTTCTCAGCTGACCAAAGCCTCTGGAAGAATCAAACACATGAATCACAATGTTTCAACAGAAATCACAGTATTGAACAAAACACAGAAACCTAGAGAGGGATGAAAAGCAAATTGGAATCAAATCATACAAAAACTTGGAGCAAACAGAGGAGACGCAAACGGAATCTGGTATGTCCATGCTGGTGAAAAAAAGGGGACATTAAAGCAACTGAAACTGACAATGTTAGTTCAGAAATAAATACATAGAAATTGTTGCTATCAACCCAACGAAAAGAACGAAAAGGTTAAACAAAGCCATGCCAGAATACCCTGCTGTTAGAAAGCTGCATCATTGCCAGTAAGGATGGTATTTTGTGTCTGAGCTGCTTCCGTAAACATGGTTAAATGGGCTGTGGACATTAAGAATTACGGCCATCGTATTTTTAATTTCGAGATGAAGGCAGCAGGTGGTATTCCGGGCACTTTGTTTGAGGTTTTATTTTGGCATGGATGCTTTTGAAAGTACACCTTTGGCATTTACCTCTTGACTCCGTAGCTGGCGTTTAGTAAATTGTCGAGTCTGCAACGCAAGAGGGAGAATGAAGGGGATGCAGAAGTTAGTTATGAGATCTACAAGGAAGGGGGGCGTTCATGTTAACATGTAGCTCCATCACCAGCTGGCCTCCAGAGGGCATCCTTCACTGCAAAGCAGTCCCAAACAATCCAACCACAAACTGGTGGTGCATCAAAGAGTCCAGTGATTATGTCTCTCAGCTGGGTTGAGGTGAGTTCTCTTTATAGTTTAAATGTAAATCTGGTATTCTTTGTTCATTTTACATCTCCATGCTTGAAAAAAAAAAAAAAGAAAAAGATTAATACTGAACATGTTAGCCTTAACATGCTAGTTTTTAGTCCCACAGAAATAAATGTTTTTTTTCTTCAGTTTCAATATTTAAAAGACCTGCAATGCCTTTGACACATAGGCAGCATTTATACCAGCGTTTATTTAGCTTGAATTTTTGATTGTACTTTGAAAAATCTGGTTTCTTACATTGGTTTTGAGCTGTTATTTGGATCTGGTCCCTTTCCAAGTGAAGGGATCACACTGCAGTTTAAAAGAAAGTCAGAGACAGAGAGTGAGAAGGAGGGACAATACCATATTGCCATTTCCTTCTTTTAGTAATTGCAAGGAACAGTTTGATAATGAGAGGTATGGTGACAGGAAAAGGGTGTTTTTTTTTTTTTTGGTTTTTGAATGCAGCCACTGAAAATATTTACATTCGCCATTCTTTTGGTGTAGTGGAAGAAATATTTTAGCGACTGACCTTGAATACAGACACAACAATTGACTCACTGAACAGTTGTTATTTGTAAACTCGTAGGGTCGTCTTGAAATCTCTCATCACATCAACAAGAGCAGGGTTATCAGGGGCCTGGTCATGACGCGGTACGCCTCCATACACTATCTGCTGGTTAGTGAGGGGAATCATGGGTCGGGGTGGGGCGATGGCGGCGTTAGGTTCAGTACCTGAAACGCTGAGTCTGGTGGTGCAGGGGCCCCGTGTAGCGGCGCGCGGCGGTCTGGTACAGCTGAGTCAGTAAGGCCTGGCCCGTCTTCTGGCTGGGGTTGTTGGCGAACTTGACAGTGATGGGCTCGGCGGCACCCAAAGGCTTCTGTCCGTTCAGTCCTTTGATGGCCTCCTCTGCTTCATTTCGCTTGTCAAACCGGATGAAGCCCACTCCTCGTGATATGCCTGCTCCGAATAGAAAAAAGGAGACCAATGTTAGTACTTTGGCGTCAGAGAGCGGCCCAGCCCACGAGCCTGATTGACCTGATTCTGGGGGGAAGTGGCGATAGTTCATCGACGTGTAGCGACTGACGGCGTGAGGTATGAAATGTGGCTGTACCTGTGACTTGGTCCACTAGGATGCGGGATGTGATAATGCGACCGTATTGGGAAAACAGCTGTTCCATGTCCTTCTGGCTCATGGTTTTGGGGAGTCCACTCACGTAAAGGTTAGCGTCGCGGATAGAAGCCGAGCTTGGCCGGGCGTACGATACCTGCAACACACACACACAAGGTAAAATTCATCGGTTAATTTGCTTTCAAGGGTTTTACATTAGAAAATAAGGATCACCATCAGTTTGAAAACATCTTAAGAAAAAAGTTTCTGCCGATTCCTCCTTATTTATCGTCTCCCCAGACTGGGTTGTTTGTCTGCTGTCTGTGGACTTAATCAGTGCCTTTAAGCTCGCCAGCCTGTCATCGACGCGGTGACGACCGCAGCCATTACCCAAACTGCATCCAATCATTGTTTAACAAGCCCAAGTGTCAGCTGTGCTTCACACTGAAAAACATGGGCTTTAGTGGATATATTTCCCTGAATTCACCAGTGACTTAATTAGCGCGTGGCCATTTTTGATGTATCTGTGTTTACATCCCTTATGGCTCGCTCTCGGTCTGCTTTCAAAACAATTTCAATGCGAACAGCAGAGAGAAAACTAATTGATTGTAAAAGGGAGGGACAGATTCTTGTTTTTGTGCATTTATGTGAACACTTGTGTGCTAGATAGTCGGCTCTGCACATTGTTGGGAGTGGTGTGTTTGTGTGTGTGACGGAGAGACAGAGTGAGTGTTGTCTGAGATAGGCTGAGCTGCCCTCCCTTGTCCTGCCTCCTTCCTTTGTCTCTATTCTCTGGGGGAGAACAGCTCCACGGGCAAACAGCAAACAATGTAACTGCATCACAAGACTTGCAGGACTCCCGACTACCTTAAGCGTACTGTTCACAACAACTTAAAATCTGTACGTTTATAGACGGTCACTACATTTTTTTTTTAAACATTTTGTGAATATCCATAGTATTATGATTTCTTTTTCTTGTTGCACAAAGAAAGCTGTGATTTTGAGCACAACACCGTGTGTATGATATATTATCTTCCATATGAATACAGGTGTTCTGATTTAATCCATCAGCGCCGAGCACCAGTGTCTATTGTGTACACAGACAGACTGTATGAGCAGGAGGGTTGTGTGGTGCAGTGATTAGGGTGTTCTGGACGAGTCAGGGGGGAGTTGCTGTGTTCGGGGAGCAGAGGCTGCCCTATAATTAACCCTCTCTCTGTCGCTCCCACAGTACAGATGGTGCCTGAAGCCCATATGGCCTCTAATCCTGTCATTGGCATTCTGCTCTCTGAGCTACCCCCTACCCTTCTTTCACTGCCCCCCCCCCCCCCCCCCCCCCTTCCCCTCCCCTCCCACAAACCCTCACCTCCTTTCTGTTGAAGCCTTCTGCAAATTCAGGAACGTAAAACTGTGGCATTGACCACTGGGATTACACATTGAAAATTTTACAACAAAGAATGAAGAAGTTAATTATAGACAGATTGATCTATGTATAGAGACATCAAATATTAATAAACGTCGTGAAATAAAAGGGAGTCGTGACAGTTCCGTTTCTCTTACGCTGTGATTTGTCCAGAGTCAAACTGTTTTTGAAGACGTGTGCGACTGTGATAACGCACGGCGTTCTTGTTCATCCAAAAATGAACCAAATCCAGGTCTGGGAGAGTGTATTGTCTGATCAGTCACAAGTCAGAATTAACATCCCTTTTCATGTACAGCTGTTAGAAAATCACCTGCTCTGCTCTCCCGGAGATTCGATTTTTCACCCCTGCGGTTCGTCTCAATCTTTGATCTACTTTGATCGGGTTGGGGAGGAATGGAGGGAATTAGTGTTTAATAATATGCCCCCACTTTCTCTCATCTGATTTTGGGGACAAAGAAGCCCCCTAATTAGCTTAGATTGGAGGCAGATGGGCTAACCTGGACTGACCCTCATGCACCGCAGTCGGGTTTCCTAATTACATTTCCATCACAATAACCTCTGCGTGCTGTCCGCCCCTTGCTTTCTGACCTCCACTCTCTCCTCCTCTGCGCAGCCTTTCTCGTGCTTCCTTTGTTCTAGCCAGCGCTCCCTTCTGCCTCCTCCTCCTCCTCCTCCTCCCCGTTTCCCTCCCCTCCCTCTGTCACGTCTGTCACCACCTATTTCTGCAGCCCCCCCCCACCCCGCTGCCGTCGAACAAAATCTCCACTTCCTCTCCTTTCTGTTGAGCACGCGGCCAAGAACCGGGGAGCGTGGAGGGCTTATTTTTCAGCGATGTGTGCTCACCTTGATTGTTTTAGTCTGCAGTTTGAGCCCGTTGAGCGTGTTGATGGCCTTGTCTGCATCATTTGGATCCACATAGTTTACAAAGCCGTATCCCAAACTCTGACCTGGAAACAAAGACATTTGGTTTTTTTTATGATTTTGGGAGATTCTCCAAACCCAGCTGTGTGTTTTTTCCCCCTTCATTGACAAAGTAGTTTTACCTGTTATCTTGTCTCTGACTAGCTTGCAGGATTCAATCTCCCCGATGCTACCGAACAAACTTTTAAATTCTTCCTGCGTCATGTTCTGAGGCAGATAGTTGACGATCAGGTTGGTTTTGCTGTCGTCCGTGGAGCCGTTTGTGCTAATGACGGGGCCGTTGGGCAGACTGGTTCCGCTTGGACCGTTGGACACCTGGGTTTCCATGGTGCTGATTATCTGCTGAGGAAGAGGACGCCGTTAGAAACACGGTTCACCAAGACGTACAAGCCGGACACTTGTGATCCACAGCAATATTAAGAAAACGCAATTTATGGCATTTTACAACCAATAGGCCCTCCGCGAATATAAGCTGTGCGCACGGCCTCGCACGCAGTTGACAGTCCACTCGGTCACTGTCAGAAGGAAAGGTCAGGAATCAGCATTGCTAAAATGGAGATGGATACAAGGTCTGATTTATCGTCTCCCCTCCCCTCCCCCCCCCTCCCCCCCGCTTCAGCCCCTCTTCCCTCCTCGCGCTCCCTGCCTCTGGTCCTGCAGATGTCACAGTCCCTTTTTCCCCGACTTCTCCCCTCCCCCCAGCTCCCTTCCAGGGTCAAACACCATTACATCATTACACGGGGACGGATAATGGTGACGGTGGTGTGCGCGGCTGGCAAGAGACTGAGGGAGTTCGGAGTGGCAGAGGTCGAGATGACGGACAAAAGGGGGGAGAGACGACGTTAAATGGGCTTAGTGCGACGTGAAACAAAGAGTCCAGGTTTTTGGTTAAGAAAAAAAATAAAAGGGATTTGCATGTTTTGTTCTTTCATTTTAAGATTCTGGCCGACTTTTTGATGGTTTGAGGGTGTGGATTAGTGTACTGTGTGATGTTTGTGCTTTTTTTCTGTTATTCAAAAGTTCTCTGTGTTTTCTTATTTAAGCCATGTGGGATTTCGAGGAAAAGCTGGGTGGTCAGACACACAACTTGAAGCTCATTTTCTCTTTCCCTCTCAGTATTCTTTGTGTCTGGGTCATCAAACTGAATTTCTACAGTAAAATTACAGTAAAATTCCCTCCAATCTTTGATCAGATTAACCAATTTGTCTAAATAAACCAAAATTTTGATTCACAGTAAATTGTTTTAACCTTTTGGTTTATTAAGTTTTGTTTTTTTGTTTTCTTTTAACCTGTTTTACTCAAAAATTCTACTTGTACGATAAAGAATAGTTTCAAGCTTACTCTAAACAGTGGTTTTTGTGTGCGTGTCGGGTTCAGAAATGTAAATCGTCCTGTCAGATTGAGGGATGGAGCTGTTGCAGATCTCTTCCTGGTGGATGTTATGTAAGTCAAAAAGGGCTAAATGAGTCCTCCACAAAGCTCCTGGGTCTTACTATGTGGTCCAAAGCAACAAAGGGACTTAATTAATGAATCTTCTGAATTATTTTAAAATCATATTCAGGGAACCTGGTGGAGGAATCACTACAGGTGTGACTAAAAGGTAAACATTAATTATAAAACAAAAACCTTTATGGATAACATGTGATCGGCTAATTCTTACGAATTGCTATTTCTGTTTCTTCAGTGATAACCGAAGAAAAAAAGAGAACGAAAGTTCTTGATCGATTGCGTCTTTGAATTAATTTTTGCTGTTTGTCATCTCTTGTAACTGGACCAGTGTTTTGTGTTTGTACAAAAGTGTGTTTATGCGAGGAGTCACACTGTTGAAATGAGTTATTTCCTCAAATGTGTTTTTCAATGCTTGCATCTTTTAATGTGTTGTCCTTCTCTCCAGCGAGTTTGTGAATGGCCCCCGCTAACGAAACCTGCTTTTTACCTCGTCTGCGTCTTGCTCTGAGCCTCACTTTAACTCAGGTTGCCCAGGTAACAGCCCCTCAAAGACTGCACTGCTTCTAATGGCTGTGTGGCTTTCTTTCCTCTGGGCTGAGTGTGTGTGTGTGTGTGTGTGTGTGTGTATGCGCATGCATGCTATTAGGATCAGATATACAGGTTAGGATGTTTGTCTTCCATGTATTTGTTTTACCAAGGCTTTGTAGAATCAAAAATATCAGAAAGCCAGATTAATAATGGCAGGGGGAAAAGTTGCACAGTGACAGAGGTAAGACAGCCTAAAAATAAAACACTTCAAACGCAGAAATGCGAACAAAGGACGGATGACATTCAGTAACAATCTGCCATGTAAAGATTTTGATGAAGATCTGAAACGCCAGCCGAATATCACTTTTGAGCTCTTTTAAATGGTGACGAGCTGCACGCCTTGACAGAAAAAGAAAGGTGGAGTTTTGCTGTTACGCTTACATTTCTTCTGATATTAACCCTATTTCATGTTGTGTGATGTGATTCTTCTGACTGCCAGAAATATGAGCAACTGAATGTGTCCCAAATATGACAAAAGCAGTTTGAAGGGAGCAAAAAAAAAAGAAAGAAAAAAAACATATTAGGGCAAATTTGACTCGCCAACTGAAATAACCCTCAGCATGGCAGAACACACATTTCCAGTGAACAGTGTGAAGTTATATAATAATTCACAGACCCGCCGTGGATGGGCTGGGCACACAGATCGGCTGACACAAGCAGCAACCATAAGCTTCAGGGTTTTATAGAGAGCGTACCAGGAAATTATTTCAAACATATACGATACAAAGAGCATTATTTATTTCTTTTTGATGTCACATTTCAAAGTGTGGGCAAAAAACCGTCTCAAAAAACTGGAGAACAGTCTGAAGTCTGGTTTGCAGTCGCTCAACTACTGTACTGAAAAGGCCTGAAAAAGCATGAATAATCGCAATAATACTCAGTCTACATGTGTTACAGTTATTGGTTCGAGAGGGTTTTCAGCCACTCTGGACGATGAAAGGACCACTGCAGTGGAACATTTTAATTAAAGGTGCATTGTGAGCAAGTCCATGTTTTTATATCTATATATATCTGTACACCCTCCTTTTTGGCTTCCTATTTCTGAATCAATGTCAAATTAAAGAAAGGTTTTTTCAGAGATTTTTGACACATTCGAGTTGTTCCAGTCGAACTGTGTGCCCTCTGCCTGTTTTTTTCTATTTTGGGGTTCTGTGAGATCTCCCTTAATATTTCATGCACTGCATCAGCATCGCCTACACATGGTCCCAGACTCGCACGCAAACAAGAGTCCTGCCTCCACTGCCAAACACATGAACCCAGACTTGCACGCAAAACAAGAGCCCTTCCTCCACCACCATGCGAGCATCCCACCTACACTGTACGCTATCAAATTACAAAACGCAGGAACATTACAGGGCTGGATGTAAATGTGGCCTGTGTCCACTGCCTCCATGATGCACATAAACAGCTTTTCCAATTCCCTTCTGCTCCAAATGCAGTACAGCACTTGAAGCTAAATCCAGAGGAAAAGGGAGCTCCCAGTTTGTTCTTTAACATGAGATTCACCACTTTATGTGCACAACATGTACAAAGAGAAAGGGGGATGTGCTTATTGTTACTGTGAAGCCTTGCTGTGCAAGTTTTTAGGAATTATCTTTGCAAATATTTTACTTTTTAAGCTCATTTTAGTGTAGATTGAACACATTGATAATCAGATCACACGGTGTAAAGCTTTTTACTGCATTTTTTGACTCACAATCGTGGAAAAACGTCTTCTTTTAAGATATAACCTTGTCTCCAGAACACATTATAGCGCATCGCATAAAGATTTTTTTTTTCCCTGCCAGGCATGAATCAAAACTGAATGCTAGGCTGGAGTGTAAATGAGCCTTCTAAATAACACAGATTACAGGATTATCCCAAACAAAGGGCATTAGCCACACTCTCTGCAGCTTAAAGGATCATGGTGGCAGCTGTAACACAACAGGACGACAGGAGTCACCGCTCATGTCAGCCATGCGCCGACACTCCGTCCTATTCTCCGCTCCGCGGACGACAAATACAAGATTTCCAAAAAAGATTCCGGGATCTGGGCTTATGCTGCGGCGTTGATAAGATGATTTGAGACAACGTGAAAGGCTCGAGGAGACAAATGTGCGTTGTGCGTCCTTGTAGCATGCGGGGCGCTCTCCAGCGTGCTGAAAAAGGGAGTGGCTTTCGGACGCGCTCGTTCCAGGCCACAGACGCACACTCCGAAGAATCGCCTCAGTTTTATACTTTACTGAATTTTAAAACATCCCGAAGCGGATTTATTTGCAGAGTCTATTTTACGGTGGTTAAAATGTCGCAAATCCCAAAATCCAGCCCTTCGATTTCTCCATTTTGCTTGTTTTCTTCCTCTTCTTTTTTTTTTTTTAAAGGGAAGACTTGTGAGCTCTGCAGGCATTCATGAAGCGGAGCGCCTATTTGCTGAATAAACGTATTGAAACGACCAAACAAAAGAGCCACCCGTTCCTCCTCTTCTCTCGCAGGGGCTATGGCAGCACTATGAATATTAATGTAAACAGTGGCGCTTTGTGTCGTGGCCAGAGGGCTGCAGGACTCTCCGGGAACAATGATTGGTATAGTTGCCAGTTCCAAGTCAAAAGCTCCACCAAAGGTCAAATATAAAATCACTGCTTGTGCAAATTTCACTCATCTTTAGAATTAGGACTCTTGTACTTTAAATATTTCTGTAAACAGGACAATATTAATATGAATACAGTGTTTAATATTTACTTTAGAGAGTAGAATTAATAAATATGTACAAGGATGTGAGTGTTTAAGGTTATTTGTCCAGGTGATTAATGCAGCCCCCTGGAAGATATCTGTCTCTGTCTTCCCTACAGGCTTTATATTTGTTGCTGATAATTACATGAAGGCAACAGGAGGCAAATCACCCCTTACATAACGCATCTGCATTTAACCGAGTTAGATCAGAACTGTAAAAATAGAACACATCATCAAGCTAAGATGTGTAATTAAAAAAAAATGAATATAATGTAATTTGAAATTTAAAAAAAATATATGATGAAAATATGTTATTCAGTAGAGGCCCCCGTTGCTTTTAACTTTAGATCAAACGCCTGGTTTAACGTGATGGCCTCGACTGTCCTTGTCCTTGAATTGTGTAAGTGCCTTGGAAAGGTTATCTGACTCAACGCTTTTATTTGCTTGGCACTGCGGTACAGGCATGGGAGACTGCGGACCATGTGGATGGGAGCTACAGCCACTGTCGACGTGACACTGTCTCCGGCCTGCGAGGAGGGTGGGGGGACAATAGGTAAGGTGCAACAAAGAGAAAAGAAAGCTGCACACTGTCGGCCACCTCCATTGTGCAAAATCTACTGGAGACATTTTTTTGGAAAGGAACTCCTAAAGTTAATCCTCCTCCCAAAAAATTCCACGACCAACTCACATCCTGTTCTCTATTTGTGTTAAATAATTCATTTTCTGTACTATTATTAGCTGCAGACTGAGCACTCAAAGCATCCTGCAATCTGTACGCAAAACTAGTATTTATTCATAATTTTATATCATTTTTTTTTTTAATAATAAAGCCAGGATGTAATAACAGAGGCTCAACAGAGTCCACGCCGATTCCTTGATTTTTAATCATGTCCTCGTTGCCATAATTTTATGTAAATGCGTCTGAGCTTTAATAGGTGTGCTTAGATAAACAATCTGCATTCGGGCGTGCGGCGTGTCGAGAGGGGGAGCGGAGCGGGCGGTCTGCGGGGTTCAAGGCCCTCGTTTGCTGCTCGAGTCCAGCGGAGACACGCCCAATCCGGCCGTCGGCGCACAGCACGGCTAATTTATCAACGCTCCCATCTCCTTTCATCCGGCGGGCGCAGCGCACGCCATGGCCATCTTGTGCGTGATGCGAGGAGATTCTTGGGAGAAACACGCTTAAAATGGAGATGTCCGCGCACGGCCCGCACCCGCCGCCGCGGCCTCGGAGATTTCCAGCCCATTTACTCGGTTGCATCGCAACGAGAACCCTGAGGAATTCGGACTTTGTCTGATTCAACGCTAACCAATGGATGCGTAATCTCCCTCCTCCTCTTCTCCCTCCTCCTCCTCCTCCTCCTCCCCCCCTCCCGGAGTGACTCGACCCTTTTTTTTTTTCTCCTCCTTTTGCCTTGTTGGATGGGCCCTCAGCCTCCGAGGCATCATGTTTTGTCTCAGAAAGCCGTCTCCAGCATCCTTGTGCCTCAGCGGGCAGAGAGAGCCCGTCCTCCCCCTCCCCGCTGAACGCAGCGCCTCTCTGCGCTCTCCATCACTGTGATCCTGCGGAATTCCTCAGCCCTGACTCCCCGATCGTTAAAGCAATACGTCCAGAGCTGCGACTTTAAGGCAGTCCGCCGAAAAAAAAAAAACAAAAAAAAAAAACAACAACGTGAAAGCTGTGCTGTCTAAAATGGCAGGATAAAGACTTTGCCAGTGCTCAGGATGACTGCAGACTGGAGCGCAGCCGGCGTGGCGCATCACTCCGTGTGAGACGTCTAATTGTCTGTATCGATGTTTAATCTCATCCTGATGTTCTGGCACAGCATACCGGGCAAAGCAAAAGGAATAATCCCGAAGAGCCTCTATGTTTTGCATGTCAGCTCCTTCTTAAATTGCACTAATCTTTTCAAAAGATGTATGACAAGGGATGATAGATGGACCTGTCTCGGCTCCATCACATGTGTGCATGCAGTCAACAACAAATCCAACACAAAAGGAATGAGATCGATCGCAAGCATCAGGCTACGAAATGCTCCTCATACACTTAAAAGAAATAGAATCATACGTACAGTAACCATTCTTGACGTACAATGAAAGAAATCTAGGTCCTTCTTTGCACTGGTCTTGAAGCTGGAGGCTGAGTCGCTTGCTTGCTCTTCGGCCTTTGTAATATATGGCCCCTTATGCTCTGTCAGGAGTCAAAATTAAAAGAAAAAAAAAGAAAAAAAGGAAAAAAATACAATCTTCGCCAAGGGATCTCAGCCCTGTGAGATTGTAGGTTTCCTCTATAGGATGAAAATGAGGAGAAAGGGGTTTTCTACTGGATGCTGATGAGAGAGAGCGTTCTCTCCGAGCGGCGTGGGCGATGCTTCAGAAAAAAAGAGAAGCAGTGATCCTCAGCAGGGTGTGTCCAGGGGAGGGTGTTCTGGTTCGGCTGCTTTTGTGTGTAATTCCTTGCTCCTCTCCCAGTCTCCTTCTGTGCCTCTGCTGCAATGTTCTTCTTTTATGCGTCCTCCTGGCTGGCAGAGCGCGCTGCTGATTGGCTAATTGTGCAGGGAGGGTACTACATGGCAGCCATTGCAATGCGCTCCTCTCCCATTATCCCCTTCAGGAGAGATCACCAAGAGTCCTCCCCCTCTTCCCTCTTCCATCCCTGCCCTTCCATCACTTCACTCCCTTCTTCTCGCTGCCCTTCCTTTCTTCCTGCCCCCCCCCCCCCTCCCTCTTCACACACACGCAGAGCGGAGTGAATAGGGCTCCACCTGCACTTTCAGAACAGATGGGTGCAGCAGAAGACAGTGGACTTGTCTCTCTCCTTCCCCACACTTTGCACTCACTTCTGCCTCAGCACAGCCCTTTCCATTCTCTCTCAGGCCTGCCTGACAAAACCCACAGTAAACAACTGCGCTCCACAGACCTTTGTCTTTGCGAATAAAAGCAAATTTCAAGTGTACGTCGGCAGACTTTCTGAGTTCGCATTCTTCGCTCATAATGACAGAAATGAAGCGAAGGCAAGCGGAGGCAGAAATATGCAATGATTGGATGTGAATTGTGGCAAGAAACAAAGCGTCAGATCCACTTCAGAACTAATGAGTGGATGATTTCTGGACTTCTCGCATGCGAGGCAGATGGCTGACTATAGGGTCAGGTGCAGACATGAGAATAACAAATTAGACGCCTCCTGAATTAATTCATTTCTATTCAAGGGAAAAAGTTACGAATGGCACGGTTGTGGCTGTGGCCAGCCTGTCGTGTGTTTTTCTCTGCAATTGTGAACAGAAAGTGATTTCTGTCTCACTTTACAGTCCCAAGTATCCCATATTAGTAGTTGTTGGTCCTCTCTGCCCACCTCCTGCTTCTCCCTCCTCTTCCTCTGTCCGTGGCTGTGTGGTGAGTGCTCACTGAGACATGCTGTTTGGGCTCATCTATAATGCATCCCCTGCCCCGGGACATCATGTGTGACAAATGACCTATTTCTGTGCAGACCCCCATAGGGCCTTGACCTGAGGGGGTGGGCGTGCGCGTGCGAGTGTGCATAAATCAGTGTTTGTTTGTTTATTTGCAAACGAGTCTCGGGTTTTTGTGTATTTGGGCAAGTGGAAGACGGTTATGTGTGGCTGTATTGACTGGTGATAGCCTCTGTGAGTGTGTGTGTTTTAACAGTTGCTGCTGTTGTGATCACTTCCTCTGCTCCCTGACTGACCTTGAGGATTCCTCAGACGCGTCTGGCTGCTCAGAATGGCAGTCTGCGGGAGAAAATAGTTATTGTTGACTCTGGCTACCTGCTTTCAATACATTTAAGGACAGATATCACAGTTTTCTCTCACCGAGATCTCATAGTAGAACACACAAGCAGCGTATTTTCTCCCTCTCCCTATGTCTCTTACTCCTTCTCCCACCTTTGAGAGTCTCTCTTAATCCCTCGCGTATACCCCGTCTCCATTTCTGTCATTGTCCTGCAACTCTCTTCCAGTCAGATCCTGAACATGGGCCCTGTCTGATATTTTACATAATTGCCTTACATAAGTAGCAAGCTTGGCTCAGAGCTTGGATGATATTAGTGGAGATGAATATTGCATGAGGAAAGCACTCGTTAAGCGTTAATAAGAGGATAGAGATGGAGCCCCACTGTCAGTCTGTCTTAACCCCGCCCCCACCGCTCTGACAAGCAGTGACTCAACTCAGCCTGGATGCGTTGGAGCCTTTGAGTCAGTTTGTTTGAGAGAGAGAGAGGACGAGTGTGTGTTCGTATGTGTGTGTGAGCGATCACGTACGTGTCTGTGCGGACATCTGAGCAGAGATGGTGAGATTCAGTCATTAGGTGCTTGTGTTTTTTTCCGTCTTTGTTTGCGGAATAAAAGCGGCTCTTGTAGCACAAAGGCGTCCAGGTCCGTCGACTGACTGCAGCCCCACTTACAGTTCACACTTAATGTGAATAAATGGGCTTAATTGTGGCCCCTCATTAGAGCCCTGGTTAGCAGCACGGCAGCTGAATCCTCCCTGTGGGTAAGAGGGCATTTGAAGTGCCTATTGTACATTTGCTGAATCAAAGGATCAAGCACTGGTTTTTGCTTAAAAGCCTTTTTTGCTATTCTACTGATTATTTTCTTATTGTTAGGGGTTCCTTCACTAGTGGTGATTAGGAGTCTTGCTGCACTGGTCCTTTTCTCTTGGCATATTGTGGAATGCACCTTGGTGCCAGAAAGAGGAACAAAGATTCATCAACAAAAAGCTGAAGATGCTGCCCATAGGATTATCTTTAAAAGAATGCAAGAGAACCAGCCAAAATGTAATGTTAATCACACTTCTTAATCACTGCAGGACTAATACATAAACGATATGTGGAGAAATCTGAAAAATAAAGGTCTGAATTGTCCAGTCTCGCCTATCCTGTTCTTTCTTCTCCATCATTCTCACAGTACTACATCCAAACGAATGCCTGTTGCCATTGCCCTGCGGTAAGGTAGAGACCCTGTGTGTGTGTGTGAGTGAGAAGCAGGGAGGAGGGGGGGGGCGGGGGGGGCGTGCAGGGAGAGTGAGAGAGTGACACTATGACAGTGTATCTGGGGGGATGGGGAGGATGATTCAGCCCCAGGTCTGGTTAATTCACTGGTCTCCCTCCACTAGGCCTGGCTCCTGGCAATTCAGGGTTTATGTGGCAGCAGCAGTGAAGCAGTTATTGCTTTCAGGAAAGCTTCCAAAAATAAATTAGCCTCTTTTTAAAAGGACATTTGTTGATAATGGCAACTGGCCTAATTCAACCCTTTATGTATTATTTGGCAATTTTCTTGTGGTCTCCCTGGTGGGTTCACTCTTGCACTCTTTGTCGGTCCTCTCTCCTCTTCTTCTCTCCATATCTCTCCCTCTGTCTGTCTGGATGTGTTGTCTCTGGGCTATTATTAGAGTAGACAGGCTGGTGGGAGGAAGTCTCTGAAGTAGACGCTCTTGTCATTTTTTTATTTATGTATTATATTCTGCTTTCCATGTGCCTGTTTAATTCTCTGTGTACAGTACCTGCATTTTGTTTGCATGTGTTCACTGTAGAGAATATATGTGCGTGTGTGTGTGTGTCGTCCACATTTCCTGTTTCATTAAAGGGAAAAATCATCCATATGTGAAATACATGATAATCATCACATTATCTCCAGCATCAGTTTACAGTCCTGGGTGTGGGAGTGTGTTTATTCGTGTTGCTGTGAGCTTGAGTTAACGGCTCGAGCTTCTTTAGCTGAGACCGTTAGGCTCGAACCCTTTATAAATATAAAACTGTGGTTATTAATCTTTCAGGTTGTCCTGTCTGAGCTGGTATCGAGGGAGAGACCTTAAATACACAAAGCTTTTAGACACTTGGTTTTTTCTTCTTCTTCTTCTTCTTCTTCTTCTACATCGTGTGTGTTTCTCTTCTGCTCTCTTTCGATCTGTCAAGTGAGAGAAAACATACATGTGACAGACACAAAACGAACGGCGGAGGTTTCGAGTATTTCCGTCCCGTTAAGCTGAGCTGTTTTTAGCTTCGTTTACTGTGTCAGCGCCTCGACTCACACAACCAGGAGTAAACAACACAAAACACGTTCTCTTCCTCAACCTGAAACCTTCTCACTGGGCTTTCATATTGAAGAGGTTCTATGTGTTTGACACAGGAAAAGTAGATATATACCAAGTGGAACATATTGTTTCCTGGTTTAGCTGTTCCACTCCATTTTATGCCCCCTCCATCTCTCTCCTCCTCGTCTCCTCTTTCAGTCTCCAGCTCTCACTCCCTGTAGTCCAGCTTTCCTCCCTCATCGCGGCCCTTCCCCTTTTCAGTAATAGGAGACTTGAAATCAATAGCACATTAGTCTGGCCGGAAACTCTTGTGGAATTAAATATGAATGACTGAGATTGCAGCTCTACCTGCTGCTGAGAGAGATGCACGATGGCTCTTGGGGATATGGCTCCCTTTTTTTTTTCTTTTTTCTTTTTCCTTCCCTCCTTTCAGTAAACAGTCAAGCCATTTTGTGCTGTTTTCTGAAGCTTTACCGGATCACGGTGCCACAACATAGTTTTGCCAGCGATCAGCGCGCATCAGCGCGGACACGGCTTTGGTGTTGTCTGGACATGCCGTCTTGTCGTCTGCACTGAGCGGTGGCCAGCTCGATAGCATAATTTGATAGAGCAAATGGGATCACGGACGTCACAAAGCCGCGACAGCTCAGGAAGCAAGAAGAATCAAGCAGCCACACCCATCCGCCGCACACAGCAGCAGCACCATTTGAATATGAAAGAGCTCTGTGGTTATTAGCAGATTGCATCTTACTTTTTTTTTTTTTTTTTCCCTCCACAGTATTTTCTCCAAATACAATATGTGCTTTCGCTTTCATTAGGCTTTCGGGGATCGCTGCTCGCTTACTTTCATTCTGGAACTTTTAACATGCAAATTTTTGTTGCTTGGTTGTCTTCCCACTTTCATTATGTGGTTCTACAGTGCAAAGTGGAGTGATTTTCTTTTTGCATGCCGTTTCACTTGAAAGCATCATTTGCAAGGTGGCTGGACAGTGCTGGCTGGTGGGAGGAGGGTAATATGAGACAAAAAGCCAGCGCCTGGGCTTCTGGGGATTGATGGAGGCTCGGGCACCAGTAAACTAATACACATAGATGCTCTGGAGGTAAATGTGTTTGCGAGCTATATTTCACCCCATCAGAGATGAAACGGTTTGTGACAGATGGAGTGATATTGTTCCCCTGTATGGTCCATGAGTGTGGCCCCTCCTGCTTTCCCTCCCTGACAGATGTAGGGGGAGGACCGCGGTGCACTCTTCTTTCTTTCAATTGATTTGGGTGCTCGAACCCGTAGGGACTGGAGGATGGTAGTGGGATGGGGGGGAGTGTGGGGGGTGCTGACGATAATGGTGATGGGGGGTTTAGTCATTTCCTGCAGCTCGGATTCTATAAAAAGTCCTTGGAAATGCTGTAAAGAAGTCACAAACATATTAGACGAATATATCTGCATATATTCAGACATGGGAGCACTGCTATGGCAGTGAGCTGTGTGCACGGCAATGACAAGAGCAAGGGAGAATATTTCCATAAATCTTGCTTACTGAGTGACAGCATAGCATGCATCCATGCATGTAATGTAGGCAGAAGGGAAAGTGTGGCTGCTCACGCTGCTCCTGTATGTTCCTCCGCAAGATATATGCAACAGTATTGCTCGCTGTGCTTCGCGAACGACGGCCAAACCCATCTCCGCTCTTCGATTGGGACTGTTTTGTGTCTTGTGAAGCGTCGACTGTCAATAAATAGGTGTTTTCTTCCAATTAAAGTCAAAATGAGTGATTCAGCAGTGATTACCTTCTTGGAGCACGTAGCACTGTTGGATCAACATTGGGAGACTTAACAGCTGCCTCATAGCAGATGTGTCCTGTTGCTGCACGCAGTCTCTGTCCCTGGGGGGGGGGGGAGGTCAAGACAGGGGTGGAGGTCGAAGCGGACGTTCCCCTGAAGATGCTGCTTGTTGATGCTTTGAGAAAAAAACAAACAAATGAGCATCTGCCTGGCTCTTGCATGGAGCAGCACACTATAGGATGCAGATTAGGATTAGCATTATTGATTACAAATTTGTGTCTGGTGTAATTCCTCCACAGCGATTTAGCAGTGGCAGAACAAGCAAGATCCGGAATGACCTGTGAAACAATGTTTTACTATGAGTTTGTGCTGCCTTTTTGAGGAATCATTTCCCTTTTTTTTTTGGTTCTTTTTAAAGTTTTTACTGCTCCATTTAATGTCTTAAAAGCAGACCCCAGTTTAGAAAAAAAAACGTAGTTAATGATTTTAATAGGACTCCCTGGTGGGGCGGGATAGCAGGGGGACGTGCCCTGGCCACGGGCGCGTGGCAGCGGAGCAGGTGGATGACGGGCAGCTGAGTAGTGGGCTCTCAGGGGAGGGGAGGAGGGGGGGGGGGGGGCTCCATTTTGGAGGACTCTTGGGGTCGAGAGAAGCCCTGAAAAAAGGCAACCCCATCTGGAAATAAGGTGGGGGCTCTGCTGTGAAAGAGATCTAGTGGGTGGTGTCTGACACTCTCTCTTTTGTTCTTTGGTAACACAGCAGTGATGGTGGTGGTGGAGGTGGTGGGGGCTCTCGCTGCCGTGGGGGGCTGGGCGCTCAGACAATAGTGCCGATCTAGGAATTAAAAGCCTTCGATGAACAGAAAGGCAAGGAAGCAGGCAGGGAAGGTGTGGACAGAGGGATAAAGCAGGCGTGGGTTCAGCCCACTTGTAGTAGGTGGGTGTTTTAGCCAGACAAGGACACTGCAATGTCGCACAAAAGCTACTGCTTAGCCACTCAGTCCGTCCATATGAAATGTTTATGTTAAATCATTTCTTCAGGTCAGTTCATGTATGCCTGAGATGTATGCACGTACACGTGAATCCTGGGAGAAAACATCATCAACTCATTAATAAGCAAATCAATTATAGAAAGAACCCATGTGCAATCAATTAGAATTTGCTGAACCTTGGAGCAGGCTGGGAAAGAAGGATGAGTTCTGGCATTGTGGTGGAAGCGTGCCTATATAGGGGAGCATGAGCTTCATTTATTTTCATTAGCTGTGTCTCTGGGCCAGACTCGTGCCTGCTGTGAGCTCTGATGCGGCTCTGAGCACCGCACCATGCATAAACATATATCCCCGAGACGTCCGTCCTTGCTCAGCCACAGCCGAGCCGCTGTCACGCAAGGTTAATTTTTACCTTCGTCGCCCCTCTCCATTTTTCACGTCTCCCCCATGCAATGCGTGCCATTCATCAGCCATCTCACAGAGGACGGCCGAGTACCTGCAGCAGCTCTCCAGGGTGCTGAATAGGAAGGCTGTGGGGTAGAAGGAGTGAGGGGAGGGGGGAAGGGGGAGGTGGTGTTGATGGTGAGGTTGGGCTGCAGTATTGAGCGTGGCTATATAATTTCCACACAGTAGACAGGGGGGTATGGAGTGATTGCAGGCAGGGAGGAGAGACACGTAGACCTGCCATTATCGTGGACTGGCTAGCCCTCCATTAGGAAAAACAGTCTCTGACAATGTCATTCCCTATTTGCTCAAATAAAACAGAAGGAACATGATAATAAATACAGATTTCTGACGTATTTGCTTCGTGTCTCTAAAAGCACATTAAGAATATCTCAGTCCTGTTTTTAACCTTGCAGCATGTTTTCCCACTGTTGGGCATAGTTTCAGGTGACTTTCGATATTAAAGCAGTAAACAAAGCTGAAGCTGTTTCTCATCTCCTTGCAGAGGTCAAATTTGCAGACTGAATCTCAAACAGCTGCCGACGAGGAGTCTTCCTGTTGCAGCCGCGGTGAACAGCACCACCTGCTGGTGCAGTCTCGGTATAACATGGCGTGTCGGCTTGATAGAGAGCAATAAAAAAAAATCCCCCATGATAAAACTGTGCTTTTTTTTTCTTTTCATTTTCGATGATACTTCAAGTATTCAGATATATGACAGTCCGTGTTTACTGTGAAATTAAAAAAATTAAAAACTCCCAGAGGCTTTTCTGTCGTATGACCGGTGAGAGAAACATTTCTTTAAATGTTTATTTGTCACAGTTCCGAATTTTGACGCAGAAATGAAACCCTTAAAGTGTGGATGTGCGCCATGATCTGGTCGCACTAAACCGGTCGGGTGAGATTTCTGTGAGAACAGATGGTGGATGTAAAAATCTGTCAAATCAGCGCGTGAGGAAAGCAAAACAGGAAATGAGGAGCCGGCTTCCTCGGGACTAATAAAATAATAATAATAAAAAAAATAAAATAAAAAAATAAAAAAAAAAAGAAAGAAAAAAACACCTGATAGTGGAGAGCACGCAGACTCACTTTACTCTGTTTTAGTTGTAATTTTGAGCATTTACACTTTGAGGATTAGGATTATAGCCACCGAAAGAAAAGGGGGTATTGTATTTATTTTTTGTATTTGTACTTCTTGATTTTAAAAAAAAAGCACTGTCATTGTTTATCATTTATTTATGTCTTAAAAATTGTTTAGGTTGCGGAAATAAATGAGATTTGAGAATAACTAACAAGTTGATAATTTTTAATAGTAATTAGTTGTACTTGTACTTGCGTACAATTTGGAAAAAAAAAGTAACGTTTAAAAGTAGAACATGACCCAGTGGAGCTTTACAGCGTCTTCTTGACTCTATAATAATAAAAGCCTCTGATGGCGGTTTATTTTGAAGCAGTGTGGGAGGCGGTAGGGGGGGTGCAGTGGTTGGCTTGACAGTCCGGAGCCACGGTTCGGCTCCCGGCCGCTAGGAGGAACACGGAGGAGGGCTCCCTGTCCGGCCCCGGCGTGGAGAAGGAAGCGGCGCATCCCGAAGCAAAGCAGGCTGGACAAGAGGAGCCGGAGCCCGGGGAGCAGCCGGCCGCCTTCACCGCCACTTCCAGGGACTTCCACCCTACATGGAGGCGAGGAACCATGGCCTCGACGGCGAGCGAGAGGAGGGCGTTTGCTCATAAAATCAACCGGTGAGGGGGAAGCGGCAGAAGTTATTGTTTAACCGGGAGCAGAGTGAGACACTGACCTGCTGGACTGTACATGTAGCCAGCATGCTAAGATCCACACACACACACACACACACCGCAGCGAACAGAAAGTAGGCTGTGTAAAGAGGACCGCAGCTTCGCAGCACATGTCCGGAGACTCTCTTTGTACTCTGACACTTTGCCGAGTTTGATTCCCGGCTCTGCCCGCGTCCTTGTAGCATCAGGAGCGCCTGTTGTCAACACGGGTCGAGCTGACGGAGCAGATCTGCGCTCCTTCTGCATTCAGACTCTCCCAACACCGCCACGAAGCGCGCTGCTTCATTAGAGAACTGAGATTACTTGAGGTGTTTTGCTGTCTTGTTAAAATGCCTGATAGCGATTTTGTGGCGACCTGTTTCCACATGTTGCAAACTGGTTTTGCTTCTTCTTCTTCTCTCAGGAGTAGAGATGAAGTGGAAATATGTTGCAGATCGGATCAGATCCCAGGAGGAAGAAGCCTCTGCGTGGTTCTGTCACCTGTTACTTGTTATAATAACTTTATAAGAAGTGGTGTGTGTTGTAACCAGACCTCCACCCCACATCAGATCCCGTCATCATCCTCTGATGTTGCAACTTCTCAAGAAACAAACTTTGGATTTGTGTCAGAGACACACATGTGGACAGCTCCTCTTGTTTGGATCAGCGCTGCACTGTGAACTCAGTAACACATCCTGAAACCAGCCTCCTGCTCCTCCATTCCTCAAACCCTGTCTCCGGAGTGCGACCCTGTGCATTGTTTAGTGCCGGATGCAGGAAAGGGTGGGAAAGAGTGTTGAGGCTGTTGCCTTTGCGGTCGATAGCTTTCCTTTTTCCTGTTTTAAATGGAGGTGTGCAGAGCTGCAGAGACTCTCGCTATGCATTACTTGAGGTATAGCTTTCGAAATGCATTCTGGTCCATTTGAAGAATCCCGGCGTGCTGATAGACGGAAAGGCCCGGACCTTAGCTGTGCAATCAGGATGGAAGTGCTCAAGCCTTTGCAGCTGTGTTTATGAGAGAAACAGACATTTTGTGGAGCCGGAGGAGCAGCTGCTTGTTGTCTCAGTGAGGGGATTGAGGCCTTTTTTTTCCCCCCCTCCCTTTGCTTTGTCTGTCTTTAAGCCTCCCGTTTGCCGTTGGTCCATAAAGGCAGGGACAGAGTTCTGGCTCGGTGCCTGCTCCCTGGAGCCAGTTTGCCACCTCTCTGTGACGTCCGCTCGAGTCCCCATTCAGAACAGCTGCTGCATTTCAGCACTGCTACCAGTACCCAGAGAAGCCATGTGATAGCACCAGAACTTCACAGATTGTAAAACTGTGAAACTTATAAACCGAGCCACTTGTCCAAATGCAGCTGGGAATACTGCTATCCTAAAATGTGATGTCTGTAGCCACAGAAATGTCTGTCTTATATACTGAATCAAAATCTCTCCCTCGCTCAGGACGGTTGCTGCCGAGGTCAGAAAGCAAGTGTCCCGAGATTATGGCTCACCTCAGCTGTCCAAGAAACGAGGAGGCGCACACCACCCTGTGAGTCACCCTGTGTTTAACCTGCCACAGTTTCAGGCCAGCGGGCTCCCGGCTCTAATTTGCAAGGTCAGACGTGGAAGGGTGTGACTTTGGGAAGTAGCCTAGATGCGAGTGTACTTTTTATATTGCATTGAAATGCTTGTACCTCCAGCCTGTAAACTTTGTGACTTGCTTTATGTGAATGTTAGCCACCCTGTCCAGCAGCCTATAAATGTTTCTGATCCAGCTGATCAGATTATATTCTGCCATGACGGTCCTGCTGTAATCACCGGCACGTAACAGTCTTATGCCGGCCGACAGCTGCCTCTGACGGAGGTGGTGGAGCCCGTGGACTTCGAGGAGTATGTGAGCAGCCATGCTCCTGGGGTGGAGCCCGGCCCCCTCAGACAGCTCATGGAGTTCCCCCAGGACGACCTGGAGCTCCTCCAGCAGGACAAAGAGTGCACTACGCTGGAGCCGCCGCTGCCCGAGGAGGAGGAGTGAGTCCGGCTATTAACGTCCTCTTCAACGCTCCGGCTTCTTTAACTCACACGTCCCCTCCACGGTCTTCACACACACAAAGCATCAGTATCGCTAATGGAAGACAAACATCTCTACAGATGGGAACAAAGCCTTTTCTTTGTGACACTGAATGGACATAAATATTAAAAGCATGCTTTGCTCCATTATTAATGTGTTTTTCTATGTAGCTCACTGGATCCCAGAGTGAGAGATGCCTTGGCAGTCTACACAGATGACTGGCTTGTCATTCAGAGGAAGTGAGTGGTTACTGTAGCCGAATTAACCTACAATATCTCTTTCATTAATGGTTTAATAATACACGCCACTTTCCCTCGTTCACATTTCACATGGTCGACTGGGACAATGTTTTTTTTTCTTGTTTTCATAGATATCAGCGCTACAGCACCGCTTACACCCCCCACAGCTCCGAGCGGCAGCGGGAGAGGCAGCGAGGCCTGGCCAAACAGACCTTTGAGCTGGACGAGGCCGCCGCTGCCGAGCGCCAGGAGGACCAGGTAGCCGACCGCGATATTCAGAGAGTCTGTCAACTTGAGCCGAGCTAAGTTAGAAAGTTTTTAATGGCGTTGCAGAGTCAGAAGCAGTCAATCTTCACAAACTTATTTCCGCTATTGTGTGAAAAGTGAAGCGGAGGCAGCTGTCAGGCAGTTTGAGTCATGTCTCACAGTGATGGCGGAGGCAGCTGTATTCTGGTGATCTGACGATTGTGGAATAGATAAGTGGATAAACCTTATCCATTATCTATTACGCAGTCTCCATGTGAATCATGTTAAATGTGTAATGGTAATAAGGTAATGGGATCTGAAGTATATTGTTGCTCTTAAAGTACATCTCTGCCTGCAGGGAAGATAATGCATGATCTCACCTCCTAATCTCGTGCGCTCCAGGATGACGCAAAGCGCCGGTCGGTCAGCATCGACGAGACCCCCCGGGGCAGCTGGGCCTCCAGCATCTTTGACCTGAAGAACTCCTCCCCGGACGCCCTGCTGCCGTCCGTGCTGGAGCGGACGGCCGCCGAGGACATGGACCGCCGCAACACGGAGGCTCGCCTGCAGGGGCGCCACGGCGACCTGCTTGGCCTGTACCCCCCGCCCGACGAGGTGCATGTGTGAAAGTCGCGGAAATCGAACCTTTTTGAATTGATTAGTATTGATTGCCACGGTCTCAAGCAGAGAAGAGATAATCTATGGGAACCAGCAGGAGTCCATGTGTAGAGATCTTTTGTCCTGATCGGTATTTTTGGCTGTTCCCAGACGCCGTCTGCCCGTCCCTTTTCATTCGTTTCCTCGCCGTCCTCCTTTTCTGGCTCCATCCTTCTGTTTTTATGTCTGTGTACACAGCATTGTTTCTCCGCCTGTGCGTTGCCATGGCACCTGTGTAAATGTTATCCGTATGTGTGTGTTTTCTTTGTGTCAGGATGAAGCAGTGGAGAGATGCTCTCCTCCTGAAGTGCCCAAGGAACATTGTGGCCAGAGAATCATGGTCAAGTGTCTGTCCCTGAAGTGAGGAACATTTGGGATATTACCGCTGACATTTAGAAGTCCTCACGCTCCAGTTACTGCTCCCCGCTGTGGATTCATCTCAGTTTTTGACATCATTGTGTATTTTGCATGTTTTCCAGGTTTGAAATAGAAATCGAGCCGATATTTGGAACTCTTGCTCTTTATGACGTCAAAGAAAAGAAAAAGGTATTTTTGTTGTTGTTGTTGTTGTTGTTGTTCTGATATGTAATTTTTTTAAATTCAGTTTAACGAGCGTTCGTCCCATGACTTTCACTCGGTGAAATCACTTACGTAATCCTGAGCTCATGCCCGGCTAATCGAATTTCCCTTGTTTCAGAAAGGTCTAAGTGGTTCTGCGGTTTAGATCACTGAGTCCAAACTGAATTAAAATCCCTTGGCGTGCATTTCCATTATCATCATTCCTTGCCCCCCCCACCCACCCCACTCCTCCCCCTGCTGTTTCCCACTTATCTCTCCTCCAATAGATCTCGGAGAATTTCTACTTCGACTTGAACTCGGACCAGATGAAAGGGCTGCTGAAACCTCACACGCCTCACATCGCCATATCCACTCTGGCCCGATCGGCCATTTTCTCCATCACCTACCCGTCGGCTGATATCTTCCTGGTCATTAAGGTGCAAAGAAACTCTCATCAATACCAAAACGGACCATGTTATAGTTTAAAGATGCTAACAGTAATGTATTTGTGTTCCAGCTTGAAAAAGTCCTTCAACAGGGAGACATCGGAGAGTGTTGTGAACCCTACATGGTTATGAAAGAATCCGATTCCACCAAGGTAACGGAGCCAAAAGTGACATCCAGGCTGTCACAATGATCAACACTTGCTGCCAGCATGTGCGTGTCTGCATGCGTGCGTGACCCTTCCACTGTCTGGTCGCAAGCGTTGCTCAATGCTGTTTGGGCAGCTGCAATGTTTACCAATCCCGTTTGATAGGCTGACTCTGTTGGCAGTGGCCGGTACGTGAGGTTACAGAGTGTCTTTTGATCATATTCTCCCTCTCTCTCTCTCTCTCTCTCTTTCCCCACGTTTGGCACGCGCAGCACAAAGAGAAGCTGGAGAAGCTGCGTCTCCAGGCGGAGCAGTCGTGCAGCCGCCTGGGCCGCTTCCGCATGCCCTTCGCCTGGACGGCCATTCACCTCCTCAACATCGTGAGCAGCGTGGGAGGGATGGACCGCTCCGACCCAGACTCCGACTCTGGTACCGTCGCCTCTGGATACTTCCTCTGTTCCACACACGTTTTGTCTGTCATCCCCAAGACGTACATCACGTGGCATCACTCCCTTAAAGTTTCATATTGTACTTAATGGGATATCAAACGGAAAAAAAGAAAACATGCTATATTTTATCAGCTCATAAACGTCCAGGAGGAGTTTTGTCTCATTCGTCTTTAGAGAACTGCTGTAGCTCAGATTTCCCCTTCAGATATCAGCTGTACTGTTGCTGCTGCAGCTTCTCTTTTCAGCTTAGTCCAGAAATATTCTTGTAAATTCAGAGCTGTGACTCAACCAGTCCAAAAGGTGACACTTTTTATTTATCTAAGCAATTCTATTTTAGAAATATTTCAAAGTTCAGGGTCATTGTTACATTGCAATAGTTTACCAGGATTGGCTCAGCAGAAGTTCAGCATGCAGCCATTTCATTTAAAAAAAAATATTAATAATTACTCTCAATCACACGTCATTAAACACTAATCCAAATTTTCTCTCCACCAGAACGGAAGAGCCACGGGACGTGGAATGAGAGGAAGAAGAAGGGGTTCGAACGGATGAGCGTCGGGGACGACATGTGCAACTTTGCCACCTTCCGTCCGGCGACGCTCACGGTCACCAACTTCTTCAAACAGGTCAGACGATCTGGATTTATTCAGCGCTGCTCCAGTCGTCCTGATCCTGTTGGAAAGCTGTCAAACTCTGCTTTCTGTTAATACCAGTGCAACTGAGGTTTTAGACGATCATGAATTGTAAGCTCTGCTCCGCTGTGTGTGACTCCAGGAAGGAGACAGACTGAGTGATGAAGACCTCTACAAATATCTGGCAGACATGCGCAGGCCTTCCTCTGTTCTGCGGCGGCTGAGGCCAGTCACAGGTAAAAAAGACAGAACAGGATTTCTTGATCAGGACAGAGAGGAGAAAACATCGGGACGTGGACTTAAATAATGTTCAAACTTTGCTTTGGTGATGAAATAACACATTTTCAGGTCAAAAATCACCATTTTTTGCCGCTCTTGGTATTCTAATTTGGTGAATGAAGCAAAGGAATGGCAGAAATCTTATTTTATTTCTGAAGATATTCACAAAAAAATGATGCATTCCAATGTATAAGTGTATTTTTATAGAGAAGTTTAGGTTTAACCTGAGCGTGAACCAGTCGCTCCAGAGCATGGCCCTGGTGTTAAAAGCAAAGGTTAAAGGGCAAAACTAGTGTTTTCCTACCACAAGAAACCAGGAAAAATCACTCTCAGCTCTGGAACAGAGAAAAGTAAGAATTTTGTGAACCTGGTGTAACCTGTTGTGCAGGTTTCTGATTTGTGGCGTCTCCTCGACTCATTTTTGTCCCGCAGCTCAGCTGAAGATCGACATATCCCCAGCTCCGGATTCGCCTCATTACTGCCTCTCACCAGAGCTGCTTCACGTGAAACCTTATCCAGACCTGCGCGTTCGCCCCACCAAAGAAGTGCTGGAGTTTCCCGCTCGATATGTTTACACGCCACACACCACCTACAGGTGAGCGGCTGTTAAAGAGTCACACACTAAGCACAAGATAGTTTTCTGAAACACAAGCTTTAATAATTTAACAATTCAATATAATTTAAAAGACAGATTTACTGAACACATCAAAAAGAAAATGACGAAAAATAATAATAATAATACTAGAAGACAAGGAATAGATTTGAGCTCTAACAACAAATATATGAAGAGTATTGATGCTCAGCAGGGTTGAAAGGGAGTGCACTGGAGTTCAGGAGTTGAGATCTAGCTGGACTTTGACTTAAAGTGATGGAAAAGCATCTTCACTCTGTGAGGGGGTGAAAAAAATAGATTTAATATAAAAAAATATTCACAAATTCAGGCTGTGAACAGTTGAGAAGAGGAGATTTACCATCTCCTGCAGGTTGGAGATCTGCTCGTTCTGAGCCTCAATCGTCTCCCTTTGGTGCTTTGTTAAAACTTGCAGTCCTCTCAAGACGAAGGAGAGCTCCTCGGCTCGCCCCTGAAAATCACCATAGATGCGTTACATTACTGCGGAACTGACTGATAATAGCAGAATCTGATGTGAGCCGGCTGGTGTGACTGGTATAGACGGTGGTAACGCTTCTGTTACCTGCAGCTCTCTGAGGTTGAGCGCCACGTAGTTGTCCAGGTACATCTCCAGCCTCTTCACCTTGGTGTTCATCCCCGCCTCCTCCTCCTCCACGGTGGCCAGCAGGTCTTTGCTCATCTTGGTCTGAGCCTCCTGCTCCGTCATCTGCTCCTGCAAACAGACCATCTGCCCGGGTTATCCTCTAACCCCCCAACAACAGCCCTCGTGCAGCTGCTGTATAACATATTTTACTCCCCCATATTTGCTACAGAAAAACATCGACGCGTTTGGAATTTCATGCAGACGGAGTGTCGGCAGTGTTGTTTTATGAAATCACCGAAGATCTGCTTTGTTGTGTCTGTTTCCCTTCTCAAACAAATTCAGTCTGATGAGGACTGTAGATATTCGGCACACTGCATCAGACTCTCCTCTGCTCTGGAATGCTTCACTGAGATCTGTCAGATTAGAAATATCAGCGCCGATCTCTCCCTCCCCCTCTCTCTCTCTCTCTCTTCCACATGATGAGGAATCCATTGTTTGTTTTCCTACCTGTAGCAGCTCGATCACGGCCTTCATCTGCTTCTCCACGTCCACGGCCCGCTCCGTCTTCTCCACCAGAGTCTGGAGCGTCCCCTCATGGCTCTCCAGAGTCTGTCTGATCCGCTCTATTTTGGTCTCGGTGGTCCTGTGAGCGTAGTTCAGGGACTCGCTCAGCTGTATGACGCCAAACATCAGCACGTTGACCTGCTCCAGCGGCGAAGCGCTGCTCTTTCTGATCGGGCCCGCCCGGACGGCTCCTAAAGCTCCCGCCACACACAGCAGACTCAGTCTCCAGATCATGTTCCACGTCTTCAAAAGTCTAAATTTTCTTTAATCCGGTAATCGCTAAGTGAAGGTTTGCATCCTCCGTCGCCAGATAATGACGATCGAGCCTGCCCGCTGGCTTTTATACCGATGGTGCAGATGCAATAGCAGGTAAAACATTAGCTCGGGAGTGGTTCGATCATGTTCTTGTCCCTGGCCCTCGTCTCACTGACCTTCCCTTCCAGTTTAACTCCTGAGTTACTAATTTTGGCAAGTAGGTCACAGGTAGATAGCAATGTGTGTCACGCTCATATATCAAATACAAAGCATCACATTGTTTAAGGCTGAGCAGAATCACGTCCGCGTTATGCGTCTTGTGTTATTGTCCGGTGCATCAGTGAATTCCGCAGTGTGGATAAAATCAGCTGATTCTCGTCTGAACTGTAGTAAACTCTGATGTTTGACTTGGACGGGAGCTGAGGTGACCCTCACCAAGTAAAACCAATACGGGGTCACATTCTTACCGTGTGCACATACAAAGCTGCCCAGCTTGTTTTTTTTTTTTTCCTGAGGATAAGGCAAATATGTGTTTTTGTTCGTCGTCAGTAACGATTGATGTGTCATTACGTGGGATGTTGTGTTCACAGCCAGGCAGCACAACAAACTGAGAGAGTTGTCGTGGCTTTTAAGTTTTAAAGAAAATGTGTTTATTGGTGTCATTCTCTCAAAATTCTCTCAAAAAATACTGTAAAATATATTTAATCTGACAATCCGTGCGTTTCTTTCTCCTTGTTCTTTCGACTTCTCGCTTTATTCCTCCTCTCAGGAACCTGCTGTATGTTTACCCTCAAAGCCTGAACTTCAGCAGCAGGCAGGGCTCGGTGAGAAACATCGCCGTGAAGGTGCAGTTCATGGCGGGAGAGGATCCCAGCCAGGCTTTACCGGTGAGTCACCGTCGGGGAGGATCGGGTGACTGCTCGCCGTTCTCAGGAAAACTCAACCCCAGATACAAAGAGCTGCTCCAGGCTCTGACATCCTAGATGATATTTTTTTGGGAGGAGGGAAAAAACTTCAAAGGAATAGTTTTTAACAGTAACAGACAAAACGAAATGGATCTAGGATTTATTTTTATTTGATATATGCCGTTACATTTTGACTCCCATTCTAATTTTCTCTGTTTTTAGCCTCTGGACTAATTACACAAGATTAAGATCAATGATTTCTTACTTAGTCTTTGAGGTGTGAATTGAGTTTTTTTAGCCAGTCAGTCTTCACTGCAGGTTATGCCGGTTCGATGTCTTTAATAATGGAATGACTCAAAACTACAATTACGCTGTGTTATTTTTCACCAGGTGATCTTTGGAAAGTCGAGCTGCGCTGAGTTCATGAAAGACGCCTATACTCCCGTCATCTACCACAACAAGTGAGTCCCGGTCACCTGTTGACGTCCTGCTCCGGTCTTTCCTGTGTTTCTCCGTCTTCTCCTTGCTGAGTGTGGCGTGTGACTCTCAGATCTCCGGAGTTCTACGAGGAGGTGAAGATGAAGATTCCCGCCAACCTGACAGACAACCACCATCTGTTGTTCACTTTCTACCACATCAGCTGCCAGCCCAAACAGAACACTCCCCTGGAGACCCCCGTGGGCTACACCGTGCGTATTCCTTCAGCCGGCTGGCGTTTAATCCCTCTCACCCACACAATCCCCCGTTTTGATCGGCCTCTCTGTTGTCTTGCCATCTGTGAGAGATCGTGTGTCTCCCTGTCTGCCTGCAGTGGATTCCTCTAATGCAGCACGGACGGCTGCGCTCCGGCTCCTTCAGCCTGCCCGTCTCTGTGGAAAAGCCCCCTCCGAGCTACTCTGTGCTCACCCCTGACGTACGACCGTGTGTGTGTGTGTGTGTGTGAATATCGGCGTGTTTGCCATCACCTATTCCACTGTGATCCGTCAAACGCCGCTGTGTGTCCCTGGGTGACAGGTTCAGCTCCCAGGCATGAAGTGGGTGGATAATCACAAAGGAGTTTTCAATGTGGAGGTGACGGCGGCCTCCTCAGTTCACACTCAGGTACGCGAATGTGTTTTGTCACACTCGGGCTTTCATCTCGCCTGGTTTAGTGTTACAGAGGCGTCAGAAACAAAGTCACGTACGAACGGTTTTTCATCTGCTCCTTTCCGTGTGTTCCTGCAGGACCAGCACCTGGATAAGTTCTTCACTCTGGTCTACGTCCTGGAGGAGTACTCCTTCCCGTTTCGGCTGAAGGACGTCATCATAACCGAGGCCAACATGGAGGGGGAGCTGAAGGCCAGCATGGCGGCGCTCAGAGGCGCCCTGCTGGACACCTGCGTCCGCTTTCTGCATCAGCTGCTCAACAAGCTCATCCAGCTCATCGTCTATCCTCCGGTCATCGCAGGACAAATCGGTGAGGAGGATTTTCATTGCTGTTATGTTTTTGTCGGGCTGTTGTTTAAACCTTTTTTCTGATAAATCCACAGTGAACCTGGGCCGGGCGGCGTTCGAATCAATGGCTCTGCTGGTGAACCTGATCCACAAAAACCTGGAGGGGAACCAGGACCAGCACGGCCGCAACAACCTGCTCGCATCCTACATCCACTACTGCTTCCGCCTGCCCACCGCCGAGCCCGTCGTCCCCGCAGCGGGTCAGTCAGAGAGACGTCCACCTCATGGGACGGACGTCCTTTTCTTTTTTTAAATCGCTCTTATTCGCATGTCAACCAGCAGGAGGCGCTAACCAGTCCTATGAGCTGCCGGTGCAGTACGCCACCATCTCGAGGGCCACAGCTCGCCCCAGCAGCCTCCACCTCTCCCGCTCTAAAAGCATCAGCAACTCCAACCCAGACCTGGCCACCACACCAGTGTCTCCTGACGAGGAGGTGCAGAGGATCATCGGGAGCAAGGTGACTTCTACTTTTGTAGTATTTTCAAATATGCAATATTTTCCTTTACAGTCCTAAAAAGTGCACTATTTGTAATCTAAACTTGATTTGTTGTTCTTCCAGACAGCGTCATGTTAAAGTTGAGCCTTTGATTTTCTTTTATTTTGTGAATCACCACTCCTTACAGAAGGTTCAATGAGCTCAGGGTGAATGAGACTCTGTTCTGCAGTTTGATCGCAGAACTCCGTCGGCTATGCAGTAAAGCTTTGTGCCTCTGTCTCTTGTGTTTGACGCAGTTCTCCCAGCCGTTTGTTTTCCCTTCCCTCCCCGCTTTCTTTTCCTCCCCTCGTTTTGGCCACTTCCCGATTTTTCTCCCTCAAAGAATTTCGTGTTTGATAATCACCCTCTCCTCTACTCACTGTGTCCTCGCCTCTCGCCACACTGTGTGTGTTCTGTCCGTGTGTGTGTGTGTGTGTGTGTGTGTGTGTGTGTGTCTCCGGTGGCTTACGGCAGGGCATTGACCGCTCGCACTCCTGGGTAAACTCTGCTTATGCCCCCGGGGGCTCCAGATCTGTGCTGCGCCGGAACCCCAACTCCAGCTGTGATCTCAAGCAGGTGCCAAATCCTTCCTCCTCCTCCTCCTCCTCCTCCTTCTCACTTTCGCCTCCTCCATCCTGCACCACCTCTGATTAACACTCTCGGGTCATCTCCTGCGTCGGCTATCAGCGGCTTTCCTTCCATGTGTGTGTGTTTCTGCGTCCGTCTCCGCTGGCCTCACCCTACCTGTCGCACCTTTTCATCCTCGACTGCACCTTAGCGCGTTCTCCGTCTGCGGCGTTTTGACACGAGCTGTGCCCGAGGCGGCGCCGGACCTCTCGCCGGCCTCGCTCTCTCTCGCCAGGGTTCACAGAGAGTCCTGCGGCCGCCCCGCCCACTTCCCCGCATCCCATTTTCACATCACTTTGTCCTCATCTCTCTGTTGTTTCACCTCACCGTCGCTCCGCGTCAGCCAAACGACCGCAGCTGCAATCGCATGTCTGCCTTTCTGGACAGCGTGGCCTTGTTTTCAGTTCCCACAAGGCAGATTACCAAGAAGGTAAAGCTGGCGTCGACTGTAAACCAATGTAACAGTGACTGACACATTTTTCATGTCCTAACATTCAACAGCTTTTGTTTTCATTAACATTCATCATCATCTGTCATTTTTATTTATCAACTGTATCCATGAATCAGTCAGTGTACGATATGTTTCCAGAAATATGTACTGCAGTTTTAAATTCAAGGCTGGAGATACAGGTGGTTTTGATCATGACGAAGGCCACAAAAATCTCACTAGATGAATGATTGCGACAGTTTAGGCAGCTGAACCAAAAACATCCAAATATTAAATATCGCCAGGTCTATTGTAGCTTCTCTGATTTAACTGTGAGTTGTAGTTAAGTCATTATCAGTGAATATTCCAGGAATCAACAGCTAACGTTTGACGAGTTCAAGATGTTTTCCTCTTCTAAACTTACTTCCTGTGGCCTCCTGCTCAGCTGCTCCACGAGGAGCTGGCGCTGCAGTGGGTGGTCAGCACCAGCACGGTGAGGGAGGCGGCGCTGCAGCAGGCCTGGTTTTTCTTCCAGCTCATGGTCAGTGCACTCATCAGCACCGCACCGATCTCCATAAATGCCAGCAAGTTGAAATTATTGTGCTTTTTCTTTGATTTGCCGCCCCCCCTAAAGACGAAGAGCATGGCGCATCACTTGTTTCTGACCTCAAAGCTGGAAGTTCCCCGACGTCAGCGCTTCCCGGACCGGTTTGTGGACGACATCGCGGCGCTGGTGTGCGCCATCAGCGCAGACATCGCCAGCAGATACCACAAGGTACAGCAAGCCCTTAAAGCTCCATGCATTCAGGAAACGACCTGCTGCGAGTCCATCGGTCAGCGTTTGTGCGTAACGCAGCGAAACGTTGATAACGTTGTGATTTGTCACGTGGCGTTTCCAGTGTTTCGTGAGCGTTTCCTCTCCGCCTCCTCTGGATGAATATCTCTGTCTCTGTCTCAGGATGTGGAGCTGGTCGAGAGGTTAAACAGCAGTCTGGCCTTCTTCCTGAATGACTTGTTGTCTCTCATGGACCGGGGCTTTGTGTTCAACCTCATCCGCTCCTACTACAAACAGGTGCGCCGCCGCTCTCTCGTCTCCACTGTTTCCCTGTCAACTCGAGCACTGGGACACGCTCACGTATCGTCTGTGTTGCACAGATTGCCAACAAGCTACACACGGCGCAAAACCCCAGTTCTCTTAACGCCTTGAGGATGGACTTCATTCGCATTGTCAGCAGCCACGAGCATTACGTCACCCTCAACCTGCCCTGCTCCACCCTGAGCCCCCCGGCCTCCCCGTCTCCGTCCACCTCCTCCACCACCTCACAGGTCTGGTACTTTGAGTTTTGTTTTATCTTATTGCGTCGATTTGTCGGTCTCTTTATTCCTGGCCTCGTGTTTCATTCAGAGTTCAGCCTTCTCCAGCATGGTGCAGGACCAAGGCGTGGCCACCATGTTCGAGCTGTCCGTCCCTTTCCGCCAGCAGCACTTCCTGTCCGGCCTGCTGCTCACCGAGCTCTCGCTCATCCTGGATCCCGATGGCGACGGGTGAGTTCATACCGACTGCATGAAATGCGGCGTAACTTTGTCAAAACTTTCTTTTTGTTCTCTTAGAAATGCAGAAAGAGTGATCGATGTTGTCGTCTTCCACCCCGCAGGGTTTTCTTCCTTCATAAAAAGGCCATCAGCGCCGTTCACTCGCTCCTGTGCAGCCACGACGCCGACCCCCGCTACATGGACCCGCAGGTCAAAGCTCACGTCGCTCAGCTCTACCTGCCTCTCGTCCCCATCGTCATGGAGACGTTGAATCAGCTGCACGACTTCTCCGGTCAGCAGAACGATCAGACGGCCCACTCGTGTCCTTCCCCCGGCTCCTCCAGCTTCCTTCGGATTTATTTCCAGCGTTACGGCACCTGAGAGAGAGAGAGCTCATTTCTTCTCTCCTCGCAGACTCCTCGCCTGCCCGGGTCCGCCATGCCTCCTCCCACGCAGACGACGCTGACCCAGACGGTAGCAGCACTATCAGTCAGTCTGTTGCCATGGCGATCGCCGGCTCCCCCTTGCCGCACGTCAAAACCAACCCATTTGCGCTGCCCAGCGTGGTAAGTGATGGCGGTGCGGGTCAGAGCGTTCCCCCCGGGGCCCCGCGGCCCGACAGGTCGCAGATCTGCCTCTGTGTGGGAGGCTGATAAACAAACACTCATTTAGAAAAAGCTTTCGCATTCCTTTTGACGGACAAGCACTCCGTTTCTCCTCTAGGGGGCTCTCCGTCCTTTTTATTCCCCATTTCTACTTCACTCAAACAGCCATTTTGTTGTGTTTTTGAAGCAGAGTTGTGTGTCTGTCCTCGCCAGAGCGGCCGGCAGTCCAGCTCCCTGTCGGCCGAGTGCAGCCGGACGCTGCTGGTGTGTTTCCTGTGGGTGCAGAAGAACGCGGACGCCGCTCTCCTGGAGCGCTGGGTGTCGGACTTGTCCGTGCAGCAGATCAACCGTCTGCTCGACCTGCTGCATCTGTGCATCTCCTGCTTCGAATACAAGGTGCAGCGTTTCAGCCAATCGCTTCTTAGGGTGTGTTTGGTCCTCCAGTACACAGTTCACAAACACACGTCCAGATTCCTGGTTGGCACAGTTTGTCCACATCAAGTATTGATTACATTTCTTTCCTTGTTTATGACAGTTTTGTTGTTTGAAAAGTGACTAAATCAAACCCATGATTACCTTTAGTGGCATAGACTACAACATTTTAAGTATTTAAATGAAGGTTTAACCAGATTAGCTGATGGATCTGCATCTGAGATGCTTTTATTCTGTTTTTTTTTTTTTCATTGCATTCTTGTTCCTTCTGGTGTTGTTTATGAAAACAGGGAAAGAAAACTCTAGAAAGAATCAACAGCCTGACATTTAAAAAGTCCCAAGACATGAAGGCCCGACTGGAGGAGGCCATACTGGGCACCATCGGAGCTCGCCAGGAGATGGTCCGCCGCTGCAGAGGTAAGTAGCTCTAATGCACAGTAGTGTGTCTGCATCTGTGTGTGTGTGTGTGTGTGTGTGTCGGTGAAGCCTTAATGGATTTTTCCTTCTTACTTCCACAGAACGGAGTCCGTACGGCAGCCAGGAGAATGTAAGATGGAGAAAGAACGTCACTCACTGGAGACAAAATGCAGACCGAGTCGACAAGTATGTTCTTTACATTATCTCAACTCAAACCGAAGACTTGGTGTGTGCGTGTGTGTGTGTGGGCGGGCGGAGTACAGAAAATATTCCCTAATGACTTACAAAGCCAGATTTGTCATGTTCATACCATTAGGTTTTTTTTTTTTCACCCAAAAGTGATGAATCCTGCTGATGAGTGTTGACTGAAACCTTTCAGGTCGAAGGCCGAGGTGGAGCAGGAGTCCGTCGTGGACGGAAACCTCGCCACGGAGGCCTCGCTGATAGTCCTGGACACCCTGGAAATTATTGTCAAGGTCAGGAATAAAAATTAAAAAAAAAGGGAGAAGAAAGCTGCCTCCTCTGATGACCGCTCTGTTTCCATCTCAGACTGTTTTTATGTGTTCATGTCGGCTTTCAGACGGTGGTGGCGTCGGAGTTAAAGGAGAGTGTTTTAGGCGGCGTGCTGAGAGTGCTGCTCCACAGCATGGCAGGCAACCAGAGCGCCCTCTTCCTGCAGCATTGCTTCACTACACAGAGAGCTCTGGTTTTCAAGGTACACTGGATGTGGAACCACATCAATAATTTAATATCTGGTGTTATATTTGTGTGAAAGGAGAACTGTATAAAGGGAAAGTTTGCGCTCAGTTCCCAGAGATGCTGTTTGAGGAGGACACGGAGCTCTGCGCCGACCTGTGCCTGCGTCTCCTGCGTCACTGCAGCAGCAGCGTCGGCTCGGTCAGGAGCCACGCCTCGGCCTCCCTCTACCTCCTCATGAGGCAAAACTTTGAAATTGGAAATGTAAGTTTAAAAACAGGCGGATTTCAGTGTTTTTTTGGGTTTTTTTTGGTTTTCTTGGACACTTTTTTTACTTTGCGTCTTTTCACCAGAACTTTGCTCGAGTGAAGATGCAGGTCACGATGTCTCTGTCGTCACTGGTGGGAACGTCGCAGAACTTCAACGAGGAGCATCTCCGCCATTCGCTCAAAACGATTTTGACATACGCAGAAGAGGACCACGAGCTGCGCGACACACCGTTCCCCGAGCAGGTGTGTAGCGACGAGTGACTCCATGTCCAGGGATTCCTCCAGAAGACTTAACACGTTTTGTTTATTTCCTTTTTCAGGTCCAGGATCTGGTGTTCAACCTGCACATGATCCTCACCGACACTGTGAAGATGAAGGAGCATCAGCACGACCCAGAGATGCTGATTGACCTCATGTACAGGTATCCAGACGCTCCTTATAAAAGACGATCAAAGAGCAATCAGGTGCCACAAATTTGTTTCCTTCTCCACCTCAGGATCGCTAAGGGCTACCAGAACTCCCCCGACCTGCGCCTGACGTGGCTCCAGAACATGGCCGGGAAGCACTCGGAGCGCGGGAACCACGCCGAGGCGGCCCACTGCCTGGTGCACAGCGCCGCGCTGGTGGCCGAGTATCTCAACATGCTGGAGGACTGCCGCTACCTCCCCATCGGCTGCGTCTCCTTCCAGGTGCGTGCACGGCAGACGTTAAATGGAGCGCTGCTTTTCTTTCTCTTGCATGACCCATTTGCTCACGCGTGAGTGGTGACAGTAGCCCTGCGAGGTGGAAGCGGCTCTTTCAGAGACATAAGGACGGGATTGGAAGCTGACTCACAGCCGCCCACATGCCGTTTCATTTAGTCACGGCCTTTCAAACTTGTTAAACAACCACTTTTAAACAATTTAGTTCATTCTGTCTTTTTTTTTTTTTTTTTTTCTTTTGTATCCCACAGAACATTTCATCCAACGTGTTGGAGGAGTCGGCGGTGTCCGATGACGTCCTGTCTCCCGAGGAGGAGGGCATTTGTGCCGGGAAGTATTTCAGCGAGCTGGGCCTGGTGGGGCTCCTGGAGCAAGCAGCTGCTTCCTTTAACATGGTGACAAACTGCGTGTTAAAAACATGAATGCGGTTGAAACAGGATTACTCGGTCCGGCGCTGTGTGTGTGTGTGTATAACTGATCCCGCCCTCCTGCGACCGCAGGCGGCCATGTATGAAGCCATAAATGAGGTGTACAAGATTCTCCTGCCCATCCATGAAGCCAACAGAGACTTCAAAAAGCTGGCGTCCGTGCACGGCAAGCTGCAGGACGCTTTCAACAAAGTCTACAACCAAGTGAGTTAGCAGTTTGACCTGAAAGCCTCCAGCAAATAACAAACACGTGGGTGTTAATGAGAACGGTTTTCTGATTTCCTCGTTGTCTTTTCTCAACTTCTGCAGAGCTCCGGATGGGAGGTAACGGCTCACTCTGACATTTCCAGTCCAGCCTGTTTGAGGTGCAACTAATTGATCCCGCCAGTGTGTTTTTGCATTAATGGTGTTTTTTTTCTTCCCTCCATCTGTTTTCTTCTCCACTCCCGTGTGAACGACGTGTCGCTGGTGAGTGGTGCAAACTTTTCTTTGACCAAGTGAATGTTTTTTTTTTTCTTGCAACTTTATTGTATTTAAGATCTCATTTAGACTTCTCTTGTTGGCTACAAAAATAATCATTAAAAATCAACCTGTTCAGAAACTCTAAACAGAAAAATAGATTTGTTTGTTTTTACTGTAAGCAGCTCAGCTACTCTTGTCTTTCTCCCCCGTCTCCAGCGTCCAGAGGATGTTTGGGACCTACTTCAGGGTGGGTTTCTACGGCTGTCAGTTTGGAGACCTGGACGAACAGGAGTTCGTCTACAAGGAGCCATCAATCACCAAATTAGCGGAGATCTCCCACAGGCTGGAGGCAGGTTGACTCCTCGCAGTGGCAGTAAAGGCTTCATTACTGATTTATTGGGAACACATGTCTGAAGATGAATCTTTTTTGTTTGTTGCGCAGGAGTTTTACTCGGAGAGGTTTGGCGATGTGGTCAAAATTATCAAGGACTCCAACCCGGTGGACAAAACCAAGTTAGACCCCAACAAGGTAGAAACTAAAAGTTGTTTTGCATTAGAAAAAAAATTATTTCGGGTTTGTTTTTGGATCTAACTGTACTGCTGACTTTCAGGCGTACCTCCAGATCACGTACGTGGAGCCGTTCTTCGACACGTACGAGATGAAGGAGAGGATCACCTACTTCGATAAGAACTACAACCTGCGGACCTTCATGTACTGCACTCCCTTCACGCTGGACGGCCGCGCCCACGGCGACCTGCACGAGCAGTACAAGCGCAAGACCATCCTGACCACGTCCCACGCCTTCCCCTACATCAAGACGCGCATCAACGTGCTGCACAAGGAGGAGGTGGGGCGGGGGGGTCCGTCCGGGAAAGGTCGGAGGTCGCGCCAACTCAGGGTGTCGCTCACTCTGTTGTCTGTGTTTTCAGATCATCCTGGTTCCCATCGAGGTTGCGATCGAGGACATGCAGAAGAAGACGCAGGAGCTCGGCTTCGCCACAACCCAAGACCCCGCAGACTCCAAGATGCTGCAGATGGTGCTGCAGGGCTGCGTGGGAACCACAGTGAACCAGGTACGGCTGAAAACACTCGGGGTTTATTCCCAGAATGCACTCATAAAGTAAAAAAAAACCAACATCTCTATTGAACAATAATCCCGTCAGATTTGGGCTTTGGATCTGGGTCGGGGTTTTAAAGCCGTCGGAGACATTCCTCAGCAGATGTGTAACGGTCTCTCCCCTCGCAGGGCCCCCTGGAGGTGGCGCAGGTCTTTCTCTCAGACATTCCTGATGACCCCAAGCTGTTTCGCCATCACAACAAACTGCGCCTGTGCTTTAAAGACTTCACCAAGAGGTGATGACACACTCCGCGCCTTCAGACACACTGTTTTGCGGCTCGTAAAAACAAACGCCGGCTTCCCACCGCCTCTCTTCCCCGCCGTCTCTCGCGCAGGTGCGAGGACGCCTTGAGGAAAAACAAATCCCTGATCGGACCGGATCAGCGGGAGTACCACCGAGAGCTGGAGAGGAACTACCACAAGCTGAAAGAAGCCCTGGGCCCGCTCATCAACCGCAAGATCCCCCAGCTGTACAGAGCGCTGCCGGCGCAGACGCCACAGACGCAGCGGTAACTTGAGACGCACACACACACACACACACACACACACACGCAGCGACACACAGTGAGATCATGCTGTTTCTTGAGCCCCATCAGAAAATCTCTTTGCAACACGAAACCCAGTTTTATGGCTCTCCAGGCGAAACACGTACACGAACCGTTTGTCACCAACGAACCGAGGCGAGAAACAGGTTCAGGTTTCTCGTTTCAAATCTTTCACACTTTGCACCGAGATGTTTCACTCATCAATACAGGCCCGGGGCGCTTCCTGGGACTGTTGGGGTTTTGGAAACACGATTATTGATTTCATCATCTCCTGGCTGCAGATGTGGGGATTACTGGTTCATAATCAGAAACAGTTAGAGACGAGAGCAGCTGCCAGAATGAAGCGAACCCACGAAGGGAAACATAACAGTCTCCAGATTTAGGAGAAAAGAAGGTCAAATATTGAAATATCTGAAGGTTCTGTGAGGTAAATACTGACATTTACTCCTCAACTTATCATCAGTTTGTCAATCTGTCAGACTTAAACATGGAGAAAACTAATAAGAAAAAACTAAATTTGACATCTTCAGCTTGACTTTTGATTAATAACTGTTCTACACATAATCAAAAATTGCATTAGAAGTTTCATTTACTCATTTTTTTTTATATCTTTGGTTTCAGTTATTGTGTTTTAATTTCAGTTCAACACCAGTTTGTGTTGGATTCGTGGTTTTGTTTTGTTTTGCTGGTGTTTTCCAGCTTTATGTTGTCTGAATGGATTTGCATGCTTAATTTTGTAATTTTTTTTTGTACTCTGCATTTTGTTTATCATTCAGTCGATGGTACATTTTTCCATTATGTGACAAACGCCAAAAACAATTTCAATATTGATCGATTTTAAAACTTTTAATTGAGTCAAAATTGAGTTATTTTGCTCATTTTATTGATGTATTTTTTATTGTTAAACACTTTGCTCATTCAGAGTGAGAAAGCTTGAGGTCATATCCTCACAAACCTCAGCTTTCAATGTAAACCACTGAAGTCAGAAACAAGTTTGTTTTTTTTTTTTTTGTTTTTTTTGATTGTTTCAGATCCGATCATAGTGATTGAGCGATTTCTCCCAGTTATCAGATTATTCTTTTCATCATGTAAACTTGCTCCCCTTTAAGTCTCACTGCACCACAGTTGATTCTTAAGGCTCCCAGAAACAAAACAAACAAAAGTAAAGAGGTTTTTATAATCATTTCTTTTTCTCTCACAGGAACTCCTACAGCAGGTCCAGCCTCCGCAGAGTCGAATGCTGAGGCCCAGAAAACTGGAAAACAACACAAAGCAGAAACCTTTAGAAATGAAATGTGTCCCGTCACGTTCCCCCCACCCACCACCCCCTGCTCCACTGCACGCCAACTGTCACAAGCACACACACACACACACACACACACACACACACACACACACACACACACACACACACACACACACACTGTCCCACACACCCCATCACCCCCCTGGAGGCCACCCAGTCCGGCCTTTTAGGCCCCTGCCACCACACACACAGCTACGTGAACACACACACACACGCAGTTGGTTGTCACCTCACTACCCCGTCACGCCGCTCTCACACCTCTGTAGGAATCCCCCCCCCCCCCCCCCCCACCCCAAGGCTGTTTATACTGGGAGGTGATCCGCTCTGTAAACACCGCCGATTGGAGCGAGCTTCATAGACGCCGACGTTTATGAACAAAAGCTTTCCGGAGTGATCCCCTCAAGCTGGATCCTGGTTTTTTAACTTCAGTTTTTACAAACCAAACGCAGCTTGTACCCAAAAAGGCCCGTCCCCTTCGCTGCAGATGTTTTTCTTTTTGCGCTCGGTTTGCTTTTGAAGAGGCTGTAGCTTGTCTGTTTTCTGTCACAGGCATTATTATTTTTTTTTTTCCCTGTTTAATTTGTTTTAGATTTTCTTTGAATGTTCCCTGGTGGTAATCACTGCCAGACTTAGTTATTAAATAGTACCAGGGAGTCTTCTTTTGTTATCAACAGACCAAATAACACACATTCCTTCCTTCTCAACTTGTCACCTTTGTGCCGCCGACCCTCATTATAAATGTTGAATACGGGGAGGCGCTGCGCTCTTTCTCTGCATGCTCAGGTCATGTCAGTTCTTACGTAAAAACAGACATATTATTGTCTTCAAACGTGTTTTTTTTTTTTTTTTTAACTGTGAAGTTGTCCTGTATGCACTGCAGTTACATCAGATGTTTATCTCAGAAGCTCGGACTGCAGCCAGGCCGTCACCTTCGTCCACACAAACATATTTAATCTGTGACGTTTTGCCGTCACCCCGCAGTGAAATACATTTCCATTGTGTAAACTGTCTGTGAAGCCGGTGTCAAAAAGCACTCCAAATGTTTTATATGCATCTAACCACTCTGGCTGAATCAGATTTGCATCATCTGTAGCCACTTCCAACTACTGTATCTATTAAATTGCACTTTTGTAAACAAATTGGAGCACGTTAACACTGTAATTTCCAAAAGAACTTTTGTTATTTTACAAGGCTAGAAACTTTTTTTTTTTACCATTAGAGAAGCATTTTTATTTATTTTACACTGCCTTCTAATAAATATCTCTTCTTACATTGCTTGTCGGCTTTAATTTATTAATAACATACAGTAGCAACTTTACAAACATATAAATTAATACTAACTCTGCTGTTTCTTTTTGTGATTGTTAACAAAAACCAACAAGTCTTCCACTAACAACGACATAATATTGGAATACAAATCAAATAACTCTCAACTGATGGCAGTAATAGTGGAAATATTTATTATTTTGTATATTTATGTTGTCAAGAACTATTATTTGGTAAATCAAAAGGAATAGGTTAGGACAGTGGTGGTGTAGAGAAGTGGAGTTGGGGTGGGGAGCGAGCAGGTTGGATTGTCGGAGTGGACAAGTCACCACTGTGGTTCCCTGAACTTGACCCTTGACCTCCATCAGCTCATAGTGCCTTAACGTGGCTGCCCACCACATCCAAGCAACAGGATGGATAAACAGAAAGATGAACGTGTACAAGAGGATTAATTATGGATATTTACTTACTTTCATCTGCAGATCTTTAATTCGCCATCAGCTGTCTAACAGACATGTAAAAAGGTTCCAAAATAAGCTTCTCTTGCTCAAAAGTTTTCACAAGGTTTGGTCCTGTTGGACCTTCAGTTCCACTCAGTCTGTAAAGTTGTTTAAAGCCGTTTAAAACCCGGTTATCTTTAAATGCAGATATTTAGGGTATGGGAGGAAACGCGCACTTGTGTGTGTGTGTGTGTGTGTGTGTGTGTGTGTGTGTGTGTGTGTGTGTGTGTGTGTGTGTGTGTGTGTGTGTGTGTGTGTGTGTGTGTGTGTGTGTGTGCGTTCTCGTATTTCTATCCTTGTCGGGGCCAAATGTCCCCACAAGGATAGCAAAACGTGGAACGACGTGCCTTGTGGGGACCTTTTTCCGGTCCTAAGTAGGAGAAACAGTGTTTTCTTGACCATGTTGTTACTGAAAAAAGTAAAAGTGCAAAAACATTTCTTTAGGGTTAGGCTTTGTTGTGGTGTGGGTTAGGGTTAGGGTAAGGGTCAGGGTTAGGGGCTAGACATGAATGGGAGTCAATGGACGGTCCCCACAAGGATAGAAATACAAGACTGTGCGTGTGTGTGTGTGTGTGTGTGTGTGTGTGTGTGTGTGTAGGCCCTCTGAGACGGGGGGGCCTCGTGCGTTGCTGGCCCTTTAAGAGCAGCGGGAGGAGGCGCGCAGCATCTCGGCTGCGGTGTTTTTGTCTCCTTCTCTGTCAGTGAGCGCTCCTCCCGGGCCGAGGCGGCTGAAAGGATTCTCCACCGGACAGGTAAGCGCCGCTAAATGAACTTACACCTCCTCTCGGTGGAAGCTGTTCCCCCGGTTTTTCTCTTCTCCAAACTGCGCTTTGACGCGCTTTTTACGGCCGAGAGGCAGGAGTGGGACTTCTCTTTTGTGGAGCGGCGGTCCTGCCCACAGCCCCCCGGTCCTCTTTCTCAGAAGTAACGGGTCCTTTTATGCCCAGAAACCCCACTCACACGCTCATATTTCTGCTCAGTGTTGCTTTTTTTAGTGCTCTCACATGAGTATTTTGCGCGTGTTTGGAGGAATGTTGGAGCGAGTCGCTCCTCCGGCGCGTGCCTTTTTGTTCAGAGCATCATCGGAGGCTCGCCGCCGAGGAGCGCATCAAGCGAAAAACCCTAAAATATTCATCATACTTTGAAAAAAAAAAACTCCGAATGCCTATGTCACAATCATTCGAGTTTTTTTCCCTCTTTGGTTTATGTGTTTTCCATTAATATTTCTCTCATACGTATTCACCAGCCGCCTATAGGCGTTATGTTCATTACATATGGTGCGTTTGCTGACCTCAACTTTAGTCGGATGACTTGACTTTCATCCATCAACACCAAACTGCTTGATTATTCCCCTTCACCACTTTGACTCAACTTTCTACTTTTTTTTTAGAAAAAAAAACTTTTCTCCCACGTGTGTTTCAAGAATGCAAACAATCCAAGTTTTTAATTAATTTTGGGGAGTTAAAAAAAAAAAAAAACTTGGAAAAAGATGAAATGAGGCCGGTGAGACTCTTGGGAGAGGGCTGGGTCCCGCTCATCCTGAGAGTTTCCATTGCTTCCAGATGTTTCTGGCAGCAGCCCTCACTTTCTGCTGGACCTGCCAGCTGTGGCTGGTCAGCAGCCACTCAGGAGGGTTTGAACAGAGACGCACATCAGCAAGGCCAGCGATGGAGGATATCTGGGTCAAAACACATTTTCTGAACCCTTACCTGCTCTTGGTCATTGATTTCTCAGATAAACTAATGATTTAATTAGCAAAATGTTTAATTGAACGTTTCTTCCAAACATGTGGTGGTACAAAAGGTTTAATGTTGTCATGTTGTTTTCATGGAGAACATGCAGAAGTTGGCAGGAAGTGGGGGTGTAGTCATCGGTTTGCTACACTGCATCATACAATACACCACTGTAATGCTGTTGTGTAATGGCCTGCTGGCTGTGTTAAATCACATAGCAGCTGCATGGCACTCACATGCTCTCTGTCTTGTTGTCACTGTGGCCTCTTGGAGCAGAGATTCGTGGTTTCGATTTGTAGTGGAGTATTCAGTTCAGCCTCTTTCAAAACAGTGAACAGCACTATAAAAATACATTCAGTGACTGAAAAGTTTGAAATCAGCTATAAAAACTGAATATACCCCTGTGCAAAATACTTATTAGTTTGATTTTCTAAATAATTTACCATCAGATATATTAAAATAACTTCTTTGTTATTGTGTGATTTACTAATCATGGTGAAAATCCTCCTCCTGTTTGGGGACCATCTGGACTCCCATGAAGGACCTCTGGGAGTTTCCCCAGACTGTGTCCAGGTGGAGTTCCCCTCAGATACGTTTGCCTCTTTTTGCAGGAATGTGATCGTCTCATCTCATTACAGCGCTGGGACCCAGGGGTGCCACGGTGGAATGCAGGGCTGTAAACCCCCCATTTGCACAGAAGGCCACACGCCGGGCATTTAAATGGTTTAGCGTGGCTAATGAAATTACACCCTGAACCTGCAGGAGACTGCCTGTCACTGTCTGGGGGTCGACTTCAGATTAGCTTCACCGGACAGTTTTACTGCAGGATGAATGATCTGCTCTGGTAAAACAATATTACTTATTGCAACGTCTTTCCTTCGTCGCTTCATATAAGGATCGGTAAGGTAGCGTTTATTTCTGTTTTTATTGAAACTGGACATTCACATTTTGATTCAGAGTAGTACAGGAGTTCAATGCAGCCATTTTTCTAAGACAAAGGCGAACCTTGTGGAGCAGACTTCGAATGACTTTATAAGGAATGGATAGGAATTACTGGGCTAACATGGGCCTGATTTGGTCAAGACAGAAAGCTAATACTCCTTCTTAACTGTGTTGATTAAGAAAACAAGCTCGGGGATGTTTCATGTGAACATACGGACAAATTCTGGCTTTGGAGGCACTACAGACAGTAATTCATTATCTTCCTCAATAATCTGGCTGAGCTCTTTTAATACACTAATCACTCTGTAAAGCCAGATGGACTTCTCTGTCCAGTAAACAACTTTGAGTCATCGCTGCAATGTTTTTCGGGCGCTTTTCGGTCGTCTCTGTGTCCTTAGGGCCTTTTGATCGGCAGTAATCAGGAAGTAATTGATAAGATTCCTGAGAGGAAACCACTTAACAACATCAGCACCACACTATGATTGCTTCCTCTGCTCTGCTGCGGCGCCCGCTCAGTGCCACAACACGCGTCGACCTGATCTTTCGACCCCGGCGCTGCTCTGACCGGCCCTCCGACACACATCTCATAGCCGTCTGGATTCCGTCCTCCTCCTTCCCAGACCCCTCCACAGTTCCCCTTCAAAACAAAGCGGCCTCAGCCTCTCTCTGTTCGCCATCAGCCTTAATCCCCACCTCCATGACTGCTCAGGAATTTTCTCCCAAATGGCTTTTCTTTTTCTTTTTCTTTTTTTTTTTTTTTTTTTGTCTTTTTTCCGGTGCCGCTCCTTGCTGCTCTACCCCACCCTTGCTTAGTTTCCTGTTGGAGGTTAGCACAATGACCAATAGCAGACATGGCGGGTGTTTACTCTGCTCCTGTTCCAGGAGTAATGTGAGCCGGCCTGCCCCTCCTTTTGGCCGTCGTCTGGCGAGCCCCAGACGGCTTCGGCCCCGCGCCGCCGTCTGCTCCTCCAAGCCACCGCTGCTAATGTGAAAAACAGGGCCCTCCTTTCTGCTCGAAGGGCAGCGAGTCCCGGCGGTGACATCCCATCGGGTCATGATTTCACTGTCCCAAGCTGAAAGCCAATATTAGTCAAGAACCGCATTTCGCCGCATGAGAACTGACTTTATTAGCATGTTGATGTGAGATCATGTGCGCCCGTTCCACTTGGTGAAGGCCCCTTCTGTCCGGCAGTGACGTACGCCGTCCAGCCACATTATGCCGGTGACAGACGCCTCCTGTAGCTCCTGCGTTTAGCATTCTTCAGCTCTCCAGGAGAGAGATTTGTTATAATTTTTTTCCCCCCCGATTTATTATTCATCCAGGACCAGTTGGCTGAATAAAACCATCTGTGCTGCGGAGAGAGGCTGACGGAGAAGTCTCGGTGGATACATCAGCAGCCGAATTTCCTCCTGGTATCTCTATGCAACATTAAAAAAAAACCCACTGCGCAGCGACATGAGGCCTCTGCGCTGCGTTACTCTGAGGAACAAAACAATAAGCTTTATTTAGTGAGACAAAGTGCCGTTTGTAGTTTGGATTCTCTATTTTCGATCTATTTTTAGGGGAGGAATGCACAAATGGTGGTAATCTTTGAGGCGGAGCCTTTTGAGATTATGAGGAAGGGTCTTCGGCGACTTGATTTACTCAGTGAGGAGCGCTTCTGGCCCCTCGATGGGATCTCTTTCTGTTGTTTCTGCTGCTTCGCAGCGGCAGCACACTCATTGTGGTGTCAGCGTTGGGGTTTGCAGTGATTCATTCGGTTGAAAACAGACGTGTTCTTCTCGTTTGAGAAGTTTCCATCTAAAACTCTCAGCAGCTTTTCTCTATTTTTTTTTCTTCCCTCCCCCTCCTTCTTTGCAGATTTGCCTTTCCTTTCCCTCATATTCCCACCCTCCCTCAAACACTGTACCTCTTTCCTCTGTTGCCCCTGCGCCTTTTCTTCTCCTCCTAGTTTATGCTCTCCTTCTCCTTGTTACTCTTTCTCCTGGGCTGAGAGGAAGTCACTGGTTGTTTCTGCGTCCCCAGGGAACAGAAAGACGAAGCTCCCTTTCCTGTAACCCTTTCTTCGTCGGACCTCAAATTATCATCTCTGTTTTCGCAACATCAATTACTTTGGTATGACAGCGACACATAAACTAACAGAACTGATAACTTGAAAGTTTTTTTTTTCTTCTTTTTTTTTCTCTAAATCAGACCGAAAGTTTCAAGACTAATTAAAGGCAGTTAAATCTCTTAGTTTTGACATTATCTCCGACCTTACCTGAATAAATCACTCTAATGGCTGCAGCTGTATTTGCTGATCTGTGGGAGTCTGGGGCCTTGGTCGGTGCCGCTGTGTTTGAGTATCTGTGTGTTTTCATCTGTGTTTTGTGGGAGGCGGTGGGAGTTCGGTTTGTCTCCTCGGTAATGTTTGGTATTTATCTTACTCAAGTATTTGCCGGTTCAGTGTTATAACTAAACACTAATTGTTTTTTCTTTTTTTTTTTTTTTTTTTTTTTTTAAATCTTAGTGCTTGAGGGAAAAACCTTCCTGATGCTATATAGCTGTGGATATATGCATTTCCTGCAGTATTTTTCAGCAGCTGCAGCACTGGCCTGTCAGCTTTGGGGCTTCGGGCTCTTCCACATTCAGACGTCGGACAGTTTGCGCCACTTCTGCTCCGTCTTTTCACTCTCTGTCAATGTGTGGGTCCATAACAACCCTTCATCAAGTGTTTGTTTGTTTTGAGGCGAAATTTCCTCACCACACACACACACACACACACACACACACACAGACACACACATGCACATACACACACACACACACACACTGTTCCCCTCTGTCTCTCTCCGCCTGGGATGCCCCTCCTTGTTTTCTATTAGAACCAGCTGTGGAAGTAGCGGCTGAATGAATGGCTCTTTGTAATTTGGCTGTCGTTCCAGCCTAAAAGATATGCCCACCCCGCACCCCCCACCCTCCGAGCGACTGGCATGACAACTCTATCAAACAATGGGCCGAACAACAGCGAGACTTGTTATGCCGTAAAGCAAAAGGTCACCCACTGGTGCGTTTTCGAAGCTGCGAGACCTTCGGAGAAAATGTCGACCGCAGCAGCCCGACTCTGAGAATCAGCAGATGCCGTCATGTCGCTTTATCTACTGGACACGCACGCACAGAGGTGAAGCGTGTGTCATCCATAAAGGCTGATGAAGAAGGGCGCCCAGGTGATGACTTTTCCCACCAGACCGCAGGGTGTGTGAGTGTGTGTCTGCACCGCTGGATTTGGGAGTAAGCAAACAGAGCGCGTTGCCCAATCACATGGCAGGGAGGCTCCCGCTCCCAGCCTTGAATTGATTAGAGCGCCTTGAACTGGAGACGCGAACAGGGGGCGGGGGGAACGTTTTCCTGCAGCGCTGCGAGGACAGCGCTCGCACATGGGGCTCGGGCTTCGTCCACAGCGCGGCACAAAGGAGGCCAGGGCGTGATTGGCATCTCATGGAGGCATATTGTTCACATCCGGCGTGTCAGTCAAAACCACGAGATTGTTTGGGAATGCTTTTGCAACCTGTGTTTACCCTCCCGGGACGGGCTGCTCTTCTGTAACCTGTTACAGTCTCTTTGTCAACAACTCTGAGCTCTTTCAGTGGAGTTTTGCCAAAACTCACCTGCTGTCTGTTTGTCCTTCATTTTAATTCTCTAAAGAGTCCAAGCTGAAGTTCCTTTTTATTTCCTCTGTTCTGTCGTGCAGGTGCTGACTGTAAAGGAGCGAGGAAAGGAAGGGAGAGCAAGGAGCCCAGGGAGGAGAGATCCGTCCTCTCAGCACAAGCAGCTGGTATGAAGCGGAAAATAAAATCTCTCTTTTCCTAATTCGCAAACCATTCCCAAGCCTGAGCAAAATCGCAATCACCGGAGGCCGAGCGTCAGTCAGGCAGTGGAAAAATCCATACAGATCCTCTCTGGTTGGAGGAAAGAGCGGTATTTCTGAGTTAGCAATACTGGGGTTTAATCCTTTGTAATGGCAATAATAATAAGGTGACTCAATGAATGGAAGCAATGAGTTTGATGAACTTGGGAGATCTGACCTCGAAATAAAGCCTGGCTCTGTAAATTACTCCTCAGGGTGGTCTCAGTCCTCTGATACACCTAAAGCCCGTGAGGCTGTTTATACACGCTGTAAATCAGACCCACTTTTAAGCCTCCAAACGCAAAAACTCAACAGTTTGAGCAAATCTGAAGCTTTCCAGCGCGCACGGACATAAACGAGTGTGTGAGCCCGCTGAAGTCACAGTGTAATGCTGTTATTCTCATGCCGTCTTACAGGACATACCACAGACGTGTAATTTGTGCTGGATGACCTGCATCCCACCCCCCGAGGGCTGCCTTAATCTCAATAGCGCAGAATGGAGGGAGTAGACAGGCGATCTTTGCTTCCTCCTCCAGTGTGGTATGCGGCTGGATGAGGTGGAGGGGCGTAATGGGGGCAAAACGTTTGTCCTGGAACAGGCTGGCTCGGAGAGAGCCGTCCAGAGAATGGCAACATGGCGCCGGGGAAGGCTGAACACTGTTTCTGTTCAGATGTCATCTCAAAGGAACTCTGTTTAAGAGCTGAGAAAGCGAGGGGAAGGTCGGCCGTACTCACACACTCGAGGGGGTGGGGGGGAGCGCATACAGACACGCTAACACGTCCGAAACACCCAGTGAGCCGTTCCCGGAAAAGCAGATGTGGAGGCCATGATGGCGTGGGCGTTCTGAGGGGGTGATGTGGGAGGAACGGCTCCCAGAGAGGCAACGAGGGAGAAGACGTTTCCCTCAAACTGAACGTGCGTTTGAACGAGACGAAAGCTGTTCTTTCCTACGGAGATCCAGCGGACGACGTCAACTCTGAAGTCTGCTGGGCTGGGACGTTAGATCGCCAGCTCTAATTATATCCCATCAACTGTCCGCCGTCAGTGCCGTCCTCCGCCCTCCTCAACCCACACACAGTCGCTCTCTCGCACGCTGTCTCCCTTTCCAGGCGCTCCTCCTCCTCCTCCCCTCGTCTGGCTCCCACTCTCTCATACATGCAGTCATACCGAGGCCTCGCCGTATAACACACTCCACTAAATCAGCCCAACACTTTCACTATAGATAAACACACGCTCAAAGTGTGGAAAGCAGGGAGCCAAAAACTTTTCCTTTGTAACGCGGTGCATTTTTCAACCCTCTGTTCTGGAGCGTCTGATAAATGCCTCGTGTAGAAGTGAAAAGATCGTCGGCTTAGTTGGCCCGGCGTAGCCAATCAAATCGAATTCAGTCTTAGCACCGCGAGGGCGAGGAGAGCCCTCAAGCCGTGTCAGCTATATATGTGCATTCGTGGAGTGTTTCCATGACTCAGACGTGTGTGACCATCTTGGTATGGGGGGGGTGATGAAGGGGTACAGATAAGAAGAATCACACTGAGAAATTAAACTGACTCCAGCACTTCAAAAATACCAAGTAAATTTAGTCACTGTTTCCAAGTGCCCTACTTTTCACATACGAGCAAGCAACGGCAAGGGTCACGAGATAGATAGAGGGGGAGAAGGGAGAGACAGAGAGGAACTAAAAAAAAGACATAAAAAAAGGTCTCGTACTGAAGCAATCCCAAAAAAAAAAATGGAGTGAAGGTTCAACCTTTGCTTTAAAAAGCTGCTAAGGCTGTTTAAGTGGAGAAATCTGTGCAGGGCTTAAACATTACGTCCACTTGTTCGCACGAGGTGATGACCTAGAAAGTTAATCTTTTCCCAGCTAAAGCAAACTCAAAGGCATCCGTGTTGTTGGCAGCATATGAGAGAGAAAAGTTAAAGCAGCGAAGATGTAAGTTTTCATCGATTTGTTGCGTCGTCTGTGTAGAATTAATGCCTCAGTTAAGCGTGGAGCGAAGGAAAATGTGGCGAGATGAAACCTCCTGATCGTCAGCTGACGTGGAGAGCGGGAGAAAGCAGCAGGAAAAGCTTTTAAGAAAACTAAAAGGGGGCAAACAGAGCAGAAACGTGGGTTGAGAGATGGGGTGAAGAGCGACAAAAGAGAAAGAAGAGAGACTGTCTGTAAAGCCCTTCAATCGAGCGGCGAAGTTAGCGCGCACAGATGATTCCTAATAAGGCTGTAACTGGCAAATCTCTGTGCTGGAATCAGCTGCCAGGAAACTTTCCCCCCGTAACTCCTCTTCGCTATGAACAGAAACAAATACACAATCGACTGTGACCCAGTAGCTTCCAGAAAACGAAGGGCTATAATAAGGGACAGAGGCGGCCGAGAGAAACAGAACAAGTATTTCTGACCATCGTATGAGCTGAAACAATATGGTTGAAAATAGCATCTGATGTCACCTTTTATTTATACCATTTTGTGTCACAGCATTGCTTTTTTTTTATTACTTGGGGAGAAATAATTTCTACTCCCATCTTGCAGGTGAGAGTTGGTGTGTGACGGAGAGGCAGCCAGCGGCTCGTCATGGCTCAAGTGCTGCACATGGACCCCGGCTTCCCAGGTGCAGCGTTTCAGTTTGTTTTTACTGGCAACATTCAGCACCGTGTTTAGAGAGCTAATTCATTTTGTTAGGATTCCAACTGTCACACAACTTGTGTGTAATTTAATAGTGTGCCTTGGTATAAACCCCACTCAGGGTCTGGTTATGGTGAACTGCATCGTTCCACTTTGGACTTGGATTAGTTATTGTTTTAGAGTCCAGATATAAATACACGGCAGCTCAGAGCTGACGCTGTTTTGTTTTGAGGGTTTTTTTTTAATAGTCTGAGCCCAAGATAAGACGTGGATTTCTGTTTGTTTAAAGTTGATTTCCTTCCCCCTGCAGGAAAACTCAACCCGCCCGCTCACCCTTCACTGCACACCAAAGAACCCGAGGCCCCCTACTCAGTGGAGACCCCCTATGGATACCGTCTGGACCTGGACTTCCTCAAATATGTCAACGACATCGAGAAGGGGAACACTATCAAGAAGGTGCCGATCCAGCGCCGGCCCCGCTATGGCTCCTTGCCACGTGGCTACGGCTACGCCGGCTCCTGGTGGACCTCCACCGAGTCGCTGTGCTCCAACACCAGCATGGACAGCCGCCATTCCTCCTTCTCCTACTGCGCCCCGGGGTACCACACCATGCAGAGGCCCAACTTCAGCACCGCCCGGGTGGAGAAGACCCTGCTGGACGCTCGCCGGAAGCTTGAAGAGGAGAAAGAAGGGCGGAGATTCTCCAACCTGGGAAGCATGCACAGCAGCGTCGCGGGCTCCAACACGTCCATCAGCAGCGCGCACAGCTTCAACCGGCAGCACGGCGGGGGCGGGACCTTCACCCCGCTGAGTTCCGGCCTGTCCACTCCAGTGACGCCGACCCCGGCCCACTTGCAGCACGTCAGGGAGCAGATGGCTGCGGCCCTCAGGAAGATCAAGGAGCTGGAGGAGCAGGTGAAGACCATCCCGGTTCTGCAGGTGAAGATCTCGGTGCTGCAGGAGGAGAAGCGGCAGCTCAGCGTCCAGCTCAAGAGCCAGAAGTTCCTCGGCCACACTCTGGGGTTCAGCCGGGGTCGCCCCCGAGGGGAGCTCTACATCGACATCCCGGAGGAAGAGGGGAACGCCGGAGCGAAGAGCAGCAGCAAGCCGGCAGAGCCGCTGTCCCCCTCCGTCCCCGAGGGCTCCAAGCAGGACTCGGGCTGCGAGATCGAGGACACGGTGATAGTGGGCGGAGCGCGGCCCGACGCCAAGCGGGAGGTGCGTACCATCGGGGTTGGACCGGAGGACTCGCGGGGGTGTCGTCACGTGGGGGTGTGGGTTCGGGAGAAGGATCTGGGCCTGCTGCCTGAGACGGAGGCTCTCAAGGATCAAGTGGGCCAGCTTGAGGGCCAGCTAAAGAGGACAATGCAGGAGCTTCAAGCTGCGCAGCAGCAGAGCGGCGCAGCCCGGGAGGGACCTCAGGCGGAGCACCCGGTCATGACCACGAGCACGGGCTGGCAGGAGCCCACCGGCTGCAGCCTGCACACCCTGGTTAGCTTCACACAGCAGCCGCAGCAGAGGGAGCAAAGGACTGTGGGTATCCAGGTGTACACGCTGGAGCAGCCGACGGTGGTGGAGGTGGGCACGCTGCTCCGAGCAGAGACCTGCAGCCCGCTGCCGCCTCAGCCGGCCGCGGAAGGACACCAGAGAGGACAGACGGAAGGTCTGAGTTCAATCACAAGTTCACAGCCGAGAACACAGAGTTACACATTAGATTGTACATTTTTTACAGTTTCTCATGAATTCTTTGACGCTAACACGTCTTCTTCCCGTCTCTTAGACGGTCCCGTTGATTTGCCGCTCGCCGTCAGCTCCAAGCAGGTACGCGACGTCCTGAAGAGCGAGCTGTCCACCTCGGTACCCGTCGCTAATCCGGCCGTCGCCGTAGCGACTGGCAATCAGATTGTTCTGGCGCACTGCGAGGAAAACAAAGCCTGCCTGCGGGCATCCGACGACTCCATCCGCTCGCAGGAAGGCTCGGCTCAGGCAGGTCTGTGAAGCTGAAGTGTTTGACCCTCGTGATGGACCACTGTTCGCACCACATCACGAGTCGCCCTGAGTGTCTGATCGCTGCTGTGCTTTCCAGACTCATCTCCCCAGTCCTCTTTGAGGTCCATCATGAAGCGGAAAGCAGAAGGCGAACCGGGGTCTCCCTCCACAAAGAAGAACCTGCAGTTCATTGGAGTCAATGGAGGGTGAATATCTCTCACTGCAGACCAGCTGCTTTAAACCAGAGCTTGAACTCACAACTTTGTAGATATAAATACACACTTGTGACACTTCCCTCTCCAACAAGAAAAAGTGAAATGCGCTTTGCATTCCTTGTATACAAGAGCATCTATAAATGTTTTGCTTTTATTTCTGCACTTCAAGCATATAAACTCAAAAATATCAAGCATTTTAGTTGATGGATGCTTGTTAACTGAAAATATCTTATGTTTAATCATTATTCCAGTTTATTTGTAATAAATCTGAAAGTCTAACATGTAGGACGTCTTTGTCTTGCAGCTACGAGTCCACGTCGTCTGACGACAGCAGCAGTGAGAGCTCGGATGAGGGCAGCGACTCCAGCGAATATCATGAAGCCAGAGAAAAACTGCCAGAAACGGCGGCCCAGCATCAGCAGAAAACCCCCAGCGCCGCCTCCCCGGCCCAGGAAAGCACCAGCGTACCTCAGCAAACCGTCGGCAAAACACCGGCCGCCATTCCAGACTCGCAGCAGAGTCCCAGCCAGCCGGCGTCTGCAGGGGCGCCGCCGCCGCCGCCGCACAAAGCTCCCCAGTCACCGGCCGCGGACGCCGCCGTGCAACAATGTGCCTCACAGCCACCAGCGTCAGATGTCACCCCGCCCCCCTCCTACCCGGCCAACACTCCTGCCTTTATAGAGACTGTCCAGCAGCCGTCGGACAAGCACAGCGTCGCCCAGGCGGCCGCTTCCACCCCGTCGAGCACTGAAACCACTTCGCACCAGAACTCCATCAAACCTGCTCTTCCCTGTGTGACTGAAACCACTGAGATCGCCTCCCAGCAATGCACCGTCCACTCCGAGTCCACGCCGGCCGCCGACAGCGCCGCAGCCTCCTCCAAGCAAGTCAGGTGAATATTCCCACAGCGATTAGCAGGCCGGACGTGAGCAGCAGCTGACGTCTCTGTCTTCCTGTCAGGTTGGAGCTGAGCGACAGTCTGAAGTCGGCGCTGTACGGCCTGCAGAAAGCCCTCGGGGAGCCCAACGCCTTCAGCCAACAGGCAGCCGTACGTACTGATTCTAACTCACTTTATTTAAGCAGGTTAAAGCACTCACTGTTATTACCCCGCTCCAGGAAATCCAACAAGGTCCTCTGTTTAGACAAATCACACTGGAAACTACTTGAAAATTCTCTTCAGAAGCTGTGATTAGTCACAGAAAAGGATATTATCCTCACTAACAATACAAAAGGAACCGTGTCAGAATATAACAGACTTTCCTGCAGTAATCCTCCTCCATCAGTGGTTGTTTTCCTCACTCGTCCTCTTCCTGTCCGTCGTCAGAGGGCGGCCTACACCGCCGTGCTGCAGGAGTGGCTGCGCGTGTCGTGCCACAAAGGCGCCAACACGGCCGTCGTCAAGGCCTACATGGACGCCTTCGCCGCCGTCTCCCCGCAGCTGCTGGAGTTCGTCATCAACATGGCGGACGGCAACGGGAACACGGCGCTCCACTACACCGTCTCGCACTCCAACTTCCCCGTGGTGAAGCTGCTCCTCGACACGGGTGAGCAAGTTCTGTAGCAACTCTGGTACCAATGATGAGCAGCAGATTCTGTTTGTTTGTTTTCTCTGATGTCACTTGAGATTTGTGTGCGTGGTCTCTCCCTGTCGTCGTTTGTGCTGGCGCTGTGTCGCCCGTCATTCTGACCGGCCTCGCCTCCCGACAGGCTTGTGTAACGCTGACAAGCAGAACAAGGCGGGCTACACCGCCATCATGCTGACGGCGCTGGCCGCCTTCCACTCCGACAACGACCTCCAGACCGTCCTGCAGCTGCTGCGCACCGGAGACGTCAACGCCAAGGCCAGCCAGGTGCGCCCCCTACTGACCCTCGGGGTTCGCCGCAGTCGGACGTCCGTCATCTCCCAGTCGCGTGACGGCTTCTCTGTGTGCAGGCGGGGCAGACGGCGCTGATGCTGGCGGTCAGCCACGGCCGGGGCGACATGGTGCGGGCGCTGCTCTCCTGCGGCGCGCAGGTCAACATCCGCGACGACGACGGCTCCACCGCGCTCATGTGTGCCTGCGAGCACGGCCACGTGGACATCGTGCGCCAGCTGCTGTCGGTGCCGGGCTGCGACGCCACCCTCACCGACAACGTAAGCAGCACGTCCTCGTCTGTCTCTCGCTCGTGCGAGACCGGCCTGCTCACTCTGTCGCTCGTGTCGCAGGACGGCAGCACCGCTCTGTCCATCGCCCTGGAGGCCAGTCAGAACGACATCGCCGTGCTTCTCTACGCCCACCTCAACTTCGCCAAGCCTCCTTCTCCGGTGAGTCCCTTCAGGAAATCAGGAGAAAGAAATCATTCCGCTCCAGAAGATCATCGAGGTTCAGAAATTCACCAAAGTTTTCAAACTTGTCATTTTTCAACTCCGTTTCAGACCAGCTGTGAATTTAATTCAGCAGATTTGAAAATCAACCTCCAAACAGTGATGGATTAAATCCCAGGGACTCAGCAGTAATCCGTTGTGTTTTCTCTGTCCAGGTTTCACCCAAGTCTCCTCTGTTGGGTTCCTCTCCTCCCACCGGAGACCTGAAATGAACCGCAGCAGCAGATTTTCCACACGCTTGTACATCGGTGTAATTAAGAGTTTGTTTGTCGTCACTCTGAATAATTTAAGTCCGTTATCATGCCTGCCAGCACCGTGGTTATCCATCGCTTTTTGTGCACACTGATCTTTGATTTTCTGATCCCAGTTGTAGTTTAAACATGTTTGTATGTGTGTGTGTATGTGTGTGTGTGTGTGTGTGTGTTTGTGTGTGTGGAACATTTTAACATACTGAACTGTCCTGCACACATCAGTCTTTGTCATGAAGTGTCGGCACTGTATCATTCAAAACTTCCACCAAATTTCCTCACGCGGTTATTTTTTGCGATCCACTGTTTATCATTACGTTTTAATGTGTAGCATCACAGTCCAGAACAGCAGCCACTCCTCTCATAAGTGTCCTTGCATCAACCAGCTCCCTGGTGCTACAGAATATAACAATGAAAGTTTCAACGGTATGTCAATATTTATACACAGAATTTATTTCCACTAGAGTATTTTTGATATTTTGTTTTTTTTTTAATTCTGACCGAATCAAGGATGTCTAGATATCACAACTTATTGCATCCTTTTTTTTTAAAAAATCACAAAACAAACCTTAATTTTTTATATGTTGAGCACAGTCCCCAAAGATAAACTATCTTCTTTTAACTCTGTGACACTGTATGTTGTGGCGATAACGTTAACGTGAGCTACAGGAAGAAAACAGAAGCTGCCATTATTCCCTGAAGGCTGAGGTACTGCAGTGTTTTTATTTTTATACATGAAGGTATTTTGGACGGTTGCGAGTGAAGATTAGACTGTAGCTATGTTTGCTCTGTTTTGTGCTGATCATAGGATTTAACAGGAGGAAAGACTAAAACGTGCTGGAGACTCATCAGGGAAGCAGAAAGTGAGTGATTTGGGTCTGGAAAGGAAGTGTAAGATATGAATATCAAAATAATATATGTCGATATAAACTGGTAACTATTATGCCCGAGGTGGATCTCCTTGAACAGAAGTGCGTAGGCTATTGATGTCAAAAAATTTCTATTCCTTTTTGAAAATGTTTTAGCAATTTTCGTATTCTCTTTTGAACTATTAGATTTTTATAAACTTTCATTTGTTTTTAATTTAAGCATATCTTTTTATACATATAGACTTTTTAAGCCCACGCCGATTTTATGTAATCGCACAGCTCATTAGTTCTTGTTTTATGTACGATTTGACAGTGTGTGTGTCTCTCTCTTAATATTTTGTGCTTTTTTGAGAAACTATAATAAATGTGGACCACATGTTCCAGGATTCTCTGTGTGTGCCTGTTAAACACAGTCAGGTGATGTGAGGTACACATGTTTTTGATTTTGGATGCTGCTTTTGTTTCGAGCTCAGTCTTTTGTGCACATTGGAGAAAATTCGGGAGAGGTCGATATAAACATATTTTTTCTTTACCCCCCCCCAACATAGAAAACTTTTTCACTACTCAAGTTTATGGCAGCTGTATTTTTGTTTGAAATTATAATTTTATAGCATCTATTTTTGAAGAAAAAAATGGGACTGGACTGAAGAATGCAAGTTCAGGACTTTTAGATGTTTTATGACTTTGAAATACCAGAATTAAACAGATACAGTGTATTATTTGTATCCAGCTGAACTGGGATTAAATCCACCTTCCTGTCTGCATCAGATGTGGAAGAAAAGATTTAAAGACTGTTGAGAGAAAAAAAACTGTAAAGAAGCCATGTAAGTGCTTTTTTTTAAAAATGTATTCATAACAATACACTGTAAAAGGCTTATTTTCTCTGGACGGTTGAAGGAGGCAGTATATGGCTGTCCCTCCATGTGCCACTAGAGGGCGCTCGTGCACTGTTTGTGACTCTGATCCCTATATGCTTTGAGCACAGTCAAACGTCAACTTCTCGACCACAGGGCCAAAATGTGAAAGGTTGTGTAACGATATATGAGAATTACACAAACTCACACAGTAATAAGTACATAAATGACTTCAATGAAATTAAGCTTTTTGGGTCAAAAGGCATGGACTTAGAAAATATCCACTTCATATCCATATAGGTTCAAATGTGCAATTTATACTGGATTCAGCTGATCTATCTGTTTCATGACTCCAAAATAAATCAATAAACAAGTACAGCAGGTGTACAGGACTGCTGTGAAAACAACAGAATAATGTGGTTGGGACCAGAATGACAGGAGGGTGGAGTGGAGGTGGAGTGGATGTGGATGCCAGTAAAGGAATGAGAGACAGAACTCATGTTGGAAGGCGCGTAAAAAAATTAAATAAAATAAACAAAGCCCATGAGTTTAAAAGTCCATAAAATGTTTTATAAGATGCTCCCTGGCTGCATAAATATATGTCAGTGTTCATAAAATCAGTGTTTGGAACAGATATTCACAACTGGTACACATTTGTTTTTGTAGCTCATGTGCCACTTCTAAACAGTATTGTTTCAATATGTGATGGAAGGAAGAATACTCTTTTAAACATATGAAAAACTGATATTAACTGATTAATCATAACTTACAAAATCAGTTTCTGACCATATGTAGAAAAGCTTTTGCAAAGTTTCCCGTGTTTAGATGCGGAGGGAAGAAAAATCCATGAATACAAGTGAAGGTAACAAAGTTGTTGGAAGGGCAGCATCCTCCTCAGCTGAGCGTACACAGTGACGACGCCATTTTCCCAAGAAACAATGCAGTCAGCTGTAGCACAGATGGCCTCAATCTCGCCATCACAGCAGCATCTGGTTTCCTCAGACAGCTGGCCGTCTCTGGGAGGAGCCGCTCAGATAAGGCCCCTCACTGCACTGCCTCATGTCTAAATGTGGGAACGACTGCTGTTGTTGAACCCAAAAATACGCAAGGCATTGTTTTCCTTGTCTGCGGACTCATTTCCCCCTGAGAGCCAGCTCTGCCGCTGTCCTTCCACACAATAATTCAGTCAGTGTTTCATATTTCCTCCATGATTCCCTCTGATGGAAAACTACACTTTCTCATTACAGTTCAGCTGAACTCTACACACTAATCTGTTGTTTCTTTTGTGTGGATCCACCCTGCAGCTACAATGTAGTGTTACTGATAAGCCTTTGAAACGTAACACATGGTGGAAGGAAAGGCATGGAAGTGCTTTTTTTTTTTTAATTTATTTTTTGGGAGAGTTTCCAACTGATAAACAAATCTTTTAATACTACTTGGCAGTAGAGCCAAGATTTAAAATCTCTTTGGGTGGGACACATCTGACCTTCAGAAAGACCACAGGCAGGCAGTGAAATCAGTTTTTATTGTAATTTCAATTAGGTTGTTAGGTTTGGGCCCTGTGATGACCTGGTGACCTGTCCAGACTGTGTCCTACGCTTGTCCACAATAAACTGAGATTAGATCCAGCAACCCTGAACAGGGTAAACTGGAAAACATGATGGATGGATGGATGGATGGACTTTGTTTAGGGTCTGATGGCTATAAAACAAAGTTTCTCTGCAATCAAAGGGTTTTCGTGTTATTTATACTGTTTGAAGAATATTTGAAGAGACAAATAAGTTCACACCTAAGAAAGCAGGCGTGGAACAAGATCATTTTCAGGGGTGTACATATTCCTTTGGTTGATTTATGGATTTTTTTTATTTTTTTTTAAATATTGTTGAATTCAACATCTTGCTTCCTCAGTGCATTTAGCAAACTGTAATAAGAGCTTAAAGAAATGTCCCTCTGGGATTAATAAATAAATGACAGAAAGAATGAATAAAGTATTTCCATTGCGTTGTATTGTTTTCTATTGATGTTTATCTCACACAGGCGGTGGTTGATGGAGCACTGCCACTTCCCCGCCTCCCCACCCACATCTTTGGGGGGGGGGGGGGCTATGTGTTTCCATGCTGCCTTGAGGTATATAAGCCCTCACTCTCCCTGCTGACAGCATACCTCGTCTGCACACATCAGCAAAATGACTACTCTTACTGCCAGGGACAAGGCCACCGTCAAGGAGTTCTGGTCCAAAATTGGGGACTATGCGGAGGACATCGGCAGAGACGCTCTGTCCAGGTGAATATGATCCCCATTCTGGACGGTTATGGTTTTAAATCAGATCTTTAACCAAGCCGACCCAGTGAACTCATGATTGTTGTTTCCCCCTGCAGGATGATCGTGGTCTACCCCCAGACCAAGACCTACTTCTCCCACTGGAGCGACCTGAGCCCCGGATCTGCCCCCATCAAGAAGCACGGCATGACCGTGATGAATGGAGTGGCCGACGCCGTGACCAAGATCGACGACCTGACCGCAGGTCTGCTGAACCTCAGCGAGCTGCACGCCTTCACCCTGAGGATTGACCCCGCCAACTTCAAGGTGCGCAAAGTCCAGAAGTCTTTACCCATGGAGCACAGCAAAAAAACACTCTCAGTAGCATCATTGTCATTGTTGTGATTCTCCTGTTTTCACAGATTGCTGCTCACAACATCTTGGTGGTCATGGCCATGATGTTCCCCGTGGACTTCACCCCCGAGGTGCACGTGGCCATGGACAAGTTCCTGGCTGCCGTGGCCCGCGCCCTGGCCGAGAAGTACCGATAAACACCTCATCTGTACCGCCATGCTCCAGCTCACTGAGCGACATGATGAATAAAAGCACAAATGTGAAAAAACAAAACTCTAAATGCTTGTTTTCTGGTTATTTCATCATTGATTTGTGTCGTTTTTGGAGGAAAGAGTAAAACTGACATGACTCATTCCATCAGAGAAACACCCCTCAGCTTGGATCATTTAGGCCACATTTAAGCTTTCAAGTTTGCAAACATCCATAAACACAACAAAAACTTCCTCAGGGTGTTTTTCCATTTCAATAAAGCGTCAAACAAATGTCGAGCGCAATAAATCACATTACAATCGCAAGCAAAATATCTTCAAGACACAAAATGAGCCGACTGAGTTAAAGAAAGACAGAGTTCTTCTGATGAGGCACACAAACATTTCCAAAGGTTGATGCTCTACAAATATTAAGCAATCAGTTTCTAAAATACAGTGGATTAACACTGACAGTGGACAAACACACAACGTTTTGTATTCAAACTATGACAAACATGCGTATGTCTCACAGGGCTCTGTCAATATGAAAGGAACAATATCAGCTTCATTAAAATGTTAGAAAATTAACTCATTTTAGCATTTCTTCTCAAACTGACCATGAAATATTCCTGCTGTTTGCCTCTGACACGAAATCCTCCTACTTCTATCCTCCCTCCTGTGTCCTTTTTTTTCTCTGGATAACTTTTGAAACAGCGTCAGGATATTGCAGAAAAACAGTTTCTCCAGTTTCATGTGAAATGTGGATCAAATCCAGGCAGAAGATGCAGACTGGGGTGTGCTGCACTCAGAGGAAAACGCAGGCGAACCCAGAGACCTCTGCTGATGATGTGGAGCGAGAAGCATTGTTATCTGACAACAACACCCCACCCTCCACGCTGCTGCTGCTTTCTGATGCACTAATTGTGTCACAGCAGGGGGGCTCTTATCATCACACAATCATCATTTGTGTTGTTGTTTTGTTCCTAAAGACAAAAGACAGTAATGATCCACTTCTTTTTTTTTTTTGTGGTACAAGACAAAACAATACATTTGAATTTAAATTCTAGAAAAATAAAAAGAAAAGAAACAGACATGAATAAAAAAATATTCCACTACATTTATCATAACAACATACTCAAGCTTTGATCACTTCTGCCATTATCACATAACCTATGACATCGAGATTTCTTTAATATCTACTAGTTTAAAGCGATAACACAAATTCCTCTGCATCAGACAAAAATGGTAGATTTTAGTGTTTCTCTTTATTGTGTTCTGTAACAGAAGTAGCTCCATCTGATTTAGTAACTGCTGGTGAAGACATCTTTACCACGGATATGAAGCATCACAGACAAAATATTTAGGCTTGCAGACTGGTTTTCTGTTCATTTGAAATAAGTAAAATTTGAGTATGTGTAATCACCCAACGGGGTTATGCCTTCAGACAGATGTGTTCTAATGGAAATTTGTTGCTGCAAGTTATTCATATCCTCACCTATCGGTTTCTTTATGCATCATTTGCTAAAGCTCATGTATATATCATAATTATATCATCCCTTCTTATTGATTTTGGGTTTTGACTGATTTTCTGCAATATTTTAATTTACATCTTTAGTACTTTCATTGTATATTTGTTTGTATAAGTTTTGGAAAGCACACCTCTAGTTCTTATTTGCTAAAAAATGCCAGAATACAAACATACATAACAATATCAGATATAACACAATGGGCTGTGTTTTGGACCGTCACAACTTTCTAATCTCTCCCACTGCATTGTTTACGTGCCACGCCCATTTCTTGAGGGGGTGCCGGTGGGTGTGCACTTGCTTTGTTGCGGACATAAAAGGCCCTCGCCGTGCAAGTTCAAGTCATACCTCAAGCAAGATGACTACTCTCACTGTCAGGGACAAGGATACCATCAGGGCCTTCTGGGCTAAGATTTCAACCCACGCACCGGACATTGGCAAGGATGCTCTGTCCAGGTAACCCCCCCATCCGTTTTTCTTTTTTTCCTCTTACTTTTTTTTCCACTTCGACCTTCTTATTTACATTGTTCTCCCCCTCCAGGATGATCGTGGTCTACCCCCAGACCAAGACCTACTTCGCCCACTGGAAGGACCTGAGCCCCGGATCTGCCCCCATCAAGAAGCACGGAGTGACCGTGATGGGCGGCGTGGCCGAGGCCGTGTCCAAGATCGACGACCTGACCGCAGGTCTGCTGAACCTCAGCGAGCTGCACGCCTTCACCCTGAGGGTGGACCCCGCCAACTTCAAGGTGCGCAAAAAGACGCAAATGGAACGCGTAAAGACGCGCAGCTCAGCTTTTACGCAGCCCGCATGTTACGGGCATATAAATCATCTCACTGTCTGTTTTTGATTCTCTGCAGGTTGCTGCTCACAACATCATGGTGGTCATGGCTATTATGTTCCCCAACGAGTTCACCCCCGAGGTGCACGTGGCCATGGACAAGTTCCTGGCTGCTGTGGCTCGCGCCCTGGCCGAGAAGTACCGATAAATCTGTTGTGGAAAAGACAACCGTGCATCATTCTGCACCATGAGAATAAATGCAAAGAAAAACTAAACTTTTGGTTTCTGCTCATCCTTCTCTTTTTTTTTCTTTTTGTTTTTTTCCTTGGCGACGCCTTCTTTGACTCCACTTCCAGATTTTGTGACAATATATTTGACCAAATGGGAAATATCTAAATCATTTCAGAATCAGAGTTGGGTTTATTGCCAAGTACAGTTACTACGAATTTGTTTTGGTGGCTGGTGCAGCAATAGTAGTTGAAAAAGACAATAAACTCCAATAACCAATCAATATGTGATGGGTGCTTCAGGTTTCACCAATATATGATATGATTTATACTAGAGGTCAATTTAAATATAACACATCATTAACATGCATCTTCATATCTCAAAACAATACCTTTGGAAAGGCAAAAACTTCCTTTAATGGAAGAAACCTCTGCAGTGGGCGGGCCTCTGCTGGACACCTTCAGAAAGACAGAAAAAGGACAGAGGCAAATAGCAGCAGACAAACACATGGACTGACAAAAGAAGGAATACCAGCTCATCCCTGCAGACCTGATGGAGACAGGAGGCTCAGATCATGGAGTTTGTGTTGCACAGGAGAAAGACTGAAGGTTAGTGACATGTTATGATGATATATCATATGGATGTAGTGGTCAGTGTAAAGATCTCCCTAAACTGACAGCAGCATCACTGGAAAATGGTCCAGGCTGGCCTGAACTGTAATCCTAAGAAATAGGAAAGTTTATAGTCTATTCTTTAACTGAAAGTGTGAGCTTTTTCCGTGAGAGAAGAGCAATATATAGACATGCAATATAAATCACTGCTTGAAAAGCAGTCATTTGTTTCATGCAACCTCTGCAAATACACAAGTATAATTAATCTCAGTTAAGTCACATAAATTGTACAAATAAAAAAAAATGCCTCAAGGATTTAGTTTTTCATCCACGATGACCACAATATAGAAACCCAAAGAAACAGGAATCAAAGAGTTCATAAGCAAGAAAAGTTTTTTATTGGGCATGTGAGAAGCTTTGGTAATATATGCATGGCAGAAAGGGTGCTTGAATTAAATTCTAAAGTAGCGTAATGCAAAAAAAAAAAAAAAAAAAAAAACTTCAATGAATTTTGCTTTTAGTTTTTTAAAAGCAAAACTTGTGTACCTCTCGAGCCTTTCCTTTTCTAACTGATGCAGTCTGGCCATTGAGAGCAATTCATTTGTGAATAACGTTTTGTTGAGGGACAGTGAGACAGAGATCCAAACTTAGACACCAATCATATGATTACTGAACAGAGCCAGTTCTACTTCACATGTTGCCTACAGGCCACAGATTAATTTGTGTCCACTTCCATCTGCAGTTCACAAAATTAGTGGAATAGCGTTGTTTTTGTAGAAATTAAAACTCTTGCAAATAAAGTAGAAATTCAACATTCAATATGAAACAACTGCTTATTCACTGTTTTTATTTTTACCAACCAATGTAACATCTTGAAGCCCTCTGAGGCAACTGTTGTGATACTGAAAAATACATTGATACAAAAATAAATTGATTGATTGATTGATTGACAACTGAAATAACCACACAGTTTGCAAATGATAACACTATAAGCTATATTTACACTCTGTATGTAATGAAAATAACCCAAAGCCAGATAAAATACTCTGTGTGTTTTTATACATATGTGTGCAAAAACGGCATTTTGAATGTGCAAGTTTTTCAAAGTTTTGGTCCAGCCTTTCCTATTGACCATACAACCTCTTCTTAAACACTTGACTCTGGTAGAATATTCATGCTGACGCCTTCACTTATCCTGTTGTTTTGGAGAAGTGAAGCTGTTTGGAGCTTGAAATGGACCGCTGTGAGCTCAGAACTCTCTTCAGAAGAGTTGGACAGTCAGTGGGATGCAGCAGTCTAGCATTTGCTCCTGATGCTGCTTCCCTTTGCTCTTCTGAGGCTTTTCTAATATGCATGCGAAATATACATTTTTTTCCCCTGCACATCATATTAGACACAACTTTATTGCCTTAACAGTGAAATATTTATTTAACATTGGATTGCAGTTACTTATTTAATATTATTTGTATGAATACTAATTGGGCATTTCACCTTTGAATCAGTGTGAGCTTTCCCATTTTAAGAATCAACAGTAACAATATCTAGCTTTATTATTAAAGATGATCCCCCCCCCCCCCCCTTTGTTGTGGCGCCCCCTGGAGGCCACAGCGCCCTCAGTGTGTGCCTTTTTTGCCTCATGGGGCAGTTGGCATTGTTCCTACATAAGATATAAGACGCAAGAGTGAAAAGTGATTTTCTGAAGTTTATGTTTGCAATTCCTGCACCATCCGACAAGGGGCGCTACAACACCTCCTCCGAGCCTGCTCTGAACACATGACTCTTCACTTCAACCCTGTTTTCTGTCATTTGCTTCTTCTAAGCATCTCAGAATTCCTACAAGACATATAAAAGTAATAATTATTGCTACAAAATATATAATCACAATTTCTTCGCCCAGAAATGGAAATAAATTATTTTAAACTAAAAACTTTAGCAGGTCAGTTCATCATCCTTCCATGTGATTAGCTTATTATATACTATTTGCAATATAGAGCAGTTGCTTGTGTTGTATATAGTTTGATGCACGGTTTCTTAGTACAAATATGGACAAATAAAGACCTTGAAATGATAAAATATGGAACACTGTTTTCTCTTAAAACGTTCCCTGAATGGATGAAGATATAAAACTCAATGACCTGTAGCCAAAATGACAAACCATTTAGAAATTAAGAAATAGAATTGGTAGATAATCAAAATTGGATGTTGTGCAAATGAATCTAATAATATCTCAAAATATTTAAGTAAACTTATTTCTTAGGACAAAAACATGAGATAAATTATTGGGTCACTTTATGGTACTGGCTGTGGTATACCAAAAACCTAAATTTCCACCAGCACCACACACACACACTTCAAAACATAGGTTTTAAGTGAGAGGTAAATTCTCCATGAAGGCAGTTGATACAGAAATCAATCTGCTGATCTTTTTATTTGGGTGCGGAAAGTCTGAAAGTTCAGATAAAGAATCGATGGCATAATCTGTCGTCAGCAGCCTCCAGGAACTCTTAAGAAAATGGAGAGAAAATTTGTTCAATTTTATGTTTCCTTTTTCTAAATGTGTCATGGGAGTGGGGGAGTGGAGGGTGTTTTTTATTTTAATGTGATTTGAATTACTGATAGCTTTCAGTTTTTAGAGACCAGACCTAATTCATTGACTCCAGCCTGGACCTGGTTAGTTTGATTATAACTCTGTTGTGATAATGAGGGTTTTTAATATTCATTGATATAATTCCACAATTCTACAATTTCATTTAGCAGACGCTTTTGTCCAAAGTGACGTACAAGACAAGCAAGAATTCAGAAATAAGAAAGAAACCTTTAGTAAGTGTTTCAATTGGTTCAAGTACGATTGGTCAAAGGAGTTGCCATCAAGTTGCAGAAGTGCCAACTACTCCCCCCACATTTATTTTTTTTTTTTGGTCAACTTAGTTAGTGCTAAATAAGTGCTGGGTTTTGGACCACCTGTCTTATTCTACCCTTAAGGTGGAGTCGGATGGATTAAGTGCTAAGGTGTTCTCTGAACAATTGAGTCTTTAATTGTCTCTTAAAAGCAGAAAGGGAATCGGCTGAACGCACAGAGTTTGCTAGTTTGTTCCACCATTTGGGAACAACAGAGGAGAAGAGTCTGACTGGAGGTTTAGAGCCGTGCTGGGCTGGAAGCACCAGGCGTCTCTCACATGCAGAGCAAAGTGGGCGTGAAGCAGAGTAGACCTGGATCAGGGAATCCAGGTAGGCTGGAGCTGTTCTTGTAAATGTTTTGTAAGCCAGGAGGAGATATTTGAATTTGATTCTGGTTGCAACTGGAAGCCAGTGAAGGGAGATGAACAGGGGAGTGACATGAGCTCTTTTGGGCTGGTTGAAGACCAGACGTGCTGCTGCATTCTGGATCATCTGTAGAGGTTTGACTGTACATGCAGGGAGACCCGCCAGAAGAGAGACATCACAAGAGCCTGAACCAGAAGTTGTGTGGCCTGTCGGGTCAGGAAGGGTCTGATCTTCCTGATGTTGTAGAGGGCATGACGACAAGACCGAGAAACTGAGGCCACGTGAACCTTAAAGGTCAGCTGGTCATCAATCATGACACCCAGGTTTCTGGCTGAGTTTGTGGGCACAAGTAGGCTCCAGTGAAGTTGGACGCTGATCTGAGGCTGGACAGATGGACAAGCTGGAAAGACCATGAGTTCAGTCTTAGACAGATTTAGCTGAAGGTGGCGTTCCTTCATCCAGGTGGAGATATCAGCCAGACATGCTGATATCCGAGCTGAGACTGTCATGTCGTCAGGTGGAAAAGAGAGGAAGAGCTGAGTGTCGTCAGCATAACGGTGGTAGGAGAAGCCATGGGAGTGAATCACTGCACCAAGTGAGGTGGTGTACAGAGAGAAGAGTAAGGGACCAAGCACAGACCCCTGAGGGACCCCTGTTGATAGGCCACAACAGGACAGAACCTGAGAGGCCTAGGTCAGAGAGTGTGGATAAGAGGATTTGATGGTTCACTGTGTCAACGGCAGCAGACAAGTTCAGCAGCAGTAGGAAAGAGGAAAGACCAGGAGCTCTTGCCAGCTGCAGAGATACTTCACTGATAGGAGTGCAGTGTCAGTGGAGTGGTCGCATCTGAAGCCTGACTGAAAAGGGTCAAGCAGGTTGTTGTTCCGCAGATGTTCAGAGACTTGGTTAAATACTGAGCATCCGGTATTTTCGACAGGAATGGCAGAAGTGAGACTGGGCTGGGTTGAGATGAGGCTTTTTGAGCAGTGGGGTGAGTAGATAATCCAGAAGATAATCCAGAAGATAAGGAAGAAGAACATCCCTGAAAATTCAGACATGCAGAACGCAGGCAGTGAAATCTGCAAAGAAGCACTCTGAATGTTCGACCTGGAACTTAAAAGGGTCACAGAGTCCTTCTTCTCTCAGATTATCACCAAACACAGTAACAATGCACATGCTTCATTTAGTGTTGTGGATAGACTGACTTATCTCTCAGCATCCCTCCTGAACTCTTACCTGATGCAGCATGCAGCAAAGATTTTTCATCTCATTTCACCTGAAAAGAATTACCCGGATAACAGAGAGAGAGAGTCAGTCAGTCCACCTCAGGCATTATCACTGTAACTTCATGCATTATTTTGCACAGTGGAAGTTTTTCCATTTGCAAGAGGGATGTGAAAACTCCTCACAGAAAGTTCCAGTTGCTGGAGCGCAATAGTGCTGTCCAATAGAGCTCGAAAATGGTTGCCTTGCCTCGAGTATTGAAAACACAGTTCAGTAATTCAGAAAGTGAAACACAGCTCTGCTGCACTACATTATCTCCCTGCTCTCTGAGGAGCGCCACGCCTTTAGGTTCAGACGGCACTTCATATGCTCTCCGTTACTCGCTGCATTTCTTAGGGCCAACAAGTACTAGTGCACAAAATGAATCCAAATGAGGCAGTCCAATAAATCTTGAGTCTTGACTGGTCTGTACTATTTATTTTGCATTAAAGGGCCAATAGGAAGACTTAATGTGTCATTCTTCCCATCTTCAAACTAGCATCTTGTGCAATTAGTGCTACTAGTAGGCACTTTGGCTTTTACTAGTTCAACTTGGGAGCACTTATGTCCTTACTAGTAGTATTAATATGGTAAAAAATATTCAAAATAGTGCTCACTCTGACTCTTACTAGTACTAGGAGACAATTTGAGCCTCACTAGCAGTACTGGTTATACTAGTAGGTGCAATGTAGCTTACTTGCAGTAACACATCGCTATACTACTAGCGATGCTCAGATTGTCTCCTATAACAAGTGGACATTTTGGGCCTTGCTAGTACTACTAGTGTACATTCTTACATTCGTACATTTATCATTAGGCTACAAATATGGCGCATCCCAATGCTTCTTGGGGACAACTGTGGAGAAATCTTCAAGACGGCTTTAGTAAGGATCGATCTATTTAACTACTCAGATGGCTTTGCCAAAGCCGTAACTTAAAAGAGTCACAACTTGAAGAAGTCGTTGACCTCATGTCATCCTCATCATATCTAACTGCTCCTCCGGAGTCGGGTCAGACGGGCAGCGTCTCAAGAACTTGTCTCTTTGCAGCAAAGTCAGGTCTTTGCTGCAAAGAGACAAGTTCTTCAGGTAGAAGACGCCGTGTGATCACGGTTGGTGTCAGTGGAGACTGTCGGTCTGAGGTCCGAGCCTCAACTGCTGTGGTCCTCGAGGGAAATATGGTGATGAACAAGGTTAGAGACTGAACTCAGTGTGCATTGTTTGGACTCACTTTAAATCCAGTTCAATTCAGCTTTATTTACGTTGCACAAAACACAGCACATTTTCAAAGGGAAAGCCCAACAGTTCCACATGAGCAAGCAAAGCAACTAGAGAAGCAAAACTCCATTTTAGAAGGAAGAAACCTTTGCAGAACCAGACTCAGAGGTGGCGGCTTTCTGCTATTCCGGTTCGGGTGAGGGGATGGAAAGAGAGAAAAGGACAGTACAAACAGATTGTTTTTCTGAGTCAGTTCAGCATTGATCCGCTCACTGAGCTTTATGGGTTAAGAGAAGGATTTTGAATTCTATTCTAGATTAAACAGGAAGCCAGTGAAGAGAAGCTAACATTGGGCTGATGGGATCTCTCCTCGTGCTTGTCAGAACTCTTGCTGCAGCATTTTGAATAAGATGAAGACTGATTAGACAGTTGCTCGGAGAAGCCGTTAACAGGGAATTACAATAATCCAGCTGGGTTACCCAAACGCTTGACAAAACACTCTGATTCCTTCAAACTGTGATACTTGGACCGGTAAACTTTATTTTTTACTGATTCACATTCATTAGCCCAACATAAATAATAGAATTTTAAGAATACTGATTTAGAAAAGTATGTATTTCAATTAAAATTATAGTTGCTTGAAGTAGTAATTCTGAGTAGTCGAGTCTATAGTACATCTTAGTTTCATTTTCAAGTTCTCTTTACACAAGTTAATTAAACTCAAATATAAGTGTGCTGTATTGAGTAAACTGTTGTTAGAAGAACTTATACCTAACTGTATGTACATGTTACTTGAAAATTGCAAGACAATAGGTTTGCATGAATTTTTTAAGCACAATCAACTTAAAATTCACAGTTTACAGTCAATTTACAGCGAATTTGCTTATCTTTGCCAAGTGCATCAGGTTCTCTGGAGTCCGTCCAAAATCACCAGCTTATCTTGGAGGAAGCTCTGGTGCGCACATGCCCAGTTTCATGTATAAATAGCCCCACACTTTGAGCGTTCAGCTTTCACCGATCAAAAGTCAAGATGAGTCTCAGTGCTAAGGACAAAGATACAGTCAGGGCTTTGTGGGCCAAAGTGACCCCCAAAGCTGCGGACATCGGAGCCGATGCTATCGGCAGGTGAATGTCACTCCAAAGCTTAGATGCTCGGTGCTCCTTCTGACGCCCATTGGACTTATTCACTCTTGTTTTTATTCCCCTCCAGGATGCTGTGGGTGTACCCGCAGACCAAGACCTACTTTGCCCACTGGAAAGACCTGAACCCCGGCTCTGCACCGGTGAAGAAGCACGGAGCCACCGTGATGTCCGGAATCGCCGATGCTGTGTCCAAGATCGACGACGTGACTGGAGGTCTTTCTGAGCTGAGTAAGCTGCATGCCACCACCCTGAGAGTGGACCCCATGAACTTCAAGGTACCTCAGCATCACTCCACACTATCCTAGATATTATGATTGTCTGGGCAGACACACACCAACCCTGCAGCGGGCATTCTTCATTTCCTATGTGTTTTATATTGAGGAAGGACACACATTAAACACTTATCACGTTCAATAATGGACATATTTGCCATTTTAAATATTACACCCTGTAGTAGTTGCAATATTTATGGTAAGGAGACAAATTAACGGCTGATATTTCCAAGTCTGAGATGTTTGAAGTTTTCTTATCTTGCGACAGATTCTCTCCCACAACATCCTGGTGGTCCTGGCCATCAACTTCCCCAATGACTTCACCCCCGAGGTGCATGTGTCCGTCGACAAGTTCCTGGGCATCCTGACTCGCGCCCTGGCCGACAAGTACCGATGAAGTGCACGAGGAGGCACCAGCAGAGGATGGACAGCAGTACGACCACTCTGAATTCAAATTAAATGTCATTCTAAAACTGATCCATCATTCTTGTCTGTGTGGTGCTGCTTTCAGTTCCTTTAACCTGATAAAAAGAAATGGCAAATTCGGGTTTCCTATTCGGCTTGAATATGAAGGGTTGGATAATTCCGTCTGATTGTTTCTGAATATCAAATTGGATTCATAATATAGAAATCAGGGTCTCAAATTAGGATTAAATGCATAGTTGAAAGTACTTACACAAATGATCCATCTTGTAAAGCAGAAATAACCTGGGGTGAAGTCATTTAGATTTCCATAAATAGGATGCTTGGTATAGCCAAGATACTTGAAACGTCTTGTCAAAAATCCCTAATAATTTAGATTTGTCTCATCTGAATGTTATATAACAAAATAATATCCCCTATTCAGGCTACCAAGAGGTTATCCAACATCAGGCCATCAATAATCTGTTTGACAGTCAATGTTCGGGGACGAAGAAATAATTGAAATGATGCCTTCTGCCCCCCAAAAAACAGTAAAGTAAAATAAAAGAAATTATGTTCTGATTAAGTCATCTGTTTTAAACATGAAATCTTTTATGGGAGCCTCAGAAGAAATTGATGTAATGAAAAGAGCAGATGATAAGGCTTTTTTAAGGCTGTAGCATCAAAGTTAATTGAGAAATAAAGACAGGAAACTTGCAGTAGATGTAAATATATCACATCCGCCCAAGTTAAGGTGGAATAAAGAGGTGAATAAATGTGTTTCCCATGTAAACACAAAAGAGAACACTTTCACTCCAAATTACTTAATTCAAAATAAACAAAAAAAAAAAACCTCATGTAATCATGGCCTATAGCGCCAACAAAATGATATTAAGACACAAAAGAAGCCTCTTTCCCATCAGTGTGAAGTGGACACGATGCTACAAGTTCATTTTTATCAACAACAGCTGTCTACGGAGCAGCAGAAATAATATTAGCATAGTTATTAATATTAGCCGACTGTGCTGCTGCGGTTGTTGCTGTGTGTCGGTGGCAGCGTGTTTCTCTGACCCTCCACACTTTGTCCTCACCTGTGATCATAATTAGCCTTCGGCCTTTCGCTTGAGGCCCATGTTCACAATGACGCCTCATTGCAATGTAACCGTCCATTGATCAAAGACACAAATAAACAAGACTAAATACACTTAAACTGTAAGTGTAGTGATAAATGATTGTTTGTTTGGAGTTGTGAAAAGTAGTTAAAAGTTGCATAACATCAAAATTAATTCAGCGCTAAAGATGGTTCTGAATAGAGACAGAGACAGAAACAGCTGCATCTGCTTAAAAGTACTCACAGGGACTAATATTTATATTGTAATCTAATGAAACCATCTGAACAACTTCAGAAGAAGAAAATAAAGACTACACTTTTCAGTACATTTTTGAGGAAAAGTAAGGAATTTCTCCATTATTTCTATTTACTGTTATTTATGTTCAAATGATAAACTTATTTAAAGCTTTTTCAAACAGATTGGAAACAGATGGAAACTGTTTATTTTCTGATGACATGGTGGGAAACTTATTGCTGGTAGGCTAAAACAACAACAGCAACACCATCTAGTCATCAAGATCAGTAGCTTCCAGGGGCTTTCTGGTAAGCCCAGTTCCCACAAGTACATCTTTATCACAAGGAACACAGCTACAAAACACACACACATATCCAGCTCCTCTTCAAGATGAAGAGTCCTCAGTGTCCCAGCGCTCTGGGCTGGACTGCAGTTATTCCCTGAAGTCTGGCCTTGTCCAATAAACCTCCATTAAACTCTCCATCACCTACCCAACAAGCTGAATCTTAATTCCACGCCCTCTTTCCGGAGGAGGCCCCGGTACAGAAGAAGCTTCACTCCATAAATCCCCCTGACGGTATCTGCTGTCCTCATTCTGGAAGCCGGTGGGTGCGCACAAGTTTGACACAGATGTGTTTCTAAAGATTCCACATGAACTCTCGGGTCACCACAGGTTCTGTCGGCATTCAGTGAGATTATTTTCAGAGAAGTTATCGATGTTTTAACTGAGATGAAAACGAAAATAAAACTTGAGAGACGCTTTAAAAGAGGATGTTAATATTTGAGTTATTTATCTTGTGCGCGGCGCGAACAACTTACTTATCTTGTGCGCGCAAATCATCTTGAGTGCTCAAGATATTACGTTGTGCGCACAAGCTACTTATCTTGTGTGCACAAGATTGAAAAATATATATCACCTCGCGGGAGTGCAGGGGCTCCGGGACGTGCAGCAGGCAGTGCGGCGGCGCAGGGACCGTCTGCAAATTACATGTCCGCCGCAACAGTGAAGACAGATACCACAAAAATATATCGAATACCGGCACTGGTATTCTCTGTCGTGTATAAAAAATATCACTAAAGCCTTCACCTGTCTTCTGCGGATTGCATAACAACACTTGGTTTTATTTCTTTAAACCCTTTTCTTAATTTCAAATGGATTTTTTATGTTGTAGATCAATGAATCTTTGTCGACCTATCCAAAAAAGTCCTGCTGATCTTACAACAGCTATAACTCTTCCAAAACATATATATTTTTAAATTATTATTGCAAAGGATTTTTTTCAATAATGATTACGAATGTTCAATAATCTGTCTTTACTGTTGCTGAGGTCATGTGACTTGCAGACGGTCCCTGCTGCATGTTGGGTAAATAAATGCAGCTCCTTAATACTTTTTGCTTGTTTTTGTTAAACTGGGCTTGGTGAGGATGTTTACTTAATTAATTTATCGATTTATTGATTGATTGAAGGCTTTATTTCAGACATGAAGACAAACCAAACAAAATACCCCAAATCAAAATAGTCAAAACAGCAAAACAATATTCACATGTCCGAAAAGGAGTAGGAAGAAGCAAATGCTTATTTAATCCTACTCCTTCTTCTGTTCTCAAGAATTAATAGTCAGCAGTTCTGTGTATTTACATATGTCAATACCTCATGAATATGCATATTTAAATTAACATTTACAGACAAAATAAAATGATCTGCGAAAAACACCTCATGATCAACGAAGCCCTTCTTCCTCTGTGAAAACCATGTTTTTGAACCTCTTTTTGAACTGGGTGATGCTTAGACATTGCTTGACCTCCACACCTAACCCGTTCCACAGCTTCACTACACATAGACAGAGAACTTTCTTTCTGAGTGTTGTGCGAACATAAGGATGTTTTAAATTGTTCCCCCTCAAATTATACTCCCCATGTCTGTTAGAAAACAATTTTTGAACATTTCCAGGAAGGAGATGATTTATTTCTTTGTGCATAACTGTTTGAAAGTGAACCAGATCATTGAATTTTAGTATATTTGATTTCAAGAAGAGTCTGTTTGTGTGATCTCTGTAACTGGCATCGTGAATTATCCTTATGGCTCTTGTTTGCAGTATTGATAGTGACTGTAGTGTACATTTGTAAGTGTTTCCCCAAACCTCTGCACAGAAATTGAAATATGGTAAAACCAGTGAACAGTAGAGAATGTGGACTGAGTTGTGGTCCAGAGTATGTTTTACTTTGCTGAGTACTGAGATGCTTCTTGGCAGTTTGTTCTGTACATATTTTGAGTGAGATTTCCAGTTTATTTTGTCATCTATTATTACACCAAGAAACTTGTTATTTTCATGAACTCTTTCAACATCCACACTTTCTACTTGCACCTGTAATCAGAACATTATTTCCTTTTGTACTTTTCTGTTTGTTTGTTTGCTAAGCAGAAGGCATGTCAAATATTTTTTTGTCCACCAGCATTGGGATTATTGATGCTTGATTTCTTTTTATCAGGCTAAAGGAACTGAAAGCAGCACCACGCAGACAAGAATGATGGATCAGTTTTAGAATGACATTTAATTTGAATTCAGAGTGGTCGTACTGCTGTCCATCTTCTGCTGGTGCCTCCTCGTGCACTTCATCGGTACTTGTCGGCCAGGGCGCGAGTCAGGATGCCCAGGAACTTGTCGACGGACACATGCACCTCGGGGGTGAAGTCATTGGGGAAGTTGATGGCCAGGACCACCAGGATGTTGTGGGAGAGAATCTGTCGCAAGATAAGAAAACTTCAAACATCTCAGACTTGGAAATATCAGCCGTTAATTTGTCTCCTTACCATAAATATTGCAACTACTACAGGGTGTAATATTTAAAATGGCAAATATATCCATTATTGAACGTGATAAGTGTTTAATGTGTGTCCTTCCTCAATATAAAACACATAGGAAATGAAGAATGCCCGCTGCAGGGTTGGTGTGTGTCTGCCCAGACAATCATAATATCTAGGATAGTGTGGAGTGATGCTGAGGTACCTTGAAGTTCATGGGGTCCACTCTCAGGGTGGTGGCATGCAGCTTACTCAGCTCAGCCAGACCTCCAGTCACGTCGTCGATCTTGGACACAGCATCGGCGATTCCGGACATCACGGTGGCTCCGTGCTTCTTCACCGGTGCAGAGCCGGGGTTCAGGTCTTTCCAGTGGGCAAAGTAGGTCTTGGTCTGCGGGTACACCCACAGCATCCTGGAGGGGAATAAAAACAAGAGTGAATAAGTCCAATGGGCGTCAGAAGGAGCACCGAGCATCTAAGCTTTGGAGTGACATTCACCTGCCGATAGCATCGGCTCCGATGTCCGCAGCTTTGGGGGTCACTTTGGCCCACAAAGCCCTGACTGTATCTTTGTCCTTAGCACTGAGACTCATCTTGACTCTTGATCGGTGAAAGCTGAACGCTCAAAGTGTGGGGCTATTTATACATGAAACTGGGCATGTGCGCACCAGAGCTTCCTCCAAGATAAGCTGGTGATTTTGGACGGACTCCAAAGAACCTGATGCACTTGGCAAAGATAAGCAAATTCGCTGTAAATTGACTGTAAACTGTGAATTTTAAGGCGACCATGCTTAAAAAAATGCATGCAAACCTATTGTCTTACAATTTTCAAGTAACATGTACATATACAGGTAGGCTTATGTTCTTCTAACAACAGTTTACTCAGAAAAGCACACTTATATTTGAGTTTAATTAACTTGTGTAAAGAGAACTTGAAAATGAAACTAAGATGTGCTCTAGACTCAACTACTCAGAATTACTATTTCAAACAACTATAATTCAATTGAAATATACCATCCTAAATTAGTATTCTACAAATTAAAAAAAAAACCCAATTATTAATGTCCTGCTATATAATGTGAATTTCCTAGTTGAAGTAACTTCAGCTGAATTCTGATGCTTTTATTAAAACCATACAAAGTGAAGTGTTTTATATAGTCATTTTATTCAGATTTAAAGAGGAATTAAAAGCGTCATGTGAATGTGGCCATTTATGCCAAACGTTCAAATCTATGAATGTTGTACCAACTTTACCTATCTAATCAGCGTCTTGTGTGCAATTTTTATTTTTTATTTTCAGTCTATTGTACTCCAGAGTATACTGTGCAAAATGCCAGTGAAAACCAGTTCTGAACTCTCTCACTCTTCTGCAGACATGATGAGATAAAATCACTCAATCGTCTCGTGTTTTTCCCATAGTTACAAGTTTAAATAAACCATTTTATGGCTCATTTCTTTAAACCTCCATTAAACTGTAAAGTTTTCAGTGCAATTTTAATAACTCTGAGCTGAAAAATGATATTGCATGAACCTTTTTTGTGGACCTGGCAAAAGAAATGCAGCAGTATGCCATCAGTTATTTATCAAGCAACGGAACATAATTTAACAGCAGTGCACTTTGGCTCTTTTCCACTGCTTTGTCCCTACAGTATGATTAACATTATAATAATTAATAATAATCACAATTTATTTATCATTTCCTGTTGTGTGTTTACGTTACAGTGACACCTGATCCATCTAGTCTTCATAGTGGCTCATTTATCTGCGATTTACAGGTCAGTATATTGTATAATATGTTTGCACAGGTTTGCATCTACACTTCCTCTTTTATCCGAGGTCTTTTCATTTTTATTCACTCCCATCTTGAAGAACATCCCATCTTTACTTTTCATCGCAAATCACGACCGAGACACAGAAATGTGTTTAAAGACAAACACAGGTTTATTCTACATATTTACATATTTACATATTTACATCTATTAAAATTCCTGCTATGGGCAGGTTCTTTAGAAGCGCAGCCAGCTTGTCTTGAAGTCAGGAATGTTGAAGTTGTCTGGTGTGTCCCCCTGCATGACCCCCAGCAGCAGCAGGTGGAGCCCCCCCTCAGCCTGGCTTCTCCAGCAGACTGACTGGACTGCTCTGCCCCCCTGGAATTACATGAAGAGTAAATAAAGTCAAATGTTGCAAAAACAGGGCTCGCAGTGAATCGACAATTTGAAACAAATGAATTCTGAAAAATCAACATAGCTATTAGTTGTTATGTTTGACAGATTATCCAGAAGCAACACTGCATAGAGTTTTTTGACTACTGCCATGTATTCAACTCTACCTGGCTCTTGTCTCTTCCTCCTCCTGGCTGTCAAAGTCCTATTGGGCCTTCCCCTTTCCAGGCAGTTTTATGGGGATTTTGATACCCTGTTGGTCAGTGGAGGTGGAATCAGGCTGGTCGCACTGTGTTTCCTGTAATGATATGAAGAGGAGATGAAGTCAAATGTCTCAAAAACAAAGCTCAAAGTGATCCAACAATTCAAATTGAAGGAATTATGAATTTGCTCTTATTGCCAGGTTCTAAAAAGGCAACGTTTATATGAGGTTTTTGACTGTTGCCATGTATTCAACTCTACCTGGCTCTTTTCTCTGCCCTGTCCTGCCTGTCAAAGTCCTCAGGGACCTTCCTCTTCCCTGGTGAGGATGAAGGAGGTGTGACACCCTGGTGGTCAGTGGAGGTGCTATCAGGCTGGTTGCTCTGTGACGTCGACTGAGCCGCACTGTGGTTCCTGTAATTATATGAAGAGTAAATTAAGTCAAATGTTGCTTTAACAGAGCTCAAACTGATCGGACAATTCAAACTGATGAATTATGAATTTGCTCTAATATTGACGGGTTCTAAAGAGGCAACGTTTACATGAGTTTTTTGCCTGCTGCCATGTATTCATCTGTACCTGGCTCTTTTCTCTGGCCTCTCGTGGTGGTCAAAGTCCGCAGGGACCTTCCTCTTCCTTGGTGAGGATGAGGTGGGTTGGACACCCTGGTGGTCACTGGAGGTGCTATCTGGCTGTCGTGGCTGGGAGGTCGACTGAGCCGCACTGTTTTGTTTGTCAGCTTTCTGACAGCAGGCCTCCATTATTTTCAAGCAAAATGTGGCACTGAGAGTGAAATTAATCCTTCTATTAGCCACATTCATTTACCATGTAAGAGGAAAATTAATGTTGACATAATTTTGTTTCAAGGCAGTGAAAACACTCACTGCTTTAAGAGGACAGCATTTACTTACTAGGAGCTGGGAGATTCTGCTGAAAAGTGGCTCAAAGAGACGAACTGATGCTGCACCACCTGGCTGGCGGTCAGCCGCTGCTCACCATCCAGGTGAAGCAGGCCTTTCAGCATGTCAACAAACATGTTGGCGTCGTCTATTTGGTCACAGCTAGACTCAATATCGATCAGGCCGCCGGGTAAAATGTCTCTGAGCTGGAATGTGAAGCAAGAACAATTCAGTTTCTGTATCTTCTGTGACCTGCATCCTGCAGCAACAACTTCACCCTCACGGTCTATTATAGTGATGCATAAAGAACCCTTACCCGCAGAATGTCGTCCAGGGAGGATAATGCTGCCATTCCTCTGCTTTCAAACGGACGGGCCTGCTCGCGCAAGAACTCGTTGAGGTTCTGAACAGACAGCAAGACACGAACAGAGTGATTAATGCAATAGTGGGAAAGAAAATCACGCACAAGATGAATCACGGCAATGGAAATGTGACACACCTTCAGCCTCCAGGAGGTTTTGTAGGAGTAGCTGTCCTTTACGAAAAAACTTGTAGTCTTCAGTCCCCTGTCCAGCAGCGAGTCTGGCGGCAGTCCCTGCGTCTCCACGATGCATTTCAGCTGGAAATACAGAGGAACATTGCATAAGAAGTCCACTTTTTTTCCCTTAGATTTTCTATGTTAAAAATACCATGAAGATTGTGTTTAAAAGGTAAAAAAAGGGGGTCAAAATTACCAAGTCGTACTCGGTCAGGCCGTCGTAAAGCGGTCGTCCAATGTACAGGAACGCAGCAATGCAGCCCAAGGACCAGATGTCAGCAGTGAAGCTGTACGGAAGCACCAGCATGATCTCAGGAGCCCTGAGAGAAATCAAACAAACGAGAATAGATTAACTCCCCGCAATCACAGCTTCAGCGACTCTGAAAAGTTCACCACCAATGGAGCAGAGACTCACCTGAACTGCAGTGTTTGGATGCAGACACCTTGCCTGGCATTGGACAGTTTATGGGCCAAGCCAAAGTCAATGACTTTGACTCGGTTAGGCTGCCGTCTCTGGTCCACCAGCACCAGGTTGTGGGGCTTCAGGTCGCCATGGATGATGTTGAGACTGCTGAGGTGGTGCAGTGCTGTGGCGACCTGTGAAGACACGGTATCGTGACAATTTAACATGAAGAATATTTCATCAGTGTATTGTTAAAGTGTAGACGAGTGAATCTGTGCATACCTGTTGGATTAGGGGTCTGATGACCTCGAGACGGAGGGGCCTGAACCGTCTTTCCTCCATAAAGTCCCAGAGACTTTCGTCCAGGCACTCGAATGCCAGGCAGATGTGGTGCGCGCTCTGGAACGCCTCGTACCACCGCACCAAGTTGCATTTGTCTGGGTCGAGTGCTCTCAGTCTTTCCAGCATACTGATCTGAGGGTACAGAATTAAAACACATGAATTCCATCATGTCGTGTCGGCTCTTATTTCCTACAGCAATTTTGATTTAAATCGACTGATCATTGAGTAGAACTCAAACTCTGGTATTTCCTACCTCTACTGCAGCTCCCCAAATGATGTTTGGCTCCCTCTTCAACATTTTGACCTCGACAGGCGTTAAGTCGCTCTTCCTCAGGCATTTCACCACCCTCCCGAAGGTTCCCTGCCCCAGAAGAGACTCGAATATGAAACCTTGTCCCAATGTCGCGTGAGGGACATTTTGAAGTACACACGACGATGCCGGTGCAGCCATGGCTCGAGAATTCAAACACTGGTGTGTTTTGAAATCTGAGAAGCCTGGATTAAAAGGTTTGTCTAACGCAACGTTAGAAAAGCCGATAGTTGGAGAAAATGGTCTCAGTAATGGAGCCGATACAGGAAGAGCAGTGTTCGCTACGGACGCAAACTCGCAAGTGATAAAATAGCTGGGTCTGCTGCCACTCTTTGATCAAAGTCCATGACCATGATGATTCATCAGGTCTCAATAGCTACCAACTCGATTCAGTTCAATTCGATTCGATTCAATTCGATTCGATTCAATTCAATTAAATTAAATTCAAGTCAATGCAATTCAAGGAAAAACTCCCTTTTAACAGAAAGAAACCTTTGCAGAACCAGGCTCAGAGATGGCAGCTTTCTGCTATTCTGGTTGGGGTCAATTACAATTATACGTGGACAAAATGATGGTTGTTTCAGGATTTAAGGCCATAAAATGTATCAGCTTTACCACAATGCAACATTGATCCAGTGTGTGTCTCATAATGGTCCAAATGATCCATCAAATTATCAAATATTCTCAAAGTTCATCCCTGAAAAGTTCAAGACCATTAAACAATTAACATATTTGGCATTTTAAGATTGAAATAGCTTTCACTATATACTAAATACCACCAAAAGGGATAGAAATCCTACAGTAATCATGTCTATGAAAATAAAGCTTTCAATAGGATTGAACCAAGTTTTCCTTTTCAGACCACAGAGGCCACAGGCTTTGGAAAGAAATTCATTCACTATGTCGAAACACTTTTCAATAATCCCAAAGCTAAACTTTTAAAAAATGACACTCTAACTCTATTTTCTTATCCAGAGGCTGCAAGCAACCCTGTCCACACAAGCTCTGTTACTGTGAATTACTATAAGAAATACTTCATTTTACTGGCAAGTACTGCAGAAGAAAATCCCCTTCATAGTCATTCTGCTCATTTGGTTTGACATGGTGGTGGTGTGAGCCTTACTAAACCAGACTCAAATTAGCCCACTGTGGGTTTTTTCTTTTCTTGTGCAACTTTTTTTTAAATTGAATAATTGTTGTGAATAATGCAATGTTTCATATACAAATGAATGTGTACAGATGGGTGTATATTACGGAAGATGTGTAGATACATAAATGAACGGAAACTGAGAGCAGAGCAGAGTATTTATCCTGTAGAGACTGCCTGTTCCCAGATCACTTTATTTAAGACCAACTGACTTTCACAGAAGAGGAATTAATCATAGATTAATTAAATTGATCAAAATCAAAACTGAAGAAAAACCCATAATAATTAAATATAGATTGTTGAATATCCAACCGTATAATTGTGTCCTGATATCGATTAAATTTACATGAACTTTTTTCCAGCACCTGATCTCTGGATCTTTTAAGAATAGGATTTAATTGAAGATACTCTGCCCAAAGCTCAGATCAACTGCATTTAGCAACACATATGTACCACAGGTCTTTTAATAGGTTGTTATTAAACCTTTTTGTTAAAAGCACCCTGTAATCTCAGTGTTTTAACAAGTTACAGGCCTTCTAAAATCCCGAGACATGTGGTTGCAAGTCAGATACATGACCATTAAAACCTCATTTGGACCAGTTTAATTGAATGCACTGTGGATAAATCATGATGATAAATGATCATCCCTCTCATCAAAAATAATGAATATCTGAATAGATCATTACATATCAAGTACCCCTTTCTCCTTATGTGTAATAGTTATTTATATTGTAGCGTGAGCGTAGGATTTTATATTGTCCTCATAAATCTTCAACAATAAAGGAAAAAAAACAAACAATATGTCAGATGCTTTCCATTTTATTCAAATAGTGTGTACTTTATGAACGAAAATGACAGAAAACACAGCATCTGAGTTTTTGTGGACGTTCTCCTCAGTAGTACTGTTTCTGCAGGGAGGCCACCACCACGTTGAGGAACTTCTGGAACGCTTGCTGGACTTCAGCTGTGAAGTCTTTTCCCAGCTGACTGGCAATCACAATGGTCAGGCAGTCGCCCAGGAGCTGCAACACAACACAGCACAGCATGAGGAGGAGGGCTCTTCATGTCAGTCAGTGCGGATTATAATCTCACAGTCATTCCTCATCGCATTACCTTGAAGTTTCCAGGGTCCACATGCAGTTTCTCGGAGTGCAGCACACTCAGATCTGCAAATGCGGCCTTGATGTTGTCCATGTTGCTGACGGCCTGCACCAGACCCTGCAGGACCACTCTTCCGTGGGCGGCGACCTTCGGGTTGGATTTGATGGCAGCAGCGTTGTAGAGGTTTCCAAAGCCACTGAAGTACCTCTGAGTCCAGGGGTAGACCACCAGACACCTGAGGGAGACATCCAACACTCTCACTTAGATTGAACAAAACTATACACAAAGAAATTCAAGTCCTAAACAAAGCGTCACCTGGAAAGAGCAGCAGGACCAACGACATCGTAGTCGATCTTGGAGAAGATGTCCTGGATGGCTGCACGCTCGAAGTCTGTCCACTTGACCATTTTGTCTCTTTGGGTTTGTTCCACTTGTCCTGTGTTGGTCAGCTGCTGAAACAGGAGACTTTATAGCTGAGAGCTCCTCCCAGATGTGTGCAGCTGGGTGGAGCTGGAGGTGGGACAGCTGTTGGCCAAATAAGATATTTACTGTGAAGGAAATCAGAGAATGCAATATTAAAATATGAGAAACATCAATATTTTTATTGCTCCTTGTGTATGTTTTTTCTCTCTTCTGGTCAATAATTTATAGTGATTTATAGAAGATCCTGCAAGTATTTTCCCTCACAATGAGTTGTTTATTTATATTTAGCATAGCACCTGCAGCACATGGAATAGATCAGATTTTAATTTAAACTGTGTAAAAATGTATGAGAGCACATTTGAAAAGGCAATCAAAAATCCAAGATAACTAATCAAAAGTAATTAATTCCATTAACCATATTTGTGAAACGAATTTATTTATTTATTTATTTATTTATTTATTCATTCATTCATTCATTCATTCGTTCATTTATTCCTTTGCCTCAGCGAGAAGATCCGATGTACTGACACTGACACCTGCAAATTAAATCTTTTTTCTTTTCATAACACTTTTTAACCATTTCTACTCAATTCAGAAATTCTCCCTTTTAGAGATTTTGTTTTTTCGCCAAAGGTGTGTTTCAGGAATCCCAAACTGGCAAAATGACTCATCAGAATCAGTCAAAGCTATCTGACAGTGGTCTGACGTGTGTAGTTTCTCCATTTGAATGGTATCACTGCAGCAGGTCGCTTCTTATCTGGGAGGGAAGAACCCACCTCTGCCGCCTGCTCATCTCAGGAGGGTGTTTATGCTGAAAAAGGTTTAACTTCACTCAACTGGGTCCCACAATAGAAAACTTAATCGAGGCTATTTTCCTGCAATGTTTTGCATTTGAATTTCAAGCTTAAAATAAGTTCAAGCATTAAATGTGCACTTGATCATATGATAAAACACAACTTTGTTTTATCCTCCACGGAGTTATGAAGTATTAGCCTTGATAGGACTTAATTTTATTGGGGGAACTGTTGCACCATTCAATCAATTTCGTTATTTCTTCGCCTTAATGTTCACGCAACTTTCCGATCTGCCTTTTCTCATCACATTTTAGTTTTTATATACGTTCCTATTTTTCTTCTGAGACATGTGTTTGAACATATAGATTAACTGAAGGAAATCTGAATTCGACAAAAAAAAAAGACAGCAATTAAATGGAAACCTAAACACTTTTTATTTATTTATCTATTTAATTCAATACATGCTTGTTTCTAAATCAACTCATTTCATTTAGTTTTTATATACATTCCATTTAGTTTTATATTCCATTTTTCTTCTGAGATATGTGTTTGAACATTAAATATTTAATACAGATTAACTGAAGGAAGCCTGATTTATTTATTTATTTATTTATTTATTTATTTATTTATTTATTTATTTATTTATGTAATTATTTATTCATTCATTCATTTATTCATTTATTCATTTATTCATTTATTCATTTATTTGTTTCAATATAGCCTATGCTTGTTTCTAAATGAACTAATTTGATTGAACACACGTTCGGTGCTCTTTCCACCTCTGTTTGATTTATCAGTGTTTTTGGTCCAAAATTCCACGACAAATAAACCAGATCAGATCCATTTTCCAATCCATCCTTTCACATAAACCTGCAAATTGAAAGACTGAGTTTTTCAGTCGCTGTTTTCGTTTGGAATAATAATAATAATAATAATAATAATAATAATAATAATAATAATAATAATAATAATAATAATAATAATAATAATATGTTGCACCTCAGAGAATTTTTAATAGCAGCACACTTTTGAGCTCGGACGAACTAGGGGATTTCAATGAGTATTCTTGTTAAATTCAATAAACACTGTGCTTTAAATTAGAAAGCATTTCCAGCTGAAAAATGCCTCATGTTTAAGTCCCTAATTATTTTATGTCCATCTCTCAAGCGCATCTCATCTTCTGGATCGCATTGAAACGCACGTGACGCACAGCGCAGGAGTGTCCCGGGTGTGTCCATCCACTGTCTCATGTATATAAACCCCTCAGTTCCTCTGTGGAGCCAACAATCAACAGGCAAGATGAGTCTCAGTGCTAAAGACAAGGACACCGTGAAAACCTTCTGGGCCAAAGTGGCTCCCAGAGCGGGGGACATTGGTGCTGATGCTCTGTCCAGGTAAATATGACTTCATGACTGATCGATGTTCTTCATTCTCTAATCTCTTTTTTAACTGGTCTTTTCCACCTGGTCTACCTCCTCCAGGATGCTGGTGGTGTACCCGCAGACTAAGACTTATTTCTCCCACTGGAAGGACCTGAGCCCCGGGTCTGAACCGGTGATCAAGCACGGAGCCACCGTGATGGGTGGAGTGGCTGATGCTGTGTCCAAGATCGACGACCTGACCGCAGGCCTGATGGAGCTGAGTCAGCTGCATGCCTTCACCCTGAGAGTGGATCCTGCAAACTTCATGGTAGGATCTACGCAATATTTCCTCTTACAAATCCGACAATGTTTTGTGCACATATGAAGTTTATCCACTTTTACGGAAGTGAGACATTAGAAGATTTAGGTTAACATGACATTTTGGTTTCCAATGTTACAAAGGAAAAAGTGTTCAAAAACGTTTCTCATCTGCAACAAGTGCTATTGATTAGATGGAATAAGCAGCATCTCTTCTTCTTTTTCCAGATCCTGTCTCACAACCTGATGGTGGTCATGGCCATGCAGTTCCCCAGTGACTTCACCCCTGAGGTTCATGTGTCCATGGACAAGTTCCTGGCTGCTGTGGCTCTGGCCCTGTCTGAGAAGTACAGATGAACTGCAGGCAGCAGCTCCAACCTGCAGGGAGACTGACTCTCTGTCAGTGATCATAAATAAACAAAATATCACATGAAATCAACATTCTCCTGGTTGTTCTTCACTTTTTTTTAAGTGCAATTCTAAACTCTTTTCAAAATTTACACCCAAAATGTTTGCAATCAGTAGTTTTGAAAATAATTAAGTTTATTTGACTTATACAAATAAGGGGAGAGAAAGAAACAAACTACTGAAAGTAAATTTTGTACCAGCATTTAGTAAAGGCCACATGTTGTCTAACTTGTGGTTACATGGGTGTTTTTAATTTGGAATTGATTTATTCTGAATTAAGTGAATCATTATATTCACGAGCTTCATGTTTACATGGGAAAAACAAGGGATTAAATCAAGCAGTCTGATTGGACAAGGGGCCGCCGTGACGTACTTACAGCTCCCGGAAGTAAACAGAGTTTTTCTCTTCTTTGTTTCCCGATGAACTTTGACGCTACAGCTTTGAAAAATATCCGCGCTGTTAAGCGCCTGTCCATCCGCTAGTTTCATCATATCCAATCCTTCCAAATCTCTCGTGAAATAAACCGTCTCCGTACGAGTTGATCCGCAGGACGCAGGACGCCATCTTGGAATATGACATCATCACGGCAGAGCAGGAGCAGAAAGACTGGAATAAAGTCGCGCCGAATTTACATATAATTCCGAAGGATTAATCAGCCGGTCTGATTCTGAACAAAGTTTTCAGGCTTTACATGGTCATTTTAGAACGGAATTCAGCTTTATTTTGATTTATACAGGAATAACAACTAACATGTAAACGCATGGACTTAAACAGATCCATTTAAATATAGATGTTTTCACTCTCTATTCATGTTTTGCTGTTATTTACTTAAAAAGTTGAAAGTTAACATTTTTTCTTCACAATTCGAGATTTAAGATAATGATGTTCACAGTGGGGCAACCTTCAATGTATTTTTGGTAAGTGTATTTATACTTGACAAAAACATAATCAAGAGTTTGTCTAGTTTTCTGAGACAGACTGAAAATGAAAAGTTTTATTTAGAGTCAACACATTAAGTCTGTCAAACAAACAAAAATCAACTATTAGTCATGAATATTAATATAATTAAATTTACAGAATAACCAGAAGATAGGAATGAATGAATTATGCCTGTATTAGTCCCACAAGGGGAAATTTCATTTCAGAAACTGTCACATTATATTTTTAGCGATTTCACAGTTCACTAATATTAATAGTTCCAAAGCTTTTCATGATGTATTTCCAAAAACTTATTTAAAACATGGACATATATACAATTTTAAATGTTAAAATAATTACAACCAAGATATGGAAGAGTTTGAATTTCAGAATTTGAATGTCTCATTTGGAAAAAAATTAAAAACATCAATTCTGATTTGAACTCAAAGTAACACATAAAAAAAAAAAATACTCAAATTCTGTTTATGTGCAATTTAACCTTTTGTGAGTATTTCTTTTCTGATAAAACTTACAGCATATAATCTACATTTTAATCATAAACATCACTGAATATGCTCACACTTAGTTTTGTTTCTACTACTACTTCTATTTCATGGCTTTGTCCTGTGTGACTATGGTTACATTTTGCCTGAAATTAAAAAAAAAAAAAAAAATATATATATATATATATATATATATATATATATATATATATATATATATATATATATATATCTATATATATATATATGTATTTGTTTGCAAACCAACTTGTTCATTTCATTTCAAAGGTTGCATTGTTTGTCAGAGAAATAACCTTCAGTCATTGACTGACTGATCAGGTCTCAGTGTTCCCCAGTATGATTATCAGTGTATGAAAAAAGTAATACATTTTCATGATTAAATGAAGTTTTCCAGTGTTTGTTTGAATTTTGGCCTAATTTTGGCATGTTTCTATGAAGGCCAGAGAATAGAAGAGAAGAGTCTGTGGTGGGCTGGATTTGCTTTACAGCATCACGTTTGACATACAATTTTAATTGGGGGAATACTGTATGTGCACTAGAGTAGAATATTTCAAATTTGTCAAATAATTTTCATGATGTATTGAATGGACTTACATTAAACAAACACCAAGCCATGCTTTCCCTTTGGTCAGTTTATGTTATTTTCAGATGAAATGAAAGAAGACACAGCATCTGAGTTCTTGTGCATGTTCTCCTCAGTAGTACGGTTTCTGCAGGGAGGCCACCACACGTTGAGGAACTTCTGGGAACGCTTGCTGGACTTAAGCTGTGAAGTCTTTTCCCACTTGACTGGCAATCACAATGGTCAGGCAGTCGCCCAGGAGCTGCAACACAACACAGCACAGCATGAGGAGGAGGGCTCTTCATGTCAGTCAGTGAGGATTATAATCCCACAGTGATTTCTTACCTTGAAGTTTCCGGGGTCAACCTGCAGTTTCTCGGAGTGCAGCACACTCAGATCTGCAAATTGCGGCCTTGATGTTGTCCATGTTGCTGACGGCCTGCTCCAGACCCTGCAGGACCCACTCTTCCGTGGGCGGCCACCTTTGGGTGGATGTGATGGCAGCAGCGTTTGTAGAGGTTTCCAAAGCTGCCAAAGTACCTCTGAGTCCAGGGGTAGACCACCAGACACCTGAGGAGACATCCAATGACTCTCACTTAGATTGAACAAAACTATACACAAAGAAATTCAAGTCCTAAAACGAAGTGTCACCTGGAAAGAGCAGCAGGACCAACGACATCGTAGTCGATCTTGGAGAAGATGTCCTTGATGGTTGCACGCTCGAAGTCTGTCCACTTGACCATTTTGTCTCTTTGGGTTTGTTCCACTTGTCCTGTGTTGGTCAGCTGCTGAAGCAGGAGACTTTATAGCTGAAAGCTCCTCCCAGATGTGTGCAGCTGGGTGGAGCTGGAGGTGGGACAGCCATTAACATCAGAAAATATCATGAGAAGACACATTACATTATGTAAATTCTGACAAAGGTTGAAGAAAATTTGAACAAGTAACCACAGCTCTTTGGATGCTTTAGGATCAGTGACTGTTTGAAAATAATAATCATAAAAAAAACGGAGCATATAGAACGATTTAATGGATTTTCTCTTATCATCACTTAAGGTTATTTGCGGGACAATTTATATATATATTTTTTTCATTTATTTACTTTTATCTTTGCATGACAATCTTTTCAGTCCAAGATGGCAAAGAGAGATGGTGTTGTATTTAGCTGAGGAACTTCAGGAACAGCAAACCATATGAACAATAAATTAATTAAACTAAAACATAAAAATAGATGCTGATGAGTTCCACAAGTTGTATTTTATCCCAATAACTGATTAGAAAAACGAAATATATATTGCATAATAGCAAAACAATCTCAATAATGGTATTTTAGAATAGGAAATCCAACTCAAAGAATGAAAATTAAATTAAATTTCAAGAAAACTTGTCAAGAATTTCTTGAGATATATAAATGATGACCATTGCATTGACCATATGGATGGCTGCACTTATTAAATGCATTTTATTAATGTGTAAAGCTATTTGAGAAGGTTTTTTTCTGGTCAGGAGGAGGTCGCTGGTATCTTGAGCTCAGATCGTGACTTGGTGAAATGTCAGTGAGATATGACACGTGGAGCTGCGTGGGTTCTGTGGGTTGAATGGTATCAGTGCAGTGTGGACTCTTCTTATCAGTGGCAGAGGTGAGAGGAATGAAGGAGGATCCACCTCCACCTCCTGGGTGTTTCTGACCACAAGGTTTATGTATTGCATGTTACTGTAATGAACCTGCAACAGATTTTCAGATTTGGGATATTTCATCATTGATGTATCCGTCTTGTTACATTTGATATTCATGTTAGGAATAAAGTTGAGTTGTTGAACAGTTTCTGATGCACTTCTTGCATAAAATTGGAGGAACTTTCCGTGACATGAACAAACTCATACAACTCATTCAAATAAAAAGTAAAGAGAAGAAGTCTCAAAAGGTTAATGCACTGTCAACCCTTTTATCACAAAGTAGAAATAAGCTTTCACAGGGAAGTACTGAGATCGTTCACTTTTCATAATTCACTTTGATCATTACTGTAAACTCCACTTACAAAAATTAAAAACTGACCAAAACCAGCCTTTTTCCAATGTTTTAAATTTCTCTTGGAATGAATTCTCGAATTCCTGTCTGATGAATCTCAGTGTGAAACTGGATTAGCATTTCTGGCTGCAGTCGGTTTACATATTTCTTTAAGATGCAAAATTAACTCTGAACACTTAAACTTCTGTTCAAGACAGATATTGGACAATCTGAAGGGACGAACTTAGGCTTCACTTTACTTCAAGGAAAACATTTTTGAAAAAAGTCAAAAATGTTTAAGATCGAATAGGAGGTATAATGTTGCTTCTGTGGTAAGTCAAGAGTGTTTCCATTCAGAAATATGGTCATGCAAACTGACAGCAACTAAATTTCATTATTGGGCATAAAGTATTGAAAAATGTAGATTTAACTGACACACATGCGCCTGTATCTCAAGACAGACACAAGTGGCGTGGGGGCCCTCCTCCTCAGGTGGGTGTGTCCATCCACTGTCTCATGTATATAAACCCCTCAGTCCTCTGTGGAGCCAACAATCAACAGGCAAGATGAGCCTCAGCGCTAAAGACAAGGACACAGTGAATAAACCTTCTGGGCCAAAGTGGCTCCCAGAGCGGGGGACATCGGTGCTGATGCTCTGTCCAGGTAAATATGACTTCATGGCTGATTGATGCTCTTCATGCTCCAATCTCTCATTTTAACTTGTCTTTTCCACCTGCTTCTTCCCCCTCCAGGATGCTGGTGGTGTACCCGCAGACCAAGACTTACTTCTCCCACTGGAAGGACCTGAGACCAGGGTCTGAACCGGTGATCAAGCACGGAGCCACCGTGATGGGTGGAGTGGCTTCTGCTGTGTCCAAGATCGACGACCTGACCGCAGGCCTGATGGAGCTGAGTCAGCTGCATGCCTTCACCCTGAGAGTGGATCCTGCAAACTTCATGGTAGGATCTACAATATTTCATCTTACAAATCCGACAATGTTTTGTGCACATTTGAAGTTTATCCACTTTTACGGAAGTGAGAAATTAGAAGATTTTGGTTAACATGTACATTTTGGTTTCAAATGTTACAAAGGAAAAAAGTGTTCAAAAACGTTTCTCATCTGCAACAAGTGCTATTGATTAGATGGAATAAGCAGCATCTCTTCTTCTTTTTCCAGATCCTGTCTCACAACCTGATGGTGGTCATGGCCATGCAGTTCCCCAGTGACTTCACCCCTGAGGTTCATGTGTCCATGGACAAGTTCCTGGCTGCTGTGGCTCTGGCCCTGTCTGAGAAGTACAGATGAACTGCAGGCAGCAGCTCCAACCTGCAGGGAGACTGACTCTCTGTCAGTGATCATAAATAAACAAAATATCACATGAAATCATCATTCTCCTGGTTGTTCTTCATTTTTTCAGGTGCAATTATAAAATCTTTTCAAACTTAACACCTAAAATGTTTGCAATCAGTAGTTTGAATATAACAACTTTATTTGACTTATGCAAATAAGAGGAGAGAAAGAAACATTAAACTGCTGAAAGTAAATTTTGTACGACACCAGCATTTAGTAAAGACTACATGTTGTCTGACTTGTGGTTACACGGGTGTTTTTAATTTGGAATTGCTTTATTCTGGATTAAGTAATTCTGAAATATATTCACGAGCTTCATATTTATATAGGAAAAACGAGGGACTAAATGAGGCGTTCTGATTGGACGGGGGGGGGGGGGTCGTGACGTACTTACGTCTCCCGGAAGTAAATAGAATTTTTCTCTTCTTTGTTTCCCGATGAACTTTGACGCTACAGCTTTGAAAAATACCCGTGTGTTGTTAAGCGCCTGTCCATCCGCTAGTTTCATTAAATCCAATTCTCCCCACAACTGCCGTTCAAAAAAAATCGTCGCTTGGGTACAGAACGCCATCTTGAAATATTGCGTCATCACGACGGAGCATGCGCAGAAAGACTGCAATGAAGCCGCGCCGAATTTTCATATTCCGAAGCATAAACCTGATAGATCCATTTAATGTAATGTGTATGTTTTGCTGCTATTTACTTAAAAAGTTGAAAGCTTGCATTTTTTCTTCACAATTTGAGCTTTAAAATAATGATGTTCATAGTGGGGCAACCTTCATATGTATTTTTTTGTAAATGTATTTATACTTGACAAAAACATAATCAAGAGTTTGTCTAGTTTTCTGAGACAGACTGAAAATGAAAAGTTTTATTTAGAGTCAACACATAAGCTTTGTCAAAGAAAACAAAAATCAGTTATTCGTCATGAATATGAAATATTATTAAATTTACAGAATAAACAGAAGATAGGAATGAATGAATTATGTCTTTATTAGTCCCACAAGGGGAAATTCATTTCAGAAACTGTCAGATTATATTTCAGGGACTTCACAGTTCACTAATATTATAGTTCCAAAGCTTTTCATGATGTATTTCTAAAAATGTATTGAAAAAAATGGAAAAATATAGATTTCTTAGTGTGAATGACATAATTACAATCAAGAGTTGGAAGAATTTGAATTTCAGACTTTGAACGTCTCATTTGAAAAAAATAAATACATCAATTCTGATCTGAACTCAAAGTAATAAATTAAAAAAAATACTCGAATTCTGTTTAGGGCAATTTAAAACTTTTGTGAGTATTTCCTTTTTGATGTAACTTACAGCATATATCATAAATGTCACTGAATATACTCACACTTAGTTTTATTTTCTACTAGTACTTCTATTTGTTTGCAAAACAACTTCTTCATTTCATTTCAAAGGTTATATTGTTGTCAGAGAAATGACCTTCAGCCATTGACTGATCAGATGTTCAGTCCTTCCCCTAGAGTGAACAGTAGGATTATCAGTGAATGAAAAAAGTAATTAATTTTCATCATTAAATGAAGTGTTCCAGGGTTTATTTCAATTTTGGCCTAATTAAGTCACACTTTATGGCCAGAGAAGATGTGGTGTGTGGGCTGGATTTGCTTCAGAGCATCATATATGTTTGCCATACAATTTGATTTGGGAGAAAATATGTTTACTAGAGTAAAATATTTCAAATTTGTCAAATAGTGTTGATGCTATATTGAATTGACTTTATTAAACAAACACCAAGCCATGCTTTCTCTTTGGTCAGTTTATTGTTTTTTCAGATGAAACAAAAGAAAACAGAGCATCTGAGTTCTTGTGCATGTTCTCCTCAGTAGTACTGTTTCTGCAGGGAGGCCACCACCACGTTGAGGAACTTCTGGAACGCTTGCTGGACTTCAGCTGTGAAGTCTTTTCCCAGCTGACTGGCAATCACAATGGTCAGGCAGTCGCCAGGAGCGGCAACACAACACAGCACAGCATGAGGAGGAGGGCTCTTCATGTCAGTCAGTGAGGATTATAATCCCACAGTGATTTCTTACCTTGAAGTTTCCGGGGTCAACCTGCAGTTTCTCGGAGTGCAGCACACTCAGATCTGCAAATGCGGCCTTGATGTTGTCCATGTTGCTGACGGCCTGCTCCAGACCCTGCAGGACCACTCTTCCGTGGGCGGCCACCTTTGGGTTGGATGTGATGGCAGCAGCGTTGTAGAGGTTTCCAAAGCTGCCAAAGTACCTCTGAGTCCAGGGGTAGACCACCAGACACCTGAGGGAAGCATCCAACACCCTCACTTAGATTGAACAAAACTATACACAAAGAAATTCAAATCCTAAACAAAGCGTCACCTGGAAAGAGCAGCAGGACCAACGACACCGTAGTCGATCTTGGAGAAGATGTCCTGGATGGCTGCACGCTCGAAGTCTGTCCACTTGACCATTTTGTCTCTTTGGGTTTGTTCCACTTGTCCTGTGTTGGTCAGCTGCTGAAACAGGAGAATTTATAGCTGAGAGCTCCTCCCAGATGTGTGCAGCTGGGTGGAGCTGGAGGTGGGACAGCCATTAACATCAGAAAATATCATGAGAAGACACATTGTGTACATTTTGACAGAGGTTGAAGAAAATTTGAACAAGTAACCACAGCTCTTTGGATGCTTTAGGATCATGTGACTGTTTGAAAATAATAATCATAAAAAACGGAGCATATAGAACGATTTAATTGGATTTTCTCTTATCATCACTTAAGGTTATTTGCGGGGACAATTTTATAATTTTATTTTTTCATTTATTTACTTTTTATTTTTGCATGACAATCTTTTCAGTCCAAGATGGCAAAGAGAGATGGTGTGTATTTAGCTGAGGAACAGCAAACCATATGAACAATAAATTAATTAAGCTAAAACATAAAAATAGGTGCTGATGAGTTCCACAAGTTGTATTTCATCCCAATAACTGATTAGAAAACGAAATATATTTTGCATAATAGCAAAACAATCTCAATAATGGTATTTTAGAATAGGAAATCCAACTCAAAGCAACAAAAATTAAATTAAATTTCAAGAAAACTTGTCAAGAATTTCTTGAGATATATAAATGATGACATTGCATTGACCATATGGATGGCTGCACTGATTAAATGCATTTTATTGATGTGTAAAGTTATTTGAGAAACTTTTTTTCTGGTCAGGAGGAGGTCGCTGGTATCTTGAGCTCAGATCGTGACTTGGTGAAATGTCAGTGAGATATGACACGTGGAGCTACGTGGGTTCTGTGGGTTGAATGGTATCAGTGCAGTGTGGACTCTTCTTATCAGTGGCAGAGGTGAGAGGAATGAAGGAGGATCCACCTCCACCTCCTGGGCGTTTCTGACCACAAGGTTTATGTATTGCATGTTACTGTAATGAACCTGCAACAGATTTCAGATTTGGGATATTTCATCATTGATGTATCTGTCTTGTTACATTTGATATTCACGTTAGGAATAAAGTTCAGTTGTTGAACAGTTTCTGATGCACTTCTTGCATAAAATTGGAGGAACTTTCCGTGACATGAACAAACTCATACAACTCATTCAAATAAAAAAGTAAAGAGAAGAAGTCTCAAAAGGTTAATGCACTGTCAACCCTTTTATCACAAAGTAGAAATAAATGCTTTCACAGAGAAGTACTGAGATCGTTTCACTTTTCATGAATTCACTTCGATCATTACTGTAAACTCCACTTACAAAAATGAAAAACTGACCAAAACTAGCCTATTTTTAAATAAATAAATTTCTCTTGGAATGAATTCTCGAATTCCTGTCTGAAACTGGATTAGCATTTCTGGCTGCAGTCGGTTTACATATTTCTTTAAGATGTCAAATTAATTCTGAACATTAAACTTCTGTTCAAGACAGATATTGGACAATGTGAAGGGATGATCTTAAGCTTGACTTTACTTAAAGGTGACTTTTAAAGCACTGGCTATTTTTTCATGCTGATTTAATGCAAATATGCATGTATTTATTTGGTGACACTTTACTTGAAGCACCCTGTATAACACATTATAAGTACATTTATAAAGTATTATAATGCCATTATAGCAATGTGTAGCTATAGTTATAAACATTCATAAATTATCACAATGCTTTACAGCATCAACTAGGGCCAGGACCTAACCCTAACCCTATGTTGTATAGTGGGTTATAAAGCATTTTGATCATTTATAAGTGTTTATAACTACTTATAATGTGTTATACAGGGGTGCTTCAAGTAAAGTGTTACCAAAAATGTAGATTTAACTGACACACATGCCTGTATCTCATGTCAGACATGAGTGGTGTGGGGGCCTCCTCCTCAGGTGGGTGTGTCCATCCACTGTCTCATGTATATAAACCCCTCAGTTCCTCTGTGGAGCCAACAATCAACAGGCAAGATGAGTCTCAGCGCTAAAGACAAGGACACAGTGAAAACCTTCTGGGCCAAAGTGGCTCCCAGAGCGGGGGACATCGGTGCTGATGCTCTGTCCAGGTAAATATGACTTCATGGCTGACTGATCTTCTTCATGCTCCAATCTCTCATTTTCAACTTTCCTTTTCCACCTGGTCTACCTTCTCCAGGATGCTGGTTGTGTATCCTCAGACCAAGACTTATTTCTCCCACTGGAAGGATCTGAGCCCCGGGTCTGCGCCTGTGCAGCTCCACGGAGCCACTGTGATGGGTGGAGTGGCTGAGGCTGTGGGGAAAATTGATGACCTGACCTCAGGCCTGGTGGAGCTGAGTCAGCTGCATGCCTTCACCCTGAGAGTGGATCCTGCAAACTTCAAGGTATTCATTCAGCTTTCAATCGAATTTGAAGTGAGTTAAAAATGAAAAAAACAAGGATCTATGATTTGTTAAATGCAATTCCTGTCTTTCTCCAGATCCTGTCTCACAACCTGATGGTGGTCATGGCCATGCAGTTCCCCAGTGACTTCACCCCTGAGGTTCATGTGTCCATGGACAAGTTCCTGGCTGCTGTGGCTCTGGCCCTGTCTGAGAAGTACAGATGAACTGCAGGCAGCAGCTCCAACCTGCAGGGAGACTGACTCTCTGTCAGTTTCAATAAAACATGAAATAAAAAATATTGTTGTGGTTGTTTTTGGGAACTGTTGAATTTCATTTGTCTCAAATCACCTGAATAAATCAACAACAAACCGAAAAAGTATGCACCATTATTCATGAAGCGTTACAAAAAATCCTACATTTTTTGACAAAAGGAAGTGACAGCTTAAATTATTGTCAAAAATGATTCTGTGCAAGGATATATAGGGGCAGACAGGGGAAACATGGGGACATATAGTTGAAGCCCATCCTCCGATCCCCCTTTTTAAAAAGGGGAACCACCACCCGAGTCTGCCAATCGAGAGGCACCGTCCCCCGAACGCCACGCGATGTTGAAGAGACGTGTCAACCAAGATAGTCCCTGCACATTCAGAGACTTGAGGTACTCAGGGCAAATCTCCTCCACCCCCCAGTGCCTTGCCACCGAGGAGCTTACCAGCCACCTCGGTGACTTCAGCTTGGGTGATGGACGAGCCCACCTCTGAGACCTCAGCCTCTGCTTCCTCTGCGGAAGACGTGGCGATGGGATTGAGGAGGTCCTCGAAATATTCCTTCCACCGTCCAACAATATCCCCAGTTGAGGTCAGCAGCTCCCCACCTCCAGTGTAAACAGTGTAATGGAGACCCGCTTTCCCCTCCTGAGGCGCTGGGCGGTTTGCCAGAATTTTTTCGAGGCTGACCAGTCGTCCTCCTTCATAGCCTCCCTGAATTCCTCCCAGACCCGAGGCTCCTTCTCCCCCAACGAGGTGACATTCCATGCCCCTAGAGCTAGTCTCTGTGTCCGAGGATCGGGTCGCCGGGCACCCTGCTGTCGACTGCCACCCAATCATTGCACCCGGCCCCTACGGTTCCCTCAGCGGGTGGTGGGTCCGCTGGAGTGTGGGCCCGCGTTGTCCCTTCGGGCTGAGCTCGGGCGGGCCCCATGGACAAAGGCCCGGTCGCCAGGCGCTCGATTGTGAGTCCCAAGCCCAGGGCTGGCTCCAGGATGGAGCCCCGGCTGCGCCATACCAGGCGACATCACGGTCCAAGATGTAAACTTCTCTATAGAGGCTGTTGACTTGCCCTTCATCTGGCCCATCACCCAGGACCTCTTTGCTATGGGAGACCCTACCAGGGGCATGAAGCCCCCAACAACATAGCTCCTTGGATCACGCAGGCACTCAAACTCCCCCACCTCTTTAAGGTGGCAGGTAACGGGGGAGGACTTCAGAGCATTAAGCCCCCACCATCATATCTGACAGCGAGGAGGCCTGTCTTGTGCTTGTCTTAAAAACAGCAACAACAAAATTTTATGAGGGATAAATCATCAATATTTATTTTAATCAAACTTTGCATGACAGTCAGTGGAGCTTGGAAACATGGAGATATGTCCTTAGGGCCCTTTACACAGGTCTTCAGTCAGCTTCACTGTCCTCAAAGCAGCCGCAGAGCTGCTTTTTCTGACATGATGCTTCATTAACAACTGTTCAATCAGTCAGAGAAATTAGGATGGAATTAGAAATTTGGAATGTTTTACAGATTGTCCAGTCTGGACAATGAACTTTAATGATAATGAACATGAACAGGTATTTTCACAGTTGATTTATTTCAATGAGTATTTCATAATGTTTTTTTTTTATTAATAGTTTTTTCAGTAATCAAAATAATGTAAAAGTTTCGATTTTTATGTCAAACACAATGTAGTTTAGACTCAAAGGCTGCTTTGGAAAGAAAAACTTCAGAATCTGGTGAATGCCTTGCATTGTTGTTGTTTTTTTTAATGAAAATTTCTTTCATTTTTTTTTTTACATTTAAAATTTGATTTGATTTGAAATGTGGGAGGAAAATGATCTTTCCCTTTGACAGAAAAAGTAAAAAACAACCTGCTGTTGTTGCACTGTGTTATCTGGTCCAGCTGTAGCACCTCCAATCTTTGGGAGGATGTCCTGATGTGACCCCGGTCCTGGATCAAAAGCTGCAGCTTCTTCAAGCAAGTGATTACGATATTTTGTTTTGTTTTTCCTCCTCTTTCAGTTATAGTGGTTTATAAGTTTTTTTCTTTTTCTGTGTGTGTGAGATTTTAAGACAAACAAAATTTGAATTATTCCATAAACAACCAGGACAATGATGTTCATTTCATATTTTATTGAAGATGACAGAGAGTCAGTCTCCTGCAGGGTGGAGCTGCTGTCTGCAGGTCACCGGAACTTCTCAGACAGGGCCAGACCCACGAGAGTCAGGAACTTGTCCACGGACACCTGAACCTCAGGAGTGAAATCCTTGGGGAACTGCTTGGCCATGACCACCATCAGGTTGTGAGACAGAATCTGAGGAAAGACAGGAACGAAATTGTAATGATCTCAGATATATGGATCAAAAAAAAAAAAAAAAAAACTCAGTTGAGATGGGCTTGAAAGCTGAATGTTACCTTGAAGTTTGTCGGATCCACTTTCAGACTGAAGGCATGCAGCTCACTGAGATTCTGCAGACCTGCAACCAGGTCGTCGATCTTCTCCACAGCTTCAGCCACTCCAGCCATCACTTTGGCTCCGTGCTGGGTGACCGGGGCAGACCGGGGCTCAGGTCCTGCCAGTGGGAGAAGTAAGTCTTGGTCTGCGGGTACACCACCAGCATCCTGGGAGCCGCAACACACACTTCAGTCAGCTTGCTGCCAAATGAGGGGGGTTAAAATAAAAATTAAGATAAAGAGCCATGAAGTCATATCTACCTGGACAGAGCATCAGCACCGATGTCCCCCGCTCTGGGAGCCACTTTGGCCCAGAAGGTTTTCACTGTGTCCTTGTCTTTAGCGCTGAGGCTCATCTTGATCACTTGCTTTGATTGTTGCTCCGGAGTCCAGAAGCTGCGGCTTTTTATAGGTGATCAGGACCGGGGTCACATCAGGACATCCTCCCCAAAGACTGGAAGTTCTCATCAGGACACGAGCCAGAGGAGGTGCAACAGCTGGACCAGATACCAACACAATGCAACAACAGTAGTTTGATTTGTTTTTTCTTTTTTATTTTTCTGTACAACGGGAAAGATCGTTTTCTCACAAATTTTAAATCAAACCAAACTCGATTTCTGAAGCACATTTCACATTAAAAGAAAAAAACGCAATTCGTTTACCAGATCGGAACAGCTTTTCTCCGCAAATTATTCCTCCTGTTTACTAAAGCAGACAAACTACAATGTGTTTGACATGAAAATTGTAAATGTTGCATTATTTTGATTGTTGAAAAAAATAGAACAGATATTATGAAATATCAATTGAAATAAATTACCAGTGAATTATCTGTTCCTGATCATTACAAATTAGTTCATCAAGATTCGACGATTTGTAAAATATTCCAAATCATCCCAGTTAATTTCTCTGACTGAACATTTGAAGCCAAGCAGCTCAGCAGTGCTTTGAGGACAGTGAAGCTGACTGAAGACCTGTGGAAAGGCATATCTCCATGTTCCCAAGGTCCAGTGGCTGTCATGCAAAGTTTGTTTTAAAATTAATATTGATAATTTATTCTTCATTGGTGTAAAAAAAAAAATAAAAAAATACAAGCCTCCTCCTGTCAAACATGATTGTGGGAACGTAATGCTCTGTTTTTCAGTTAATCACCATGAAAAAGAGCAAGACATTAAGATGCTCAGCGCGGATTGAAAGCAGTTGATTGTTTTTATAGTCATATTTGTCTTTGTAGGAATTCTGTACAAATCCTCGAAACTGTAATTGCAGTATCATGAAGGTAACTCCACTGTTCAGTTTTTTTCGATCGGTATTTCATTATATCTGAATTCTTTTTTATTTGTTGGGTTTTGTTTTCAGCAATAAAAATGTGACCGTTTGAATTCTTATGTCAAACAACGTACTTTGGCTGCTTTAGTAAACTTGAGAAATAATTTGTTGAAAGAGGCGGTTCTGAATTTGGTAAATGCGTTGCGTCCTTTTTTTTTTAATTTAATATGAAAAGTTCTTTCAAAATAAAGTTTGACCTTAATTTGAAATGTGCGAAAAAAAAGATCTTTCCAGGTTTGGCAACAAAGAAAAAGAAATAATCGAACTGTTGTTGCACTGTGTTGTTATCTGGTCCAGCTGTTGCACCTCCTCTGGCTCGTGGCCTGATAAGAACCTCCAATCATTGGGGAGGATGTCCTGATGTGACCCCGGTCCTGGATCACCTAAAAGCCCGCAGCTTCTGGAAGTAAGTGTTCAAGATGTGTTTTTTCCCCTCCTGTTTAAATACTAATGGTTTTTAAGTGTGTGTTTTTTTTCCGTGTGTAAGACAAATAAATTTTAAATGATCCCATAAACAACCAGGACAATGATGTTCACTTCATATTTTATTGAAGATGACAGAGAGTCAGTCTCCCTGCAGGTTGGAGCTGCTGTCTGCAGGTCATCGGAACTTCTCAGACAGGGCCAGACCCACGAGAGTCAGGAACTTGTCCACGGACACCTGAACCTCAGGAGTGAAATCCTTGGGGAACTGCTTGGCCATGACCACCATCAGGTTGTGAGACAGAATCTGAGGAAAGACAGGAACGAAATTGTAAATGATCTCAGATATATGGATAAAAAAAAAAAAAAAAAACTCAGTTGAGATGGGTTTGAAAGCTGAAAGTACCTTGAAGTTTGTCGGATCCACTTTCAGACTGAAGGCATGCAGCTCACTGAGATTCTGCAGACCTGCAACCAGGTCGTCGATTTTCTCCACAGCTTCAGCCACTCCAGCCATCACTTTGGCTCCGTGCTGGGTGACCGGGGCAGACCCGGGGCTCAGGTCCTGCCAGTGGGAGAAGTAAGTCTTGGTCTGCGGGTACACCACCAGCATCCTGGGAGCCGCAAAACACTTAAGTCAGCTTGCTGCCAAACGAGGGGGTTAAAATAAAAGTTAAGATAAAGAGGCATGAAGGCATATCTACCTGGACAGAGCATCAGCACCGATGTCCCCCGCTCTGGGAGCCACTTTGGCCCAGAAGGTTTTCACTGTGTCCTTGTCTTTAGCGCTGAGGCTCATCTTGATCACTTGCTTTGATGTTGCTCCGGAGTCCAGAAGCTGCGGCTTTTTATAGGTGATCAGGACCGGGGTCACATCAGGACATCCTCCCCAAAGACTGGAAGTTCTCATCAGGACACGAGCCAGAGGAGGTGCAACAGCTGGACCAGATAACAACACAATGCAACAACAGCAGTTTGATTTGTTTTTATTCTTCTTCCTTTTCAGCCGAATGGAAAAGATAGTTTTTCTCGCAATTTTTTAAATAATAAAAAAACTTTATTTATCATATTGAAAAATAAAAGAAACAACGCAATGCATTCACCGAATTCAGAACAGTTTTTCTCTGCTAATATTTCTCAAGTTTGTAAAGTAGAATTTGTGTATTAACTACATTGTGTTGACATGACAATTCAAATTGTCACATCATTTTAATTGTTGGAAAAAAAACCCAAATACAATACATAACAGATATTGTAAAATACTGATTGAAATAAATGAACTGTGAAGTTACCTGTTCATTAATTAAGTTCATTGTCCAAACTGGACAATTAAAAAAAAAAAATCCAAAACATTCCAGCCAATTCCATCCTAATTTCTCTGACTGATTGAACAGTTGTTTCAATGAAGCCAACATGTGAGAAACAGCAGCTCAGCAGCTGCTTTGAGGAACGTGAAAACTGACTGAAGACCTGTAAAGGGCTGTTCCCAAGCTCCACTGGCTGTCATGCATAGTTTGATTAAAATAAATATTGATTATTTATCCTTGGTGTAAAACAAAAAAAAGACAAGCCTCCTCCTGTCAAACATGATTGTGGGAACATGATTCTCTGCGGCGTTTTTCACATAGTTGATCACCATAAAAAAAGAACAAGACATCAAGATGCTCAGCCCATTAGGAAGCGGTGACTGTTTTTATAGCCATGTTCGTCTTTATTGGAATACTGTACAAATCGTCGAGTCTTGATTAACTGTAATGTAGTAATCATGAACAGGTAACTACTGTTCATTTATTTCGATTTGCATTTCATGATATCTGATTTTTTTTTTCAGAAATTAAAATGTGACCGTTTGAATTCTGATGTCAAACAACACGGTTTACACAAGGCTGCTTTAGTAAACTTGAGCCAATTATTTGGGAGAAAGGCGGCTGTGAATTTGGCAAATGCGTCGCGTTCTTTTTTTTTTATTTTATTTTAATATGAAAAGTTCTTCAAAATAATACTGACTTAATTTGGAATGCGCGGAAAAAATATCTTTCTGGAAAGAAAGACAAATAAATAATCGAACTGTTGGTGCATTGTGTTGTTATCTGGTCCAGCTGTTGCACCTCCTCTGGCTCGTGTCCTGATGAGAACTTCCAGTCTTTGGGGAGGATGTCCTGATGTGACCCCGGTCCTGATCACCTATAAAAAGTCGCAGCTTCTGGACTCCGGAGCAACAATCAAAGCAAGTGATCAAGATGAGCCTCAGCGCTAAAGACAAGGACACAGTGAAACCTTCTGGGCCAAAGTGGCTCCCAGAGCGGGGGACATCGGTGCTGATGCTCTGTCCAGGTAGATATGACTTCATGACTCTTTATCTTAATTTTTATTTTAACCCCCCTCATTTGGCAGCAAGCTGACTGAAGTGTGTTGCGGCTCCCAGGATGCTGGTGGTGTACCCGCAGACCAAGACTTACTTCTCCCACTGGCAGGACCTGAGCCCCGGGTCTGCCCGGTCACCCAGCACGGAGCCAAAGTGATGGCTGGAGTGGCTGAAGCTGTGGAGAAGATCGACGACCTGGTTGCAGGTCTGCAGAATCTCAGTGAGTTGCATGCCTTCAGTCTGAAAGTGGATCGACAAACTTCAAGGTACTTTCAGCTTTCAAGCCCATCTCAACTGAGTTTATTTTTTTAATCCATTGTTTGTTTATTATATATCTGAGATCATTTACAATTTCGTTCCTGTCTTTCCCCAGATTCTGTCTCACAACCTGATGGTGGTCATGGCCAAGCAGTTCCGCAAAGATTTCACTCCTGAGGTTCAGGTGTCCATGGACAAGTTCCTGACTCTCGTGGGTCTGGCCCTGTCTGAGAAGTTCCGATGACCTGCAGACAGCAGCTCCCACCTGCAGGGAGACTGACTCTCTGTCATCTTCAATAAATATGAAGTGAACATCATTGTCCTGGTTGTTTATGGGATCATTTAAAATTTCATTTGTCTCAAAATCTCACACCAAAAAATGTTTAATATTCTTAAGGATGTTTCCAAAAAAATTCTACCTTTATCCCTTTCAAAAAAAAAAAAACAAAAAAGTGATAGGTTATAATTCTCTTTTCTGGCACATTTGGGTTCAGACAGAAATGTGACGGGATACATTGAGCACTTGAATGTTTTTCAAACCTTTGATTTTCCCATTGATTCCGACAGTTTTCAGAGGGATGAAAAGTTCTGGACATGACAGTTTTTCTTCAAATGTAATCAAAACGGACTCTTTTTTTTTCCTCCACAAGGATGCCTCTTGTACATCATCTTATTTTCTTTTGGGAGACACTTGTGTCATTTCTGGTCAAAGAAAACCTTTGTGGTGAATTAAAACTAGTGTTAAGCCAAAATTTGGCTGAAGAATGAAACATAACAGTGACACTATAACTCATATTAGCAGACTGTTATTAACAATACTTCAAAGAGTAAGCCATTTGTCAAGTATAAGTCAAGTCGATGGTCCTCAGACTGTTGCAGAAAACAGACTTACCTCCTTGACCTCCTTTAACCCCAACAAGTGCATCCCACCTCCTCACTCCACTTACGTCACTAAACCACGCCCCTTCCAACACGTGGCCACTTTGTTTTGCACACACACACACCACACACACACACACACACACACACACACACCACACCACACACACACACACAATAATAATAATATTATTATTATTATTATTATTATTATTATCATTATTATTATTATTATTATTATTATATTATTATATTGCTAAAAATGTATAAAATAAGTAACATAAAAAATAAAAATAAACTGAAGAAACTAGTAAAATAGCTATAACAGCTTCAATCACGAGAAAGTGAAAAATAGAAAAACCTCTAAAAACGGCAACATTTTGAGAAAAGATTAAAATGCCTCCAACGGCAACAAATAAAAGAAATGACTTAAAATGAAAATTATAGAACTAAAAAAAAAACCTAACTTCACGAGATTTATTGTCCTGATTTGTAGCGTTTAGCTCCATGGCTCGAGACCCACCCTGCACTCAGAGACCAGAGGTCACCTCGGGACGCACGAGCCCTGCACTGAGGTGACCTCACGTGACCTGGAGTGAAACGCTCGCGCTGCTCGTCTACAAACCGAAGACCCGGGGAGCTGTGAGGTATAACTGAGTTTATGGTCCAGGGAGGAGGGTTTGCAGCGGGATGCGTTCGTGCGCGGTGTGTTTTGGAAAGATGATTGACGAGGCGCGCGCTGTCTGACTCACGCATCTTTTTACAAGCGAGTTAAACACGCACGACATGGTGAGGGAAAACAGTATGCCGGGCTTCTTCCAATATGTTTGTTTTGTTGTGAATTCGAGTGCAGTTGGAGAGAGCTGTCATTTCACTGTGAAGTGAGTTGAGTTCTTAATTATGGAATAAATATGAGACATTAAATCTCATCAGTCCATCAAACCACATAAGACACCTAACATGGTGCTTTCCTTCATTACACTATTGTTAATGTGAAGACATACTTAAAGAAAATGTGCATTTTGAATGGGTGTGGCCATCTGAAATGAAAGATAATGCAGTATCACAAATCCTGAACCATGAGGGCCACGCCTGAGACTTTTAGACTTCAGTTAATAAACCAGCACTTTGTCTTCAGAGCTTTTTTTTTAGTTGTTGCTTTCTCATTAAAGGTGGACAGTTTTAATGCAAACAATGAAAGAACATCAAATCAATTTTTAATTCCTCAGGCAAATCTGTGCAATTTGAAATAAACATCTGCACTTGAATATGAATCCTTCTTTCCTACTTTCATTTTGAATATTCTAGTTTCCTGTTGTAATATTCTCATGCAGACTTAACCTTGCTACAAAATTCAGAACTTCTTCTTTGGAGATTTTTAAACTGCGGGCTTCAGCATCAGATCGTCTTCTTCCTATTCCCTCCCTCCAAACACCAGTTCCTTGCATGTCCTTCCTCACTGCATCCACGAACCTTATTTCCCAACCTCAGCATTCTTTTCCCTGGCATCCATGTGATGTGAGCATGAAGAAAAGAAAAGTCTTGCATAGTTATTTGATTCATTTTATTGAGCGAACCTATCAGTGTTAAAGCGGGTTGTGGATATATGAGGCTGGATGTCCTCCTCCTCTGGATTTATCGGTATTTCTCAGACATAGCCAGAGCGATCTGCTGCAGGAACTTGTCCATGGAGACGTGCACCTCTGGAGTGAAGTCATTGGGGAAGTAGACGGCCATCACCAGCATCATGTTGTGGAAGAGGGTCTGTCAGCAGAGAAAGGCGCACAGTCAGCCTCCATGCCTGCAGAAATGTCCTTTACGCTGCGTAACAGGTGGCTGTTCCAAAGCTCTCACCCTGTGGTTGGCAGGGTCCAGCCTCAGCTTCAGAGCGTGCAGCTCTCCCAGCTCGGCCAGGCCTCCGACAAGGTCGTCGATCTTTGACACGGCGTCTCCGACAGCGTTCATCATGTTGGCACCGTGCTTCTTCACTTGCGCGGAGTTAGGACCGAGATCGGTGAAATGGGTGAAGTAAATCTTAGTCTGGGGGTAGGCGGCCAGCATCCTGAGGACATGAAGCAACGAGGATATCACAATGTCACCACGTTCTGAGCATCAAACTTTACTTTGTGTTGAGAATGAGGCAGAGCAACCAACCTGGCCAGAGAATCGCCTCCCATCTCAGAGGCCTTCGGGGCCATTTTCTTCCAGAAGCCGGCCACCACGGACTTGTCCGTTGCGTTGAGACTCATCTTTGCCTTTTCTTCAGCTCGTCAGGAAATATTCCGATATGAAAATGTTGGTAGAGACACGTGCTGCAGCCTGCTTTTATGCAGCCATTCTGCACCGCACCCCAAGATTCAGTTCTAACCACGCCTGTTTGAGCAAATATGGCAAATGTTTTCAACCCCCTTCTTGAGATAAAGACAAACACAGCCCCTTTAATTGTGTAGTTGAATTATTTTATATGTCATTATTTGTAATATCTTAAATTGCATGCCTCTTGCATAAAATTCCTAAATTAAGTTGTGCAAGTTTTAATCTGACTGAATTGAACTGAAATTTCAAGTTGGTATTTCATATATTAAAAAAATAAATAAAATATGAATGAAGGACCTCACTGTCAAAAAAAATGGAATCGAGTGGTGTTTTCTTAAATATTTATTTGAATATTGCATAAACTGAAGGTTAGTTATGAGTGAAGCATGCAGAGAGTCTGAATGTCACAAAACTTTAAACAATAAACTGAATGAAATGTATCTCCAATCAATTTTTTAATCGCAAGGAATCACTTTTTTTATTGTCACCATTAATGTAAATGACCTGGCACAAAATGGATTCGTCTTGAAAAAAACTTCGTGTTTTGTTTTGGTTTTTTTTCCAGTAATGTAATTGAACATCTTAACCCAGCTTTATCGTCGTCTGTGGAGTTCCAGGGCTGAGATGGTGGCACGGAGTAATTAATCAAAACCTCCAGACGAGTCTGGCGAAAAGTATCTGATCATTATCTGGTGAAAATGAACTCAATAAATCCGCAATGTGGTCACGTGACTGAGCAGACGGATCGAGAGCGCAGCAGATTGCTGCTTTCACCCATTTCATTACATTATTCTTAATGTGAAGACATCTTTTTTTTAAAAAAATGTGCAATTTCAATAGACGTGGTCATGAAAGATAATGCAGTATCACAAATCCCGAACCATGAGGGCCACGCCTGAAACTTTTAGGCTTCAGTTAATAAACCAGCACTTTGTCTTCAGAACTTTTTCAAAGTTGTGGCTCTTTCATTAAAGGTTTTCGCAGACAGTTTTAATGCAAACTATGAAAGAACAACAAATAGGCTATGTGCAATTTAAAATCAACATCTACACTTAAATATGAATCCTTCTTTCCTCTTTTCATTTGAATATTCTAGTTTCCTGTTGTAACATTTTCATGCAGACTTAACTTTGTTAAAAATTCTGAATTTTTTTGGTCATTTTACACTGTGGGCTTCAGCATCAGATCGTCTTCTTCCATTCTCTCCCTCAAACACCAGTTCCTTGCATGTCCTTCCTCACTGCATCCACGAACCTACTCAGTCCCCCAGCAACCCTTTCCCTCTCATCCTCCATGCAAACTCAACACATCATGTGATGTGAGACAGAGGAAAATGAAGAAAAGACAAAGTCTTGCATATTTCTTTGATTCATTTTATTGACCAAACCCTTCAGCATAAAAGCGGGTTGTTGATATATGAGGCTGGATGTCCTCCTCCTCTGGATTTATCGGTATTTCTCAGACATATCCAGAGCGATCTGCTGCAGGAACTTGTCCATGGAGACGTGCACCTCTGGAGTGAAGTCAGCGGGGAAGTAGACGGCCATCACCAGCATCATGTTGTGGAAGAGGGTCTGTCAGGAGAGAAAGGCGCACAGTCAGCCTCCATGCCTGCAGAAATGTCCTTTACGCTGCGTAACAGGTGGCTGCTCCAAAGCTCTCACCTTGTGGTTGGCAGGGTCCAGCCTCAGCTTCAGAGCGTGCAGCTCTCCCAGCTCGGCCAGGCCTCCGACAAGGTCGTCGATCTTTGACACGGCGTCTCCGACAGCGTTCATCATGTTGGCACCGTGCTTCTTCACTTGCGCGGAGTTAGGACCGAGATCGGTGAAGTGGGTGAAGTAAATCTTAGTCTGGGGGTAGGCGGCCAGCATCCTGAGGACATGAAGCAACGAGGATATCACAATGTCACCACGTTCTGAGCATCAAACTTTACTTTGTGTCGAGAATGAGGCAGAGCAACCAACCTGGCCAGAGAATCGCCTCCCATCTCAGCGGCCTTCGGGGCCATTTTCTTCCAGAAGCCGGCCACCACGGACTTGTCTGTTGCGTTGAGACTCATCTTTGCCTTTCTTCAGCTCGTCAGGAAATATTCCGATATGAAAATGTTGGTAGAGACACGTGCTGCAGCCTGCTTTTATGCAGCCATTCTGCACCGCACCCCAAGATGCAGTTCTAACCACGCCTGTTTGAGCAAATATGGCAAATGTTTTCAACCCCCTTCTTGAGATAAAGACAAACACGGCCCCTTTTAATTGTGTAGTTGAATTATTTAATCAAGATATGTAATTTCTAATAACTTAATTTGCATGCTTTTTGCGTAAAATTCACAAATTAAACTGTGCAAGTTTTAATCTGACTGAATTGAACTGAATTTAACTGAAGTATGAAATAAATGATGAATGAAGAACCTTAGTCATAAAAAAGGAATCTCGTGGTGTTTTCCTTGCGTATTTATTAAAGGCTTGCATATACTGAGATATGATGAAGATTAGTAATGAGTGAAGGAGAGAGTCTGAATTTCACAAAACTTTAAAAAACTGAATAAAATTGATCTCCAAGAAGTAATAAGTTTTGATGTTCACCATTAGTTTAATGGCCCGGGATAACGATTGATTCGTCTTGAAAAAAGAAATATTATCGTGCTTTGTTTTTTCCTAATGTAAATAACCCTAACCACCCAGTTTCCGTCGTCTGTGGTGTTGCAGGGCTGAGATTGTGACATGGAGTAATTAATCAAAACCTCCAGATTACAGAGTCTCGCCAAAAAGTATCTGATCATTATCTGGTGAAAATTAACTCAATAAATCCACAATGTGGTCACGTGACTGAGCGGACGGATCGAGAGCGCAGCACCATCATTTACTACAGAGAAGCTCCATGTCGGGGAAAGTGGACCCCAGGTTCTGGACGGGATATTGCTCCTTTCTATACTCTTATAACATCTTCTACTTTTGTATTATTTGTCGATTTGTGATCGTATTCAGTTCAAAACTTGCAATTGCGTTATTATCTGTACACTTTCAGACGTCTGATCACCTTTTCTTGGCTCAGAGACACTTTTTTTTCCCCTTTTTGGAAACTTGCATGACCGCAGCCGTCCTGGCGGGATGGGTGGACTTTGTTTTTCGGTCTATTTCCATCCACTAATCCAGCTTCCCATCCAGCAGCCATACAGCCTGGACAGGTCGGCTGCCATCACAGGAGGACAATATTTGTAGGTGCAGTCATAAATTTGGTTATTATTGCTTTCCAGTGCGATCGTTCACATAATGATTCAATAAATTATCATAAGTCCATCAGTATATAAAACCAACTGAACAATGATGCTTTCCTCTTAATGTGATTTCATGCTTTCATCAACATTCACACTTTCAGATGTATGAAAGAGTGGAACATTGTTCACTATTAGCTGTGAAGACATCTTTTAAAAATGGGCAATTTCAGAACAGTGGGCGTGGCCATCTGAATGAAAGATAATGCAGTATCACAAATCCTGAACCATGAGGGCCACGCCTGAAACTTAATTGACTTTAGTTAATAATAGAGCATTAAAAAAAACAAAAAAAATTGTTTAACTTGTAGCTCTCTCATTAAAGGTTTCATAGCTATTTAAATGCAAACAATAAAAGAAGAATAACAATTCAAACTTAACTTTTTCAGGGCAAATCTGCATTTAAAATATCTGAACTTGAATATGAATCATTCTTTCCTCTTTTCATCTGGCATATTTTAGTTTCCTGGTGTAATATCTTCATGTTCAGACTTAACTTTATTACAGTACAAATTCATAAACTCCTTTTTTGTCATTTTTACACCAGCAGATTGTCTTCTTCCCATTCCCTCTCTCCAAACACACATTCCTTGCATGTCTTCACTGCACCCACGAACCTTCTTCCTCATTCCCCAGCATCCTTTTCCCTGTCATCCTCCCTTCACAAATGACCAAAATCAACAATAGTCAGTCAGTTTTAATAAGTAAAGTAAAACCCAAGGATGGCTCTCTTTTTATTTTGTGCTCGAGTTTTGTGTAGATTTTATACTGTTTGTTCTATGATTATGTGTTTGGTAATTATTTTCAGTTTATTTATTGTTTATTTCAGTTTTATTTTCAATTGAAACAATGATTTGTGTTTTGAGACATTCATACAAGTGAGCTTGGATGATAGATGGGGCAGGAGCACGAGAACCAAGTTAGTAAATATAAACATTTTGTGTTTGGTTTTTGTCGTTCTTTTCTTTTCTTTCTTTTTTTTTTTTTTTTTTGCACACTCTTAAATTATTTCTGTAACTTCCAGCAGCAGCAGTTTTAATAAATACAGAATTTCATGATTTCATTTCATAATTTGATAACGACTGAAGGCGAGTAATAAATAATAAATAAATAAATAAATAAATAAATAAATAAATAGTTAGAATCATATTTTAGGAATAATGTTAAAGAGTTCAATAAAATGTGGTTCCTAGTTCCCAGGAGGATGATTTGTGTTGATGCACATATGCAGAAGAGCATGCAAAGATCAGAGAGACAGAGAGGGACAGCTGTGGAGTTTATTTCCTGATGGTGCATTTTCATGAAGGTCTTTTGATCCCCTCGACAGGCCAATGAGTTTTCACGGCTCAATAAACGCCTGTAAACAGAACACTGTTGAGCTCCTCTTTTCACTCGAGGGGATCAATAAGTTAAATGAATATACAAGATAAATATACTTATGTGATAATCACACTATGGCATGTGGAATGTCCGTTAAAATAGTCATTGAAATGCACAATGCTTGAACTGGAAAACTTCAAATGAAAGACAAACTCTTGCATATTTCTTGGATTTATTTATTGACCAACCCTTCAGCATTAAAGCGGGTTGTGGATATGATGAGGCTGGATGTCCTCCTCCTCTGGATTTATCGGTATTTCTCGGACAGAGCCACGGCGACCTGCTGCAGGAACTTGTCCATGGAGACGTGCACCTCTGGAGTGAAGTCATTGGGGAAGTAGACGGCCATCACCGTCATCATGTTGTGGAAGAGTGTCTGTCAGGAGAGAAAAGCGCACAGTCAGCCTCCATGCCTGCAGAAATGTCCTTTTCGCTGCGTAACAGGTGGCTGCTCCAAAGCTCTCACCATGTGGTTGGCAGGGTCCCAGCCTCAGCTCAGAGCGTGCAGCTCTCCCCAGCTCGGCCAGGCCTCCGACAAGGTCGGTCGATCTTTGACACGGCGTCTCCAACAGCGAGCATCATGTTGGCACCGTGCTTCTTCACTTGTGGGAGGTAGGAGTGAGATCGGTGAAGTGGGTGAAGTAACCATTAAGCTGAGGGTAGGCGGCCAGCATCCTGAGGACATGAAGCAATGAGGATATCACAATGTCACCACGTTCTGAGCATCAAACTTTACTTTGTGTCGAGAATGAGGCAGAGCAACCAACCTGGCCAGAGAATCGCCAGAGAATAAGTCCATCAGTATATAAAACCAACTTAACAATGATGCTTCCTCTTAATGTGATTTCATGCTTTCATCAACATTCACACTTTCAGATGTATGAAAGAGTGGAACATTGTTCACTATTAGCTGTGAAGCAATCTTTAAAAAAGTGCAATTTCAGAACCGTGGGCGTGGCCATCTGAAATGAAAATATGCAGTATCACAAATCCTGAACCATGAGGGCCACCGCCTGAAACTTAATGACTTTAGTTAATAAAAGAGCTTAAAAAAAAAACAAAAAAACCTTAGCTCTCTCATTAAATGTTTTCATAGATATTTTAATGCAAACAATAACAGAAAGAATACAAATCAACTTAACTTTTTCAGGCAAATCGCATTTAAAATATCTGAACTTGAATATGAATCATTCTTTCCTCTTTTCATCTGGCATATTTTAGTTTCCTGGTGTAATATCTTCATGTTCAGACTTAACTTTATTATAGTACAATTCATAACCTCTTCTTTGGTCATTTTTACACCAGCAGACTTGTCTTCTTCCCATCCCTCTCTCCAAACACACATTCCTTGCATGTCCTCACTGCATCCACGAACCTTCTTTCTCATTCCCCAGCATCCTTTTCCCTGTCATCCTCCCTTCACACGTGACCAAACCCGACAATATAGTGTCAGTCAGTTTTAATAAGTAAAGTAAAACCCAAGGATGGCTCTGTTTTTATTTTTGTGCTCGAGTTTTGTGTAGATTGTATACTGTTTTGTTCCATGATGATATGTGTTTGGTAATTATTTTGAATTTTATTTAATCTATTGAAACACAATATGACATATGATTTGTGTTTTGAGACATTCATTTAAATGAACTTGGATGATATGGCGACTGATAGATGGGGCAGGAGCACGTGAACCAAGTTTTTAAATATAAACATTTTGTTGTTTAGGTTTTGTCTTATTTTTTCTTTTTTTTGCACACTCTTAAATTATTTCTGTAACTTCCAGCAGAAGCAGTTTTAATAATACACAATTTCAGAATTTCATTTAATAATTTGATACGATTGAAGGTCAGTAATAAATAAATAATAAATAAATAAATAAATAAATAAATAAATAAATAAATAAATAGTTAGAATCATATTTTAGGAATAATGTTAAAGAGTTCAATAAAATGTGGTCCCTAGTTCCCAGGAGGATTATTTATGTTGATGCACATATGCAGAAGAGCATGCAAAAGATCATGTAAGAGAGACAGAGAGGGACAGCTGTGGAGTTTATTTCCCGATTGTGCATTTTCATGAAGGTCTTTTGATCCCCTCGACCAGGCCAATGGGTTTTCACGGCTCAATAAACGCCTGTAAACAGAATACTGTTGAGCTCGTCTTTTCAACTCGAGGGGATCAATAAGTTAAATGAAATATACAAGATAAATATACTTATGTGATAATCACACTATGGCATGTGGAATGTCCGTTAAAATAGTCATTGAAATGCACAATGCTTGAACTGGAAAACTTCAAATGAAAGACAAACTCTTGCATATTTCTTTGATTTATTTTATTGACCAAACCCTTCAGCATTAAGCGGGTTGTGGATATGATGAGGCTGGATGTCCTCCTCCTCTGGATTTATCGGTATTTCTCGGACAGAGCCACGGCGACCTGCTGCAGGAACTTGTCCATGGAGACGTGCACCTCTGGAGTGAAGTCATTGGGAAGTAGACGGCCATCACCGTCATCATGTTGTGGAAGAGGGTCTGTCAGGAGAGAAAAGCGCACAGTCAGCCTCCATGCCTGCAGAAATGTCCTTTTCGCTGCGTAACAGGTGGCTGCTCCAAAGCTCTCACCCTGTGGTTGGCAGGGTCCAGCCTCAGCTTCAGAGCGTGCAGCTCTCCCAGCTCGGCCAGGCCTCCGACAAGGTCCGTCGATCTTTGACACGGCGTCTCCAACAGCGAGCATCATGTTGGCACCGTGCTTCTTCACTTGTGGGGAGGGTAGGAGTGAGATCGGTGAAGTGGGTGAAGTAAACCTTAAGCTGAGGGTAGGCGGCCAGCATCCTGAGGACATGAAGCAATGAGGATATCACAATGTCACCACGTTCTGAGCATCAAACTTTACTTTGTGTCGAGAATGAGGCAGAGCAACCAACCTGGCCAGAGAATCGCCTCCATCTCAGCGGCCTTCGGGGCCATTTCTTCCAGAAGGCGGTCACCACGGCCTTGTCTGTTGCACTGAGACTCATCTTTGCCTTTTCTTCAGCTCGTCAGGAAATATTCCGATATGAAAATGTTGGTAGAGACACGGTGCTGCAGCCTGCTTTTATGCAGCCATTCTGCACCGCACCCCAAGATTCAGTTCCAACCACGCCTGTTGTTTGAGCAAATATGCCAAATGTTTTCAACCTCCTCCTTGAGATAAAGACAAACACAGCCCCTTTTAATTGCGTGGGCTACATAAGTAGAATTTTGTGTCATTTGTAATATCTTAAATAGCATGCTTTGAGTAAAATTCACAAATTAAGTTGTGCAAGTTTTAATCTGACTGAATTGAACTGAATTTAACTGAAGTATTAAATAAATGATGAATGAAGAACCTCAGTGTCATAAAGAAAAGAAATATACGTATTTACGGATTGCATATACTGAGATATGTTGAAGAATAGCAATGAGTGACGGAGAGAGTCTGAATTTCACAAAACTTTAAACAATAAACAGAACAAAATGTATCTCTATGCAAGTTTAAAAGCGCAAGTAATATTTTTTTTTTGTTTTCATCATTTGTTAAATGGCCTGGGACGACAACTGATTCGTGTCGACAAACAAAAAACAAAAAACAAAAAAAAAAACAACCACAAAAAAAAAAAAAAAAAAATATATATATATATATATATATATATATATATATATATATATATATATATATATATATATATATATATATATATATATATATATATATATATATGTTGCTATTGCAACAACACATCATCAGTAGGATAAAACTAACCTGTCTCACGACGGTCTAATCCCGGCTCACGTTCCCTATTAGTGGGTGAACAATCCAACGCTTCGTGAATTCTGCTTCACATTGATAGGAAGAGCCGACATCGAAGGATCAAAAAGCGACGTCGCCATGAACGCTTGGGAGATATATATATATATCGTGCTTTGTTTTTTCCCCTCAGTAATGTAAATAACCATAACATCCCAGTTTTCCTGTCGTCTAAGGTTTTCCAGAGCTGAGATTGTTACATGGAGTAATTAATCAAAACCTCCAGATTACCGAGTCTCGCAAGGAAAGTATCTCATCGTTATCTGGTGAAAATGAACTCAATAAATCCGCAATGTGGTCACGTGACTGAGCGGACGGATCGAGAGTGCAGAGTGAGTCCATTTACTACAGGGAAGCTCCATGTCGGGGAAACTGGATCCCAGGTTCTGAACGGGCCATTGTTCCCTCTATAAGCAGCTACTTTTGTATTATTTGTCGATTTGTGATCGTATTCAGTTCAAAACTTGCAATTGCGTTATTATCTGTATACTTTCAGGCGTCTGATCGCCTTTTGTTTGCCTCAGAGACACTTTTTTTTCCCTTTTTGGAAACTTGCATGACCGCAGCCGTCCTGGCGGTGATGGGTGGACTTTGTTTTTCGGTTTATTTCCATCCACTAATCTAGCTTCCATCCAGCAGCCATACAGGAGGACAATATTTTGTAGGTGCAGTGATAAATTTGGTTTATTATTGCTTTCCAGTGCGATCGTTCTCATAATGATTCAATAAATTATCATAAGTCCATCAGTATATAAAACCAACTTAACAATGATGCTTTCCTCTTAATGTGATTTCATGCTTTCATCAAACATTCACACTTTCAGATGTATGAAAGAGTGGAACATTGTTCACTATTAGCTGTGAAGACATCTTTAAAAATGTGCAATTTCAGAACAGTGGGCGTGGCCATCTGAAATGAAAGATAATGCAGTATCACAAATCCTGAACCATGAGGGCCACGCCTGAAACTTAATTGACTTTAGTTAATAAAAGAGCTTAAAAAAAAAAAACAAAAAAAACTTAGCTCTCTCATTAAATGTTTTCATAGATATTTTAATGCAAACAATAACAGAAAGAATAACAAATCAAACTTAACTTTTTCAGGCAAATCTGCATTTAAAATATCTGAACTTGATATGAATCATTCTTTCCTCTTTTCATCTGGCATATTTTAGTTTCCTGGTGAATATCTTCATGTTCAGACTTAACTTTATTATAGTACAAATTCATAACCTCTTCTTTGGTCATTTTTACACCAGCAGATTGTCTTCTTCCCATTCCCTCTCTCCAAACACACATTCCTTGCATGTCCTCACTGCATCCACGAACCTTCTTTCTCATTCCCCAGCATCCTTTTCCCTGTCATCCTCCCTTCACACGTGACCAAACCCGACAATATAGTGTCAGTCAGTTTTAATAAGTAAAGTAAACCCAAGGATGGCTCTGTTTTATTTTTGTGCTCGAGTTTTGTGTAGATTGTATACTGTTTGTTCCATGATGATATGTGTTTGGTAATTATTTTGAATTTTATTTAATCTATTGAAACACAATATGACATATGATTTGTGTTTTGAGACATTCATTTAAATGAACTTGGATGATATGGCGACTGATAGATGGGGCAGGAGCACGTGAACCAAGTTTTTAAATATAAACATTTTGTTGTTTAGGTTTTGTCTTATTTTTTCTTTTTTTTGCACACTCTTAAATTATTTCTGTAACTTCCAGCAGAAGCAGTTTTAATAAATACACAATTTCAGAATTTCATTTAATAATTGATACGATTGAAGGTCAGTAATAAATAAATAAATAAATAAATAAATAAATAACATAAATAAATAAATAATAAATAAATAGTTAGAATCATATTTTAGGAATAATGTTAAAGAGTTCAATAAAAATGTGGTCCCTAGTTCCCAGGAGGATTATTTATGTTGATGCACATATGCAGAAGAGCATGCAAAAGATCATGTAAGAGAGACAGAGAGGGACAGCTGTGGAGTTTATTTCCCGATTGTGCATTTTCATGAAGGTCTTTTGATCCCCTCGACCAGGCCAATGGGTTTTCACGGCTCAATAAACGCCTGTAAACAGAACACTGTTGAGCTCGTCTTTTCAACTCGAGGGGATCAATAAGTTAAATGAAATATACAAGATAAATATACTTATGTGATAATCACACTATGGCATGTGGAATGTCCGTTAAAATAGTCATTGAAATGCACAATGCTTGAACTGGAAAACTTCAAATGAAAGACAAACTCTTGCATATTTCTTTGATTTATTTTATTGACCAAACCCTTCAGCATTAAAGCGGGTTGTGGATATGATGAGGCTGGATGTCCTCCTCCTCTGGATTTATCGGTATTTCTCGGACAGAGCCACGGCGACCTGCTGCAGGAACTTGTCCATGGAGACGTGCACCTCTGGAGTGAAGTCATTGGGGAAGTAGACGGCCATCACCGTCATCATGTTGTGGAAGAGGGTCTGTCAGGAGAGAAAAGCGCACAGTCAGCCTCCATGCCTGCAGAAATGTCCTTTACGCTGCGTAACAGGTGGCTGCTCCAAAGCTCTCACCCTGTGGTTGGCAGGGTCCAGCCTCAGCTTCAGAGCGTGCAGCTCTCCCAGCTCGGCCAGGCCTCCGACAAGGTCGTCGATCTTTGACACGGCGTCTCCAACAGCGAGCATCATGTTGGCACCATGCTTCTTCACTTGTGGGGAGGTAGGAGTGAGATCGGTGAAGTGGGTGAAGTAAACCTTAAGCTGAGGGTAGGCGGCCAGCATCCTGAGGACATGAAGCAATGAGGATATCACAATGTCACCACGTTCTGAGCATCAAACTTTACTTTGTGTCGAGAATGAGGCAGAGCAACCAACCTGGCCAGAGAATCGCCTCCCATCTCAGCGGCCTTCGGGCCATTTTCTTCCAGAAGGCGGTTCACCACGGCCTTGTCTGTTGCACTGAGACTCATCTTTGCCTTTTCTTCAGCTCGTCAGGAAATATTCCGATATGAAAATGTTGGTAGAGACACGGTGCTGCAGCCTGCTTTTATGCAGCCATTCTGCACCGCACCCCAAGATTCAGTTCCAACCACGCCTGTTGTTTGAGCAATATGCAAATGTTTTCAACCTCCTCCTTGAGATAAAGACAAACACAGCCCCTTTTAATTGTGTACATAAGTAGAATTATTTTAATCAAGACATGTCATTTCTAATATCTTAAATGGCATGTTTTTTGCGTAAAATTCACAAATTAAACTGTGCAAGTTTTTAATCTGACTGAATTTAACTGAATTTAACTGAAGTATTAATAAATGATGAATGAAGAACCTTAGTCATAAAAAAGGAATCTTGTGGTGTTTTCCTTGCGTATTTATTAAAGGCTTGCATATACTGAGATATGATGAAGATTAGTAATGAGTGAAGGAGAGAGTCTGAATTTCACAAAACTTTAAACAACTGAATAAAATGTATCTCCAAGCAAGTAATAAGTTTTGATGTTCACCATTAGTTTAATGGCCCGGGATAACGATTGATTCGTCTTGAAAAAAAGAAAGTATTATCGTGCTTTGTTTTTTCCTAATGTAAATAACCCTAACCACCCAGTTTCCGTCGTCTGTGGTGTTGCAGGGCTGAGATTGTGACATGGAGTAATTAATCAAAACCCTCCAGATTACAGAGTCTCACAAAAAAGTATCTGATCATTATCTGGTGAAAATGAAGTCAATAAATCCGTAAGGTGGTCACGTGACTGAGCAGACTGATTGAGAGCAGCACCATCATTGGGAAGCTCCATGTCGGGGAAACTGGACCCCAGGTTCTGGACGGGATATTTGTCCTCTAAAACCATCTACTTTGTATGATTTGCCGATTTTTTATTTATTTATTTTTTTTAATCGTGTTCAGTTCAAAACTTGCAATTGCGTTATTATCTGTAGACTTTCAGGCGTCTGATCGCCTTTTCTTCGGCTCAGAGACACTTTTTTTCCCCCCTTTTCGGAAACTCGTCATGACCGCAGCCGTCCTGGCGGTGATGGGTGGACTGGGAAATGCATTGCAGATCACGGAGAACCAACTGAACAATGATGCTTTCCTCTTAATGTGATTTCATGCTTTCATCAAACATTCACACTTTCAGATGTATGAAAGAGTGGAACATTGTTCACTATTAGCTGTGAAGACATCTTTAAAAATGTGCAATTTCAGATCAGTGGGCGTGGGCCATCTGAAATGAAAGATAATGCAGTATCACAAATGCGGAACCATGAGGACGCCTGAAACTTAATTGACTTTAGTTAATAACAGAGCAACAAAAAACAAAAAAAAAAAGACCTTTTTTTAAGTTGTGGCTCTCCTCGTTAACGGTTTTCATAGCTATTTAAATGCAAGCAATAAGAGAAAGAATAACAAATCAAGTTTAAATTTTTCAGGCAAATCTGCTATTTAAAATAAACATCTGTACTTGAATATGAATCATTCTTTCCTCTTTTCATCTGGCATATTTTAGTTTCCTGGTGTAATATCTTCATGTTCAGACTTAACTTTATTACAGTACAATTCCTAACCTCTTCTTTGGCCATTTTTACACCAGCAGATTGTCGTCTTCCTATTCCCTCTCTCCAAACACAAAATCCTTGCATGTCCTCACTGCATCCATGAACCTTCTTTCGCATTCCCCAGCATCATTTTCCCTGTCATCCTCCCTTCACACATGACCAAAATCAACAATATAGTGTCAGTTGTCGCGGAGTGGGGGCAAGGGGCGGTCGCCCCAGGGCCCACAAGGTCATAGGGCCCCGTTTCATGTGATGTGTTCACATTTACTCCTAATAAATTATTATAATAAAATGTGCAGTGTGTGCGAGAAAGTATACGCACATGATTGTGGGCTCCAATTTGCCAATTTTTTACATTATGACTGTCGTGAATGCATCAGAGCTGTAAGCCAGCGCTGATTGGCTGTGCGGCATGAGCTACTTTTTTCTTTGAACTTGATCTGAACTCTTTGGAGGGAGTTAAAAAGTATGCTAAACACTATGCTAGCCCAAAACCTAACATCGGAGCCAATGGTGAGTCAGTAAAACCTTCAAAAATATTATCTTTATCAGAATGCTTTGGTCTTAAACACCTGCCTATTTGAATGTGCCTTGTGTGCTCTAACTATAAGAGACAGCAGAGTCTATTTTTTTCTGATATATGTACATGAATTCCAAAAGATATAGATAGCTGTGTCTGTATCTATCTGAATAGATTGTGTAATTTTAGACAAGTTGTGTTCATTTCATATTTAAGCTGTATCAAGAGGGTACAGATTCAGAGAATCTGAGTTTTCAGCACCATGGACAGCAGATGCTCTGAGATTGACAACTGTCAGGCTGCATTTGTTTGTGTGCGTGCGTATGTGTATTTGTTCTTCAGAACAAGTTTGTGAGCTGGTTTGTGACTTCATTCTGCTTTCTGACGCATATAGTTTTGCTTGGCTAAATAAAAGTGAACATTAGTGTGTTGTTTGATGGTAGCATGAGGTATTGTTTGAATGGTAAAATTACTATCATAAGGGCATATCATATCATAATTGTGCACAGTATTGTGCACAGTATGAAATACATTTTTATACATGACTGAACCATAACATTTAGCTTCCAACTGAAATATATTTATAATAATATAATCAATACAAAAATAGCCAATTATATCACTGAGAAAACAAAAAAATACCCTTTGAAATATGTAAACAATAATATCTGCAAAATGCGCATCAAGAAAAAAACAAAACAACGTACAATTAGCTGTAAAAAAAGCTCAATGAAGATAAATGTGCATGTTTCAGAATTAAAAAATTGCCAAATATATCAGAAACAATCACTAATTGCCATCCGCGTGCGTCTCACTCTGCAGTGCGCACCGGCGCACCTGCGATCCAAGATGGCGGCGGCGCTCGTGGGGTTATGTTCGAAGCTGTCTCCCAGCTGGATGAGCCCCCAGTCACGTGTAACATATCGTTGGAAAGCTCGCAAGACGTAGAACATCAACAAACGTGATTAGAGCTCCAGGGTTAACGACGAGACCACAAGATGGCGACACGAGGCAGCATATAAACATTGTGGCGCACGACGCTCTTTCACTTCGCTAGAGGATTATGAAGTCAATTTTGGTCAGAGGAGAGTCTGGATAGGTGGAAAATGACCACACAACGGTAAGGAATAAAATATGTAGTGTTTTGTGTGAATAGCTTTGAGATTTGGCAATGAAGTGTGTGAGAATCATGCAATCTGAGGTGCTGGCTGTGAAATGTGAAGATCGGCTTTTGGTTTGTTTTGCCGCTGACGGGGAGCTGGTCGGCTCAGAGAATATTCTGCCTGGTGTCAGCTTAAAGAGCAGCTTTTCTAGTTTCACAAGATACCAAATATGTTGGGATGGAGCAGACGGACCGTGCGTCTGTAGCGTTTTGGTGTCGGCAGGTGCGGGTGAGGGGGGCGTGTCGAATGTTGCATACGAATTTTAAAGTTGTTATAAATCAACACTCGGTCATCAAAGTGCAGTTTGAGCTTTCAGTTAGTGAGATTAAGGCTTATTGTTTGAGACTCAATTGAAAGAAACATCCTCACAGCATTTTAGTCATTTTTACACATGTTGAAGTGGAGCGTAAAAATTTTGGACCCGGTACCCGGCCGAACAGGCTAGGCGGCAGTGTGCGCTGTACATGTGGGCGCCGTACACATGTCATCCGAAGATCAGGACTATTTAAGGTTTCTTTGGCGGGATAACGGAGATGTCCACAACGAACCCTCAGTTTACAGGATGAAAGTTCACCTCTTGTGAACTGTGCAAACTACGACCTCAAGCACATTGCCGCCCAAGGACAAGGTCACTTCAGTGAAGCAGCCATCGATTTTATTGAGAGAAAGTTCTGCGTAGATGATGGCTTAATAAGTGTGAAAATAGAAGAAGCTATTCACTTAATCAGTGAGGCGAGGCAGTTGTGCAGTACTGGCAAACTACAAATTCATAAGTTTGCTTCCAACTCCCAAAGAGTACTTGCATCACTTCCTGAGGAAGAATGTGCAGAAAAAGTAAAGAAGAACGACTTAGACTTGGTTGAGCCACAGATCGAGAGAGCTCTGGGAGTCAAATGGTGCGTCACCTCAGATCAGTTCCAGTTTAGAGTAGTTGTAAATGAACGTCCGGTCTCTAGAAGAGGAATCTTATCAACAGTGGTGTCCAACTTTGACCCTTTCGGCTTTGTAGCACCTTTCATTTTGCTTGGAAAGCAAATTCTCCAACAATTTACAGTATGTTGAGAAAATATTGGATGGGACGAACCATTATCTGATGATCTTCGTTCACGGTGGGAGTCATGGCTCTTGGATCTACAAAATCTAGCTGATGTCAAGATCCAGCAATGCTACCTGCCAGAGGGTTTCACAGAGGTTCAAAGACAAGAGTTTCATCACTTTTCGGATGCAAGTGTCCAGGGTTGGGAGGGTTACTTTAAAATTGTAATCCAATACAATTACAAGTTACTTGTCAAAAAGACAATTCCACATTTTTGGGGCAAATCGAGTCCAGCGTATCAAAGCAACCACTGATCCAAGTCAGTGGAGACATGTGACATCTGAAGAAAACCCTGCCAATCACGCCTCAAGGGGTCTTAAGGCGAAAAGAACTCATTGTGGCCAGCTGGCTCAAGGGTCCAGAACTTGAACTTCCAAATAAAGACACTATGGTGGGAGACCTTGCTGTGGATGACCCAGAAGTTCGCAAGGTTATTGTACACAAAATCTCAACTACAAGAACCTCACTGCTTGATCGTTTTCTAAAGTTCTCCAGCTGGATGAAGCTAGTTAAAGCTATAGCCGGACTCATACGACTTGTCAAAGAACTTAAAGGTGTGGTTCAAAGAAGCAATGAGGCTACAAGTCTTAAAGAAAGAACAGATGCTGAACTTCACATCGTAAGCATGGTCCAAAGGGAAGCCATTGCTAAGGAGATCAAAGGTATTCAAGACAAGAAAGAATATCCAAAGACAAAGCAAGCAGGTTGTACAGATTGGATCCTTTCCTGGACGAACAAGGAATCCTCAGGGTGGGAGGTCGTCTGCAGCACGCTGCTTTGCATCAACATGTCAGCATCAGCAATCTTACCAAGTACCAGCCATGTATCACAGTTACTGATCAAGCACCATCATCAATAAGTGGAACACCAAGGGCGTGGCATGACGATCAATGAGCTGCGATCAAATGGAATCTGGATACTTGGATGCAGTCATGCTGTGTCTTCATGTATTTACAAGTGTGTGAAGTGCAGGAAGTTTCGAAGGAGCACTGAAATCAGAAAATGTCAGACCTGCCGCGTGAACGCATGGAAACAACTCCTCCTTTTACCGATTGCGGGATGGATTGCTGTGGTTCATTTTTGGTCAAAGAGGGAAGAAAGCAGTTGAAGCGCTACGGTTTGTTATTTACATGTCTGTGCTCTCGTGCAGTTCATATTGAACTGCTTGACGATTTGACAACAGATGCATTAATAAATACTCTTCGTACTTTCATTGCCATCAGAGGAAACGTCAGACAGCTTCCATCTGATCAGGGCACTAATTTTGTAGGTGCAAGACATGAGTTCCTGAAGGCTTTGAAAGAAATGAATCAAGAACGCCTAAAGCAACTGGGCTGTGAATTTGTCTGGAACCCTCCACCTGCCAGCCATATGGGTGGAGTCTGGGAAAGACAGATCAGCACTGTAAAAAGTGTACTTACGTCCATTCTGGACCAGTCATCTCAAAGACTTGATAGTTCCTCCTTGCGAACTTACTTCTATGAAGTCATGGCAATCATAAACAGCAGGCCTTTAACAGCACACTTACTCAATGATCCAACTGGGCCACAACCTGTCACGCCAACTCACATACTAACGATGAAGTCATCAGTAGTGATGCCACTGCCTGGAGACTTTGTGAAGGCACATATTTATCCCCGCAACAGATGGCAAAGAGTGCAATATCTGACCAATGAGTTCTGGTCTAGATGGAGAAGAGAGTGCCTGTTGAACCAGCAAAAGTGACAAAAGTGGCACAAAACACAGCGAAATGCAAGAATTGGTGACATCGTGATTGTGCAAGATGACAATGCACCAAGGAATGTGTGGAAGTTGGCTAAGGTCACTGATGTTTACCCAAGGTCAAGATGGATGCGTGACGACACTCCAACTGCTGATGAGTGACCACACAGACCTCCGCCACAGCTCAAATCAGTCACCAACAATGCGAATCTGCTCTGTCCAGCTTTACAACTGGCGGTGCACGGCACGCAGCTCGTGGAGAAAATAGAGAGGAGCAGAGCGGCCGCGGTCCACGGCGCGGGCCGCTACGGACGCCGCTGTCCCCCGTGTCCTGTATGACCTGTCAGATAGGTTAACAGTTGCGCCGATCTGACAGTCGGTGTGCGGCGCTTCCCACTTCCGCGTCGGAGGCGGCGTGTCCTGTGTGAACCAGGCGTTTGTCGTCCCCTGTCGGCGGGCCTGCCCAACCATGTGAAAGACTCCCTATCTCTCAATGATAAGAATCCTTTAAAAAATTCCTGGATCCAGACAGTGATCCGGATCATCACCAAAATTTAATCATTCGAAGTTACCCCAAGACCCACCTTTCCACAAAGTTTCATTGCAATCCGTCAATTACTTTTCCGGATCTTGCTAAAAAACCAACCAACAAACCAACCAACCAATAAACCGACATGACTACAGAATCTCCTGGCGGAGGTAATAAATAGTTAGAATCATAAGTTAGGAGTAATGTTAAAGAGTTCATTAAAATGTGGTTCCAAGTTCCCAGTAGGATGATTTATGTTGATGCACATATGCAGAAGAGCATGCAGAAGATCATGTAAGAGAGAAAGGACAGCTGTGGAGTTTATTTCCCGATGGTGCATTTTCATGAAGGTCTTTTGATCCCCTCGACCAGGCCAATGAGTTTTCACAGCTCAATAAACGCCTGTAAACAGAATACTGTTTGAGCTTGTCTTTTCAACTCGAGGGGATCAATAATTTCAATGAAATTAACAAGATAAATATACTTATGTGATAATGCACACTATGGCATGTGGAATGTCCTTTAACATAACAATAATCATTGAAATGCACAATTGCTTGAAAATGGAAAACTTCAAATGAAAGACAAAGTCTTGCATATTCTTTGATTCATTTAATGACCAACCCTTCAGCATTAAAGCGGGTTGTGGATATGATGAGGCTGGATGTCCTCCTCCTCTGGATTTATCGGTATTTCTCGGACAGAGCCACGGCGACCTGCTGCAGGAACTTGTCCATGGAGACGTGCACCTCCGGAGTGAAGTCATTGGGGAAGTAGACGGCCATCACTGTCATCATGTTGTGGAAGAGGGTCTGTCAGGAGAGAAGGCGCACAGTCAGCCTCCATGCTGCAGAAGATGTCCTTTACGCTGCGTAACAGGTGGCTGCTCCAAAGCTCTCACCCTGTGGTTGGCAGGGTCCAGCCTCAGCTTCAGAGCGTGCAGCTCTCCCAGCTCGGCCAGGCCTCCGACAAGGTCGTCGATCTTTGACACGGCGTCTCCAACAGCGAGCATCATGTTGGCACCGTGCTTCTTCACTTGTGGGGAGGTAGGAGTGAGATCGGTGAAGTGGGTGAAGTAAACCTTAAGCTGAGGGTAGGCGGCCAGCATCCTGAGGACATGAAGCAATGAGGATATCACAATGTCACCACGTTCTGAGCATCAAACTTTACTTTGTGTCGAGAATGAGGCAGAGCAACCAACCTGGCCAGAGAATCGCCTCCCATCTCAGCGGCCTTCGGGGCCATTTTCTTCCAGAAGGCGGTCACCACGGCCTTGTCTGTTGCACTGAGACTCATCTTTGCCTTTTCTTCAGCTCGTCAGGAAATATTCCGATATGAAAATGTTGGTAGAGACACGGTGCTGCAGCCTGCTTTTATGCAGCCATTCTGCACCGCACCCCAAGATTCAGTTCCAACCACGCCTGTTGTTTGAGCAAATATGCCAAATGTTTTCAACCTCCTCCTTGAGATAAAGACAAACACAGCCCCTTTTAATTGTGTACATAAGCAGAAATATTTTAATCAAGATATGTCATTTGAAATATCTTAAATAGCATGAATTTAACTGAAGTATTAAATAAATGATGAAGAACCTCAGTGTCGCAACAAAAAAGGAATCTCCTGGTGTTTTCCTTACGTATTTATTGAAGGCTTGCATATACTGAGATATGTTGAAGATTAGTAATGAATGAAGTAGAGAGTCTGAATTTCACAAAACTTTAAACAATAAACTGAATAAAATGTATCTCTAAGCAAGTTTTAAAGCGCAAGTAATAATTTTTGATGTTCACCATTAGTTAAATGGCCTGGGACGACAATTGATTCGTCTTGAAAAAAAAAAAAAAAAAAAAAAATATACACACACACACACACACACACACTATATATATATATATATATATATATGTGTGTGTGTGTGTGTGTGTGTATCGTGCTTTGTTTTTTTCTCCCCAGTGATGTAAATAACCCTAACAACCCAGTTTTCCCATCGTCTCATGGTGTTTGAGCGCTGAGATTGTGACATGGAGTAATTAATCAAAACCTCCAGATTAGTCTCGCAAAAAAGTATCTGATCATTATCTGGTGAAAATGAACCCAATAAATCCATAAGGTGGTCACGTGACTGAGCGGACGGATAACTGCAGGGAAGCTCCATGTCGGAGAAACTGGAGCCCATTCTTAACGGGCCATTGTTCCTTTCTAAACTTTAGTAAAATCATCTACTTTTGTATTATTGTCATTTTTTGACCGTGTTTAGTACAAAACTTGCAATTGCGTTATTATCTGTAGACTTTCAGGTGTCTGATTGCCTTTTCTTTGGCTCAGAGACACTTTTTTCCCTTTTTGGAAACTTGTCCATGACCGCAGCCGTCCTGGCGGTGATGGGTGGACTGGGAAATGCATTGCAGATCACGGAGAACATGAAGAAGGCTCAGTGGATACCGTCAGGCCATGCACCTTTACACACCATATCCATTCCTCTGAAATGCGTCTTTATCTGACCAATGTCCTTGAAGCTGTTGCACAATGCTCCAAATAAGATTGTAATAAAAATGCATCTTTTGAGAATTAGTTTTTCGGTCTATTTCCATCCACTAATCCAGCTTCCATCCAGCAGCCATACAGCCTGGACAGGTCGGCTGCCCATCACAGGAGGACAATATTTTGTAGGTGTTGTTGATAAATTTGGTTTATTTTTGCTTTCCAGTGCGATGGTTCTCATAATTCATTAAATTATCATTAGTCCATCGATATATAAAACCAACTTAACAATGATGCTTTCCTCTTGATGTGATTTCATGCTTTCATCAAACATTCACACTTTCAGATGTATGAAAGAGTGGAACATTGTTCACTATTAGCTGTGAAGACATCTTTAAAAATGTGCAATTTCAGAACAGTGGGTGTGGCCATCTGAAATGAAAGATAATGCAGTATCACAAATCCTGAGCCATGAGGGCCACACCTGAAACTTATATGACTTTAGGTAATAAGAGAGCATTAAAAAACAAAACCTTTTTCAGTTGTAGCTCTCTCATTAAAGGTTTTCATAAACATTTTAATGCAAACAATAAAATAAAGAATAACAAATCAAACTTAACTTTTTCAGGCAAATCTGCAATTTAAAATAAACATCTGCACTTGAATATGAATCATTCTTTCCTCTTTTCATCTGGCATATTTTAGTTTCCTGGTGTAATATCTTCATGTTCAGACTTAACGTCATTACAGTACAAATTCATAACCCCTTCTTTGGTCATTATTACACCAGCAGATTGTTTTCTTCCTATTCCCTCTCTCCAAACACACATTCCTTGCATGTCTTCACTGCATCCACGAACCTTCTTTCTCATTCCCCAGCATCATTTTCCCTGTCATCCTCCCTTCACAAATGACCAAAATCAACAATATAGTATCAGTCAGTTTTAATAAGTAAAGTAAAACCCAAGTATGGCTCTCTTTTTATTTTTGTGTCGAGTTTTGTGTAGATTTTATACAGTTTGTTCCATGATGATATGTGTTTGGTAATTATTTTGAGTTTATTTATTATTTATTTGAGTTTTATTTATCGAGTGAAACACAATGTGATAAATGATTTGTGTTTTGAGACATTCATACAAATGAGCTTGGATGATAGATGGGGCAAGAGCACGAGAACCAAGTTACTGAATATAAACATTTTGTTGTTTGGGTTTTGTCCATTTTTTATTTATTTTTTGTTTTTTTTGCACACTTAAATTATTTCTGTAACTTCCAGCAGAAGCAGTTTTAATAAATACACAATTTCATAATTTCATTTCATAATTTGATATCGATTGAAGGTCAGTAATAAATAAATAAATAGTTAGAATCATATTTTAGAATTTATGTAAAAGAGTTCATTAAAATGTGGAACTAAAGTACCTCGTTCTCAGTAGGATGATTTATGTTGATGCACATATGCATAAGAGCATGCAGAAGATAAAAGAGAAAGAGAGGGACAGCTGTGGAGTTTTTTTTCCTGATGGTGCATTTTCATGAAGGTGTTTTCATCCCCTCGACCGGGCCAATGAGTTTTCACGGCTCAATAAAAGCCCGTAAACAGAACACCGTTGAGCTCGTCTTTTCAACTCGAGGGGATCAACAGTGAAAACTCATGCCTGAGGTGGGAGAGATGACGTCGATCTCAGCCCATAGCCAACGGAGCTGCAAGCAAGTTATCATTGTGCAAGTTAACATCCAGCAGATAAGCCTGTACATAGGCTATACATTGAACTGTGCAAGAGGCAAACTGAGTTAAGAAGCATTATGGGTTTAATCACGAAGTACACATTTAAAACAAGTTAAATGTAAAGAAGTGGAATAACTCACATGTTAAAGGGGCTCTGTCTGCTAACAAGGCAGTATTTTCTAATGTTATGTTCACTTGCTGAATGTTATTAAGTTTAGATGATTTCTAAGTAAGCAAAGACGTGTAAATACCAGTTGAAGACCCATAACCATTCTATTGTGATAAGAGTTTACAGGGTTTTTTTTATTGCTAAAACATGTTTCTCAAAACTGTACGTTTTTTTCAAAACTGCACACACAAAACTCCAAACATCACACACAAATTGGTAAACCCTTACATTCCCTTGAAAAACAACTCTGCCATCAATTCTATTAACGTGTTCACAAAATGGAACTTGTGTTGTGTGTGTGTCATTTGGTAAACACAGCCATATTTTCACATGACACACACATAACATTCATTGAATAAACACAACTAAGCTTTTGGCTGAACACTACCATGTACAGAACACTGAACGCTGAAAACACAATTATTGAAATGGAACACACTGAATTAAAGACAGTGCCCCCTTCTCTCATAGACAAACAAAACATCACAAATTTTCAGACAAAACAATTTATTTTTAAATGCCCCCCCCCCCCCCACCCCCCACCCACATTCAAGCATAAGCATCATGGGGCATCATGCCTCCGGTTTCTGTCTGGCCAGAGGGCCTCATCAACATCACAGGCAATGTCCTCAAGGTTCCAGCAGCACTGGAAGAACTGCCTAGAGTGCCGCATGAAGCCGTGACAGGCCTTAAAGCTCGTGTCCGGAGTTTTGAAAGAGAGAGGTTTGTTATAATCCGGCTCGAGGTTCCGCCCTCCCTCTGCTTTCAAGAGCGACCAAGCCACGTCCCTTTAATTGTGCACGCGCATTATCTGTCGGGTGAAAATGAGAGCCTCCAAGTCCGACAGCATCCTCCATGTTTAGCTGTTTACGGTGGATGTTCAGCAGACAATGGATATATCCGAGGTAAGCGGGGCGGCTGCTGCGTAGCTAACTCACCTCTGCCTGGGCGAGCAGCCGTGCTCTCTGGCTGCGAGCACACTTGATTGACAGCACGACAAGGCGGAAGCTCGAAATCTATTGGCTGAAGCTGACCGGCGCTTTTTCAGATAACATGGGGGTCTGTGAGACGAAGGCGGAGCTCATAAATAATTTTTTGTATTGCTTTATGCTAATATTATATCATAGTATTAAACCAGACTAACACATTTTAGCTCTGTTAAAAAATGATACACTGGAAACGGATGGAAACTCCGGACACGAGCTTTAAAGCAGGGCCGCTGTGGGTATAGATGAACTAGGCGGCAGTGTACGGGATGCCATACACCCCCCCCCCCCTCCCCCAACCCCAACCCCAACCCCACCCCCGACACTCCATGTGAGCACCGAAATGTTTTGTTTCACTTTTTAGTGAGCTTACTGTGAAGGTGCTTATGATACATTCAGTCACTTTTATAGCAGGGAACAAATAAGTTTAAAGGGCTGTATCATGCTTTTTTAGCTAGTCCAAACCCTAGAAATGACATTAACATGGTAATAGTTTATTTTTGGCGCTCAGGAAAAGTCATTTTGTGAGAAATAAAAGATTTTCTGGGGCTAACTCTGAAACCCGGAAGAGAAAACGCTCTGTTCCACTGAAAATCCCGCCTCTGCCCCTGTGGACTTTGACTGACAGCGAACTTCAACCAATCAGCGCTTCAAAACAAATACACTGGCTAGCTTTAGCTCTTTAACTCTAGCTTCTCTGCACGCAAAGACACACGAAAACTTCTTTTCCTGTTAGAAACTCACCAAGAGCAGACCCTTCAGACTCTTGCTCTTGCTTGATTGTTGCTCTCAGACGATGGTCAAAGTTTATTTCTGTAATTGGAGTTACAAAAAGCAGCAACGCTGATTGCCGAGGGCCTGCGGGAGGGGGGCTCAGGGGAGCCATCTTCACCGTGTGACGTGACTGTGGGAAACAGAGCGTTTTGGGTAGGGGAGGGGCTGCCTCTCTGAGCAGCACAACAAGGAGGAAAGCTCAAACGCACAGGCAGGAAGGAAAAAAACCCTTTGGGGGTGTTTTTAGTGAGTACATAACTATATAACAAGGTTAAACATACAAAAGTGAATTTTGCATGATACAGCCCCTTTAAAGTAAGTTCATTTAAGCTGTGAAGGACAATGTATAATTTCAAGTTGAATAATTTGTTGACACTTCATTAAAGTTGAAGATAATCCCAGTTTAAGTTACAGGAAACCTAAGCTACCTCTAAAATGGCTGAATCTGAAGTCAGCAAGACATTACAGGAAACAAGGAAGTTGTAGAGGTGCAGCAGCAGCCTAAAACTGCTGATGAGGATACCGGCCAGAGTTGACAAATTCTTTAATTGGAGTTCTTTGTCAGTTTCGCAAGGGTCCAGTAGTAGTCATAAGTGACATTGAACGAATGTTTCATCAGTTCCATGTCAGAAAGGCAGATCAGGACTATTTAAGGTTTCTTTGGTGGGATAACAGAGATGTCCACGCTGAACCCTCAGTTTACAGGATGAAAGTTCACCTCTTGTGAACTGTGCAAACTACGACCTCAAGAACATTGCTGCCCAAGGACAAGGTCACTTCAGTGAAGTAGCCATTGATTTTATTGAGAAAAACTTCTGCGTAGATGATTGCTTAATAAGTGTGATAACAGAAGAAGAAGCTATTCACTTAATCAGTGAGGCGAGGCAGTTGTGCAGTACTGGCAAACTACAAATTCATGTTTGTTTCCAACTCCCAAAGAGTACTTGCATCACTTCCTGAGGAAGAATGTGCAGAAACAGTAAAGAAGAAAGACTTAGGCTGTGTTCGAAACCGCATACTGCCTACTACATCCTTCCATACTCATACTATCCATCCTGCATCCTGCTTACTCAGTCCATCAAACAGTATGCAAAGCGTTTACACAGCATACTACATAATAACCCACAATGCATTGCACTCCTCCCTGAGCAGAAATCGACCGGCTAAAGCTGATTTCACTTCAGCTCTAAACTCTTCAAATGTATAACTTCATCAAGATTTTTTTTGTAAATTAGGCGACAAAGTGGTCATTTAGAGCCCGAGTGTGTCGTTTATTTGTTCGAATACGTTTATGATTTTGTTCGGACGAATTCGGCGAAATTCACGCCAGCTGCAGTGAGCAACGCATTTCTGGTTATTTTCACAAAAAACCCCCACCCCTTTCCCTTTCTCATGCAAAAAAAAAAAAAAAACCTCAGTGATAAATCTGTGCTTTTACTTTGAAAACAAGAAGCCAATCTTTCAGCAATATATCTCGCTTAACATCGCCGTTTGGACCGGTGTCTCGTTAACGGACCAGTTATGATGCCAGTTATGATGCCTTACCGACGGAGAGTTTTTTTCGGCTCTTCAACGAAGATCGGCTCGCCATCTTCAGTACATCATGGTTGCTTTCAACATGGACTTGTTGTCAGATGTAAGTGTTTTTTTTTTTTTTGTTTTTTTTTTTACTATTTTTAATCAATGTAAATCCAATCAGAAATCTTGAAACAGAACATACCTACTAGCACAAAAATTGGAGGGAAAATTGTATCTAGTACCATGCTCAGCTTGCTAAATGTACATCATTAAGAAACAGTCATTGTGAATTAAATAAAGTTTATTCAAATGTGCATCGCATTGCATCTTGGGTAATTTCAGTATGAGTAGTGAACTCACGATGTCTACTCAACATTTCTGGCAAATGCAGTATGCATCCGGGAACTTCTCGCCTACTCAAAATCGCATACTGCCAGTGTAAACGCGCTGCATACTCAATAAGTTAGTATGAGTAGTAGGTAAGTATGCGTTTTCGAACACAGCCTTAGACTTGGGTGAGCCACAGATCGAGACAGCTCTGGGAGTCAAATGGTGCGTCACCTCAGATCAGTTCCAGTTTAGAGTAGTTGTAAATGAACGTCCGGTCTCCAGAAGAGGAATCTTATCAACAGTGGTGTCCATCTTTGACCCTTTCGGCTTTGTAGCACCTTTCATTTTGCTTGGAAAGCAAATTCTCCAACAATTTATGCTGAGAAAACATTGGATGGGACAAACCATTATCTGATGATCGTTCACGGTGGGAGTCATGGCTCTTGGATCTACAAAATCCAGCTGATGTCAAGATCCAGCAATGCTACCTGCCAGAGGGTTTCACAGAGGTTCAAAGACAAGAGTTTAATCACTTTCGGATGCAAGTGTCTCGGGGTATGGTGAATGTACCTACCTGAGAGCAATCAGTGTGACAGGACAAGTCCACGTTTCTCTAGTTATGGGTAAAGCCAGATTTGCCCCCATAAAGGTCACTAGAACTTGAACGGTCAGCAGCTGTTGTGGCAGTCCGCACAAGTGACTTGCTAAGGAAGGAATTACAAATGGAAAATGTTCAAGAGTTCTTCTGGACAGACTCAAGTGTAGTTCTGTATTACATTACCAACGAGGCTAGACGATTCCACATTTTTGGGGAAAAACCAGTCCAGCGTATCAAAGATACCACTGATCCAAGTCAATGGAGACATGTGACATCTGAAGAAAACCCTACCGATCACGCCTCAAGGGGTCTTAAGATGAAAGAACTCATTGTGTCCAGCTGGCTCAAGGGTCCAGAATTTGAACTTCCAAATAAAGACACTATGGTGGGAGACCTTGCTGTGGATGTCCCAGAAGTTCGCAAGGTTATTGTACACAAAATCTCAACTACAAGAACCTCACTGCTTGATCGTTTTCTAAAGTTCTCCAGCTGGATGAAGCTAGTTAAAGCTATAGCCGGACTCATACGACTTGTCGAAGAACTTAAAGGTGTGGTTCAAAGAAGCAATGAGGCTACAAGTCTTAAAGAAAGAACAGATGCTGAACTTCACATCATAAGCATGGTCCAAAGGGAAGCCATTGCTAAGGAGATCAAAGGTATTCAAGACAAGAAAGGAATATCCAAAGACAAAGCAAGCAGGTTGTACAGATTGGATCCTTTCCTGGACGAACAAGGAATCCTCAGGGTGGGAGGTCGTCTGAAGCACGCTGCTTTGCATATTTTAGGATTAATGTTAAAGAGTTCATTAAAATGTGGTTCCTAGTTCCCAGGAGGATGATTTATGTTGATGCACATATGCAGAAGAGCATGCAGAAGATCATGTAAGAGAGACAGAGAGGGACAGCTGTGGAGTTTATTTCCTGATGGTGCATTTTCATGAAGGTCTTTTGATCCCCTCGACCAGGCCAATGAGTTTTCACGGCTCAATAAACGCCTGTAAACAGAATACTGTTGAGCTCGTCTTTTCAACTCGAGGGGATCAATAATTTCAATGAAATATACAAGATAAATATACTTATGTGATAATCACACTATGGCATGTGGAATGTCCGTTAAAAATAATCATTGAAATGCATGTGCTTGAACTGGAAAACTTCAAATGAAAGACAAAGTCTTTCTTTATTCATTTTATTGACCAGACCCTTCAGTATTAAAGCGGCTTGTGGATATGATGAGGCTGGATGTCCTCCTCCTCTGGATTTATCGGTATTTCTCGGACAGAGCCAGGGCGACCTGCTGCAGGAACTTGTCCATGGAGACGTGGACCTCTGGAGTGAAGTCATTGGGGAAGTAGACAGCCATCACCAGCATCATGTTGTGGAAGAGGGTCTGTCAGGAGAGAAAGGCGCACAGTCAGCCTCCATGCCTGCAGAAATGTCCTTTATGCTGCGTAACAGGTGGCTGTTCCAAAGCTCTCACCTTGTGGTTGGCAGGGTCCAGCCTCAGCTTCAGAGCGTGCAGCTCTCCCAGCTCGGCCAGGCCTCCGACAAGGTCGTCGATCTTTGACACGGCGTCTCCGACAGCGTTCATCATTCTGGCACCGTGCTTCTTCACTTGTGGGGAGTTAGGACCGAGATCGGTGAAGCGGGTGAAGTAAACCTTAGTCTGGGGGTAGGCGGCCAGCATCCTGAGGACATGAAGCAACGAGGATATCACAATGTCACCACGTTCTGAGCATATAACTTAACTTTGTGTCGAGAATGAGGCAGAGCAACCAACCTGGTCAGAGAATCGCCTCCCATCTCAGAGGCCTTCGGGGCCATTTTATTCCAGAAAGCGGTCACCAGGGACTTGTCCTTTGCACTGAGACTCATCTTTGCCTTTTCTTCAGCTCGTCAGGAAATATTCTGATATGAAAATGTTGGTAGAGACACGTTGCTGCAGCTTGCTTTTATGCAGCCATTCTGCACCGCACCCCAAGATTCAGTTCCAACCACGCCTGTTGTTTTAACAAATATGCCAAATGTTTTCAACCTCCTCCTTGAGATAAAGACAAACACAGCCCCTTTTAATTGTGTACATCAGTAGAATTATATTAATCAAGATATGTCATTTCTAATATCTTAAATTGCACGTTTTTTGCGTAAAATTCACAAATTAAGTTTTAAGTTTTAATCTGACTGAATTGAACTGAATTTAACTGAAGTATTACGTAATAAAATTCCCGATTTAATAATACATAGGAAGAGAATTTATTTCAAACTGATTCATGGATAATTCTGGATGTAAGAATGCAGTTTTTCAGCAGATTATATAAATAAAATATATTCAACACAGATAATTGTTTTATCTTGGTTAATAAAAAAATGGAATCATAAAACTGAAACAAAAGTAAAACATATTTGAGATATTTGAATGAGATTATATGCTGTCAGTGTTATTTCGCTGTGTTAAAGATGGATGAAAGCAAGTGGGTTTTTGTTCTCCGGATCCAGTAGTTGAGTCATTCGACAATTCTACTCTCCATTGCAATTCTATTCTCATTGAGCAGACGCTTTTGTCCAAAGCGGCATACAACACAAGCAAGGATTCAGACATAAGAAAGAAACTTTTAGTAGGTGCTTCAATTGCTTCAAGTGTGAATGGTCAAAGGAGTTGCCATCAAGTTGCAGAAGAAGTGCCAACCACAACCCCCCCTTTTTTTTTTTTTTTTGGTCAACTTAGTCAGCGAGTCAATAAGTGCTGGATTTTGGACCACCTGACTTATTCTACCCTTAAGGTGGAGTCGGATTAAGCGCCAAGGTGTTCTCTGAACAACTGAGTCTTCAATTGTCTCTTAAAAGCAGTAAGGGAATCGGCCGAACGCACAGAGTTTGGTAGTTTGTTCCACCATTTGGGAACAACAGAGGAGAAGAGTCTGACTGGAGGTTTAGAGCTGTGCTGGGCTGGAAACACCAGGCATCTCTCACATGCAGAGCGTGAAGCAGAGTAGACCTGGATCAGGGAATCCAGGTAGGCTGGAGCAGTTCTTGTAAAATGTTTTGTAAGCCAGGAGGAGAGTTTTGAATTTGATTCTGGCTGCAACTGGAAGCCAGTGAAGGGAGATGAACAGGGGAGTGACATGAGCTCTTTTGGGCTGGTTGAAGACCAGACGTGCTGCTGCATTCTGGATCATCTGTAGAGGTTTGACTCTACATGCAGAGAGTCGTGCCAGAAGAAAGACATCACAAGAGCCTGAACCAGAAGTTGTGTGGCCTGTTGGGTCAGGAAGGGTCTGATCTTCCTGATGTTGTAGAGGGTATGACGACAAGACCGAGAAACTGAGGCCACGTGAACCTTAAAGGTCAGCTGGTCATCAATCATGACACCCAGGTTTCTGGCTGGGTTTGTGGGCACAAGTAGGCTCCAGTGAAGTTGGACGCTGATCTGAGGCTGGACAGATGGACAAGCTAGAAAGACCATGAGTTCAGTCTTAGATAGATTTAGCTGAAGGTGGCTTTCCTTCATCCAGGTGGAGATATCAGCCAGACATGCTGATATCCGAGCTGAGGCTGTTGTGTCGTCAGGTGGAAAAGAGAGGAAGAGCTGAGTGTCATCAGCATAACAGTGGTAGGAGAAGCCATGGGAGCGAATCACTGCACCAAGTGAGGTGGTGTACAGAGAGAAGAGTAAGGGACCAAGCACAGACCCCTGAGGGACCCCTGTTGATAGGCCACAACAGTACAGAACCTGAGAGGCCTAGGTCAGAGAGTGTGGATAAGAGGATTTGATGGTTCACTGTGTCAACGGCAGCAGACAAGTCCAGCAGCAGTAGGAAAGAGGCCTGACCAGCTGCTCTTGCCAGCTGCAGAGATACTTCACTGATAGGAGTGCAGTCTCGGTGGAGTGGTTGCATCTGAAGCCTGACTGAAAAGGGTCAAGCAGGTTGTTGTTCCGCAGATGTTCAGAGACTTGGTTAAATACTGAGCGCTCCAGTATTTTCGACAGGAATGGCAGAAGTGAGACGGGCCTGGGCTGGGTTGACATGAGGCTTTTTGAGCAGTGGGGTGATGCGGGCTTCTTTAAAAGTAACAGGAAAAATGCTGTTTCCAGGAAAGAATTGACAATGTGCGTGACTGCAGGTTTGATTATGGGCAAGATGGTCTGCAGGATGCTGGTGGGTATTGGATCGAGAGGACATGTTGTAGGTTTTGAGCTCAGAAGAAGTCTGGAGACTTCATCCTCGCCCAGAGGAGCAAAAGAGAAGAGTGAAGGAGCAGTCGTGGGTTTGAGCTGACTGGACTCAGACTGGAGTCATAATTAATAACTTGATCAATATATTGTCGCTTATGATAATCTTAAAAGTTAGATAAGCCAAGTTCACCAACACCTCCACAATATTGATGGACTGCTGACCTGCTGGCTGGATCCTGTATCCTGTAGTTTCGTGATGGTGCTGCACTCTTAATCGGTCCACTGAATCACTTGACCACGTTCAGGGTCTCTTGAGTTCACTGAAACAAATTATGGTCCGGAGGTTTTGATTAATCACTCCAACTTTAAACGTCAATTCAGTTCAGTCACATCAAAACGTGCAAGAGTAAGATATGAGAAATCTTGATTAAAATAATTCTACTGATGTACACAATTAAAAGGGGCTGTGTTTGTCTTTATCTCAAGGAGGAGGTTGAAAACATTTGGCATATTTGCTCAAACAACAGGCGTGGTTGGAACTGAATCTTGGGGTGCGGTGCAGAATGGCTGCATAAAAGCAGGCTGCAGCACCGTGTCTCTACCAACATTTTCATATCGGAATATTTCCTGACGAGCTGAAGAAAAGGCCAAGATGAGTCTCAGTGCAACAGACAAGGCCGTGGTGACCGCCTTCTGGAAGAAAATGGCCCCGAAGGCCTCTGAGATGGGAGGCGATTCTCTGGCCAGGTTGGTTGCTCTGCCTCATTCTCAACACAAAGTAAAGTTTGATGCTCAGAACGTGGTGACATTGTGATATCCTCGTTGCTTCATGTCCTCAGGATGCTGGCCGCCTACCCCCAGATTAAGGTTTACTTCACCAACTTCACCGATCTCGGTCCTAACTCCCCACAAGTGAAGAAGCACGGTGCCAACATGATGAACGCTGTCGGAGATGCCGTGTCAAAGATCGACGACCTTGTCGGAGGCCTGGCCGAGTTGGGAGAATTTCACGCTCTGAAGCTGAGGCTGGACCCTGCCAACCACAGGGTGAGAGCTTTGGAGCAGCCACCTGTTACGCAGCGAAAAGGACATTTCTGCAGGCATGGAGGCTGACTGTGTGCCTTTCTCTCCTGACAGACCCTCTTCCATAACATGATGACGGTGATGGCCGTCTACTTCCCCAATGACTTCACTCCAGAGGTGCACGTCTCCATGGACAAGTTCCTGCAGCAGGTCGCCGTGGCTCTGTCCGAGAAATACCGATAAATCCAGAGGAGGAGGACATCCAGCCTCATCATATCCACAACCCGCTTTAACACTGAAGGGTTCGCTCAATAAAACGAGTGAAAGAAATATGCAAGACTTTGTCTTTTCTTCCTGATCCTCTTGTCTCACATGACAAAATAATTTCTAATAATGTGGTTTTGCAGTTCAAGCGTTGTGCTTGTCGATATCTACTTTTAAGGGACATTCCTCAAACCTGCCATGTGATTATCACATAACTACATTTATCTTGTATATTCCATTGCTATAATTTAAGTGTGCAAAAAAAATGACAAAACCCAAACAACAAAAATCAAGTTATATTCAATAGCTTGGTTCACGTGCTCCTGCCCCATTTATCAGTAGTCATATCATCCAAGCTCATTTAAATGAATGTCTCAAAACACAAATCATGTCATATTGTGTTTCAATAGATAAATAAAACTGAAAATAATTACCAAACACATATCATCATGGAACAAGCAATATAAAACATACACAAAACTAGAGCACAAAAATAAAAAGAGAGCCATACTTGGGTTTTACTTTACTTATTAAAACTGACTGACACTATATTGTTGATTTTGGTCATGTGTGAAGGGAGGATGACAGGGAAAATGATGCTGGGGAATGAGGAAGAAGGTTCGTGGATGCAGTGAGGACATGCAAGAAATTTGTGTTTGGAGAGAGGGAATAGGAAGAAGACGATCTGCTGGTGTAAAAATGACCAAAGAAACCAGGAAACTAAAATATGCCAGATGAAAAGAGGAAAGAATGATTCATATTCAAGTTCAGATATTTTAAATTGCAGATTTGCCTGAAAAAGTTAAATTTGATTTGTTATTTTTTCTTTTATCGTTTGCATTAAAATATCTATGAAAACCTTTAATGAGAGAGCTACAACTGAAAAAAAAAGTTTTTTGTTTTTTTTAATGCTCTCTTATTACCTAAAGTCATATAAGTTTCAGGTGTGGCCCTCATGGCTCAGGATTTGTGATACTGCATTATCTTTCATTTCAGATGGCCACACCCACTGTTCTGAAATTGCACATTTTTAAAGATGTCTTCACAGCAAATAGCGAACAATGTTCCACTCTTTCATACATCTGAAAGTGTGAATGTTTGATGAAAGCATGAAATCACATCAAGAGGAAAGCATCATTGTTAAGTTGGTTGTATATATTGATGGACTTAGAATAATTTAATGAATAATTATGAGAACCATCGCACTATAAAGTAATAATAAACCAAATTTATCAACAACACCTACAAAATACTGTCCTCCTGTGATGGGCAGCCGACCTGTCCAGGCTGTATGGCTGCTGGATGGAAGCTGGATTAGTGGATGGAAATAGACCGAAAAACTAATTCTCAAAAGATGCATTTTATTCCAATCTTATTTGGAGCATTGTGCAACAGCTTCAAGGACATTGGTCAGATAAAGACGCATTTCAGAGCAATGGATGTGGTGTGTAAAGGTGCATGGCCTGACGGTATCCACTGAGCCTTCTTCATGTGCTCCGTGATCTGCAATGCATTTCCCAGTTCACCCATCACCGCCAGGATGGCTGTGGTCATGGACGAGTTTCCAAAAAGGGAAAAAAAAGTGTCACTGAGCCAAAGAAAAGGCGATCAGACGCCTGAAAGTGTACAGATAATAACGCAATTGCAAGTTTTGAACTGAATACGATCAAAAATCGACAAATAATACAAAAGTAGATGATTTTACTAGAGGAACAATATCCCGTCCAGAACCTGGAATCCAGTTTGGAGCTTCCCAATGATGGCGCTGCGCTCTCGATCCGTCCGATCAGTCACGTGACTACCTGAAGGATTTATTGAGTTCATTTTACAGTTTTTCACAATTGCTAAAACACTAAACCCCATTGCCTGAACCAAACTCTCAGTGGCCTAAACTCATTTTTCGAATCAAACACTCTTTTGGCAAAAACTTAAACACTGTTCAGGTCCTATGCTCAATTTTCAAAACCGATCTGCTCTTTTTTGCAAAACCTTAGGCACATTCTCAGTCACTAAACACATTTCACAACATTTTTGCAAAATTGTAATCACAGGCAGCAAAATGTGAACACAACTCCAACACAGCTGTCATCTTTTACACACAACAACTCAAAACTGAACACACATATTTCTAATGATGTGATCAGACCAAGTGCACACAGAGACAAGATGCTGGAGACTGAACCTCCAGGACCGTGACCATGCAGTAGTCTGCTTTTGTTTTGTTTGTTTTGTATTTATTTTTTGTTATGACGGTCAATTTAGATATCACTTTGACTTAGATGGGTTTTTTTTTCCTAAATGCATTTCAAATACGTAAAATAAAAATTTTCTGTGCACCACACACTCTGAAAACTGCTGGGTTACTGTAAAAATAACCCACATTGAGTGGAATTGCTGACCCAGCACTGGGCCCAAAAGGGACCGAGCCAAAGCTGGGTTATTTCTACCCAGCTGTTTGGGCTGAAGATTTGACCCTGATGCTGGGTCAGGATTTATCAGCCGGTCTGGGAAGGTTACTTTACAGTAAAAATGTAAACCCTTAGAATTCAGAAACACGTGCCCTCTGCCATGCAAGGCTGTCAAACCCTCCACTGGAAGCCAGCTGGGGTACAGTGCCGTTCATTGACATGTAGAGGAAAAGATTTGAACTAACAATCTCACAACTGCTAGACAACCACTCTTCCAACTGAGCCACAGCCACACATGAGTATAAGGAGGGGGATGTCATATGTCTTTTCCTTCTTAGCCATTGCAATAATCTTCTGTGAGAGCACAGGACTCCAGTTTTCTGTTGCGTTTGTTGCCAGAAGTCTCCAGATGCAAGAAGGAGAAGGAGTTGCAAGAGTGTTCAAAATGGTGATTTTGTTCAAATCATCAACTCACTCTGCTGGGTCGACACAATTCATCTAATTTGGGGTAAAAGTGACCCAATCTGCACAAAATCTAGCGCTACCCAGGAAATGGGTTGGGAAAATAACCCAGCAGGTTTAAAAGTGTGGACTGCTTGCTGTGTCCTCAGTGATTTCATGTAGTGTCTAATGAACGATCTGAGGTGAACATGTTTTTACCTGCTGTGTGTAAGATCTGAACACATAGTGTGGTTTTGATCACAAGAGAACTGGTTTTGAGGCGATAATTTGATTTTGACAGAAATGTCTGAGGTTTTTGTGAATGTAGTGTGGATTTTTGGATTTGTGTTTAAGGTTTTGAGAAAATGGATGGAGGTTTCAAGAAATGTGTTTTAGCAATTGTGAAAAACTGTAAGTTTTTGCCAAAAGAGTGTTTGATTCGAAAAATGATTTTAGGCCAGTGACAGTTTGGTTCAGGCAATGGGGTTTAGTGTTTTAGCAATTGTGAAAAACTGTAAATCTTGACCCAGCATCAGGGTCAACTCTTCAACCCAAACGGCTGGGTAGAAATAACCCAGCATTGGCTCGGTCCCTTTTGGACCCAGCGCTGGGTCAGCAATTCCACCCAATGTGGGTTATTTTTACAGTAACCAGCAGTTTTCAGAGTGTGTAGTGCACAGAATTTTTTTTATTTTACATATTGGAAATGCATTTAGGAAAAAAAAAAAGCATCTAAGTCAAAGTGATATCTAAATTCACAGTCATAACAAAAAATAAATACATAACAAAAGCACACTACTGCATGGTCATGGTCATGGAGATTCAGTCTCCAGCATCTTGTCTTTGTGCACACTTGGTCTGATCACATCATTAGAAATATGTGTGTTCAGTTTTGAGTTCTTGTGTGTAAAAGATGACAGCTGTGTTGGAGTTGTGTTCACATTTTGCTGCCAGTGATTACAATTTTGCAAAAATGTTGTGAAATGTGTTTAGTGACTGAGAATGTGTCTAAGGTTTTGCGAAAAAGAGTAGATGGGTTTTGCAAATTGAGCATAGGACCTGAACAGTGTTTAAGTTTATGCCAAAAGAGTGTTTGATTCGAAAAAGGAGTTTAGGCCACTGAGAATTTGGTTCAGGCAATGGGGTTTAGTGTTTGAGCAATTGTGAAAAACTGTAACCAGATAATGATCAGATAGTTTTTTGCAAAACTCGATAATCTGGAGGTTTTGATTAATTACTCCATGTCACAATCTCAGCCCTGGAACACCACAGACAACAGGAAAACTGGGTTGTTAGGGTTATTTACATTACTGGGGGGGGGGACAAATCACGATAATACTTTTTTTTTTTTCCGAGACGAATCAATTGTCATCATGGGCCATTTAACTAATGGTGAAAATCAAAAATTATTACTTGCGCTTTAAAACGTGCTTGGAGATACATTTTATTCAGTTTATTGTTTAAAGTTTTGTGAAATTCAGACTCTTTCCTTCACTCATTACTAATCTTCAACATATCTCAGCATATGCAATTCTTCAGTAAATTCGTAAGGAAAACACCACGAGATTCCTTTTCTTATGACACAGGTTCTTCATTCATCAGGTATTTACAGTTTTTCACAATTGCTAAAACACTAAACCCCATTGCCTGAACCAAATTCTCAGTGGCCTAAACTCATTTTTCGAATCAAACACTCTTTTGGCAAAAATTTAAACACTGTTCAGGTCCTATGCTCAATTTGCAAAACCCATCTGCTCTTTTTTTGCAAAACCTTAGACACATTCTCAGTCACTAAACATATTTCACAACATTTTTGCAAAATTGTAATCACAGGCAGCAAAATGTGAACACAACTCCAACACAGCTGTCATCTTTTACACACAACAACTCAATACTGAACACACATATTTCTAAATGATGTGATCAGAACAAGTGCGCACAAAGACAAGATGCCTGCCATGCAAGGCTGTCAAACCCTCCACTGGAAGCCAACTGGGGTTCATTGCAGTTCATCGACATGTAGAGGAAAAGATTCGAACTAACAACCTCACAACTGCTAAATCATTCTACCAACTTAGCTACAGCCACACATGTCCATAATGAGAGGGATGTCATACGTCTTTTCCTTCTTTGCCATTTCAATAATCTGTGAGAACACAGGACTCCAGTTTTCTGTTGCGTATGTTGCCAGAAGTTCTTCAGACGCAAGAAAGAGAAGGAGTTGCAGGAATGTTCAAAATGGTGATTCCTCTCTTCCCTTCAGCCCACGAAATCATCAAGTCACTCTGCTGGGTCAACACAATTCACCTAATTTTGGGTAAAAGCGACCCAATCTGCACAAAATCTAGGGCTACCCAGAAAATGGGTTGGGAAAATAACCAAGCAGGTTTAAGAGTGTGGACTGCTGCTGTGTCCTCAGTTATTTCATGTATTGTCTCATGAATGATCTGAGGTGCTGTGTGTAAGATCTGAACGCATAGTGTGGTTTTGAACACAGGAGAACTGGTTTTGAGGTGACAGTTTGATTTTGACAGAAATGTCTAAGGTTTTGTGAATGTAGTGTGGATTTTTGGATTTGTGTTTAAGGTTTTGAGAAAATGGATGGAGGTTTCAAGAAATGTGTTTTAACAATTGTGAAAAACTGTAATTTCTGACTGTGCTGCTGGAAAAGTCAAATAAAAGTATATTTTGGGTTTTGCATTATTTTTGGTGATAGCATTTCACCCGTAAAACCCGTTTCCATTGCTAAAGCAGCTCTCATAAAATGTTTGCATTTTTTTTGCGAAAGTCATTCAGAATATTGTTTTGATCATTTTGATTGTTGTGGATCGTGGTGGTTGTCGTTGAGCGTCCCAGTCGGAACTGACGTTCTTATTCCTTGTTGCGATGGGACACCTTTAAAAGTAACGCAAAACAGTGTAGTGGGTAATGAATGTGCGCGAGGACAGATTTAACTGCAGAGTGGGCATTAGTGAACTTTTTATTTGTCTAAAGTCGGCTTATGGGATACATTGACACTGCTGGGAGCTTCTGTTGATGTCGAGCGACAGTTTGCCGTGCTGTCGTAGAGTAGCGGGCAGTTAGCAGGAATGCTAACATGATGCTAAACCCAGCCGCCGGGTTACCAGAGGACCGTAAATCCGCGTACACTCAGTCCCAGGGCAGCGGCTACCGAGGCGGCGACAAAACCAGCCCCATCAGCGTGATCCTGGTCAGCTCTGGCAGCAGAGGGAACAAACTACTGTTTCGGTATCCTTTCCAGAGAGTCGCTGACCGGCCGTCGTCTCTCTCAGGTGAGGACAGCATTAGCAGTGCAGCACAGGCACCCACGAAAAGAGCCACACACACACACACAGTAGGCAGTTCATATAGAAACACCCAATTATGTACGTCAAGACATTACAATAATGTGTTAATCAACAACCATCCACTAAAACGCATTCAGTAAAATGAGTTCATGGACGGTATGGACTGAAACTCCATGTTTTGAAAATATGATTACGTGACATTCAGCAGGTGATGCTTCATTAATATACAGGAGGAACATTGATAATAATCTGGACCCATTGGTCCAGATTGTTATTTTGAATGTAAAAGGGATTCAGATGGTCACATTGTTCTTCAGACATCAATGTTCCTCCTGCATATTAATGAAATTGTTCCTCTGTTGCCCTCAGATAATGTCTTTCACGTAAATGCTCCAATTTGTTCTCCTTAAACTGCAGACCCAGACCCTTTTGAAGCATTTTTACCTCTGACAGTGAAGGAATCCCCAGCTTGAAATATGTTTTTAACTCATCTGTCATCACAGATATGAAATAACAAGCAAATCCATGGTGCACAACTATGAGTCCATTGCTGATTCCACATGGAGTCCATCCCAATACATTCTAGGAACAGATGAAAAGTAAAATCAGTTCGTTTTGGTTAGTGCCTCCATCCTCAGGTTCATTGATACCAATACAAGCACAGCTGTCTAAGAGGCAGATGTCCAACTGCTCAGAGGTCCTGCACGCAGATACGGAGAGGAGAGCTCCGCTTTCATGTCTTTCACAAGTCCTTTAATAGTTGTTCAACTTGAAAGCCTGGAAGCATCACCTGCTGAATGTCACGTAATCATATTTTCAAAACATGGAGTTCCAGTCCATTGCAGATAAAATCAGATGCTGTATTGTGATCTGGCATAATGGTTCAGATGACATAACAAAAACAGTCCTGAGTGTTACAGCAGCATGTCTTGACCTCTCCAGTAAATCAAAATGTAACAAGTATCCTCATAAACTATTACCACTCGGGCCTCCATATCAAATCAATTGTTTTGTGATTTTTGACTTGTAGAGCACCTCTGTGGATTGCTTTTTTGTTCTTTCTTTCTTTTTTTTTTTGGTGACAATGACTAACTTTTACTCATGTTTTTCCATCAGCAAAACAACGAAGTCCGTATGCACTGAACACAGCCGGGGACGGTCTTGACGACCAAGATGGCGATTCAAGGTATTTTCACGTTTCCTTTACGATGCATCAGTAAATTGTCCTTTAACTCATTCCAAGTGAGCCTCTTGTGTCCATTATGTTTTTCTCCCCTTTGCTTTTATGATTTCTTTTGTCTCTCCAGTAACTACAGGTTTATTAAGCGTCAGGCTGCAAATGACAAGGATTGTTATAAATCCAAATAATGCGCGAGTCACAAATATCATGTTGCAGTCTGAACACTGTTCAAGCACCTGTGAATATGTTTTTATTTTCTGAGTTGGTGTGAAATAAAAAGCTTGGTTTCTGTTGAAGTCCATCAACTTTTCTTGGATAAACACTGAATAGAATTTTTTTAAAAAAGAGCTTTTCAAAATAATGTGATCAGTGATTCAGCTCACTGATGTCCTCAAAACATGTTAAGCATTGTAACTGAAATATAATTAAAACGTCTTCAATAGTTGATCATGTTATCATTTCTTATGACAGCTACGTTTGAATTAATATACTCAATGAAATATAAATATTAATATTGGAATAGTAAACAAATGACTTTTCTCAAGGTTTCTACTGTAGCAACATAAACGGTCTCACTAATCAAAATTTTTCTGACTTTGTCGGCTAAACGTGTGACAGCTAAACCTTTGAATGAGTTTTGATTTCTATTTCTAACCAGGCACGCTTAAGGACGATGCACTCTTCAATCAGCATTTTAAAGTATCGGTGATGAGTAGACTTGAAAACTGCAGACTGGTATCTTTGTTTAACAACAGGTTCCTTATATAAGGAACTTATTAATGGCGTGACATTTTATTTTTGTCTGTGTTAAACTTGGCAGCAGCTTGAAGTCATGCAGGAGCAGCTTGATGATCTTCACTGTGCGGTTGTTTGCATGCAGGGTGGAACTTAACATGCCTTTACAGCGGCTTTGTCCAGGCTCGTGCATCAGCGTAAAGTTTGTCAGAGCTTGAGATAATTCAGGTCTTCACAAAATTCCATGTTTGTCGGGGTCATCTTGATGTCCATTTTTCTGCATTTAGCCCAACTTTGTGTTGCATTTTCCCTTTTTGTTTGCTTTTTTTCTTCTTTTTTTGTGGCCCAATTCCCATTTCAGAGAACAATCTCCACTAACTGATGAACAGTTGGTAGCAGGGTAAGAGCAAAATCATTCTACACCACCTTTCCTTTGCTTAGATCACCCCTGTCTTTATTTCCCCCCCGCCTTTTTTCCTGTTTTGTGACCTGTATGGATCTCCAACCCTAATCTCAATCAAGTCCTTGTACGCAATTCGCAGTGGATGAATTTGTTAAAGACTTCAGAGAAAACCCGATAAGTTTGAATGTATTAATTAAGGGTTAATTCACACCGATTACTTCGAGCATGTAGTGTCAGTGTTAGAGAACAAAATTCAAACCATTCACCGAGCACAATGAAGCAGCAACAACTTGATCGGTTCAGTCTGTGGTGGTGGAGTAAGTCCATAATGTGTTTAATTTGTTTCTGCAATTTAACACTTGACTTTGAATCCCTTTGATTGCAGCATGAGTTTCTTATGTGAAACCAGCATGAGTCTGTCACGTTCTCCATTGACACACAGATTTCACTCTCTTTCTGCAAGCAGGACTCCTCCTACTCCCCCTCCTCCTCCTCCTCCTCCTCCTCCCCCGCCCTCCCCCTCCTCCTCCTCCTCCTCATCCTCATCTTTTCTCCTCTCCAGTAGCCACACGAGCTTTGTTAATCGTACTGTGAACGATGAAATACATTACAGGCACATGCATCTGTTTAATGCAACCCCCCCTTTCGTAGAGAAAGTGAAACAAGCTGAGCTAATTTGAACCTCCCGGCGCTCTGCAGCAGCCTCCTCACTCAGACTGCCCTCCTCTCTCCAAGGTTCTCAGACATCATCCTCGCCACCATCCTGGCCACCAAGTCCGACATGTGCGGGAAGAAATTCGAGTTGAAGATCGACAACGTTCGCTTTGTGGGCCACCCGACGCTCCTTCAGCATCCCCCCATCATTCAGGTATGAGGAGGAGCATCAGCAATGCTGTGTGTCCTCTTCAGATTCTGGGTCGCACTTCCTCCCCCTCCTGGTGGGAAAAAGTAGTTCCTCTCAGCAACATGTGCTCTATTTCCATTTTAGCCATTTATTTGATTAAGAATCTGAACTCAAACTCTCTACATTAAACTAAACAACATATTGGCTTCAAAAAGGATCACATTCTTGCTTTTTTTTTGTCTTTAATATCTCACGATTAATCATTCTTAATTAAAAAAGTTTTTTGTATGAATTATTGAAAAATATTAAACAATATTAAAGCAAAAACCTTTCTGTTAAAAACATGATCCAGATCACATGGAGCATATTGTAGTGAAAAACACACAGAAAAAGACCTAAATGTGAAGTTGTTGCTTCCATCTGTGCTTATAAGATTGTTCATTTTTGCCAACATCTGTGGAAAAATATTTTGAAGGCACTGATGAAGCTTGATGAAAAGCAACTTGGCTCTGGATTTGGTCAGAACTTCAGCAGCGCCTCCTACTGGTGGCTGTTTGTACTGAATTATTTCACAGAGGAGCACGTGTGACATTACATGAAATGTAATGCATCAACATGTACTGTTGAAATTATTGTAGATTTCAGATCTCACCTTTATCACTATAATTTGAAGGATCTGTTTAATATATAAGTATATTAAATAGGTGGAATAGTTCTCTGGTTGAACAGTCAACATGGTGAAATTCACAACAAAACATTAAAGCTGTTTAGTTCTCTTTTTTAAAATATGAATTTCCTGTTTCTCTCTGAAAACTGAATATTGAAGTTTTTTTTAGCTGTTTGAACAAACTCAGACATTTGATGGAAGCCTGGGAGTTTTATGTTTTTATTACTTGGAATATTTTTTTAAATCCAAGATTAACAATATAGATCATTTCTGTCATTTACACTGAAATAACTGGACTATATATGTGTCTTTCTTGTTTTGTGCTTTAAAATGTGAGTCACATCTTAAAGGAACATGATACTCTGAAAGCTGAAATTAGTATTTTTTTATTTTTTTATATTTTTTTGTGCAGGTTTCAAAAACAGATCCTTCACCGAAGAGAGAAGTGCCGACAATGATCCTCTTCAATGTGGTGTTTGCACTGCGGGTACGAAAGGTTTCTGTGACTCATCAAATAGCACCGTTTGACGTTTTAATTCTGTTTTAGTCGGGCGAGCGGCCGGTGGGTGGGACTGCTAGATGTGGTGTTAATCTGTGTTTTCTGGGAGGGGTGTGTGAGGGTGATAGACTGTATCTGCGAGTTCATGGAACTCAGGGGGGGAGGAGCGGGCGAATTAACTCTGCTTAATCATGGTGCCGGGCGAGGCCCGGCCCATGCTGAGTCACTCTACCCTGGAAGGCAGCTGAGAAACAAGAAAAGTGCTCGGTCATGGTTCGTCAGCGATATCTGCCCGGCAACAGCCCTGCTCATGCCGTGGAAAGTTACAAAACAACAACAGTCCCCATCAGCTCAGTAGTTAAATACTGATCACTTCTGCTTTTTATTTTATTTTATTAGTTATTTGTTCACGTTGCCAATTTAAATTATAGAACAAAATGATATAAATGTCAATTCATTTCCAGAATTCTGACAAGCTGTTTTATTTATACAGTTAAAATACTACATTGTTCAATAAAACATGTTTTGTGCCTTTATAAATCTGCAGTGATCTGTAAATTATAATGCACGTGTAAATGATGAACGATGTATTGTCGAAATTGCACTTTTTTTTAAAGAAGTGTCATATACTTTTCATAAAATTCTTTGCAAAAAGTTTGGTGAATTAAAGTGAACATTTTCCTAACGTACTTATACGTATTTGCACTAAAACAAAGGAAAGTAGTTGAATTCGCCATCATTCATCGTTCCACTTGAGGTCATTTTGACATGCATGTGGCTCCAGAACTAAAATGAGTTTGACACCATGAAGCTAGAGATTATCTAAATTATCTAATAATGATAAAAACACAAGACGGTTGTGGTAAAGACGTATCGGACAGGAAGCCACATCTGAATCCTCTGATGTTATTGTACATCGAATGAGGTTATCCATTAGAGTTGTAATGTCTTGTTTGATTGATTCGCTCCCGCAGGCAAACGCGGATCCTTCCGTCATCAGCTGCATGCACAACCTGTCGCGCCGCATCGCCATCGCCCTGCAGCACGAGGAGCGCCGCTGCCAGTACCTGACCGGAGAGGCCAAAGTCATGCTGGCGGTCCAGGAGGAGATCACCACCATGACTGAGAGTGAGCTGCCACAGCTGCACACACTCTCTGGGCTTATTAAAGCAGAACTGTGTTTTTCTGTGTTGAGTTTATCCATATAGGAAAATACGGCGACAGTTTTGACTGTTTCTTCTGGCGTCCACAGATGGAAGCCCGCAGTCCCCGTTCAGACAAATCCTTCAGGGGTGTAAACTGGCTCGAGACCTGAAGGAGGCTTACGACTGGTGCGTGATTGAAGAATCACATTCGTTTGACTGATTTCTTCCGTTATATTACCCATATCCTGATATGTGCGTTGGTGTTTTTCAGCCTTTGCACAACTGGAGTGGTGCGACTACATATCAACAGCTGGCTGGAGGTCAGCTTCTGTTTACCACACAAGATCCACCGGATTGGTGGAAACTATATTCCCCCCGAGGCGTTGGAGCGCAGCCTCAAAGCCATACGGTACCTTTCCATGAGCACTGGTTTGATTGTACATCAGAATGGGAAGCATGTATGTAATTTTATTTGAAGTTTCTCTCCCAAGCTGGTACATACAAGTGTTCAGTACAGTGTTCATGTGCTTCAGTGTTATCTCTTGTTTACCTCCAGTGAGGTTGTCTCTCAGCTGTGTATGATCAGCTGAAGCAGTTTCTTTGCGCTGTACTGCCACCTATTGACCCCTAACTATTACAGATTCATGGAAAAATCAGCTGATTCTGTACTCACAAGCTACACACTACCTGAACTAGTTTTAAACATTTAATTTGTGATTACTTTTTAAGCAAAAAATGAAAGAAAACAACATTTCTTTTTTTTTCTTTTTTTTTTCAATATTTTATTTTATTTTATTTTATTTATTTATTTATTTATTTTTTTTTTATTTTTTTATCCAATTTCAAACATACAGCAGTTACTCAGAACACAAAGGGGGATACACATACACATAGTTAAAACAAAAAGTACAAATTAGCACTGCAATATGTCAGCCAGCATAAGACAAAAACAAAACAGTCAGCGTGAGGGGAATCCCTTAAGCAAGTAAGATGATTTCGATGGGCCTATAAATGTCAAATACAGGTTCCAGGTGGAATAAAAATCATCAGATGAGGAAGTGAACATACAAGTAATGAATTCACTAGGAATACATTCCATTATAAGATTATGCCAAGTTCTCTTGGTAGGAGCTGAGTCTTTGATCCAAAAACACAAAATGTTTTTCCTGGCAGCAAAAGTCATCAAATTAAACAGTCGTTTGTGCTGCTTAGAATGAATACGAGGGTCCGGAAGGCCGAGTAGAAGATGTTTGGGATCCAGGGGTATTATGATATTAAATATAAAAGACAAGTCTTTCACCACACCAGACCAATAATTCTGCATTTTGACACAGGACCACACGCAATGGAAATAGTCACCAACCTCAGATTTGCATTTCCAACACAGCGGAGAAAAATTTGAGCCCATCTTATTTTTAAGAACAGGTGTTATGTGTATACGATGCAAGATCCTAAATTGAATTGACTTAGTTCGATTACAGATGGATATTTTGGAAGCTTTTTCCCAAACATCATACCAAACCTCTGGATCAATTAATATTCCCATATCCTTTTCCCAATCTAGTTTTACAGACATGGAGACTGGGGGAGTAGTAGAGACTATCGTTTTATAAAATATTGAAATTGACTTCTTACCACTGTGGGAGCAGAGTAAGTTTTCCACCACAGATTTATTAATTTATTTATTAATTTTCTGCCACCGGTGATAAAATGTCTGAGTTGTAAATATCTAAAAAAATCTGTTTTCTGAAGGCCAAATTTTTGCTGTAGCTGAACAAATGGTAATACTTCTTGGTTTACAAACAGGTCACCTAGTTTTGTGACCCCCTTGTTTACCCAAAGTTTAAAGCCGTCATCTTTACAGCCGGGAAGGAAGTCAGGATTATCTACAATTGGAACCAGAGAGGACGTAATATTACTGCGACCTTCCAACTTACGAATCATTTTCCAAGCTTTAACAGTATTTATGGAAATTGGGTTGGAACACAGTTCTTTAAACTGATTGTCACAAAACAACATTTCTGAAACATTATTTTTTTTTTTTAGGTATTGTACTTTTCATCTATATTGATTGATTAATTTAACAAAATTAATCAATAAATGAAAAATAGCTTCATCTTATGAACATTATATCTACATTCGGAAAAATTTTCACAGTTTTAATTTTAAAATAATAATGTAGAAGAAAAACCCATCTTAGAAGTCCAGAGCGGCTAAAAAAACTGAAGATTTCTGTGGGCTCTACTGGCACCTAGTGGCTCAGTACATTATATATTCTTTTAGAAGTTTATATTCTAGAATTCTTTTGAAGCTGTACAGACAAATGAAGAAGTAGATCAGCTCTAAAAAATCACGTGCATAAATATAGATTTTTATTGGAATCATGTTTTATTCTCTGATACTAAAGTGCCAGTCTGAGCTCTGACAGGGTCTTAATGTGTGGACTGACTCACACGGTGTTGTTGTGCACGTGTTGCTGCAGACCATATCACGCCCTGCTGCTGCTGGAGAGCGAGAAGGCGCTGCTCAGCCAGCTCCCTCTGGACTGCTCCCCCGCCATGGTGCGCCTCATCAAGACCTGCTCGGCGGTGAAGAACCTGCAGCAGCTCGCTCAGGACGCCGATCTGGCCTTGCTTCAGGTGCTCTGTCTGCGTTCAGCAAGTTGTCTTGACATCAGGTCATTGGTTACTGCTGTGTTGCTGCCATCTAGTGGACGAAATGTGTCATGAAACTCTTTTGTTTTGTGCATTTGGATCATGACCGCTTGTCTACTTTCTTCCTCAGATCTTTCAGATTGCGGCTCACTTGGTTTACTGGGGCAAGGCGATCATCATCTACCCTCTGTGTGAGAACAACGTCTACATGCTCTCCCCTCACGCCAACATCTCGCTGTGAGTAGCCGCGGTGGACGCCGGCCAGTTGGCCGTTCCAGCCGCTGAAGAGCCGCGTGTCGTTTCAGTGATGAATGTCGCTTCTCCTCGAACAGATACTCCCCGGCAGCAAAGCAGTTTGCTCAGCAGTTCCCGGGTCACGATCTGCCCTCCATGTTAGCCAAGTTCTCACTGCCTGTCTCGCTGGCGGAGTTCAGGAACCCTCTGGAAGCTCCGGCGCAGGAGGTGAGGTTAAAGCAAACAGGATCTGTGAGACCATCTTTACTACATATCAAACATTCTTCCATGAATGCTTTAGGGGAACACTTTCACACCGCCACATTGGATTCTGTGTCAGATGTGATTCAAGTGTAGACTTTCAGCTTTTATGGGGATTTAAATCAGGTTAAATGTGTATAAATTTATCTTTTAAACCTGTTGAGTCGCTGGATCCAGCAGGGAGGAAACATGCAGCATGCACGGAGTTTGATCAGTGTGAAACTGACACTTGAATTTTAATTTCTACCTACAAAGCGCCACTTGGTTTTTAGCAGACTGTGAAACCTTTTTCAGGGTATTTACCTCAGTGTTGTAGATAGGAGCTGTTGAGAACATTGACTTTTTTCTTTTCTTTTTTTTTTTTTTTCCATTAAATATGGAGCAACCTCGAGATGATCTGTCTGGAGATTCCCATTGGTTTTACTCTGGGTTTTTTAGTTGTTTGTAAAGAAAGTGAGCTATTTTGCAAACAGTTTGCGACTTCAATTTCTAAGGCTATGATAGTACTAATATAATAACCTGACTAGAGATGAGTTAAATAATATCAACATGTTAAATAGTGCTTTAAATAATCGCGGTGTATTTTAGGAGCAGGAACATTCTGCGGATCCGTGTTGTTTTGGTGGAGCCGTTGCTCATGAATCATGCATGAGAAAAGGACATCAGCTCCGGAGTCTGCACCCTCAATATTTCATGAGAACAAGAACAGAGCCGCGGCTCGTTCCAGCGGCTCTATTTTCAGCTTCTCGCGCCATTTCGCCGCTGATCAGGACCTCAGGCGACCCCGGTCAGTCAGTCTCGCCCCGTCTCCCCCCGCCAGGCCCAGCTGATCCAGATGGTGGTGTGGATGCTCCAGCACCGCCTGCTGATCCAGCTGCACACGTACGTCTGCCTGCTGGTGCCGCCCAGCGAGGACGAGCCGGGGCTGAGGGACGACGACCCCCCGCTGGCCGCCCGGGTGGGCGGCCGCAGCCTCAGCACCCCCAGCGCTCTCAGCTTCGGCTCACCCAGTGCGTCCCTCCTCCCTCCGCCCTCCGCCGCTCTCACAGGTGTTGACAAGTTGATGCATAATCTATGAACACGTGTCTTCCTCTCGCGCGCAGCCAGCAGCGACGACATGACCTTAACTAGTCCCAGCATGGATAACTCCAGCGCCGAGCTGCTGCCCGGCGGAGACTCGCCGCTCAACAGGAGAATGACGGAGACGCTGCTCGCCAGCCTGTCGGAGCACGAGAGGCAGGTTATTCTCAACATCCCCGCCGCACAGAATCCAGAGGACCTGCGGATGTTCGCCAGGTAAAAACAAACCAGGAGGATGGCGTCAATGCTTTATGCGTCATGTATGATTAGCAGTTATTTTGACAATTGCTGTTACTTCCTGACATGTTCACAAGGGTCACGTTAAAATGACATGGAGGACAGAGTTTGTTTTTAATCCCAGCTCTTTTAGCCTCCATTAGCTAATGTCAGAACAAACCTCTGCATGTCTTCTAACATCTACATCAGGGGTGTTGGAGCTCTTCAGAAAGCCTCCCAGAGCAGTAAAGTCCAGATGACATCAGCAGGAAATATTGTTTCATTCATGAATGCATTTTCCTTTTACTTTCTGAGATGAAATCCTGATTAAATGAAATAATGTGAGTCCAAAAAACAATTAATTTAAAGTTGAATTTATTACAAAGGGAAAAAATGAATGATAATAACAAAAAAAACTTCAAATGTAAGCATTGCAGACTAGAGGTGTCCCCGACTAAGAATTTCCATAGTCGAATCGGATTTGTCCGATCCTGCCAATAGTCGACTGATAGTCGAATCTCACATCTTGTTTTGGGGGTGGGGTGGGGGGAGCGTGCCTACACTGGGCGTCACGGGAAATCTGGGCACCTATGCCTATACAGCCGACCCTGATTGCACTAATAATTATAAACAATTGAAATTTTTTGGCAAAACAATTTCTCACATTATCTGCTCAAATTAAATGCAGTAGGCTTAATTGCACTGTGTCGGTCCGTTTCGCAGCGCAACATCCATGCAAAAACAAACACTAAATTAAATAGAATTAGCCTTTTAGATAAATAAAAATAATAATATAATAATAACCTAAAATATTACAATCAAACGAAATAAAAGTCGGCATTAAAAATGAGAATTGAGTAACAGAACCGTCTTTTATTAGCCCAATGATCTGGCTACTTACCCGTTTAAGGCGGAAAGCCATGTTGTTGTGAAGTGATATGAAAGGACACAACTTGCATTTGACTTTTTTTGGATCATCTTTGACTTGGTCTGAAGTTCTGTTTTGGGGTTTTTTCCGACATTTTGAGACTTTTAAAGTTCAGCCAAATCACCACCGAGATGCTGCTCTGTGACGGAGCTCTGAGCAAAATCGGATTGTGCCACTCACCATGGTGGTTGATTCACAAACACTAAATAGATAGAATATTGAATAAAACTACAAGTTAAGTAAATTTTTCCACAGTGTATTTGATAGGTTAACATGTATATAAAATAGGCTTTATATCATGTTTATTTGGAAAAAAACAAGCAATTCTATGTAAAATCAGTCATTCAGCACCCCCATACAGCTATAATGGAATGGTTCTTGTTTAATAACCACATTTTTTCGATGCTTCGACTGCGTGATTGGTAGTCGAATCAGGCCCCTTCGAACGAATCGTCGAATCGTCGACTATCTGAGGACACCCCTATTGCAGACTGAATCTAAAGTGTTGCATAAGGATTACAAAACATCTTAATATCTTTTAATAGGATCCATCATTTCAGACGAAAGCATTAGTTCAAGTTGGACAGAACATTTTATGGTGTTTGTGTTGAGCAGTTCAAGTCTTATTTTGGCGGGGGCTCATTGTCACACACTTCATTAAAATCCGATTTACGGCATATGTCACCTGACTGCAATTACTCTTTGTTTTATGCATTATTGCAATACCCCATGATGCATTTCTAACTCCTGTTATAGGCCACTTTTTAACATTTATTCATTGAATATTGTAGCAATTTGAAATAGTTTAGATGCTCATTTTTTAAAACATGAGAATACAGGAAGTGTACAGCCTCTGTTTGCCGTTTCTGGGTCACCTGTGGTTGACATGTGGATATCTGTCTCTCTGAGATGGAGTTGTTATCAGACCCACGCTGCGGCACGCAATAAATTTTGCCTCGATCACTGCCGCCGTGCCGTCTGTGACGGCCCGTTAGCAGATGGGAAGTCTTACCGCGACTCCGGTTATAAATCTCCGCTAATGCATTGTCTCTCCGGGATGAGGAAGATGTTTTCACAATGCCTCAGAAAGTCACTTTAATTGCTCTCACAGATTGTAATTGGGAAAATACGGGCAGGAAGAGACTGTTTGCCAGCTGTTAGCAGAATTTATATTGGGGATAGAAGCGGGAGAGCGTGACAGTGTGGTAATAAGTGCATCGCGCTCCCTGCTGGGCAGTAATGACACGTGTCTCACGCCTGATTTGCGCTTCCAGTCACAGAGCTGGAACTCCAGCTCTCAATCCGTCTCCGCCTTGTGACTGTTTTCCAGGCTGCTGCACTATTTCCGGGGACATCACCACCTGGAAGAGATCATGTACAACGAGAACATGAGGCGCTCGCAGCTCAAGACGCTGTTCGACAAGTTCCGCAGCGTCCTGGTGGTGACCAACCACGAAGATCCCATCATTTCAATCTTTCAGTCTCCCATGGAGTAGCGGAGACGGCGTCAGAACTCACTAACTGGAGAGAATGTGTCAGCGTGGGCGACCTGCAGCGAGCTGCCAGCCTCTGCTCAGACACCGACTGATGTGATTCTAAAATGTTTGTTTACAGGTATTAAATTATTTGGTTCATATTGAACACGTCTTAATGGCTCACTGTGAATGTTGGCGGGATTGTTGTGGCTTTCTCCTCGGCCCAGATGTGCTGGATCATGTGCGCCGTCCTCAAAGGGGCACAGCGAGTAATGATCATTCCAGACCTCCAGAGAAATCCCAAAGGTGGGAAGAGACTGACGGCAAGAGAGAGAGGAGTCTAAACATCAGACGGGCTGATCCGAACATCTGTGAAATCACTTACAGACAGAATTCCCCCAGTGTGAATGTTTAATAAAAAATACGGGTGAAAAAACACAAACTAGCATGAAGAGATACAGTCCTGAATTTTATCATGTGAGGTACTAATAAATGCATCTCGGTGGAGCGGTTTTAAATGCTGATGGTTTTCTTTCAAGTGCAGCTTGGCTCAGAATTTCAGTGTTTCTTTAAATAAACTGCAGCTCACAATTTGGAAGAGAGACATAAAACAGTTGGATTTCAGTCAGACATGGAGTTTTTTCCTAAATCCGAGTTCCTAGAAACCCTCCAAATTATGCAAATGTGATCCAATAATGGCCTTCATTTCATGTTTGTTGTTTATGTAACTAAACGATGTTCCCACAACACGGAGTGGTTTCAGTACTTTGGACGTTTTGCCGTCCAGTGTCCTTCATTTCATTTCCAGACTGTTTCTCTGCCTCTTTGTTCACGACGCTGACGCAGGGATGCCCGCGAAGGTAGAAGCGCCACGGCTTCTTCGCCCACTCTCCGTGGGACTCGATCCCGACGCGCGGCGCCGACACCACGTCCCGGGGTCCGGCCGGCCCTGCGTCCGGGTCCGTCTCCAGCCACACCTCGGGATCCGAGGCCAGGTCTCGCCGGTCGAAGCGGCGGGGTATGTCCAGCGCCTGGCACAGTTTGGACGGGCCGTTGCAGAGCTGCTTGTCCTTCAGCTGGGGGGACCCCTCTTTGCGTCTGGCCGCCCTCAGCTGCCTCATGACGGGCTGACCCTGCAGGGGCTCCAGCGAGCGCAGCAGCACGGCAGCTCCCTCCCCTGGGCATCAACACACACATCATGCATCAGTCAGCACGGCGCCACTCTGTCGCTCTCCTTTTGACCTTCATCCAATGATGATGAGTGTGTCAAACCGAAACAGGCTTTCCAGAGTGGTTTCATTACTGGTTTGTCTCTTTGGAGCGTTTACCTTCACTGGACACGTTCATGCAGAGGTAAATGCCGTAGATGGGATACACGTAGATGGTGCCTGGCTTCATAAACATGGCAGTGTTCCTCTCAGTGCGTTTCCCTCCGGCTGAGTGGGAGGCCTTGTCCTCCCCGCCGAGGTACGCCTCGGTTTCCACGATTCTCCCCCTCAGCTCAGTGCCATCCACACACCGCCGGACCAACACCTGCAGGATGGAAGAGAGAGACGAGAGGATGAACAAAAAGTAAGAAGAGTGATAAGTAACACAAACTCAGAAAAACAGGAGAAGATTACTGATTACTGGTTAACATTAAATCAATAACTGTTACTAAACATCTGTAATGTCTGAGCAACGGTTCGTTATTTGTGATTTATCAACGATCCAGCAAAATTTATTATGGAGTCTTGAAATGGGTTCTTCCAGTAAAGGAACAAAAGTTGTAATCCAAAGGAGGGTTCATTTCTCAACTTTAGCTAAACACTGAAACATCCAGATATTTTAGATCCATGGGACATAAACAGATGTATTTAAAAATAACAGCATTTGGAGACAGATTTACCTTTCCAAGAAATGCTTTAGCTAAAGTGATGCAGGGTTGGTTGAAGAAGTCCTGCCCCAGTCTGAGGTGAGGGTCCCCCGCGGCCTCACCTGGAGCAGCGTTGCCCCCCACAGGGGCAACAGGGGGCTCCTTCTGCCCCAGGAGGGCAACTTTAGCTTTCAAGCGGCTGCTGAGCGTTTCTGTCTGCAGCTTTCTCTTCCTACCCGCCATAACCTGCAAATACCAGGTTAGTTTAATATCTACTGCGGTATCACAGTGTCTTTACATACACAACAGCGTGTACTATGTGATAAAGCAGCCGCTCGCGCTGTATACCGGAAGTACTCTATTGTTTTGTTTTTCTTAAAGGGGCCGCGCACATTTTCCACTCTTACTGAATACATGAGAAACAGATTAATACATTATGATTATATGAATGCAAAAATATTTTTTTAAATGCAACCACTTGTGAAGAAAATTACATTTTAACTTAATTAAAATCTTTAATATGAGTACATCATATAGTACAGCTAGTATAGTTATAGTACTGACCCTAAATACTAACCCCTTCACATGAACAGAAATATTGCATTTGTTTCTTTGCTTGTTTTTTTCACTTTAGAAAAACCGGAGGACTTCAAGTCTGCTAATATGTGTTGTCATCAGACAAGTTAATCACTCTCACACTGTATTATATGGTGATGTGATGGCTGCTGTTTAACAGCTTGTCCTAGGAAGGAACACACACCCTTTGAATTGGTTTCTGGAGTCTCAATTTCTAAACTATTTGAGTTTTTACACCATGCAACAAAGAGCCGATGGAACCGTCCACATCAGAGCATGAGTGTCAAAGTCAATGAACTCTAAAATATTTAACTGAAATTACAAGGATATTCCTTAAGTGTTTGTATTTATTAAAAACAAAATCTAACATGATTAACCTCACCTCATAGCATCATGTATTCAAATTCTGGTCGGGGCCTTTCTTATAGATAAAGCAGTGTAGAAGATAAATAAATGAATGGGATATTTCAAAATTTAATAGTTCATAAATTTAGATTATTTTCCTATAGTTAAAAAAAATCTCAATAAAATTTTGGCAAGTCACTGAAATGCTTCAATAGACTGGAAAAAAAAGACAATTACCTTAACAATTATATTGTCATGTTTTGAGATACATCTGTTCCCTCTCTGTATATTGCTCTACAATAAACAAAAATAACTAAATGAACATTGCAACAGCAAAAAAGATGAAAGTCAATCTAAAACATGTTTTTAAACCCCATCAAAGTTAAAGTCCCTACTTGACAGTAATGTTCTCTAATTTTCATTCATTTCTAAATGAAAGTCACATACTTGCCAGTGCCAAGCTTCTCTGCGGCTTAACCTCACAGCAGTGGCATTGTTGTTGTGTAAAAGCACAGAACCTGTGCCCTTTTCCTGCTGTTGTCTTATCTTTTCAGCTTCATTTGGATAATCACAGGTTATAAATAGAGCCCCCGCGTTCTCTGCTGCTTGTGCCCAGGAAGTGGATGGCGCCAGTTTGGCCCCGAGCGCCGTGGGTCCATGTGGCTCAGCGGAGGGCTAACAGTGTGTGACATGCCTGTGACACAAGCGATAACTTACAGAGGGGAGCTTTGCTGAAACAGCTAATTGTCCCCAGAAGAGTGAGGTTATTTCTGAAGTTGATGTGATTATGATACCCAGGGCTGAATTAGATTAAAACATGGATGTAAAACATTAAAAAAACATTGTCATACTAGTGTAGCTGTGAGTATAATTAATGCACAGGATGGAACAATGCACAGAACATTTGTCATTTACAGCTCATTTCTTCGTTGCAACAATGTTATATTGTCTTGCTCAAATAAATCAATGTTTTCCAAGTATTTTTTAAACCAATGATAAATAGTAACTTGAGGCCTTTCTTGTGTGTAAAGCGGTGTGATTGACCTGCTGAGCGAGGATAAGTTCCAGACAGAAATCTGCTGAGCATGTTCAGTGGTTGTTGACTTTGTCATGGTTGGTGGTCCAGCGGGAGCCATTGTTTGTCGTGACTTTGTTTCTTCGGTCTGTCAGCGGCGGACTGCGCCGGCCCGGCCGAGCCCCTGATAAACTCGCAGTCTCATTCTGGATGACTTTCAGCTTCAGCAGCCGCCTCAGCAGTGGCGATGGCGAGCGGAGCCTCCAAGACTCAGCAGTGTGTGCAGATGGAGAGGCAGAACGCCACCTGGCCTAAAAATACCGTAGAGCGTGAGTCAGAGAATCCCATCAAGAATTTGAATTGATCTGCTGTGTCTGGAGGATGTACTTGGCGCTTCTCTGTGGAGTTGGGATACTCTGGTCCACTTCCACAGTTCAAAAACATTCTTTTGAGGTTAATTTGTGACTCTGTGCTGCCTGAGAGTGTGTCTCTGAGTGTTTGCACTTTAATTCACCTGTCCAGAGTGCACCCTGCCTTCTCATCATTAACTGGATCGGCTCCAGCTCGTGACACTGAACTGGACGAAGTGGTATAGATAAACTGATACACTTGTTCTTTGTTCGATTCAAGTTGTAATTCGCTGTCATTACAGTGGATTGTTGTCCAGTTAATCTCATGCTTATTCATTCTATAATTTCCCATACGATACTGAATACATCCAGAATTTGACTCAGAGATCAAACCTTCTGTTTACACTTTTGTTCCCAGCAAAGTTCATTCATTAAAATGCTTTATGTCTTGCTTATGAAAAATAAAAGTAGAAAGTAGATAATGCTTTAAATAGATTTTGAGATGTCAACCTAAAATCCTGTATTTAATACATGGTTATATTGACATGACTTTAAAAATATGATTTTGTTTAAATCTCTTTTGACAAATTGACGTTATTCTGCAACATATCTGTAATGCTTCCTGTGATTAACAAGTTCATTTGAAGCTGTGTTTTTAAAAGACATAAAGAAGGAGCCGTTCACACCATGCTCTGTTTGTTTTTTCAAACCATTACAGTCATTTCCTGCAGCGATGAGTCAGTCATGGGTGTCAACACATACTTTTTCACATACTGCATGCAAACAAAGCAAGTAGTAGCACGGCCGCCCTTTACGAGAGTTTTGTGACTGTCACGGTCAACGTTTCATCTCTTTTATACGAGATTCATGATTTAATAGAAAAAAGAACACCCACTATGTTTGCTGATGTAAATAATCGCAACATTCTTTAAGTGGTAGTGTGTCACACATGAGGAAACATCTTGTCTTACAATGTATTAAAATTATGAGTGTCATAAATGACAGTTTTTTTTATGTTAATGTTTGCAATCCTTACATGTTTGTTTGGACATTATAACACACTTGTCAAGTGCAAATGTATCAACATACAAATGCAAACCATTTCCTTTCTCTAATGAGGCTGTATAAATCAGTAGGACCATAACTTCACATAATATTTGTTTAAAAGAGCTTCATCGTGGCTTTAAGTTAGAAAATAAGTAATCTATCTTAACGGAGAAGTGAATCTGCTGACGTTTCTCTCATACGAGAACTGGAAGTGATGAAACCTTGTGGCCATATGCATCTTCGACTTGTGATGAGATTAATTATTAATTGAAGCAGATTAATCATTCATGTGCTCCTTTTCTTGTTTGCTGCAGAGGTGTGGCGTTTGCAGCGCAGGTGGCCGGGCTCTCGCTGCGAAACGGAAGCATGAGGATTACTGAACGGGAGTTCGACCATCACACCTGCACCCGAAAAACATGCTGCTGGAACAAAACAGTAGTTTTTTTCAACATGTATAATCTCGTGTTTTCAGTTTTTAACATTCATAAACACCAGTTGTGGACGTCTGTTAAAGTGTGGTTCGACTGGAGAGGCTCAGTCTCCACCGATTCAGCAGAGAGACTCTCACACTCTCACACTCAACAGTTTTTAACCTCTAAGTCTCTGCGGCAAAATGTTAGAGCCGATTACAGCTGGAGGGTTGTTTGAGTAAATCATTACAAGACAAAAAAAACTTCCGGCAGTTTGGGTTATTGATCGGACCCGCAGTAGAAGCTCCAGCAACCCCACCTCTCACCTCCTCCCCTCCCTGACCTTTCGCTGCTGCCTCTAATAACCGTTTTCTTGTCTCGGTTCACACCTGTAGCCCTCAGAGGGAACAACCACTGAGTCAGACAGACAGAGGAAAGGCACTCTGCCTGATTTTTATTGGTGTTATCTCAAAGAAAACAGGCCGCACAAAATGGCCACACAGCAAAAAAAAAAAAAAAAAAACCCAACAAGGCTTTCTCAGTTTCTGAAACAGCCCGTTTCCTCTCCAATTGGTTTGTCATTGACCGGAAAGCAGGGAGCTCTAGTTCCAGCTCTGCTCAGCGCCATCATGTAGTAAACAAAACCCTGAATTAAGTCTCGTTTCACAGCAAAATTGAATGTATATCCTCCTGGAACAGAAAGTTCAAAGTCGTAATCAATGCTAACTGAATTTTTTGGAGTAAAATCTATAGATCCAGGCAGGCAGCCTTTACATTGGTGGATTGGAGGGAACAACATGCAGCCTGCTGGATGCAGGAAATCATGTCGGCCATGTACAAGCTCCAGAACCGACCTCCTCTCGGCTGGAGGAGAGGAAGCTGTTTATGGAGCGTCTGACAGCGTCCTTTTGGTTAAACATTAGCCTTGCACTCAACCCTTTTATCTGTGCCTGATTGATGGGCCTTCGGGGGATTTTGAGTGCTCCGACAGGTTCTGCGTCGCTTCCTAATTGTTGCCTTTGACCCAACTTCAACCCCCCTCGGTCTCGGGAGGGACTTCGCCATTAATTACCATGACTCCATGGTATATCAATCAGGGGCTCCCAGCGGGCCACTAAACCATCCTTTACACTGTCAAGTACCAGTAAAATCCTCGATAAACTCATCCGCGTGGTGGGAATACCATCTTCTGCCTAATTTAGGGGGAATGTCTCTCGATTACCTTGTTTTGGAACATGGCGATCAGTCACGCTTGTGCCAACGAGACCCGTGGGGGCGAGGCGGTGAGGAAAGCCGAGATCAGAGGCGGCGGTTGGACTTCCCTGCTTTAAGTCTGCTGTATATTTTGGTTTTCAGTCACATTTGAATGGAGTGAACTCTGTTAATGCAGCTGATTGCTTAAAAAAATAAGATGAGTATTGCAGATGACTTGTACGGGAAGAAGTGAGGAGGAGGAGGAGGAGGAGGAGGAAGAGTTATAAAACCTGGAAACCACCCGGTTATATCTTCTGCTCTTTGAAAGCTTTGGTATTGAAGGATGTTGATCATGGAAAAGTGCTTCAATTGAAAGACCCCCAAACAAAACACCACACACCACAATACTGAGCAATGTTGTGCTCGTAAAACACAAGACTGGCTTTTGAAAAACTGCTGTTTTCTGGACTTTCTGGTCGTTTTACAGCAGTGAACAGTTTTATTATGTTTTCTACGACTAAGAAACACTGTTTGCCTCTTTCCACTGCGTCTGAAGAGAATGCCAGAATAAAGAAAACTATTCGAACTACAAACAAAAACCTGCTCCATGTAATATCTTCCATTAGCTCATTAGCAGCATGAAGGGAGCGACTATTTTCAACGGAGATCGTTTTAACACAAGTGGCGAAACAAAGCAGCTATGAGGGAGATATTTCCACCGGTGCCCTGAAACCCCATCTGAAGGAAAAGCGTGCGCTCGGTGCCCCTTGTCAGCACCTCGGGAGCTTTGCGCTCGCTAACATCCATCTGTCTCCTGCAGAATACTCCCAGTCGGGTCTGAGCTTTCAGTGAAATCAGGCTGGAATGTGGCTGTGATGGTGTTTTCATTAGATGGAGGTGAAGAAGAAAAAAACCTGCCGCCGGAGGGGAGCTCTGTGCACTCAGAGTAAGCCTTCCTTTTCAGTGTACAGCATGTCATATTTTGATCTTAAATCATTCAAAGTTGCTTTAAAATCATAAACAGAATGGGGTGTTGGGGTCGGCAGTGTATCCCGCCCTCACCCGCGGTAAGCTGTGATTGGCTCCGGCACCCTGCGACCCCGAGGGGGATTAAGATGGATCGATGTAGTTTCAATATGCATATTGTGCTGCAGCGGAGAGCAGGAATTCACAAACAAATCCATGTAATTCTACTTCACACCAAAAGATTGTGTGTTAATATATAACGTAGATATAGCCAACTGAACATCTTTAGATTACACAGACAGCGCTCGTGTTTGGTCTCGGCCTTCTTCGGCGATATCCATATCAGCAGACCCGAATCCCGGGCACATACGACACCAGCGTGGCGCGCCGTGTACAAAGCCTCGCTGAGCTGCGGCGAATGTGTGAGATTTACGGCTAATAGTCAGTTTCAGTGCTCCAGCGATGAGGCATGGCTGGGATCCACTCCTCTTGGATGGCGTGCCACGTCAGGACTCCCGTTGTGTCATGTGGCAACAAAGCCAACTCTGTCCAGAAGAAGGCCGACAGGCAGAGAAATTCCGAGGTTTGCGTAACACTTTTGTCACGGTACTTTGCACGAAATAAAGACAACAACTTCATAAGATACTTGTAAGCAGAAATGTATGAGAATCAGCGGTTTTAGGTCCAAAAGTGTAATTGTTGTGAGAAAATTTAACTGAATTTAGTATGAAAGGATCAAATAAACATGTTTATTTAAAAAAAAAGTGCAAGCATAAAGGAGGGTTGATAAAATTTCACGCTCTGGTGATGTCTGTAATCCAGTCACAACACATTAATTTTGCTTTGTTACATTTTGTTTATTATAATCCAGTCTGTGGATGCAATACTCTGCTGCAATTAGGGATAAACGTCTTTTTCAATTTAGACAGGAATTTCAGCTTTACATCTTTGTGCCAAATGTTTGCTGTACTGTAAATTTGTATAAGACCTGAAAAGGTCATGTTATCCTCCAGCACAGTTTTACGTGAGTTTTCAAAGATTGTGAGGGTTTACTTATCATAAGCACAGTTCAGTTTTGCTAAAATATTAATCAAACATTTAGAATTATATGTTCAAACTCACAGGAAAAATTGACTACTGCTCGTAAAATCAAAAAAATGCATTGGATTTAATATTATCACAAACACAGAAAAAGTCTGGTTATTGTAGTGTTCTTAACCTGAGTGAGAGTCTGTACAGAATGGAAATTTTCATACATCAATTAATTTGACAGATTGTTTCTGCGTGGCTTTGTTCTTGTTCCTCATATGGTAGCCATAAAAACGATCATATATGTTTTATCATAATCATCTTAAAATCCAAAACATTTTCCCTATCTTGAGAATTGCATTTTGCAAGTTTGCAAGGTAATGAAAATCTGAAAAGTGAATGTACAAATATGAGGAGATGAGTTTTTGTTACTATTTTATGTTTTGAACATCAAGTTACTAAAGACATGTGTAAATGAGTGTAAACAGTGCAAAATTATTCATCCACCAGGATACTAAATACACATTTTTAACAACTTGAAGGGTGCCCAACCATACTAAGCTCACACACATGCACTCAGTTCTCAGTCGGTTAATTTTGAATGTATTTAATTGTTTTCTATTTCCCACATGAAATATAAAGAGTAGTCATGATTACATGAATGGCTTTCTGTGGTGCGCACTGTAAAAGGAAACAGTTGAATGGACACTCCGGATGCTAAAATGACTCAAATATTCATATGAATACATAGATTTTTAAATGAATTAACGAGTACCATATATATAAAAGGATGAATATAACTTTCTGTCCTTCCTGGGGGAGTTTGTGCACTGTGAACTATTGCGCACAGCGCTGCTCCGTTCCTTTATAATTACGGGTTTATTATAAGGAACGGTGTCACGCATGTGCGTAAAGACGCCTCCCAGATATCTGTAGGCTGCTTGCGGTGGAGAGGGTTGAAGTGTTCAGTCCTCTGGATGGACCACGGAGAGATTATCGCTTAGTCACGGCCGATCTCCGGGGGAAGCAGCGCCTCCCTGCGTACGCGTCTATTGGCTGCGCTGCGCTCGTGGCTCTGCCTTCTCCTCAGACCGTCTTCAGTCCAGGGCGGGGCGGACTGACTCTCCACCAAACTGAATTAGCCTACAACCGGCTGACGAAAAAAAAAAAGAAAAAAAAAAAAAAACTTGCCCCGGGTCGGTCCATGGAGCAGTGTGGGAATGCTCCGTCCGTAGGAGGGAGGCTGCTGTGATCCGGAGTGACCGGACCGAACCGCTCCGGCTCCGGATCGCCTTCCAAACATCTGCGTCCTGGAGGGGGGGAGAGAGAGAAAAAAAAGACACAAGTGCGTTTATCCGCTGTCAGGATGATGTGACAGATCACTTTACCTGCCGCCCGCGGAAACATCTGTGAATCCGGATTCGCCCTCGCCGCTGGAGAGCCCCCGCGCCGGCTGCTGGAAGGTGAGTTGCGCGGTCGCGCCGTGCCCGTCTCCCGGGGTCGTCCATACGGAAGGCAGGCGGCGGGCGGTGGGAGCGCTTGCGCGTCGTGATCGAGGAAGGAACGAGCTCTTTACCCTCCTCGACTGAAGCCCCCTCACACTTAATTGATGTCCGTCGGGTCAGATTGAAGCCGCGCGGACTTTCCACAGTGAAAGCTGTCCTTTTAAAGTGCTCGCGCGGGGTGATTGTTCCTCCCTCCAGGGCCAGGCACCTGTTTAGAAAGTCTGTTCCCCATCCAGGAGATGTTGGAGTGGGATTAATGGAGTGTGAAATGAGCTTCATGTCCAAAGTAAGATGCCGGCTCAGGGGCTAAATTACTTTTTTTTTTTTTTAAATTTCCTTTTTAATTTTCCTGAACTTTTTGTGACATTCCCAGAATCCCACCAGAGCCACAATTTTCAACATCTGGCAGCGACATCACCTAATTGCAGTTTTGAACCTGAACGACAATGGAGCTGAGAGCTGAAATGGTGCAGCACATTCCATGTGAAGTCCCATCATGACCTCACTCATCTTTGTCATTTCCCTCCTCCTCCTCCTCCTCTTCTTCCTCCTACTGGTCATGATCAGCATCCTCCTCCTCAAGGGCAGCCATTTTTCTCACTTCATCATAAGTAACCACGAGATTCCACACTAAACTCTACACAGAAGATACTGACATTATGTGTTAAAAATGTTGTTGCAGTGTTGTTTCACTCTGTTTTCTTTTTAATTGTCGCACCGACACAGTTGTGACTCAACATCGCTCATGTGGGAGAAAGTCAAAAGGCTGCACATTCCACAATATTGTGCACACTTCACTGTCTACATCTGACTCATCGGTGGTCCGAAGCTCCCAGGATATGAGCGGCACCCTCTTCCAAAAAGTGGCGTCTTGTTGACATGGGAAAGGTTACGCTGCGCCGCCGTCCCACAATACCTGGGCAGACAGGAGTGAAACCGTAGACCTACTGTATTAGAAACTGCTGAGTTATTTTGGCAGACAGGACATAGGAGCACATGGCCCGGTTTGTGTGCCCAGTGTTCCTGAAACCTTATCACATGGCGCGAGAGGAGGAGGGGGGGGGATCGCTGTGGGTGATGTAATCCCACCGATAAAGCAGCCCCCCGATGTGTGATAGTGGCAGTCATTCCCCCTCCTCTGTATCGGCTCCAACTGGACCCCGGGGAGAGTATTCCTGATGTGTATGTTTGGATGTTTATGTGGGGATGTGATACCGGGTCCACCGTCCAGGCTGGTCTTTGTTGACTGGCTGGTATGTGAGTTTTTCAGAGTGCCACTGAAAAAGGGGGGGTGGGGGGGGGGGGGGCTGGGGGGGGGGCACGCCACGCCGTAGTCATGCCTGCATGACTCATGGCGCGGTATCTGTCTGTCTGTCTGTCTGTCAGTCTGGCCAAGTGCACAGTCCTGTACAACTGCTTCATGGTGTTGCCTTCAAATGAGCTCCAGATTTTATGCTCACTGGACGTGTTATCAAACTTCGCTCGCTGGCATTTTTCAGAAAAAAAAAAAAAAGTTTCCCACCCAACGAAAGGCGTGCACTGTTCAACAACCCCATGATGTTTTTCATAAAGTGGTCTTTAATCACTCCAAGCTGATGTTTCTACACGCAGGTCATGGCTGTTCAGCTCACAATGGGCTCTCTTTGTAGATCCGATTCTCTGTTGATGAGGCGGTTCAGTCAAGCACATCTACATTTCCTGGAAGAATCCCTCTCAAACCTGAAACCTCTTCCCGAACGTGGCCGTGAGTGCTGGTCTTTTGGGTCTGCCGGGACTCGGCTCCCCCCCGAGTTCAGACTGGACAGAAACGAGTGGGCTGAGCAGTTCCATGTGTGGAGCGTGCATGCTTTTCTAAATAACCTCGGGGTGTTTCGCCTTATGTGTCACATGTCAAAAACTTGTTCCTTTTCAACGTGCAGCCTGAAATGTACGTTTCTGAGCAGGTGAAACTGAAACCACGAATCCTTGCGGTTGCTATGGTAAATCAAAAGTGATAATTATAAACGGATGGAGTTCCTATTAATAGAATACAAGCTTGTTCAAACACAACTACACACGGATCACAACTGTTGGAGTCGTCTCTCCATCGGGAGGTTGCAGGTTCAATCCCCCATCTGTCCGCATACCAGCGTGTTCCTGAGCAGGACGCTGAACTTTGAAGTGCTCCCAATAAATAGATGGAGTGCCTCCATGGTGTGTGTGTGTGTGTGTGAATGTGCTGTATAAGTGAAATCCATTTACCGTCTCCTCGGGTTGCATCAGGAAATCAAACATGGGGATTATATAACATGCTGTGTTGACCACAGAGGAGGCAAGCCTCCACTAAATGAATATAATTTGTGTTATATGATGAGTCCGGCTCTGGGGTCACTGAGTGCCGGAGAGTGATCTCATCTCACTGCGGGTTGTGACGGACAGACACTCACATTTACAGCTACAGGCGATTCAGAGTCGCCACTTAACTTGAAATGCGTTTCTTTGAACTGTTGGAAGACGCTGGGGTACCTGGGGGAAAAAAAAAAAAAAAAAATCCACGTTTAGCCTGAACACAGAAAAGCTCAGCAGTTCCTGCTCGTTATGAGACCAGAGTACTAAACACTATACATCTTTTGCAGCCCGATTCGATTACATTCGATTCTTTTCATTCCATTAAACTCTATTAAGAAGCTTTTTTGCCCTTTTGTGAACTAAACTGCTCAGCTATGCAGCAATTTAAAGCAAAAAAAAACAACCAAACATTATTCCTGCGTTATTCCAAGGAGTGTGATCCTCCCTTTAAGATCGACCTTCCTCGTTGAAGGATTCATGTTTTGCATACTTTGCCTCAGACTGTTAGATCCCGGTCCATCCACACACCGTGTGCGCTCGGTGGGAAAACGGCCACAGCTGTGTGTTTTCTCCCAGGTTGATCTGCGAGCGTGGGGCACGCCAGCGGCACCTGGAGAGGTCAGATATGTCAACCGACTCGTTCTGCTGCCTGTGAGACAATACGCAGCCGTTCTCGCTAAATATATTGGTTACAACTGTTGAAAAAAATGGAGACATTATCTGAAGAGCGTGCGACAGCGAGAGATCCTGCAGTCTGCGTTTGATCCCGTCCCTCGCCGGCGCTCGCTCGGCTTGTGTCTTTGGCGACTTTGATGTGGTTTTGGATTTGACTAAGTTGTCAAGTAAGGAAAGCAATTCTTCCCGCATGTCAAATAACGTGGTATTTGTGGGGAAAAAAAAAGAAAAGAGCCGTTCTGCGGCTGTGGTGTCTGCTGCACAGATGAATTCAGAAATGTAATCCGATCCATCCTACCTGGCCGTCAGATGTTGAAACGAAATAACACGATCTGTTAGATGTGGCATTTCCTGCTTATGCAAATCAGCATCTTATGGCTGCTGCTTCGCCTGAAAGTGCATCGAACGGATAAAAAGTGCGTCTGATGTTGACGGATTGACTCCCGGCCGTTTCAGCCGATCGTCCCATGACACCTTGGCGCTCGCAGGATGCAGCGGCGGCCATGACGACGGAGCGGGCTGTGATGTAATGCTGTAACGGAGTCGCAGGGCTATTTCAGGTCTACCTCTAAGCCTCCAAGGCCTCCATCTGCCAGCATGCCACCCTGCCCTTCTCTCAGTCAGCACCTCATCTGTCATGAGCCGGCATTCACAGAATTTACTAGAAACCTCCGAAGCACGGATTTAGGAACGAAGTTGTGAGGCTCCGAGAATTGCAAAATTACACGTTCCTTTGGAATTGTATTCACAGCTATTTGCTTGAAGCTGGAATTAAGCTTCAGCAGGGATGAAAACATCTAATTTGAGATTGGCAGTTAGAGGATGTTTTTGGTCTCGTAGCTTGCGCTCCCGGTGACATTGTGTTTGAGGTTGGTTAACCTCAGGGCTCAAAGCTCAGTTTCAGGACTGTGGGAATATTGAGTGTTTTTTCCCAGAAGGGCGACCGTTTATAGACAAGTAGCAATGGCTTCTCGACCTTTGATCCCTTCCTCTTTAAGAATGAGGAGCTGTCAGAGGGCGTGCCTGCAGATAAACCAATAAATGTCTTTACCTGATGCCTCCAGACAGAAATCTATACAACAGGTATGCAGCAATTGCGAAAGTTTTAGCAGAGTAAACCCCCCTCCTTGACAGTTTTAAAGGCTCGATTCACACGAGATTGAGTTTCAGCAGTGCTACTTGATGGGCAACTCGTGAGACGCCAGTGCAGGTGACTGTTATTATTATAGTCCAATTTTCCATGTAGCTCTTTCAGTCAGCTTGTATAATGTCTGAAACCAGACATCGGAGCAGGTAATTCTAGTTCCATATTAATCGTTGAATCATTGCCGGTATCTGAAGCAGGTGTCTGTTTGCGAGTCTTTTATTTCAATTGAAATAAACTGAGGAGATAGGAGCCACTGCTGAAATGATTTTATTGGGACAGTGAGGTAATGTTTAGCTCACAACCCCATACGGCCAGACAGGTTGCCGGTAGCCAATGGGAGCCGCTCCCTGTGTTGTTTACACGGTTGTTTTTGGAATTAAAATACTCATCCACACGGAGAACTATAAACGATATAAACGAAGTTGGTTTATTATGGGTGATGCTCAACTCTAAAAATACCGGGTTCCAGGAGAACATGGACTGGGAGTCACGCTGCTCCGGAGGCCGCCATTGTTGTTATTGTACATCTACTTATGCAGAAGAGGTATTTCCTACGGCCATGGTGCAGAAAAATACAAAAAGTTGCATTTTCAGTTTGTTCAACGAGTTGAAACTGTTCCACTTTATTTAAACTGGCAGTTCTGCTTCGTAGCTGTTTACTTTCCCCTCGGCTCATTGTTGGGCCAGAAGGAACACCCTGACTGATACAGTACCCCGGCTCTGTCACGACGGCGGCGATGAGCGTGCTGTTTTAAATAGGCCGGCCCCCGCCGCCGCCCCCCCCCCCCTCTATCTTTGGCACGGCCGGCCGCCGTGCCCAGAGGCTGTGGATCCTCATTGTGTACCAGACCGCCTCGACTCAAGCCGACTGCTCCCTGAATGGAAGTGCAGACTCAGTTATATCTGGACAGCTTCAGCAGTCCCACCAACATCACATACCACGCACCACACACACTCCAGCACTATTCCCAGAAACCAGGGTGTGTTTTGGACTCTGCCGACTTCTCCTCTTTTACTGATTTTTTTCTTTTTTTTTTCTGGAAGAGGTGGTTTTTAGTCAGTGTGAATGCTCTTTTCTTTGGTTTGAGGCAGACAGTCGTGTTGTAATAGCGACTGACAAGTCGCCACTGAGTGCCAGAGGTGATTATTTTTGAGCAACAACTTTTATTATTATTTTCCCGGATGTTGTCAGTCACAGAGAACGACGGGGCATCAAGCCAAGCATTATTTGCGTGCCTGACAGTACCTGATCCCATAACTCTTAACTTGCCTTTTCTGCTTCCTTTCCCTCCACCGGTGCCAACTTTTCCTTCCACTTGCCAGCTTGTAACACCGTGTGCCAGGGAAAATGATGTAAAGGCTTTCATTTATGGGGCACACTTGATCACGCCCAGTTGTAGCGAAGGCACCGTGCTGGAAGCCTCGTTTGTGGCGACGAATATTCACTCAGAAAAAGAGGCAAAAAAAAAAAAAAAAGAACAGAAAGGCAAATCAGAAGTGATTTCTTCCAGGAGGCTGTTTGTGTTTGCGCTTGCACTGACATTTGTTTATTTTTATATTCCACTTCCCTCAGCCTGCTTTAATCAGACTCTCTGTCTCCGCGCTGCTGTCACCGTTTGTCACTTCTGCATTGGGAGTTTTCTCTGCTGATGCCGTCGCTCCATGAACTCAGCGCAGGAGCGCCTCAACGTGCGCTCCCTTCAGATGACCTGGAGGAAAAAGTGACTGTTGGTGGCAAACAAAAGGGTCTGTGTGTTTTCTTCAGTTACATCAGGAGTTGGGAGGCCTTCCTCTGGCGGGGCCCGGCGCTCCCAGAAGGCCTGCTCTGACCTTCCCGGTTTTCCTGTACTTTTGTCTGGAGTTTTCCACGGGTCTGCAGGCCGGGCTGCGTGCATTAACTCTTCCTTCTTCCTCTGCTTCATTCTTTAGCGTTAAAACTCTGGCTGTTCCCCCCGGGTGTTCCTTCGGTTTTCAATAAAATATACAAGAAATGTATTTCATTGGGTAGAAGATGCAGGAAGTCACCATGTCTTGAGGGTTCAGTTGAAGTCTTTGACCTCGGCTAAAAATGAAGAAAAACATGTTCGACGTGAATGCAGTGATGCTCACAGTCTGCTATGAGTATAAGTTCTTCAAATTAAATTAATTCTTGATCACGGTTACTAAAAAGTGGAGTTACTTTAACACCTAATACGGGAAATCAACTACTCACTTTTCCAAGTCACTGACCTCAGTTACTCACGTGCTTTCCGTTCATTATTCTTGAGCTCGGTCAATCTTTTTCCCTTTTTTTTCTGAGAGTACTGTGGTCAAACTTTACACAGAGTGAAACTGAGCTGAGGAATTATCAACCAGTCGGGTTTCAAGAAAAGTCTCCTTCAAAAACTCAAGCTACATAATGCCAGTATGAACCGTGTGTCGCTCCAACCACTCCTTTCTGAGAGACGCATCTTTGTACATTTTGTACTTTCTGAAAGCCTCGCTCGCCCGCGGAGCGTCGGTCACTGAAACGACACCAGCAGTGGTCGAGCGTCACATGTTTGACACAGAGACCCAAATCTCACAATTTTCTGAGTCATTGCTCCTCAATTCCCGCTTCCTGCCAGCTTGTCTTGTGACCCACATTTGCGGCTCGCCATAGTGACTGGAAGAGCATCGACTCGCCCACGGATTTCTCTCGTGGACTTGACGTCTCAGAAATGTCATCAGAGTCACTCCGTTGGTGGACGTGCATTTTTTTTTTCTTTTTTCTTTTTCACACCATTGTCGATGTGATAAGGCTGCGATGGATTTTTGTTCACTTACAGTCTGGCGGTGGAGCGAGAGAGCGTGCGCTGCAGATGTGAACGCTCTTATCTGCTTGTCATTACCCGGCAGACAAACTTTATAAGACCGGCTTTAATGACGGCTCCCTGCATGTCTCGCTTCTCTTTCATCTGCATGTTTTCCAGCACGACAGATGAAAGAGATTCAGATGCAGCAGCTTTTTTTTTTTTTTTTTTTAAACGACCTAGTTGTTGTCTGTGGAGCCAAATTGGCTTTTCCTTCATTCACAGCGGAGAACCTGAACGCTAACTCGGCCTCAGAGAAAAAAAAACAAAAAAAAAAACGTAATCCTGCATTCCGAACAGGAAGTCTGTGACACCGGCTGAGGTTCGGAGGCTGCTGAATTCGTGTTCCCTGGATCTCGGGCACATCTCTACGCTCACTTCGCCGCCCACGTGTCTGCGTACTGTAGTATTCCAAGCCTGTAGTGGTGATGATCATTATGTAGTGCTCTCGGCTGCTAAAGGTCTGCAAATCATCCAAAGAGGTAAAAGTAGCATGTGAAGGCTGTATGCATCTGAAGTGGTTTAATTCTATCTGCCAGTGCATTAAATAGACATGTTGGAAAAACATAAATAGACCTTGTTGTGATGGTTGAGTCACTCGATGCAAACATAGAAGACTGTTGAATGAGGATGATTTGTACTGCAGGCTAAATTAGTAGCGTGTTTATATAATTAAACACTCAGTTGAATTAATGTTTTTTTTTTCCTGAAAGTCAAGTGTCTCGATGCGTTTGTTTCGTTTCAGTTCAGGGACCACATGCTACCCAGTTTCACCAGACCTGTATAATATTGCCATAATAACCATGAAATTTAAACTTTAAATGTTTTCCTTGTTGTGGTGCAGAGTTTACATCATGAAAATGTCTGTTTTTTCACAATAGCAAAAAATCACTACCAGAAATTACTGCAATCCTGACATAAAGACAAATTTAATGATACATTCTTGTGTAAAATACAGTGAATTGTCCAAAAACGAGGGCGCTCTCTTTCATGCCAATACCTCAGCTCCAGTCTCAGGGTTGCATTTTGTTTGTGACTCACTGTTAACTTTGTAGAAAGAATAAAAATCAATGCTTTCTTTGAAGTTTTCATGATTTGCTTGGTGGCTTAGCAGGCTTCTTGGAGCCTCCTGTGAGCCGGTTTTGGCCCATGAGCCTTATGTTTGACACCCTAGTGTCTTTATGAATATTTGTTGTTACATAACTGACTGATCTACTTTCTTAGCATTCAGTTGGGGGAAAAAAAAATCGTTTCTCAGCACGACTTTTTACAGTTTAATTTGTGACAAGAAATTGTGATTAAAAAAGAACCAATTGGAAAGTCAAAACTAATCATTAATTTATTCTATACTTTATGTATATTAACTATGTATTAAAGATATATTAAAATGAAAAAGGCTTAGTGTAAAACTAATTGTGACAGTTGCAGACAATGTATATTTTAAAGTATCCAACCAATAGGAGGAAAGGTGTGTGTTCTTTCTTCTTTTTAATTCCTTTCAACCTCTACAAGTCTGACTGTAATATCTTGTGAAAAACATTAAAACATCCAACAAAGCATCAATCAGAGTTAATATAAACGTGACTTTTAACTGAGAATTATTCATTTTAGGAAAAGTCCGACATAATCCCTTCTTATGCAGTGAATTTCTCGGTCCACGCTTGTCTCAACAATTCAATTTCAGTGTTCTTTTGGACACCGAAAACTGATTCAGCCCAAGAACCTGACTCTGGAAAAGCCCTGTGTCATGAAGACTAGACGGCATTTATTCAGTCGTCCGCATGAGTCCATGCTAATGCGGCTAACTCCCATTGTCCCGCTAATGCGGGCCACACTTCATCTGCTCTCCTCAATAGACGTGTCAGCCTGGATGTCACACTCGGCCGAGATCTCACTATCTGGCTGCTCTCTGCAGGGCCCGAGTGGGCGGCGGGCCTGGCTCGGGCCGGGCGTGTTATTTTTGGCGCGCGGTGACGTCGGCCTCCCTCGTCGTCCCCCCGGGGGACGGGATGAGTATGTTTACGCGCGCGTTGTGTGGATGTGATCCTGTGCATGCGAGCAAAATGTATGTTGTTTCCGCGGTCGTGTGGACCGGACAAGGCGAATGCGGCGCGCTTCCTGCCTTCATTTGCTGGTGAACCCACCACCACCACCTCCACCACCACCACTCCGCCACCCCCCCCCCCCCCCCCTGCTCTGTATTTCCTTCCTCAGTAAAACAAGCAGTAACCTGACCTCCCCGTGCCGGTGGTCTCCCACAGAGGATGTGAAATGACAGAGTTGATGGGCTTCCCTTTCTGAGGTGCTTTTAATCCTGCTGGCGACTGATTAGTTCCAAACGACAACCTGAAACATCTGTGGCGGCGGCGTGAATGCTTTCTGCCGTGTTGCTCCTCTTCCACTGGGCTTTCCACACACCTCAGGGTTTTCTCTGCTAATCCATAATGGAGTTAACTCTTCTTGTGCCTAAGTCCAAGTCGTCTCTGCTGGGTTTTTTTTTTTTTGCTTCGTGTGCCATTCCCATTGACGAAGGAGTCAGAACTTTTGCCCGCTTCTACTTTTTTTTCGTACAGTCAGGCCGCACAATGACCTTTGTTGAGCCGGGTCCACATCGGGCCATACAATGAAGCCTTTTGTAGGCTTGATTCAGGCTGATATCAGGCTGGAAACTATTTAGATGAGGATCACATGTTGTTAGGGCACGCTGTGTCTGAGATTCTTCTCTTACTCACTTAACTAGAGAATGTCAAATCTCCTCGAGACAATGAGGCGTTTGTGTGTCGTCCAGCGTCTCATTTGGAAGGATGGGAATCGGTTAGAAAAGTGAATATCTTCACTTTTAATCATTAATCCTTGAAATGACGCTAATATGACAGAGATGTCTGCGATTCCCCGACTGCCTGGTTTGACCTTTGTTAAATTTGGAAAATTTTACAGCAAAAAAAAAAAAAGGATTTCAAAGACTTGGAGAAATTTGTCACATTCCTTTTGAAAACAGTTTAATGGAATTGTGATAATTTCATTCTTCTTTAAATTCAAACATAATCTTTACCTTTTTTTTTTTAATGTAATTGCTTAACATCTCTTTGACTTTATTAGTAGAATAAACTTCTTCATCATATGTTACAGCGCGGTTCCCTGAACGCCCCTCTGATAGAAACGACCCAATCTCTGAATTTGTTGGGACATTGCAGTGAAGCCAAACTCTGGCCTTTTTGACACATGCAGGTTGGAAAGTTTTCCTATAGATTAGCTCTTTTGTCCGTTTTGAAACATTTGCCTCTCTGATTTGGTCTTCTGAAGTGTCACAGTCATGTTGAATTTCATTAACTCCCCTCAACAGGTACTTTTTTCCCGTACTAGCACGTGCTCTCCATGCCGGAGTGCGAAGTTGTTTTTTGAGCTGGTGGGATTTTCCCACCCTGTAGCATCTAGAGCGATCTTCCTCGTCGGCTGCAGCTGGGGCTTGGGCGAGGTGATGATAAGCTTGTACAGCAAACAAACACTCCGGGTCGGGCAGCTGGAGTCTAAAACTAACTGCTTATCAGCCGCTAATGACACAGGGGTGAAGGCTGTTTCGCCCAGGCCGGCCTCAGCCCCGATCCCACAGAGGCGGCCGCAGAGCAAACACACAACTCTCTTGTTATTGTATAAAAACCATATCGAGCTGTCTTAGCCTGCGTGGTGTATAAATAGCCCACGGTGAGGGAGTTTTCACTGTCAGCTGCTTCCTGAAGATTAGAGGCACAAACACAGCTCCGACTCCAGACGCTGCGCAGATTTACTAAGTGAGCCTGATTCTTGGTTTTTTTTCTGTTTTGTTTTCTCTCCACCGAGGTGAAGCCAGACTCTGACTTTCTGCCTCTCCGAACAGAAAACACACTCATTAACAACACAACTGAAATGATTCCGGCCTTGCGGAGCTGACTGTACACCCACAGCAGCTCCAGCGTGTAAATAATTCACCTGTTGAGAAGAGTGAATAATTCAGGCGAATTAGCCAAACGCGTAATAATGTTTCATCTTCTGCTGAAAAAGAAGAGGGAGATACTCCGTATTGAGCCGGGTGATATTGTGTTTGTAAGCACGCGGAGATTAAAGTGATTATATAGGTTAGTTTTCTCTGCAGCCCGACACGTCTCACCTCTCCGGCTTATTGATTTCCTGTGCAGGATATTACTGCACACTGAAAGGCTGGGTCCTGCGCTGATAAAATAATGGAGCGAGGTTTTTTTAACCCCCCCCTCTTGTATTTTCCTGCCAATATATAAGCCTTTGTGAAGGCAGGGGAAAGACTGCGATGGCAGACAGATACACCGTTTCTGACGTTGAGAGACGCAATCATGTTTGGTTTTGTCAGAAACCAGACCGCCGCCCTGAGCTCTCCAGCAGGATGTTGTTGGGGTTTTTTTTTTTTTTTTTTTTTTTTTTTTTTTTTTCATCTCGGTCTACGGTTTCATCCAGACGTGCATTCGCAATTGAGTTCTATAAATACACCGCATGCACACAGCGTTGCCGTTAGCAGGGCATTTATAATTTTATAAAGCTATTCCTATCTCCGGCCCGCCGCCGTGTAATTTAGTAAACACTGTTATGACAGCGAGGGAGAGATGCAAATCTGTTCTTCCAGACTGAAATATGGCAAATAAACGCTGGAGTTTGAACATCTCTGAAAGAGATTCGAGAACTGTGAAAAGACACATTAAAAGGCTCGAGCCTCCCAACCCTCGGTCGTCCGTGCCCACCTTGCCCGTCCCAGCGGCCTCGCCCGCCCGCCCTCTGCGTCTGCCCCTCGGCGAGCCGTGACACTCGATCTCAGGGTCAGCTGCGACGGGTATTTCTGCCTTCTCTCTCTCTCTCTCTCTCTCTCTCTGTGTATTTTTTTTAATGTCGTAAGGGCCGGTTTGGTGTGACAGCCTGTCACATGTCACCAGGGTCAATTCGGATGACTGCAGCGTTTTTTTGCCGGTCCTCGGTTGAGCTTCGCTCTGCCGCTTGTGGCTGTTTTTTTTTTGCAGACTATTTTCTGTCATGTAAAGTAGAAAGGAGAGGCTCTCCATCTGAACTGTGCACCATCTTCAAGAGTAGAGTCACTTCGCCTTCGAAGCCGCTTCAGCGGCCAGAAAATAAGTGACACATTAATACGATCCAGTTACTGGTTATATCATACTTATACTTCTCTGTCCAAATCGACTTCCACAACTGGTGAAGTCACCTGGCAGCAGCGTCGCTTCTGCATTACGGCACGTTTATTTTTAGTGCCCGTCTCTTGTTCTCTGTTCCTGTTCGGCTCACCCAAAATGAAACTCCAGTAGCTTTGTAGTTTTGTCAGCTTCTTAATTCATCCCAGTCGGAGGCAAAGCGCGCTATATAAAGATCAAGAAGCCTCCTCCTGCAATTCATGTGCAGACGGGCCGCCTCAGACGCATGTGAGAGCTGCACAAGATGCTCGCCTGCAGTGGTTTTTAGGTGCAAATGTCTCGTGTGGATTGTGTCTGTTGGTGCGAGCTGCCCCCGCCCGTTTACTAGAATGACTGTACACTCATGAATTCTCACACACGGTTGTGAAATCCGTCCCATGAGAGCCCCGAGTTTCTGTGTGTTTAGGCTGATTCGTGTGTGTTGCAAGACACCAAAAAGTGTTTAGTAGTTAAGTATCCCAGTGAAAGAATAATCTGAGGAGAGCAACTGCTCAGATCGTGCGGTTTCCCTCCATTGTTCCCAGCGTTAAGCCTGGCCTCCAGCAAGGAGACGCACACGAGAAACAATGGATAGTAGGAGCGTTTATAGTGAATGACTAACGCAGAAAGAATGGGGAAAACCTAACATAACCTGTTTGTGACATCAAGTTTTCAGTTCGTCTGCAATCTAGTAATCGGCGTGGAACCTGCAGAGCATCAATCATCGCCGGTCTGAATACACAGAAAGGGTTTGGGTGGAAGAAGGTGCAACAATGAGAAGCAGCAGCGTCGCACAGGAAGGGAGGACTGGATGAAAGGAGGAATGGCGGCCCGGGGGCCAGGAAGCGCCGCAGCTCCGTAGAGTGAGGCGCCCTTATTTCTCACAGCCCCGCATTCATAAGGTCGTCCATCCTGCCCGCGCGCCGCTCCGTCCCGCGCCCTCTCTGCCGTCCGCCGGCTGTGGCCGGCCTCGGTGACACACCGCGCTGCCAGCCGCCCTGCCTCCTGTCGGGCAACGCGCAGCGGCAGAGCACACACAGTACCCGGAAACCAGCCAGCTCCTGTCCATAATGGTTAGGCTTCATGTGGTTTCCTGCTCTGCCGTTTTAGCTCGGTTTAACTTCAAACCAGAAATCCTGTGGAATGCGGCCATGGCAAGCGCTCCGATTATAAACAGCCCTGGACCCAGAAGGTTTCAGAAATATCTAAGAAATGCTTCATGTTGAAGTTATCTTTTCTGAAAATGCCTGATCAGGTACGTTCACACGCTCTGAGATTAGATATATCTTTGCAAGCAGTCCTTGCGTCTTCATGCTCTGTGATTGACTGAAGAATTTAAACAAAGCCGAACCAGAAACGGCAATGGATCCTACATGAAACAGGCTGCAGCCAGAATACTCTTTTATTTATGATGGATGCGAGACAGGAGGGCAACGCTCACTCGCCTGAAGACTGCTGCAAATATCTGATGCATAACAGCAGTTGATGAAAGCTGGCTTTGTTGTACACAGCGAATACAGTGAAACAGCAGCGCGTATCTTAGGGTGGAAATTTCATGTTAAAATTACAGAAACTGTAAAAAAAAATAAACTATCCATTTTTTTTTTTTTTTTTTTTGGGGGGGTGGGGGTCACACTTTGTTTTGAAACCAAATCAAATGCCTCAGTTTTTCTAGTTAATCTAAAATGTTCTGTATTTCTCAGAATCTCATGTTTTGAGGAGATAATGGTGAAAAGGGGAGTCTGGACTGTCCGTGTGATTTCTGCCAATGCCTTTCTTTCAGTTGTGTCCAAAGTGGCTTTCAGAGCTCCGTTCAGGGAGTTTGTCTTCCTTTTGACCTTAAGCCTCAGTCGTGTCTCTGCCTTCTGTTGTTATAAGCCTGCGTCCGTCCCCACATGACTGGAGACAATTTACCAGGAGCTTCTATTAAATGACGTCGGGGAAAAAAAAAAAAACAAAAAAACTTAATTTGGCTCCAGTTTGTATGCAGGACGCGGCGCTCTCGATGTCGGCTCGCCCAGACAGAAAAAGAGACGGGCGGTTATGGCTGTCAGTTCCAGTCATTACGGCCCGCTGGATGTCCCTGCACCTGGAGAGACGTCGGCTCGTCCTCTCTGTTCTGCTCGCCTGTCTGGCTTCTCCTGCTGCCTGATAACGCCGTCGAGAGGCAGCCTCAGTTAGGCCCCGGAATGGAAAACAATCCAAGCGCAGTTGTCACGGGTCTCGTGATTGAGTAGGAAGTGTGAGTTTCTTGCAGGGACCAAAGGAAGGCAGGAAGCCAGGGCCTGCACGGCGCTGTGCGAACCTCTGAATGTGGGTGTTTTCCCTCTTTTAGATACGAATCTCGAAGTCAAAACAAATCCCTTTGAGAAACTCGATTAAATTGCGGGTATTGTTGAGAATATGAGCCTCAAATCAGCGTCGGGAATGTAAACACTGTGGAAAACTCTTACACGCTCCAAATTGTTGCCATACTTAACCACAAAAGAACAACTTACCTTCAGAGTAAGATAAGACACTGTGGTGCCTGCTCCACGCAATAGAAGGAATGAGTAATTTAAATAATTTAGTCAAGAATGTAGTAAAGATATCGCTTCAAGGCTTATTTGCTGCTGTTGAATCTGTGCTGTGAACAGATGACATGCACCGTCAGGGAAGAGCGAACGCTCCACTCTGGCTTATCGCCAAAGCGGAGTTCAACTCCCCTGCCCCCCGAGGATATCTGCTTCGAGAAGACTTCCTGAGTGTGAAGCCCCGTCTTTCCCAGGAAGCGGCCTTGAGGCCGACTTGTAGCTCTTCACAAAAGAGGAGCGTGTCGGCGGCCGCGGCGCTCATCTCGCGTCGGAATCGGTGGCGGCGTGCCAGCCGCCCCGGCTCCACTCCTCCTCAGGCACGAGTCGCGGTCCCGTGCCAGTTCGGCTGCCATGTTGACTTTGGAGGTGGACAAGAGAGAGAGAGAGGGAGAGCGGGCGGGCGAGGCGGCCTGGCAGAGCGCTGGGCTTGGCCGGCGGAGGTTTGCCTTGGGTTGTGATCAGATCTTTCATCCCACTGATCAGCGGTCTAATGCAAACCATAACAATAGCAGTATTAACGCTGCATCGGCAGTTTCTGCTGGCGTCTCTTGAAGAACTGTAGGTTTTTATGTCCGTTTGGCACAATAAGCCTAGTGCCAGCCTTTATGGAGATGTTAATGGCTTTTGTTTCACTGTCAGCTGTCAGATTTTCCAGCTACCGTCTCAACTCATTTACATACTTTGAGCGTTTTTAGGGTTGCGTGTGTGGGTTTTAATTTGGACAGGAAACAGACAGGAGATATGAAGGAACTTTGAAACTGTAATTGTGTGCAAATCACTATCATTTATGCACAGACCACATGCAAATAAGGCCGGGACGAGTGGGAGACGGTAAGCAAGGAAACCTGCCTTAAGCAGGAGGGGAATGTTGTTGCAGGGACAATAAGAGTCGGTTTAGTTTGCAGCCCGTTTCTTCTCCCCCCCCACCCCTGTCGAAACAGCATTCGGGGCAAACAGAAAGCAGGAGGAGCCAAAGCTGAACAATCAAACGACATTATGCATGAAGGAAAATGAGCTTCTCTCTCCGACTGCTGATAGTTCAGTCCCAGTCTGTTCCCATCTGCAACCCTGAAGCTGTTTCTTCTGTCTCCTCGACGTTAGGGGCCCCGCTGTTCGAGCTAATGGCAAAAGTAATTAAGCATTGTGTATTCCAGCCCGGGGCAAGATAGCTGGAGCTGTGAGAGTCCTGCACGAGCTGAGATACTGGTGTTACAGTTGTACTCCTCTCATATAGGAGGCTGGGTCACCCGAGATGATGACTGAATAGTCTCTCTCTGTGGTTTTACAAGGCTGCTGAATATTTGTGACTTAAAAAACAGTGGTGTTTAACGTGTAATCTGTGTTACAGATGGTCCAATCTGACCCACAAGGTGTCAGTTTCCTATAGAAATAACTGCTGTTGTAATCTATTCCTCTACGTTTGCATTGTTTCCCTGATCAGTGGCGCAGCGGTGGAAGCGAGCCGCCTAATTGCTGGTGAATTAGCATTAGCATCAAAGGCGTTCTCCCAGGGTGAATGTGTGTTAACATGCATGCTGAAGGCTGCACAAATGGTTTGCCCCCAAAAAGAAACAGACTTTTGCCCAAATTAGTCTGAAGATAAAAGCTGTGATAGATTTAGGATCATTCAATAAATTAAGGCTCTGAGGACGTGGCTTTTGAACTTTTCTTGAGGACATTTATTCTGTATAAGATTGCGTTAAGAATCTTATAATATTAGATTTTCAGGTGTTTTCTTTCACCTTTTCAAGCTTAGTGAGGAGAAATGTAAGTAAATGTAGCCTTTTAAAGGATATGATGCTACTTTTTTCAGTGAAAAGGCCCTCATGGGTTCAGATATGACCGGTGGAAATGAAATGAATTGTACACCTCTGTCCTGAAGACGTGAGAGAAACACGAAACGCCAATATAGCAACCCGCTGTTGTGTCATAAACATCCCGTCTCGTTTCCCCGCTTCTTATCTCTCGACGCCTTCCACCGCCACAGATCCGTAATAAAGCAGCGATAGCGGTGCCTTCCTGTGAGCGTGTGGATCGAGGGACATCGGTCAGAGAGTGTGTTTGGATGTTACCACACAGGTGAGGTGACGACCAGCGGTGGAGGTTTTTCCTTCCCCCACTTCTGCTTGAGAGCCATCGACAGCACTTCCCCTCGTCACCCGGGCTCAAACAGAAGCCTGCGGTGCATTAAAGCAGCAATGCGAAGCAGATGTGGTCACTACGAGTCGTGCACTTTCTCAGGGCACTGGAGCGTAATAGGAGAAGTGAGGACGTGACCCTGCGCCGCCGCTGAAAGCTCCAGAAGCCTCTGATGTGACCGGGTTTGTGCTGACGATCCAGAAACGAAGGAAGCGCGCGGATAGAGGAGGGATTTTTAAAACACACTTTGCAGAAAGCTCTACGCTCAGTGAAAGTTTGCATTCCGATTCCTTTTTTTTTTTAAGCGTGCGAAGGTTCAGTTTTCCATGAGAATAAAACACAAATGACAGGAAGCAGAGCGGAGAGACGTGAGGTTAGACGGTGAGACAGTTAAAATGAGGGGCTGGTGATAACAAGGCTGCAGCTCCGTGCAGGCCGTCTGATGCCGAGCTTTACTGCGCGCCTCCTGTGGTCCGCAGGCCTCGTCATGGGAACGCGCACACAGTCATTAGTCTCCGATAGATGTCTGCTGCAGGCAGAGCTGCTTTTAGTCACAAAAGGGGGATTAAGTTTGTTTTAACTATAGAATTATGGGATTAAGGTTAAGACTACTAACTTCCTTACTCTCCAGCCCAAAGATTTATTGCTTTTTTCTTTTTTTTAACTGTGATCTATTTTAGTGAAGGAGTAAACAGCTGTAGACAATTCTCTGTGGTTTTCTCGTTACTGTCTAATGAACAGAAATATGTGAACGCCCATGTTGAACCAAATACGGCGTCCTCTGCACCCTCTTGCGAAATGATTTTGCAACATAAAATCATTGTGGCCCTCACTTCTGTTGCTTAAAAAAACTAAACAAACCATCCCCTTCCATCTTATATGTTGTGGCTTCATATTATTTTACAATCGTCTGACGATGCGATGTGTTTTGTTGTGTGTGTGTGCAGCTGGCAGGCCTGGGGTGGGACAGAGAACATGGCTGAACCACGGCGGGAAAGCACCAGCAGCCTGCAGAGGAAGAAGCCTCCGTGGCTCCGGCTGGACATTCCCACGGCTCAGATGTCGCTCGACGAGCCTCCCACTTTTGTCCAGGTGCCCCCCCCCCCCACCTCCACTCCCTTCTCAGTTTTTGCCACATTTGCCCCATTATGTTGTGTTTACACCGGTTTCACGCCTCCTCTCTGCAGCCGATGAAGAGGCAGGGCTTCCTGCGCAGCATCAGCATGCCCGTGGAGACGTCCCACCTCCAGTCTCCGCCCCGTGACCTGTTTGACACCCGGCGGCCCGTCTTACAGCGCCAGTCATCCATCACTCAGACCATTAAAAGGTAAAAGCAGCGAGAAAGCCTAGCAACGTAGGTGATCCTACACATCTCTAATAAACAACAAACTTTTACAAAAAGAGCTTTATTTTTATTTTTTCAGCATAGTGTGATTTACAGCTTGAGTTTTCAGATTATCAGATGTCTTGCTGTACATCTAAGATCTTAAATGAGAGCTGTGAGTGAAATGAAAGCTGCTGCCACACTGTCCAAAACAACCTTTACCTTTTGACTGCAGGGCATGCCTTTCCTTACCTGTTCTCAAATGCACTGCCTCTACCTGATTAACGCCCTGATGTGATTCTCCCTGGTAATGGTCCTCCTAATATTTCCACCCCTCGGTGAAGAACCTTACCTAACAGCGTGCTTTGCTTTCTCTCCGTCTGCACGACGGCTCCGGCACCGTCCAGCCGCACTTTACCTTTTCACTGCCTCCTGTTGTCTTCTCTCTCTCTCTTTTTTCCTCCTTCGCTCCCCCCTGTCCCTTCTCGCCACCTCCTGGCCCGGCTCTGCCCGGCCGCAGCAGCAGGAGGGTTCACTTTGAGAGGATTAACACGGTGCCCATAAAGGGGCAGCGGGCTGCGCGGCGCAGCACCCGGAAGCACCACTCGCTCTCCAGAACTCTGCTCAGGTAGGACAGGAGGTGCTGCCGGAGGCTGCCGGGGGTTAGGGCCCGGATGAAGGTCAGATGTGTGCTGAATTATTTATTCCGCCTGATTATGGATGACTTGACTGAGTACTCATGTTATGCTCGGTTGACCAAGGAAATATTTTTAGAAAGCCTTTTTTGCTTGGTCCACAAAAACAAAAAAATTCCTTCTCATACTGAAATGCCGAAGCAAACACAACAGTAAGTTCATCTAAGGGCTTGTTCTGTGTGGATTCTGCGTGTTCTTCTTGTGTTTGTACGAATTTGATCATTTTTTTGAGGTTTAATTGATAACTTTGAGAAACATTCATATCTTTATCGTTAAATTGATATACTACCACAAAAAAAAAAAAGTGCTAACCACTGCACTGCTTCACCGTGTGTCTCTAATATCACTGTATTACACTGAGTTTTTTTCTCCTCTCTCTGGAATAAAAAACGAGTTCCCACAGCTTTCATTCTGTCCTTAGTCACCTCAGAACTGGAGGAGAAGCTTTTCCCAGCACACAGTCGGTGATGCTCTGCAGGCTGATATTCTATACATTATGATTAAGATTATCAGGTTAATGCTGGTCAGAAGAATTAGAATTACCTTGTTATTTCTGAAAAACAGACTCAGAAGGTTTTAATTAAGCTTTCTAGACGTCTCATTTTGGTTGATATAACTCGTTCTTTACAATGTTTTTCATTCATTGTAGTCTTAGATTTTTTTTTAATCGTCATTCAATTATCTGAAAAAATAATGTCTCATTACAAGTTTTAGAGGATTTTTCTGCCACTCAGTCATCGGCTGGTCTGTCGTGTCATTTCCATGAAGGGGATTTTAATGAGTCATATAAGGAACTGAAACTAAAAGCTGTGAATCGCCTGCCGCAAATGTGGCTTCGTTAACAGTTACAGTCATGTAGGAGAAGTCACTTCTCTCTCCGCTCGCTTTCGGCCGCCAGATCTGATGTCGGCTGGCTGCGATTAGATAAAACTGGACCGTGACGCCGTTCAACCGCGCAGTGAAGTCACAAACACATTTTTTTAAAGAACAGTGGCCAGAAAAAAAAAAACCTTATAACATCCCGAAAACGTCTGAGAGGAGGTTGCGGTGAACGCACCGAGCTGAACTTCACTCTGCAGCTGGTAATTAGTGCCGAAACAACGAGCAGGCCCGAACTCTCCTTTGAAGAATGTTTCCATTTCCATTTCCTGGCCTCAGGGGCCAGCAGCACTGTTTTCTCTGGTGCTTATTAGGCTTGAACCTCAACACGGTGATTGCATGTATGTACATCAAGGTTAGGTGAAATGCACAAATAAAACTAGAAATAAACGCCACTCACGTTGTCTGCGGCGGTTTGGGTTTTCTGGCGTCAGTTCAGTAATCCTCCTCGTATTTCCTCATTCTAAATATCTTGACTGTGAGAGTGCAGTAGTGTAGTGCTTGGACGTGAACATGCCGAGGCTTGTTCCCGTCCCAGTGCCCGTTACGTGCTCTATCTAGGGTTCTGTTTTACATCCCGGGAAGCGCCGTCTTATCAGTGTCTCACATGTTTGCCGACACACTCCTCCATAAACAGGGGGCCTTTTGCAAAGGGCCGTCAGTGAGTAGCTGTTTGCCTAGGTGGATGCATTTAATCTGTCTCGGAGGAATAAGACTGAGCGTTCGATGTGTGTGGCGTCAGGGGAACGGCGGACTGGTTTGGGGTCAGCAAGGATGGCGACGCCACCCAGAAATGGCAGAGGAAAAGTCTGCGGCACTGCAGCCTGCGCTACGGGAAGCTGAAGCCGCAGGTGCTCCGAGAGATGGACCTACCCAGCCAGGACAACATCTCCTTAACCAGCACCGAGACCCCGCCTCCCCTCTACGTCCCTTCCTCCCAGCATGGCATGCAGAAGGTACTCCACAATGATTCTAAGAAAATAAGTGATTTTTCTGATTTTGAACTGATCCCTGGTGAATTATGTCTTGAATATTTTGTCTCATTAACTCATGTAACCCCCCCCCCCCCCCCCCCCCCCCCCCCCCCCCCGCTCTCCAGATCGTGGACCCACTGGCACGAGGGCGAGCGTTTCGCATGGTGGAGGAGGTGGACGGCTACAGCGTGCCTCAGACCCCCATCACCCCCGGAGCTGCCTCCATTTGCTCCTTCACCAGCTCCCGCTCAGGTCTCAACAGACTGCCTCGCCGACGCAAGAGAGAGTCCGTGGCCAAAATGAGCTTCAGGGCCGCAGCTGCACTGGTCAAGGTGAGAGAGGGGGAAGGACGAAACGCTGTTCTTGAACTTTCCCCCCCCCCAGTGGCTCATTGAATTAAGTCTGGGTTGTTCATGGAAGGAGCTGTATGGATAGTTTTTGGTATCTGTAAAGGTGATCTGTAAATGCACGTGTGTGTGTGTGTGTTTTCGTCAGGGACGCTCGCTACGGGAGAGCACACTAAGACGGGCACAGAGACGAAGCTTCACCCCGGCCAGCTTCATGGAGGAGGACGTGGTAGACTTCCCCGATGAGCTGGACACATCTTTCTTTGCCAGAGTAAGAAAGAACAACACAGATCAGTCATTTCCTTCAAATCCCAGCTCTTTGCTGTACCGCGATGCCACAATTTTCCTTCCAGGATATCCTGATGCACGAGGAACTGTCCACGTACACGGACGAGGTATTCGAGTCTCCGTCTGAGGCGGCCTTGAAGGAGGCGGAGCCCGGCGACAAGAAGGATGAGACGGAGCTGACAGGCAGTGCCCTAGATAAGACGGAGCTGGAGAGGACTCACCTCATGCTGTGAGTGGCAGTGGGAGCCGCCGGGGCCGTGCTGATACCGGCGTTTCTTCTTAAAATCCCTTAATGCTGATGCTTTGCGCCGGACAGCAGTTTTGGCATGAGGGAAGCAAAAAAAAGAAAAAAAAAATGTGATGCTGACAGTAAGGTTGGATAAATAAATAATTTACAGTGCATTTCCTCATAAGACCCTTGTTGCCGAAATAATCCTTCAGGACATTAGTTGCATAAATAAATTCAGTAGTAAACTAAGTATTAAAATTATGAGGATATGCATAGAGTGGTGATTTTCCTTCTCCTGCGTCGCAGGCCTCTGGAGCGAGGCTGGCGTAAAGCCAAAGAAGGGACTCCGGGACCGCCCAAGGTGCCCCTGCGGCAGGAGGTGGTGAGCGTGAACGGGCAGCGGCGCGGCCAGCGCATCGTCGTTCCCGTCAAGAAGCTTTTCGCCCGGGAGAAGAGGCCCTACGGGCTGGGCATGGTGGGGAAGCTGACCAACCGCACCTACCGCAAGCGCATCGACAGCTACGTCAAGAGGCAGATAGAGGATATGGATGACCACAGGTGCTGCACCCACACTTTCCCATTACTTCCTTTATAGTGTCTGACACTGATGGATGGTGAGTGGGGAGGTTCTCTTTTGTCCTAATTACTTGTTTTCTGTCTCCTCCAGGCCTTTTTTTACATACTGGATCACCTTTGTCCATCTGCTCATCACTATCTTGGCTGTGTGCATCTACGGTATCGCGCCGGTGGGCTTCTCCCAGCATGAGACGGTTGATTCTGTGAGTCCCCGTTCAGAGCTTTTGAGGATGTGGAATCTCCTTTTAGCGCTCTTGATGTTGTTTTTTTTCGTTTGGGGTTTTCTCTGACTCAGGTTTTAAGAAACAAAGGTGTGTATGAAAATGTCAAGTTCGTACAGCAGGAGAACTTCTGGATCGGGCCCAGTTCGGTAAGCACTTTAAGCTTCAGTTTTATGTGTGTGAGTGTGTTGTTTTTATTTTTAGTAATACAAAAATGTTTGGTTTTTGCACCTCTTGTCTTCTCCACTTTTAGGAAGCCCTGATCCATTTGGGGGCCAAATATTCTCCATGCATGCGGCAAGACAAGCAGGTGCATGATCTTATCAGGGAAAAGAGAGCGATCGAACGCAACTCTGCCTGCTGCGTGCGCAACGATCGCTCAGGCTGCGTCCAGACCTCAGAGGAGGAGTGCTCGGTGTGTAAACAAACCGACCCCTGCAGTTTGAACCGCCCGGCCTCTGTAACGCCTGCAGCCCTGACCCTGTCTGTCTGTATCCAGAGCACTCTCGCCGTTTGGGTGAAGTGGCCGAGGCACTCCAGCACCCCTCAGCTAAATGAAAAAGACCGACAGTACGGCTCGGTGTGCCACCAGGATCCCAGGTAGGACACGCTCACTGAGCCTGCACATTTTGAAATGTAACAGTTTTTTACCTTTGTTTGATTTCTGGTTATAGTGTCCCTACTTCATGCAGCAACAGTTACTTTTATCAAAGCTTGCAAAGCTGATTATAACGGATGATATGTTGGGTTTTTTTCTCTCTGTGTGCTTGCAGGATATGTTTAGAGCCCGCCTCGGTGTCACCTCATGAGTGGCCGGATGATATCACGAAGTGGCCAGTGAGTATGTCTAATGCTGCGGAGGCTGAAATGTTAAATCACCCACATATGAGCTTGAATTAACACATCTGATGCTTCTAAAGCGGCGCAATACCTGCAGAAATGTGTCCTTCAGTGACATATTTTCATGTTATTTCTAAATTCATTTCACCCATTTCCATCATGTTCTTTATTTTTTCAGTGATATGCTTTTTCTCTATTACCATTTAAATAAAATCTGGCACATTTGGAGCTTGTTTGACTCCACACTTATCTCAGAGAGTGATTAGAAACGTCACACTGAGCTCTTCGATCTGATGTCTTCTCTGTGCTTTTTTTCAGATTTGTACAAGGTACAACACAGGGAACCATACCAACCTGCCTCATATAGACTGTACCATCACGGGCCGACCCTGCTGCATCGGAACCAAGGGGAGGTGAGACGGATATATAAAACGCAGCAATCCATACTAGAGACACATCAGCTGTTTATTTACTTCTTAACCACTATTTGCTCTCTTTAAGGTGTGAAATCACGTCCCGGGAATATTGTGACTTCATGATGGGCTACTTTCACGAGGAGGCGACTCTTTGTTCGCAAGTAAGCAGCTGCGAATTTTACTCACACACACCTGCAACGTAATGCGTTCTCTGGATTTTTAACCATCACTGCTGAATACTTATGAGGCTCATTCAGTTTTGAGTCTGAGACCCGTTACTGCCTTGGTCGTCTGATATGTTCCCCCTTGTCTTGATTTGCGTCCTCTGACCCTCCCCAGGTTCACTGCATGGACGACGTCTGTGGACTGCTGCCTTTCCTCAACCCCGAGATCCCAGATCAGTTCTACCGGCTGTGGCTCTCACTTTTCCTGCATGCTGGGTGAGTCAGGAGCGTTCAGAATTACCAAAAGGGAGACCGCCGTTTAATCTGAGTTCCACCTGGCAAAATAACCAGACACAAACGAGCGTGGGCGCGTTTTACTGCACTGTCGAGAAGTTACTTTGGGGAGTTTCCTGGCAGGTTTGTGAGGCTTTTTTAAAACGGGCTTGATGTGCATAAAGATATTACCAAGCAAACTGTCCAATTAGAGGGCGAGGTTGGCTCGAGAGAGGGACGCTTTAGCCAGCAGGGTCTGCCTACCAAACCGTCCGAGCCCAAATGAAAGCTCTTTGCAGAGTCTGATTCAGGACCAAACGGTGATAAAGAAAATGATTAAAAGATCAAAATCAGTTAGGTTTATTGGACACATGCACGAGGAAATTGGCTTTGGGTTATCGGTGTGTGTGTATGTGTGTGTGTGTGTGTGTGTGTGTGTGTGCTCTCATCACAACAAAACAAACTGTAAGACGGATGAAACCAGGCTGGATGGACAGATAGAAACGATAAATATTAGACTAAACTAACTAAAGACGTAGAAACACAGAGTTGTGTTAAAAACGGACTTGCTGCCGTTCGACCTGTCAGTCAGCAGAAAGCCGACCCGCCGGTGAAGAGGAGCGGGGCCTCCTCTTCGCGCTGTCTGCTATCTCTCTGGTGGGTAATTAAACAAAGTGCCCTCACCGCACAAACTCATTAAGCTGCACCCAGATAGAATCTGATTGTGTTGTTGAGCAAAGTCGTTCCCGCTCGGCTGTGGAGGGTTTTGTGTGCGCAGAGGGATAATCTTCTCAACACGTGTGGCTTTTCACACACACACACACACACACACACACACACACACACACACACACACACACACATACAGCTTGCACCCACTTGAAGCCTTTGTCTGTGTCTCCCCTCCCAGAATCCTTCACTGTCTGGTGTCGGTGGCTTTCCAGATGACCATCCTGAGGGACCTGGAGAAGCTGGCAGGCTGGCTGCGCATTTCCATCATTTACATCCTCAGCGGCATCACCGGCAACCTGGCTTCGGCCATCTTTCTGCCCTACAGAGCAGAGGTGACCGCCCGTTGAGAAACTCACACATCCAACACTTTCCAGTGTTTCTGAGCCTCTCGGTGTGTTTTCTTGTGCCAGGTGGGTCCGGCCGGCTGTCAGTTCGGGATCCTGGCCTGCTTGTTTGTGGAGCTGTTTCAGAGCTGGCAGATCCTGGCGCAGCCCTGGAGAGCCTTCACCAAGCTGCTGTGTGTGGTGCTCTTCCTCTTCGCCTTCGGGCTGCTGCCCTGGATCGACAATTTCGCCCACATCTGCGGCTTCATATCCGGCTTCTTCCTGTCGTTCGCCTTCCTGCCCTACATCAGCTTCGGCCGCATGGACCTGTACCGCAAACGCTGCCAGATCATCGTCTTCCTGCTGGTGTTTGTCGGGCTGTTCTCGGGCCTGGTGGTGCTCTTCTACGTCTACCCCATCAAGTGCGAGTGGTGCGAGCTGCTCACCTGCATCCCCTTCACGGACAAGTTCTGCGAGAAGTACGACCTCAACGCTCACCTCCACTGAGGTCAGGCCGAAGAGACGTGGACTGGCTTCTCCTCTCTCTGTGACTATACGGTTGTGTGTGTGTTTTCTGTTTTTTTTTTTTTTTTTACTCTGTCGATATGAATATGTGTACCACTCCTCATAAGAACATCCTTTAATTCACCCGAAGTCCTTGTCACTCCTTCACTGTCCAGTGAAACGAAGCTACGGCGCATCTGAAGCTCGTCAAAGCGCCCAGAGAAGCCAGTGCTGGTACAACGAGAAGGATTCTTCTTACACTCACACTCCAGACATAGGTTTTATTATTATCATTGTTATTCAGGCAACCTCATACAGAAGCAGGGACAATAAAAAAAAAATCAGATATTGATGCCTTTGGTGCCTTGTTGATAAATGTACCAACTACTGCCATATTTTTGTTACAGTATGCTGAGCACTCGAATGTTTTCTTTAATTTGTTTTATTGCTTCTCGAGAAGTGATCGATGTTTTGAACACGGTAGTGTTTTAGCTACCTGTCTACTCACATGTAACTGAAAACAAGAGTAAAAAGATTAAAAAAAAAAAAAATCCCCAAAAAATGAGAGTGTCTGATGCTTCTTGTCGGCTGTAAGAAAAAGTGTACTTTATGAAGACAGAAAAACCTGAGTAGACAGAAAAGTGTTTTTTTGCTGATTGTATGATCAGTGTGTTCAACTTACACAGGATAACACTGGACACATTTTAACAGTTTACAAAAATAGAACCGGATTTATAACGCAAACCAGGATCCGAACATGTTTGTTCTGGAAAATATCCACTTGATAGAAAATATCTCTCATTCAATAAAATGATGCAGAAGACAGTTAAAGCCCACAATGCTTATAAACCTTCACTTTCTTTTGTATCACACATATTTCCAAACGTTTTTTTTTTTCATCTTCATGATTTTAACTTAAGTTATAAAAAATAAAAAAAATAAAAATTTTTTTTAAATGTTTTCATCCAATTGGATGTTTTATGAATTAGAAATTAGATTTAAAGAACAAATGATTCTGAGCTTTTATGACTATAAAAGTTAAAATGAACTTTTTAAAGATGCACCTGCATGATTTATATCACCTGTGAAAAGTAACCAGATGAAAGTGTCGGTTGAATAATTTGCTCTTCTCTTGTCCCCCGCGGTCCTCACACACACACTCACACACACACACACACACCTCAGTCCTTGTTGAGAGGGTCACCGGCCCTTTCACCCGTCCGTCCGTCTGCTCTTGTGATTTCTATCTCGCCGTTCCTGACTCCGGGTGTTCCTGGTAGACTAGCAGCCGCTGTTCCGCCGTGCGTACGCCTGCCCGCTGAGCGTGCACTCCATCTCCTGGAACTGCATGTTGGACACCGAGATGGCGGACGGGCCCTTCTGCTTGAAGCCGGCCTTGAGGTAGAAGGGCAGCAGGAAGTCCTCGCAGATCAGCAGGGCCCGGCGCAGGCCCGGCACGCAGCGCAGGTACTGCAGGTAGCGCCACAGGAGGATGGAGCCCTTGCCTTGCTGGCGGCAGTGGCGGTGCACCGACAGGACGTGGATGTGCACGGCGTTGGCGCCGGGCACGTGCTGCGTCATGGCCTCCTGGAGGACGGGGTCAGGGTTTAAGTCGGATGCATTGTGGAGACGAGAGAGAGAGAGGGCGCCGTCACAGAGCTTCTTTACCTGGGAGAGTCTGTCTTTGTCCCAGCCGGAGCCGATGATGAACGCCACCAGCTGGCCCTCCTCAAACCAGCCCAGCGACAGCTCGGGGCACTGACCCAGGAAATTAAGCACCTCGTCCAGGGTGAGAGGACACTCTCCAGACACCGAGACAAATGCTGCGGGGCGAGCAGGCAGCGGGTCAGATTCATGGAAAGAATGATGATCTGATCTTAAGTGTTGCAGACTAAACTAAAAAAGCTGAAGGCTCATGATGTATTTTGGTTTTAGTTAAATCAGACATTAAGGGTGTGAAAAACACACGTACCTTCTCTCTCAATCTCGAACACACTGATGGCGTCTTGCGGCGTGAGATTCCTGAACTCGCTGGCGGGGAGTGTGTGTCTCCTCTGCTGCAGAGGACTGACCACCCTGACCGGCGTCTTCAGGAAGAAGGGCTTGAGGAAGGGCGAGCTGCTGACCTGCTGTGCCATGATGCTCCACGGATGCAAGAACAGGAGGATCTGCTTTCTCCCCTGGTTGTCGTTGCTCCTTCTCTCCTGTAGCGTATCGTTTACGGTGACGACAGAGCCTCTTAACAGAACTCCCCTTGTTCTCTGTCTCGCGGCTCTGACTGCAGTCTGGCTTAAGTGGGCTGGATGCTGACCTCTGTGGCGCTGCGTCTCGTGTCTCCTCCTCTTTTGTCTCTCAGTCGGATCTCATGCTGTGAAGTGGTCGTCCCAAAGTCGGAAAGCTGTCTGGGCACATGTCTCCCAAAGTCCCTAAATCCCCCCAACTTATAACGAACCTGATTCAGCTTGTCACTGTGCTGAATTAAATTTTCTAACCTTGATACATCTTTAACCTGTGTAACCTTTGAGTTTTTTTTTTTTTATGATAGAGACTCCTCTGATTCAATATTCTTGTAACTCTCTTACCGAGAAGTGATGGCAAATTAACGTTTGTTTTAATCTGGCACGTGTTTGTTGCCACATGTGTGTAGGATGAGCCAGACAAGGTGTGTGTGTGTGTGAGTATGAGTGTGTGTGGATGTGGTGAAGCACATGTTTTCACAGATCAAGGGCACGGGGGCTAATTCAGCTCCACTAAGTGCAGTGGGAGATTTGTGTGGACTGCTGTTAGGATAATTTCATGCCTTAAAGAGATTTAGCGCCGACTAATTAAATGAGATGGCTCTGGCTTTGACTGACCTGAAGTTAACTTACTGTCACTTTTCTTTACTTTCACTTGAAAAAAAAACAAACTTTGTTTTACATTAAAGACTATCCTCAAAGGTGAATAGTATAAATATCTAATATGTTGTATTTTAATTTCAATCCACTTCCCTTCAGTTGAACTAATCAACTTTGCGCCTTTCCCTTTCATTACAAGAAACACATAAAAACGCATAATCTTAGATTACAGCTTGGATTAAGATTAGGTCAACAGATCTTAATCTTATGGGTTTTAACCTGCCTGAGGATAGAGGAGAAAAACTGATGACGTGACCTCTGGTCATCTGATTACCAGTCCTTGACTTCCTGATGATCTACAGTGTGACGTGTGAACGTTGAAGGAGTAACACGTGCGTCAACTAATCTAAGACTAAAAATTGAGCAGCGTCTGGTTTGAGAAGGTAAGAAGCTTTGATGAACTCGATGTGGATGAAGTGGGTGATCTCTAGAAACTTCTAGTAATTAGAAAGTAACAATCGCAGTAGCAATAATGAAAACACAATGTTTTCATAAGCTTCATAACTCGTTGCCGACGTCTTCAGTTTTTGACTTTGCAGGTCTGAAGTAATGATCCAAATGTCCTCAGTCAGTCCTCCGTACCGCCACACAGACTGCTAAAAGTAATCTTCCAAAAAAATCCAAATCTCAATGACTATTACCGGTATTTCAAGTTTGACTTGAATTGGTTTATTTCACCCCACTGCTTCCCTTTGGCTTTAACCACCATGTTTGACGGGATGAATCTGTTATTTAAACCACATCAACTCCACCGCTGGCCTTCTACCAGTATGGAGCATCTCTGAATGTCAGATGTGAGAGAAAAGCTTAAGTCCAGCTGTCCAGAGATCAAATAAAACTGTGACTTGGAAGTGGGGAGGAGCACTCTGAAATATTTCATCGTGGCCTCGTAAACCAGACCGTTAACCTTTAGATTCTTAGAAGCTCATTTCTGCTTTTCAGAGATGTTTAATAATCTGCAGGACGTTGTGAACATATGTGCTTTGATTTACCACCGACCGTGCCTGTGTTCGGTTTAACGTCATCCACTGACCTTTTCCAGCTCAAGGTGTCGGCGATAAATCCCTGCGAGCGTGTGTGCACGCTTTCCCACTCATTTGGTGGTATATTATATTTTTACAAGCGAGCTTGAAGCTACAGTGTAACCGGATCCTCATTGAACTTCAGCCAGTCCGACACCTGTCGGCTCAGCTGAGCCTCAGTTCATCAAAGCTGCAGCAGATTGTCCCGTTTGATTTCTGTGAATTAAAACTTCTGCTGAATATAAAATAGTGTATCCTGAAGGGAATTGCAATAAAAAGTGGCATTAAGACAAGGCATGCCGAGCTCGCCTGTATCAAACGACGTGTTTGTTTTAAGAGCACATTAAACTTTACACTTAAAACACAGATCAGATATTACGATCAGCACCTGTTCTGCCGACGAGTAAAAATAATGTGATCTATAAAAAATATTGCAAATCATCACAGAACTCTGCTACTTTTTGACATTTAATCTCAACATCTAATGACTGTGAGGCAAACAAACAAAACAATGAAAACATACACTCCTAACCCTCCATATTAGATCCTGTTGTTTCTGAGATAATATGGGAGAGAAAGATAGAAAGTGGGAGACTAACCAGGAAATTCAAGCTTCATGTGTTGTTATTTGACCAGCAGAGAGCAGTGTTTGTCAAAGGGATCTAAAACATCTTCCTGAAGTAGCAATTATGAATATTTCAAAATGTAAACTGGAGGACTTCCAATGGAAATCTGTCACCACAACAAAAAAGACAAAAAAAAAAAAAAAAGTTCAAACAGCTGATAATGTTGACCTCTGGGTAGACGCAGGTCATCTTTCAGCAGTACGGTTGCAGGTTCAACCTCACGTCTGAGCAAGACACCGAACTCCAAATAGCTCCCAGTGGATGGATTGAATGCCCTGCATGGCAGCTGTCACAACTGGTGTGAGTGTGTGAATGCAATTAACAATGTAAAGTGCTTTGAGGCCTGCAAAAGCGCAATGTCAGTAAAATCTGTTTATCAGATTTGCAGTTTTAACTTGTTTTTCTTTAAGACCTTTTCTTTGGAATAGTCTGAATTCATCACCCTCAGATCACCCAACACATCCTTCCTCTTCTTCTATAACATTTATTTCAGTGGTTTAAACTGTCACTTCTGTCCATAGCCAGGGTCTTTATGAGTGAACTTTGCACTCTCTTTTGTGCCTGAGTGGCTTGATTTGTTTCCTGGAACTACCTATGTGTCTGCATATCTGTTTGTGTGTGTGTGTGTGTGTGTGTGTGTGTGTGTGTGTGTGTGTGTGTGTGTGTGTGTCTGTGTGTCTGTGTGCTCTTGCTTCTGTTTGAGCCTTGTGATGGATTTGTGACGTGTTCAGGGTTTATCCTGCCTCTCAGTCAGTGTCAGCTGAGCTCGGCTCCCTGTGATTCCCACTTGGATGAAGTGGCTTTAGAAGATGGATGGATGGATGATCAACCTTTTCGGTTGAAACGATAAAAACAAAAAAAATGTGGCAACTTAGAAAAGAAATCATAGTAGAAGTACTGAATCTTTGTTCTTTATTGTTATACACATGCTGCTATACACACGAGGAGAGACGGGTACTGATCTTACAGAGAGCCGAGAACCACCTACTATGGAGTTATCCTGGATACCAGGTCAATAGTGGTCAGAACAGGAAGGCACAGTGTTGAGTTGAAATGGCACAGAAGAGGAGGAGGAGGGGGGAAAAGGACGAAAAGAACCACGTTGCTTAAAAGCGGTGAGAGGTTTCCACCTCCACGTGTTCACATGCAAAATGCGAGCCCGGGTGTTAAAATGCAGAGTCTGCATCCATTGCATTGGATGAGTTCCTTAGGGGGAAAAAAACACACGTTACGAGAATCCACTTGAAACCTAAACACTAATATTGAATGCATAATTGATACATGGCCATAACAGAGTAAATAAATGAACTATTCAATAGAATATTGCTCAATAACAATAATAAGATACATTTCTTTCAATAACATGAAGATTTCTTTTTTTTTTTTTGCGATAGAAAAAGAGGCTCTGTACATTAGCATCAAAAATTCTGTCTGCGAGGGCTGAAACTTGATATTATATAGATGTTGTAGCATTTGTAAGAACACTAATGTCCGATGCAACAAGCAGGCAGCCATATTAATTCAAGGCACAAAGATCTATATGCATGGTGCTACACACACAGGGGCAATGTGAGTAAAGGCATCGCAGCCACACGGCCAACACCACCACCACCCCTTTGTTTTTGCAGCTACGTCACATAAGCAGACACTGGCATTGCCACAAGAAGACTGAACGCAGATCTGCCACATACACCACAAGCACGCTGCGCACTCTGCCAGGAAAGTCGGCATACGCGTGGATGGGCCGGCGACGCTCGCTGCAGGCTTTGACTAACGGTTTAGATGCTGCTCTTATCGCTGATCGGCTTTATATAATGTGAATTTTACCCCAGTCTAGCTCATTATCAGGACTTTTGTACTATCATATAATATGCAAGTGTAGAATTTCAGGATTCTAGCAGTTAACATACATAGATATCACATGATCTGACTGCTGAAAAATTAAACGAACTGTTTTCATATACATTTGTTATCAGGAATGGATTAGAAGGAGCAAACAAACAAACAAAAAATCACCTTAAAAATGACACAGGTACAGAATGACTGCGCTTTTGAAAATTTCTCTCAAAGTTATCCTACTGGAGAATAAGAAAAGAACTGGATTTATGAATACTTCTGTTATTTAGTGTTGGGAATTTGTTAAAGTAAGTGTGCTTCGAGGCACCACCATCACAGGTAGTGAGATTTCTCCAGAATTGACATGATGAGACCAGAACTCTGCCAAAGAGACCGAACTGAACACAAGACCAGAGTTAATTTAAAAAAAAAAAAAAAAAAACCCTTTTCAAAGCTGGGGAAGCAAATATCTTTTTCTTATTACTCAGTCTTTGAATACGATAGCAAAAAAGAAAAAACCTTTGTAGGAGTCAAATTTCATCTGTAATGTCGATAGAAGAGTCAATGAAAGAAGCAGAGTCCTCTGTCTTGGTTTCTGGAGGGGGTGAAGGTGGGGGGCGGGGGTGCAGGTGGATCAGAGTCAGGGGTTGAGGTGCTCGTCTTCCATGTGAAGGCTACTCGTGGGAGACAGGAGAGGCTGGCTGGAGCAGTTTGTGCTCTGACTCTTCAGGCTTTCTGTGGACTCGGATGAGCCTGGCGAGGAGCAACATGTAAAGAACCCATCAGAATTAAGCATTATGGCAAAAAAAAAAAAAAAAAAAAAAAACTGTGGCCTGCTAATAACTGTAAACTCACATTGTTTTAATACAGATTAACAGCGAATCCTGAGTGGGAGCAGCTCATGCATGAAGAAACAGAGCAGAGAGGAAAGCCTACATACCAGAGTTATTCGTCCATACCAATAGAGCAGGAATCGGGACCGAGAGCTGCCCGGTGTGATTGGGTTGAAGAGAGGAATCAGAAGAGGAGGATTAGGAAACAGACAGGAGCACAGGAGCACAGCGGTTAGGCGCAGAGTAAGGACACTCACAGCCTGAGTGTCATGGATTACAGAGGAGAGGAGCAAAGCGCCTGATTCAACACCAGCGTCTCAGAGAGAAACTCGATCATGGATAACATCACTGTATCCATTCTTATTTTGTCTGGAGTTGTTTTACCATATCTGATGGTTTCCCACCTGGAAGAGAGAGATCGCCCGGCGGGTCGCTCTCCGTTTTGGTCAAGCTGCTGTGTTCGCTGCTGCAGTCCTGCAGGATGTCCCCTCCAGCATGCAGCCTGTCCTCTGGAAAACAACAACAACAACAACATCATCATCAACGCTGCTCCACAAACTGTCTTCTCACTGCGTGCTAAAAGAAAAAGCAAAACAACAAACACTCACCATCATCAGGAGACAGAGATTCTGCCACGTCCTCAGTCGCTGTGGCCTGGAAAAACAAAATAAAAAGCAGGCCAGGGTTTTTTTTTCTGCAGTAATGTTTCCCTCAGGTGTACCGTGTTGGGGAATCACTTTATTAACAGAACCGTGTGTGTGTGTGTGTGTGTGTGTGAGATGGCAGAACTGCAGAGAATTGTAATGGAATGACCATTTACAGAGGGAATTGTCATCTAAATAAGGGAAATAAGTATTTGGTTTGCTCAATAACAACATATAGATTAGCTCTGATCTACATAAAAAATAAAATGTTATTATTTTCTTATGTGATATCTACAACAAATACAATGGCAGGTGACAAACAGTGAAACTGGAAGCTCACGTCTGTGGGGGCGGGGCTGCTGGACAGCAGCGTGTGCGGCTGAGCGTCCGACATCTCCGACAGCTTCTCTTCATCCTCCTCCTGGATGGGCGAGGACGGAGATCTGAGGGTGCTGGAGGGAACAAAAAGCCGTAAATGGGAATAATTGTGGGTAATTAATTCAATTCATATTAGCGAGTCACATTGACAAAGCTTCACACTAATTACAATGCTGTCTCCTACAGTGAATTATGCTGCAGTCTTTGGAGAAGCCTGCAGGCTTTTAACATGTGAAAAGCCCCACTTTTTGCAGATTAACTAATGGAGGGGAAAAAAAATAACACATCCTTGTACAAAATGGGATAATCTGTAAAGCTGATTACTGACCAAGTCCCTATAGGAAAAACGAGGAACTGATGTAAACAAGTCATTTACCGTCCTGTGTGAATCAGACTGTCTGCGGTGACGTTCGTACTCGGTGTTGTTGTGGGTTTACCTGTCGGGAGACTTGCTGACTTTGCCTTTCTGAAGACTCCCGTCGCTCAAATGCTCCGGAGAGCTCAGCTGTCTGTTGTCGCCGGCGAGACCCCCTGAAAAGTTGATTTCGTCGTAGAGCGGGGCTGATGGGATCGCCGGGGACACAGACCTGAGGCCGTTCAGAGCCTCCAGCAGTGAGATGGGCTCAAATCCTGGAGGGACCGAGTCGGTGCTCTGCACAGGAACAGACGACGGCAGAGAAACTCCATCAACGACTAAACTTTTTTTTTACTGCAAATCCTTAAACAAAATGCTGATGAGACTGATTACACCTACTGAGTGCTCATCATGGTCCATGGTCTGAGCCAGGACGGGACTGAAGGAGACGGGCGAAAGAGCTCCAGGCTTTTTCCTCACAGCTCTGATCTGCAGCAAGGCCCTGAAGGCTGGTGAGAGGGACCCCACGTCAAATAAACACAACAAAAACTGCTCAGTCAATATGTTTTGTCTGAATAGGCTCAATTGGAAACCATGTGAGGTTCCTTACGCAGCCTGCAGATGGGACAGTTGTTCGCCTGGTAACGCAGAGTGTCGGCGCACGAGTTGCACAGACACAAATGTCTGCAGGGCAGGATGAGTGTGTCGCGCAGGTCGGACAGGCACACGACACACTCGTTGCTGTTGTCACTGTTTTCATCATCGGAGGGCTAAAAGGAAAACAAAAAGAAACAACAAAGCAATAAGTCAAGGCAACGTTAATTTAACAGGACCAATTATTCCTATTTGAGGTCATTTTTCCGGTAAAACCTTGGTCTCTTGGTTGTTTTTGTTCTCAATCCCATAGATCTCCTGTAGGAGGTAGCTCACACGGTCCACCTGAAAGATACAAATACACCTGGTTAGAAACCATTTCATGTCCGCAAGTAAAATGAGCCAAGGTTGAAAAAATCAAAGGCGACAAAACATAGAACATCTGTAAACCTACAATTTGTTTCTGCTTCAGAGGCTTGACGGAGAAACTTCCATCAACGTGCTAAACGGGGATAAAAAAAGAGACACAGGTAAGCTAACGATTACAGATTGAGAGCGTTTAGTTTTTAGGTGACTGCCTACCCTCTCGAAGGCTGCTAAGAGCACATGAGCGTGTCCAAGGCAATCTTAAAAACAAATCAAAAAACAGCATTCAAAACAGATGGTAACCCCATATCCAACATATTTACATACAGTCTGATTAATGTTTAACAGCTCTGAGACCCACCGTCTCCTTCGTCAACCACAGCTTGGATCACCATTGGAAACACTCCTCGGTCGAGGTCAAAGTTCAGCTTTGAAGGAAAACAGATATTAAGTAATTACATCCAACGGTAAACACGGGATGCGCATAAGAGGAAAGAGCACTTTGTTTTGAGATGCGATCTGGTGGAAAAAGCACACCGAGTGCTGCAGATACTCACGTCTTCCTCTTTCCACTCGCTGAAGTCTATTTTGAAAGACGGCATAGAGAACTGTTGGCTCACACCTCGCTTGTAATGCACAGTTTCAGAGACCATGGATGGATCTTTGGGGCTGTACCTACAGACAGTATGTCAAGGAGAAGAATTACTGCACATCTGTTTGTAAAACAAACAAACAAACAAACATTGCACTGGAGGAAGTTCATTCTTAAATATATTCTGCTTTATTTGCAAAAACCAATCAACATTTACACATCAGTTAGTGGGCATTGTCACCTTTAATTAAATATTAAAGTCATTAGATTTCTGAGTAAAATGACAATAAAGGAACGTGATAGATGCAGTAAAAACAGCGGCTCTGATTGACTTTCTTTTTTCACTGAAAAAAAAATGTGTCACCCTCTTAGTTTCAGCATAAGATGGTAACTTCAGCACACACTATTACTTTCATCTGCATCCCTGTCTTATCTGCTGTATCCATGGTGACTGCCGGTTGCTAAGGCCCCACTGTATCTATTCTCGACTTTGCGTTCTAAGGCCTGGATCTGAGCACCTCTACAAAAAGGTATTAATGCCTCCATCTCAGCAGCATGAAAATAAACATATTCTGTCTGACACAGAAAAATAAATAATTGTCTTAGAAACAAACAGATGTACACAGATAACATTCTGACGATGTGAATGCAAATACAAAAGAGCCAATTTCTTACACAGCCATCCCATTAGAGAACTCTTCAAAAGCCTGGCAGTAGAGGGTGATCGCAACCCGAGCATCGGCATCAAAGGTAAACTCCACGCCGTACTGAACCTTTGGCTTTCCTCCCTCCTCCACTGGCGTGTCAGAGTCATCTTTATATCTGGAATCAGCATAATGACTATCAGATTGACCCTGTGCAAACACTTTAATATTAAAAAGGAACATTATGGAGGCTGGCTATCATTACCTGACCAAACGGAGGGAGTCCTTTCTAATGTTGACCAGGCTCCTCAAGGTTTTCACCGGCTCGTGGGGAGCAGGCGTCACATATGGAAACTGAAGGAGTAGCGGTGAATTGTATTAGAAAAGATACACAAAACTAAAGACAGGGCTAAAAAAATAAATAAAAACAACAACAGTCCCCACCTGCACTGGCCTATTTCCAAGAAAATTCAGGTCCATGTTTTCCCCAAAAAGGTATCCCTCAGGATGTGGCGTGTCAAATTTCTCCCCTCCCATGAAGAAGTGGCTGGCAAAATAATTCCCTGGAGACCAAAGGGGGGAAACAAGACAAATGAAAACACACCAGCATTATGGCACGAAGGAAATATTTGTGCTATTTCATAAAGCATGCAGCCCATTCATCACTATGACCTTAAAAAGCAGTCCACCAGTACTTTCATTAAACCAGGTTCATTTAGGGTTGGCTGTTGCTTAGATGGTAGAGTGGACATCTTTCAATTGGAGGATTGCAGGTTCTACTCTATCTGCCCCAGTCCACATGCCATAGTGTCCTTGAGCAAATCTCGAAAACCACCTTTCCCGTGGTAGACACAGACAATTACAGGACTAATTAAGAATTTTAATTATAATCTAATTATAGGGGGTATCCTAAATCTGGTGAATTGTCAGTTGATTAAAAAAACACGTGGCTTAATAGTTTATTTCAATATCAACAACCGATTTGCTGATACATAGTAATACATAGTAATTACCCAATTTACAAAAATATGTCAGCTCTCAAGAAAGACCGTGTTAGATACATAAAAACTGTAAATGTAATGTCGGATGGTCTTTGCAACACTGTATTTGGAAAAAAAAGACACTAAACGTTTACAAATGTTGCAGATGATGAACAGGAAACAACTCGATTAGCTGCTGAGGGCGCAGCGTCTGTTTGTCCCTGCCTCCATAAACAACCGCAATTATGATGATTAAGACGAATCTGGTATAACCGGAGACACGCACTTACCGGATTTGGGGGGAAATCGATATGCAGAGTTGGCCTGGATATCGATGTCCTCCACGCCAGCGATTCTCCGGCTCAGGATGGACCCCATCTTCCTCCTCCACCGGATCGTTAGCTCCGCGTAGCTAGCAGCTAGCGGCGCGTCAACAGCCCCGATAAGCACGGACTCCCGCCGCGACACACGCCAAAAGAAACGAAGCACCGACCGCGAACGCAAGCTGTGGCTAATTTAACATGGTACGGACTCGGGCGGTCGGTGGCGGCGCTGAGACGAAGGAAAGTGAAGCTGAGGTGAGCCTGTTGTTTTTGCCCGAGCAGAGCGAACGTAGCAGGGAGGACGCTGATTGGCTGTTTCCAGGCGCTGCCTGAGATCCAGGGCGCTCGATTTGTTTATGGGGACCGCCCGGAGATAAGCGGGGAGCTGATTACGTCTGGTCAGCGGACGAAGGGGTCACCACCGGGATGTCTGGGTGTCTCTTCTAACGCCACCACTGTTTATCGAAATCTAAATATTTATATTTATTAAACAAATGGCCACATTTGGTCATGTTTGCTTTTGACAATCGTATAAAAAGTATCTGACACGTAACAAGTGTGAAAGTTTACAAACAAAATACGCACTTGTTTCAAGGGGAGACAAAAGTGTTTCTGTCGCATCATTCAGTCGTAAGGCAATTCACCGTGAGTTCAAGGAAACTGCACTAAATACATTCAAACAAGGCAATTAGGAATCTTAATCTTAAACGCAGGGCTGACTGTCAAATTTGACAATGCTGGGAAATAGTCAAATGATAAGTGCACAGTGGCCTCCAGATGGCGCCACAAAATAGGAAAAAAATTACCTTCACCTTAATTGTATTACAACTACTTACCGTATTACTTTTTCCTTTTTTGATTCAAGTTTAAATCAGTGTCCAATTACTGTCACTATAAATCATAAAACTAAAATAAATGTTCCTGCTTTTAATGGTTAGTCAAAAATGCTATTTTCACCCCTTTATATAAATCACATTTTGAACCAGTTGCTTACTGTACAATGAGACAATCATGTTGTCTCAGGCATGGTGTCAGTCTTTACATCCAGTGTTAAAATATGCATTGTTATTATTAATTCTCCATAAAACATAAGGTTTCCAATGATGGAAAACTTCCTGGATCAAATCTATGCCAATATTCCAGATGCCTACAACAATATTCATTGTCAAGTGCGAAATCTATGTTTATGTGGAATATTGTGGACATTTAATAGTATTTTAAGCCTGGCTTAACAGAAGTGAGTGAGTCAGCAGTCCCCAGGTGTCCAGGAACTGAAATCTGCTTCACCTTGTTTGTTTCTGACTCTGGGGACAACTTTGTCCAGCAAGTGCGATTCAACCTGAATCAAAGTGAGCAACCAAAAATTCAAATCTTGAAAATTGCTTCTACCTTGTAAACTCCACATTGACATTGTATATTTGCTGTTGTGACTGTTTGTTTTAAAGTTTAAAAATTATATGATGGAACTGGTTTGTTTGGGTGGAGTAAAACCCAGTGGTTTTATTCAGTACAATTACTGCTCACATGCTGAAGTGCAAAAGGCTTTCAGTGTTCAAATTTGAGAAAAAAAATTCTCCTGTTGCAAATAAATTTCTTTTTTCACCATTACACAAGTGTAATTTTGTATTCAGTGTCTTGATGTTTGTGTTAATGAAACAGAAATTTAACATAAATGTACTTTACTTTATGGTTTTAAGTGGAGTAACTGGACAAAGAAATTAAAACAAAACATTATATGAAGTGTGAATTTATTGTACTGAACTTAAGAAACCAAGTGTAATCACTGTACAAAGCAATTACTAAGACAGATGATTTTAAGTTAAATCAACTTGTGTTCAACTTAAGTGTTTAAGTTAAATCCACAATTGTACTTTCTTTTTATGGCAACCGTTTCCTTACATTTTTTAAGGAGAGTCAACCAAAACAGGTCCTGCAGGACAACAGTACAAACTGCATGAAGTGAACAATCACTGTACCTGAACAGTACATATAAGGATGAGACATAGAAAGAATATTGAAAGAAGAATGGTAGAGGCTTTCAGTTTTTAAATACATTCAGTACACCTTTTTACTGTTTTAATCGCCTTTGAAAGTGAATAAAACACTGCTGTTTTCCTGAGAATCTGCAACAGTGACTGTAATACTCTGACATCAGGTTCAATGGATTTATCAGGACTGCTTTTGGCATACCGTCGTCAAATAGTCGAAACAACACATTATTATGTGTTGTTGTCATTGTGCTGTCTCTTATATACACAAATGTAAGCTTGCAATGCAAGCAATGAGAGAAAAAATAGCAACATATCAGGCAAAAGGGAGATATGAATCAGTAAAAAAAAAGTGTGTACCAAGAAAGTTAAAGAAGATGACTTTGCTGAATTAACAGACAAAATTAGAGCTGAATACGTATATCAGGTTGAAAAAAGTCGCCTAAGTTTACAATGGTAAAAAAAAAAAGTGTCCCTGAAGAATAAAAATTGTCAACCACTGCTTTATAGATGTTTATTTTCATTTGGAGGATGTCTGGACAGACAGCTTTCCCCAGCAGGCAGGACTTCAGATGACACGTCAGGCGACGCCGTGACGTCAGTTGACGTCCTGTGCGGGTCCTCGAGCCGGATGTTGACGCTCCTCCGGAGGGTCGGAGCTGCTAACGTCAAACAGCTGCTGCTGCTTCTGTTTTTCCCGTCAACCAGGTAAATTCACTGTCAGCAGACTGACAGTCACGTCGCTACACAGTTTTCTCCCTCTTTGTTGTTTTTCTTTCTGTATTTGTGCTTCTTTAACCTTTCTGGAAGCTTCGCTGCTCCGTTTCTGTGTCAAGTATGGCGACGCTAGCTGGCCAGCTAACAGCAGTTAGCCAGTAAACATGCCGTGTTTCCATCTGCACTGATGTTTGTTTCTCACAGACGTGTCGCTGTCTTTAAGCAGCCTCAGCAGCTGAACACAGACAGGCTCAGACACTGTCACGGCACAGACACTGTCTCCTGACAGAACCGACAGAAGAAAGCTGTGCGTGTTCCGCTGCTTAGCTACAGGAGCTACATTAATCGTGATCTCCCCGTTAGTTTCGTATAGAGCCAGTTACCAAGTTATTCCATATTGCCTCCTACAGACATCGGTTTAGGTTAGAGCCAGGGGAGGTTTCCAGTAGCTTTCATTACGTAACTAAGTTATTCATGGTTAGTTGTGCAAATGGCTTTGGTTGGGATTATCTGCTGTAGGATTAAAAGAAAACATCAGCTAGCTGGGTGGGTAAGAAACTCTAACTGAGTTACAAACAAAGCTTCACAGAAACACAGACAGTGCAAGACAATTCAGAATTTTGTATTGCAACTCACCGGATTGATACTTTTAACTGGAAGAAAAATCGTGTTTCAGTCAATTGACACCCTTGTAATTCTATACTGCTTTGCTTTTTATTTGTATTGTGAACTTCATCATTAATGACGCAATCAAGATCTGTTTAGAATAAATACAATTGAATTTTGTTTGTTCAATTCTTGATTTTGGTAGACATATGTACCAACAATTATCATTTTTTCTGATTAGTTTCACTTAGCATCTTAGAGCAAAGAGGTAGAACTATATAAAGGTATAATTTGAGATCAAGGTTCGGAGTTGTAGTGTGTAGTCTTCTGTGAAACTTTGTCACACCTAGACCCTTACAGAAAAAAAGTTGATATTTCAGGTTGTGGTAGGTAGTGGAAATAAATGTTTCTGATTATGACAAGTAATATTCTACTTATTCATCAGGCCTTTATGATGGTTTAAGAAGCTGAAATCAGTCATTAGTATATTTAATATTGTTAGATAATGTATCCTTGTAATACAAACAAGCAAATGTATTGTGAAAATAAGTCTGCAGATGTAGAGATTCCTTTCAGAGCTAGCATGAGATTTTTTTTGAGTTGCTGTCTATGCAACCACTCAGTTTTCATAAGTTTTAGGACAAACATAACTCTAACACCTGTGTGCTTTATTTTCCTCACTTTTCATACTTTGCTTTCATTTATGTGACCTACCTACCAGATGGAAAGTGCCTCAATATGTTTCCTGTCAAAAAACATGTATCTCACAAGTCCCTCCTTGCACCATAAAATGTGCTGTTAACCCTGTTTTCCGGTGTCTAGCGCTGGCCAAGGCTGTGTCATTATCGTTACGCAACAGTATATACCGTTACTTAAAAGTTGGTAAAGACGTGCTGACAACATCATCCAACCACTGGTTACATTATTGAACTGAAGAGAGAGCAATACTACTTGCCAAAACCTTATCTCTGGGTCAGGAGGACGAACACTCTCTCAACTAGAGAGCTTTTGCATTTTCTGCTTGAATTTCTGTCATCTTCAATAGTACATATTTTTATATTGCTGCTGTTGGTGTTTCCTCCTTCATGGAGCTGACAGCTGTTGGGTTCTCGTGTAGTGTGTGATTACTCTGATTGGCTTTGTTAGCTGCTTTGAATCCCGTTTCACAACTACGTATCATGAATCTCAAGGTGCCAGATCGAGTACAAGCCAATTAGACCTGGCACTGTCATTTATAGAGCTGTGTGTGACGTTTAAAGGTGGATGTATTGTGGTTTTACCAAATTTACAATGTTTAAATGACTGCAGGCTTTGAAAATGAAGACATCATAAATGTACTCCAATCAGTCGGTGGAATATAAAAATGTCAATCCAGATGTAAATGGGTCACATTATAAGTATGCAATGTTATTGAGTGGTGTTTATTTTTAATATTAGAAATAGTGACTCTTGAATAGTTCAGTTTGGTTTTGTTACTTTACCTGAGGACTGTTAAAATACACACCAGCATAAATGGGTAATGACACAAGTTTACTGTTAATAGTTTTTAGTCGTGGGATTTTCACATTGCTTCACAGTGTTGATGTGAAACTTAGTTGTGGGGAGGCTAATGTCAGCAGCCCTCTTTACTTCTCAGAGAAATTAGTGAATCAAAGCACTCAGTTTATGCTGTTTTAACCTAATTCCTCACAGCGTGAAGGTCAACCGTTAGCGCTCACCTCTCCGACCTACCTGTCAGTCCAGACGTCCAGCCAGCATGTCCAGTGATCCTCCCCCTCCGTACCCCGGAGGTCCCAGCGCCCCCCTCGTCGAGGAAAAGAATGGACAGCCTGGTAATAGAGCTGAACATGCACAACTGTCTCACGTGTTTCATAGATTGTGTTCAGTTGTTGGCAGTGTTCGTTTTATGGTTTTGGTTCTCCCGTGTCATTTTGTGTCTGTTTCTCTCTGCCGTCTTTTGCAAGTAGTCAGGACGGGTCCTCCACAGGGGCAGCCTTTGCCTCCAGAATACGGCCCTCCACCCTACGAGGCCACCCAGCCAGGCTTCTTACCCCCACACGTCCCTGGAGAAGGACCGATGCCCATGCCTATGCCCATGCCTCCACCCCCACAAGGTGCTGCACTATCTACACATCAAGAACACTGCTACATCGTGTGAAAGCATCCACCTTAAGCCCTTTGCTTTGTTAAGCCAGGATAAAATAATGTGTGACCAGGCTGGGCCCCTGCTTGAGTTTTAATATTGTCAATAATTGTGTGTAGGCTGGGCGTACCCACCTCCGCCCGGTCACTTCCCTCACCCGATGCCAGGACAGATGGGGCCGGGACCCGACCAGTTTGTCCACATGGGAGGACACACGGCGACCGTCCTGGCCCCGCCGGGAGCAGCCACCACTGTCACGGTGCTGCAGGGGGAAATGTTCCAGACCTCCCCGGTGCAGACCGTGTGTCCGCACTGTCAGCAGGCAATCATCACCCGCATCTCCCACGACGTCGGCCTCATGAACACACTCTTCTGCCTCTTCTGCTGCTTTGTCGGGTGAGTTGCTGCGAGTCAGATGTAGCACACACACACATACAGAAGGATTTAGGTGAAACAATAACCTTTTGTCACCGTGGCACAGTAACTGACTGTTACCAGCTCAGCTAAGGTATGCTTCTGTAACGTAAGGAGGGCTTTCAGGTCTGCCGTGTGGCGGGTTGTGGGTCGGGTGGGGCAGTGGGGGGTAGTTGTGAACACACACACACACACACACACACACACACACACACACACACACACACACACACACACACACACACACACACACACACACACACACACACACACACAAACTGGGGCTAGGGCTGAACGATATGGGGAAAATATTGACTTGCGACATTTCCCCTCAATATTGCGATTGCGATATAGAATGTGATTTTTAATTTTGTCTATTTTTTTAAACAATTATTTGTTTCAAAGTTGAAACATGTCTTTCCCATAGGTTAGTTCTATTTGTTAGAATTAAATGAAAAGATGTGTGACTTGTAACAAACTGAGCCTTTTTAGAACGCTCATTAAAAAATAGAACAAAATCTGTAGATTACAAATTTAAAAGTCACTAAAAAAAACAACTTAAGACACGTGAAATTAAGCACCTGTGAAAGGGCTTTGGCATGTTCCAGCACTCTAGTGACCGTTTTCTCTTTTGATCCCCATCTTGTTGGGCACTCTGTAATGAGATTATGCTCAGGGATGCTGAGCTCCCACTGCGCCTCAGTCAGGGCTGTCTTCTTTTTCCAACTGTGGGAAAAGTCTCCCACCAGCTTCCTGCACATCCTCTTGAGACTCTTGAAGAAGAACTGAACAATCGTTTCCACACATTTTATTTACTTGGTAGCAGCTAAACTGTATCACAAGTAGTTTCTGTACTCAAAAGACCAAGATTCCTTGCAGATAGAACATGCGCCGAACAGTATTTAATGCCCCTTTCCACCGGGATATCCCGATGCGTGTTTATATGACCAGAAATTCGGGTTCGAAACGGAGTAACCCAGGGGTAATATTCGGGTTATTAGCATATTTGGGTTTTTACATATGTTTACATGGCTGTGCGCAACCGGGTTATTGCAAATATTCCAGTTAAGAAAGGGTTACTGCCTGCATGTAAACATAACGTAGCCACTCAAACACACGCGCACACATACTCAGTGTCTCTCTCTTTCTCCCTCCCTTTCTCTCTCTCTCTCTCTCACACACACACACACACACACACACACTTGCGCACGCACGCATGGAGCACGGCATTCCTTGCAGAGGACGTGTCACTGCTCCACGTCTTCTTTTTTAAATCCGCTGTCATTGTGCAAAACTAGGCTCGGCGATTATGCTACTCCAGTCAGCGGCACCTTGTTAAACAAGCAGTCTGCATGGCGCCCCTCTGATGTCACGTGACTGTTTTATCGCGTACCTTGCAATGCGCAAATCACGTTTTGTAATATCGCGATATTATCGCAAATGCAGTGTATCGTTCAGCCCTAACTGGGGCTGTCTCAGAGTTACTCCGTTCAGATGTCATCTAATAGAATCCCCACCTGGATGTGGATCAATTGCTTCTCACACTTACAAGTTTGTATCTGAAAGTTTGTTCTAATCTGCTCAAACCACTTTCAGAGTATTTCTATGGTAACAAGGCAGTGGGTGTAACATGGCAGCATTTTTGAGGAGTATTTGGTATAAAAAAAAAAAGATTAATGTGGCTTTGTTCCAGGTGTTTGACTGTGACCGTGTCTCTGTTTGTGGCCGACAGGTGTGATTTGGGCTGCTGCTTGATTCCCTGTCTGATCGACGACCTCAAAGATGTGACACACACCTGCCCGTACTGCAAGGGCTACATCTACACATACAAGCGTGTATGCTAACCACCGACAGCAGTCTGCGACAGAGACATGTACACACACGCAAAACACACAGATGCTCACAGCTCCCTCTGCTGGTAGTGACAAGCTTCCCCCCCCTCCCCTTCCCATTTTTGCAATGTGTTGTTTCACCCTAATAAATTGTAAGTGCAGTTTTCTCATTAGTTCACAGAATAGTTACTGTATATAACTTTCAGCATACTTTTGATGTATAAACATGCATTTGAATTGTACAAATCTCTGACTTGACTGCAGAGGATGAAGGCTAAAAGCATTTCCTCGGCGGTGGACGAGGACTGATGCAAAAGAACAGACTTGTGATGTTGCGCATGTGAATGAAGAAATGATGTAGGGACAGCCTTGCTTAGAGAAAGCTGTGAAATTGTCACTTTATTTGACTTCATCTGTGAATTTTCATCCAGAAGATCTACTCAAATCATTCTGGGTTAGCATTCCTATTAAGTAACTTTTTTCTTTAATTTATCTTCAGAAGTTTTATCCATAACTTTTAACAGGTTTCTATTAAGAACTGTGAACATATTTCTCTTTTTTTGATAAATTGTTTTTAACTCACTTGATCATGACTTTTTATCATCAATTCTTGAATGTGAGAGAAATCTAATCAGTTTCATCATCTGGGTAAAATCCTGTATTTGCTCAACTTTACTTGTTAGATGAATCCTGAGTCCTCTGGGCCGGTCAGCAGTCACTGAGTGACTCTTGCTGTTACACATTTAGCGCCCTCTGTCCACAAACTTCTTAAAGTTGATAACATTTGCACTTTAATTTGAGATCCACATTCTGACCTTCTTATGCAGTTCAATTTTTAATTCGTCCGAGGAGAAATATTCCTGATCTCATGAGTGGAGGCAGTGTAGAGTTGGGCTTTCACTCAAACTCCTGACTACAGTAGGTGGCAGACGTGACTAAACCTTCACTGTTAAAGAAAACTGCATGACCTCTTTGTAAAATCTTGCCGTCATGCTGGCCTCGTGTTGAGTCTGATGCACCAACATGGTTTTTTTTTTCCCTGTTAAAAGTTAAAAAAAAAAAAGTATGACTGCCACAGCGTCGGCACCTTCATTCCATTATGTCCAGCCTCTAACGTGGCATTATAGCCCTTTAAGATGAATTGCATTACTGGGATGCATGTTAGACAAACATGTCTTTTGACTGATACTAGATAGCGAGCTCTGCTAGGAATAAGCTTCAACTAAACACTTCTCATGAAAATGACATAGTGATCCTCCCAAACTCGATACTAATAGCGAAAGAGACGTCATTCCAGCACAGCATGCTCGTGCCATCGAACACTTTAGCTCACCAGCTGCAGAGATCATCTGCATGAGCCACACATCGAAATGAGGCGAGCCAACATCACCGGCTACTTTATGTGCAGTTGATTTTTTTTTTTCTTCTCCTGGAGGCTTTCAGAAACGTACAAGAAATAAAACATTTTGGCATTGAAGGGTTGCATTGAAAATGTAATATGAAGTAATGTATGCAATTCTTGTGGATACTGCTGGTCTGCATCACTCTTAACTGTCTGTGATATGTATAACTGTAAGTCTAAATTTGTTTGTTGTATACAGGGACTATTTTATCAATAAAAATCATAAAGGAAACTCATTTTATTGTCATCTGAAGAGTGTTGCAGCATTTTCCAGCTGTTTTTCTTTTTCTTTCACACAGAAGCAGGAACAGGAAACGATCAGTTCTTTTAAAGTGCAAACAGAAGGGTCAGTCCCTCCATCGATGTCCACACTGGGCGTTGCAGCATTTGTAGAACGTGGTCATGGGCTCGTCTGCCGACCGGGTCTGGATCTGCATGAAATAGGCCCGAGGGTGCTCGCACTTGGGACAGGTTTCTGCACAGAGGGACAAAGATGACATGGGAGTCAGGGTGGTGGAATCACAACGTGGTCAGAAATATTCTGTCAATTGAAGGCAGCTATGAAAGATTTCAGTGGATTTAAAATCGAACAATACACTGTGGAAAAGATCAACTGATGAAAAACATCTAAGTTCAGAATAAAAAACAGTATGTTCCATTTGGTTTTGTGCGTCAAGGTGGAGGGACACTAAAGTAGAGCTGTGAAATTAATATGTAAAGACCCAAAACAGACAAAAAAAAAAACAAAAAAAAACTCATTCGACTCAGGATGTTTGGAGAGATCACCACCACTCACCAGGAGTTGAGTCTACGTTTTCCCACGCTGCAGCTCCTCCCAGAACATCATCCACCTCCTTTAATTTAGGATATTTTCTGTTGTTCACCTGCAGGGGAGCAGACAAGAAGCTCACAAAGGGGGTCTGACATAAAAAGTATCATATAGTGACCCCGAAGTGTCACACTCCTCACAATCACTCACCTTCCTCGTGATGTTGTGTACATATGGACAAGTGTTACAGGCGAATCTCATGCACTTCTGCCCCTCCTCGACGATTAAAACATTCCCACAGGTGGGACAAAAAAGAAGCATTCTGGCAAGAGATCAGTGAACCACCTGACTAGTGAAAAAACAAGTTACTTAGCTCAGATAAGTTCGGCCGATTTGCGACATTTGATGTAAACGTTTCATCACATTGTCTACCGGAAACACGGTCAGGGAACAGGCGTTACCGTTTTTACAGCTCGGTTGGAAACAACAGGAGGAAGCGGGTTTCCGACACTAAAAACTAAAATAAATAATCATAATAATGAAAAAAAAACGTTACTTTAAATGAAATGTATGATTTTAGTATTTTTAATGCTCATATTTTCATGATTTAAAATAATAAAATACTAAAATACTTGCATTCTAGCAACATTTATATTTGCGTAACCAAGTTAAAAACTCGCGAATAAAATAAAATAAAATAAAATAAAATAAAATAAAATAAAATAAAATAAAATAAAATAAGAGTTCGTGATGAAAAAATTAGCTTCATCAAAAGGAACCATGTGCAACGAATCACATAGCACGGTATACTATTCGTGCTGCACGTGTTTTGTTTACGTCCTTCGTGGTCTCACGTAAAGTCGATTTATTTAAGCTTTTTTAAAAGTTAGATGTAGTTCAACTTTTAAAAGTTGGTGGTTTCCCCCCATTTTTTTCAATGTAACTCAGTAGTCAAAGTGTAGTTCAGACTGTTGAGAGGTTTCGGAGATTTGAAAGGATGGAGGTAGAGGAGAAGAGTCAGGTTGTCCACACAGCTCCTGCAGGAGAAGCAGTGGGAGCAGGAGAGCTGTCTCCCAAGCATGAGGAGGTGCTAGAGGAGACCCAGACATGTGGTGCAGCTCCCGATGAGGAGGAGGAAGATGAGGATGCTCTTCCCCATTCAGAGATTCTGGACATTTTCGAGGAAGGACTGGCTCGACTAGTGCAGGACCCTTTACTCTGTGATCTGCCCATTCAGGTACACAATCCCAGATAACTGTAATTGACATCTAATAATTTAATCTTTACATCTAAAATGGTCACATTTTTCACGTTATTTTTGTTAAATAAAAAAAAACCCTGATGTTTTACAGTGGGAGAAAAAAAACCTAGTTAATACAAAGAGTATTTATTTTCTTATTCAATTATCTGTAAATTGAGAGAAATTGAATCATGATTTCCACGCAAAGACTAGGAAAGAAAACGTGACACAGAGCAACAGTATAGGAATGACATATTTGCATTCTTAATATATATTTTTTTAACTTATTCTAAAACTTCAGGTGACTCTGGAGGAGATAAACTCTCAGATTGCTTTGGAGTATGGCCAGGCTATGACTGTCAAAGTTTTAAAGGCAGATGGGGAAGTCATGCGTAAGTTATTGAAATACATTTACAGAGTTGCATTGTGAAATACAACCTTTTTCCCCTCATTATTTACAAAATGTGTTTTTCTTAGCCATTGTAGTCGTACAAAATGCTACGGTCCTTGATCTCAAGAAGGCCATTCGCCGGTTTATGGAGCTGAAACAGCAGCGTGAAGGTGGAGTGAAACACGTCAGCTGGTAAACACATTTACAGGCATCACGAAAAGGAATAATATGTAAACAGTTTGGATCTGTCATTGTTTCCTAAATGTCTTTTTTCTTTTCACAGGCGGTATGTTTGGAGAACATTTCATTTAGTATTTCAGGGGGAGAAGCTGGAAGATGACAAGATGAGGCTGAAAGAGTGAGTGTGAATCCAGTCGCGCTTCATTTTCAGGTCATGGCAGCAACATTGTGACTGATTTGAATTTGGTCCTGTCTTCAGTTATGGGATCAGGAACAGAGATGAAGTGACATTCATGAAGAAACTCAGGAAAAAGTGAAGTGTCACATGACTACTGCTGCTGCTGCAGCCCTCGGAGACCAGACCCGACGGAGATGGGATCATACAACTGTATCTACATCTCATTTTGACCACATGTAAATGAAATAACAGGTTGTTACTTTTGTTCTTTTATTGGAAAAATGTCTTCAAATATTAAAGTATTTTTCTTTTTCAAATGTTCTTGTCAGTGTTTCACTTGAACTTACATAACAGCCGTTTTTTAAGGCCAGTGTTTACCATAGAAGAGCGGTAATAAACAATGCCAGATGATTTGAATACATCCTGATAAAAGGAAATGATAGTTGCTGCCTGTGGCTTCACATCAGCAGGATACAGCGGGGGCAGCTGCAACTAACAGGCAATCCAGACATTTTCTTCCTAATATTCTTTGTATGACCATTCTAAGATATTATACCAGCTGTTAAATTGACACTAAGGGTACTTTTGTATTTATTGACTGAATGCTGTCATAACTTCTTGTGCTCGACATAAAGAAATTATAGCAGACATACTTTCTTAAAACAGTGAATATTTGATATGATATGATTTTCATTTTCTATCTTTTATGAATCTGATAGTTGAAATGATTTTTTGAAATTTGAGTCACACTTTATGCTGTGCAGTTTAAGCATATTGCTTGACGCATATTTGCCTAGAATGAGCTTGTAAATGCTTTGGCTCTACATATCCTATATCACATCTACCTTATCCACCTTATATAGTCCTTCCTCCAACTTCATTTGGAATCAGAAGTGTTATAATGTAGTCTATTAAGTAAAAGAGGAAAGCTATAGTGCTGCGTCTCTCATACATAGTATGTACGAACCAGGAAATGTTCAACATTACCCTCAGGTTATTTCCATATTTCTCTGTTTGAGTTATGTAGTCAGTCTGTACTTAAAGACTGTGGAAACAGTTACACATTTGGTGTTGAATTTCAGCTCTTTTTTTTTTTTAACTTTTCTTTCATCTCCCTTACAGTTACAATAAGAAAACCACTGCTCTAAACCATTCACACTTTGAAAATGAACCAAAAATCTTCATACTTTGTAGACTTTCCTCTGTCTGAACCACAAATCACCATGAGTTCCTCAAACAGCGAGCTGGAGAAGATTTCTACCCAGATGAACAATCTGGCACTCCAGAAGCAGCAGCTTCTGGAGAGAAATAAAGTTCTGTGCTTTCATGAGGAGCTGAGGAACCGACTCAATCAGCAACACACAGGTGGAGCAACAACCAGCATCCCTTCATGTCTCGTACACACACACGCACGCACGCACACACACACACACACACACACACACACACACACACACAGCCTCATGTTTGGTGTTCCGTCTTCAGAAGAATCTGCTCATTCCCAGCAAGAGATTGATCACATTGGTGAAAAACTGAAACAACTGAGCACAAAGAAAACAGAGCTCCAGGAAACCTTTGACAACCTCTGCAGTGCCGAAGACACGAAGAAGGAGAAAGGTTTGTCCAGATCTGTCACAGCAGATCACGGTTTTCCTCTTTCGCCCCAATAACCAGATTTTCTTCTTCATTAGAGGTCGTTGTTGAAGTTGGTGAGGAGACAGGCGCTGGTGTTCCAGGTTCTGGCATGAATGTCTTCCATGTTGAAACTCCTAAAATTCCAGGTGAGCCAGTGATCCCCAGATGAACTCCACTTTATTGTTCGGTTTATTGCCAGAAGGTCTGATGTGGCATTGTGCGAAAATCACAAAGAAGGTAGGTATAGCTGCTGCATGTATTCCTGAAACTATTTCTTGTTTGTGCACTGAAGGTGTAAGGACACAACACAACTTGGAGAAAGCAGCTACTTGTGGGTAATCGCCCCCATCCTTTAGCTGCTTGAGATTTCAGATTTCCTTAATCCTAAAACAGGCCATGCATGTTAAAATGCATTTGTAGTTTGAGAGAAAATACAAAAAAATGAATTAACTATTGAGTACTTGAACAAGAACAATAAAAAAAGGTGAAAATGTGTTTTTTTTCTCTGTATGACCATTCTAAGTTATTATAGCAGCTGTTAAATGGACACTGAGGGTACTTTTGTGTATATTAACTGATTGTTGTCATAACTTTTTGTGCTCGACATAAAGAAATGATACTGGAACGATTTCTTAAAACAGTGATTATTTTCATGATATGCCTTTCATTTACTGTCTTTTAGGAATCTGTGATTGTCAAAACTATACCAAATTTGAGTCACACCTTATGCTGTGCAGTTTAAGCATATTGCTTGAAGCGTATTTGCCTAGAATGAGCTTGTAAATGCTTTGGCTCTACATATCCTACATCGCATCTACCTTATCCTCCTCATATACTGTCTTTCCTCCAACTTCTGTTGGAATCAGAAATGTTGTAACTGTCGTCTATGAAGTAAAAGAGGAAAGCCACAATGCTGCATCTTTGATACATAATATGCAGGAAACAGGAAATGTTCAACATTATCTTCAGGTTATTTCCATATATTTGTCCATTCAGGCACTATAACCTTACAGCTCTTTCAAAATATCTCTTGTGAGTTATACTAATAGAAATGATAGAAAATCAAAGGTGTTGCAGGATATTGTGCTGAAGATGAAGATACTTTTAAGCTTGGTTCACTTTTCTCAATACTTTCTGTGTTTGGGATGTTTCGCTTCATAATATCTGCTACTTTGCTCATGTCTCCCTTCCTAAAGAGATCCAGTGATATTAATATGAAATGTGAGAATTATGGTTGGTAAATTTACATATTATCCAAACAGATGTGTGATTTCCTGTTGGGCTTTGTGTTTTCACGCCATAGGACCTCATTGTCAGCAGCTGTTGGCATCAAAAGGCCAAAAGCCAAACTCTTGTCATGTTGACTGAAGCCTTTCAGTTTGAGTTGTGTAGTCATTCTGTATTTAAAGACTCTGTGGAAACAGTTACACATTTGGTGTTGAATTTCAGCTTTTTTCTTTTTTTACTTTTATTTCATCTCCCTTACAGTTACAATAAGAAAACCACTGCTCTAAACCATTCACCCATTGAAAATGAACCTAAAATCTTCATCCTTTGTAGACTTTCCTCTGTCTGAACCACAAATCAGCATGAGTTCCTCAAACAGCGAGCTGGAGAAGATTTCTACCCAGTTGGACAAACTGGCACTCCAGAAGCAGCAGCTTCTGGAGAGAAATAAAGTTCTGTGCTTTCATGAGGAGCTGAGGAACCGACTCAATCTGCAACACACAGGTGGAGCAACAACCAGCATCCCTTCATGTCTCGTACACACACACACACACACACACAGCCTCATGTTTGGTGTTCCGTGTTCAGAAAAATCTGCTCATTCCCAGCAAGAGATTGATCACATTGGTGAAAAACTGAAACAACTGAGCGCAAAGAAAACAGAGCTCAAGAAAACTTTTGACAACCTCTGCAGTGCTGAAGACACGAAGAAGGAGAAAGGTTTGTCCAGATCTGTCACAGCAGGTCACGGTTTTCCTCTTTCGCCCCAATAAGCAGATTTTCTTCTTCGTTAGAGGTCGTTGTTGAAGTTGACGAGGAGCAGGAAGCAGACGCCGGTGTTCCAGGTTCTGGCATGAATGTCTTCCATGTTGAAACTCCTGAAATCCCAGGTGAGCCAGCGACCCCCAGATGAGCTCCACTTTATTGTTCGGTTTAATGCTCTGAGGCAAACTTACGGATCGTGGATCAGAAATTGAGTTGCCAGAAGGTCTGATGTGGCATCGTGTGAAAATCACAAAGAAGGCACAGCTGCATGTATTTCCTGACAACACTGTTTCTACTTTGTGCGCTTGAATTAACGATTGAGTGCTTGAACAGCAACATGAAAAAAAATTAAATTGCATTTTTTTGGAAACCATGCATGTGTTGTTCTTGCAGCTCCTGCTGAGGTTGTGGATGTAGAGAACCTCCCAAGACGCCCCTGCAGGTCTCAGTGCCCAGAGTGCGGGCAGGTCATCCTGACAGAGACCAGCGCCTCCGTCAGCACCGACACCTGGCTGCTGTGTGTCTCGGCAGCTGCAATCGGGTAGAAAAACCCTTCTTCTCTGCTGGCGGCTGCTGTATCTGCGTCATACGATAGTGTCTGGTCGGGCCTGTTTCTGTTTGAGCAGCCCGTTTTATGTATTTCCAGTTTTGTCTTATTTTTTTCCTCTTTTCCTTTTTTGTTTTGTTGCAGCTGTGTGGCCGGTTGTTGCCTCATCCCCTTCTGCTTCGACAGATTCAAGTCGGTCACACATAATTGCCCCATGTGTCGGACATCAATCAAAACCACGTCCTGGTTCTGAGGGAAGCGAGGACGAGACGCCGTCTTTCTGTGGCATTTGTGACGGATCTCGTCCGTCAAGTCACACATTTGTTCGTCTGACTCTGTGTGTTTGTCCTGTGATGGACTGGCGATGGACTGGAGTTATCGCTCAACTGTGAATCCTGTAACTCTGTTTAATTCTGAAATGTGATGAGCTGTTTGTACAAAAAAAAAAAAAAAAAAAAAAAATCCTGCAAAGACGTCCTTTGAAAATGTTTTATTTTAAGTAGTAAAGAGTTTGTGACAGTGCTCCTAGGCTGTGAAATCCCAAATAATCTCTGTATTTACAAAATGACAATTACATTTATATATAAAAAAAGGTAACATAAATACACAATGTGTAAAATTTAAGGCATACAAACTATGCATTACGTTTTCTTTGGTGTTGAGTTATACTAGTATAGTAAAGACAAAACATTTCTTGTTCCAGCACATGATCCCTTCTGAAAGGGCAACATTTGGATTGTCAAATGAGGCACTGACAGGAAAATAAAACAAGCTTCATAATAATAAAAAACAAAGTCACATGAATGAGTTTTGTTCTTCGACAATTTCTTCAGCATAGAGAAATGTGACTTTCCAGAGACTGTGAATCCCCAACAATTCAATAAAGTAGCACAATTAGGTCGCTCTGTAGCACACACGCGCTCAGTTTGATACATTTTATATGAAACTGTCAAAACGACCAATGCGACCAGCAGAGGTCAGTAAAATACAATCTGATCAGAAGCGTTGAGACTATTAGACTGTGAAGGTTGTGTTTGCATGTCTGAAACTAACTCAATAAACTGCACAGTAAAAATCAAACTGCAATTACTTAAACATTTTAAAGATCCAGTTAGTTAGACTGGAAAGCAGTGAAATGTGTGAGAATCAGGGTGTGTGTGTGTGTGTGTGTGTGTGTGTGTCAGGGTGCCCACATGTGCAATGAGATGCATTACAGACTCAAAAGGCTAAAAAAAAAAAAAAGAAGAAAGAAATAGTTTAGAGATGAACGTGTTTACAGAGTTTTCGGTAATAAATACTAAGGCAGCTTGGGTTCGTGCTGCTGGGTCACTCTGACTTAGAAACTTCGCTCCCAGATGAGTTCAATGTCTAATTTATGCTTCACAATTCATCCACACAGCAGGAAGACATTGTGGCCGAGTGTTTACACTCTGTTTTAGTCGTGAGAGTCACTCCAAGACAGGAACGAGGATGGTTTACTCTTCTTCCAGAGCGCGGAGCTCTACATTCACTGAGATCAAAGGACAAAGGCAAACCAATAAGAGGAAAACAGACTGATAACAAATCAGTGACATAATTTTGAGATGGAAATCTTAGCAGCTACTTCTGCTGCTTTCGCTCAAAGCGCCAGTACCAGCCCCACGTTCTCTGGTCCTCCGTGCAGTCAGAGGGATGAAGATATGCTCCTGTAGCAGTGACGACACGTGCTTGCATGTGGAGAGTTGTGTGTTTTTAAAACGTGCCATTACATTTGTGAATGTGTCATACAATTTTCCCCTGTATTTACAGAGTGCATGGTGGAATTTGTGCATGTCTCCATGAGCCTGTAAATGTTGTCTAATTTGAGCCTCTAAACCAGCTGAAGGTTTGGATAAGTTGATTTTGATCTCCTGCCATTACAGATTTCTGCAGATATTTGTGTTCTCTTGGTTAATACAGTGACATTTACAGGCCTTTGGAGGCACAAACAAATCCCAGCGCGCACACAACAAATATATTACAAACACAGATTCTATTATCCTTGCACTAATATGACAAACAAATGCGAATCTGTGTATGCAGAAATCTAAATACATGTTTCAAATCTCTTTAGACACAAAACTCATTGCATAGATATAAACCGAGATACATTCACAACTCTCAACGTGCACGCACAGGTCACCTTGCTACAATATCAGCTTCAAATGAAGAACGACGTCTGGGTTAATACTGCAGGTCTGGACTGCTCACACCTCCAAAAGCACATGAAGCACATGTCAAAGGTCCCAGTGGAGGGATTCACCTGGGCTGCACTCACTCCCAGTTCAAGTGCAGTTCATGAGAGTTCAGGAAGTCGGAGGAGAAGACGCCCACCGGCACGGACACGTCCAGCGGGTTTCCTCCCTCTGCCGGCACCGCCAGCGTCAGGTCCAGCCAGTCCATGCTGTCCATGCCGGCGTGGTGCAGGTTCAGCGGGGAGGCCGGAGTGTTCTCGTTAAAGTCCACCTCCATGGCGGTCGCGGGCGAGTGCAGCTCCTCAATCAGCTTCAGTTTGTGCGGCTCCCTGTCGGCGGCCATCGTCGCGTCCAGGAGGGAGTTGAGCTGGGAGTTCGGGGTCAGGGCCGCAGGCGGCTGGGCCACCTGGACCAAGGCGGGCGGCCGGGATAAGGCCGTGTTCACGGGAAGGGTGGTTACGCTGGCGGTGACAGGGAGAGGCTTGTCCAGGCTGGGCGGATCCTGCCTGATGAACGGGGAGATCTCTGGAAAAAAAAACCAAAAAAACACACACACACAAGAGGAGAGGAGAGTGAGAATCAAAATGTTGTGTCTGATTTGTCTTCAAAATGAGAGCACGATTTCTCACCGCCGCTCTCGATTAACACGTCAAACAGGTCATCCATCTGTTGGCTGGCCGCAGTGGGAGCCTGCAGAAAGACAAACACATGAAAGTTTGAGTATTTAAAATGTTAAAAGACCATAATTCATTTGGACCTGATGTTCACCTGTGCAGCTGTGAGCAGGCTGCGGGTCTGTTTGACTGCGTCCTCGTAGCGGGGCGGGTCCTTACACTTTGACACACGGTTTGTGAATTTTGGCTGCGGCACAGTCAAAGGGGATTGGCTGGAACAGAGAGGCTGTTTAACAGGAAAAGACAACAGTCGCTTACACAGAATAAAAACAGGATGTATGTTATGTAAACCAGGAGCGAGCGGATGGAACCGCAGAAATAAAAGCAAGCAAACCGGCGACCAAAAAAGAACGTGTGAGCAGAACAGATTCCAGCATCATTTTCTACCTTGCTCGTGGGCTCTGCGTGGACAGGTTGGCCCGAGGAGGCTCCCGCAGCGTATCCGTTCAGAGGGAATGTATTGAGCAGGTTTTGTGCCTCTGCTTCCATCCTCCATGTCTGCAGGAACAAATCAAAGAGTCGGCATGGAAGCATCAGCGCTATCAATACTGGAGTTACACACAAACGCTGCAGAGGAAGTCGCTTCTGCAGTAAACCAGTTGCATTGCTTTGATTTCCCGCAGAGGCGCAGCCCTCACTCAGCACTTTTCCCAGTGATCCATGTTTCCACAAACCTCCTTCTGAGAGGTGCTGAGGTCTGGCCTTAACGTAGCACAGACAGAAACACAATGATGTACGACTGACAGATAGATGTGATCTGTTATATAACTGGATCGAAATTTATGATGCACAGAAAAAGAGAATTTATGATTTCAGGTGAGCATATGTGGCACATATTGTTGGAGAATACAAAGCTACCAAAGAAAAAGCACAGCTGGCAGCAATGACTAATAGGGAGCAGGGCTCAGGCACTCAGGACAAGAAGTGGAGCGTTTCCTTACCTTTGTCAGTGTCTGGCTTTGAATGCTGCATTGCTTTTGTAACGCTGCCGAGGCCTCTATTTGCTGTGGCACCTGTCCAGGGTTCTGGATGAGGCCTGGAGCTGAGCTGCTAACTGCAGTGTGTAATTTGAGGCCTTTGGCAGGGAGCTGCAGAGTGACGCCGGAGGCAGGAAGGGATGCGGGCAGCAGGATCTGCGCTCCGGCCTGAGCGGGCTGCAGAGTCTCGGGCGGCGCGATGATCTGGTGACTGATGATGAACTGATTCGGAAGGACGGCTTGGCTCTGCTCGGCGGACTCCTCCTGCTTTACAACCCCCGGCGGGGCCGGAGAGCTGCAGGCCACCGAGCAGTTCGCCGGGGCTGGGTTTTCCTCTTTGACCTGCACGGGAAGCGACGGGCTGAGCTGAGGCGGGGAGTCTCCCTGCTGGATCCTTTTCTCCACCTCCAGTTGCATCTTCAGCTCCTCCACCAGCCTCTGCTCCTGCTCCAGCTTCCTCATCAGCTCCTCGATCTGCCGCTCCTTCTCGTGCAAACGTTTGTCCTTTTCGGAGTCCTTCTCGTGGGCTTTCGTCTCTGCGGGACTCTCCTCGTGCACTGCGGCATGGGACGGACTCCCTGGCATCCCCGCCGGACTGTCGGCCGTGCCGCTGTCCTCTATGCCAAGGCTGGACACTTTGGAGGCGATGGGGGACACGGGGGGAGTCAACTTTACGCTGTCGGACTGTGGAGCCGTTGAGACGACGGCAGGCTCGGCGCCGACGGCGGCTGGCGTCTGGCTGCCGGAGCTCTCCTGATACGTTTTCAATCGTTCTATCAGATCGGTCTTAGTCCCAGAAACAGGCAGAGATCTGAGCTTCAGCTCCATTTTCAGCTCAGCCACCTGTAAAGACAGCGCATTATAAAACACCTCAACGTTTGGCTCGTTCAAACCCGCAGCGTTTATACGGTCGGACTGTGAGCGGGACGCAGCGTGTCACCTTCATGTCGTCCAGATTGGCCGGTAAGCGGTCCGGCTTGTGGCCGGCCTGAGCGTGGCGGAGCTGCACCGGCGTCAGCGCGGCGCTCCCGTTCAGCACAACGCCGGAGCAGCTGGTTTGTACCTCACTTGTGGGTCTGTTGTAACAGTACAGGAAGAGAAGGGAGTGCAGATGAAACGGAGGGCCTGTCATCCATTTTTCACAATCAACAGCATCTGTGTCGGAAGCTGCAGGCAGGAAGGAGCGATTCGGACGAAATGCAGCTGTGGCTAAATAATGGCCATGATAAGAGAAGAGAACCTTATATTCTATTAAACAAGATGGGATCTATTGTTTGGGTTTGAGACAATCTTTTGTTTACCTCCTGGAACCATTTATTCTATTGTGATTACAATAGTTTACGAGTTGCAGGAGAAAAGCAGGAAATAGAGACTGGAGAGGGGCATGTTGCTGTAGGTGCCTTGTGCATGCCTGTACAAATGTAATAATAATAATAATAATAATAATAATGTGGCTAATTGTAATAGTCTGATATATCATATAACCTAATAGCTAGATGAGGCTGTGTAGATGATTGGAGCCATACTTGAGCGTCGTAGGCAGGATGGCCTGGTAGCTGTACTGCTGCTGCTGCTGCTGGCTGAGGATCTGGAGCTGGAGGAACTGCTGCTGCTGCTGCAGCAGGCGGGCGTACGCAGAGTCCATGGACACTTCAGCCAGCTCCTGCTTCTGATCCGGGGGAATGTACTGATGGTACTTCAGTTTTTTCACCCGCGGCTTGGGCTCTTTGCTCTTCTTGCTGCGGCTTTTGTCGGCGGGAAGCTTGGCCAAGCTTTGCTGTGGTGCAGAAGGCAGAATGAAGGGGAATGTAAAACCAGAGAACACCATCTGGAGGACATTCAATCCTTGCGACTGATGTCGGGTTGTTTTATCGGAGAGTACAAGCAGACTTGAAAGTAACACTTTATATTTCACAGCTTTTAGAGCTGAGGTGGAACATTGTTCAGACGGCTGATGAGAAGGACAGGATGAGGAAACGAGTAGTGGAAATGTGACCGTTATTGTTTTACCACCTGCAATTGCAGGATATAGTACACATGAAAATGGTTTGGTGTAAAATCAACAAGGTTGTTCTCACTTTAAATCCAGAAAGTTCAAGTTAGTGAAAGTAAAAGACTCGATGACGCGATGCAGGACTTTGAATCTGAGTTTTTTATGTCGCCTGGATGAAGACGACCATCCTGTGCCATTTGACCCCGACTGAAAACAAACTGGAGCCGCTCCACTTTTGCACTTTTGACGTGTGAAAGCGTTTTGAACCCTTTTAGTCTCTGACCCGCGTTTGACCTTTAGCTTAACGGCGACTTTCCTTCCGCCAGTAATGTGATGCGACCTTAAGTATGACAAAATGCAGACCCTTACAATGTAGCTGTCAGCACATTTCCAAAAGAAAATAATGAAAAAACAACAAAACACACACACGCACACACACACACACACACACACACACACACACACACACACACACACACACTGCTACAACTTCTCAACATCTAAAAGAACAAACTGAACTGATCTTTAAAAAAACTGCTACTTTATTGGGTTCTGATCTTTTTCATTGGAATCCCCCAACATGATCCCTCTGAAAGGAGGATATGCAACTTCTTATTTGCTAAATCATTACAGTGAAGGCAGTTTCTAGTAGTTTCCAGCAGGTATATCAGTGTGTTTTTTTCCTTACATGTGCTTCGAGCAGATTGAAACTCAGAGTTATGAGCATACCTTAATAAGAACGGGTCCTGGTGTAACACTGGGGGCAACAGGGGCTGGCTGGGTGCACGGCGGCGTGCTGGCAAAGGAAAGTTTGACTAGATCTACTGTTGATTGCAGGCTGGGTTTTGGGGAACACTGTGAAAACCAAAACGGAGAAAAATCACGGTAAAAACAACAAAATGGCTGGGAAAGAAATCTCATATTTTAAGTCTGCTCGGTGCTGTCTGGAGGGCGGTTTGTGCAGAAACGGTTGATCTACCTGTGCGGGAGAGTTAGAGGAGGTGGAGTCGTTTCCTCCAGACTGCTGTGGCGAGGCCGAGGCAGAGCTGGGAGACGGATGGCTGCAGGGATTCGGCGATGAAGGTGCATCGCTGCTGTCCTCATCAAAGTTGTACACATCGGACCGCTCCGGGGTCTTAGAGATCTCTGTCTGCCCAGCACTCTCTGGAGAACCACAATAAATTTATTAGAATATTGCGCGATGCAGACGTCTACTGAAAATTTCGGTGAACTGTTGCGTATTTTACCATCGGCCGCGTCCTCGGCAGCAGAGTCAACAGGCAGGATGTTCTTCTCCACCAGCTCCATGGGTCCTGGGCGCTGGGCGATCTTCTCGTTGAGATCGTCAGCCAGTCTGGCCCTCTTCAGCTTCATCTGCGTGGCCTGCAGGGAGGGCTCCGCCTGCGTCTCTGCACGGCACAAAGAGAACCGCCGTGTGTGATCTGGATAACTGTTATCGAAAGCTTTGTCAGGGTGACTCACAGAAGCCTAACCAGACCTCAGATCGGTCCGTCTGCGATATATTTATACAATTAGAACTGGAAAAACATGTAACAGTGTAGATATATGGAAGAGAAAATGAGTAATTTCTCTTATCTAGAAAAAGCAAGAACTCACAAGATGATGATTACCTTTTAGGATGTGCATGCGGACGAGCTCGGAGCGCTGGGGTCTGCTGCAGAGTTTGTGCTTTAGGAAGTTCCCAGTCTGTAAAAAAAAACAAGATTTTGACCAAATATTTTATTAAGATTCAAACTAAATCACGATCCGGGATGTGATTATGAGTTTCTGTCTCACCCGGGCTCTTTCCAGGTTGCGAATCTTCTCGTGAAAGACAGCAGGACTCTTCAGAGCTGTGAGAGAGGAAACAACTCTTGGTCAAAGACTAAACTACTCCATCCATCCATCCTGGAAGTATACAGCTCCATAAACACATTGTAACTATACAAAATGTAACTATTATGTGCCAAAATTCCCCAAGAACTAAAAGTCACATTTGATGTTCTCTGTATCTCAGCTGGGACAGCAGTCATGTTCACACTAGCCGGCCTGCAGAGGAATCCACTCTTTGATCTGGTTATTTTTATGTTTTTGTCTCAGTCTGTCTCCAGTACGAGGGCGCTCATGGGAGTCCAACAGGAAGTGTCAGCTCTTCTGACTCAGGGCGATTGCTCCATGCACACAGTCACTCTTTGATCCCTCGGTAAACCCATCCTGCCTCTGATGAATTCTGGCTCACACGCTGGTCACCTCTGCTATGGCGGCCGCTGTTTGGTTTGAGGACACGCTGGCCGGGGTGGGGGGGGGGGGTCTCTCTCCCAGGAGTGTGTCAGAGGTTCAAAACAAAACATTCCTGCTGATCATCCCGATCTCACTGCGTGCCGATCGTAAGCCCTTAAGTGCAGCGGCAGCAGCAGAGCAGGATCTGGGGCGGCCGGGGAGGTTTGTGTGCAGGCTGAGCTCAGCCAGGCCGCAGAGGGAGGAGGGGGGCCTGACCTCCGCCGAAGGCCCAGCCGCTGACTCATGTGACTGTGTGGAGCCAGAGAAGACCTGAAAGACTGACCACGGGAGGCTTCCCGGGACAGAGCGGGTCTGAGAGGACCAACAATGTCCTTTTCTCTCTCTACCTTTCCAGTTATCAGCAGGTTTCTGTCACAGCTCCAGCCTGTCTTTCATTTGTTTGCCCCTCCAAGCTCTGATTTGAACTATTCTCACTGCACAGTTGCGAACCACCATGCAACCCTGAATTTTAAGCTTTAGACCCACACAGAGGCCCTGTACTTTAAAGGAGCGCTGAGCAGCATAATGCTCAGGTCAGGAACAAATCAGGTCTAATATTCAGTAAAAATGACTGCTTACATTTAGACGTCTTATAAGCAGGTAGGAGAACTCCATGTCATTGTTGGAGGGAACAATAAACATTTCTCATGTGTACAGTTATCTATTTTTCTTTAAAAAGGGGGGTCCAGACCCGCTTTACCTCCCATGGTTTAGCAGCAAAACATGCAGGAGTATAATTTATTGAATTTAACCCAAAGTGTAGCAATTATGTTAACAAACAAGTCCGTAGCGCCCAAATCTTGGATGAGTGACGTTCAGCCCGGTCACATAACCTTAAAATACTTACTGCATGTTTTATTTTCTTTTTTCGAGTCGAACTTGTGTCTCGGAGCCAACAACAACATTTTTGGGGCTCTAATAAACACGTGGTCACAGTTTTGACTACTCTGATAATGCAGAGGAAGTCGCTGACATATTTTTATAAAACAATGCTCATGAAAACCAAACATATTGTTTACTGAGTTCAGCCTTTTCCGTGGCTGCAGTTCAAGTTGTTTTCCAATGTAAAGGTTCAGCCTCTTGATCGTTGTATGTAGAAGCAAATTGGGCAAGACTAGAGTTTTTTTTAATGTTCTATACTTTAACAGTTAGAGCGCGTCGCCATAAGCCTACAGAAGCGACAGACGAGAGCTCGGCACTCACGTGGCATGATGCCCTGCTCCACAAGCTGCTCTCGACTTCTCCTCTGCTGCAGACAGAGCTGGAGGACTGTGAGAAAGCAGAGACACGGAGGTCAGAGTTAAACTTTGACCAACTTCCCTGAGTCACCACACAACCATCTCTGGCTCCGGACGGCAAAGAAAAGACCTGCAAGACTTCAAATAAAACCCAGAAGCTATTATTTCCCAATCAATACGTTGCCCCAAAAGAGTCGGCAGTCACCCCCCGTTCACCACCACCACAGATATTTCAGTCACTTCCTCTCTGGTTTGAGCTGGGGTTCAAGTTTTACAACAGTTGAACTCATTAGTGGGGCTCTCTCGGAGCTCCTCTCATGGCGGACTATGTCTCTGTGTGGGTTTGCAAATCGCAGCGGGAAACCAAGCAGCTGCAGACGAGACAGCAGGGGGATTCACATGAAACACGACAAATAAAAGCGAATTTACTTGATGACACCTGAAGGAGCCGAATGACTTCTATCGAAGCATGTTCTCCCTGTGCATGGGTTTCCTCTAAACTCCAGTCAGACCCATGTTTAAACAGTCATAAACAAACGAGCGCGGCCGTTGTTGTTTCTGTAGAATAACGTGGCTTACGTAACAGCCGAGGACGAGGTGACGGTGACGACTGAGGTGGCGGCGTGAGGTGTGAACTCATCGTCCTCGCCACATAGAAGTGAACACGGCCCATCTCGAACCACTCAGCGGCTCGGTGGGGGGCGGGGGGGTGTACGGCTCCCACTCACACACAAAAACATACACACATGCAACATGCAGACGTGCTGAAGTCCCCCGGGAGGGACGCTGCGTCTGAACAGAGCTCTGTGACTCACTCCAGCAAAAATAAACCAGGCAGCTGTGAGAACAAGGCCTGGGAACCGTGGATTTCGGGGGTAGTTAAGGGGGTGGGATCTGCTGTCGTACGCCGGGCCAGAGGGACGGCCACGGTGGGCAAGGGAACGCAGAGTGACAGGGGCTCGGGCGGAGGGTGGGAGGCTGAGTCCAGTCTCACAGCGGCCCATCAACCTCTGGACAGAGAACACAGTGTGCCTGCTCCGCCTGCTTCCCATTACCAGCCCGCACCCGGGGGGGGGCGGGGCTGTTATGGTCAGCCTGACATAGATCAGACAAGCAGATTGTAAAAAGTTGCTACTAGTGTGCTTCAATATTTATCTCCACTTTGATTTCGAGAGAGCGCCACGAGCAAGAAAAGTTATGAGCGCATACTAAACATATCAATAACATCAAACTGTGCCTGGAGGGGAGGGGGGGCTCGCTTCAATCTGAGCATCACCATGAGGGTACATTTGATGCCCCGGGGTCGTCCCAGTCCCTTTTGTGTCATCGTGCAACCTAAACCCCGGCTAACATCCCTGCTCCCGACACGCCTGCTCACCAGCAAAGCGTAAACAGAGGCTGTGGGAGCAGCACAGAGGGGGGGCTCCGCTCAAATCCTCGTCTCCTGATGTAATCTCTAATCTCAGACCCATGTTGTTTTCAGTCAGTCATCCCTGGAGGTCTCCCTTCAGCACTCTTATTTGATCGGACTTTTTTTTTTTTTTTTTTTTTCTTAAATGAAAAGCATGTACAAATAAAAAGGCGGATTTTCAGTCCCTTGGGAGAATGATCGGTTCAGAGGCGCAGGAATCGAAAAATCCAGGGGTCAGATGAATGTCTCTTCCCAGCGTGATTTTATAGTTATGAGTTCATGATAAAAGGAAGTGTATCAGTTGTATCAGAGTTGGATATTAAAATGATGTGAGGAGTGATATGAGAATTGGGATTCACAGCGTGGTTCCAGCTCTGTCAGGGTTTTGTGTCGTCCTCTCTCACTTCTTAAACTGCAGGCTTATGTTGACTTTGATTTGACCAAATCATATCATAAAAAACTATAAACACAGTTCAAGTTTTTGCCCAGACTGAGACTTTCGTAGCAAACAGCAGACTAAACTACAAATAAATAGATAATATTGATTTAGAAACTTGACTGTGTGCTTCGATTTTGTTCAAATAAATCTCCAGTTTGGACAGGCTGGAAATATCACAATCGATCTCAACTCGAACTAAATTGAATACACACCCTACAATTTATTTTGAAAATCTACCAACAAGGTTTCAGCAAGTCTGTCACAAGTTGATGGAGAAATATTGTTTGAATGAAAAGAGGTAAAAAAAACTTCAACATCATATCAACATTTGCGTTTTTAGTAGTTGTTTTTTCTTCACAAGGCAAAACTTCCAGAAATAAATGCAGCCTCAGTGTGGTGAGAAAGCCCATCTGCTTCCTGCCCCGAGAGTGGGCGTGTCTTCAGGCTCTGACTGATCTTTAAAAAAAAAATCACCCATAATAGAAAGGCTTCTCAGAGCCATCCTGCATAGGGATACTCTTTTTATGCGTCATCAATATTGTTATTAGCAAAAGCAGCCTAATTAGTGTTGAGGTTGATGATAACAGTAGTGTATGTCTGAAACTGTCATCCTTATTTCCCATGAGCCTATTGATCCTCGTCCTCTTTACAAGTAGTGAAGATGTTTCTCACATCCAAAGTGTCCAGGATGTAATCGACATTTTGATTACTTGTGTCTAAAATGCTCAGTCTTCTTCTTAACCCTTTAAAAGGAACGTCACGATATACGGGTAACTTCTGCATTTCTTCCTGCTTTCCTGCTTACATTGAACAAAACCACATAAACACTGAGATTGCTGCTGCTGATGGTCTGTTTCCCACTTACAAAGTACCTTTTCTGTTCAGTCATTTCACCACATTTATGATTTAAAATAAAAAATATATAGCTTTTAACCATTTCCCCCATGCTTTTAGTGAGTTATTGTTTGAGGCCCTTTTATTGTGAAAAATATTTTTCAATAAGATAATGGTGCTCAACAGCATCCAGCCTTTCATTCTTTTTTTTACAGACAACCACTGAGAAATGTAGCCAATGTGGAGGATTTGATAAAAAGTTAAATCCATGTATCATTACATTTCCATTACACAGTACAAGACCTTTGGAAATTGTTTCTTTGTTAATAAACATGGAGAAATCATGTTCAGAAACTGATGGCCAGTAAGAATTAAACCGAAATGTGTCTTGTTTTAAGCTCTGCAGTAAATAAAAAGACTTGAATGAGATGGTTGTGTATGGGAAGGAAAGAAGCAACGATCAGAATCCTGATCAGCAGCATATCTGACACACTTCCTTTAAATGAAGTTCATTGCAGCCACATTTCGGGAGTGAAGTCATGCCCACACCATGTGACACAAAACCATAATAGTGTTCCGACAGAGTGCCAACATAAACACAGGCACTGTTAAAAGTGCTCTCCCGAAAAAAAAATCACGTTGCGTCTGCAGATAAAGTTCAGTCTCCAGTGAGACTGATGCTTGGCCTGAGTCACAGTGATGAGCTTTACTGTCATTTCCTGTTAGTATTGCACCGACATCATCCAGCCCCCCCCCCCCCCCCCCCCCCGCTGCTGCTGCTGCCAGCGTTAATAATGATTAACAAGAAGGAAAAGTTCAGCTACACAACCAGGAAATGCACACAGGTGAGTTAAGAAAAAGTGAGAAAGAGCACCTGATTTGAATTTTCCCCTGCAGATGGCGGGGGTCTCCACGTCCAGGCAGGCCATGGGGGGCAGTGCTGCTGTGCTCGGCGGCCAGGTCTGGAGTCCCATGGAGCGATGAGGCCAGCGGAGAACGTGGGAGTCAGGGAGAGGGAGGAAGAGCTCCAGCTCTGAGGCAGCTGGCCCGATCACTGTCTGACTCTGTAGCGAGGAAAGCGTGTGTGTGTGTATGTGTGTGTGTGTGTATGAGAGAGAGAGAGAGAGAGAGAGTGGAAGTATGTGTGAGTGCTCAGTCAACGTCAGGAGGAGGGAACACAGCGCCGCTCGCATTAACCCTCTCCGGGTCACTTTGCTCAACTCACAGACGAGTTCAGGGACCTTATTTATTTTGCGAATATTATGGTAATCACTTGTTCTTGTTCTGAGGAAATTCTGAGCCGTATGGGAGTCATTTACTGATGACCAATACAGGCCTGATCAGAACAAGCTGTTGGGAATTTTAAGTGGGTACATGTGCTTTACAAACAGCCAGAGTGGTCTTTTTTTTTTTTTTTTTTTTTTTTTTCCCCTTGGGTAATAACAGTTGCTGTAACAAATAGCAAAGACAAGAACACACTGGTCGAGTTTCAATGAAGACTCAAGAGTTTTCTTTGTCTTCTCACAATGATTATTGTTTGTGCTCTTTTTTTCATTGCAACACTGTTTGATTTACAGCTGTTCCCTCTCAGCTCTTCCAGCGTTCATCGCAGAGGATGTGTATAAAAGAACAAAATACTGCTGATCGTCCAAAAAAACCAGCCAGGCGGTGGTGTACAGAGCTGGTTAGATGTAAACCATGACTGCAAACAGGAAACAAGATAAAGGGGGAATTACACTAATTGTGGCGAGTACAGAGTGTCTCAGTGGATCCAGGAGGGCCGGTTGGAAAACGCACCGGAGCCGCCGAGCCGGCAGTGATACCGCAAAGGATCTGATGTCAAGGTGAAGCTGCACAGACACAGGATGCGCTCAGTCCTCCGCTCTGCGATCTGTCTGAACAGGACAATGCATGCTGGGAAGTACGGGGCCACTCTGTTCTGGATTAATAACGTGCGCGAAGCGGCGTGGGACGGGACGCGGCGCTGATAATGGGACAAGTACGGGCACGGCCCCGCAGGGATTGAATGATGGCAACCAACAGGATGATAAAGAAAGAAAGAAAAAAAAAAGAATATGGGAGGGTTGCAGGAGGAGCCTCTGGAATGTGGAAAAACATCTTCCCGCGTGTCACGCCGTTCATAAATATGCAGAACTCATCGAAGTTCAAAAGCCTCTGGGCCACGAAAACAAAGCAACAGATTTTTCGGATGTCTTTCACACCTGCTTGGTCCCACAAAGAAAGAAAGAAAAAAAAAAAACTTTCTCCTGCAGTTAAATCTGCTGCAGCCTCTCGAAATCCCACATCGGTCAAGAACAACTCTGTTTGTAATCGTCAAGCATAATTTGAAATTCAAATTCCTGCTTTGAAGAAGAAAACAAGGTAGAATCTGTTCACTCAAGATGTTTCCTGTTAAAAGAAAATCTATTCAGGAAAAAACACAACATCCCTATGCATTCACGTCACTTTCACTAGCTGTCAACTGTTTTTAACGTTCCGCAACAGTGTCATGAAGACCTGCCATTTGCAGTCATTTCAGATGATTATCACACTCATTACTTTATTGCGACCATCTGTTTTCCATTGTTCACATGTTTTCTCTAACTTCCACTCCAGTGAATGAGTGGGACTCCGGTTCAAATCCATTCACCATGAAGGCTGCAATTCAATGAAATGTTTCCAGTCCTACGAATTCATTTGGTTGACAAGCAAACATCTATTTCACTTGGATCGCAGCAGATTTTAAATGGATAATACAAAACATTATCAGTGGGTCTGAATGTGCTGCACACAAAAAACGTATGCGATCCATTTCTGTGTTTGAGTTTGGGTCTGGTTTGTGTTTGCGCTGGTTTATGAGGCATGATGTAAGGGCAGTAAACACCAAAACACAAAGGCTCACTGGAAAATCATTCATTACGGCGCTCTGGCTGCCGTCGTCCTGCGTCATCGGTGTCATCGCGAAGATACGCGGACGCTTGTGGCGAAACACAAACCGGGCCCAGCAAATGCTGCGGCTTGCGAGTTTCTTACACTCCGGCATGAAGATCGGCTCGACTGATGAGTCAGCGTTCAAAAAGTGTAACATCATCAACAACCAGATGGCGTTATGAAGTGTTTTTAGTCTTGCAGTACATACAGTACTTCAGATAAACCAAAGTTTAGAGGGGGTTTTGCTTCGCTCTCACACCCCCAAATGTTTTTCTTTCTTTCTTTCTTTCTTTCTTGACTGTTTACTGTTCCCAAATGCTAGTTCCAGCTTGTGGTTCGCTGGCGGTGATGGAAGAGAATACAGTCGTCCTCTGCTCTAAATCCTGCTCCAATCATCATTATTGTCACTCAGGATTGCACACACTTGGTTGAACACTGGATTTAGTTTATTCTTAAAGTAAAAGATATCATAAGCTGTTTCGATATTTTTCGGTGGTGTTTTGGCTTCGGGAGTAAAAGTTACAAAATTTGGGCTTGATTGCAGGATTGTTGTGATTCCTGATAAAACAACCTCCACATCTGTTAGAGCAGCAAGCAGCCGAAGACAAAAGGATACAGAAACAGTCTCTTTTACGGAGAAATGGATTTCTACTTTGGCAAGACAATTACTGATCATGTTGGTTAGAGCTTAACTTGAATATTTACATTGATGGACACTGTTTAAATGTAACTTGCCTCATAAAGGTCTGACATCTTGAATCAACAGTGATTAATGGGAGCAGACTATTATTAAAATGTGTCGTTGATAGTTTGGTGAGAATCAAGAGACTCGGTGACGAAGTGATGCCGTGTTTAAAGAAACGACTTTTACGAAATATTTACAACACTAATTTAAAGGCAAACTATTTCAGTGACGTAGCAGAACAAAATAGTTTGGCCTTAACAAATCGATGTTCCCATGAAAAACCTTGATTTCAGACGCAACTCGAGTTGGGATAATAATGTTGCTTTCCAAAATGCCATTCTGATCTAATCCTTCTCTTCATTCCTCAAACAAATCTTCCAAAAGAGCTTGTTTTTACAGCAAGTGGCCTTGCTCTTAAATGGTCAGCGCACAATTTGTTTTACCGATCTGCGACGTTTGGCACTGATTGGCTGAGCGATATCGGCATCGTCGGGCATTGCCGGCGCGCTGAATCACACAACATTCCTTCAGGTTTGTGTGATTGGGAGCTTTGAAAAGTGAAGGTAAAAGAACAGTTTTCTGTTTTTTCACTTGAAAACAGTGTCGTGTCAATACATCCAGGTGATGAAGGGTTACCAAAGGTTGCTTCCTATCTCGTCATGCGTAACGGTGAAGCTGCAGAACTTTGGGAGCACGTGAAGATGACTGATTCCTGCAATAAAGAGAGATGATTGAGTGTGGTGCTTCCAGATAAGGCACATGCCTTAAAAATGTGCTCCGCTGGTTGCATGTAAGGTCAGCCGGTGGTGAAGTTACTGTGGATGTTTCAGAGGAGGCTTGTTCGGAAAGGTTGAGTCTTTTTTGGGGTCGTGCTCCTTCACGTTCTTCAGAGCTCATGCAGTGTGTCAGAGATGTGCGTGTTTGCATTGTGAGGTGAACCTGCTGCTCAGAACTCAGTACCGAACACCTGGGCGGCGCTGACAGCTCCCGGAGCGAACCCTAATGGAGCACATGTACTCCGTCACTATCATTCATCTTTTGTTATTTTATTCGTTGGTGTATTATTGATGCCTCTTTGGAGCATTATGTCAGTGCTGTCCTATCGTTTATGCTGTCATAATCTTATCCAAGACAGAAAATTCACTCAGATTTCTACAATCTCATTAGAAGCTTGACCCTCGTTGCTTGTCGCACGTTTCTGTTTCTTTTACTCGTTTCTTTAAACTTCAAAGCCGACGCACACGTGTCCAGTTTTACTAAACCACGCTCGTAGCATAGCGTAAAGGCCGAGCAACAGTTTGGTACAAACATATTGAGTTTCACTTTCGTCACGCGAAAAATGAAAAAAGACCTAAGGTCAAAAACACCCTCAAAAGATCAGGGGCAGGTTTTCAGCCCAGCACTTAGAGGCTTTGGGAGTAACTTCTGTTTCTGATGCTGCCTGCTGATGGGCATGCTATAATTAAGTTCAGGTGCGCCGTGATGAGGGAGTCATCCACGCAGCCCCTCTTTCGGCTCACACAAGAATTTCCCGAAATAAAAATCCAGACTGCATCAAATTCTTTATGGATTTTTACTGGGGTGGTTCCAGGAAGAAGATCTGTTTAAAACGCGGATTCAAAATAATCTGGGCGCAGGTATGTGCGGCCGACAGCTCCCTCTGCAACACGACGCCCGGCTCCGGCCTCGTCCCGCGCCAAGTCGTCAGCCCGAGGAAGACTGATTTTGAGCTTAGCGAACACCAGAGACAGATGTTCACTCTAATCACAGCATGAATCGGTTAATCAAGCCATTTCTCAAAGTATCAGGTGTTGCTGGGTTGTGGATGACTGATTGTGGGGTTATAAAACACTGATGTTTCAAGCGGTGGAGCGGAGTTATTTGTCATGGTAGTGGAAGTCTGGGTGGCTGCCACGGCATTATCTTCAGCAGAGCCGCGAGCCGTATCAGATTACACCTGGATTCAAGTGGAGTTGAGGACCAAGAATGTGCTTTCAAGATCCATGAAAAACAGAATTTATATGGATACAAATGATAATAATAAAATACTAGGTGCATGTTGAGAATGAATGTATTTCCTGAATGTGTTGCATAAACCCTGGATGTTAATTTCTCCAGAGCACCCACGGCCATCGCGTCCCATGCAGGCCTTCTGCAGATGGTGGGAAAGCCAGAGGGAAATCCCGGAAGGCCTCCAGCTTTCTTTTGAAGCGCTGCTACACGCAGCGGCCACTGAGAGGCTATTAAAAAAAAAAAAAAAGCAGGTCCGAGGCAGCCTCGTCCGCATTAACATCACCCAAAACAAGTCGTTAAACACATTTACCGAAAAGTAAACACACAGGCAAACTCTCATTACGTTTCACTGCACGTGTCATTTGTACAGAACTTTCTGCACAAGATGTTTTACACGAACTGCGGCAATCAAGCGCATTCCTTCCCACGTTCTAACAGTGACAAAACACGAACATCAAGATGAATAATCACAGCTCGGGATTTGCAACAATTATTGAAGGGGCTGAAAAAAGGCTGTTTCTCCCATGTTTTTCACTCAAACGCAAAGGAAACTCGATGTACCCATTCCGATGACTAAAACACAATGGAGTAACACATGCAAACCGGATCACTGAGTCAGGTCGCAGATGTTACAGATGTAATCCTTTATGGCTATCTGGCCTTTTGTTGGGAAACATCTCATAAAGTCTACTTGTGGTTGATCTTGTTGACACATATAAATTAAAAAAAAAAAATGCTTTAAAGCTCATGGAACGTTTCTTTCCAAGTCGCAGGAGACATTTTTGTACCCTGGAAACAATTTCATTGTGTACACATGTACCATGATCACCCCGGTATGTATATTTGGCAGCTTCATCGCTGCAGATCGAACTAATACAAAGTTTTCGCCATGTAGATGCTTTGGAATAGTTCGGTGTTGCTCACACAAAGTCAAAGGCGTCATAAGTTTTTGAATAACGCGAGCAAAGCTCTAAAGAGTCATGCCGGGAAATGTTTAAATACAGAGCGTACTAAAATGCAGCCACAAAAAAAAAAAAAAGAAAGACAGAAAAAAAACACAACACATTATCCAGCGATTAACTCAGCGCTATAAAGGAGGAGCAGACGGCGCAGCTAAAAATAGCTGATCGTATAGCCAGAACAAGCAGCTGGATAGAGGGGAAAAATATTTTCCGTTTCTGTGCGTGTCTGTGGTGAAACAGTGTCCCCACAATATGAGCAGACCCTGACGTTTGAAAAAAAAAAAAAAAGCAGTTACAAGCACGGTGCAGGGTGTGCAGCTCCTTCACACTTCCCCTCTAACATTCCCTGATTTCAGCAACCATGGCTTTCCCATATGTCTCATTAACCCCGTAGTGGCTGCTCCTCGCACACAGTCCCCCCCCCTCCTGGTTGGAGCCGGGCGGCAGAGCGCTTGGCGGGGGGTCGGCGAGGGGTCGACCACGGATAAAAATAACCTCTTGTTTGCTCGCTGGCACGCTGCAACTCGTGGCGTTGCTCTGAGACAGGGAGAGCGCGCTGCTGCACAGTGATGCACCCCGTGCGTGAATCTGTCTTCCGTGGGGGAGAAAATCATATTCATCACGAAGAAACATGTGGAATTTTCAAAGCGTGGGAGGGTGACCCCCTCCTCACAAAGCTTGAAACCCGGTCGGTTCGATTGCCGTGACAGTGAAAGATCAATCAAACCTTAAATCAGATATCAATGGCTCCTTCCAAACAAAACCCTCCATGAAGTCATCCCAGGTGGTGGAGAACAGGCCCTCCATAGCGGGGATGTTTACAGCGTGGGAGGGCGAATGCCAAGAGCTGAAACCCCAGCGCTCCCCCCGACTCACACACTTCACATGCATTGTCCTGCACCGACTGGCAGTTTCTGGTAGAACGCAGGACTTCCTGATGCTCTCTCTTTTTTTTAAACATCACAAGATGGTATTGTTGGGATGAATATGCAGTAGAAAACACAAGTCTCTGGTTTACATTGAGAGATCTGCCAAATCTTCATACATTGTCTGCATCTCGTTATTCACTAAAGCTAATAATAACAACTTTTTACAAGTTTGACAAGTAATCACTTGTTTTCCTTCATTTCTTTGCAAAATTTAAAAGCAAAAGAAAATTACAGTGGGAAAACGTATCCCCCTCGACCCCTGACATTTTCCTACATCCGAGCGCCCCCGAGACTCTGTGTCCCCCTCGGGGGAGGCCCCACCCCACACTCTGAAAACCACTGCATTAGAGTATTAGAGCTGCTTAATGGAGGGCTGCGCTTCACTTCGTACAATCACAGGTCTCCAGTTCTGCTGACTGGAGAGGAAAAAGCTTCTCACTTGGTGCCCGCTCTAATCTTTACGTGGCATCAGACGTATGTGCTTTTAATTCAAACGACATTAGCAGAAATGGTTTCACCATCAGGCGTACTCACAAACTCATGGAATTATGTAACAATTAGAAAAAGAAAAAAGAAAAAGAAAAAGATTGTGGTGTTGCTGAAGTGTAAAGAAGTCATCACTCTAAGGGGCAGGATGCCACCGCCAAACTTTTCCGATGCCTGAGTGGAAAGTAAAGGAAAACTTGTCTGCTTCGCTCAGTATCGAATATCAGCACTCCGTTCTGAACAGTCTCATCACCGTCCTCACACTTTTATAATTTCTAGAGATAAAATAGATGCAGCAAGCAGTAGATTTTTGTTTTTTATTGATATCATGCTGTTGTGGAAATCCTCTTCACCTCCATCCTTCATTATTTTCATTTTGAAACCCGTCAGCGGAGTTTAATGCATAAAGCTGCTGCAGTTTGCCGTCAGCTTTTTGGCTGCTGCGACCCGAGCTCTTCTTTGTTTTTGAACCCTCCAACAATATACCCTCAATCAACACTGCAGAGTGCTATGCATATATTTTTTTGTCCCCAGAAAAAGATCAGGAATAATATTTGCCCATTGGAATAACAGGTAAGAATAACAGTGTAACCATAGCCTCGGCCTCCAGAGAGACGGTCGCTGTCTGTCTGCAGCAACACAGTCCAGACCACAGAGGAAGCATTAGCTGCTTTATAAATGCCAGGAATATAAAGTGTGCAGTGTTGTTTTCAAAGTATCATACATCACACGTGAAATAAGAGTCACCTAAAGTCACCTTATCGCAGCAGAAACACAGAAAACACTAAATTGAAAGTGATAAATTGCTGCTGAGAGCTAAAAGCTTAACTAAGGCCCACCCCCCCTCCCCCCCTCACCACCCCACCCCCTTTGTGTCTGTCAGATATGCCCCCTCTATTCATCTACTGTCATCTCCCTGCAACTGATTTACTTCCTGACTCAGCTATGGGAAACAGTGAAGTTACCCTGATTACAGACATTTCCTTCCTCCACCATTCACAGCAATGCCTGGAATGGCTGCACTATTTACTCAGGCCTGAAGCAGTAAACTGCAGATCCCACACCCACATGGCATATGCATCATGGGTTACAGGGGCCAAGGGTTCCTGGGAGAGTAGTTCTTTCTAATCCACACAGACCGAAAACGTTACATTCTGTCACAGCAGACACGGTGCAGTTTGGTCATTTCATTTCAGAGTTTCATGTTTTTGGATGAATCCGTGGCTACTGCTGAAATCTGCTCTGGAGCATTTAGACATTGTTTTTTTTCTTTCAAAGCCACAAGAATTCCAGCAAAACTGGATTCAAAAGAAGAAAAATGTCAAAAATGCTTCTGAGTCAATGAAATAATGCAAAAACTTTCTTCATTTTTAGTGTTAACAGAGACACACGATACTGAAGACTGCACGCGTTATCTTTCATGCTTTAACAAGGTCAGCTGACGCTACTGATCCACACTGGGATTGTTGGATGAAACAGAACTAAATCTGTGCACTATGACGACACGAGAGCGTCCACTGCTTTCATTTGTTGCACATTTTTTTCACAAGTCTCACCAGAGGAGGGCACTCAGAGCTTGCCTTTTGTTTGTGGAGCATTTACTCATGTTGATGCCTGCATCGGTTTTATTATTTGTCTACGACTACTTGAAGACAGTACTTTTCCAAAGCATGCATCATGACTAAGGCTTTACATCTCACATGATCTTAACTTGGAAACAGTGCGGATTTCAGATCTAATATAGTAATCTGATTTTTCTTTTTAAGTTATTAAACATGGAGGAAAACAGCATCATTTCAAACAACACAAACCAAACCAAACCAAAGCATCTGCATGATGCTGCCATCTAGTGTAACACAGCCAGAGGAATACAGCGGTCTGGACAGGACATTGCATGTAGTGTTAGTGTTTGCTGATCTGAAGATGGGCTTCTCCCTGGACCCTGTGTTGAACAAACTACTGGAGAACAATGAGAAGAAATAAGCATCTGGGCATGTGGTGAGACAACAGCAAACCATGACGTTTCTGCTTCCAACCAAACCAAAAAGCAGCTGTGGCCTCTTAGCGAAGTCCTCCTCCGTCTGTCACGAGCTGCCGAACAACTTTGTCATTTTTAAATTGGCGAGAGAAGCAACGGCGTCACATCACCTGCTGCGTGGCGCCAAACAAGAGACAAACTTCTGGACTGTCGCCTCTAAAGGATGGAAGCATCGACCGCCAGCTGCAGGAGTTACTGGTGGACAAATGTGCTCCAAATTTCAGCACATAAGATTTAAACTGGAGGCCGAGGCAGCCTGCGCTTCACAATGCAAATTAGACTTTTAAAGCAGCAACAGCTGAGTGGAGCCAATTTATTCATTTTTTATATCTTAATACATGCTGGAGTAAGGGAAGAAAAACAAACTAAATTTTACCCCATTTGTGAGCACATCCAAACACTATTCAATTTTTTTTATGTTATGTTTGAATAAATCTATTCATGAATATTATTAGGACACTACAAGTCTCAATTATACACAAATGAAAAACATATTTTTGATTATAAAGATGCTGATCTGAACTGAAGTCAAACTGAAACATGTCTTCCTACATACTTCCCTTGTAACAACCAGTCATGTAATAATTTGCCGATGTTGTAATATAATAGTTGAACCATCATCATAATAATAATTTACCAATAATCTAATAATTTATTGGAGTAGCATTAAAAAAAATCTGTCAAAATGTAAAGACTGTAGCCAGAATTATAATAACACATGTATAAGGCTGCGTTTCTTAGAAACAAATGGTATTTTTGCAAGTTTCATGCAGTTTGCATATCAAAAATATGCATCGAGGGTGACACAGTCGTCACATCGTCATTAAGGAATACTTTTTTCATGACATCTTTGGCTTTCTTACATTCAAAATGATTCCACTATTGGTACGTCATTGGTTGATTCATTCTACAAATATAAATGAACACAGTGAATAAATGACCTGTGAGGCCCAGAAACATCCTTGTTTTCTTCGAGGCGACTGGTGAGAGGTCTGAATTCAATCTCAAACACAAGAGGCCCGAGAAGTCTCCGCGAGAGCCGCTCGGCTTCTTTGTATCTCAGAGGTTTCATTTATATCTCAAGTGTTGCTTCAGCAGCGCTCGGTGATAATTTTAAAGTCTTTTCAGTCCATATGCCCCCCCCCCATCAGCTCTGCCCCAAATATGGAGCCAAGTGTGACGCTATAGGAGTGTGATAATATTAGTCAGTGAGTCTCTCCCCTGGGGGGCAAGTTACTGGAGTAACTCCATCGTGATCCTGCAGGATCCTGTCTCTTCTCAAACGTCAATAGATGGGTGTCAGTGTCTTTCAGCAAACTTCAAATGGAAACGGACCCAGAATTCCTTTCTTTTTTTTCTTCTTTATCATTGTGTATTTGTTCATTTTCCTTCAGCAGTCTGCAAAACAAGACTTTTCTTTATGAAAGTGGAATTATATGATAAAACATGCAAGACATGTAACAGGCGTAGAAAAAACCAGTCTCAGACAGAAGAGCCGAGCTGTTTGTTTGACTGTTGATTTTTCCATGCCGTCTGAACAGGTAAGCCGAACGACGCCGTCTCACCCTCCGACGGCGTGCTGTTGCTCTCTTGCTTTGGTTGTCGTGTCCTCGGGAGTCTGCAGCTGTGATTAGGGCCTATACAAATAAACCGGCCTTGACTTGACTCGCTGAATGTAAATGTCAGAACTATTTGAAAGGTGGAACACTGTCATTTGGCAAAAAAAAAAAAAAAAAAGGAAGGAAAAAAAAAACATCTTCACTGGATTTCTGAGAGCGATGGCTTGGGAGAAACGTGGCATTTGTTTTAAATAGATAAGCGTTGGAGGTTGATATGAACCCCCCCTCAAACGGGTGCATCTTATTAGCCTTGTTCTTTCCTCCCTTGTATGGCATTTAGTTTACAGCTGTTCACTACGTTCCCATAATCACCCGGCGCTGACACCAGAGAACACCCGGGCTCTGTAATCAGGTTTTTTGTGTAAGTGGTGTTTGGTAAATGACGGATTTCTGTGGCGCTCGCTCCAGCACTGGAAATGTACACTTGATTTCAGTTCATGTGACTAATGCGTGAGTGTAGCCCCCCTCCGAGGAGCCGCGGCGACATTAACGGCAACAAAAGCATGTCTAATTAAAAGATAATCAATGTTCCCATTAGTGGTTCATTTGACAATTGTTTTTTTTTTTTTAATTAAGAGATTCATCTACATCTATATAAAATGTCAGAAAATCATGAAAACAGGCAGACATGGTCACACACAGGATTTTCTTTTAGAGAATCTCACGATAGAAAAATATCTGTAAATTAAATTGAACAAATATCAGTCTGTCATGATGTTTTCCTCAGAAATCTAGCAGAGGACTGTAATTTTTATTGTCAAAAACACAAAATATGAGCCAAAACAATATCATATAGTAACTATTTCTGTAAAAGCTAAGCTAATGGCAATGGAATCTTCTGTTGTCTTTAATTAAACCATTTATTCAAATTTCTGAAGACATTTCTACTATATCTACTGTTACTATTCGCTTGGTGGATTGGCAGGCTAGATTGGAGCCTCGTGCTGGCCCTGTTTGGCCCACGGACCTCATGTTTGACACCTCTGGTTTACGGGTATCCACATTCAGCAAATCTGTTTTTCAGTGTATTCGAAAAAATGACGCGAGAACTGTCAAGAGACAACTTCATGGAAACAACAGTTTGGGAGTGAATTTATGGCAGAAACGCTGCAGAGAGGTGCAGACGAGCTGAGGCCATAAAACCGTGAAAATATTGGGCAGTGGTAAATGGACGGACTGATATACGACTTGGAGAAAGTATATCTGCAGAAGAAGCACCAAGTGAATGTCCAACCTTGCTGGCGTGAAATAGCGTCCCGACGGGAGCTCGAGGGAATTAAAGCGCCGCGTGTCGTAAATGAAGGAGCTGTCTGGCCCTGGCACAAGTCGGGCAGTTTGATCATGTTGTAAAGAACTCTCACAAATTCTGCTCCGCCATGCACTCGTGGCAGGAAGGCCATCTTGTTAAAACACGTCTGATCTACGAGAGACGCCCGGTCAGAACATCCGTCTGATGCCTTCTGGGCCCTCTGGTTCCTCGCCAAATCCAATCTATTTTAATAGGGGAAGATTAAGAGAGAAGTAAAGACAAAGACACAAGTGAGAGCTATTAAAAGCGACTGTAAATTTGCCCAGAGCACAAATCAGCTCTGTTGATGTGGCTCTGCGGGTCCGTGTGTTTTCAGATACTATTAGCAGAGGATGACGGGCCGGGCGGACCTCAGTCGTTCCCTCAAAGGTCAAGTTTAGCCTCGGTTTGATTTGAGCAAAGTGTCTGCCGTGTGTGTGAGTGTGTGTGTGCGCGTGTGCTCCCTGCCAAATTCTCCCCGAGTGCACGTTGGAGAGATCAGCTTTGCTCCAGTAAAAATGTGTGGGCTGAAAATAGGCCTGATCGAAGAATAGTGCTTCGTATTACAGCGCTCAGGAGACCCGTGCTGCCGAGGCTCTCGCTGACGTCCTCTCCACTCGTCTCCACGCCCGTCTCTTCCTCTCCTCCACGGCGCACACTGACCTCCAGCGGCACAGCGGTCAAAGTCACGGCACCTCAGCGGAGCCCAGACAGCAGCCTGCGCCAACGAGAACAGGCTGTGTGAACGGGAACGATGCTGTTTGGATTCATCAAACATTCTGATGCCTTCAGAAAGAAGTAAAGATCGGATTTTCAAGAGAAATTTTTTTTTATATTTTTATTTCTTAAAATGAAGACAACTGGTTCAACCTTGAGTTACTCAAAAGATATTTGAATTTCTAATTTTTTTTTTAGATAAATCAAAAAAATCAATTATACAGCAAAATGTTTTTCTCCATACCTGCATGAATTTGTTAAGGCTTTAATTTAAACTTTATTCTGTTTGAAATAATCTCTGTTGGAGAATCAATGGGACAAAAATACTTTAAAATTATTTGAAATGAAATCATAACTGAAATAAGGCATTGCTGAATTTTTTTTTCACTTCTTCAGAAAAGCTGCATTTTGTGGGCAGATTAGGCGCGATGCTGCTTCATCGTGTGTTTTCTCTGTTTGTGAGAGCAGCAGAGCCTCTCGGGATGAAGTTACACACAACAAGTAGCAAAGTATTTTGTGCATTTTTTATTTCTTGTAAAGGTCAACCAACACAATGGCATAAATGCATCTGCTTGAGAAATAGGACTGCTTAATTATGCATCAAAATGTTACTCAAAGTTGAAATAGACTTTATGAGCATCGTGAATTAGCTCCTTTTTAAAAAGAATTCTCCAGTGTTTCATCAGGATGACGGTGACCTTCTCTGGACATTTTCATGTAAATACTAACAACCAATTTTCCAGATGCACAAAAACAAACGTCATTTTCCACCGGGTCTCAACTTTTAATTAATTGCTATCTGCTATTTTAATTTGTCCCTGAAAAGTTCCACTTTAGTTGATGGCGGAGCTGTAAATAGCGAGTTGTAAACATCTGGGTCCCTCGCGGCGCCTGCCTCTTATTAATATGTTCTGCGTATGACTTTGCCTCTTGTGCTTTGAACGCCGACAAAAATAGTTGACGAAGACCCCATGCACATAATAATGGACGTTCTGGACGCTGAAACATTTCCGTTGCTACAGTTGAGTCACAACTCTCCAGCAGGCGTGCCAATGAGGCTGGCAGCCCGATTCTGGATATCTCTGCTGTGGCAGGTCGGCAGCTCGTGTTCCCAGGACCAGAGGCTTTATCCCCCACCCCCACCCCCGCCGCCCTCCACGGACCTACGTATCTGGGTCTCTCACACATACCGCAGCGCTTGCAGCAAGAGTGTTTTTTGAAAGGCAAGGTGAATGCTCAATGACATCTGAAAATAACCACCTGCAGCTGTGATTCTGTAAAATGAGAGAAAAATCCTCTACGGTGAAGCGACAAGTGCTCGTCTTCATGTTCCACTGAACTTTCAGATATAAACTCTCTTTAAATCTAAACACAGAATGTGACATCAGTATGACTTTAAGATTTTAAACTGCATCTTTAGTATCGATTTTGCATTTCTCAGTGCATGTTCTCTCACTGCGGGACGAAAGAGATTTAAAAGTTGATGCTCTCATGTCGAAGAGGGTGGAAAAATTCTGGTGTGAAAACGCAGACAGGCTGCAGCAGCCAGACAAGCGTCGACTTTCAGTGGTCAGGAGGCTCATTATCCCCCGTGAAGCGCACGTAATTTAGAGGAGAAGCAAACTCTCCTGGTGGCATAATGAGCCCAGACTCCCACCAGAGGCCGGCTGAGAGGGAAACGGCCGGCCTGCTGCTCCACAGCCGACTGAGGGGAATGATTGGAGGAGCCGATGGCGTCCTGAATGGGCCGTTAGGTATCCACCGCCAGGCGCGTGGGGCGTCTGAGCGCCTGCTGTGAATACCAGAACAACACGTTTAATCGGCCTGTGGGGCTTACTGATTTTCTCAGTCGAACAAGTGTCTCTTCAAATGTGTTTGTGACCGGCCAAAAACTCAGCTATACTTCTACAAAAGGTAAATCTATGATGCAACCAAGCGACCAAACAAGGAAATGTAAAAATTTCAAGGAAAACATTGATTTTTCAGCAAATTTCTTATAGTAGTGGACACAACACAACATTCAGACACGAATTGAGACATTGCTGTGAAAGACAGCTACCTTGATATCAACCCTGACACAAAGCTTCGTTGTTAGCATGAGTTTTAAAAAATATTCCTAAAGCCACAGCTACAGGAGAAATGTTTGGACATTTCGTTGTAGTTTTTCCACAATAAGGTATCATTAACGTTGGCTTTATGCTGAGTTTGTAGTAATATAGACATTTTCATCACATATACTCTGCATCACAACACAGAAAAACCTTAAAGCGCAAATTTATAGGTTATTATAGTACTATTTTACTGATCTGGCCCATTCAAGAAGAAATTGGGCTGTATGTGACCTCTGAACTGAAACATGCCTGACACCCGTGCTAAATTCTGCATAGATGGGAATCTGAACCAAAACCAAATTTCTGTTAAGATATTTCTGCAATTTGTTGTTTCTTCACTCATAACATACAGGCTTCAAGCATTAAAGAAAAAAAAATGTTGTTAAAGGTGCTGTAGGCAGGATTCTGCATCTCTGCCATCTTGCTTAGGGTTACCTAAGCAAGATGGCGATTTGAAACCCAGCACAGCCAATCCTGTCCTGTTTTCTCTGACATCACGCCCTTACGCAAGTTAAGCCCCTCCCACAAGAACGTGCGACGAACGTCCCTCGACCAATCACGGTTAGAGCCTCATGGGCTCTTCTGATTGGTCAAAGATACCTGGAGCTGTTGAGATTCCTTTTCAGCTCAGAATAGAGACAGATGGAAACGCTGCGCCCTCGCGGTAGTGCAGTTATGCTACACTCCTAAAGGATTATCAATGGATACTCTAACATTTAATCCAAAGAAAACACAGAAAAATTAGCATTGACTAGCAAAATCCTGCCTACAGCACCTATAACGTTATGTTGAAATGATAAAGAAGAAAACCAAAAACGGCCTGAAATGTGTCAATATACACGTGATAAAGATGAAATATAAAAAAATCTTACAACTTGGATGAAAATTAGTGGGAAATAAACCTTTTCTTTATGAAAATACAATGAAATTGCAATAATTAAGTTGACATTTTTGGAAGTCACTTTGGTGTTTGTTATGGTGAACTGCATTAAGTGTGCCATTCCAGTTCCAGGTTTTGCAGCCTGCCCTGAACCTGAGGTCTATAAAAGCCCCACCTTGGCCACGCCCTCTCTCTCTCCACCTGGCTGGCAGCATGGCAGTAGCTGCTCTCCACCTCACCTACCATTGATTTAGTTCGTGTTTGTTTTAACTCCTAGACCTGTAATAAATTGTTAAACTTTTCGTTGGCTCGTCTTCCTTTATGTTGCACCCACTGAGCCAGGGTGTAACAGTGTTACCAGTTGCTTCATGATGCTATAACATTCATCCTGAACGATACGCCTCCAGGAGAATCATCTACATGTTCTCCATCTGTGTGTTCCAGTTAATTTTACTATCATTAAGCCTTTTTTGGAGAAGAGAAGAGAAGAGAAGCGAAGAGAAGAGAAGAGAAGAGAAGAGAAGAGAAGAGAAGAGAAGAGAAGAGAAGAGAAGAGAAGAGAAGCATCCAAAATAAACTTATAGATCTCGATAAAAATAACACCCAAAAGTATTGTTTTTTTTTAACACTGGCCTTATACTCAAAGAGAGATTGAAGTATTTTTCCGGTTGCTATTTCCAGCCTAAGAAGAGTCAGAAATAATTAGGTATTTATTCCGGGTCTTTGTGAAATGAAGAAGCAGACACACCTTCAGCTGGGTCTGTAGTGGTGGTGGGGGTGGGGGGCTCTGAGGGGGGCTCTGAGGGGGGCTCAGCTGGCTCCGGTTTGATTCGTATATTTACAGTGTAAAGGCTTTTTACACTGCTGGAATCACTGAACTCTGTTTACCAGAAAAAAACCTGTATACGTGGGAGCGAGCATCAAAATGTCCACGCATACGATCGCACGATAAACTTCATGAATGGTTTTATAGTGAATTTGAGCCCATCGTCGCATGTTAGCAAGTCATTTTGCTCCTCTTTGTCCTGATGAGCATCATCTGAACACAAAAAGCCAGCTGATCTCAGAGCAGCTCAGCTGGGCGCTTGAAGAATCGGGTCCGTTCAGCTGCTTTCTGCTTCGTGAGAGCTCTTGACCAATACACTTGTTTTTTTTTTGTTTTGTTTTGTTTTTTTAAACATGCTCAATGTGACGAATCTGAAAAACGTTTGGTGCCATTGTGAGCTGTCCACCAACTGAATGGTGCAGGCTTGCAAAAAAAAACCAAAAACCACTCAAATTATGCACTTTTTTTTTCTCTGCCACGTAATTCAAAGTTATTTTCCGGGTGAACAGAAACGCAAAAGGCAAAATCTGCAATCTGGAAAATTGGCCACTCCGACAGCACCAACTTCAATGAAGATAACAGAAAAGTTACGTTTATTCTGCTACATCGGATGCATTTTCAACAGGTTCTGCAAAACTTCAGAGGACAACAGCATTTCGGTGCAATGGTAACCTTCAAAAACTGTTTTTCTGTGACCTTGAGTTTCGTGCTGCCGCTTTGCTTTGTCGTCTGCGCCCAATCTCCAAGTCATATCCTGCACTTTAGTATCAGGTCATGAAATACTTTGCACAGTGCAGCCCGCCATCAGGACTGTCTCACTCATGGTCATCCGGGCTATTTTTTTTTTTCTGTTTCCATGACAACATTTCTCTGCACTCCTCTGCCTCTTGATTGTGTGGAAAATGAACAAGAAGACAAAAGGGAAACATGTCGGGCTCGGAGAGCGAACATCGACGAACAGCCACCACTGGCTGGCCTACTTTGTCTACAAATTACTTAAAAGGCGCCGCTTGATGCATCTGAGATGTTTCCTGCGTTGCCAACTTTATTCCCAGCCTGGATCGCTATCTATAGCTGTGGAAAAGTGTGCCGCCGATCTGTAGCTGATGGAGACGCTCATATGCTGTGGATGTTATTTAATTACTGGATTGTATATCGTGCATATTGGGAATTTTGTGGACATTATTTGCACTATTAGGAAATGAATAATCCTGAGAGGCTACATGAGAGAGAAGTTAAACTCAACACAGCCAATGGTAGTGTGACTCTCAATAAGAAATGTTAATTTACATGGTAATAAAAAGCTTTTGTCCCTGCATGAGTCCACTTCTTGAATCTCCCTGCTTGCTTTGTGCAGTCACACTGGGTTAATCTGTATTCCTTCACCGTCGTGATCTGTTCTTCAAAAAAATATGCACCAGTAATGTAGACGACGTCCTTTTAAAAAACTACCACAAATTCAATTAATTTTCTTCTCGCCATGAGCTGATATTTTTTTTAAAACCATGGCCAGAAATGTGAGGACAAGTAGACGTATGAGCACGGATACTGAACAAATAAACTGCTCACCTTGTATTGCATGAATCATGTACATTCTTTACGTCTGGTTGGGAATCTGTATTTGACCTCGTGGGTCACTCAGGGACAAGCTGAGGTCGGTAGGCTCCCGGCACGTCTCACTCCACCAGCCGCCCTTCTTCTGCGACCTTCACATTTCAAACAGACGGCTGAAGAACCGTCCTGCCTCGCACTTCTCATAAGTAGGACAAAGAGGAAATGAAAACAAGCACACTGGATATTCACCAGAGCTGCCACCTGGGATCCGAACGCCCGAAGTGAAAGCTGACAGCTTTTTGACCCACTAACACTTGAAAAGCGGTCCGATGGAAGAGCTGGTCAGACGAGAAGGGAAGGGAATGGAAAGCGACACTGAGGCCTCGATTTTTCTTCGTCTGGTGCCTTTGCTCTTCTTCTTTTTCATTAATGAATAGAAAAACATGTAATGATACCCTGTAATGTTGATTTAAATCAAATATTCTCATCATAAATGCAAACCAAGGCAATCAGTCTTGAACTAAAAGCCTTTTCTCTGGCAGTGAAAACACAGTTTAGTGCTCACTGTGTATCAAGACAACATGGAGACGAAAAGAAAGCACAAGAGTGAAGAAAGCCCAATCAGAAGGTCACACACTCTGGTCTGTGTTTGGCTTTATAAGTGTGGAGCTTCAAATCACACCAACGAGAAGTGAAGCCGCTATGAGCAGACGCCATAATGCTGGATTACATGATCCACGGCTGTCTTTTCGTATTTTATAATCACTGGAGACGGTTATGAAAAAGATTCAAAAATATTCATGACATCTCATTTGCACTGCGAACATAAGCAGTTACTTAATAAATTATAAATAACACACTTCAGATTACTTAACGGAGGTGAAAAGACCTCTGGAAGCCTGCACTCAGGTACAAGTCCTGTTGAATTAACTCAGTTCCAAACTAAACTACTGTTCCGGGAAAAGTTCTCAAGGAAAAGTACATAAAATCTTCTCATTAAGTAATCAAATGTCGTAAGAATCTTGAACACACACTGAGACCTGAGCTATTGGTGGTGTTGTTATGAAAGATATTCACCTGAAAGTCATGCTGTCAGGGTGAACTTGTAAAAACATGCATAATGTAACAGATACAGGAGAAGTTTTTATTTAATTATTTATTTATTTATTTATTTTACATTTAACTGTATTTTGCACCAGTGTGTATCACTAAAATTGGCTTCATGTTAAGATTGTTGCCATTTCTGAAAGTAATTGTTTGGTAATATAGATATTTCTATCATCACTCTGCGTCAGAACAAGTTTCAAATATTACGCCACTATTTTACCGGTCTGATCCACTCCAGATGAACCTGGGCTGCAACGCGGCCTCTGAACTCAAAGTTTTTTTCGACATCTCTTTGCCAGAGGAACTCAGACTGAGAGGTTTGACAAAATTCTACCTAATCATGACTATCTTTAATATTTAATTCACACATCCAGTTAGAACCTCTGGAGTAAAATCAAAATGTCGTTTCGAAACAATAACCCACCGGTTGCCCCGTGGGGAGCGCCGCCCGCGGCCCTCCGGCACGCCGCTCACGCCGTCCCCTGCATTCTTCTCTGGTGTGACAGACGCATTACTCAGTCGTAACAAAACAGGATTATGTTAAAATTGCCCGCTGCGCCTAAGTGTTTAATGAGGCTCTCTGCCTGTCTGAGTGGAATTACAGCCTTGTCACCTGCCCACCTGCTCCCACCTAAAGTATGGCGCGCACGCCACCGGCCTATCTGGCAAAGGAGGAGTCATGCGATCGGCGCACGGCGTCCATGTTGGACTGCAGAAATGTGTGGGGTGGTTGTTTTGTTTTTTATGGTTGTTGTTTCTACGTCAAAAAAACATAACCTCGACAGATGGAGCCCCTTTCATTAAACTACTGGTCATTTTAATTGGAGCACCATGTTCCTTTCTAATTCAGCCATTATTCACTCAGGTATAGAAAGGTCACTTTTTGTGCTTCATGCTCCAATAATAAATAAAAAGACATGCACTAACGCAGTAAATGCCAGATAAAAACAACAGCAACCAAACTAATCCACACCAGGGCTTTAGCAATTACAGATTGCATGAATAAAAATGATTAAGACTTTTAAATTAGTGGAATTAAATCGTTGAACATTTCAATAAAGTGTTTCTCATCTGAACTTCATCTCGCACTGTTTTCACTTTGAAGGAAGTCTGAAGTTCTGTCCTTTGGGGCTACGCAAAAACTATTTATAGGGAACTTTAAAGACGCGCAAAGACGAGACAAGCACAAGCTCCCCTGACAGGCAATTGTAAATAAAAGTAGCCTCCCATAGCTGCGATGATTCAACATCAAACAAAGAAGAAGAAAAAAAAGAGTGAGATATCTCAAGCGGCAGATGGTGAGCCTCCTTCCGCTAATCATAGTTTTAGATAAAAAGGTTCCTCTAAAAATAATTTGCCAAGTTGCTTTACTGGAGATCCATACTTGTCGAGGCCCCTTCATCATCTGTTCCTGTTTGTAAATGATCTGTAATTAATAGCTGGAGCTGGAATATAGTCTGTGCATGAAATGAACCCTGAAATGAAGTGCTCTGCATGTGATTACAGCACAATGGAGAGGACGGGTGAAAGTTTAATCAAACCCCAATTTACGATTGCAATGTTTACATACACAAATATAACTAAGTATGGAGGTTTAAGCTTTACTTTGCATTGAAAGCTTCTGGAAGCAGTCGTACGACGTGCAGGAGAATGGACACCAAGGCTTCCAGAGTGCGGGAGGATGAGCATAACTTAGTAGAGCTGGATTTAGCACTGCCCCCAATTATCATCATTTCATTCATTTGGCAGATTTCGTTCTCCGGCAGCCCACAAATTCAAAGACTCTTTAACACAAAGCCCAAACAGAAAGCACATTTGAATCAAACATGGTATTAAGTATCGCCGTCTGTAGGGAATTAACACGAACATGAATAAATCCAGGATGTTGGATTAAGCCCTGCTGAAGAGCCGGACAGATGGATTCTCTAAAACAATGGTTTAAAGAAGCAGATGAAGCTGAATGACAGTTTTCTAGGATATCGCTGGTGTTACAACTGTGTGGGAGAAGTGATAATCACAGGAGCCAGGCGGGTTATGGCTCTAATTAAAAGTGCTAAACCTAAACACTGGATGTACTTCTAGAGGATGGAAACTTCGAAAAATGAAGCTTAATTCTAGTTTTTCTGCTACAAATATGATTCCTATTAATAAGAGAACATTTTCCTCTATTTGTACAACAATTGGCTGGATTATGAAACTAGGTGGGAAAAAAAGCATTTTGCAAATAGATAATTATAAAGGAAGATATTTAAAAGTCAGAGTCAGATGATGTGTATAGTGAGGGAAATAACATGAGAAAAGATACTGCGGAGTTCAATGCTTTACGATAAAGTGCAACAGGGTCTAATGGAGGTTTCTAACCTCAGCAACAACATGTCAAGCTGGTCAGGCTGGGTGCCTTAGTGCATGTAGTTTGCATATTTTCCCTGTGCATGCATAGGTTTTCTGCTCTGATTTCCTCCCACAGTTAAAAAAAACAACATGCATTTCAGCTTAATTAATACAATTTCTCATTGATTTCTGTGTGATGAAATGTTACAAAGGATTTTTGGAAGTGTAAAACAACAATGTCTACATTTTACACTGATATGTTACCATGTGCAGAGTTTGTCAGAGTGATTAAGTCTTATTCAAAACTTGTGCTGGCTGAAGCACTGACAGTGGGATCATTATACATGTTGAACTGCTGCAAACAGCGCAAACAAGTCATCATTAACTGCAGCTTGTATTTCTACTTGTTAGCTACCATAATAAAATCCAATCAGCCAATTTGGCAATATGGAGATCAGTTTTGTGTTTTGGATGCTGTTGTTGGTGTGATTCTGGCCCACAGATTTTTATCTTTGCAGTGTTTTATTTTTTTGGAGACAGCGCAGTGATAATGGGCTGTAATTAGAACCACTGCGCGCGGCTCTGCTCTTATTGGCTCTCTCCCTCTCTCACCCCCAATTCACTCACTCATCGGGTCCTTTTGCGTTGTCTCTCTCCATCTCGGTCTGTGTGTGTGTGTATGTGTATGTGTATGTGTGTGTGTGACTGGCTGTGTGGAGCGCGACAGCCTCAGAGGTGTGTGTGTCTGTCACCCTGCAGCACAGCCAGGCAGCGCGCGCCGATGCGCTTCAAGTATTTGCTCGTGTAGACTTTCCTTTGGACATTTCAACTCCTTTACCACGTTTTTTTATTTCTTTTTTCCCTTTTCTTTACTTTTTTTTTTCTTTTGAACTATTTCTGTTAGTCCACGGACTGAAGTGAATCGTGGCACCGCGGTTTTTACGCATGGAGGTTGGAATCAGCCTCCCCACATTTACGCATGGCTCTCTCCCCGCTCTGCAGAAGATCCGGCCGGGCTGCTGAGAGCTTGTCAGGGTGTCAAAGGGGAGACGAGAGCGCCTAACCATGCGGGGCGCCGAGCTGCTGCTCGGCTACTTTCTGGTGAAAGTTACGGTGTGCGACGCGGAGGGCGAGCCGGGTCAGAGCGTCGACGGCTTCATGCTGGTCACCGGCTTCAACGAGTCCAAGGACGCCGGCAGCGGAGTGACGGAGAGCCCGCACGTCGAGGACAAGTGTCGCGGCTACTACGACGTGATGGGCCAGTGGGACCCGCCGTTCACGTGCGAGACGGGGAACTACCTGTACTGCTGCGGCACCTGTGGCTTCCGGTTCTGCTGCGCCTTCAGGAGCTCCCGGCTGGACCAGACCACCTGCAAGAACTACGACACCCCGCCGTGGATGATGACCGGCAGACCCCCTCCCAAGGTGGACGTGGCGCTGGAGTCCGCCAAGGATAAGACCAACCTGATCGTGTACGTGATCTGCGGGGTCGTGGCCATCATGGCTCTGATTGGGATTTTCACCAAGCTGGGTTTGGAGAAGACGCACCGTCCAAACAGAGAGAACATGTCTCGGTCAGTGGCCCGTTTCCCCCTTTTTGCTGTTATTTATTTATTTATTTATTTATTTATTGAGTTGATACCTCTCTTGACCAAAAACATTTAAAAGTTTAGATTTTTTTGTTGATCACCGATAAATAGCAACAAGTTGATGACTGAATAACAGTTTAATAGAGAAATAATCTGAATTGTCACAGATCATCTTCAGTCATCCTGAGTTGTGTGCCTGCCCACAGTAAAAGGGGATTTGCATGTTCACTACACATCAAACATCAAAGCTGATAAAGAAAGTGACAAAATAACATTTTGACTCAGATCACCTGCATGCATTGCCTGTAAACTCAGTTCTGGACACTTGTGAGTTGTACCTCGCATTTCTATGTTTATGAGTTAAATGTAAAATGTGAAATTGTGCCCCCCAAAAATGGCAGCATGTGAGTAACACAAACAGGCTTAATTTTTTTTCAAAAACACACTTCATGTGGACACAATGAGGTTTACTACTGTTCAGCTGCCCACTCAGGAGGGGTTTCACTCTGGGAAACATCCGACCTGAAGAGACGCTGTTCAGCCATTGATGGTTTGTTCAAAAACAAGATAGTTCTTGATAACAGCTGATATCATTTAAATCTGATCAGTGAAAAAGAGTAAAAGCAAAATATGAAAGCCTGAGACAGGATGTAGAAGCAGATACTGAGATATTTCGAGAGTTCTTCATTACTGGATTTTGAAGAGGCCCTTGTGACAAAAATGTAATTATAATCCCAGCAAGCTTTTGATTTGCACCACTAACAAAGAGAGAGCTGAGAATACAGGCTTACAGCAACCAAAATACAAACGTAGAGAATACAACATGTAATGCATATGTGAACAGGAGACTTTAAATGTTGTAATGAAAGAAAATCAGTTTTTCTTTAAATACAAGTTGACGTTTTTGGTTAAAGTTGCGTTTTCTGCTTTAAAATGTAGTTAAGTTACACAGAAATATGACAAATGTCTTGACCATTTCTTCTGAAACTTCCATTTTTAATGACTTTATTTAGAGGACATGATTTTTTTCTTGCCTTTATTATTGTTTTTATACTACATTGTGTTGATCTTATGCACTTTATCTCATATCTTATCTGGTTTTATGTTACTGTTTTGACATCTCCCTCTGCCCCAGGCTTAAATTGTTCCCTTGACAATTATTTGATTATTGATTATTTATTTATGTTATTCATACAATCCAAGCATGAATATGAATGTATACTGAAGGCACATTAGAATTGCTCCCTGTGGGATAAATACAGTTGTCTGAACTGAATAGTTGTAGTTCTGTTTTGGTCATTTTGACTGGTTTTGGTTGTGTGACTTAATTTTGGGAATGGTCACATGAATTCTTGAATCAAAGATTAAACCGTTTTCCACTGTTGACACAAAACATCCCACAATGCGACTGTTCTTCATCTTTTCAGAGCTCTTGCACAAGTGATCCGCCACCCTGCCTCCGAACACACGGACGACATAGGCTTCGGTCAACACTACGAAAACATACAAACCAGAGTTAACAGTTTCCGTAAGTATCGACGCATTTCTATCTCCGTATTTACAATACGCTAAAAAAAAAACATTAAAAAATTACATGAGATACTTTTACACTGGATAAATCCATAGCTCATAGCTCATTAGCATTGCTCTTGTTTAAACAGTAAAAATCTATTACTGGGAGGCACGTAGAGTCAATTTCCTGTTCTGATCTGTGTGTGAAACCGGAAGTGATGGAGAAAGAAGAAGAAGAAGAAGAGAAAAAAAATCATCCATCCCAAATCCTGAAGGCTGCTGAGGCAATTAGTCACACCCACAGTGATCACTAACGTAGACACTAATTACCACTGACAACCAACAGCTCTTTCTTAGCCAGTACTTATTGTATGCCACAGCCTCGCACAATATAGTGCTCCCTCACTCTCTCATTCATCAGCACCGACGCCTACACGGCACGCATACAGAAAAACCCCGAGTTCTCATTAATGCCTTGATCGCTTCAGTCAGTAACGATCTCTTCTCAAGTCGAGCACAAATCTTGACTGTTTCCTTTATTCATAAAAGCCTCATTAGGCTGAAAAGCGATGAGGGCGAGTGTCAGTACGGCGTACAGCTTGAGGTTAGCAGGTAATGAAAAAATGTGAAAGTGATCTGATCCACTTTACGCTTTATGCTGTGCTGAAAAGTAAAGTGAGCGAACACTTGACAGCAAGTGCTGAGCCGCTATTCTTTAAATGGAAAAAGCTTCTTAAGACGTTTTATTTGATGAAAATGAAACTCGTGGCCCGTCTGATGGCACGTTTTCACTGAACTACATCATTATAAAAATACCAAATTGAAAATTTGAGGTACTTTTGCAGGAAATTAAGAAAACAAATCAAAGATTTGTGCACAGTTAAAAACAATTCACTTCACAAATAATCCCCAGAATATTGGCATAATTTCAAGATGAGCAGATTATCCTCGGGCAGCAATTCATGACGGACGATCCTCAGCGTTGTAGGAATCATGTTGAGAATGTGCACTATCTGGTAGCAGAAACGTTACGTAATCTGTCTCACTTAATGATAGGACAGCAACACTGACAGCTTTCTGCATGTGCCATTTAACTTGTTGCTAAATGCGGCTGCCACAAGTCCACTGTGCTTCCTGTCACTCAGCGACGTCGTACTTCCATAGAATCTGAAAACCGAAACGTATACTGCAGATCTTTGGTTTTGGCTGAACGCCACCCTGGCGATTGATCACTAACATGGATCAATGTCAGGACAGGCAAAATCCAGTATGCAACCAAAAACAGCCCGATTCCACTTCTCGTTTCATGTTATTCAACTATTCCAGACTCCTCTGGAGGCAGTAGTGGCAATAAACAAGCTTCTCCTGCAGGAGGACATTCAGTGACTCAAGTTAAAACACAGCCTGAGTGAAGCTAATCAGCGCTAGCTTGGATGCTATGTTACCACACAGGACAGTTAAAGGGTCAAGCCTGAACCACCACGAAGTTAAATATTCTAGAAAAGAAAGAGCAGAAACCTTAAAAAGCAGCCATTCTGAATGTGATCCAAATTTTTTATTGCAGATATTTATTGGAAAATGAGCTTCCCCTTTCACTTGGTGACCTTGAGCATGTCGATCCGCGGAGGCTTACACAGACGATGAGAGGGATTCTGTGTAATTGAGTCGGCCACACCATAGCGACGAGCGTAGTTTTTTTTTTTTACAGCGGTTCTTGAAAGGTGACGAGAGGTGAGGTGATATTTTTTGCCACACGTACAGCAGTGGTGCTTTCTTGCGGCTATAATAGTCACTGTATGTAACAGACAGTGGTGTAAAGCGGTGAGTGAAAGGCTCCAGAGGGAGGAAACCCCCCCCCCCCCCCCACTTCTCATCTGGTGCCTGTCAAAGATAACAGAAATCTGTTAGGCTGGGATATGAGCTCTCGTTCTCCTCAAGGCGCCCGCCGCATTACACATTTTGTGAGGCCACCAGTCCTATCGCCTCCACGTCCTGGCGGACATCTGCGTACGCGGGGCAACTGTGGAGTGTGGCCTCTTTTCGCTCCAGGCAGCCAGCCAGAGAGAACAAAGTCTCCGCTCGGTGCCAAACACTCCACTGGTGCATGACAGTCCGCTTCCCTCACTTCCAGATAGAAATGTCTTTCAGCCGCGCTGCTTCTGACGGCGGCCTCCAAACGGCCTCCAAACGCGGCGTCTCGGTTTCCACCTGCCGCGTGCCGCACGCCCCACACCTCAAACCTCCTGGCAGGTCATTACAAACCCGGGAAATATTTGGATGCTGACAGAAGAGCGGTGTGTGGCATCACTTCTGAGAATATGCTTGCTACAGATGGTTAGCTTGAATTTGCTTCATGCTAGCAGCTGGCAGCACACGCAGCTGGACCGAGGCTCGAAGTGTGACTTTAATGTTCCTGATATTTAGCCTCTCTACTGTAGAAAACTTTAAATTGAAGGTGCTTGTTACTCATTTACTTGTGCAAATGGGAAAAAAGTCACTTTTTTTTAATGATTTCTTATATATCCATCCGTGCATCCATCTTCTTTCCAGTTTTATCTTCTTCAGTTCAATAACATGACGGTGCCATCATGGCGTTGAATTAGTAGCCAGTGAGAAGTCTCCCTGTTGGCATCTGAGGAATCAAACCAGACGTTTACAGAGCAATCACAATTTTCCATTAGCGCTTTGTATACAGATGATGCTTCATGGACGTTGGCCCATGTTTTCTGCTGGGGTAACTGTGTTTTCTGTTCTAAGTGACGAGTTGGAGGAATCAATTCCAGCTTCTCCATCTGTGTTATTTTTGAATCACACCTCCTCTTTAACCCTGGATCCCTGAACTAAATATGTATTTTTAACTGCTATCAGTGCCATGCAAAAACAAAACAAAACAGGCTGGCACTTTGATGAAAACCTCTTAGACTTCAGTGAACAAAGACTTGTATTGACATTTGAAAGTACTGACTGTGAGAACTGACGTTTTATTGACAAGGAAAAGTGAAAAGAGGCACCCTGACTTTGTATATACCCGAATTTACTGCAGAACAAAATCTAGACTTTAGTGTTTGGGATTTAGAATAATACATACTTCATATCGCAATTGGAGCACATGACAATATGTTTGATTTATAAAACAGATTTGATCCAGTAATGTATAAATATTAAGAATAACTCTTGTGTGTATATATAGAATTAAAGTCTATAGTTTGACGTTAACATTTTCTGAAGTCTGACGGGAAATGACAAGAAATTGAGTGTATCACCAACTTCAAAGTAGGCTGTCTGTAAATAAAAGGAGCCATCTCCTTGTATCACTTATTTCTGGGCATACAGATCCCAAAATATCATCCTCTTAAATCTTTTTATGAGTTCCTGGGAGGTGTCTGCGTCTGGAGTGTTAACTTGCTTATTTCCAGCAACAACCGTGAAGTCTTTAACCTTAGGAGTCTCCAGAAGCGGCCTAGTTTCCGCCATAAGGCTGACACAAAATCTGCCACACTGACAACAGAGCAAACAGCCAGTGACACTCCGTCAACAGAGTCAGGCAAGAAGAAGAACAGCTGCAAACACCAGCGCTGAAGTTAAAACTGAACTTGAAGGTATTATCATCTTCATTTAACAAATACATGCAAATGACAGTTTTCTTCACATATGTTTGGGGTTTAAACGCGGCAGCCAAGGCATTCAGTGGTTTCTGTCTTTAAGCAGATGCTCTGACTTTGACCTTGAGTGGAGGATCTGTTCAGTCAAGTGAGACCGCTGAAGTGGTGTCCATTACAAACTGGTTCCTGAGAAGCTTCACTAATGACAACTCAGATGATTCTCCATGGAAATGATTCATCTGACAGGGAAATGCCTGAAGATGCTTTTGATCTGGACTGGTGGCTTCCAGCGTGTGGGCCGGGCCTCGTCCAGGCTGGTTAGAGCTGTTTTTGTTCTGTTTTTAACATTTATTTGAACAACAGACTTACGGAAAAGCAGTATTACTTCTGTGGTGAGGTCAGTAAAACCAAAAGTAAATCCGGCGTACGCTGCATCGGCAGAGGAGCTCGGCGGTTTGAACAAGAACACGCAGAATGAGGGTCTGTGTCCATGGCCCACTTAGAGTATGAAAACTGAAGCAGGTCAATAAGCTCGGAAAAAGAACCTGACGAGTTAACACAGATAAACCTGATGTGGGGATCTCACCCCGTTTCTGCCGTTTGATTCTTATATAACAGAGTGTGATATGTTACCTGTGCGTGTTAGAAAGATCCTCTGTCTCATTTTTAAAGGTCACGGGCTTTTGGTAAAAAATAGGTCTTAAAAATGTCCTGATCATGCGGCAAAACACCGAGACTCCGTTTGTTTCTGTCTGCTTAACGGCGACCTTCAGATCTGATCTCGCTCGTTCCCTTGTTGAGGTGTGATGAAGCGGACGATTTGTCGAAGCCGTCCTTTGCATCATTTCATGAGACAGCATTGATAATTTGAGACTTTCCAAATTAATTAGCACAGTAATAAAGTTTCTTGCTGACCAGTGGGGAATAAGAGCCTAATTAACCCATTTTCTGTATTAATGATGTGTTTTTATCAGACACATTCTAGTCCAAGGACTAATGGACTCATCGTATTTAAACTTTACAAAATAAGTAATTTTATCCGTACAAGCAGCCATGCAAGCAGCAGCCTGCGGAGAACTGCTAACGTTCTCCTGCGATCTGAGCGAGGAGAATACACTGGGAACATCTGTTTGCTCTGTCATGCCAGGAGGCAGGGGGCCAGTCTATTTGCTCTGCACCCCTTAATTTACCAGATGTCTACTGTAGGATTAGTTCGGTTTTACAAAGAGGCGCCGCGGCCCTCCAGCTGGGTCCCCAGAAAAGTCTACTTAAGGGAAAGTGACACTACCCAGTTAAAAGATGCGCTCGTCGCATATTCAGCTTCATTCTGTCAAGACGTATTTTGGGAAACTGACATGATGCAACAGTCACAAAGAGGAGAGAAAGTCAGTTTAATTGAAAGTAAAAAATAAAAAAATTGACATGGAAATGTTGCGGTGGTGATTTATTTTGATTAATTTTTAAAAGTTTTACATGTACGCTTTGCCTGCTTGAGCAATTTGTGTTTCCTCTGCTTTCAGACAGCAGCCAGCTGAACAATCTGGCTCACTCACCCACTCTGATAAGTCAGCCGTACCCGGCCGTGGGACCGATCACCAGCCCGTACGAGCAGCAGAACCCCGTGCCGGATCTCAACAAGTACACCTCACTCAAGGCTGTGGGTAAGACTTGGTTCACCGTTCAGAATTTCATCTGACAAACTCATGTAATCCATTACTTGAGCGTAAAGTCAGAATCTGTGATGAGCTTAAATAAACTGCAGCAGTTTATGTTGCACTTTAATAGCAACAATCTATTTTAAGTTCAAGGTAAGGAATTATATAAGATATCTGACTTTGAGACTTGATCAGACACACAAAAAAAAGAATGTTTACAGAATTTAGGACACCTGCTACAAACCAGCAGCAGTTCCTCTTTAAATAGAAATGTGGCTGTTTTGAATCTCTGTCAGATCTCCGGCTGACAGAAATCCTTGTAAGTTAATCCAAAGTCCATCAATCCCAAAGCAAGAGGGCGGCTGGAAGAGTATTTATAGAAGCAAGCTTGCTCTTCTTCTCTTGCACTAATTCTAGAAAGTCTGCAGTCGGTGCATGGACAACAAAAATCAGCCTCATGTTTGACACCCCTGGTCTACGGTCTTCACTGTATCCTAAAAAAATGAGTTTAGCTGAACTGAAATGAAAATACTGCTTTTGATCAACAATCTTGTTTGTGCTTGAACTCCTGATACCAGCTGAGCAAAACTTTGACTAAAACACGAATAAAGCGGCTTCAAAGCGAGGAGTGAAGGTAATATTTGCAGGTCTGAAACCGATGCTATTAGCCCTGTGAGAACTTAAGTCTTTTTTTAGATTCCACCTGAATCAATTAGCTGTGTTTGATGGAGCCGGCCAACAGAAGAGATGACAGCTATCAGCAGGCGTGTAGTTAATCCAATCACAGCTCACTCTCCCTCTCTCTCTCTCTCTCTCTCTCTATCTTTCTGTGATCAACACGAACAGACCGAGCTTCTCCACTGAAGTGGCGTCAAAATAACTGATCATTAGGGAAAAAAAAAAAAAAAAAAAATGGGAGCAAAAACCTCAGTAAATGAGCCCGGGGACAGGAGACAATCAGGAGTAATCAAAACACAAATAAGTGGGAGCGTGGGGAGGAAGAGATGCGACGACACCACGCATGCTGTGTCTGCAGTGCACGGGCCTCTGAAAGAGCTGATCACAACTACTACGATCCCACGCCTCTATTCCTGGACCAGGTGCAATTCGCAGCTCAGATATTGACTGCCTCTAATAAAGAGGCCACATTAAAGGTTATCTGAGAGATATTTCATTAGAAAAAAAGTCTGAAACCCAAAAGGGGGGGGGGGGGATGACAAAAGGTAATGCAGGAGCCGCGAGTGCTCTGGCTCGATTACTGCTCAAGTACAAAAATACTGTTTTCGCACATTGTCTGCACCTGATTAGGCACATAGAATCTCACCTCGGTGCTTATTATGAGCAAATTAGGGAAGATGATTATAGCGAGCAGGATGCCAAAAGACAGAACGCACCGTGCAGTGGTCCTCTGGCAAATATCAGAACCAAACCACACTCAGCACGTCAGACACAGAGAGCACCTGCATGTGTGTTTACCATATTTTAATTGGCGCAGATTTAATTTTAGACATGTAGGCACAGCGTGAAAACACCTTTGGAATAATGTGTGTGTGATATCAGCGACTCTACTCCTGATCATTAAATGTTTTCAGCATTTGGCAATATTTAAATAATTAGCTCACCATTCACTGATGATGTGCCGCTTTCCCATGAAGCCAACATCAACCTTCGAACTAACTTTTATTACATTTATAGATATTCACATGAATCTTGGCATCTGTCAAGCAATTTTATGATCAGCTGCTCCATGTTTTATTTTTAATTGCCATTTAATTGGTCTTTTTTAAGTTTCGTAAAATACGCCTTAAAAACCACCAGTATATATCATTTAAATTATTAAAACCAACACTGGCGTAAATATTCCAAAACTATTTAAAGCATTGATAATACACTTTGCAGAAGGAGACACATGAAGGGTTGGTATACTTTCTTGCAAATGTTTTCATGCATCACCTCTTTGTGGAAGTTAGCAAAGAAATATGACAATCAACATGGATGTGAATTTCTCTCTTCATTTCTGTGTGTTCAGTTTTTAGATTAAAGTTTGTAGTTGCTCAGCACGGCCAGAGATACAAGGAAACACTGAATGAGGAGAAAATAACAAAGGTCATCTTCTTCTTTCTTTGTGCGTTTGCTAGCTGAGAAAGCTAATGACAGCTTCCACAGCAGCCGGCGGCAACTTATGGAGATGGCGACCAAGGGAGGCCTTCCTATGGAGGGCATGGACATGGAGCCCGAGCTGAGTAATCCTTACAGCCCCCCCAGACAGCTGGCCGCCAAGCAGAACGGGCACAAGCACAAAAGCTCCAGGAGCCACAGCTCCCAGTCGCTGTGCTACAGCTCCAGCGCCGCCGCCAGCCCGGCCGTGCTCCGGTCCTGGGAGAGCAGGGAGACGCTGGGACTCCGGCAGAGCTACGGCCCAAAGAAACTCTGCATCGTGGAGCAGGAGCTGCACAACGCCCGCTACCTGCCTCCACAGCCGTACTTTGTCACCAACAGCAAGACGGAAGTGACCGTATGAGACGATGGAAAGTGACTGTAAGATGTGCGTTCGTGTAGGTAAGAAGCAGCATTTAGGAGGAGTTCTGAAGGTGATGTGAACCGTGACAGGACTCTTATCAATCACCAGGCCCCACAGGGGGACGGTGACGAATATGTTGTGTTTGGTATCCATCATTATTCACCGCAAATATTACAGAGATGAGATGTAACATAAAATATCGACACCTGCTGATGGGAAAAACTTATTTACCCAACAAGAACTGTTTGACTTGTGGTGGAATGGGTACTGATTTAGAAATGTGTGCCGAAACACACAAGCTGGTGTTAAAAGACAGTAAGAGTTCCAGTCAGTGCATCGCCTTTATCTTTACGTTCCTCCGGTCTGCATCGCGGTGCAGCTGTGAAACCCTCTAAAACATTACTGGCCTCTTCATCAACGCTGGAAAATCCATGTTGTGTGAGAAAAGTGCTCATTTTGCAGAAGAAACCTGTCAGATAAGTGGAACATAATCTGGTTTGTTTCCATTTTGGTGAAATTCATCAGCAGCATTTATCATTCTGTTCTTTCAAAATATAGAAGTCAAGTCTGTAAAAGTGTAACTGTTGACTTAAATCGAGTTAGGACCCACTGACCAGTCTGTTTCAATGGATTCTGTGAATGTAGTTTCTCATTTGAACGTGCGAGTAAAACTTCCAGAATTCAGGATCAAGTCACTCCCAACAAACACACCAGTCTCTGAAGCCCTCAGATCTGCATAAATGTAAACTGCAGCAGTTGACACATGCTTGATTATGTTTAACAGGTAATTAAGTCCCGTCAGAAAGAAAGCAAAACATTCTGTGAAGCAAAGTAACCTACTATCCATTAAAGACAGTATTATGAATGATTCAACCCGATGATCTGGAACATTCTGCAGAGAAATTAATCTAATTATTCTATTCTTTTATAAGATAAACACCTGATTTCATTAAAATTAGGGTGCACTTTGTCATTTTTACACTGTAATCCCAGCCAGCAAGTATAAAAAGATGCTCACGTCTGCCTGCACGTCTTACTCAAGCGGTTCATTATTTGAAGCAGCTCAGTCTGAATTCATGGCTGCTCCACTAGTGGGAAGTGGGAACTGCTGCTGCCAAGACTGACATTTACGTATTCTCAAGTTTGCATCTCACAGAATTCAATAAAAATGTATAACAAGGCCAATAACAACGCACACTGTTTGTATCATTGTTGATGAATCCACCGACTGTAGACCAAAAAGTTAGGCTTTTTTTCCCGATTGTACTACATATCTACTGACGCTGTTAATCAACTGTATCCACGATTATTCCACAGCCACGTGAGCTCTATCTGTGACGATTCACTGACACAAACAATGTGTATAGTCCCGATCACTGAGTGTTCTCGTTTTGTGAATGCTTCGTTTCCTCTTTGGAAACACTGGAATCATGGTTGTTATTCACAGCTGTTAAAACTGTAGCTGTTGAACAAAAAGATCAGACGTGGTATCACCAGTTCAATCAACCAGTGGAGTGACTTAACAATAGAAATATTCTTGCTATGACTTTCTAAGGCTACACTTTGTAAACATGACGCACCACATTCTTGTCCATATTCTTCACAATTACTCAGCATAGTGTTTACATATATTATTTATGCTGTAACATAAAAAAAAAACATAAAGTCCTGCAAAGAGTCTGTTTGTGTTAAACTATCTGTAACTGCAGTGAACTGTTTCATTGTAGTGTGTTTAATAGTTTGATTTTCCTGCTGATGACCACAATCCCACACTTTGAAAATTACAGTTTCACACATGCCACATAGAAGGTTTTTTTTTTTTTCATAAATCTTGTCCAAACATGTATTATTTGGCACCTCATGAGCATAACATGTTACTGGATATCATTTGAGTTGTGGCTACATCCACAACTGCGGTTTGTTTAACTGACTTACCTCTTTCTTTTGAAATACAGGAAAAAAAAACAAACCCTGATTGACGGCACACCCTGGAGTGCCGGCAGAAAAGCAACACAGAAACACAATCGTGGAAACATAGCTAGTGATTTCTAAAGAGGTAGTTGATCTCACAGTTTTGGTGCTCAGTAAGAAACGATCCCTGCAAAACAATACTGAATGGTCTTATAACGCCGCTCTGCAGTTTACCAGACTTTCTGTTCTCTGGCTGTAAAAAAATAAATGTCATCATACTGTTCTCATTAAAAGTATTTTTTAATAACTGCTTTGTTTCCAGAGTTGCTTGAACTTATAGCTTTATTAGTTTAATTTACTGTTTTGAATCTCAGTGAAAAAAAGATTGCTTCAAGTGGTTTGTTAGTTTTGCCTTTAAGAACAATTTTCCAGAGCAGAAAGTAACAAACCTTGGAGCAAATGTTTGATCACTTTGCTCAGCATTTACTGTATGTGGCTCAACTGCAGTCTTGTTGATCGTTGTCATTAATTTGCTCTTTTTTTCTGAAGAAAATCTAGAAAAACTAGAAGTGCAGTGAAAGGCCCTCAGTTCAGCTCATTATAAATCATCTGCATCAGTCTTTTTATTATTTTGCCTTATTTATTTTGGCCTTTATTCATCCAGGTAAGCTCAAAGAGACACACGCTCTGATTTTCTGTAGCCACTTGTTGAAACACTTGAGCACAAACGCAATTAATTTCACATAAAATGAGAGCCAGAATACCAGAAATGTGCAAGGGCATGTATCAAAAAGAGCAGCGGCATGACGTTCGCAATATATGTGTATTTTTTTTTTCAATGATTAAGAACAATCTCTTGTTTCACTGTGAAGTTTGGTGAAATAATCCCTGTATAACCAGAGGGCTGCAGGTTGGTGCAGGTCAAGAGTCTGTTGCTCAGCTCTCAATCTGAAGGGCCGGGAGGTCTCTCTTTGTTATGCCTTGCCTTTACACAAATTCTCACAAAGACTTGAAAAGTATCCCACAAGGCAGTGGCCGCCTCGGAATAGGTTTCGGACTTGACACATGCGGGTTGCCCCTGTTTACAGCCCGTATCGTCCATCAAAAAAGCTTTTAGCACACCTCAGGGACTGCTGTCATTTTCTTGAAAATGCCAGGAGACATTTTTATTAATTAGCAAATCATGTTTCCTACCGCCAGGGTGGCTCCCGCTGGAAATTCAATCAGCACAATAACCCAGATCAGTCAGACGGTGGGGCACGGCCGTGGACTGGTCTGTAAAGAAAAAACACACACACACAAAAAATCCTGCAGCAGCAACATAACAAGTGTTTTCTCTTTCATGAAACAACGGCAGGTTTGTACTCTTCACATAAACAAGTTAACCCGTTGGGGAAAATGAATTTCAGAAGCTGTTCGTTCGTATTAACACACTGACAAGTGCAGTGGAGGAATAAATTAGGTGTGAAAACGGGTTTTATTCAGAGAATTCCCTCGAGAGTTCACAACTACCTCATGCAATTCTCTTGTTTCTCACAGAAAATGTTGACAATGTTGAAAAAGCCTCTACTTCCACAGACGAGGAGCACAGCCAAGTCAAACTACATGTAGAATACAAATGAACAACTCTCAGAATATAACGCAGCACCTGTTTGTCTTGGATTTTGTAATAGAAACACTAACCAGAGGATGCTGATGTTCCAGGTGTCTTTTTTTCTACGCCCTGCATGCGCATTAAAGTTCCACCTTCTCCACCAACAGCAGGCGGACAAACTGCTGACTCAGCTCTTCCCGAACGCACCGGCTCAAGCTCGTAGCGTGACTTCTTCTGCAAACAAAAGACTCAATTATAAAAATGCAATTACGCCACGAACAGATTGTGTGAGGCGAGTCATTTGCGCTCCCACTGGCATGAGCAAGGATGAATTTTCAGGGGTGTATCGAACGTGTATCATTGTGCCAAACGTACGCCGAACACGTCTAATTAAATTGCTTCACAGTGCTGCGGCTGCAGGATTACTTTCACTGTATCATCGAATATGTCTCTTCAGTTTGAGACTCACATACGATTATTTAATGAACACAATCGGCAAAAAAGGGCCGTGCATTATAAATAGGAGCCCGGCGAGAGGCCTGAAATGACAAGCTGTCCACATTTCTTTGCCGCCGACATAAAGAAGTGGACAGGCTGTGGATCCTGCAACAGATGCAACGTGCATGAGCTAATGCTTATTCAAAAAAAAAAAAAACATGATATTCATCCCAATTTGAGTCATAATGCAAGATTATGAGAGACACTGCAGTGTTTTAGTGGAGGAACGCAGCTGTGGCATTAAAATAATAAAGCGTTTCATAAGCAGCAGTAATTGTCATATCAGTTATACCTGAAGGTCTGAGGTAATATAACAGTTTTTATTACATATATATACATTTATGGTTGAGTTTAAAAAGGCAGTGTGTAGGATTTAACTGTGAAGTTCAGGCAAATGACTAAATGTATTTCTAGTGTTTTTCCCAGCACATCAAGAACCTGCAGGTATTTACATAGTTGGTTCCTTTTCTACTGTATAAACATGAATAAGGCTCCTTATGTCAACATATAAAGTTGTATTGAAATTGTTGTGTTGAAATTTCAATTAAGCGGTTTTGGTTTTGCATTTAGGGCAGAAAGACAAGATAAATCTCATTTGCTGACTTTGTTTTGAAGGTTTGAAATTGTTGATTCACTTTCAGGGGAGTAAAACAGTTGCATTAGCTGATAACAGTGATGTGGCGGCCTGCTGGCCAGGAGTTTGATCCCCATGGCTTAAAATATTGCTGCTCTTTTTAAAAAATATCTGAGAAACACGAAGTATAATTATCAAAACATTGTGTCCCTTCTAATACGGGACATTTCTATGGGGATATGGTGAGATTTGAAAGAGCATCTAAAGCATAACAGATGTTTAATATTGACAGAACTGTTGTGCTCAGTGAAGCCAGAGCTTCAGATTAATCCCTCCTCCAACGACGGGAGAAGCAACACAGCCTTCATTATGGAAACAGCAACAAACAGCTTGGAGCAGAGGGTTTGTAAGAGGGACGAGCACACAGATTAGAACGGCGGAGCCGCTCTGAGACAAGCCTCCAGAGTCGAGACAACGCTGGCAACGGAAGGTCATCGTGTCGTTTCAGCTTTGATGAAGTTTATAGTCGAGCTCAGATGATGTTTCCAAGCCATATTTGACCACAACGTAAAACAGATATGCAGTATTCAGTATCGATCGCTTGACATTATATTCTAATCAAGTTAAGACTTTTAACTTCAATCTCTCCACTTCTCCTCGTCCTGATCCGTTTTCAGGGCACCGCTCTGATGCCTCCTGAAAAAAGATCGCCTCAACAGAAAGATTTAGAGGTCCACAGGGAACGCTGTGCTCCAGTCTGAAGGACAGTCTGAAGGAGGAGGGAGAAACCCTTCCCGCTCATATCTGGACGTGCGTGTGTGTGTGTGTGTGTGTGTGTGTGTGTGTGTGTGTGTGAAGCTCTTTTGGATGGTTTTTCTTTGTCGTTTTAGCCCACGCAGTAAAATGATCTTCACGTGATCCAGATGACGATGCGGTGAATGTACATTTCAAATTTTCGAAAATTTCAACCTAAATTTGAAATTAATTGATAATTTAAGATGCCAAGGCAGCTAAAGGCTTACTGCTATATTAGTGGCAGTTCATAGACAGCTGCCGCAGTCATCTCTGCATTATCCATAAGGACGGTTTTCTTTGATTTCCAACCTTTTTCTGCCCAAATTTAATTGTAGTAAAGTTTTACAAATGAACCTCACCATGCACACAGAATGCACATTAAAAGACGTGTGAGGTTAGCAGCTCCAACATTATCACTGTCACATGGTTGTGGAAGTAATAACAGCTGTTGAGGGATGAGGCAGCTATACAGACAAACTTTTTCACACTAAAGCATATGTGAGTCCTGTGCTACAGTACCTGTTTATAAGAAAGAACAATTAACTGTCTTTCCAATCCCAAGGGCTCAGTGTTCTGTTTTTATATACAGTATATATTATTGACCTACACTTCCAGCCACATTAACCCACTCTACGCCCTAATGTGGAGTAAAAGCCATGGGCTATAGGTTGATCTGGCTCCCGTTACATTTATCACCTTACAAAGACACATTTCCTGCTCAGGATGAACAAATAGGTCATAACTGGAGTGAGAGATGTTTTCAGACCCTGCCTACTGCCATCTGTGATCGTTTTCCTTCTTCATTACGACAAGAGCGCCTGTCACTCTCGATCTGACTCGGAACAATGCAGGGAAAACTGTCACCAAGATGATATAACGCATACAGAAGATAATGGAGGGGTGTTTCGCATCAGAATGCAAACGATAAATTCACTTTGAGAAGACAAAACATGAGCAGAACATCCAGAAAAGGAAGAAGAAAGTCCAGATGCTTGCAGAGATCAGGCAGAGGTGACTGTCCTCTGCACGATACCAAGTCAACGTGTGCAATGATAGGATTCTCAATAAGTTTAAATCCTTCAGTCGATTATTTCAATGTCTCTGTGCTTTCAAATGACGCCCCTAATTCACATGAGCTGTGACTATGTGTTTTCTTTCTACTGTATTTCTAACCCCCTGGATCAGTACAGTTACTACTGGTTATTTAGAGGATAGAAGAAGCAGTAGCTGTGTCCGACAAGACGTACAAATGAATTCATTTGCAATATTTTCAACTTTAAACAACATAAATAACCATTAACAATAAATAACAGATGCAACATATATTAGATGCATGAATTACTGAAAAGATAAGTCGGTTAGATGGAGAGCGTTTCCTTATTCAATCTTGTCTTAATTACAATTATTTACAGATCAGTAACAAAATGTGTAAAACAATACTGAACAATATCTCCTCACGATTACCACCGGCGATTAAACTCCAGTGCCACTCAGACGAGTGATTCGCTGCCAACATGAGAGTTGCAAAAAACAAACAAGAACTTAATGAACCAAAGAAAAAAACCCATCAAACCAGGGATGTCAAACAAGAGGCTCGTTTTAGTGTTTTTCTCTCATTGCAACAAGACAAAACAGTCATCGCTAATAAGATAACAGCAAAGAATGAAATGGAAAGATCCACATCCAATCTTTCAAGCTAAAGAAGGTGATTTCAATAAGCGGTGGTGATTTGCTCAGATCTCAGTCCTTGAAGCACCAGGAGCTGAGTTAGAGCACTTTGCTCTGCCTCTTCCCTCCTGGAAAGCGGAGCAGTGGCTGAGCTGCCGGTGGTATTATTAGCCCCTGCAGGGGTGTGAGGTGACACCAGAGTTCAGAACTGCATCGAACCACCCTCACCTTAATGGGTGGACGGCTCCAGAGACACTGTCTTATTTAAACAGCCTTTCTCCACGCAGACAAGCCACGCGCCTTTGTTCCCAGTCTGACTGCGCACCGGTGGATGGCAGTGTCGACTGAGCCACTTTTCATTCAGAATAAAGTCAAACTGGTGGATGTTTACAGGAAACTCTTTGGTTTTTTTTCTTTGCTGTTGAAGCTGTGTCTGCGACAGAAAAAAAGGGAAATAATGTTTTCACCCCCTCCTTTCTTTCTCAGATGTTCTGGCAGTGTCAGAGCAGCAGAGCAGAGAAATGAAGGTAATTCCTTTGGCTCCATTCCATGCATCACTTTACAACATATGAGATGCAACAGATGAGACCAACAGGAGGAGCCGACATTCTGCTCTTCCAGACGCTGCAGCGGCCCCAGAAGGGGGGCTGTGTTTCCCTGCATCGAGCCTCTGGAGACCAAAGCCTTTAGTTTCAGACATTCAACTGGCTTTTTATGCAATCAAGACTCAATTCAAACCGAACTAGTCTTTGTTTCAGAAATTCACACTATGGCATCGAAAAAAAGACTTAACCTGTTATAGTGAAGAATGTTTTAAATAGTTATTATTGCAGCCGTCATGGCTGTTATTGCACCTTTGTCCTTTTTTTCATTCAAATTTTTCATTTCATTTTAATTAAAACTACTTCAGTTGTAAAATATGTACTTAGAAACATTGTTAATTGTTTTACCCTACACTTATTTCTTTTTGTCATAGTTTCTAAAAAAAAAAACTGCGAAAGGATAAAATGACAGTGAAAAGGCTGAAGACTCCCTCCACAACACCTGTTTAACCTGAGTGAAGCTCTGGTTCCTGACACAGTCTTGTATATTTGTCAAAGCAACATGTTTTGTGGTTTCAAAGGTGAACCTGCAATCACAGTCAAAAAAAACAAAACAAACAAACAAAAAAAAAAAACAGAAAACAAACAGAGAAGGGCTAAAGTAATGTGTGAGTCACAAACATTAATTTGGTCTCTGACTAATTTAAAACCCAACCTGCCCACAATGGTTTTGTGTCACTCGGATGAGTGTTTCAAAGTATTTATAACCAGATGAACTGTTCATGATGACATTGTTTTATTAATATATCTGAGGTGACTGAGAAAAATCAAACAAGTTCACCCATCCATCCGTACTCCACTAATGAGGCAGAATCTCAACTCAAACCCAATGGACTTATGGAAAAGCGCTTATATAGCATGAATTTCTTTTGAACTCCATATGAGGACTTGCCTGGCGTATTTTTGCGGGGAACAAGGAAGAGCTTCGTCACTGTTCATCATGCCTCCATTCCATTCAGATTGACATCGTGCCTCGCAGGCCTGTTCTCGGCCTGCTGAGGAAGCACAAAAATCCATTCTGAATTATTTGAGAGAATTATCCTTTCAGAAGCGAGCAGTCACAAAATTTACAGCCACAGCAGCAGTCTCTGCCACTCACTATTAAGGCCCCCCCCCCCCCCCCCCCCCCCACTCAAGGAGCCAACAGCAACCGACAAACCTTTGTGTCTGGTTGAGTGCCTGGGAATGAGCCAATTAGAGGTGTTTGTCAGGGGGAGCAACAATCATGAAGCAACTCACCATGGCAGCCACTCTGCAAGGCCACTTTTATTTTTGACTGGAACAGTAGCAAAAAAAAAAAAAAACTGCAATGTTTTATTTATGAGTGTATGAAAAAAATACTTGATATCTGCCAAATTCCATTCCCACTACTGATAGAGTGCAGCATATGCAATATACAATAACACTGCAATGGGTTTAACATATCTATCCAATGTTACTGAAACAAACATAATGTTAAAATGATGTGTTTGTCATTCTGCTCGCACTCATCAGATTGTCGACTGAACTGTTTTTGGTCAGTCTTTTAGACTATTAGAAGTGTGTTTTTCTTCCCAAGGCTTCAGAACAAGATGTGACAACAGAGCAGCAGTGCTCTCTGCTGGCAAGAGACGTTGCAATTACACTTTAATCAACTTCTCCGGTTCCCAAGCAGAGGTCAAAAAACAAATCTGGGGTTTAAACACACATTAGGAATGTTGCAGTGGAGACACAACAAGATTTTATGTCATTAAAAGTGTACACAAAATTGTATTTCAGAACAAAAACAGTCAGATAAACATAAAAAAGCTACACAATCAGTACATACGTTTAGATTTTTCCCATTTTATAACTGCAATGAACACAGTTTCTTTTCAATTAACATCAATCTGTATGGACACACACACACAATTACAACAGATGATGCACAAAATTATAAGAAAAGCTTTAAAAAACAAGAAATATTGATTATTATCATAATAATAGTACTATTTAATTACTCCATATGATTGATAGGATAATAACTCGTAGCTTGAGGCAGGTGAACCTTATACTCACTAAAACAGCAGATCAGAGTTTGAGTCTCATCATTCCGGACTGAGATGCTGTATTTAACTTAAAATTTCTCCACAGTGTTATGAATGTGTGTTGGATAATATTATTTAGATATGGTTGCCCTTTAGAGCGTGACCAGTTCGTGGTTTCCGAAAAACCTAGATACCAAGTCAAAAAGTAAACACAAAGTTAGTCATTACAATCAGAGATGTGATTAGGGAATGGACCTCTGAAACCGGACTCATCTCACACTGTCCAGTGTGACTGAACGCGAATAAAGAGGTAATGTCCCAGGTTAGGAGGATTACTTTGATTTGTACCATTTTTAGAGTCAGTCACATGCAGTATACTGTGCACAAAAGTACAAAGGTTGTAGCACAAAAACTAAGTATTTACAGTATTTCGCTGTCAATATTTTCATTTTTGAGTGAGAAAGTGAAAAAACTGATGTCAAAATATTGAAACGACCAAGTGGTAGAAAAGGAAAATAAGAGTGGTTCAGAGAGATTAATTCAGTCAAGGGTCAAGAGCACTGGGTTCCTCTTATCTTGTTGCCACTGTATATCAGTTAAAATCTACAGTAAATGCACTCAGTGGCAGGACCCTGGCTTTAGTAAACACCCAAAGGCCGTTCCTGGTGACGCCTTCATACAGCTGAGTATTGAAAACATGTGAGCATTACAGAAATAACCTCGGTAAATTTATAAAAGATGGTCAGAATTTCAAATCTGTGTAATGACTAACTTACGAAAGCAACTATTTATCCAAATATCTGAATGAAGAACGGAAGTAGCAACTCATTGTCCCTGGAATTATCATTGGAATTACTGACATCGGCACTAGGAAACTTTAAGGGGGAACTCTGAGCAAATGTTCATGAAAATTTGAGAAGTTGCTTGGAAATGAATGGGTTAATAGGGCACATTCACTCAGTGGACTTAAAAAAAAAAGTGTTTGGGGGCTTGGCAGACTTTCTATTTGCATACAAACAATTGCACAAGGATCAGTCATTCAGTATTCCACAGCAGGACCACTGAGACCTAAGGTAAGAAACCCAATTCAGGGCTTTCAGCATTTCAATTCTACACTTCAAAGTTTTTTAAAAAAACAAAAACAAATTAATGCATGATGTTTTGCAAAGAGCTGCATGTTCTTCAGTGAACTGACAAAGCATCAATATCTTGGTGTCACTATTCATCCACAGCTGGGATGCAAACTGTAGTGCTGTTTGTGTTGTGGGGACTGGGGACATCACTGGTGTTGCCAGACCCGGAGCCAGCAACAGAGCAGGTGGCAGAAGAAGCCATTCCCTGTTCGAAGGGCTGCACCTGTCTCTACGATGACTACAGCCTGGAGCTCAACATGTACTGCAGCGCTCGCAACTTCACGCAAGTGCCGGCGGACATGCCAGCATCGACCCATTCTCTCTGGCTGGATGGAAACTTGTTCACCTCGCTTCCAGCTGCATCTTTTAGGGAGCTTACAAACCTGGATTTTTTGAACCTGCAGAATGGCCAGTTGACGACCCTTGACCCACAGGCCTTCAGAGGACTTAAGACACTTGCACACATCCACCTTGAGCGGAATCGCCTGCGCGTGCTGCCTGCTACAATTTTCCAGAATACACCAAACCTAGCTTCACTAAGTCTGCATAACAATCAGATCGGTCGCATCGAGGACAGACTCTTTGCCGGACTTTCACAAATGTGGCTTCTTAATCTGGGATGGAACTCAATTACGGTCTTACCTGAGGCAGTTTTTCAAGACCTGCAAGGCCTTCGAGAGCTGATTCTTGCAGGAAATCGACTCGCTTACTTACAGCTACAGCTTTTTCAAAATCTTGGTGAGCTTAAAGAGTTGGACCTGACGGGAAATTACCTCAAGGTGATCAAAGCCAATGTATTTGCGAAACTTACAAAGCTGCAAAAGCTTTACCTGGCCCAGAATCAAATTGTGACTGTGGTACCGAGAGCTTTCGTGGGCATGAAATCACTCAGATGGCTGGATCTGACAAACAACAAGCTGGCCTCTCTGCATGACGACACCTTCCTGGGCCTGCACAGTCTTCACGTACTGCGCCTGTCCAACAACTCCATCAATGCAATCAGGCCCAGAACTTTCCGTGATCTGCAATACTTGGAAGAACTGCAGCTCAGTCACAACAAGATTCAAACCCTGGGAGAGAGGATCTTTGAAGGGCTCGGCCATCTGGAGGTCCTGCAGCTAGAACACAATCAGGTGCAGGAGGCCCAAGTGGGCAGTTTCACGGGCCTCTCTCATGTTGCTGTCATCAACCTGTCAGGAAGCTGCTTCCTCAGTCTGCCAGACCAAATGTTCAATGGCCTGTCGAAGCTTCACAGCCTGCATCTGGACAGAGGTTGTCTAACAAGGATCACAGCTCAAGCCTTTACTGGGCTCTCTGGTCTCCGAAGGCTTTTCCTGCAACACAACAACATCTCTGTTGTGGAGCATCAGAGCTTTGCAGATCTAGCAGGTCTGCTGGGACTGGACCTGAGTTTCAACAAGCTGGAAGTTCTCACTAATGACGCACTCTCTGGCCTCACGAATGTGGAGTACTTGCTGTTGTCCAATAATGAATGTCAGCAGTTTTTGCAAAATGGAACAAAACAGTTACTTCCAAAGCTGCGCTACCTGGACATGCGAGCTAACGCCCTGACCAACATGGTCCCCGACTTCTCTGACACCATGGAAAAACTGTTGCTGTCTGGAAACCAATGGAAATGTGACTGCAGCTCCCTCCCACTCAGAAACTACAGCCTGAGGAATCCACAGGTGGTACCTCGGCGAGTCGAGACCCACGCCGAGGGTGAAGAACCCGACTCAACCATCACCATATACAACAACATCACATGCACCAGCCCAACACGTGTAGCCGGTCAAGACCTTCGGGATGTTGACAGTGAACATTTCCTAACCTGCTAGAGAGGACACATTAATTGGTACACAGAAAAAGGAACCTACAAAACTGCAGCCTACCGAATGCCAATTCTTCACCTCTGTTTTCAGCATCACAGTAATACTTCTGTGCGTGTTTCAGTTTCTTACTGAATATAATCTACTACCAAACAGATTCACAAAAAATTGTTTTTGTTTTTTTTTTTATCTTTGTGATAAACAATTCTGGGAACTTAAGGTTTAGCTTTGTGGAGTTGTGTAAATTGTACATGTAAACAGAAGAAGATTTTATGTGGTTTTGAACTAATCCATAGTGAATGATTTGTCAATATTGAACTAATAATAATAATCAAATCAAATTAGAGTGTAATCAACTGACAAGATGTGAGAGTTACTGTTTTTGTAGATTTGCTTGCTATAAGAAGATTTAATAAAAGCGGAGTCAATTGTGATGGCACTGCAGCTGTTTGTTTTGATTATATGTTTGAATTTATTATTTATATGTGCTTTCACCTGTTCTTCAACACATATGAATGGTTTAAAACAGGGGTGAAGGAGTGACTAACAAAGTCTAGTTCAGGAGCCACATATAGTCCAATTTTATCTTGAGTGGTCCATGCCTGTTTAATACTGCCATAATAACCTCTACACCTTTTCTTTGCTGTGGCATTGAGCACACGCGATGAAAAAGTCGATATTTTCATAAAACCAAACAATCACGACCAAAAATGACTGCAATCTCAACATGAAGTCAAATTTAATGATACCTTCTGGTGTAAATGCAGTGAAACATCATGCCTCTGAGGCTAGTTTGAGTGCAACAATCTTTCATGCCAGCATAATTGCTAGTCGGGTGTCAATGTTGTGTTGTGTCCACTACTCCAAAAAATGTAAAAAGGATTATTTTCTTTTAAATTTTCCCAATTTTCTTGACAGGCCGGACTGTCGCTTTTTGTGGGCTGTTTTGGCCAACAGGCCTCATGCTTGACACCCTTAATTTAACAATCTGTGCCAAAGGAATTACTGAAAAAAAGTAAAAAAGTAAAAAAAAAAGTAGTGCCGCATCGAAAATAGATACCTTAAAGTTTAAAAATGTACATTCACATCTTAAACAATAAGTGTATGTGTTAAAAAAACGCCTTTGCTCTCTATATTTTGATTTACGATATAAACTTACCTTTCACTCTCAACACTCATGCCAATGAAATATCTTTCAAAAGAAGGTAAATTTAGCAGTTGATATTATCAAGAAAATCCAGAGTTTTTAACAAAACCAATAAGTAGTAGCCTCAACTTACCTAAGTTATGACACCCACAAAACATAGCTTTTGTAGCTTGAGGTTAAAAGCTATTTCAAATGTTGTAGACTCTCCTTTCTTCAGAAAGACACGTGCAATAATAGGTCGCGTTGTTTCCTGCAGCACTTGAACGCATCACAGTTTGAAGCACACGTGCTGGGAGCTTCCCGTTGCCAGGAGCAACCGAGATTCATGAAGTCCTCACTTGCGGCACAGAAGCGATATAGTCTTCATTTTTTGGGTTAAAAAAATGACCTCTAACCCATTCTCTTTTCGGAATTCGATTTTGGAGAGCGTTAAACCTTTTCTACCAACCACTGATTTTAATTTCCCTTCGGTAAGTTGTTCTTTTTCTCGATTCTAATGTGGGCCAAACTTCCACTAACGGAGAAATGCGACGTTTATTTATCTTAGAGCATTTTATCTACTATTAAAATATATCAAATAACATGCCTTGTCTCTGCACACTGACGAAAACGAGATTGTCCCCATTTATGAGAGACCAGCAGGACTTTCATTGAATGTTCTTGAAGATCTTGACATCATTTCTGGGGAATTAAATGAACTAGAGGTCAGTGGCCTTTAGTTTGTGGATTGCTGTTATAAATCAACAAACACTCATACTAAACAACACTTTAGTTCATTGCACTTGTCCTATGGTAGTTTTCATGCATATTCACTTATATATTCTGTTTAGGTTTTACTGAAAAATCAGAACACTTCAGTAATGTAACAGTATTTTTACCTGAATTATCTCTATGTAGCCATTGACAACACTGAAAAAAAATACACAAAGGAAAGTCATTTGTTTCTAATGACACACCACATCCAACATGTACACTCATCTCATTGGGTTTTTCACATTTAGAGCATATTCTAAAGCATTTTAATAAATAAGGTGAAGAAACCTAATCAGTATGTTAAAATGATTCTGTGAATCTGTATATTTTGCTTATACCTCACAGAAAAAAACTGTGTCCTCTGTTATCTCTGTCTGTTTTGCCATTCAGGAGCTCGTGAAGCATCAATCCTCTGAAGAGATTTGCAAACAGTCAATTAATGATGATGAAACTTTAGAAAAGATCACTGCGTCTAATGTTGAGGTTGGTTATGCCGATCGGTAGCCATTTAGTGAAGCGCAGTGAAAACAAATTTCAAAGCAACTTTCTTTTTTAAATTCCTTTATTAAAGGGACCCACTTGTGAGAGCAATGTCATGGCACTGAATGGTGAAACCAAGCTGAATGTGGATGGCACACAAACAGATGAGGCCGTCCCTGTCCTCTCCTTTGCAGTGAGTTTGGAAATGTTGAAAGAGCACAGATGAAATGCAAGGAAATCTCCTCTTTTATCCAAACCCCAAACAAACCATTCTCAAACTCCAGAATGCCATCTCTCTTTGGAAATCATAGAATCTGATGAAAATAAGAGAAATATCTGTCGCTGTTTTTATAAACACAGCCTACCTTCAGGACCGACACGTTAGTAATCACTGCTTCTTGCATGTTTAGAAGCTCGATCAGTGGGATTTGGATGCCGTCCTTGAAAATGTCAAAAAGGACTGGACTTCCCACCAGCAGTACGCGTGGGCTGAGCCTGTAAAAATCCATCCAGGTAAATCGTTTTATTTCAAAGAGCTTAAATCTTGAATCTTACACTGCAGTTTGAATCTGATCTCCTTTATAGGTGGTGATGAAAAGTCCCAGGGGGACATAATGGAGAGATTAGTTGCTTTCTCTGAGAACCTCTGTGTTCCTAAACCTGAGAAAAGCACAAAGGTTATTAGGCAAGTACTTTTCTGGTTCAGGTATCGTGTCTAGAAATGTTATATATTCATATTAATCAGTTTGTTCTTGTAGAATTAAATACTATGAGAGACAAATCAGTGGAAAAAAAGGGAACCGAGCTGGACACTCACTACCAGGAATTTCCCACTGTTTACAGTGACTTCTGTTGCCCCGATTCCTCGATTGAGCCAGAAGGAACATCATCTGATAGTTTATCACCAGCCAGAAGCAGAACTCACCAGGAAACACTGCTCACTGAGGAACACAACACTGAAGTGCTCACTGGCCAGACCGGGTAAAATTAAAACTTACTGTTCAACACTGTTCAGCTAAAAACACAAAGCAGCAGCTGAATGGATTCCCTGTCTTACATTCTGCACTACCAGTCACCTGCAAGAATGCACAAAGAAGCAGACACTTCAGCGTAAAGAAAACAAAGAAATCCTCAAGCAACTGATCAAACGTCAACCAACAAAGTCTGTGAACCTGAAGCAGCCGGCTGCTGAGCAGACTGACGCTCTGTATCATTCTGTAAGTGCCACAAGTTTTTAACATCAAGCTGAAGCACCGATGCTCAGATTTATTGTGATTCTTTTCTCAGGAGGCGTCTCATTCAGAGTCTGTGAGTCCGCTCCCGGTAGATATCGAAAGCCAGGAGTGCATGTTGCTGACTGTCCACCTCTGCAGTCCTGGGATGGCTGGAAAAAGAGCTCATCGAAATAAAAAGCATTTGTGTCCAGCTGCAGACAAAGCGCACATCTACAACACTTTAGTGGCTTGGTTCTTATCTTTGGTGAGTCTCTTCTGATGTCTCCACATCGTCTGTTGTGTTTCTTCATGCCTGCTGTCAATTTCTCTTTGTTTTTCTGCTTTTAGACGGACTCAGCCAGTGGTCTAACTGATGGCCATGCAGGAGGAAAAGTCCCTTTCTGGGTTGCTGGACTTCAGCAGCAGTGGACGCAGGATGGACTGGCTTTACATGTTTTAGCTGTGGCCCATCGCTGTTCCACATCAAGGGTAAAGACAAACAAAAATACCCTCTGACATTGTTTGAACTTGATGCAGATGCTTATCTTATTGTTTTGGTTTTTTTTTTAGAAAAGAGACAAAGATGTCCATACACCTTTCTATAACCAAGTGTCGAGGTTCCTGTCTGTGACGTCTCTCCCAGTTATTGCAACCTGGCTACCTGCGCTGAAACCCCTGCTGGAGAAGCAGCATATTTCCTCACTCATCCACCTGCCGTCCTCCTGTTTGAATTGTTTTGTCTCTGCTACGTCCAACAGAGTGGTGGGTTGATGCAGAGAGGATGTTTTGGAAGCCCTCTGAAGATTTCGTCTTTTATCGCCTGGTGTTTTGACCCTGAGCTTCGTATTTCAGGTCATAGAGAAGACGTTTGGTGTCAGTCCCGGGTTTTACTGGCAGACCGTGGAAACTCAGGAACGTAGTTTCAAGGCAAGAGAAACTCTACAGGCGCTGCATACGGAGGTGTCGGTGTTTCTGGGGCGCGGCGGCTTCTTTAAGCGTCCTCTCTTAACGCACTACGCCCTGCACGCGGTGTTCGACGCCGGCCTCGATGTGTGCGGCCTCAGGCTGCTTTATCCACCGCTGGAGCTCCTGGGTGAAAGTGCCGGTGAGACATAACACCTGCCATCTGTTATTAGAGTTTTACCTGCTCCACATGGTTGGTTGGTTGTGTTGTACGCAGTGTTTTTTCTTCTCCAGTTAGCCAGAGAGATGTCGAGTCCTGTTCGGCCATCCTGGCTCTGGCTCTTCGAGGTCCTCGTGCGCTGCCTTTGGTGATGAATTTAACCAGCTTCCTGGATCTCCAGCTGTTCGAAACGGCACATCAAACTCCTACCGAACGCCTCGTCCTCTCCTCTCAGCTGACCAGTCAGGTCCACAGAGAGCTGTGCTTCTGGTTCTCAGGCAGAATATCAGGAAGCAGTGCGCAGAGTCTCGACCCGCAAATGGAGAGGTCTGAGATCGAATAAGGACTCATGTCAGTTTGTTTGTTGTTTCAAATGTGTTATATCAGTACTTTCTGATGTGTTTATAGAGTTCTATCATTAAGTGACAATGTGGAGGACACCCTGAGGGGTTCAGACATTTCCACATCCTTCCTGTGTGCCATAACTAAGGGTAATACATCACTTCATGGAGCTCGACTTTAATCTCTTTCAATTATATTTTTCTTTTACTGTCTTGACCTGAGCAGATTTAGTAATCCTCCCCTCTCCCCGGACAGCTGATGTCCTCCTCGTGGTGTCTCCTCTCGTGCCTCCGTGTTGCTACGGCCTCGTGTTGGCTGTTTGTGAGCGCAGAGGTTTCAGTCTGAGGGGGCTGCGAAGACTGCAGCTTCAGAGCAGCAGAGCTGCCGTCCTGGGACTCACCAAGCAGCAGGTACAGCGATCCTCCATCACAGTCAGTTCAGTCTGAGTCAAGTCAACTGTCAGGCGCTGATGAAGAAAAATGCTCTATACAGGTGGAATGTTTCCAACCCGTCTCCTGGTTGGAAACATTCGTCCCTCTAGTTTCTTCAAACCCTTCTCAGTTTTTATGTTTTGTATGTCTTTATGTGTCTGTGCCTCTTTGTTTTAGGCAGCGGTGTTCTGCAGTCCTCCTGGCGAGCTGAATGAGGAGCTGGAGCAGCCCTCTCTCAGCCTGATCTTACTGCTGAGGAAAGAAAATGTGCAGCGCCACAGCTTCAGCTTGCGATCAGGTTGAAGACATATATGGAGTTTTGACCACAGCATGAATTATCTCTTCAAACTGCATGAACGGTCTCCCCATTCCTCTAGATCCTGAGAATACACCTGTCTGATTGTTGTTATATTTCAGCTCTGATGAGAGAATTTAAAGCTCAAGAGCCACTGATCCAATATGAAGGTGTCTCCATAACAGACGTGAGCTTTTGTTTCCACACCGTTCTGTACAACAGTCACTTCGATCATATCTTTGGTAAGATATTTACTGAAAACAAAATGGAAGGAATGGCCGTGCGCCGTGTTGTTTGTGTTGTACGTGTGTTTTCTCGTCAGTCCGGAGTATGTGGGCAGTGCCACGTCCCTCCACTCTGATCCTGTCCAGTCAGGAACGTCCGCCCTGCTCCGGCACGGGGCAGCTGGTGGTTTTGACCCTGAGCGGGACGGACATGAGTCAAGGCCTGAGCCTCCTACGCACAGCGTTGGTAGAACGAGAACAAGGTCGGTGAATTGTCCGAAAGTCTAGTGTAACGTTTTCTGACAAATTAGAAAGCATTCATGGAAATTTTTAGCTTAATGTTTAATAAATACAGACGTTAGTGACTATTTCCTTGTAAACGGTGTTCTAGATGGTGAAGGACACACCGGACTGGAGCTGCTTGGCCTCAAATGGCTTCCTAGACTGACTCGGCTTCAAGCACAGGAAGTGAGCCCGTATGAGCTGGGAGAGGAGCTGAGCTCCAGCAGCGTGGAGACCCTGAGCTCGTCTCCTGCCCTCGTCTTCGCTCTGAGAGGAGATCACGCCTTTGCTTCACTGAGGAAGCTCCTCGCGCCAAATGACCCTCGTGACCTGAGCGTCCTGATGTCGCCCACGCCCCAAGTGGCCCTCCGACAGAGCTCCCTCTTCTTCTTCCAGCATGAGATGATTCCTGGTAGGGTTGCTGCATGCGAGACGCTCGGTGAGATTCCGACTCTGCTGCTGAAGCTTTGCTCTCCGTCCAGGTTTCCGGACGCTGCTGTCCGTGTGTCTGCTCACACCCAGAGTCTGGAATGGCGCCTTGGCTCAAACGCTCGCCAGACTCCAGCAGAGCGGCCTGACGGCGGTGGGCCTCCGGGTGGTGACCCCCCCTCCACCGCCTGCAGGAGGCGCTCCGAGCGCGTCCTCCCTCTGCTCTGTGGCTCTCTGCCTTCAGGGAGCTGAAGCTGTGAGGAGGCTGCTGGACGTCCTGGGCCAGGAGGACTCGTCTGTGTGGACGGCGTGTTACGGTACGACGCCGTCCCACCACATCCAGAGACGGTCGCTCTGTATCCTCCAGAATGTGTAAAATGTCACTGACTGCTGTCTGCAGGGTCAAAATCATATCGACAAGCGATTGAGGACGTGAAGAGGTTTTTCCCAGCGGGCCTGTGCTGCGCTGAGAGCAGCGTCATGAGACAGGAACAGGTAGAATCAATGTGAAAAACATGTCAGTTCAAGGGCCAGATAGATAGTAGATTTAATAACCTTTAAATTGAACTTTAATGTTTTTCTTTGTTGTGGCAAAATGTCCTGAAAATTGCTACAACCTCAACATAAAGCCGATTTTAATGATTTGGCCTGATGTTTGGCAGCCCATCAGTAGACACTTCCAAAGTACAGTTTTTGTCTGATAAAAAACTTTATTTTCTCAGATCCCCAGCTTGTGTTCAGACCCTCTGGCCTCTGTGGAGCATGAGCTGAAGCTGAAAGAAAACCGATCAAAGTCCACAGGAGGTGCGGGTTCCTTCTCAGGTTCCAACTCGATCATCTCAATGATTAATGTCACCTCAGATTCAAAACTGTTTCTTAATTTTCATTTTTTAAATCAGCACTTTCCCCTTTAAATGTTTTAATCATTCATAGATCTCTGTTGTAATAAGGCTCCAGGTTCCAGGTGACCTTTGTAAATCTTGCACAAAACAAATGTTCTGTTTGCTTGTTTGTTTGCAGCAGACACCCTGAAAATCAAGGCCCACTGGCAGACGACCTGCTTCCTTCTACCCTCAAATGCTCCAGCAGGCAGCGCAGTGGCCCAGCTGGAGGTGGTGGAGCGGCTGCTGGGGGAAGGGCGCCACCTGGTGGCGGGAAGGATGAGCGTCCTGGACCAGGAGCAGTGGAAATACATCACTGACACTCTGAGGTCAAAGTGAGCAGATAAGGTGAGGCTGGAATCTGTCTGCTTCATGAATGCACAACTGTTCAAACTGTGAAATCAGTCTGATTTGTTTCTCTTTTTCTGTGAAAGACTGTTTTTCACACGGCTCCTTGTCTCATCATGGCTCTCAGAGGAAAGAGGATTGTGGCCGACTTGAGGACGCTTCTCCAAAGGTAGACGGACATAGACTGTGTAGTATGATTTCAGTTTATTTGAAATAACTTTATTCCCACCTTAGTGTTTACAAGGAGAAGCCGGCGCTGGAAAAGGTGGGGGAAACCATGATCTACCCAGGAAGTCCAGAAGAGGTGAGAACATACGAACACAATAACTCAGATTTAAATAGGAACTTTTCCAAAGCAGAAAAGAAGATAAAACAAATCTAACTTGTACATGTTTCAAATGTAACTTTTAAAAATAACTCTACATTGTTTTTTGGGGGGGAAAAAATAATCACCAAACCAGTTTAATGTTGGTTGCATACTGTAAATGAAGCTTTCGTGGAATAAAGCTCTCAGACACATCAATTATTTATGAGACGTTCCATTCAGTCATATTGCAATTTCAACAATCCTAACATAAAGCCAATTTTATTGATACCTTCTGGTGCAAAATTGTATAGAAAAATACTTCTAAAAGAAATAAGGTGTAGGCCCACGGGCCTTGTGTTTGATCATGTTCTCACCTGCAGGCCCAACAGCTGATGAGCTTCCTGTTTGGCGCCTCCATTCCTCCATAGAGCCACCTGCATGTGAGCACTTCTTCCAAAGTGATTCAACATCTGCATTATTATTAATCTGTAATTTATGTTTCAAATTAAGTTAATTCTTATTACTTCTATAAATCTTTTTCCAACACAAGATGATGCAGTGTCTCATTTCTGGTTTTTTTTTTTTTTTTTTTTGGCAAAAGAAATCCATTGTCACACACTTCAGATGAAAAATTATTTTAATTCTCAAGATGATAAAAATAATTTTGTGAACTCTGTAAACCATTGCATAACTGTAGTGTAACAATTTAACAAGTGTTAACAAACTAGTAATACACTACAGTAAATATGCAGTACACAATCCTCAATATAGAAAAGAAACATCTAGTATTCTAAGACTTGCACCTGTTTTTTGTGTTCACAACACAAAAATATCAATATACCAACAGAATAAGTTCTACAATTATCAGTATAGAATTTCCTACATATCCATACAGCTTGTCACAAAATAAGGGACATATTATTTAATCTATAAATAATGTCTAAACCCATGAAATGCAGTTTCCTCAGATTGAACACATTCGCTATCAAATCAGTTTTTACCCTGAGAAAAAATACATTTCTGTCCATAGATTTTTCTCAATATGCTGACAAATAGAAACTTCAAAAAACTTGCATTTGTTTTAGTTCTATTAAATTTTATTGAATAGCAGTTCACAACTAGATGCTACATCATATTCAATTAACTGCGCTCCATAATATCCAGTGACCTATTCATTGAATATCTAAATTTTTTTTGAACAATACATTCAATATTTCAGGGCTTCAAATGTTAAAATAACATTTCTACTCGAAGTTCCTAAAGTACATGGAACAAAACTGGTTCCACATTCAGATTATTTACCTTCGACTTTGCACTAGTATTTCTTTTACTTAATTTGAACATCATCATATTCATATACATGTACAAGATTGCATAAATCTTCTGGCTCCATTTTCATAATGTTAAAAAACAAAAAAGAAGACACAACAACTAACAATAATGCAAAATAGATTATTCCAATGCAGAGCATAATGATACATCTATTACAGTTCATTTACAAGATTCTTCCCATTTGGTGCTTTTTTTTGTCTCTCTTCTCGTTTCCTTACAAACATGTGGGTTTTCTTGGTGCCAGACGACAAATTGAGAGGATGCCAGTTTTATTTTAGTGGCTGTAATTCTTGAAATGCATGGCAAATACAGACTGTGACGGATAATTCTCACTGGGTTTTTAAAAGTTGTTTTTTTTTTGTTTTTTTTTTTGCCTCGTGCTGTCTGAATGGTGAAGAGAATCTCATGAGACTGTTTGGTGGCCTGAACTCACAGGACATTTAGCAATCAACAATTGTGGTCCACAAAAAGATCGTAAGGCACTGGAATTTTGATTCTAATTCAATGGGTTTCTTTTTTTTTTCCTCCTTCTTCTCTTCAATCAGTCCACATTGTGTAATCATTAAAGGCACAGATGTACTTGGAAGTGTAGTTGGTCCGTTGAGAGATAAAATCGAACAAATAGAAATAAATACAGGCTGTGCTTACCAAGTGAGCGATTGATTCTTCTTCTTTTTTTTCTTTTTTTTAAATATATATGGAAAACTTGAATTGGGGGAAAAAATTCAAACTGAGCGCAAACAAATCAACTCAGTTGCGATTAAGTCTGTATCTGCCATTGATGCTTCACAATCATCTGTCCCATCGCAAACAAAAGCACCTTACAGTCACTGCAGGCATTTCAGAACAGTATACAACAACATATCTGTCGTTTTTCCAGATCGATACGCAAAAAAAAAAAAAAAAAAAACAATAATCATCAACTCAGAAAATGTACTTCAAAACAGTCCTGTAGTGAAGGTTTTATGGCCACTTCAGAAGCACAAGCGTCCTTCACTGGAGACAACGATTTAAAACCCACACTGAAACCGTGTGCTGGCCAGTATTGCACAATCTGCCATCAATGCCAATGTATACTTAACACAAAATCAAATGTACAACAAACACATTTTGTAAGGATCCGACCCATGCATTTTGATCATCGTGTATGAAAACCACTAGAACTGACTTTAGATAGAAAAAAAAAAAAAAAAAAAAAAGAAGATGCCATTAATTACTGTTAATGAAAATGATCTATTTTAAGGTACTAGGTGATTAACATCTTAAAACAAGAAAAAAAAAAAAAGAATCTTGATGAAATGTAGTAGAAAAAACAACAATACAGGTCTTTGGTAAAACTGCGAAAAATGGGCCTAAGTCCATTAATGTTGTAAGCAAAAAGCCACTGGCTTAGTCCTGCTGCTGACTCGCCGGAGAGGAAATAGACGTCCTTTTACTGAATGAAAAGTTCAAGCAAAAAAATCCATCCGGAAAACAGAATTCTTTGTTTCATTACTCAAACCCGCCGCCCCGCCGCTCTGATTTGTCACTTCTAAACTTCAGACAGAGCAAGCGTCTGGATTCTGTTCCCGGGTAAATTTTTCCCTTTTTTTTTGTTTGTTTATTAAAATACATATTTGGACAGCTACTAAAAACACCACTTTGGTTCATTTTTAGATTCTTTACAACTAGACATCATTAATTTCGTTAAGCTTCACAGGCGAAAACAAAAAACAAAAAAAAAAAACAAAAAAAAAACAAGACCAAAGAACCCTGTGAATTTAGCTGCACAGCACACTGCTATCCAGTGTACGAGGGGAAGGGGGAAGGAACCAAAAAAAAAAAAAAAAAAAAGGAATAAGAAGCCAACAAAAACACATTGAACCTTCAATCATTTCAAAATAAAAGCGGGACGATCTACAGTAGTACAGGCCTATGACATCATTCTACGTGATTTACAAAAGTACTGAAAACTTTGACTCGAAATGAATTTTACAAATGAAACGATTCAATCAAAGAAGTCATTAAGTTAAGATGCAGAAGACAGATTATTTCATAGTTTTTCGGAAAATCTGAGCTGTGGATGCACAACGAACATTCAAACATCTAAAATGTATAACAAGAAACTACATTAATACCTTTTTTTTTTTTCCAGTAGCAGCGAAGCTTGCATTAGTTATTAAGCCTTAACTACACTAAAATAAGTCAATACAAATATTCTGGCAGTGTGACACAGTGCGAACTTTTTTTTTTTCTCCTTTGTTTTTTTTTTTTTGTAGCTGGTTAACATATCGCATAACATGCAATACCAGAAGTGTTAAGCCTGCCTTTTATGCTGTAATATAATCACGACATTGCTAAAATACCATAACCTTTCCAGATATTGTTCCTCTGAGTTGCTTAAAATTGTCATTTTTGTGTGAATGTAAACAATGCATTTTCCCATATCCAGAAGTAGCAAAAAGGTGTACCTGGAGATACAAGATTTCTACTGAATTTAAAGCAAGAATAAAAAGGTTTTTTTTTTCCTCTTTTTTAACACAGTAGAAGGTCATCCGAAGCAGAAAATCCAGCCTACAAGGTAACTATGGAATTCTTCATTCACTGCAGAGTTGTGTTACAAGAAAACAAACTGAAAAAGCTTCTTTTTTTGTTGTTGTTGTTGTCAGTTTTTATACATTGCTATACAAATCCATGTGTCCTATGTTTTGCATACTCCCAAAACATTGAATTGAAAAAACCTAATTTCAAAACGACTGAAGCTGCACCAAAAGAGCACCACAACCAAGGAATGAGTGGGCGGGGCGGAGGAGGAGGAGGGGGAGGAGTCAGGACACAGGCACTGACAATCTTCAACTTCAATTATCGTTTGCAGAAATACTCAAATGGGATTTTGGCCAAATACACTGGCGTGTTGCTCGTTTATACACACACACACACACACACACATATATATAGAATCATATACATGTCGATGTACTTCTGCAAGGTAAATAATACATGTGTTTGCAGAGACCTGTGCACAAGCTCCGACTGCTTGTGTTTGCCGACGATTCTACGGGTAACCTTTCTGAACTAAGGCAAGGCACTTCAGAGTTAGAGGCCGATATGTTCTAGACAAGATCAAGAGGCTAGATTTCTACAAAAAAAAAAAAAAAAAGAATCATCATTTCAGGCTTTGAGCGAATACAATACATGCTTCTCTAATAGATAGGCTATAGACGTTTCTACAAAAAGAGAGAAAAGAACCCTAACTGATTGAATAATAGCCTTAACATGTAGCATGTGCCTTATTGATATTACAGCTGCTGGTTATGCCTAAAATGCAAGTTTAAATTTGCACTTATTTGATTGAAATTTTATAAATCTAACTATGAAAGTACAAACTATTAATTCTTTATTTATTTATTTTTTTCTCTCTATGAAATCTTAATATGTAGAACCATGCCAGGAAACATGAATTATTAAAGTTATGTTTCACAGTACACAAAAAAAAAGCTTCAGACATTAGCTTATGTAGAAAAAAAAAAAAGTATAAATCTTAAAAAAAAAGAAGAAAAAAGACACAAAAGAAAACCTACAAAGCAGCTTAAAGCAAATTTCTATACACCCTTTAGTAAAGTCCCAGGTCAACAAAGTGCTTTTTTTTTTTTTAATAAGAAATAATCTTCAGAAAAAGTTGGTCAAAATAATGATGCTTGACTGGAGTCACTGAGAAGTGATCGAAAATTGTTTTGTTGTTGTTGTTGTTGGGGGGTTTATTATTAAAATATGGGCTTTATTTAAAGAGGAACACTGGAGTTCGGCTGCGTTCGTTCACGTTGATCGATACTTCGGCCACAGAGTTTGAGTTTTAGATCAAATATCCTTCATAGTGTTGAAAATAAGAACGATTCTTAACGCCGTGGTTCTGTCCGCTGTTGAAGCTGATTGAAATACTGCAGCTGCACTCGTTTCCCCCCCGAACCCAAACAAACACCATGAACCCTCTCAATCATATCCGGTTTCCTGATTTGCTCCCAAAAGGCTCCCAAACATAATTCACCTTTGACCGTATTCCTCTTTAACTAAAGAAAAACACGTTTTGCTCATTTTATGTTTGAGATCATTCGATTCGAAACCATAACATTAAAATCACAGTGGAGGTTTGTTGAATTCTCTCTCTCTCTCTTTTTTTTTGTAGTGGTAACAGATTTAGTGAAAACCTTTTTAATGAGCTTTCACACACACATATCCTGCATCCTGGTCTGAGCAGATGCTGTTTTGTTTTTTTGTTTTTTTTTACTTTAAGTGCATGAAGTGGAGCGGCTGCCACCTCTGGGGGGGTAAAGGTTCATCTGGATGCAGTTCACAGTCTGAACATCTTAGTGTGCTGAGTGTTTGATGGGCTTACTGTAAGTGCATTGTGTTTAAACAGCGATGCTTGCTTGTTTTTTTTTTTTTTTTTTTTTTGGAAACCAAAACTTTATGCATTCATCTGGACCCTCGATTTCTGCTTTCATTTTGCATCATGGTTGAAGATGTGAGAACTTCAAGGTAATTTAATATTCTATACTGAGTGCATGGCTTTTATACAGAAAGCTATCTGGTTGCTTGATGTAAAATAGACATAAAATGAGCAAAAAAAAAAAAAAAAACCAATAGAAAAAGAAAAAAAAGACTAAATCCCCAGCAGAAAAATTATTTATAATTCTACTTACTGTTTCAGTCAAACATCATTTAATCCTAAAGTAACTTAATCACTGTATGAAATAGACATTGCCATTTTGAAAACTTAATATCTATTAGTAGTTTTTCAAAGGGCTAATCTTTAAATAGTACCTTGAGTAAATTGTACATCACCACTTCAGTATCTTGGTTCTACAGTAGGGACATTCTGTTTTACTAGGCGCACAGTTCTCACATAGTACATAATGTTGGCAAGGCTGCAGAACAATGCAACGATCATGCTTTTGGCAAACTATACATTTCTTTGACTGAAGCTGATATATTACCTGTTGGGGGGGAAAGAAAAGAACGGATGTCAGCCGCAAAACTCAGGACAATTCGGTTCATGCAGACTTTTCAAATGGGCATGCTGGGTGGGTGCGAGTGAGAGCCTGGTGAGCCGCCACAGACAGGCGCTACAAGTGAAATGCCGTGTGTGCTCTGGGCTTCCTTACCCCGTCTATAACGTCTAGGTCATTACGCAGCTGACTCTGGATGGAGTGGAGCTTCGACAGGGGGAGCTGGTCCAGCTCGCCGTAGCTACGTAGGAGGGGCGTCCCGGGGGTGCGGCAGAGCACGTCAAAGTCCCCCTGCAGCTCCTTCAGCTTGCGCTCGGTCTCCTCCCACTTCTGTTCCGCCAGTTGCCGCTCGGCCTCGGCCGATTTCGCCTGCTCCTTCGCCTCGTGGGCGTCTTTCTGGCAAGCTTCACAGGCCTGCAACCAAAACCAGTGTTGTGATTAAATTAAAAAAAAAAAAAAAAAAAAAAGCGAGAAACTTCAAAGAAGCCTGATATTCAAACAACCCTCCACACCCTGAATATGTCTGCTTTCAAAAGGTTTTCGGCTGAGGGCGGGACACTGACCTGTTTGACTTGGTGCCAGGCCTCCTCCCACTGCTTGATCTTCCGCTTGGCCTCGTCCAGCTCTCTGAAGAGGCGAGCCAGGTCGGCGCTGCTGGTGGTGGAGGTCAGGCTGCTGAAGACCGGAGACGGACTCGGCGAGAAGCTGCCGCTCACAAAGTCCCAGATGTTGTTGGCGCCTCCATTCAAACCTGGGAGAAACGAGGAACAACCATGAAGACGAGGAGTCGGAAAGAAACCGAATCGATCCCTCGTTTTATGAGATGACTGACTCACCCAGGGAGTTCTGGGAGGAGGAGGTGGGCGTTCCCAGGAGGCCGTGCTCCTGCTTCGCCAACAGGTTCGAAGGTTGATTTTGCTGAGACACGGTTCCGGACAGCAGGGACTGAGACAGGGACTGGGAGAGGGAGCTGAGCGGGGAGGTGGACAGCGACGACGAGGAGTTGAAGGACGACGACCGAGCCAGGGAGCCGGGAATGTTAACGGGAGCGGATCCGCCCAAGACTCTCTGACCTGAAGCAAGGGAGCGCAAGTGATGAATGCTTTGAAAACGCACAACCTGTGACGTAAAACTCCAGCTGCTTACTGGCTAGCCCCACGTGGCTGTCTTGCTCTTCGAGCTCCTTATCGAGAGATGCGACGTTGATGTCGCTGAAGTTCAGGTCCAGGGCGGATCCTGAAGGGAAACAAAACAAATCTGACTGACACATTGCAACAAGATCCGCCCCGGCGGTCGTCGGCTCTGCCCGTTCGCTGGCGGCCCGACGTGGACTCACCTATGACGGACTCCACGGTGTTGCTGCCCGGGTAGAAGGGAGTGGCTTTTGCATTCATGGTTGATAAGGTGGTGGGTGAGGAGCTGTCCGAGCCGATGCTCGAGGCCAAGCTCGACGTGATACTGGAGGTAAAGCTCGTAGCCAAAGGGTTCACCGAGGAAAATACAGTATTTTGTGTCTGCACAGAAAACACAACGTGGAGTTAAAAAAAAAATGAATAAATAAAACATGGAAAATACTAGAATAAATGAACAAAGTTACTAATTTAACCACCAACCTGTTTTTCTTGGTCCAACAATTTTTGATCCACCTGCCCTTTGTTTTTAATCTACAGGTGATCAAATAAGAGAGAGGTGGAAAAAAACTCAGTGAAAACTCTTCATGCAGACATCTTAGAATCAATTTAGACATCGATAGCAACAGCCTGAAATGTGTTTATCCATTAAACCAGACGGCGCTAACTGTGACTGCTGGAGACTCGAGATTTATGGCCTTATTTCAACCTGATGTGATGGAAAAATAAAAAGCTGCCGAGTGACATCCTGTTTGTCTTTTAAAGCTTCAGGAATTACTGCGGGCAAGAGTCACATTATACAGCCAGTGGGAGTCACGTTATTAAACTAAAGGAGTTAAATTAAACTTCAGAGGACTGTTCTCATGCGAACAGTGTTTGCTCATCAGAAGTGACTCATCAGAAAGTGCAAACATTAATTATAATTAATTCCAAAATTGGACTGTCAATATTTAGCAGTACCTCCAAAACAGTAACTACTTACTATTTTACATAGCTCTTGAGGTTTTTACAGCATATTGTAACTCAGTAACACAGTTTCACAAACATGGAACCAATGAAATGATAGAAAATCTATAAAATTCATGCAAAAATGACTCCGAGGATCAAATAAAATGAAATGGTAAATAATGAATGACAGACAAAGAACAAGAAGTCTAAATAAATGTGTTTTGAGTGTGTGTGTGTGTGTCTCTTTCTAAAGCTAAGAGAGAGCAGTCTGTGTACCTGATCCTCTCGTTCAAAGCCCGGAGCTTTGGGATAGTTAGACGTCAGAGACGAGACACTGGATGTGGTGGACTCTGAACATAAACTATGATTAGTTATGGATTTGGGCCTGCTGATGGATCCCACTGGGGATAACAAACTGTCGCTTCCTGAGCTGGGCGTTAAAGTCGAGCTATTAGAACATGAAACCTGAGAAAGAAAAGTGAACATGGTCTTAATGAAATGATGATCGACAAATAAACATAAACAAAGCAAACAAAAACCACAGAGACTGAATGGAGACTAACTGCATTCAAGGAACATCTTCTGAAGCTTTGTTCTAGCTCTTATTAAATGTAGAAATCAAATTAGAAAAAAAAGACATGGATTAAAAAAAAAAAAAAACAAAACAACAAAAACTGAAGCAAGGCAAACAACATGTCAACAAATGGATTTGAAGCAGTTGAAAATCCAGCAGCTGGTTTTGGATTTACATAAATGTCACAGTGAGAAAGCATTAAAAAACAAAAACAAACAAAAAAAAAAAAAACATACACTTCCTACTTGTCCATTGCTACTGGATGCGATGCTGGTGGAGTTTCCTCCACTGTTCCAGTCGGAGACCGGACACTCCGAATACTGCTGAGAGCCCAGCTGGGACTGCGAACTCGACTGTATCGCCGTGAGCAAAGAGCTCATGGTCTCTTCTGTCGACGGGATTCCTACAAGGATTGGAAGAATAGCACGGGAAAAAAAAAAATGATCAAAAGCATCCAGCAACAATAACCTTGACAGACCCGTGACGAAATCAACCAGCTGAGCAGAGTTAAAGAAATAAATGAGAAAATGCAGGAAAGTGCAGAAAAATGGATAAACAGACTTACTTTCTACATGTGCAAACGCACAAAACGGCCCTCTGGGACAGTATCCAGTTTGTCGCATATCATTGCATTTGGTAGATTTATAGATCTTAGATCAAGGAAAAGAAAAGAAAGTCAATGACATGGAATTTCAAGGAGACATTTAATAAAAGAAGCTACAGAGTCAAGAGTCAAGTCACGCGGTTAAAAAACTGCAAATGGATGAGATGGGAGACGTGAGTGTTCACTCACCTCCGGGTGAAACTGCTGCTCAGTGCGAGAGTGACAATACTGACAGCTGTCCCCACTGTCACACTTGGACGGCTCCCCCCACTCGTCCCCGTGCTTCACATTCGGGCATGGAGTTGACCTGCGTTCGCAACAATCAGGACTTTAAATCACGAGGCTCGTCACCTACGTGGATGACTTTTCAGAAGCAGGACTCACCTATACTTGAATTTCCGTGGATTTCTCCTTCGATCTCTGCTGTTGTGATAGTGGGGGCAGGCATAGCCTTGTCTGCATAGTCTTGGGGGCTTAGTACACTGATCTGTTTTGTAATTGGCTAAAACAAAGTTGGTATCTGCAAAAGGGAGCAGTCAATTATGGTTAACGTTCTTTAGTCTTTTTTAGAAAAGATAAAAAGTTTGCCGTTTGTTTAGCTTGGCATGTAATCAGCAGTATTTCCACCGGGACCCTCACCTTGCCACCGGGGGTCTTCTGTTAGAGTTTTCTCAATCATAGCTTGGCTGGCGAGCACACCAGGCTGCAAGTCAGGAATCCCTTCCCCAGACCCCAGCTGTCCATTCTGGAGGGCCTCTTGTGCTTGTATCTCTCTGTGCACAGGGAGGTAAATTAAATATTTCACACAGGAAGTACACAGAAAACTGAACTTTGCATTTTTAAAACACCTGAAAAAGTATCTGTTAATTCACATTAACTTATTACTTTCAATAAATTGCTGACTGATATAACTGAAGCAATCCTATCAAAAAATAAAGCAGCTTAATGCAATTCATTAACTATATACAAAGTGTCCACTGCTTATAAAAATGAACTGTCTGCTATTAGCTGACCTTATTCACTCTGTAACCTAATAAAGTGTGTTTATCCAGCATTTCCTGGTTCTTATTTTATCTGAACTACACAGAGCCAAGCCCCGAAACCCACAGAGCAAACAGCACAGCACTGAGATTCTGCCTGACCCATGTACGCATGTCTAAAACGGATGATTTAATTGTCGTGGAGCGTTGCAAAGGGGCCAGCATTTGCGTCGTCGGTCACCTGATATCATAGACCGGAGGTCGCAGATCATGTGGCCCGTGAGCAAAAGCACAGTGCAGGCCATTCTTCACACAATGCCCTCGAGCATCCGTCTCATGGATACAAGTGCCAGTCTTGTAATATCGTAGATGGTACTTGCGCTCTGTGTCACCAGTGGTCCGGTGTAAATAAGGACAGCTGAGGAAACAAGAGGACAGCATTTCAGTCTTTTCACAAAACAAGACCTCATTCACTTCAATAAGAATTTCTAAAAAAAAAAAAAAAAAAAAAAGGAGCATTGTTTTTAACTGTGTTGTCTTTCTGTGCTGTGAAGTACGACTGAAAGTTGCACTGCTTTACCAGAGTGTTTCACATGAAGCCACAGAGTTCATTAAAAAGCTACAGCGAGAGTCCGTTTAATAAAAAGTAGCGGGGTTTCATGCATTTTTTACAAAAGCGATTCTCTTGTGGATGCGGAGCCGACACAGTAGCAATGCCTGAAGAAATGCACGACCAATAAGCCTCTTGAATAAACCAAATTTCTCTTTCTTGAGTAGCAACAGTTGCTATAGCAACACATAAGGTCATACAAAAATAGCCTCCATTAGCAGAGGAGGAATTGTGAGGACTGCAGTTCATTTTTCAATAGTTGAATAGTTCCGTTTCCATCAAGCTTTCAATTAGACGCGCTGTCATTTTTAAATCCCTGACACATACGCAGGTTGTCGTCTATTGATACCAACTGCAGCGGTAAATGGGAATGCCACTGTCAGCCCCTCGGAGAATAACAGGTGCAGTCACCAGACAGTCAGTACCGTCAAGTTCACCCCGTATACAGCCTTCACGGTGTAAGCATACCTGCCCAATCAAACGTGTAACCAGAACTCTGAGTGTGTAACACATCTACAAAACGAACAAAGCAAACAGAAGTTACACTGGCCCCTAATACCCTTCATAACAACCGTCCAATCATGAACAAGATTCACCAGCATGTTATATATCCACACAGCAAAAATACTGAACATTGATGAATTTGTAGGTAAAAGCACCCACTCATTGTACGTTTTTCATCTCATTAACGCAAAGAAATACGTACTGAATCACTCACGTGACAGTTTATAAGGAAAGAGTGCAATTCAGTGTATTTACTTTGAGCTGAAAAAAAAGGGGGAAACAAACAGGATTTGATTTGCGCTGAACATGCTGAAGGCCACAATTACTTCTCAGTTTATGGAAACATACATCTAGTTATACCTTTCAAATCTGGGTGAAAAATACCCACAATTCACTCAGATGAACACCATCCACTTTCAGCAAGTCAAAGCACGATAAAATCATTGTATAATATACCCATGAGAAGTGAACAGCAGAGCATCAAACCTCTCACACACAGACACTCACAGATTTAGGATGTAGATTACTTTCCCTCCAAATCAATCACCCAACAGAAATACTTCAACTTCTGACACAAATTTCTTTACAGAGGTTTTTGTTTATATTGAAAACACTAAGACTTACAAAAAGTTTTTCGATAATGAAATGTGCCCATGTACACAAAAATAAACGTGTTTACAGATGTTGCGTGTAAAAAAGAGTTTGTCAGTCACCAAGTGCAGTGAAAAGTCATCATATTGCTTTATCAATGAAATTATGTCGATTTTAAAAGCCATCAAACAGTTTGTCCAGTCTTTCCAAAAGTCTGAGATGCTGCCTGAAGTGAAAATCCACAAACAAAACACAACAAGCTGATGATCATGGAGGGTTAAAGGCGATAATCCACTAAACAATTGAACTATGTGGAGTTCAGCTTTAAGGTTGACTCATGCTGCAGCTTCGGAGGTAAACAATGCAGACTTCACAGAGCCGTTCAGGAGTCTACAGGAATGCAGAGATTACATCTGGGACTCACTCGTCTCCATCGGGGCAGATGCCTGTGGTCTCGTCGTATTTGGTGCAGTAGACGTCCGGGCTGTAGTTAAAGGTCCCGTCTCTTCTTCTGATGGGTCGCCTTCGTCGCTGGTTGAGAAAATGCCAATGAAAGCACGTAAAGGGTCTGTGCTGCGTACACTTGTGCTGGAGGAACAACGGGCACTGCTCTGTCCTGAACTCCTTCAAGTATCTGGAACAACAAGAAAAGTAGTGCATCTACTGAGAAATGAGCCCCAAAACAAAAGAAAAAGTTCACCGCGGGTGTCGTGCTGCGCCGCCACAGCTCTGCAGCCATGCCATTTATTATTTTGGGTCACTAACGTTAGCTCGACATTCCCAAACAGCACTGCGCGGGATTTCGGGCGTAGCGGACGCTCGACGCTCGTGGACGTACGTCAATAAATGTGCGTAGCGGGAGAGGAACTCAAAATAAGGCCGAGCTATTTACAAGCAAAGACTGGTTAGCGAGTTCCTGGCTAGTCGTTTAGCACGCCGAGTTGACGGAATAATATTCAACAAATTGATCAAACCCGGCCGCCAACTCTTAGAAACAGTCGCAAAAGGCTCCGGTAGCGACCGCCCCGCCAATTTTAGCGCTTTTAGAACGTGCGTGTTTCCTGCCCTGGCGCAGGCGTCGTTAGCGTGCTGTTTGCTATGTAACGTTAGGTAGTCACAAAGCCAGGAAAAGCTCCATGTTTGTTAACGCACGCACAGCGGAGGAATGCTGCAAACTGCAGCCGCGCGGAGCCGCACGTCGCCGCGGAGCGTCCCGGGACGAGCCGCCCAGTAGTTTGCGCGCGGCGGCTTTACTCACGTATAGTGGGTAGGTTTCTCGGTTTGAGGAGACGCATTGGCCGCCGTTTTCGAAACCGACGGCATTTTCAGTCAAAACAATGAAGTGCGCATGCGCTCGGATCTGTTGCTCGCGTGCATGCACGTCCGCCTGCGTGCCAGCGCACTGCAGGCGCTAAGAGCGGCCGCGAGGGGGCGGTGCAACGACCACACACACACACACACACACACACACACACACACACACACACACACACACACCTCACACCATTTACAGCAGCATCCTCACTGTCTTGTCTTTTTACAGTGAATTGATGTTACAGTTTTTGATGTTACACGTTTTGAAAAATTAAAACACTCAACAGGTTTATTCAAAATGCATGAATCCCATTTTTTTCCACGGATGTTTTCTGTAATTGTGAAAACCTAGTGTGTTACGTAACCCTCAAAACTGGAAAGTTTGACACACAGCACTCTTTAATGTCCATCACTGTTCCCTTGTATGCAAATTACATTATTCATTTATCAATTCTGTGAATTCTGGTATATTTACAATCACTACCAACATTATCATGATATAATGCTCAATACTGTCATGTTATTATCTTTTTTTTTTAGTTGTTGTTACTGTTGTTATTGTTTTTAATACTTACTATTTTTCTCAATGTAAATTTCCCCATTGTGGAACAAATCAAGTATTATCTTATGTTATCTTATCTGATATAACTTACAAATTTCAATTCTATTCAAAATATATATTAAAATAAACTGTTTCCTTTTATTTTTAAGTTTAAGATTTTCTCTTAATAATGTATGGACTAAAAGCATGTGAATCATCCTCCCTTTAATCAGTCTTGTACTGTTTAATCTAACTCAGAGTTGCAGGATTCTGCAGCTGATCCAAGGTGACAATAGGCACAGTGCATCTGGACAGGTCACTCGCCCGTGACAGGGACACAAACAACCAACCACACACACACACACACGTTCACACCTAAGGGCAAATTAGAGTGCTTTCACACTATATTAGTCCCGGGATTCAGTGTGATTTGGCGACACTGCAGTAAACTTTCACATCGTCCATTGGTTGGGTTCACTTTTGTACTGTACATTGAAAGTGGATTAGTCTGCTCCGACAAGGTCATGCAGCTGCTCAAACAAACACTAACTAGGGATTTGAAAAAAAAAAAAAGTATGAGGAAGAAGAGAATGTGCTTCATAATGAAAAAGGAAATCCATCCAGAACATCGTGTTATACACACACACACACACACACACACACACACACACCCAAAAATACAACAAACAAACAATGAAGCAATTTAAACATGTCGTTGTTCTAATAGGAGATTATGAGGTACAGTCAGCTCATCCTGGACTCAGACTGAGTTTATTCTAATAGGAGAGTAGTAACCACTGCACCATTGCACAGCCCTTTCATCATCATTGAAATGGCATTTTCTCTTGTTTACAAAGTAAAGTAATGTGAAGGAGTCTCAATCGGAGCGCAACAGGTGGCGCCTGTTGAAAATTATTCCGTCCTCATTTTTGCAGTTAAATGGTGCCAAAAGTTTTGAGTAAACAACTGAAGAATTGACGTACGCACCCACAATGTGCGACATCTCAGCTTTAGTCCTACATATGCTGCCTTTTTCATAGCTTTCCTCATGAAGAAACACATTTTTTATATATATAGTATAAGATATAAGTAATATATTGCATTATGTAGAATATCCATCGGCTTTATTAAAAGAGAACTCAGAATAATTCTCAAAGTTGGACACAGATTTCACACTTTTGGGCTAATTTAAAAGGTTATATTTATGAGAGCATCTCTGATTGTGCTACATTTATATTTGAGGATATCTGAGGCGTGGGAGGGCTGTGAAATGTGTGACATTTTACTTGCGGGGGACTTGTGGTCATGCTCAAGTTGGTCACGTTTGTAGTTTTCTTCGTGTGAATTGATGTCAACTTAGTTTGTACTGTGTCTTGTAAAATACAGCAAAAGAATCCCAGTTCATTTAAACTGTATACTAAGTCATACTGTGCAGAATTTGGGTTACATGAATGAATTCACAGAGGGTCCCTCCTATTTTACAAAATCCTGTAACGAGGTCCAGTGGGAATGATGAAGTAGGTTAGAATAATGTAAAATACAGTATGTAATATCAGCTCGTTAGACTGCATGTGGAAATGTTTTTTTGGTTTGTTTACAGTTGTAATGCTTCAGTTGTTCCCTCTTCGATGAAGCTGCTTCTGTTGACTCCATCCACAAACAGCAATACTTTCATTTTCCAATGATTTAACCATGAGTTGTTTGATTTTTGCGATCATTGCTGAAGCACTTGGACCTCCACTCCCTCTAATCCTGTCTCTGGGAGGCTAATCTGCTCTGTACCACTCTCCCTTTTTTTTTTTTTTTTTTTTTTTTTTTTTTCCTGTAAAGGATTTTAATGTACAAATGCAATTATACGTCCAGTCCATTATTCAGCTGCTGAGGTCCACCGAGTGCACTGCCTTATAATTATCCATAAGGCCCGGACAATCCAGTTGTAATTACTTTGACACGCTCCACCCACACACAGCTTACAGTGAGATGATGTCCAACACCTTCCTCACATTAGGCAAAGATTTCATTTGAGGACGCTCACATCTTTTCTGGCTTTCTTTCTTTCTTTGATATTTTAATGCACTCTGTCACTTCGTAGTTTGTTTTAGTGTTTTTTAAAGAAAACATAGCAAAAACACCATGGGAGAAATGAGCTTTTCAGCTGTATTGAAATTGTTGGAAACAGCCTAAACCTGTTAGAAAGTTTTTCCTTGTGTAGATTGCAGGAAGTTTTCATCTGATCACTGTTTTGCACACATAATTACAGACACAACTTATGTATTATTAGGAATTATGTATCCTTTGTGTTCGGTTTAGTCATTTCAGTTAATATTTCTTTTTTTTTTTTTTGCTCCGACAGTTAACGTTGCATTCGGCATCATCTAGAGGAAGCGGTGAATGTAAGCAACGGGGGGAAAGTCACACCCGTTTTCCTTTTGTGACGTCAGTCACCACAAACCTTTAACCTTGCTCAGTAGGCTCAGCTGTTCACACAGTTCACTGTCAGGCTCTTCTCACAGTATCTCAGCAGTGTGTGTGTGTGTGTGTGTGTGTGTGTGTGTGTGTGTGTGTACATGTGTGCAGATGTGTATGGGTAATGTAAAGATGTCCTGGGCTTCTCCTCCGGGGACTGGACATGGAGGGTCTCGGCTCTGGAGTCGAGGTGTCGCTTGTTTATATCAATGAACTTGACAGCTCTCATTGCATTATTACTGGCGCGTCTTCCTGTTTTCGTGCGGCGTGACGTCCTGACATCGACTGCGCTCGGTGCAGAGAACATTAAACAGCCTTCACACACGCCAAAGTGCGTGTTGCATATGAATCGTACAAGCTGTACCTACTTGAAGCCACTGCCATCGTCCCAGTGCGATGCAAACGTCTTCAGCATCGGGAACCACAACCAGCTCTGTATTTTTTTGCACAGCTCTAATAAACAATCACTGAAATAATCCCCAGCACTGCTTTCCCAGGCTGCTTGGACTGTTACAGCTGGAATAACAGTTTGTGTTTTTTTTTTTCCCAGTCACGCCATTATCTCGGGCTGCCTCATGCACAAACAACCACCGCAGGCTGGCAATACACAGAGTCTATGTACTGATGCACGGCCGTCAGCCTCAGTGTGACGGTGATTCTGGTTCTGGTTTCATCCATCCGGCAGAGAGGGTCCATGTTTTCAGCAAAAGAAACTCATTCTGCATGATGGCCTGCAAGAAAAGTTTAGTGCACAACAGATGACTGCAACCTGGGGGATGTGTGCAGAAATGAATGAAAGAGTTGAGCTAAAAGATCCATTTCTGACATCCGGTGACGCTCATCTCTGTTTAACATATTTGTTGGATAACAACAGCTTCACGGTGTTGCCGCTGAAGGATGTGTTTACTCAGTCTTGTACCCTTCTGGCAAAACAACACCTGCCTCTTTGCCGAACCATCAGGCTAACAGCAGCTGACAAGTGGGATAATAACTCAGTGGATCGCAGTCATCTAAGAAATGAGCCGTCATTCTCTCTTACAGCTTGAGGACAAACACAGATGGATTTTGGAGATTAATGCCATTAAACTGGATTTTTTGTATTTTCTTTGACCCTGTTCAAAGTGATCAGATTCTAATGTTTGAAGAACAGGTTCGATATGATGGACTGACATGGATATGATTTGTCTTTTTTTTTTTTTTTTTTTTGTGGGGGACTTATTTCTTAATGAAAATATTTGTTTTCACAATGTAGTTACTATGGTTTTTTAAATATTCTGTATAATATTTGTTCAGAAGTTTTATACCTGATATCGTCGGAGCACTTTTGGAATTGATCTGTTTCAGATTGTATAGGGTTAGAGAGTGCAGCAGTTCTGCTGTTGCGTTATGAGGGTTTTGTAATTCTTATTACCGCATCACAATCTTCACTCTGACTTTCCAAAGTACCGTAAAACTACACATTATCTTAGAAATTATAGGATCATACATACTGTATTACTGTGATTTCCCACTGTAGTACAATGCTTACTGTGATTTTCCACAGCACTGTGAGGATTACTGTGATTTTTTTAATGGTATTGACTGGTATATTTTTCCAGTAGTACAATATTGACTAGGAATTTCCATAGTAGTGCAATTTTTTTTACAAAGACTTTAAACAGTATCACTCTACACTGTTTTTTTTTTCACAGTAATACAAATATTACACACATACACACACACATCAGACCACTAGGTAAACCTTTTCAGCAGCAGTTCCAACCCCTCGTGATAGTATATGGTGTGTATTTCAGTTTCAAGTGCTGAGGTTTCGCTTGTCAATACTAATTCATTAAAACATTTAAGGTATGGGGGGGAAAAAAACACACCTAATGAAAACAAAAATACAGATAAACATGAAAATAGCTTTTATGTACTGTATGTGCATTTTTTTTTATCTACAAAAAAAAAGATACATAAGTCACTTTCATCCATCTGTGGGCGTACATTCTGGGTGCTTTGGTATTTCTTCTTTTTTGTTCAGGGAGTGAGTGAGTTAACTGAGACGCCGGCACAACTACTGTATACGACAAAGCCAAATAACAGTTGAGGGAAACTGATATATAACTCTGACATGAAGAAGAAGTCTGTGGAGTCCGCTTTGTGACGATTGTCTCTGTTGCAGCAGTCACACCTCCGACACCTCGCTCCTGACCGGGAGGCGCAGATCCAGGCCGTGGTGGCAGAAGCGGTTCACCACCGACCAGCTGGCCTTCTGCTTGATGAACAGACGCAGCTTGTCCCTGAAGGTCTCCCCCAGGAAGCTGTAGATGATGGGGTTGAGGCAGCTGTTGGAGAACGCCGCCAGGTTCACGATGTGGCCGGCCAGCGGGTAGTCGTGCCACAGGGTGGTGGCGGTCCTCTGCGCCGGGTCGGCGGTGCCCTGCAGCAGCTGGATGCTGATGAAGACGTTCTCCGGCAGCCAGCAGATGAAGAACACCAGGACCACCACCACGATCATGCGCAGCGCCTTCTGCCGGCGCGGCCACAGGCCCCGGTGCTTCTGGGACCTCACCAGGATTCGGCCGATCAGGGAGTAGCACAGACCGATGATGGAAAAGGGCACCAGAAAGCCAATGGTGACCTCCAGCCACTGGATCTCGAAGACGTTGGCGAAGCAGAAGTGCAGCTCTCCCCTGTGCTGCGTCTGCACGATGGTGAAGGGCAGGAGGGTGGCCAAGATGGACGCCATCCAGATGAGGCCGCAGCTGAGCTTGGCGTGCTGCATCGTCCTCAGGGGGCTGCTGCTGATGGAGTTGGCCAGGGCGACGTATCGGTCGAAGCTCATCCACGTGAGGAAGAAGATGCTGCTGTACATGTTGACCTGCAGGAACAGAGACATGAAGGTGCACAGGACGGCGTAGTCGTAATACTTCTCGTTGAGATTGAAGACCTCGATGAGCGAGTCGGCCACCAGGATGAGGTCGGCGATGGCCAGGTTGACAAAGTAGAGGTCGGGGATGGTCATCTTCTCTCTGTGGTTCAGGTTCACCACCAAGATCAAGATATTCCCGATAAATCCGATGGGGAAGAGGAGGATGGTGTAGAGACAGGACAGGAAGAGGCCGATGACGTACGACTGGTACTTTTCAGAGTTTTCACTCAATTCAGTGGTGTTGAAGTCATGTGAAGTGTTCATTTGCTCCGTGCTGTTGACGTAAATCCAGACTGAAGAGGCTGTCTGCGGTTCCATGCTGGCTGCGCTCGGCCCGTCTCAGATCTGAAGCCACATGCAAATCACCTGTGGCTCCTACATTATGAGCCTCTCTCAGTTCCCAGCTTCCCTCCTTGAAAAGCTGAATCATCAGGCGAACGGAGTCAAACATTTAAAGCTCGTTTGAACCCATGATGACATCAAGTTTCATCGACTAATAAATTCTTGATGCAAAACAGAGGTACTTCCATGACTCGAGGTGGCCTTTGGCGGGGATAACTCAGATCATTCAGACGGACCGAACGGAGATCCTGAGATTAGAGGGCGGAATTCTTCCTCCTCTTGTGAGTCGTCCGGTTCGAGTGCCGCTTTGTCCCTCTAAATCCACACGTATCTTTATTCAGCGAGCCCCGGCCTGTGACGCTATTGCTGTGACACCTGATCTTTGGGGCAGAAGGAAGAAAAAAAAATGACAACATGAAGTATAATTAGACACAAACACTTGTAAACAACAACTATGGATCTAGAAATGGCTCAATCTTCACAGAAAGGGTCAATTAAGATGATGCACGCAAAATATAACCTCACGTTGTTGAGATGTGAAATAAATGGCAGAGAACTTTGTCAGCGCATTAACATTCAGGCTCCCCACTTAAACAGATGCATTGAAATCCTCCTTTAACATCCTCCGCCAATCCAAGCACACCCAAACCAGGCTTCATGATTATTAATACAGGAGATGAAAAAGAAATATTTTCCATTAAGATTTGATGAATCCGTGCTTTGATTGCACATTGAGCGTATTTACCGCAAAATTCAGTTTTCACAGTCCTCATCCCTCTGATCCTACGTCTCAGACTTACCCTGACAGGAACAGTATTTTCTGTTTGGCAAACGTGACCTTTAGCAAATATCCACAGACCTCTGGGCTTTATTTCCACCAGAGGAAACTTTCTGCAATATTAATGCACTCTTATTAAAAGTACTCTTCACAGCAGTAGTTCAGGATGTGCACTGAGAAGCAGAACAGGCGAAATATAGAAATCCGCTAGAAATTATTCAGAACAAAACATCCCAGTTTTTACAGTCTTCATTTAAGGACTTCTACTCTTCAAAACAAATATCCAAAAAAAACAACCTATAATTTTCTAATTTTCTTTTCAGATATAATAACAGAGTTACATTTTGGGACCCAGCTCAGTTTCTCTCTCTTTATTCTGTGCTGATTTGGATCAGAACATAAGAACTCTCAATTAGAAACATCACTCAAGCTCAAACAGACATAATAGACCGAGATTTACTGCTTTATTACATAATACCAAACAATTGCCCTTGAATTCACTAAACAGGGAGGAAAGGCCTGATTTTCAATTCTGAACATCAAGCAGACATCACATTGATTATGAATTAATGACTGGATGAAGTACAGTTAGTGCATCACTCACTTTTTTCCTGCTCCTTATGACTGTAACATTAAGCATCAACAAGATCGATGCAGAAATACATAAACAGAAGTAAAGATGGAGTAAAAGCAAACACTTACTTTAAATTTGAGCTTTATTGCTTCTCCACGCTTGTCCAGTGCAGAAGTCAGAGAGCCAGAGGTCTGTAAATCCCATGTCCGGGCTTCTCTTCTGCACCACCTGCTGTTTGGCCCAACCCTGTCTGGAGATGAGAGGAGGGCGGGCGAGACGGGGAGGCAAGGGATGATCTGCCACTCACGGTTTGTCATCATGCTTCGCCAGATCCTCTGCCCCCTTTTGTTTGTGCTTCTGGAGGCTTGGAAAAACATCTGCTTACAGATACAGGAAGTCGACTGACTTCTTAAGCGATACAGACAGCACTTGTATTTTTTTTTTTTTTCTTTGCTGTATTTGTTCACCTGGGTTCTTCAGCTACTGGGCTCCAGGGCCATGTAAACACGCCGCTCATGACTGTGATTTTCCATTCGTCTGATTTCTAAACACAACAGAATTCCCTCATTTTAATGCTTTTGCCAATACATTGGGCAAACGCTCACAAATCCGTGAGCTCTCACTCTCAATACGGCAGAGGCAGAGCAGGCCTTTTGCTCCTGGGTAAGGAGTAACATTAACATAATTTGCACTAATTTATGTGTCCAAACTGCAACTATGGAGACCTGCTTGATGTGGTCTTGGCGGGTGCAGTGCTTCTCTGACGGCCTCAGTGGATTAACTACAGATGCCTGCAATAATCACAGACGTACAAACGCCATCTGCTGCGGTGCACCTTCATGTATTGATACTCGGCAGACGTTACAATAGAGCATAGCTGCAAATCACATCATGTGAGATTTCAGCAATCTGCAAGCAGTCTATGACAAATAGCAAATGCAAAATAAATATGGAGCAGCAGGTCAGCAGGAGCAGGACCGGGTCGGTACAGCAGCTGGTGGTGCTGTTTTCACAGAACAGCTTCAGGAGGATTTAGCATGTGGAAGACGGTCGAGGCAGTCGTTTAGAAAAAGGAAAGAGGAGGCCGGAGTGCCTGAGAGGTCATACAGCCAGGCAGATTTGTGAGATTTCCTCCCCGCTACCTGAAATCTCACTTATTCAGTCTGCATGACTTCACACAGATAAGGGGAGAGAAGGGATGTCGTGACCAGTCTGGTGGAAAGGTGTTGAAGACTAAAGACAGGGGAGGAGAGGCGAGAGCGAGAGAGAGTCGGGAGAGTAAAATGAGATCTGGTTAATGAAGTGACTTTTCTTCTGTATTTGGGAGAAAAGAAACAGATATCAGAGTTATATTACATGCAGAAACTGCTTCAGAGTGAACTATCACACCTGGTAAGTTTGTTTTATCTAAAGACAATTTGATGAAAGAATTCCTTCAGATTATGAAGCGGATCTAAGGTACATAAACTGTGAGGATTATTTATTTTGCGAAGATTACGGTATGCAGAACTGAAGATGAGTGAAAGGATGAATGGATGAGTCTAGTTTTATAACTAAAAATCCACAAAATCTGCTCGCCATGGCTGAAATTACATGAGATGTGGAAATAATGATACAAGAAAAAACTAAAATGTGTTGCAAGCAAAACATTTCCACGGATCCTTTCTGCTCCACGTCTTTCTGCAGGCAGTTCTAGAGTCTGCAGCCCTCCAGTCTGGCCTCTCTCTCCCTCTCTTGGCCTCCTCATGATCTCCATGACATTGGATTCACACATGGAGCTTGAGTTTCTCTCTTTTGTGAGACTTTTAATAAACTGCAAGTGGTCGAAGTGGATGCACTTCCCCATCACGTCCACCGGGTGGCGCACTGGCACAAACAGTGAGCAACACCGAGGGGCTGGCAGCTCTTATGAAACGTTATTTTCATCAGAACTGGTTTGACAGGAATCACACTGGTGACTGATGTGGCAGTGAGAGTGATTCGTCTGCAAACATGTAAACGATCAAGCCTGCGCTTTTTATTATGGAAGCCATAGAATGTTATCATCATATGTGTGATATTACTGCCGTTAAAATGGAAATGCTTCCCTCATCCCATGGCAGCTAATGAACATGATGATACTCCTCGCTCTTGTTAATGGGAATTTGTGGGGTTGGACTTGCTGTGGTGAAAGTAGGAGGTCTGCGGGGAGGGAGGGTCCAGCACCCTCATCTGCCTCCACTTACCAGTCCGATGTGCTGCTGGCTCCATCCAGCATCTCCCACACCCTCCACCACAAAACCCCGAGTGGAACATCCTGCCCAGTCCATGCTGAGAGAGCGGCGTTCCTGTTTTCTGCTGTTTGTCCTCGGGAGAAACATCACAGAACAGGTTTTGAGAGAGAGAAAGGAAGGGTGGATTGTTTTTTTTCTCTGTTCTCTTTCCCAGAGATGAAGCCTCTGCTGTTTTCTGGAGGATTCATGACAAATAAGTCACAGATTTCCCTCCAAACACCAGCAGTGCTGACAGGAGCGAGGACGCAGGACAGCGTTGTTGATTCGAATCCGTCAGCATTCAGACTGATCCGGACCTGTCAAACATATCCCGTCCTCTCTCCATTCTCGTTTTTAAATCGTACCGCTGCAGTTTTAACCCATATTAAGAGCAAAACAATGGTGGTCCAAGGCTGTGTGTGAAACGTGGCCTGACAGCCAAGCAAAACATTTAAAGCCGCAAGCCAAATGTTCTGCCTTCGTAGGTGGTCCGACGCCGTTTGATGCTGCGTGCACGACTCCGGTTGACCCTCATACTTTTGGTCTGGCTGGAAACCTCTGAAGGGGAAAAACAACATTAAGACTAATGCAGCACATTAAAAAACCGTGCCGGCGTCAGCGTCAGGCCGTTCTCGAGCAGACGCTCGTGGAGTTAAGAGCTTTCTCCCGTTCCGCTCAGACGCCGCGCGGCGTGACGGGAACAATGGGCGAATTTGTAACTTCAGTCACCACGCGTCCAACTTCACTTTTATTAGGCGACCTCTGGCGCGGCGTTAAAAGCAGAGACGCCTCTGGAGGATTCTGCCAGTTTTGTGTCAGGTGGAGCTGAAGCGCTGCTGCGCACACCGAGGCCTTCTCCTCCGTGCACGGAGCCACGACTCGGCAAACTCAGCATGGGCATTTCAAATATACAGTCTATAGCTTAATGTCTTCATCTGGTGTACTTTTTTTTGTGTGTTTCTGTTCTTAATCAGTGGAGAAACTGCAACCATGACAACCATGTTTAATTCACTCAATTATCATATCATTTCCAGATGTAGTGCGTATGATTGAAGATCTTTCTCTCTCTCTCTCCTACCGATGGAGCCGTTATATTTGCCTCTGTGTTTCAGCTCCTAACATGTTATGAACACACACAACAACGTGCACCAAGATCCCCCCCCCCCCAAACAACACAGCAGTTTACCTCACTGTGGTCGGATTTATGAGGCAAAGCTAATCAGGAATGCAGGTTTTTTTAAACATTTTCATTACGTTCTCGTTCACCGTTTGAAAAGTCTCCTTTCATTGGGAGCATTAACTACATGACAAGAACCAGTAAACTACCAACATTTATCATTATTTACCAGTTCTATTGGCTTTTGTTGCATTAAATTGTTTAAAATTCAAGAAATCACCATCATGTACTTCTACTGTCAGGATATAGTGTCACTGTTGCATGAATGTTTTGTTTCCCATAAATTTCACCTAAAAGCTGAATATCCGGAACTTTTTTTGTCTTGTTTTTACGGCAAAAACCAAAGTGACAGCTGAACTGGAAATGTTCAGAAACAGTTAAAAATTAAAAAGCAAATCGTACTTAAATAAGTAGCTTTATTTTATCCTCCACGTGGTTGATTTATGCAATGGGAACCTTTTCTGTGTCACTGTCAGAGGCGGCCATGTTGCTTGTTCGAAATGAACGTGTGAAAAATGAAAACTGGGAAATAGAATGTTCGCAACTGGTAAATATCGGACTGACTAGTTGAGCTGGTGAATCAGACCCAGAAGCGTGAAGTTACAGCACAGACTTCTGTTTTGATGCTGGTGGCACTGAGAACATGCTGGTTCACCATTTCCACCAGCAGCATCAAATCAGCAAACCCAAGCAAGGAAATGTTGCTGCTCTCGGCTGTTTTATTCCTTTCTTTCTTTCTTTTTTTTTTTTCCCAGCAGGCCAGTCAAGCTGTGCAACTTTTCCCTGTGCAGCATTGTTATCAAATGCAGCCTACACATTTTTTTTTTTCCCTCCATTGAGAACGACAGCAGTCTGGCTGTCAGACTCACAGAAGACAAAACAATGCGCAGAATGCGTGGAATGCCCATATTTGTGCGTGCCGCGGTTGAAAAGTCCTTCACGGGCGATCTGCCGTTAGCGGTGCGGGTGAGAGTCTGCCCTGACCTGACCTTTTACAAGAAATACATCTATCTGTAGGGTTTTTCTGTTTTTTTTTTTTTTTGGCAAGCTGCCAGTCAAATCTAGATTAAATAGAGAATCGTGCATGCCGACTGTCCTCCCCTGAGATGTGTCGCGTTTCAAAACCGTCCGGCGTCGGTTACTGAGCGGCAGACGGCGCCGCAGATGTTCAGGCATATGTCCGCAGGATCGTATGCATTAGCAGATTTCACAGAGATAAGAAGGATGGGCCGAGTCCGTGTTAGTTTATTGTTTAATCAGTCTTTGAGCTGACAGAGGAGCAGATTACTTACAGAATCGAAATATATCTCTCAGAAAATAACACAGGACTCTGAAAGAGCCTTGAATCCTCCTGTAAATCTCTTACATACAATATATACACACATCCTGTATTGTACACACAGTCACAAAAAGCATCACGGCTGAACGCGGACTCATCCGGACCTTTGAGGTTGTGAAGTTTCAAAATAGCTAAAATGCATCTGCGCGCATTCGACACGCGAGAACTTGGGAGGGTGTTCTTACACTCGGCCTGTTTCGGCAATCTGAGGGATTTTAATTTCTCCTGCGCCGATGTGAGATTCAAGCCCCTTTGAAATAAAAAACCGCACTCCGACTGGAGCGGTCGTCACGAGCGAGGCGCGACTCCGAGCTTTGATCACGCTTCATTTTCCACTCGTGCAGATCGCGCTGTCAGTCTGCGTGGCGGGTGATAACTACTACCTCTGCCAAAGACTATGTTTGGGTCTCGGCTCTACAGCAAGGTAGCTTCATGACAGCCTAGCAGGTGAAATCCTGGCAGAGGTTGGAGATGTGATCTTAGCATTTAAGCCCGCCCCCTCCGGCTCATTGATCACATTTTCTGATGAGAGTTCGCAGGTTTCAAACATCCGCATGAACTTTTCGAGCTAGAGGTTTAACTTGTGTTCAGTTGGACCAACAGCAGGTGGAAAATGGGAAGATGAAAGATATTTCCTACTTTATTCCCTACTGATTGACTGCAGATGGGCGAAACCAGGGCGGGGTCATGCAGCGGAAATAACTCGACGGACAGCGATTAGAAGAAAACATCCCAACACATGTGAGATGTCTGGAAAAACACAGTGAGTTTGACAATCCTAATAATGAAAAGCATTGCATCACTGTTAGTCCGATCCTTCACGTTTTACGCTCGTGGGAGTATTCCAAGCTGCTGACAGAGCTGTTTATTTGAAGGTGTAAACTGCCTACAAATATCAGCAAACCGTCATTTATCGCGTGTGTCTGGGGTATAAACAGGCCGCCCTCCTTCGACCGAATGCCCCCGCCTCACATCTGTTCACAGGTTGATTCATAAACTGGCCTTCGAACGGCTGCAGGGATAAATCAGGCCTCATGCAGGAGCAAGACTGAATTTAGCATTTCACAACTTGGGCTGCATCACAATAAGAAGGATCGTTTGATTTTCTTCTGAGCAGCAGGCGGGAAAACAGCTTCGCCAAAAATGTGCACATCATTTCAAACCGGTCTGCGTCTGCCGGCGTTTGATAAGCGAGTCGTTTTTTTTTTTTTTTTTGGGACGATGCCTCTGGAGTGACCCGGTGTTTCCACTGCACTAAAACCTCTAAACCACTCCTACAATTTCGGGAATGTACATGCCGCCGCGTCTGAGCCCTCTGCACGACCCCGTGTGGACTCCTCTGACCCCGTGCGAGGATCTGCGCGAGGCCAGCACAGCGACGGCGGCGTTAACAGGCCACAGTCGGACCAGGAAACACAGAGAGGAGGCGCTCCTTCGGCTGAACGATGTCAAAAATGTCCATAACATTATCTTTATTTGTCATACTTGCAATTCATTCACAGATTTATCTTCTATTTCTTGCTTAATGTGGCCCTGATATGCTGCGGCAGCTCCAGTTGATTCAAAGCGTTTATGGGTAAAAGGTTTGATTTCAGCAGAGATCACAAGAGGTAAACCGGTTATGTCTGAACCCTGAATATGAGCTTTATTGAGAGCGTTCCATGAAGCTGAAGCTGGACGTCTAGACGTTCACTAGAAGGTATCTGATGCGGAGCTTGACACACGACAATAATCTCATCGAGGAGAATGAGAACTCGTCTTCTACAGGTAGTTCTGGTATCAGCAGAGCAAATTGCTACAGTTTTGTGTAAGAGGCTGATCTTACTGTTGTACGGCTTTAAAATGTGACGATCGTTTACTACAAGGTTTCTTTTTTTTTTTTAAGTGTGGAAGGAGAGTTTTGTCTTGATTTCACTTAGAAGGAATTCAGATCTACATTTTTAACCACCAATTATTCCTTAATGACCGATCTTTCACACAAATTAACTGGATATAAGGCTAAAAAAAGGCTGAAGCTCTCTGAGGTGAGCCGGCCTACACTTTTGAAAAACTGCTGTTTAAAAGAGAGCATGACGAATAACGCTTCTAGTTTGAGGAAAGAATATTTACTGGAAGAGCAAAAAGATGTTTTTTGGGAGGTTAACGTCGGCGTGTTTTTCTTATACCAAACACTTTCCGTTTGGCTTCACATAACAATTAAAGTTTATAGCTTATTGGTTCTCTGTGTGTGTGTGTGTGTGTGTGTGTGTGTGTGTGTGTGTGTGCTCGGGGAAAGGGTTTAAAAATACGTTCCCCCCGCGGCACACGCACACTGAGGAGAGAGGCCGAGGCAGCCGTGCATTAGCCGAGCGTGCACGCTCCGTCTGCAGAGCCACACCCACTCCAGCAGTGGCCCGGCGCTTCAAGTCCCTCACTAACAGGCCGTGTTGTTATTGTCTGTGTGAAGCTCTGAGAAAACACTGCACAGGGTAGTAATTGAGAGATTGTGCCAAATGTACCGCCCTTGAACTGCAGGCCTAAGTGTCATGTGGAGAGCTTTACTTAGTGACAAAAAAGCAGCACTTAGTGGTTTTTTTTTTTTTCCCGCTCAGTTTGTCCTCCCCGCTGCAGAGCGGGAGAGATCAGATCAAGTTCTGGAAGGTGACAGGAAATTCCACAGTTAGCTATGTCGCTCTTAACGCAGTCCAGAGCAGCGAGGGGATCCTGGTCAGATACTGGCTCTGCGGGGTGGGGAAGGGAGGGAGGGGAGGGGTGGGGATAAGTGCTGGCTAGGCCGAGAGGTGGAAAGAGAATGGGGGGGGGGGGGGGTGTTTGTCATCTCTCAGGAGAAGCTCTCACGTCACCACTTGCTGCACTGTTGAGCGTTCATGAGGGCAGGACTGGTCTCTGCAGTGCAGCCTCCTGAGCAGCCGCTGGAGCTTGTTGGAGAAGTTCTTGTTCATCTGTCTGTACATCAGAGGCATGGCGAAGCTGCTGGAGAAAGCCAGCAGCTTCGACACGCACCTCAGGAAGTAATAGGTCGGTAAGTAATGTGCGTTGCTGATGTATCCCGGCGCGCCGGCCACGGTGTGCACCAGCAGGGTCATGTAGTACGGCGTCCACAGCACGAACTGCACACACACCGAGGCCAGCAGCAGCCTGTGTATCGAGGGGTCCAGGCGGGCGGAGTCCTGGTCCAGGGGCGTGGACTCCTTCCTGATGCGCAGGATCAGCACAAACGCATAAAGCACCGCCACGGCGGGAACCACGTAGCCGATGAACATCATGATGGCGTCTGCCGCTTCCTTGTTCTGCATTTTGGAGCACTCCACCATCTTGGTCGAGATGTGGTTGCACACGTAGAAGAGCAGCGAGGAGAAGCTGGTCAGGACGGCGCCGCCCCAGATGAAGCCGCACACGTGCTTGGTGTTGTACACGCTGGACATGTAGGTGCGGGGCAGCGCGCGCTCGATGTAGTAGTCCAGACTGAGCAGCGTGGTGGAGTACATGATGACCAGGGACGAGATGTTGAAGAGGATGAGCAGCGTGATGTAGACCTCGTTGTTGTATTCCCACGCGTGCCAGCGGGTGAAGGTGGAGCTGAGCAGCTCCACGGGCGCCACCAGGTTCAGCACCAGCCCCGCGATGGCCATGTTGACGAAGTAGACGTCGGGCATGGTCATGGACACCTTGTTGGAGAGGTTCACCGCCACCAGCAGCACGTTGTAGCAGAGGCCCAGTGGGAAGCACACCAGGAGGTAGATGAGGGAGAGGATGGACAGGATGAGGCCGAAGTCCTGGCAGAGCCGGAAGTCCACGCTGGTGTCCGTCTCATTGTAAACCATGCAGATCCACATCGCTGGCTCGGACGCTGGTCAGGCTCTCTCAACAGGTCAACTGCAAGCAGAGGTCACACAGTTACTCTCTGCAGTGTGAAGATACATTCACATCACTCTATATACACCACTGCTGGAACTGACAAGTTAAGAATAAAGAATTCAGTCGGGTTTTATCATTCATTTGCATTTCAATGGTTTGCGTCCCTTCACTGTACTTATGTCTTAACGCTACTTCTGCCTGAGTCTGTGTGTGTTCTGTGTTTTGACATAGAGACAGGCTTGTTTTCTTTTCCTTGATGAGCAGTATTCAGCCAGCCCTCTGTTTTGAATTTCTGTGCTGGCAGCGGCAGTGAGCGAGGCCTTGACATAAAAACACGTCAGCCACGACTCGGCTATTATGCCCTGGGTAACACTGTTAATTTCACTTCACTGCATCTGACTGGCTGAATACAAACGCGGCACAATATGTTTCATGTGCGAGCCACAGCCTCCAAAAACCCACGATCTCTCCTCGCTGGCCAGAGCAAATGAAGCCCTTGTTCTGGTGGAAGAATACAAAACTGCACTTGTTTGACACCTTGGCAAGCTCTTTTCCGCCTCCCTTCTCCGCTCTATCACAGTCACATGCGAGGGCACCGCCGGCTGTGCGGAGCCACCCTTGTACTTTTCATTTGGTCAAGTAGCGAGATAAAGAGGAACACTTTACGGGCGCCTTCGGTGCTCCGGCTCTAAGTAAAGCACATTCGTCTTCTGTTCAGGTTACTGCCAAGCCGACTGGGGGCTGGGCATGTGCTGATGGGTAGATTTATAAAGAGTGAAATGTGAAGCAGGCTCTGGTGAGGGGTCAGTGAAGAACGAGCTGCGGGTTGGAGTTCAGAGCAAGGTAAAGGGAGGGGGAAGAAAAAAACAAAAAACCAGGTCAGGAGGTTTTCTGATGTGAGTTGATGGGGCTGCAAATAATCGAAACGCTTATATAATGCTGCCTTGCATAATTAACGCGGGTGGTTTTAAATGAATAATTCAAATAAGACTGGTCAAGGAGAAAGACCAGACGATGAGACGATAGCAGTGTTATATTTATCGTGGTGACACTTGGGGTTGTTGTTGCTCCACGTGTTTGGCAGAGTGGTGATCCCAACAGAGAGAGAAAGTTTTGCAACACCGGATACAAAATCTGGGAAATTATCCTTCAAGAACACCCGGGAACAAAGTGAAACAGTTCTGTTTGCAGGAGGATGAGTAACTTTGCCAGTAAAGGGGAAACATTCTTCCGTCCGCTTACGTAACAACACTACAGAGGGGCTGTTTTGGCCTTAAGCCTCAGACACACATACGCACACAGGGCTCAGTCCCTCCTCTATACTACTCCAAGCAGCTCTAATGAGACTGTAGTGGGGGCTGGAGCTCAGAGCCGGACTGGAAGTGGATCAGGAGGAAGTGTAGAGTTACTCTTTACAAAAAAAAAAAAAAAACCTGTCTTCACTATGGCAGGAGCACCGGTCAGCGCTCGTGTAAACATGGCGCTCTTACAGCAGAAGCTCGGTGACTCATTGACTAAAACAGACCTTGACTAAAGCACATAATTAGCAAATGTACCCTTCTATTGATTATGTATTCCTCCGCTCGCCGCGTCCTGTTCGCCGTTTGACGTCTGCTCGGCCCGCACTCCACCGACAACCGCTCATCACTTAACGAGAAAATGACTCGGAGAGAATGTGGCGATTATTAAAGAGACACTCGCTGCACCGTGGCTGGCTGTCCCCATTCATTAGCGCCTGCTGTATACAGACGTCTCTGTCACCCTTTCATTATCGCTCCGCCTCGCTCTGCAGCTTCCGATCGCTGCGGGGGGAACTCATAACTTTGAATAAAAAAAGGTGTCATTGTTTCAAGTGGGGCAGGAACTTCACAGCTTCAGCTACTGAAGACAAAACAAAACCTTGGCCTAAAGCCGATGCTTCCAGTGTTATGCTAGACGTAAGACATGCGGTGATAATGTTCCCCGTGGAACATTAAGAACCATATATTAACTACGATTTGATAAATGATAAATCTAAGAAAAAAAGAGAGAGAGAGAGAGAGAAATTGCATCTATTAGTGATGATCCAGACAGGACCAGTCAGATCAGTCTTCTCACATAATGCTTGTGAACAGCTCGCTCCTCACTCACTGCGGCAGTTCACTCCGGGCAACGTTTACTCGGCCGTTGTGAAAGTCATTGCACTTTAAGCTCTGCACATTTTGCCAGCAGCCCGTGATAATGAAATCTCTCGTTTTCCACTCAGCTGAAGGAAAAACAGGCGAGGTGAAAGTAAATGCCTTCCTGACTCCGAGGCAAGCGCAGGCCTCGCGCTGCGTGAGCTCTGTCTACTTTAATTCAGGCTAATGAGGTACCATTTCATTTCCAAGTCCGTTTTAGAGTCTGTCAAAACTACAGCTGGAATGAGACTGTGCTGGGGTCGAGTGAAGGTCAGGAATACGCTGCTAGCATTAGCAAAACAACAGGCGCCGCTCTCAGTGGTGATCGCAGCGTGAATGCAGTTGGTCGAGGTGAGTTTGTGATCTTGTAAGCCGACACTAAGTATGCAAATCACAGTGTAAAGGCAAAATAGCTTGTTTTTAATGCATTTTGTTCTGTTTCAAGGCTAATTTTCTTGAAAAAAGTCAGATTATTATGCTACAATGTGGCATTAATCAGATCTTACTTCTTGGACATATCAATATTTTTTAGATTTTTGTAATTTATTTGGCGTTTATACACAGGTTTGCATACAGGGAAACCATATTACAAAACCTCAGCTGAAAAAACTTCCTCAGCTTCCTCTCGGACATGACTCTGAACGCAGCCGTACACTTGCTTAAGCCTCGTCTGAACTTTTTGCACCACTCCATGTCAAAAGTGGTTAAGTTAAATACTCCCAGAGGGGGAGGCCCACTGCTTCAGCTCCACCAAGCGTGATCTTGTAACAGGGACGCCCACGTGCTTGACGTCTGAGCGTACCGAGGCCAGATCTCACAGGCTGATGGGAGTAGTGTGACATACTGGGCCCACACCCCTCATATTTCCTTACTGGAATTTACAGGCTCTTCTCAGAAAGCGCTGCGTGATGTCACATGATTCGGAGCTCTCGTCTGCAGCAGTGTGCAGCAGCGGAGCAGCGAGGGAAATACTACAGAAAGAAAATAAGATTAGATGACTCACTTTTACACATGCTGTGGTTGTATGGAGTGTGGCACTCTGACAGCTGATGCACAAAACTTTCCAATGTTTAACCCAAAGGAACTGTCCACAAAATACCCGGTTTATCTTAGGAAGTCCCTTTGTGCTGTTTTATTTCAGTGGAATTCTCAGCTGCCTGCTATAAGCAGCCCATTAATAAAGCATGTTGATGCAGGATTTGACTTCAGGTGTATGCAAATGCGGCACATTTGCAAATGAAATCAACTAATCTTTAAAGCAATTAAATAAGGTTTTAAAGAATTCAGAATGTGTTCTCCCTAAATTCTTACTATTCCAGTTGAGAAAACTTACACTTCTTGCTCTTGATAAACCATTTTGACTAAAACAAACAAAAAAAAAGTAGAAAAACACTGCTGCTTTGATGGTGTCTCTTCTGCTTAGGAGGTTTAAAACAATGTCAGGAGGGACAGTGCTTCCTCTGGCTGCGCTCCATTGTTACAGACGCTGGTCAAACACAGGTCACAGTCGGTCTCCACAGCCCTCCTCGCCTTCGTCCCGGCAACACGTTAACTGTCAGACGCATCAACAAAGTCAGAGTTCAACGGTCAACACAAAGCAGGCTTACTGCCATTAAGCCCCCCCCAGGCACACACGCCCACGTCCCCTCTGGTCACATGGATGAGGCTGACAACAACAAGTGCAACGCCTAGATCTCAAGAAGCATTTAATTTGATGGGTGGCGAGACTTGGCAATGTGAAATATCCAGTTGGGGTGTTTACAGACCAAATCCATCATCACTGATGCTACAGTTGATGCAAGATTTTAAAAGCGTGCAGCAGCTTCAAAAACACTATTTTGTGCATGACTATGAGTAAATGAAAGATATCTTTGCATCTGTTTTAAGTGAGGGATCAAAAGCTTTAAAATGAAGATGTGTGGAGACCACAGGATAACATAAAAACATAACAGAGAGAGTGAATTATGAGTTAAAGTGGTTAAGATTCTGAAAAGCATTAAACATCAAAGTGTAATCATGAATACATAAAGTATAATTAAAGTAATTACGGTGCAGAGTTTAAGGAGATATAGAAGCCTTTTGGTTAGTTAAGCAAACGGACTGTGACAGGTCCCAAAGGAGGAGAATAAGATGTTCAACACGTAAACAACAATTCAACATGACTTTCAGCAGAGAGAGAGAAAAAGAAAAGAAAATCTGATTGAACCACTTTAATGTGAGGTAGCTGATCCCGTGAGAAATGCCTTCAGGTGTTGTTTGCCAAATATAAACGCCTCGTTAAAGACCGTGGCGCCTCCACGCGATTAACAAAACTAGAAAAACATAATTTAATCTCGTTTTGTGACACTTGAGCGTGCAGATGCAGAGAGCTGTCAGGACTCCAGTATTATTCTACCCTTTCCATTGTTGGCAGAATTACAGCCGCTCCTCTGGCCATCCTCCAGCGGGACAGACTCACTCCTGCTCACTTCTTCTTCTTCTTTCTCTTTTTTTTTTTCCAGGTGAAAGCCAGAGACCTACTTTTCGCATTAACCGGGAGGGAAATGACAGAGTAGGAGAAGACAACTCACCGCGAACGTATCGGTTTGGCTCGGGGACAAACCTACGGAGGCATCGGGTTTGGATGGAGCATTTCCACTGGCATTTCTCGCTCGTTTCATACGAGCAAAAAAAAAAAAAAAAAATAAGAAGAAGAAAGAAAAAAGGATTAAAAAGCGTTTTCGGCTCAGCGCGCGGTCATGAAGACTGAAAAAAGACGTGGATTTGAGTCAAACAGGTCCTCTTATAGGAACTTTTCGGACGAGGCTCGGTGTGCGAAGGGGCCGACCGTTACAGACTTTACTACTGCCGGAGAGCCGCGGAGCGGAGCCCACTGTGTACACACGTGACCCTCCCCCACCGTCTCCTCTCCGCCGCCACTGGTCGCGAGGCCCGAGCGCCCGTCCTGCGCTCTGATTGGACGGGACGCGCGGAGGCGGTGCGAACGCTTTGCACGCACACACAAAAACACACGTACGCACACTCGCGCGCAGGCACGCACGCACACGAGCACGGATAGTCGTGTTTATCACTTTGGAGCATAGTAATGATGCCATACGCTGATTTACTTTACACATTTAAGAATGTGGTATAAGACATAACATTCTCTGACATCTTCTAGAACAAAGAATCAAATGAGACAAACAAACAAAAAAAATTATAAAGTTTTGTTGTTCTTTTTTTTTTTTTCAAACCAGAACTGAACAGCTGAAACACGACCTAAATTCTCTCAAGAAACCACAGACTAGATTTCTAAACACTGGGACTTTTCGAACAACTTGATTCCTTAGAAAACTTTAACCCTTTCAAGTAAAAACGCCTCATGCGACTTTTCAGAAACGATGGCCATTTACACAGAAACAACCAAAACTGATGCATGCCAGGACATGAGTTAGTTTTATCAATGAAAGCACATACACATACAGAGAGCAGTACACTATAAACATTAAAAAAAGGTAAGCACACAGACACTTATCTTGGGTGGATTGCTATTTCGACTCATCATACTTTCTTAATCCCCCTAAGAGAAATTCTATTTTTCTGCTTTGACCGATTGTATGACCACAGAGGTGCAGTGACGTTACAGTGGTTACACGGCAGCCGTGGGATTCAAACCTTCAAACACATGATTACAAGTCTGCTTTGCTAACCACTGTCCCACCACTGCCCCAACCAAAGAAAGTGGCTACCATCAAGCAAGACACATTATCTCCTCAAAGGGTGCAGAAACTTTTTTGAAAAGTTCCACCCTGGGAGTTACTTTCCAAAAGTTGCATTTTTCCCTGTTTCCATGGAAACAGAGTTGGAGCATTTTCAAAAATTTCCACCCTGGGACCTGGTTCAAAAATTTGCATTTCCAAGTTGCTCTAAATGGACCTTGGAAGTTGAAACTTCCATCTTAAAACTTAATCTGAATCTTTTTAAAAAAAAACCTGACCAGGACTCTTCAGATCATCTGTGACTCCACATGCGTTCGGTTTTAGGGCTGGTCAGACTCAAAACAGGCCCGGGTTCTTTAAAACGTTGACACAGATTCTTCAAATGAAATCTAAAACATCTGTATTCAGGAAAGTGCATATGGAATTTTTAAAACAGACGTAGACACTTTAAACTAAACTGGAATTCTAAAATCCAGACCCAGTCATATTAAAACAATCGTCCAACTCGACCCTGTGGTCAGTGAGGTTATCTGAGCGTCAAACTGACCACATGTCTCAAAATAAAGCTGAAGTGTTTCAACCACAAGCTTGAGCAAAATTGTTTCAGTAAAAGAAGCAACATGTAGTGCACCAAATGCTTGTTAAAGGGTTTGAAAGTGTTTTATTTAAAATCACAGCCACTGAAAAGTCACCGAGGAAAACAGTTTTCCCTTGGAATTCATAATCATCAGTTTTGTCCTTCTAAAATAATAAATGTGCAGCTGAACTATAGAATCTAATATAGAAATGTCAAAAAATGAATAAATATTAATATTGTGATGTTGTTAAACACACAGAATTGTTTCTCCTTTCGGAGCTGAAGATAATTCCAACATCTCAGCCACTCTGGATGCCACTATGTGTACGCCATTCATAAGACTGTTCCAGCGTCATAAATCACATGAACATGCAGTTTGGCCAACTAGCAGAAAATAGAATTGAAATGACATTAACTCTGATGAGAAACATGTTCATCAAATTTTAGTGACTGAAATAGTGCTACTTTAACAAGACAATCAATCCAAAAGCAGATAAATGTGGCACTTAAATTCCAGTGAGATGATAAAAAATAGACGAGGTTAAAAAAAGTATAATGACTTCAGTTTTATGTTTGTTTTTCACTCATGTTGTCAGACTTACTCACCTTTCGCAGCTGTAATTAGCAAACAATCACTTTAAATGAGAAGATCCAAAAACAATCTAAATCAATTATTAAATAACCACAAAAGCCAGCAAACTAATCAAGAGATGGAATACAGTCATCATACAAAGCAAAATGACTAGAAAGAGGCAGAGTGGACATAAATGGAAAAAAAAAATGATAAAAAAAAAAGTGAGAGAAAATGCTGACAAGGCCAAGAAGAGAGGCCCAAAACTATATACCGCATCACAAGAAGACCACAGAAGTAAATAATGAAAAAACAAAACCATTGCTTCATTCATATGATATGGTCGAATTAAGCAGTAATCTCTTTTACTCAACAGCCACGATGACCAGCAAAATATCTGCCATTGTCCGAATTCTCCCGAGATACAACATTACATAGCGCAATGTTTTAGAACTTTGTGGGTTTGTTGCTCAGACTGACCTTCCTGTATTGTATTTCATTGTCTCACCACGATCTGCAACAATACAGCCCCAGAAAAACAGCCCCTTCTTTCAAAACACAACTTCTTTTTTGCGGTCTGCTCTCATTGTCCATAACTTAACCTCACGCTGAGTTCTGACGACTCAAGATGATGAAGAGAGACACCAGCTAGAGGCTAGACAACATATCCCGGCTTGTTTGCACCACAATCAAATTCAGAAATCCACAGGATTTTATTTGGAGTTGAACCCACAGTGTAGTGTATCTAACAAATCAAGCAAAGGAACAACCATCATGCAGCTGATGAATTATTTAGAATAAGTGGCTCCAGTCTACTGAATATTCAAACAACATTAGGAGGTGATCGGTATTTAAATTTGGTTAGAACTCCTTCGGTTTAATCCATCCTTGATGACAAATTAGTCAGAATAGATTGATTTGTGAAGCTATGTTAAACATTTTGGCTTTCCCAGAGGAAGTTTAGACTGCATTTATTGCTTCAGAAAGTTTGAGAACTGTGGCAAAGATCAGATCAACACTTAATGGTGGCCACATTCATGACGACACAGTGGAGGAGTGGGAAGCATTGTGACCACTCACTGGTTTCAGTTTGCATACTAATTTTTTTTGAAGAAGAATATGGGTCATGTTTTAAGAGTCCATTTCCAAGTTTGAGCTTCGAGGCTTGGTCTACTTTAGACAGCCAGGGTTTGTCCAAGCTTCAGTTCAGCTTCAGTGACATTTTTTCCATTTCTTCTCGCTGCTAAAGGGTTAAACTGTGACTCTGACTGTATTCCTCACTGTGTCGTCCCGGTGATTGACAGGTGATCTGTCAAAGGTCACCCCATTCACCTCATGGTAAGCTTGACTGAACTGCAGCCCCGGTGAAATGGGTTTGGAAGTTAGACAGATATATAGATGATACTTTGTTGTTCTTGTCACATAGTTTGTTAGAGTATCAGCACTGTGCAGGCTTCATAAAGGACAACGCTTCCAGGATATTCTTCAAGACCATGAAGCCAGATAGTTGTTTTCTTTTTTAAACGAGTGTAAAAGAGAATTTATAGTCTGGTTTAAAACTAAAGCCTGTCCCTCAGAGGACACATCCACTTTACAGATGATGGTTAGTTTATGTTCCTTTGCTGCTCAGTTTCTCTTTAAACCTGGCGCATCTGTAAAGCTCCTTTTTCTCACAATGAAAGAAAACTGATAGCATATCTAAAAACCACGCATGAAGAGTAACAGCAGCTTTCCGCTCTGGCAGAGACACAAGGTTTTTTTTAAAAAAGTTGCTAAAAAAAGCTGCTGATCATCCTGGTAAGTAAAAGCGTGAGACAGAGCGCTATAATGACAAACTGCTTTGGTGTTGTTAATAAAGCAGCTGGAGTTTGCTAAGAAGATTAGAGATTATGATGTGGACTCTTTGCAGCTTAAAGCACATATGATAATCCTGACATACAAAGACAATTAATGATGATTTCAGTTTTAGGAACACAAACTATGTTTCTTTTTTTTTTCTTTTTTTTGAGTAGCTGTCTGCGTTTCAGGGCTATACACAGTTATGTGTTACAGTAAATCAACGTCACGTCTTTTAGTGAGTACGGATGAGTCACCCAGAGCAAGTAAATGTCATGTTGGTGTTTATTGCAAATGTCACAGAAAACCTATAAAACCTCCATGATCGATCGCTTCCTGAGCTGCACCCATAGGTCAGCGATAAGAGAGGCGTGCGCAGCATGGCAACATCAGGTCCTAATCAGCGCTGCACTGCGAACACATCCATCCCTTAATTTCCTGCTCAGCACCTGAGGGAAGGCTACGGCAACAAAAGCCCCCGAAGCGAAGCGCTGAGTGCCTGCCATGCTAAAAGAGAGGAAGTGGATCTTTCATTAGATTCCGAAAAGTATCTGCGTGCCCCATCAGCTCCCCATGCAAGTAATGGATTGGTTATAGGCCGGCAGTAAAAATGAGAAACAGTATTGAAGGATTCTTGGAATGCGAGGTACCAAAACAAAGCTGCCTCTTCAGGGTTCACTGCGAGCTTTGTGACAGTGCGGAACATTAGTCTCCGGCCACTATTCAAGAAACGGAGCAGACACTTTGGGCTGGAGTAACCGAAGAGCTGCAGATTATATTCATGAATGCCATGTTGAAACAATAGCGGCCCTGCTCTATAGCCAGCTTCTTCTTCTTCTCTCAGATAGGTGCGCTGCAGAGAGCTGATGTCGGAGGAGATAGCATCAGCATACATTTACAGGAAGCTGTACGTCAGAGGGCTTTCCTGTTGCAACTACCATGACTGATGAAGTACACCCCAAAAAAAAAAAAAAAAAAAAAAAAAAACCTCAAAAGAAAACCAGCAACTGCCTGACTCATTCTAGCTCAACATCAGCATTTCCAATAACGGATTGTAAACTTAAGATGATCTCTCTCTTGATTTTACCTCTGGATTCATGAAATCTCCAGATTGAGAACAGTCCTGCAGTCTAGATGGTTTAACTGCAGAACATCAGTGTGATGTTCCACACATGATCAGACTTCCCACTGGGTTGCATCGTGATGCTTACTTTCATGGCACTCATTGTGCGATTTACTTATTTGGCTTTATAACCCACTGCAGTGGTAGTTTTCTTTTCTTTCCTTTAGGCTTTTAGGAGCTCATTTTAAGAACCTGTTCTTGGACAATGTTATTGTTGAGATTCATCATTTACTTGTTGCGTAACACAGAACAAAGAAATTAATAATATTGAAGCTTTAATATGAAAAAAAAAAGCTGTCAAGATGGGGATAAAAGCAAGTTCGATAAAAAAAAAACAACAGCAGCTGTTGAAGAGAGCCACTCAGTAAATTAAGCACCACTTCAGTTTCCACACACTCTGAAAAGATCATTCACTTCCCTGTTCCTGGAGCCAGCAAGCCCTGTTTTCTGCTTTTTTCATCTTGGCTTTTCAGCTAATTGAGGAAGAGCACACAGGTTTGTGTTTGCTTGTGTGGAATCATTAGCCTGGAGACGGAGATGCTGTTGCAGCGATTGAATCGGTTCATTTATCAGATAAGACAATCGAAGGCAGGTGCTCTCCGGAATGAGTCAAGATAATGGTGATTTCAAAGTAATGATTCATGCACATGAAAGATTGGTAAGGAAAGAAAATTTATTAAAAAAAAAAAAAAAAAAAAAAAAAAAAAATATATATCTATATATATATATATATATCTATATATCTATATATATATATATATATAAACTACAATGTATTTGGACTTTATCATCGATATGCGGAGTTCATATGTGCCACACAGTGACTGTGATGGTGCCACTGTATCCAGAATTATTATACCATTAATTTTTTTATTGAATTTTGACAAAGCACTCGTGTTTGAAATCTGATTTCCAGTATGTCTGATGCTGAGGGAAACCACATTGCTTCCTCTTGCTTTCAAATACCAGAAATGCACGAGCGACCCATTATTAAGGAGTTTGTACTGACAGCAGGGAAGTGCACCCTTATGCAAGAAGGTTAAGACAACAGCCTGTGCTGCAGATTTATTTTTACAATTAACAAGATTGATGAAATAAATACTTTAGTTGGATTTATTTCAGATGTAACGATGCTCATATCCATGTTCCTCTAAGTTTGTGAATATTTCACAATTTTTTTAGCCTTTTTAACTTGAACTTTCAAACAAATACCTAATAAATTTGACATTTTGAGCCTAATTTATTCTGCCCATGACCCGTATTGTGTCAGTTTATTTCCCAACTCTGGATTTGTATAGTCTATCACGCTTCCATTTTGTTTTTATGCCGTTGTATGTCGTCTGCGCAGCACGGGCGCTTTTTAAATCTCCCCTGAAGGTTTAAACGGGGAACAGATGCCAAATAATACTGTTTTGCGTGGCAGTGCCTCTGATGTGGACGTTTACTGCGGCGGGGGAGAAAGTGAGTGTCAGAGTCGGGGGCAGAGTGGGTCGCGGGCCTGACGACTAAATCGCAGTTTATCCCCAATCAAGCCGAGAAATCTGTTCCTATTCTTGGAAGCCTCGGTGCCGCCGTAACGGCTCTGCTCTGCGTTTACTTTCCCCTAAAGACTTTAGGCTGCGTGACGACATATGGCTTGTTTACAAATGATCGTCTCCTCTCGGCCTCAGCCAGTCAGCCGCTCGGGCACCAGATGGTCACACGCACACGTAATGTGCGTCTAATGATAATGACTCAACCACAGTGTCAATATTTCATCAGGTTATGCTCTTAAATTTGGGTCCTTTGTCGCAGGAAACTACCAAGCTGCCAAAAATAATAACTGTGTGATGTTTTCTTGCCTGGATGCACTGATGTGCACATTTTTTTAGGTGTTTTTAAGAATTATTTACGTGGAGGGTTGAACGTAAACGGAGGCGGACAGCGCGGCACTGCAGCACACTGCATGCTGAGCGCAGGCCTTTAAGCTCAGAGGCCTGGGAGTGCACATTAAGCTCATTAAGTCTGCAGTGGAGATTATGCTGTGCTGCAGACCAGGCACCACAGTCCAGTGGCTCGGGGTTGGGCATCTAACTTTTTCACAAGCAAGCAGGAAGTGGGTGAATTAAGGTGGAAAGGCTCCTCTTGCTCATCAGGAAATCAACATCTGCAATTCAGACAAACACCAGACTGAAACCCAGCACTAATAAGATTACATTTAGAAATAAATAAGCGAAAACAAAAGCAATTTCATCCCCAAACATGTGATTTAATGGTGGAAAAGGAACTTGATATAATGTGCATGGAGCAATGCTTTGCATAATGTGCAGCAGGATGGGAGAAGCAGCGAGTTCTGGTGATGATCCGAAACAAGTTGACAGTATAAACATCGGCCTGGGCCCTGCAGCTTGTTTTTGTTTTGCCATCACGAATGATTCGGCACCACGCTGAGGCCTGTCATCCTGGCAGACAGCTCCCCGGAAAAAAGGCTTCCCATGTGGCAAAAGACGTGTTTGTGGCATCAGGGTTGACTGGTGAAGGGACACGAGCGTGTGTGTGTGTGTGTGTGTGTGTGTGTGTGTGTGTGTGTGTGTGTGTGTGTGTGTGTGTGTTGGTTTTGCATGTCTTTCAGTGCACTGCTGGAAGAAATGTGGGTATAGATAAAGTATTAAACCATTTGAGAAGTGGTAGGTGGGTGAATTGCAAAGAGAATGAAAAACCAGTGAAGCCTGGATTATTATAACAGGAGATAAGCCCGTCCCTTAAGCTGGTGTCTGTGTGTGTGTGTGTGTGTCTGTGTGTGTGTGTGTGTGTGTGTGTGTGTGTGTGTGTGTGTGTGTGTGTGTGTGTGTGTGTGTGTGTCTGTGTGTGTGTGTCTGTGTCCCTACTGGGATAAATTAGGCTTTGGAAAGATTTCTGATGACAATTTTTTTGTAGTTCCCTTCCATCTGTCAGGTTCCCCTCATTTTTCTCAAAAGATTCATTAACATCTGTGTTTTGTGAGCCAAATAGTGTTGAGAGCGCTGTTGTTGTTTTTTTTTTTTCTTTATCCTGGCTTACCCTCATGCTCATGCTGAAATGAGCAGTATGTCTTTGCGGATGATGGCAACCAGTACGTCGGATAAACCACAGCCTGCTTCTTCATTCCAGCAGTGCTGGATGATCTATAAAAGCTATAGTGGGTCATTTTGGGGGAATCGTTTGAATCTCATACTTTGATTGATAAAAACACACTCAAACACATGAGAAAAGCATGCGACTGCAAAACAATACCCAGGTGTTTTGTGTAAGCATGTGTACAGCAACACACTGTTTGCATCCAGACTGTCCAAACACGTGTTTTTCCACTGTCACGAAGTTCGGAATACTTAGAAACTGACAGCAAACATGCTCCAGTTTGAATAAATAGATAAATCAATACATAAAGTTATCTATTTAGGTTGTCCTGAAGAGCAGTATTTAAGTTTTCTTGTGAATCTGATTTGGAGCTGTGGGTTGTTCTTTTAATGAAACCACACAGAGAGAGCAATGAGCACCGAAATTCAACAAGTTTTCCATTTTGACTTGAAAACATTGTCACGTAAATGTAGACTTAGACATAGTTCATGGAATCCAGTATACATAGGGAATATCAGTCATATTTGATTATAAATTTAGCTAGATACAAATGGAAAGAGTGTAATTATTATGCTATCCCATTTCTTTCTTTTATCATAATTATAGAATCATACACCCATATGCATATACATTTTTGTACATGCTATTAGAGCTATGGAGGTTTTCAGTTAAGCATTTGTTATCTTATTTGACACTCTGACTCACAGCAGGACCAATATTTTGGCTTTCATCGCTAAATCCAACCCCCAAATTAATTTAGATCTGATTTGATAATCAATATGTGTTGTCTAACTCTACAGCCAAGCTTAAAACCATCGACTTTCTAAGATCTCCACACATGAAAAAAAATGCTCCTATAAATGACTTTTTTCAATTATAAATGACGTTTTTCGTTGGGTGAAGCAGGAGCGTCTCTGTACAGCTGATCTGACATTGTGCTCTGCAGAGCTGCAGACCGGCCGTCACGGCTCTGTGACATTCCTGGAGTAAGTAAAGGCCACTCATGCTTTGGCAGTGGGCGCGTTTGAAAAGGGGACGCAGGGTAACGGAGGTGGTGCCGCTGGGGTGTAGGGAGGAAAACACGCGGACAGCTGCTTCCACCCACCGCGCCGCCGTGAGCCTGTCCCCGCCGCAGGAATGAGCGCTGACCCCGGGTCAACCTTGTAATGTATCCTTTTCAATAACATCCACCTTGGCCGTGTGCTTTAACAGTAGTTTTATGGCACGTTCCCAGGATTTTCTTTGTCTCTCGAGGGGAAATTCATTTGTTGTCTTTTGTCAAAGAGCCCGAATCAGGTCGGCTTGCATGAAGCTTTTAGTGTAAATAAAACTCAGAAGATTGGAGTGACCTCCGCTGGGGATGTGGGTGATTTAATAGCTTTCTATTTATGCTGGGAAATTGATGATCGTGCAGTTTTTTGGTGTGTATTCAGATAGGTGTGCTCGGTCATTACCAGTGTTTGGAGGGTTGTACACAACACTTTTGGGTTAATAGGTAGTGTTCAAACAAAAAACTGTTCTTAAATACAACTGCTTAACTTTGAAGTAGAGAAAAGAATAAATAAAAACAGGAAATATGCAAAGTATCTTTTCCAAAAATGAAACACAGTGTTGTAGATTGCAGACTCACTTCAATCGTTACATAAAAATCCACATTGGCAGCTTGTTTTGCGAACAAATGTAGATATAAAGCAGGACTCACCACGACTTCCCTCCATTTTCCCATGCTGATGAAAAAAATGACATAAAATAATGCCTATTTCATGAATTGTATTTGTAATTTCTGTTTGGAGTGTTGGTGAAGTGCTCTTCTCATCTGCTTGAACTGTGTTTATCCTGCAAGTTAAGTTTTGCCACAAATGACTGAGTTTAGAACAATTTGAAAAGTTTTATGACCTCATTCTACAGTATAATGGTTGCAACACACCATAATTGTGTGTGTGTGTGTGTGTGTGTGTGTGTGTGTGTGTGTGTTTGCTTTTAATAGAGCTGCTGAGTCTCAGGTGGCCACACAAATCCTCTTGCACCTAATCTAGTTAAGAATTTATTGGGCCTAAACACGTTAATTGTACAGCAGCCTTGTTTTGTTTAGCTTTTTTCAGCTTGAAAAGAGGAAAAAAAAAAAAACTATGGGAGAAACTGAAGGAAGTTTTTTCTTCTTTTAAATAGAATAGTCTGAGGACATCTCCATGCATGTACACTAAAACACACTAAAATCCTCAAACATGTGCCTCAGGTTTGTTTTCTTCCTTTCTTTAAAGCTTTCTCCCTCCCAGAGGGACGGAGAGCAGAGATCCGGTACGAGTCCCCGACGCTCCTCTGTGCCGTCTGCCTCATCCTGCCGTGGCTCCCTGCCAACATTATCCCAGGCAGCGCTGGGTTCCAGCAGATGCGTGCGCGCCGCTGGCCGGGCCCTGCCCGGCCCCGACCGGCAGATCTGAGGGGGATTAGCGGGCTGCTGCGGCGGATCGGCAGTGACCGGCGGGAGGCTGTCCACACACAGCTGTGCGTTTGTGCGTTTCGTAATGCTCTGGCCTCTGGTCCGTCTCTCCGGCTTTGGATCCAACCCCGAACCACCTTTCCCTCCCGCTGACCCCGCGGTTCAGGGAGCTCTCGGACTGCAGACAGCGGGACCTCCTAAAATTTCTGGAACGGCATGAAAGCTTTTCGAGAAACATGATTCTCCCAGAAGATTTGTGGGAGAGAAGTGCTCAGACAAACATTATCATCTGAAAGTGTTTCCCCCCCCCTTTTCTTTCAGCGCTGCTCGGGGTTCATGTCGCTACGCAAACATTTCAAGCATCTAGAGAAAGATTCGGCGTCACGGGGGAAGAAATAAGCCACTATTGCGTTGAAAACAGTGAAATCCCGGCTACAATTAGCTAATCTTTTTATCCAGGAATAAGGACCGGTTTGGAAACGGCTCCTGGTTGTTTTGCGTCCAGGTGAAGGCCAGGTTGTGTGTGTGCGCGCCTGCGCTCGTATTTCAAGTCCCCCATAGCAGCCAGTGTTAGCTGGTGACAGTTTCTATTTACAGAAAACAACCCCTCGCTGGAAAATGAGAAGATAAATGTCTGGAAAGAAATGGTGCAGTTTGAACACTCCCCTGGAGGAGAACATCAAACACGTGTCTACAATTACGTTTTGGCTTCGCAAGTGTTGGAAAGAAGCATATTCTGAATAAGTCATGTCATCGTGGAAAAAAAAAAAAAGGTTAAAAAAACACCACTTGTTTCATTTTCTGAGATCTGAAATCCTGTGTTTTCACGTTCACGGTGTGCGAAGTGGAAATATTTTCCTGGACTTTAAGGTGTTTGCTGAAGACTGAACCTGGCTTCACCGAACCTGAGTGAACTCCAGAACATCATCAAACAATCAAAGAACAGTCAGAATGTGTTCTGTCGCTAATCCTGTTGATATTTAATTTCATGTAAGTGACTCACATTGAGATAAGGAACAAAAACCTTCCTCAGTCGACCCGATTTGCTTTCGACATTCTCGTTTTCTCTTTCCCGGCGGTCAGGAAGAAACTGCTGTCCTCCTCAACTCTGTCTTGAAGGCCTCGGTTAGCACACAACATTGCAAACAATTCCCCGGATGGTGTGTGTCTTCCCTCCCGCTCGCCCTGTGTGTGTGTGTCTGTGTGTTTGATGTCGCGGTTTGGCTGCCCCCTAAAGTGTTCATTTCAGAGTGGTTGCTCTGGGCCTCATTTTGACTTGCTGGCTGTCTGCCTGCACCCTGTGGTCTACCATCCTCTACAACTGTGTGTGTGTGTGTGTGTGTGTGTGTATACAGTATTACCTTGTGTGCACTAGCGCTGTAAATTCCACTATAAACTGTCTCTTGCCTATACTGTGTGCTCAATCTGCAAAAAAAAAAAAAAAAAAAAAAAAAGAGGCTTGTTTAGTCTGGAAATGGAGGTGAACTGCAAGGAAGTCCGCCGTCAGCCGGCGAAGCGACCAACCGGCAGCCGGCGTCCGGTCAGCTGATGTTTTCCTGCTGCACTCATCATCGGGGAGCGTACAGTATATTGCTGTCATCTCATAAGCCTATTAATGGGGGGCTGAGGAGGGCACGTCCAACGCGTTCATTACTTTTTAATGAAATCCATCACGTTTAATCACAGTCAGAGTTGCACTCCCGTTTAAGTGCAGAGCTTCGCCTGTTAAAACTTGTCCACTTTGTCAGATAAAGCAGCTTTGCTGCACTTGATTGATGTCTTCCAGGAAGAGATAAGACTTTTATAAAAAGAAAAAAAAAAAGGACCTCACTGAAATTCATGATAGCAGCAACAGGAAGACCTTGAAATATTGTGACAGTCTTTGTGCTCAGGGTGGTCATTACTAAAAGACAATAGTAAAGGAAAAAAAAATCTTAGTGGTGTCAAAATTGTGTGTATTTCCACTGATGCCTCTGTTTCTCATTTCTACATGAATCCTGGAGGTGGATGGATGGAGCATTCTATGTAAACGGATATCATTTTCAACATATTTTCTGAAATAATAGCGTGAAAATGAAATGTTTACACTTGAAATGTTGTTGAAACAGGGTCTTAAGTTGACTTCTGTCATAAAACAATTAAGTTTTATAAATAGCTACAGTTGCTCTGCGTCGCTTTATGTTTCCCAGCCTTTGTCTGGAAATCTTACAGTTACCTTATTAATAATGTAAAAACATCCAATAACATGAGAAATGTGAAAGTTAGATGTAATCAAGTCAGTAACAACAGTGAATGTGATCAGATTCAGGATTGTCCAGTGACACCCTGAGGGCCGCTCGTGTTCACCTCAAGGGCCCCATATGGCCCCCGGGCCTTAGGATGCCCACGCAGGTCTGCTCTATCTTGTGAGAGGACTTGATGTTTGACCTGTTAGATCTTATTTAGTTGGTTCAGCCTGTCAATCAGTCTGCATAACTCAACGGATTGGTGCCAACAATCAAAATGTGTCTTGTAGTTTCGGTTTCCTCCATCTACTTGAATAGATGGCTGCCCGTCAGCATCCGTCCAGACATCTCTGCTTTTCCTGCTGGTGTTCGCTCCGCAATCCAATTGTAGATCTGCCTGAAAGTGAGACATAAATCCACCGCTGAGTTTAACTGTGTTATTTGTCATCTCTCAGCATTCAACAGCTTACCACAGACTGAAGGCCGAAGGCTGCAGGCTCCAACAACATGCTAACCCTGCTCTGAACAAAGCCACCATAAAAGGACAAGAATACAGTTTTGGTTACATTATCCAGTGATTTTCTTGTTGTTTCTCTGATTAGATCATCTTGGACTGAGACATGCATTGTTTTAAAACACCAGAGCTCTATTATTGCACAATGCTCCTGAAGCCATTTTTAAAAATATCTGAAGCGGAGACGGACAGGAACCGCGCAGGGACGGATCGGAAGAGAGAGACGATCGCGACAAATGTCAGGATCCCTTTGAACGGAGAACAAAGAGTCCATGGACCTCTGTGTTTACGACTCACGGGGTTCGTCTGCGCTGCGAGGCGCTTCGAGTCCCTCACTGTGGAAAATTGAATTGGTGTGGCTGTTTGTACAAGGGAATGGAAGACAGCAGGGGAGGAAATGCTAATAATCTTTATGGGCAATAAACAGGACGTATATCTTGGGGCTGAAGGATGCACATGACCTCTGGTGTGATTTAGTTACACCCAGTGAGTGTCTGGGGAAGGTTCGTGTCAAAAGGTCTTTCTGAACGTCCACTGAAGCAGAGATGAGAAAACACAGAAGTTACAAAGACCATTAGAGTAACCTGCATTATTTTTCTTTTAATAGAAACAATAATTCGGTTTCACCGTTAGATGGAAAAACACCTGGACATCCTCTCCTTCTAGTTTTCCGCTGACTCACTGACACTGATGTCGGCATATTCCTGCTTGTCTCTGTTGTTTGGCGTCACAATATTGATTTCCCTGCTATCGCAGTCACTGACCTGTGTGTGTATTTGTGTGTGTGTGTGCGGAAACGTTCCAGCCGCTCAGTGTCGCTCTCTCTGTGATCAAAGGTGAGGAGTTTTTAAGGTCCGGGAGGTTATAGCAGGAGCTCTTCACGGTGGATCTGCGCATCTCCTGCCGCAGGTCTAAATGGAGCAGAACACACCCCCTGTTTTGGTGCCCCCCCCCCCCCCCCCCCCCCCCCCCCCCCTTCTCGATTCCCGCAAGCCTTTTCTGGCCCTGCCAAGTCTGAGGAGATAGCTATGGGGGCCTCTTCCTCAGATAGCAGGGTGGCTGATAAGCCCTGTGTGGGACTGAGACTACGGTGCTCTGAGAGGCTTCATGCCTTCCTTTGTGATAATAGAAGCTAATTTTGAAAGGAAGAATAATCTGACCTTTAAAGAAATGCAGCTCTCGATTTCCTCGCAGATGGGCGGCGTCGCTCTTGAGTTTCGGTCGAACGGTGTCGCAACCCGCCCGTTGACCTATCGCCGTCTGAAGCTCCCGCATCCCAGCATAAAAAAATTAACCCAAGTTAATGAGTGAAGTATTGCACAGTAACAATGAAAACAAACATGACTCAAACATTTTTGTACAGATAAAATCAATCGATAACATTGAGTTAGAGATTTGTAGGTGCAGTTGTAGTACTTTACCCCTGTCTGCAGCTTTTACAGAAAGTTCTGAATCCATTCTAATACAATGTGACAATTAGATACATTTTTTTCATCAATATTTAGGCAAATAATTTAGCATTTCACAATTTTAAAGCCACAACACTGGATGTTGACACAGTGAGCCAGAGTTACTGAAGCTTATATACTGACAATGGTAATTCTACTTCATGAATATGAAATATTGGGCATCTCAACAGCATTTATCCAAATGGATTCATTCACAGTAACGTCTTTTGAAATGTATTCTCATTCTTTATTTCTCATTTCCTAATTACTTGGGGTGTTGTTATGTTCAGATTAAAATTTTTTGTTGTTGTAATTCGTCAAAAATGATAGTAACCTCCTCCACCCAGTGTCCAGCTGAACATCATCAGATTTCATTTCATGCTAGCAGGCGTTCTCCTCTCCACACAGTCGCTTTAAACGAGCGAATGTAGAACCCTTCTTTTTCCATTACAGGCAAAATTGCACTCAAGCTGTAATTGTTTGCTCTTGTTGTTTGACATTTTAATAAGCCACTGTTTTTGCTCTTTGCAAATTCTGTGATATGCACAAAAAAAAAAAATGAAATCAGAATTTCCACTCTTCATATTTTTTCTTTTTTTGAAGGCTGAAACAAATCTGGCTCTTGCACCTGCCGATGTCAGACATATGGCGACTATCCGGTTTGGACATTTTCTGTATTGTTGCACTGCATATGAGGTCCATATGTATTGTAAGCACACACACACACACAAAAATAGTCCATGTGTTCTTGTTGTGGTTATGGCTCATGTTGTAGTTTCACCACCAGAGCAGGCAGAAAAACCACAATTTCTAGGAGATTTATCTTTCTACACCCTTGTGGTGTACCGAAAGGCAGCCAGCGGGGGATCGAACATCAAGCAGCCGTTTGGCCAAAATAAATCCGCAGAACAGGACCACATGTTTCGCAGGCACGGAAGGTATATGTTGGCTTGTGAGTATTTCAATAGCAACGACTCTAAATGACTCATACATGTACCAAACATACAGTATAATCGAAAATACATCACGGAGCCCTCAGATGTGCTAGCAGATGTCCACCAGCAAGGCTTTAAAGGACTGCTTTGCGTTGCCTTCGTCTCTTCATCGTCACCAGCCAGCTGCGGTGAGCGCAACACAGAAAACCAGGCCTGCATATTGCATACCGTGCTCTCTGGATTCGGATGTAATTTCCTGGTGGGGCGGCAGCGATCGCTTGACTCCTATGTGCCCATACTCGAGCACCTCAATGCATTATTGCTTGTCTGCACTTGCCTGTGCTCGTCTGTCCTCGTTTTTCTTTTTTCTTTTTTTTATAGGATCAAGGCTGCATAATTATCCTTAACTGCACCGCAATGCATGATATGGAAGACACTCTTAAATCTCAATATGCAGAGCAGTTTTTTTTTCATTAATTGCACAGAAAATATACAGTGGGAGTTTTTGCATATTCACATTTCAATGCTGATAATCCACATTCCTGCATTAAAGTTCTGGCAAAGTTCAAAGAGCGCAGATCTTCTCTCAGACTACAAGCACATGATGAAGCCTATTGATCTCGCCCCCGGTGCAAATTAAACGACTGACTGGCTCCATGAAATTTCCCAAAAAAAAAAGCTAAAAGGCTGTGTTACTGCGCGTTGGACGGCCGAGCGGTAACATCTGCTGCGTGCGCGATGCCCACAGGGTCGGACCACCTGTTCCAGCTTGATACACACTCAACATGCAGATTGCTCAGTAGGTGTAACGTTGCGTCATTGTGTTCTCAACTTCGCCTTCTGCGCAGTCGAAACAGAGACGAATACTTTTAATTAAAGCAACAGAAGAAAAAGCGAACGACTGGGAAAATATGAACAAAAACAATGGTAACGTATTCATTAGAGACTAGGTGGGTTTTGCGTAAACGCTTCCAAGAAGATTAATCATGTGCTCCTACAGAAAGTACACAAAGCTGTTCTGACTCACATGAGGATTAAAAAGGGAGAAAAACAACATCGGCCTCCCTGGCACGATTACATGTACAATTAAAATATCATCTGTGCTGTAAGAAAATCTCATCGAGAACCGCAAAGTGCGGGAAACGATTCTTCAGGCTCCTTTCACTGTTCAGACCTGTTGTGTGGAAGAAGAAACTCACAGCTGTCAAAATCAAACACTGAACATGATGAACTACGTCAGCGACGATCGAGTTTTTGGACACGCTCGAGTTTGGCAACAAATTTTTAGTTACAGCATCCTCCTTTTGTGAATTATGGATTACGTAAGACTTGAAAAGGACTGAATGTTTTCTGATTTTATAAATGTATTTAGTCAGTCTGCACGTGCAGTAAATACTGCATATTATAAAGTATAAAAATAGAGACATCTGTGTATAATCCTGATCATTGACATGATTCAATAGTGTTCCCCTGGTGGTCAAATAGATATATTGAAGCTAATGTCAGTTTCTCACAGCTGCTAAATTTCATTTTACAATAGATGTGTCCAGTTCTGTACATTTGACACTCCGGTTAAACTTATGCTAAACTCACGTCGCTTCACTGTAAGTTTTGGTTCCTCAGTTGAATGATGTCCATGTTTTTAGCCGTAAGCATCCACTGCACACACTCCATCAGGAGGATATCCTTTTCCTCAGCAGATCTCGGCCTGACACCTGTTCTCGATAAAAACGGGTTTATGAATGAAAGACGAGAAAAGCAGAAACGAAATAGCTGAGATAAACTACGGCACTGCAGTCGGAAGATTTTATGATCGTACTGAGCTGATATTTATTTAGAAGCTGCAGATGCATTTATGCACTATGGGAGCAGGAGATTGACCGCAGCTCTAAAAATGTTTGTAAAGGTTTACAGTAACTGCCGCGCTAATAGTTTCTTAGCATGTTGCTGCCTTGGGGAGTTATGCTTTATTCCCATCACCCCTCATATGTAACTGATTTGTTCAACAAACCTGTAAAGGACATTAAAGTTTCATTGTGTGACTCATGACTTCGCTGTAACACCACTAAAGTTACACAGAGCCCAGAGGCAAAGAAATAATGAGCTAAATGAAGATGAATTACATCAGCTGTGTTAAAACTCACTAACACTTGAAGTTCAAATTCAAAATGAATCGTTTGAAATGATCATTTCTGAGGATCAGAGAACTACAGCAATCTTTTTTTTAAGTCAAGTGATGAGTCCAACTTCCATGAGAACCAATTAGAGATGAATACACCACAAAGCAAAATCTGGAAAACAGTGCCACGCCGAGCAGTCACCAGCTCTGAGTGTGTTTTCTGAACAAAACAGAAAGAAAAGAGAAGTTTATTCCCTGATTGGTAGATTAAAACACGCCTGACAAACAGAACGGAGCAGCTGATCTGCGCTGAAGACATTCTGTCTGCTGTTTTCAGCGTGGCGCTGCAGGCATGGCGCCGTGCGCCTCTCTCTCTTTCTCTGTCCAGCTTTTAGTTGCCCCTCTCCGGGCCCCCTTTCCCTCCAAAGCACCTCCTCCTCTCTTTTGTTCTTGTGTTTTGTGCTCCGTTTCAGGTCTTCTCTTATCATCTGTGCAGACTCCCGCTATCTATTTATGGAAGTCACTTTAAATATTCTTCTATTTGAATATTGACTATACCACTGTCCCCTCTTTACATTCCACCCTTCACATGCCAGCAGCCTCTTTTATTGGCTCTTTTAGTGCATTGTGGGAGGTTTGGGTGGAGGTGAAGCCGAGGTGGCCGCCCTCGTCTGGACGGCTTGTTTTATTTGAGGTCTGCATTCGCCGCACAGGATTTTTGATGACAGAGCGCTGGACATATACAACCTACCGCACACTTCCACGCAGAGACGGCGTCAATGCATCGCAGCATTGTTCCTCCGCTCATCGTGTGCAGATCATTTATGTGTTTAAGGTGGCAGAGGGATGAGCAGAGTGAGGTTATGCAGAGGTGGGACTCTGTGTTTATAGTCCACACATGGAGGACCTCGGGTCGGATCGCCGGACCACAAGGGTGTCATTTCACAGTTTTTCTTACATCAGCCACATTTCCTTCACACCCCAAAACACATGACTGTAGCGCAAACAAAGACCGTGCCTCACTTCTATCCACAAACTCAAAAGCAGACTGACTGCTGAAAAAAAAAAGGAGGGGGGAAAAAAAAAAAAATCCCTAACAACAAAGTTTAACTTCTCCAAACATCTATTGACGTCTTGAACCTGATCCGCTCTGCAGCAGCTGTGCAGGAGAGCCAGACTTCCAGCTTAACCAGCTCGTGTAAGAAAGCCTGAATAAATGCATGGGCCTCCCTGTGCTTTCAATCAGATAAGAGTAAGTCCAGGGAGCAGGCATGGACTTCTCCGAGCATTCCTCCACTGCGACGCACAAGGCGGCTTTTGTCTGCCCTCCATATCTGCCGCCCCTATTCCAGCGGCGGCGCAGGATGCGTGCAGGTTATTAGATGCGGAGGCCTTTATTCACTTGTACCTAATTGGATCACACAGAAAGATGATGTGATTAGAGCCTACATGCACCGCAGTCGGCGGGCCACCCTGCTCCGGCATGTGGCACGACGTGGCACGGGCGCTGCAGGGCGGCGGCTACCGCGCTAACACAATCAAACACACCCAAAGGGGTAGTTGTAGGAACTTTATGTTTTGTGCCAGTTTTGTGTGTACCCTCCCCCCGACTGCTGCCTAGTAAAAACAGCTGTAAGTTTTATCCAGAGCTATCAGGGGTTGATGCACGACCGCGACACAGGAAGAGATGCTATCATTACATCTGTAGCCTCAAGGCATATTTTAAAGCGCTACACCTGGATGCATCAGAATCAAAGGAGGTACGCTACACAAGTAGAAACACTCACAGAAGTTGAAGTCTTTTATGTTTTCATGTTGGAAGAAAAGTCACGACTTGTAGCTACAAATAGTTTCTATACATGCTCTTGTCCACATTTCTAATTTAAATATAAGAGAACAAAATACTGGGGAACTGTTTGTAACCTAATTTTTGTACTGAGAGTATGTCAGTTGACTTATATTAAGAAGCAGTTTGCATATCAAGATATCCTGCTACATAGAACCACTACGTGTTACTGTATGATACCAAAATCCTACTGCAACGCAACAGGAAATCCTCCATGAATACCCAATCCAGTGGAAATACCTTGTTGCCATAAAGAAAGACCTACACAGCTAAATTTAAACCAAATGTAAGTATAGCAATATGTGAAGTACAAAACATCAAAAGAGCATCAGAAAGAGTTCAGAATCTGAGAAACTACAGTGATAATATTAGAAAAAACAAAAACAAACCCAACAAACAAAGAAGGCTAGTGTTGGGCTCAAAGCACAAGGGCGGGGAAAAAAATAAACAGAAGGTTTCCAAAGGTGAAGCTACAGAAGAAAGCATATCATACACTAGTGTGACTGGTGAAATTCACAGCAGATATACTGAACATAGTTTACACTCAGGTGTGACTGAGGCCTCGTTTACACAACAACAAGTGAAAAAGGAAAGCTTTTGTTATGTTTTGGGTGTCACAGTTTTTCTCAGAGTCACGGTCAATGCAACTTTTTGAAAGCTGTTGCCAAGGTTGAAATTTTTAAAAAAGTTTGGACTCTGTCTGTGGAAAAGGGGAAAAAACGCACCTTTTCTTAAATGCTACAGTCCGTCCATCTGAAGGCCTGAAAACTTTATCCAGAATTATGTTTAAATCCTAATAGACCGGCGAGTTTATGGGCTATATGCACAGCTCCATTATTTCCTGAAGTTCAGACAGTACCTTTATTTCCTGTGCTTCATGATAGGATGAACTGATTAATCCAGGTGTATCTGACCTCAGTAAATGGCCCACTCTCCTTCGGAAACAGAATATGCTAATTAGGCGCGACTTCATTCTAGTCGTTCTGCGCATGCTCCATCGTGATGACGCAATTTTCCAATATGGCGGCGCACGGTCTGCCTTTCGACTCGTATGTAGACGATTTTTTTAACTGCAGTATTGGAAGAAGTTGATATAATGAAACGAACATATGGACGGGCGCTCAATAACGCGGAGGCTTTTAAAACTGTAGCGTCAAAGTTAATCGAGAAAGAAAGACGAGAAAAATGCTGTTTACTTCCGGGAGACGCTAGAACGTCACGGCCGCCCCTTGTCCAATCAGAACGCTTCGCAGACCCTGGCGTGAGAGAGGATTTAATTCTTCATTTTTCCCATGCAAACACGACGCTCATGAATACACTTCTGAATTACTTATTTCAGAATAAAAAAATTACGAATTAAAAACACCATGCAACCAGTCAGTGGCTCACATGCGCTACAGCCGTAGTGATAGTGTTTCACTGTAGGTTTAAATAGTTGGCCTCCAGAGCTTCACGACCCTCAGTCCATATTTTCCTTTGTAGTTTTATAGTTGACAGTCACCTGTTGCAGCAATCCAGTCTGTCCTTATAAATGTCGGCAGACTCCCATTGTTGATGTTGATAGCGTTATGTTACTCATTCTACACATCTTTCAGCCCTCTTGTATAGGCCTATTACGTTTACACAACAACATTACAAATGAAAATGCATTGTTTTTGTGTTTTGGTTTCAGAAAAGTTTAGTTTTTACACAGCAATGATTTGAGATAAGATAAGAAACTAAACTAAATGTAATGCTGAAGTTGACCAAAAAAGTTGTATTTAGAGGTTGTTACTGATACTGTTCAATTAAAGCCATGAACCTATTTCACTTTGGAAGTTTTGCTGATGAAGTAAAGCATTTCCATGTCATTAATATCTGATGGCATCACACTGGCATTACTTCTCCCAGAATAAATAATGCTCCATTATGTCTAATGGTTTGTTTACTGGTTTTGGCTGGCCGTGGGGTTTGATGTATGGCTCTCTAAACGGCGTACGCTGCGCTGTAATTCAGCCTCGGCAGAGATTTATGGCACAGATTATTTTTAACGTCTGTGATTCACATGCACAGTAAAAAAAAAAAAAAAAAAAAAATCTGCTTGCATCTGAGTTTAAGAAATACTTGTGAAATATTTCAGTCCCATATCCTTGCACACAAAATTTTGTAGTTCTTATATAGGAGGGTTGTTTTTACGTTGAATACAGAGCAGAGAGGAAGTAAAGCCTCTACATTCATAACTCATTCCTCTATAAATCGTAGACGAGAAAGATGGGACAGATAGACTCGGGGAACACAGAAGAGGCAGACAGCATAGCTTTACTGCAGGGGTTCTTCCTGAGATGCTATGAACTCAGCAATCCCCACTCCTCACTTCAAAGGGAGCAAACTGCAGGGTTTACTGTTGTGCAACAACCACAGGGTGTTTCTAGGATTTGAGTGAAAGGGAGGCAGTGTGTGTGTGTGTGTGTGTGTTTGGCCTGATACATTTGTGTGTGTGAGTGTGTGTGTGGGTGATTGCACTTGATCTGATAAAGAACAGTCTGTGTGCTCTGACTATCTGCGCTGTCTTTCCCATGCTCGGTTTGGGATGTGTAGCAAAGCTGTGATTGTTTAACCTCATTCTACATTTCATATAGTATTAGCCCAGAAAAAAATGTAGGGCAATGAGTGGGATATGCATTAAAAGTTGTGAAATCGTGACCCCAAGAAATTCCAATAAAGATGACCTGAACATAATGCGATCAGATGAACCAATAATTTACCATTTATCATTAACAATACATCCGATGTGAAAAGTGAGACATTTTATTCTTCGATGGGACACATTGTTCATTTGGAATCTGAATGCAGTGGCAGGTCTCAGACTCATGTTGGAAAGCGAACTTTAAAAACCTTAGTTCACTCCTAAACAAATAAAGAGATGGAAACTCTCGCAAAATGGACAGATGTTCAATAAATTGTGGATATTATGAAAGAAAAAAGAGCCTGAAGCCTCTGAGACTCTCACCACGTACAGTATTTATGATCAGAGTATCTGGAAAATATCTGCGTTCAAGACGCAATATTGGATGATCACTTGGTCTTTACTTTCCATCCTCCTTTATCTTCATTTTCTCAGGATTAGCAACAAGTTTATCCAAAAAACAACTGTTTAGAGGTTTTTCAAGCAAGTCACAGCACAAAGGCCAAGGGAGTATTTGCAACAGCAGTACTTTTAAAGCTTTTAAAGGCCTTTAAGAAACTGCTTCATCAAAGTTTTATTCCAGCAGGGTTTCTGTTTTAAACAGCTTTTTCTTGGCTTGACTGCTAAATTTATTAGAGAGGAGTTCCTCAATGAAATATTTCTTTCTCAAGCACGCTCCCACTCCGTAATATCATGAACCACCACATTAATAGATAAGGTACATGTTCAGAACTGAGTAACTGACGTTTTCTGTTGTTTTTGGAGAACAACAGTGTGAAAATTGTTGTAGTGCAACGGGAAGAATCGTCCATGTTGTCTGAGGAGTCGGGAGTATAGGATGAGACAGTGCTGATGTTTCCAAATAGAAGGCATCTGGATTGAGTTTCTCCCCGCTGGGGCCTGGTCCTCAGCAGATGGTGCTCGCCAAACAAGCAAAGGATGATTAGAAGCAGAGGGGCGCCCCTTTTTTTACTTATACGCTCTCCCTTCATGCATGTTTGTCAAAAGGCCAACTTTAATAACGTGTACCTCAGTGGTTCTGTAATCATGGAAGGGGAAAAAGCTTATTTAAAATCTGGTGACGATTGATGCGCTTTGTTTTCATTGGAATTCTCAGCTCAGAAATGCACTTGTGGTTTTTATTCATTTAATTTCAGTATGTTTGGGGGTTTTTTTTTACTCGTAACCAATTAGTTTTTTTTGTGTTAAATGAGGAATTTCGGCGTTGAGTGAGCAGCTGAAACATCTTTGTCAAGATGGAACAGGCATGCAGAAGGCAGCATAATAGTGAGACGTCACCTCCCTGCAAGCTGGCAACCCACATTCACAATATTCTTTTGTTTTCATCCAGACTAAGTCGAATTACAAAGCATTAGCTCTGGATCTTTACAAAACGGAGGCGGGAGGGGGGTGGGGGGTGGGGGGGGTGGGGGGGGGGGGGCACTAAGCTACTTTTCTACTGTAACGCAGCATGGAAAAGTTTCCTTCTTTTTTTAAAAAAAAAATCTCCCCACATGATAGCCTCATGATATAAAAACACGCTGTATATAGAGAACCCACAATGGCCGCAGAGTTTACAGTGTGTGTGTGTGTGTGTGTGTGTGTGTGTGTGTGTGGGGGGGGGGGGCAGACAAGAGCAGACTGCCAGTGTCGCTGCCTGCCATGGTGGTCCGAGGCGCTCGGTGACAGCCGCCGTCAGGCCTCATGCAGTCCGGGGGGGCTGAAGGTGGGCCGCTGCTAAAAGCCTGGCTAAGTGGCGGCCATGTTGGGCAACATGAGTTCCTTTGAAGTGAACAATTACCTTCTATTTGTTTGATTTGAAAAATAAATTGTGGTTATACATGCGATTTTAGTGTTTCTGTTATTCTTTGGTGACCCTGCCGTTTGTTTATCATCCCGGTTGGAGCAGGTTAGACTAGCTGCAGCACCATGAGTGGGATGGGTGGAGACAGCTGATCACACCCCTCTGTGTGGTATAGTGTGTTGAATGACTTGTTAATGAAGTCTGACTCCTGAGTTCTCTCATAAAGCTTCAGGGATCGGTTTATTACACTCCTCGCCAAAACTATATGTAAAACTTCACCACTTTTGTGCATTGTTTGGTGGTAGTGAGTCACTGTGATACTCTGTTTGTATTCAGTCCAAATCTTTTGTTTTTATGTCAGAGTTTGTTTCCTTTTCAATGTTGGTAATTCGCTGGAGCTTAAGCCTCTCTCCTTTGTAAAGTTCAGTCTAGTATTTTTCCTTTTAGGATTGCAAGGCTGGTTTGTAGGTTAGCTTTCACACAACTGGACCTGTATCAATATCACAAAGTCATGTGTTCATCAATAGAATAAAATCATATCTGTTATTTTCTTTCATTTCATAGATACAAAAGAATTTTTTTATGCCTCGGACCATCGTCCTCTGTGATTAGCTCCAACAATCTGCTGCATTTATTTGGATAAAAGAGTATATAGATAGGTGAATGAAAGGAGACCTCCAAAGACTAGATCCACAACTGTGGAGGCAGCACTATGCTACAAACATGAATCTTTTATCAGTCCTCAACAGGGCCATCGTCCATTGATAGATGTGTTTCTGTGGGAGGATGGAGGAGGCTATTTTAAGCAAACTGTCAGTTAAATCACACAAAACTGAAAAACTGTGAAAAACACAGAATCACTTTGTTTTCTTTGGCGTATGAGAACATCCTCCTCTGCCTAAAGAGATAATTTACAAGGAAGTGGCTGGTGATTTGCCCCCAGAAAAATTAGAAAGCAAACATTCAGAGAAGATTGAGGCAACTGAGAGGAAGAAGTGATCGTTGTGTCCAAACACTGTATCTGAATGTTGGCCTGCACCTCGGGGGAGCCAGGGTCTCAACCTGGATGTGGTTTTTTTATTGTTGAACCCATGCAAAATTTTCAGATTTTTCCTTTTTATGTCATTATTTCAGTATTTTATTTACTTCATGTTAAAAAAATTTGAATTTCTTTTTTCATTCACTCAGTTTAAAGAAATAAGTGATATGTTTGTCAGTTTTTCTACCTATTCAAGAACATGTCCTGTCAAAAATTGATTTTCAATAATGAACAAACTCTTGACTTTGTATTTCAAGTGTCTGCATCTGAATGGGTTGAGAAAGCTTCAGATTGGGACACAGAGTTGTCACCTGCTCTGAGAATTTGCCGCGTCCCTCTCGGAGAGGCTCCGCCGGCCTCGTTACGTTTAAAGTTAAAGTTAAGGTCCTCAGAGACGCTGAAGCAAAACACGGGACAGCTGAGGAGCTTGTGAAACGCTGTGTGACTGGGCCCAGCGGTAGGATAACATTTTAACAGCTGCTCCTGCCATTGAAAAACACACAACTGGAAAGTGCCAACATCCCCTCGTCCTTCCACCCCCCCTTCACACACACACACACAAACATACACACACACCTCCAAACTGAGGTGACTTATGTGGAGGTCCGGGGGCCTGAGAGCCGAGCTCACATCATATATTGTTCTTCTGACGCACATACCATTACCCACAAGCCCCGGGACCACAAAGACCGTCTTCAGATTGGTGGTTCTGGGCCCTGTTCTCTGTTGGGAGGATTCTTTCGGTTCATTCCCACAGCCTCCATGTGAGGGTCCGGTCAACAGCGAGACAGAGAGCTCCACACAGCTGCACCTCCCACCCCGTGAACTCTGACAGCCAGAGACCCGGTTGCATTTTTCTGCCATGTGATGCGGAGTTTTTCTATAATATTGCACATAAAAAAAAAAAAATCATAGATAAGGAGCGATTTGTCCTGAGAGCAGAAGAGGGAGGATAGCGATAAATGAGAAACATTAAACTTAAAGGTTCACAGCTTCTCTATAACTTTATTTTTTGGTACCTCAGCGAATCCTTTACTTTGAAAGTACAGGAAATCTGAAATTCAACCAATATGTGGTGTATTTTAAGTATAAGGGTGCATGACATTGGTCTTAAAATCAGCAGTTTTCTCAGCTGATTAGCTTATTAGAGTCTTTCTTCACCATAAACCGGCTTAAATGGCTGGAAATCCTCCAGGAAAACTCAATAGCTGGCGCTCGAAGTGAGAAGGCTTATCAGTTCTCACATGTATTTTTTTACAATCATGTAAAAGTGAATGAGGAAAAAGAGAGGAAGGGCATTGTGTTAAAGGTTCCTGTATGGATCATAACCGTTCACAAAGGCGGCGTGACGTTCCGGCGTGCGAAACCTGCTCCGTGTCCAGCAGAGTGCCGGGAAGTGTGAAGAAGTCTGCTGACCTTGAAATGAACCAGGAGACTTTTAACGGCGGTGACTGGTCGCATTCTTCCTCTTTCACCAGCGGTGGCCGTGGATACAGTCGTCTTTGTTAGTCGGCGGCCGTCAAAAGACTTCAAAGACGGAGCGGCGGGCGCTTTGGTTTTCCGACTGACCACTTGACCCCGCGGACGCCCCGCTCGCGAGGAGCTCCGATAGGAAATGAACTGAAGATTACTTGCGAGCACAATCAGTCCAGGGAATAAAAAAGAGGAGCTTCGCGCCAGAGGATATGAGCTTATGCAGCAAGAAGTGAAAAGAGAGATAAATGCGAGGGTGGTGGTCCTTTACATTCAATTAATACTGACTCTGGGTGGCATGGCTGCTGCTCTGAAGGATTTAGACTTAGTCTCCGTTATTTCTTCCTTGTGAAAAGGGCAACGGTGACAAGGTATGAATAACAAGGGGACTAAACAGCTTTGGTCAAAATGTCATCTGTAATGTCACCCCGTGTTTGATACGGCGCCGCGCGTGCTTTCCTCGGAAGTGGCTGTGATTTCTTGTTCCCGGTTCAGTCACCACCTTTCGTGACCTTCTCACCTTCCTGCTGAAGGTTAGTTTTATTTGCTCCAATTACAGCCGTTAAGATACGGCAAAAATAGAGGAAGAAGAAAAGTTTCGAAGTTCGAGGGTCACAGTGTGACGAATATGATGAAAAATAGACGTGTTGCCAAAGGGAATTTGTTCTGTTTGAAGTGTTTCATCAATGCCAGATTACTGGCACCATCCCAGAGTCCTGTCTCTGTCAAAGTCATGTCATTTAGGTCTGCTGGTGCCAAAGCAAACAGTATGAATCAATGTGCGCAGCGGGCTGACACACTCATTTTGCTTCAGAAGCATGCCGCATTTATTAGACTGAAGAATGAAGCATTTAAAACCGAACAGACAAGATCTTTAAAATAAACTTTGTATGGCTACATATGAATATTGTAGATACATTTCTTCTTAAGTTCCTCATATTTAACATTTTACTGGGCCGGTTTCTGATCACTTTTTCAAGTTTTCATATTTCCTTTGGTTAGTTATTTACAACAGATCAATCTGTGCAGGTTTCTAGTCAAAGTTTACAAAACATTTATTGAAAATACATGACATATGATAGAGATTTTTATATCTGTAAAAAGGCTTCAAAGCAAAAAAAAAGCTGATATTCAACATATAGCGAAACACATAATCAACACCTAGAACTTGTGCAATAAATGTCCATGACTGAAACAATCAGAACAATAATGTAGAAATACAATAACAAAGAATCTTTTGTGATGCTCACCATCAATCATTTTGTGGCTTATTGCTGATGCTGTTGAAGAATTGCATGAATAGTATTTATTTGTATTGCTGTAGCTGTTGCATAAAAGCAACATCCCCCTTTGAGCAGTTGTTCTGAATCACAGCGCAGCTGTAATTATCTTGGAATGAATCGCGTTGTCTGATATTTCCTCCTCTTGTTTTTGCATATTGGTTTGACTGGTTCAGTCTTTAAGTATCTCAAAAAAATAGCCCACTGTGGTTATTATTATCATATCTTCTGATTGATCATTTTTATCTTAGCTGATTTATGTTTGATGTAGAGGAAGAGAGGGGGAGCTCCAGCCCTCTCTGTCCTTTTCACTGTGTTCTTTTCCATCTCAAACGCTCCCTTTTTGTACCTCAACTGTGCATCTCGTCATCTCCCCTCGAACTGCCGCCTGTTGAATATCTGAGTTTGGCACAAACCTCGTGCTTTGTTGAGGAAATCTGCGGCTCATAAAGCCACTCTCTTATGTAAAGTCCCGCCATGAAAGCAAGCAGCAAATTGTGCTGGCCTCAATTTTGGTAAAAGCCGGGGCTCTCTGTAACATCGCCAGCCAAGTCGAAGTGGATCTCCCCGTCGACACGTTACGCCAACTGCCAAGAAAAGCTGAACTACGCATGTGAAAATCACACTTTCCAGTGAGGAGGCAGCTCAGCAGGGGGGCTGATTAAAATTGTGTAATAATGTGTAGAAACAGGCGTGCAGAAGATGAATTCCACTGCCTTCGCCCTGGTGTCATCACTATTAAATAAAACAAATGAAGCAGAACAAACAGTCGGGATTTGTTTATGAGCTCTGAGTGAGTACAAAGTGCCGTGGAAAGCCTTTTGTGCCGTTGCTGAAATTGCCGGGCATGGACGTGCGTGTTTGTGACCGGCGGAGTGAACCGCAGTTAGAGCTGAGTGGATAAACAGATGATTCATGTGGACATGCCACACCACAATAATGACTTCTTCACAGAGCCCACTGCAAAGGCAGGAAAAGAAAAGAAAAAAAGGAATCTGTTTTTATTCCAATCCCAAAATGAATATCACTCTCAGACATCACACCGCGGTGCAGACCAGCCTGCGTCAAAATATCCTTTTTCTTTCTTTCCTGTTTTTGTTAACGAGACGTTTCAGTGGTGACTCAGCAGAAAATTTACGTTACAAATAAATCACATATATTGATGAAGTGATCGGTTCAGAGGCGTCAGAATAAAATATCTTTGAGTTGTTCTTAACAGTCGGAAATCACATGCTGTGTGTCTGAAGCTCCTGGGTTTTTATATATCCTGAGAGGGAACACTGTTCTTTATGTGCTGAGGCATCATATGTACATTTCCTTTACTGTACATAACCTACTTTGGTACGACTGTCGTGAATAATTATATGGAACACTTCACAGCCTGCAGCGGGACTGTATACACTCCCTGATCTCCACACAAACACTGAACACAGACTTACAGTTTCAGATAAATATGGAATCTTTCACCTGGAGGCAACTTGGTCTGGTCCGAATAGCATTTTCTGTGCTCTACATATTCAGACTCTTCCAGATGAGTTTTAGAATTGTATTTCCATATGTGTATGAAGGGTAGACTTAGAAGGTGTGTGTGTGTGTCAGTCAGTCGGTCGGTGTGTTTATCTATTTGTGGGATGTATCACTCCTAAATTTATATTAACAGGCTGAGCTGGATGACACTGCACAGGTGTGAAATAACACAACATGAGGTTACTGATGAACACCATCATCTCCACTGGTCGACCTTCATGTATGCGTTGCCTGAACGCTGTAGAATAAGAGATGACCTTTAACCTGCCGAGGATGAAAATGTCAACACGTGTGTGTCTTATTGTTCACCCAACCGCTCGATCCAGATGTGTGAGTCCCACCTGGCTCAGCTGACTCCCTTTGGAGATCTTGCATTTTTTTTTTTTTTTTTTTTGTGTATTTGACTTTCTCAGACTTTTTCATATCCTTTTTTTTTTCTTTCCATGGGTGACAAACTGATTCAAATGCTTTTCCCCTCGTTTTTCCTTTTCCCCATCTCCTATACAAACGGAGCCTCCCGTGGAGGAGCGCTCCGCTTCATCATCTGTTTCCTCCGACTGCAGATAGAGTCGAGTCTATTCCGCACCGCAGGCTTGTTGGTGGTCTTTGTTGGAGGATTTTCCTCCATCAAGTTAGCTGTCTCCGTCACTGTGGAGTCAGACAGGGCTGTAGCGGTGGCCTCCTCCTGTCTAATTTTGTTGGTGGTACTTTAAAAAAGGAAAAACAATTCACAGTGGAAACTTTGAAACACAATTAAATGTACAAAACAAATCATCTACATCTCATGTGTTTTGGTATGCCCACCAGTTAATGTTTGTGAAGTGGGGTAATTGTGTCTCTATGCCTTTCTGTGTGTCTAACGGGGTGCGGCAAGGCAGCACTTTGTCTCCCTTTTTATTCAATGTATATATGAACGACTTATCAAGACTGTTAAATAGCTGTGGAACAGGCTGCAGGGTTGGCTATAAAGTCATCAACCATCTGATGTATGACCTTGTATTTTTTTGTATATATAGTGCTGGACTAGAGGAGCTGTTGGAAGTGTTCAACAAGTATGGAACTGACTTTGATATAAAATATAACTCAAAGAAAAGCACCATTATGATCGGAGCTAAACTGACTTTCCCAGACTTCTTTCTGTCGGGTAATAGACTAATGAACACTGAGGAATAAGTACCTGGGGCACTACGTGACTGCAGACCTGTCGGATGATAGAGACATTTATAGACAGTGTCGTTTGCTCTAGACCAGACGTTTTAAGGCCTACTGTACTCCAATGTATACAGCTCACCTGTGGAGGCGCTATAAGAGCAGCAGTAGGCACAGACTTACCGTGGTGTACAATGATGCCATGCGCATGACGTTAAAGGGCAACTCCAGTTTTTTGACACCTGGACCTTATTTATAGGTGTGTGCATGCTCATATACTCACTCATACAAACATCATGCAGCTCTGAGTCCTTCAGAAGTTATTTAGTTCCAACCGATGTAGCAGGGGCCACGGCAAGGGAGCTTCAGCACGGGACATAATCTCCGCAGAATCGCTCATTTCGGCTATATTTTTTCATCCATCGCCAGTGTTATCATAAAGTCAGCTCGTCTACCGTCTTCAGGTGGGTCAGCTGATCTGGATCCGGAGCCTCCCGGTGAGGAGAGGGCTCCAGGAGGAACGCGGCAGCCACGCGCACACCACGGCCCGCGCACGGTGCGCCTCCGCCGGTTTTGGGACCTCCGGAGCCTCTGTGGAGCAGCTCAGGGCCGTTTACCCAATCAGCCCCAACTCGGCCCCTGGAAGTCAGGCCCCCAGGCGCCGTGACAGCCGAGGCCGAGCCAAAGTGCCTCTCTGCTGGGGAGAGGAGCTCCACAACGTTCCCATCCGAGCTAATTGTGGCTAAGTTAGCGAAAACTGTCAGCTCATCTACCGTCTTCAGGTGGGTCAGCTGATCTAAATAACTTCTGAAGGACTCAGAGCTGCACATGTTTGTATGAGTTTGTATGAGCTGCACATGTTTGTATGAGTGAGTATATGAGCATGCACACACCTATAAATAAGGTCCAGGTGTCAAAAAACCGGAGTTGCCCTTTAAGGTTTCCGCGATGGAGCAGCGCGAGCCAAATGTTTGTGAGTGCAGGGATGCTCACCTATCCTGCTGTGCTGCGAAACCTGATGTACTGGTGCAAGTGCAGGTTGTCTGACTCTGAGATCAGCATTATAGCTGCTCTGACCAACCCTGGTCTGAGCTCAGTGAGATACTTTTCTAGTTTTTGGACTCATTGGTATTTGAGCCTGTTTAGAAAAGCTTTTTAATTATCTGTTTGTATGTCTTTTTCTAGTATGGATCTGTTGTGTCTGAAGAAAAGGAATAACTTCATGCTGACTGTCTGTCGAGGCTCGTTTTTGCTAAACCATCACAAACAGCTTCTTTGAATTTTATTATTTCTGCTGAATATACTCTGATTAAAGTGTTGTTCTTGTAAATGAAGATTTTTTTTGCATCACATCCTACACTTACAGCACCTTTTCCTTGAGGTGACAAATAAGTATTCTTTAATTCAAGATTGTAAATAAAAGACAGAAGTTTTGGTCAGTGCCATGAAAAACACCTTTCAATTCAATTCAACTTTATTTATATAGCGACAAATACAACATAATCATTTCTAGGCTGATTTTACTGAGAAAACCCAACAGATCCTCATGAGCAAGCGTAAGCGATAAATTAGCATAAATAGCATTTATTTGATGAAATAAACATTTCAACTCAATATTAACAGGACCTTCAAATAAACACACGTCCTCCACACACAAACATTTCAAAAACAATTGAGGAGAACAATGTTTTACAATCCGTTGCTCCTGATGGATTCCAGCAGTTCTTCGTCCATTTGCTCCGCACGGAGAAAAAAGTCTTTGCATGTCAAATCACAATTCGCAACTGTGAATTCAGTACCGTGCACTCATTTTTAAGGTGGCCTTATGGCTCTGGCGTGTAGAAACACGCTTCTTCATAATTGCCAGTCTGAACCAGAATCTGATCCAGAAGAAGAAACTCCTGAAGACGGTAAGTTAAAATAGTGTGTCTGAATATGCTACGTTTGGTCGTATGTATTGCTGTTGTTACCAAGTAGATATAATTCTTGTTCCCGTAAGTTAAAGTTTCACATATTATACTGAATTAGTTCCGTATATCAGTCAGAGGGAGTGGTGAGTCATGCATGTAGCTTCAAGCACGTTCTCGCTAACGTTGGAGCGGTCGAACCCGAGGTTTAACATCCCTCTGTTATTTCTTTCATTACGTTAATCATACTGCTATTAATTGTGAGCACTTCTGTTTAGCAGTGTCTGCTGGAATTTAGATTCATGTGCGTGATAGAAAGATGGTCTTACAGTGTGGGGGAATCTAACGAGAGCGTGTCAAAGTTTGCGCGGCCGTGCATATGAGCTGCATCGGACTCAGCGATCGTAATCAGGATCAGTCGGTGCGGCTCTGTGTGAAGCTACATAGATGAATCCAGGAGTGGGATGAGTTAAAAGGCTCAGTAAGTCACTGGCCTGGGCCCAAACGCCGTCCTATTTGCATTCCTCAAGGGCAAGCTGTCCAATATTATCTGCGCTCGCTCCGACGGAGGCCCCCGAAGCCACAAAGGACTTGCTGTGTCGGCTTCTTCCCACATCACTTTTTGTTGGAGAGGAGAGGCCGACTTCAGAGGTGCTTCGTTATGCTGACTCGGCGGCAGAGGATGCACCTGCACACAACAGGTGTTTACCTCCTCCGTTTCAGGTCCTGCCAACAGCAGACATTCATTACATACTGTGTCTGATGTGATTGCAATTTCTGGAAAAAGGTGCCTTGAAGTTTTAGCATTCCTTTGATTCTGTGAAAATTTCAATTTCATCCACTTGGACCTCGGGGGGGCAGAATTGAGAATTGGGTCTGCGGTGTCGGTCTTCACAGGGGAGCCGTGCAGGAACTCTGCAGCTGTGGAATCCAGCGTCTCGGAAAAATAAATAAAGGGAGAACAGGTTGTCGGCGTGGGGGATCCAGGGCGAGCCGCCGCAGTCGGGGGGGGAGACGGCCTGTACAGTGTAATATTTCTCTGCAAGAGGATTAGGGTTGTTTGAGAGAAGATAAGACGTTGCGGGATCAGTGCGCTGTTAAATGTATCTGCCAGATCCAGCAGAAGAGCAGCGGCAGCGCCGAGACGCTGCCAACATTCCTGCGGATCAACACCGGCTGAAGGGCTCCCACCTCTCACTCCGGCTGTCGGAACGTCAAGAAAACCTGACGAGCGAAATTCACTGTGGCTTCTCAGATCCTAATAACAGCCAAGGAGTTTTAGTCCTCTGCAGCTTTGTTTTAAATCGAGTCGGCCGTAATTGCACAAGAGAGTGCAAGAATAAATATATTCAAGCAACTAACCTAAAATGTAGTTTTCTAGTTCACTGTAAAAACCTGAAAGCTTTATATCTATTTGTAACCCACAAAAAATAAGAAGTTGCTAACCACAGACTGTTTCAACCTGTGAGCCTTTTCCAAAGCGTGGAGCCAGGCGGTCTCTGTACAGGTCTGCAACTGTCATATCTGTAACGCTGACAACAATTCATGTATTACTTTGAGTTCTAAATGTTATTCATCAAATACGAATAAATTGCCTGACCCCTGCTGTCAGAAACAGCCTCTGGTTCTACAACATAAAGCACACCTCCTGTAATCACTATGGAGACTGCAGGCCTGTCAGGTGAGAGATGAGTCATATTTAAAATTCCAAGCAACTCAAACTGTGTGCTATTAAATTCAAGAGAAGTTCTACACAGACTACGAAGTGGGACCAGAGTAGACAATAGGATGCCATGGAGTCATTTTCGATATTTTAAATTACACATACATTAACTTTATCTATTTTAATCAGACATCTGTAATCCTTTAAAAGATACGATGATCATATTCAGACACTTGGGCTAATAATGGTAATTTTAAAGAAACACTACTGTACAGATAACATTGTTATGCTCGTTATTTTGTAGTATTTCTTATAATACCATAAACACCACCATGTTCAAAGTACTTTTCTGTAGAAATTAGAGTAAGTCAAAGACCAAGAAAACAATTTGGAGACATTTTAGCTGTAAATAAATGATTTACGGTGATTGTCTTTTCACTTTCCAAGAGATTTGATTACATTTCTTCATCTTTATACGCCAGAGGTTAATCTCACTGAAACACAATCCGAGATAATAATAATAATAGTGTGAACCTGAGAGGATACCAGTGGATAAATTGTTCTCACACAGAGATGATGCCACCATTTACAATCTGCTCTAGACTGGCTCCCACCCTGACTGAGGCTGGGGGAGGGATTCCTACAATTACGAGGCCATCTAGTGGCCACAACCCGAAATCCTAATCTGATTGATCATATTTTCCCTACTGCCACCCGGACGCTGTCCACAGCCGGGGTTTTACTGTCCAGAGTGGACGGGAGCGAGCTGCTGAGGGTATTATTAACTTATAAAAGGCTCCCAGCTGCAGGGACATTAGGGAGCTGTCACATGTGAGAGCCCGGCCACTGACCAGAGGGCACGGCGTCTGCGTCAGACGACAAGGTTCCTCGCCACACCTGAGCCAACACACAATTCGGTGGCCTTCAGTCATCAGCTGCTGTCTAATTTAAAACGTATCGACTGGCGCTCGGCGGAGTACAAGCTCTGAGAGACACTTGTGTCCCGAAGCCATGTGGAGCTGATTGTGTCACACCAAGGTTCCTCTGGGTTTGTAATCTTACGGTGAACGTCACGCACATCCCTCCTTGTCGGTTGTTGTGTGTTTATTAATATTCTTCTGGGCTGTTGCGAGACAGGATGCGCCGGAACGGCAGGTAGCTGCTGCCTGGAGCAGGTAAAATCTTAAAGGTCAAGGGAAGCCGAGAGACAAAGCAGCGAGGGTGGCAACACGGGAGACTGATGGCGAGGATGATGACACTCCGGGGAACACGAAGCGAGGAGGGGGGGGGGGTGATAGGTTAGTATCAGCCTGTGGGGTTTCTTCACGCTGAGCCAAAAACCTGGACAATTAGAATCCAAAATCTCGATGTTTGTCAGTGAAGGCACAGGAGAAAGTTGAAATTTAATCTTTATTGGGGTCGGAGACGTTTCCCAAAGGTTTAATCCAATAAACAGCAACACAGGCATTTTACAATTCAAGGACAAATAATCCACTTTTACGATAACAAATAGAAGAGAATTCGCCTCTCGCAGACATTTTTCACGAGCTGTCGCCTTTAAATCTGAATAATAAACCTCAAATCAAGCACTCAATTCAAAATCATCTGTAATACTTGAAAGGAAATATGTCTGAGCTGGCAGGCAGAAAACCAAGTCACCAACAGTTTTCTGGTATTTCACAGTCGGAAGTCTTTTGTCTTATTTTTCTCCACGTTTCAGCTTCGCCTCTTTTTTTCATGACGACCAAGGTAACTACAGCTTCTAACAATGTTGTGCAGGAAATGATTGCTACTTTAATACTGTTACTTCACTGGACGTTTGAGAGCTAAGTGCTCTCTTTGACTCTGAAAAAACCACCAGAACAAATCAGTCAACGCAACGAATACTGACCAGATTGCCTCTCTAAGGGCAACGTAAGGACATCTACAATACTGTGGTCGAATACGGACACGTCTCTGGCTAAAGACACATTGCTCTCCTGGAAAAAAAAAAAAAAGATTCTCATTGAAATCCCCCTTGTGACATTTTCTTAAACCTACAATGGTGTTAGAAAGATATAAACCACTCCTACGTCGTCGTCCTGTTATTATACATTGTAACATTCACCTTCTTTGACTATATAGCGGTTGTAAACACTCAAAGTGAGGTTGTGATTTTATTTTTGTTGCTTTTTTTTTTGTAAACATCTGTCCAGAGAACCTGGTTTGAAAATAATACAGAGGAAACATTGTCACAGCACTGTTAAGTATCGAAATATCACACTGAAATCTTAATATCTTTGTTAATAAATCATACAATCAACAGTGGGAATGGCGGGGGACCGAATACAGAAACTAATATTCCAGTTTCTACTTTAATTCTTCTGGAATCCAAAACAGACTAAAAGGAAACAAACATGAAGACAAGTGCTGTTCAGAGTCCCCCCCTCCACATCCCATTTTCCTGAACAATCCCTGTAATGCAGCACACCCTCCAGGCATAGATATGGTTTTTTTTTATTTTATTTATTTTTTTTATTTTTTTTGCGTGCTTCATCCTCACGACTCCACGAGTTCACGACAGAGCACGACACAAGCAGCTACGGTAAAGGTACATCACTGTCCAAACGCTGTCGGTGTGAAGGTTTTGGTGCTTCGCTACAGCGGGGTGAGTTATTTTCAGCTTTTCTTCCATTTTGCCAGTGTTTTTCAATATTTTTTTTTCCCCCCCTACTGGAGTCCAGTTTGCGTCTAAAGAAAAAAAAAAAAGCTACAAATCCATTTTCCAGTCTCTGGTTTGTGAAAACATTACGGAGCCGAACACAGTGACAAACACCGAAACGCTGGGGCCTTTAAAATGAAAAGTAATGTGCGGTTTTCTGGGTCTGATCAGATCTTAGAAAATGGGAGTCGTGGTTAGAAACCACAAGTAGGTGATCATGTCATGGTGACAGCAATACAATGAGTTTCTTTACTCCTAAACCACTGAACTTCACTTTTATAAGCTCCACTAGCTTCGCTTGCTGCAAGTTTACCAAATGCAACTATAGTTTCTTAACAGTAAAGAGCCACATTGGAGAAAGAGTTGCTTCTCTTTGTGATACATCTTGTGACAATCTTACGTTCGTCACTAGATAACAGCGATTTCCACCTTTAGGATGATCTTCGGCTCTGTTGGAAAAACACTTTGATCCCGATCTTCCCACAGACTGTTGAAATCTGGTGTTAAATTATTCCTGTCCGGCCGGCGAGGAGCTAAGTATAATCACGCCACTGCACAGGTTCATTATCCTTTTTCCACTCCTCTTTACCTCCTGAGATTACGCCCCGCTGCACGATGCAAACTCCGACTTCTCCTCTGGCACACGAGGCTTTGCGCTGACTCAAAGTTACAAAAGCTTAGGAGATGTTTGACGGCTGCTTCCAAAGCTTTGTGAACACTGCAGGAGCTCATTAACTGCAATTAACTCGGTTTCTCCTAATAAATGTTTTTGAAGCTCCTACCATCTGGACACCAAGCCACCCACTGCGGTACACGCTGTATTATCTTTGGGGATGTCAAGGACACATTTTCTCCCTTTCAGTTAGCAGATGTCAGAGTGTCCTGGTGTACCGCCGAAACAATATGGCTGATATTTATTACAATTTCTCTAATTTCTCTTACTGGCAGAGTGCGAGTGAAGAGCCACAGAGACTCGTGTTAAGTCTGGTCCATATGTTGAGGAAAACAATTCAAAGCTACACTTCAGGTAAAGGACTAAAACTGATTTTTTTTTTTTTATGGCAAAAAAAAGGAGGATTTGAATGACTGACAAATGCTGAATAGTGATGGAATCACAACTGGAGCGCAAGCGTGACTCTGATCCATGAGAAAAGCGACTGTAGTGCAAACTGCTGTTGATACTGGTTGATAGAAAGTTGCCTAAAAACACAGTGTACTGCTCCTCGTTGTGTATGAAGCAGCAAAAAAATGGTCCTACTCAACATTAGGCATGTTTATTATAGTGCAGTGGCTGCTCGCAGTGTTTATCAGGCTGCAATTAAGATATTTTTAGTCGAAGGTTTTGTTACTCTTAAATAATTAATGAATAGTAAACTAGTTTATAACGCAGGGCTCATCCTTTAAAATTAAATTCTCTCTGTCAGGGCGGCTGAACCGTAACAGAGAACATCTACAACAAGCATGCATTAGAATTGTGGCTGCGAAATGAATCAGAAGTGCTAACTGTGGGAATGTAAATTAGATTTGTTAAATCTAAATGCATAGATGGTGCGGTGTGTTCAAACTCCCTTTTCACGTGTGGCTCTCCGGGTGCTTCGGTTCTCCCCTTCAGTCTAAAAACACTCAGTGAATGTGAATTATTGGCTCTAAATGGAGCGTGGATGTGAACTGGAGATATGAGTTTGTGTGGTTGTATCCGCCCAGGGTTCTCCTGCCTTCACCTGGATTATTTCCAGCCTAAGTTGGATAAAAGTGGTACAAAAGAAAGCTCTAAGTGCATGCAGACAATGTTTTTCCACATTAAAATGTAATTTTCGTGAAGAGATATGACCTTCCTGCTCTCCCATTTTTGGAAACTGGCACACACACTGCGCATGGAGTGGCCGCCACGGCTTTTGTGTTTGTTACAGACACTCGATACATTTAGAACACGATGTATTTGCTGGCAAAACTGCACGCGCATTTCTGAGAACACACAAAACATCTGTCAGATTCGCTGCCGTGCCACTCTTGTGGGAGCGAACAGGCCTTTCCACCACCTTCGGCCTTTTGTAATGACCCGACGAAAGGTCTGCGAAGAATTTTAAAAGCAGAAGTCGACCGTCCTTAAACGCGCCTACTCAGAAAATCCAAAAGACAAAGCAATCCCCCGAAGCAACTGATAAATATCATTATTTCTCTGAGCAGATCCATATTTAAGCTGAGAAAGGAACTCGATAAATGCTCCACGTTCATGGAAGTTTCATCTTCACGACGTCCATGAAATACGCAGAAAGTCTCAACACCTTTGAAATGTCCCTGCGACTAATGAGCATATCTGAGGTATAGATTCAGACTCTGACTGACGACTGTTGGATATGTAAGCTACTTCCCACAAAATAGTTTTCTAATGTTAAATCTATCATATCAAAGATTATACAACAAAGATAACAGTTACCTCATTACAAAAAATAGAGACTACGAACATTTAGGATCGACTATCCATCCAGTTCTAAAATAGAGTTTAACTGAGACAGTATAGAGTTGCACAGTGACAGGATGTCCGCCTCCCAGTGAGGAAACAGCAATACGCTTCCACCGTTTTCCTGTTTTTTTTCTTTTCATTTTGGTATAGTTACTGAACAAACGGTACATTGGAAAAAAAAAAACAAAAAAACAAAAAAGAAGAGTAAATCTTGTAAACATTTTGTACCAGTACAAAAAGCACATGTTGCGGGACACCGAGACAGCTGACAGCTTTTACTCTTCCTCCATCGACTTCTCAATCTCCTTCAGCCTGCGGACAAACTCCTGAGCCTCCCTGTCTCCGATGCGGGCGTCCAGCATCCTCATGATTGGCTTCTCTGGAGGGGAGAGCAAATAGATGAGGACAGTTTCTACACCTGACACAAATACCTCGATATTGAAAGGTTTCATGCTGCATTGGAGAAGTAATTGAAAACCCGGACCAGAAGCCCCTTGGTTGTCCAAGAAACCAATATTATGTTTGTATAAAGAAAGCGAGAGAGAGAGAGAGAGCAAAGCTTGATATTGCCGGGAGCCGTGCGTACCGCTGGGTTTACTGCGAGACAGGTGCAGGATGACGGGCTGGACGCTCTTGCCAGCTGGCGAGGCGCTCGGCCTCCCCGGCCAGCAGAAGTCGCTGAGCGGAGCGACGGCTTCGCCGGCGAAGTCGTTGGTGGACAGCCAGTCGTAGTCCATCACAGTGAAGGTCAGGCAGGCGAACCTGTGTCGGTACTGCTCGGGACTGACGTGGCTGGGAGGCGGGGAGACGGGTGAGACGAGCGGGCGGGCGGGCCGAGGCGCCGCCGGACAAAAAAGAACCAAAAACGAAAAGCGGAACTCACAAGTAGAAGAGCTCGTCGAACACCGGGTGCAGCGTCTTCAGCTTCACCTGTGTGCGCTGACTCTTGGCCAGAGGGAAGAGGTGGTGGGGGCAGAGCTCCACGATGACGAAGGGGTCGCTCAGGCCTGTGGAAGACCAGAAAAGAGAGTTCAAATCCAGCTTTAAGTTACAACAGATAAGTCCGGCTTCCACAGTTCTACCGTTGGCATCCAGCGCGATGATGTCGGCGGCGTGCAGGATCTCCACGGTCAGCCTCTGCTCCGGGGCGTCGTAGTAGCACTTCACACTGATCCGGCCGTAACGCGTGTGCTTCAGGGTTTTCTGCGGGATTCAAAGCAGACGTCGTTTCGATTTGTGACAGAAAAACAAGGAGCACAGCTTGTTCATGTCTTCACACGAGTTTCAGTAAAGCAGCAGAAGACAGAGCGTCGGGGACTCCGATCAATACTCCATCCACTCTTAAAATGAGAATGTCAGCGCGGTGAGTGGAAACGCACCTGGTGTGAAATCTTCTCCAGATAGTACTGCTCAATCAGCTCAAAGGAGGAACACTTATTCAGCTTGAGCTCCTCTTCCAAAGCCTACCGCCGCCCCGAGACGGCACGAAGAGAGGGAGACAAACGGCGCGTTTGGTAGGAGGACAGGACTCTGCACACACACTTTGTTGGACTCGCTGCTTTGTTTTCTACCTTGTAGTCTCCACTCTTCATGTCTTCAAGGGAAAGACCTTCTCCCTTTGCATGGAAGAACTGCAGCAGTCTCTGAAGTGGTAAAGCAGATTAAAGAAATAAGAGAACTGCTGTTGGAATTCATATTATACTGCAAGAAGATAAAATACAATTCTCAAAAAAAAAAAAAAACAACAACAACTTTTGATTTTAAATGTTGAGAAATATAAGCAGAAACCAGAAAGTCCTTCATCCTTTCATTTTCAGATTCAGTTGCGGTTGCTGCCCGACTCCCCGCTTTAGACGGGCGAGCGTCATATCTGTGTGCAGAGCAGGAAACTCGACCCGCCTCGCTGCCGTCACTCAGCATGCTAATGCGTCCCGTCCCCGGCCAGCTGGTCAGCCTGGCATTATACAGCAGTTCCCACATCGTCGCTCATCGGGGATCTCGCCCTGGCACAGAACTCCTACCCAGTGGCTTCATGAATATCTGATATATGCTAAAAGTTTCAACACGGCGAGCAAACAGCCGTAATGAGAGATAATCCTATACAGAGCAGACACATGTCCTTTAAAGCCAAAGGACTTTTTTATTTAGTTCTATAGAGTATATGCAGGAATTTCCCTCTGGGATTAATCAAGTAATTCTATTCTATTCTTGTAAAAAAAAGAAAAGGTGTTTATATGTGAAATAATAAGCACTGACCTCCACTGTGTACTGGAAGCGGTTGTAAAACTCCACCTGAACGCCCCTGTTTTCTGTGACGGCGTCCAGGATCATGCGCAGGAGCAGCTCCCATGAGCTCTGGAGAACTCTACCAGGCGGCACACACAAAGAGACGCCCACACACTCGTGTTTACCGGCTTTACCAATTACACCCCGGTACCCTCGCTCGGCCCCACGTCTGTTTTCGCAGACAACAGCTTGATAATGAACACTTGTAAGCAGTGTAACTGATAAAGGCTGTTATTATTATTGGGAAGCATGCGTGCGTCTTACTTATTGAGCTGTCAGACATCTAACCTGGAGCTACTGAATGGATAAACTCCTCATTAAATAGGAAAAAAAAAAAAAAAAAAAGAAAAGCTGGTCTTATATATTCAAGACGAACAATTGCTGAGAATTCTCCAGGTTCTACCGCAGCAACACATGCTATTTGCATGCGAAACATCGGCGGCTGCATGCTGGTGTGACTGGCTCACATTCAGCAGCCCACTGTGATTACAATACGTTCAGCATGTGCAGCTGATTTGCATTTAAGCGCTCTGGATATTCTTGGACCGTGTGCTATACGTGTCAGCTTGATTTTATATTCCAGTCTTTGATTTTTGCGATTCATGGCGTGATTTTTTTTTTCCAGAATGTGGAAACTGACGTCTTAGCATTCACATTCTTTACAGACTCAGATTAAATGTTAAGATCATCAGATCATAACAGTGGAAATAAGAGTGTATTGGCATCAAACAATTCAGAATGATTGAGAACTAGGAGGTGATTACCTGCTCAGGTTCTCCTTCACCAGGTTCTCCGTGAGAATGACCATAGTGTCTTGTAAGTACTTCATGAGAGGAGAAACAGCCTGCAAGAAAGACATGAAGGCAGGGACTGAATCGCCACTGACGTTCAGAAAGACAGCGGCAGGAAGTCGTTTCTACGTACGTCGTCATTGTTGATGGAGTCGGGAGACAGGCTGATGTGTTGGATGTAGCGCCGCAGCTCGGGCAGCATCTGCACGGAAACATTACGATTTCTGCTTATCTACTTACATACTGAGGACTGCATCTGACACACAGATGTATGAAGGTTTGTGGGTATTTTGAAGTCGTCAGTGAACCCGGGCGTCACCTTGTCAGTGAGCAGTGAGATGAGGCGCTTGGCTTCCCTCTGCAGGTCCAGGTCCATGTTGAACAGCTGTCCGTTGAGCGCCTTGTACACCTGCTCCTTCCCCTCCGGCCCGCAGGACTCCTCCATGGCCCGCTCCACGCCGGGCCAGTCCAGGTCGCGGGGCAGGTGACCCAGGAAGACCCGCACGTGCTCCATGTCGTTCAGGGCGATGCAGAGCTGGCAGAGAGCAGAGGGCGGAGGTGGAGATAAAAGAAAGTGAGAGGAAGTGATTGATGACAACAAGAGGCAGCTGCTTTGTTTGTGTGTGTGTACACACATATCGCAGCCCTGGGAGGGCGCCCGCTGACATGTCTGACGTCACGCCGTGCCCCCCCCCCCCCCCCCCCCCCCCCCGCCGCTCCGTCCTGCTACGGGCGTTACCTGCACGGTGAAGCTCTTGTGGTCTCGGCCCAGCTGGCTCCTCTCAATCTTGCGCGTGATCATCTCCGAGTAGCAAACGGCCTCGCTGCAGAAGTTCTGCGGCACACCAAACCCGGTTAACGCGCTTCCTATACTGTACGCGCACGCGCGCGGTACGTACACTTTCACAGTCACGTCGGCAGATTATGAGTAGGTGAGTGTGGCCACACGGGAAATGGAACTCACATCCGTCAGCCGGGTGACAAAGATGAAGGCCCCCGCAGAGTCTGGCCAGGCCAGCTGGTGCCAGATCTCGCGTACCTGGCTGAAGCAAGCCGCCACTTCCACTGCGGACGAGCTGTGCTTGACTTGCTGCAGGGGTTCGAACTGCTCGCACAAGAAAAAAAAATTTAAAATTGCAATATAATTTGTGAAATAGAACAAAAATCTGTATTTATTGCAACGGTTTAAGTTTCATGTAATTCTTAGTCTGAACTAATTGCTACTGAATCTGTTGACTCCAAAAGCAGAGGAGTTATTTAACAATAAAAACAACCCCAAGTAAAAGTAACTCGTCTGTTTTTTAATTGTCTCTCTTTTTTCGGGGTGTCTTATTAGAGTGCAGAGTTGTGTTGCTGTGACACATTAGCTGAGCTGTCGGCACTGTGTGGGTCCAAGTAATGACTGATTCACTCATTAAATCCAGTCAAATAATGGAGCCGTCACGTTATTTTATGCTGCTCGACTTAATCTGTCATCATCAAAATCTGGTGTTTTCAGCTGTAGGTAAGGAGGTGCAATTTGCAGCGGTAATGAAGTACAATTTATAACACCAGTTTTTGAAACAAATGGATTAATGAACTCATGGCAATGAGAAGAAAAGCACGAGATGTAAACTGTCAACATGACGACTGCAGCAGTTTTCATGTAGAACCAACAGAAGAAGAAAGAAGCAGTGTGTGTGTGAACGGTGTATTGCAGTCAAAGTACAGGCGTCCTAACACTGTTGTTGTTTTTTCTCTGATTTCATAATGGTAAGAAATCAATCACTGCAGGAAGTTGCGATATTGAAACTTCAGCAATTACTTTAAATTCAACTGATTGTTTGAATTGATGCTTGCTTTACGTTGTGGACCGAAAACTGCCTTAAAATGCAAAACAGCAGAATCTAAATAATGCAATTCAAAGCGTGATTAAGTACGTAGTTTCTCAAGAGGAGAATTACTTAATAAAGAAGTAACTTGAATGTATTCCCTTTCAGGGATAAAGCCGTCACAGATGATCTTGCATTGTTTTTTCTCATTTTTGCTAAAGAGACGGGAGCTCCTCACCGTGTCTGTTTCCACGGCGTTCCGGATCCTGTCGCAGGATCTCTCGTGAACGATCTGCAGCCACTTGTGAATGGAGGACTTGAACCAGTTATGAAAGCCAGTCAAGGCTAGCATTTTAGCATCCCTGTAAGAAAGGCAGAAATCAAACCTTTAGATATTTTTTCAAACCGAAGCGAAGCCCTTATTTTATCTGTCATATTAACGCCCCTACGGGAACAGTCATTAAGAACCAACTTGAGTGGAAGAAACTCTCGAAAGCCTTTGAGGATTTTCAAGGACATGAAGAGCTCAAAGATGGTCTCTCCCATGGTCTGAGTCAACCGGGAGCTCTCCTGCTCCAGAGTCCCACACACCCGCTCCATCGCTACATTCACATCATCCGCTACCTGCAGGAGCCAGAGCAAGAATGAAAACATTCTCAACCGCAGCATCAAAAATAACGGCTCTCGCAGTGGTTTTTCCACATCTTCAATAACAAACCTGTTTTTCCAGCTGCCTGTACACAATGCTGAAGAAATCTACTTTCACTGCACTGTGAGAACAAAGATGGAAAATAAATAAATAAGTAAATAAATCCATGTTGTTATTCTCCCAGAATTCTCTTTGAGCAGCAGGAAGCTGATATTCACCTGTAGAATAGTTTGTTGTAGATGTTCTGGCCTCTCTGGACATCCCCGCACACAGCGTCGACCACTTGCACGAGCTTCTTCAGCTGCTCCTCCAGAGTCTGAGGGACAACGCGGACGTAACGTCACGATCCAGCGCGGCGGCGCCCATCACCGGGAGTTTGATCAAGCGGCGCACACTCACCCCGTCCTCGGGTTTATATCGGGCAATCAGGCTCTCGTACCACTCGCACGCTCCTTTCTATTACATTTATTACAGTAACAATAAAATGCAGACATTAGATATTCTCCCAGCAACCACACAGCCGTTATTTTTGCACCGTCGCCGTTACCTTGACGGCAGTGGTGATGTCCAAGTGCAGCTCGTTCCGGAGGGGGCACACGGTCTTGAACGCCCGCATGTTCTGCATGTAGCCAATCCCCCTAATACACGTGGACAGGAAAAAGCCATTTACAAAAACAAGACAGCAATCATCTCATCAATGATTAACCGTCGCTCCGAGGAGCCAGTCGGTATAAAAGGGCTTCAATCTCAGTAAACACAAATCATTCCCATTACATATCGGACTCATCACGAAGTCTGCAGGAGATGAGAAATATAACTTTAACTACCGGGTGAGTCATTTTGTGTGTGTGTGTGTGCGTGAGGTGTGGAAGTGATCTCCCTTGTGGCTGAGCGTGACTTCTTGCTGCACAAGTTTCTCTAGAGATCCAACATCCTTCAGCTGAATGTGGAACACGGCTGCTGGTTCTCCCGTCATCAAGCAGACGACCGAGTTACGGTCAATAAGCTGAAAACTGGTTTGGATTTTTTTATAATCCGTCCAGAGCATATTCACCTTTTGCACATGTCTAGTCAGTAATCTGTCTTAATTATCACACACATTTTTCAGACATTAAACGCACATTTTCATTGATGCTTACGCTCCAAGTGATTTCCCCGGAGTGACACGTTGAAGAATCACCCTCTCCATGAATGCACATACACTCCTCCGAGCAGTGTGTATGAAAGGATTAGTTTAGTGACTGCTGTTGTGGAATGGAGGCTTAGTATGATATAAAAAAGGAATAACATGTTGGTACAAATACTGATAGCTGCTGTGTTTCAGCTATTATAGAAAAAGTGTGGTGAGGGATTAATGCTTCTTGATTTCTTTGACATGAGCGATGAGGAATGACCGAACTAGTCCTGTGTGGGTACGAATCCCAGCACTGCTTGCCCCGCAGAGGGGCGGATGTGGTCTCTCCGTGTCTGTTGGCGGGGGGTGGTGAGGTGAAAGGTCGGGGCACGTGCCAGATGCGATGGCGGTGTGACTTTACCTCAACATGAGCTCGTAGCGTGTAATGGCGGCGGCGCTGCTGCAGGGGAAAACCTGACGCATGTTCTTCATCAGGCACAGGCAGTGCTCTGTGTACAGCCTGAAGCTGTCTGACAGCTGCCTCTCCTGGACACAGGAAGGGCCGGCAGTTATAGCTTCCAGTACACAGGCTGCGAGACATTTTTGGCTGGACCAAAAACCTTGATGGATGTCAGTGAAGAGCCGAGCTAATGAGGTGACCGTTTCTAGATGATGAGAAGGTTTGTGGTTTTTTTTTTTTTTTCTTTTTTCTTGACGATGATGACGAGCCTACCAGGTCGCCCCGCACGGCAGGGGGGTCCCACTCTGCGTCGATGGTCCTCAGGAGGCGCAGCAGCAGGGAGTAGCACAACCTCTGGGTCCGATGGTGGCTGCTGTAGCACTGCCAGCGACTGAAACCCAAAAATAAAACGCGCACCTTCCACTTGATGCCGAAGGCTCCGGCTTTAATTCCATCATCTTCCACCAACAGTACTCACATGATGGCTTGCTGGAGAGGTGACAGGTCGGTCTGCACGGCGTGGTGGGTGAGCACGGTCCACGCAGGAGGGGAGACCTGCCCGTTCCAGTTGTACGGCTCCCTCTATCATTACACGCGGCAGCAATGTTATTTCAGGACCACATCATGTTCCGTTGGGTCTCATATCCTGCAGTTTCAACTGTCATGCGTGTCCAAAATCTGTTCACACCCACAGGGCGAGCAGGCATGTAATTAACCGCAGCTACCCTGAACGCTACATCTTTTACTCCTTTGGCCAAACGTTACCACAGAAAGGGACAATTAAACTGATTGCATTTGCAAAACAAGAAAAGTGCCAACAGATGTCGGTTCACACACAAAACCCAGTGTCTTATGGGAAATATCTCAGTTCTCCCTGTGTGCTTTGCATGAAGTAAACTCGTCTGATTCTAGATCAGACAAAAAGAATACAATCGACCTAATGCTGCACCAACATTTACAGTGTTGTGTGTCTCTATTGACCACAGCCGATCAACCTTCCATAAGCTACGTGGAAAAGTAAACAAACCTTGAGGAGAAAAGACTCCAAGAAGAGTTGATTGGAATTAGCAAACCTGAAGTCCACTGAAAGTAAAGGACCTTCAAGGATTTTTGATTTGTAGAACACTGACGGAGACTGAAGCATATTTTTTTGCATTCATATAACGTTTTTTCATTGTTTTCCAGCAGTTTAAATCACTTCTGTGGTTAAAAAAGTGATTTTGTGACAGTTTCCAGGCAAGCTGGATGGTGCAGTTGGGGCCCAAAGACAATTCAACACACGTACAGTGGAGCTGTAAAGTCATCGCAACAAGCACAACTGTGAAGAAGAAATGATGAGAAAAAGCTAAAAACTCTCGAGTGACCATCATCCCTCGCACTGCTGCAGGAAACTGGAGGACATGAAGAGAAACCACACACACACACAAGGAGAAGAAAACACAGAAAGACCCCCAGCCAAACATATTCTCACAATCACAAGCAGCTTCAGAGAATCAGGAAAGACTCTGACCTTGATGTGAGTGTGTTCATACTCCACAATCTGAGTCAGCAGTTTCCGGTGGATGGAGACGTTCGTGTCCTTCTTTGATAAAGTTGTGTCTCTCTGAAGGCAAAAACAAACCCGATTTTTGATTCTGGATGCGTCCTCTACACCGCAGCAGATATCTATTGATTATGTAATCTGCTGTAAACACCTGGCTGGTGAAGAGCTTCATGATCAGGTGACACTCTCCCTGAACCTTGGAGGCGCTGGACCGGGGCTCCAGCTTGAACCAAGTGTCGTAGCCCACCACGGGGATCTCCTGCAGGAAGGAAACCTCCCCGTCAGTCACGACTCCCACGGAAATCAGTTAGCGCCTGATTTGTCACGGCGGCCCACTTCCGGATGCTCACATTCAGGGGGATGTTGATGCAGCCGAGGAAGTCGTCGGCGTTCTCCTCCGAGCTCGATGAGGCAGAGCCGTTAGCGCGCACTGACTTTGCTATCTGCTTAAAGTACCTTGAAATAAAAAGGAAAATTTTCAAAAAAAAGACCCTCCCTCTTGGTTTTGGGACTGCTCACTTGAGTTTTTAATTGCCAGAATCTTTGAACAGAGTGGAGCAAAAGTACAATGAGTTCACTTTTCTCATAAAAAGTTGGCTATTTGTCAGGATTTTTCACACATTTCACGTCTGAATTATTATCCCTTTGTCCCCCGACGCTGATAGCTATTCTGTGGGTTTCATTAGACGCCTCTGCCTTTGTATTAGTCTCTGTGTGATCTGTCTGAACTCTCTGTGTTCTCAGTGTGTGCAGCTTTATTGGCGCCGATCGTCCCTTCCATGTCAGCCTTTCCAAGAGCAAACACGGAGCGATCCTGTAAAATTACAAAACAGGGCGGCGTCAGCTTTCTTGACAGCCGCCGACGAGCCCGCCCAGTTCATTTAAGAGCTGCAACACGCGCCATATTTCACTTGGAAGTGTTCGGTGACTCATTTCCTCGCCGCCACAACGTGGATTAATTAAAGACCGTACCAGACCAACGTGCGAGACACGACTTACAAGATAGCCGTAGGACATTAACATCATTACATTGTTAATTAATTGCCGTAATTATGCAGCAAGCAGTGCATTTTATTACCTTCCCATCCCTCGAAGGCCGCTGACTTCATTGAGCTTTTTGCAGGCCTCAGCGACAGAAACGTCGTCATCGTGATCCCTAAATAAAAGAAAGCAAGGAAATGTTTGAAAATTTGACTGATAAAAATTCTGTTTTTACATTTTTACTTTGTCGGCTGGATTGCAGCCTCTTGCGAGCCGGTTTTGGCCCACGGGCCTTATGTTTGACACCCCTGGCTTAGAATCTCCAGTTATTTGTTCTTTTTATTTTTTTTTTTCCATTGAATGTTGAGAAGATTTTGGCTTCATGGTCAGTGTTGGATCACATTGTAAGACGTGGACAAACGTGTTTATCATGTCAAACCATTTGCCAGGCCAAACGGTTTTTAAACAAATCCAGAATTTTAAAGGTATTTTGACACCAAGGTGTGATTTTTCTGAATTCTGTCCTTCCTGATCCTTGTCACATTCAAAGATATTGTTAATACCTACCTTTAGATCCATAGACTATAAAAAAGCAGATCTACAACTATTGCAATGGTTCCACTCATGGTATTATTTTTGCTTAATTTTAAATTTTAATTTGCTTCTTTCAACCCTACAAAAAAAAAATCTAAAACATGTGTACTTTCAGTGATGAGTAACTGTTTTACAATCCCATCATTTGCAAAATGCATCTCCTCTAAGGCTACAACCCCTCAAAGCTCTCTGATAACCCTCAGGTGAAAATAATAAGAATTTCACACATTCCAAACATTTTCCACAACTCTAATCCTTCCTTGTGTCCTCAGTGTTCTGAGCTTACCATATGTCCAGATGTAAAAGGTCGCTGTGGACATCATCTATTTCACTAAAAAATTAAAAAAAAAAAAAAGAGAGAGAAAGACAAGAGTTAGTTTGAAAAGTACATGATGGTTTTCAAGAGTAACACTAACAGCAGCCAGTTCGTTCCATTAGTGCTGCCGTTCCAGGGATGAAATGTGCTGCTCTGGCCACACGCTGTAAACAACAGCTTTGTGTGTCAGTGTGAAAAACAACGAAACACTGCGTCACGACGCCCATGTGCGGCGCTCCCGCAAAGGTCGGAGCGCTTCGGACCTTGTCGTACTCACAAGACGAAGTGCTCGTCCCACACCGGGTTGAGGGTCTCGGGCTTGACCTCGGTCACCTGGATGCAGCGGGCCGGCAGCACCTCCTTGGTGCTGGAGCGCTTCTCCAGCTTCTCCCTCCGTTTCCTGAAGCTGAACTTCCGCTCCTTCTTCTCGTCCGTCTCCCGGGGGCTCTGGCCCAGCAGGATTCCCAGCATGCAGTAGGGGTCACTGTACCCTGGCGTTACGGGACACACATTAAACAGTCCGAGCGTCATTTATTGACTCTCCGCCGGTCTCATTTCAGAACCGTGTCACCTGTTGTTGCTATCATGAGATAATGAATTGGTGACATGGCATATATTATACAGCTCCTAATATACACGCATTGTTTCCTCCTCACAGCAGCTTTTATCATTAACCCATAGGTTATTTAATATTTTCTGTAAAGCGGCCATCCATTGAGATATAATACAATCTGACAAATGTCAACTAATTACAGGCATTCTGGAGGAGACGGGACGGCGGCGTGCGCAACTGTACGCCAGCTTTAATTAATAGTGGAGATTAACATCATCCTGTGCATGCACTTCTTCGGGAGTTCTTATTATAAAAATGTCAGCCGTGATAAACTTAACACTCATTTTCCGAATGCATTTCACAACCGAGTGTGATGCTGGGGAAATGTAGTCGCCACCGCGATTCGAAAGGGGAGTTATTAGACGAATCACCCCACCATGAACCCAGCAAGTCCCATCAAACGCTTCCAGATGATGCATTGACTAAGACATTTAAAAAAAAAGAAAGTTCTCACCATTTGCATCCTTGGCCATCAGATTCTTCGCTTTCATTACAGAAATTCTCAAGGAAAAATTGGCTCGCTGTGGAAAATGAGATTGCACTCTGTTCAGTATGAAATGATACGAAACAAGAAAAAAAAATAGTACACTCAGTACACTCCGGTAATTTTTTTTTTTTTTTTTTTTTTTTTTTTTTTTTTTAGCTGAACAAGATTCTCCTGAAAGTCAGTTCGAGCAGAGATCGGCATGCACCGTGCAGCCGGAATACAAAGAGTGGCTCTCTGTCTGGCGATATGGCGAGTCTGCCAGTCACGAGGAGGGAAAACACGATGTACCGCCATCTGAAGAGAGCTCCCCGCTTCCAACAGGAATATTAAAAGGTCCCTGGCAAGTCAAGTACAAGGCTCACAATCATTCAAAATGAGTCGTTTGGATGTTACAGGTATTACATCTCACAGCTCTGATGATGAAAAAAAAAAAAAAAACATCTTCAAGGGCATCGGTGCACTCCCACTGTGGCTCTCCAGGCCATGCTTTCACTTTATTACCTCTGCACCGGTCAGCCTGCGAGCATGAGAAAATATCACCAGAAGCCTTAAAACGCCACCCGCGGCTTCACAAGTGAGGGTTTAGTGATGTTTCTAAATCTGCACTCTGTGACCTACAAGGGGGTATTTTCTATTAAGAGTCACATTCCGGTTTCTCCGCCGTCGGTTCAGCCGGAGCCACTTTCTCGGAGCATAATAGCAGATTGTTACAGCTTTTTTTCAAAGAACACCATGACTTCACTGCCTGCTCCCAGAGAAAAGTTTCTTATCCAAAAAGAGTATTTCATGTTTTCTCCTCTTCAGCTGTTAACATTACTTCAGAAATCCTGCATACTTACAAAAAAAAAAGCACTGAGGATGCAAACAGGAGCAGTAATGAAAAGGGTCGCACTTTCACACAGTGAAAAAGTAATCCTTCGCTGTCTCATTTACTTTTACACAGTTGAGATTTGTCTAACTGATTGTCGGAAGCAAATGTACAAATAATCAAGCCAATACAATGAGTGACATGACGCACAAACGCGGGTATTGGCATGACTGTTCAGCAGGCATTAGGCCCAGTTTAGACACAAATAATCTGCAGTGATGGACTCACGTTTCAAGTCTCATATTTAATATTGACATATTTCCACGATGACTACTGATCTATCACAGGATCTTTCAGCATGTGATGGTTTGGACAATGTTTATTATTCTTATAGAGAAGACAGTTTCATACAAAAAATATCAAAGGCAAATGGTTCTTGGTAGATCTCTGGTTTTACGTCAACACAAAGTTTTTGTATTGATATGAAAATGTGTTTCTTTAGGTTTGATCAGCACAACAGACAAAATCTCTCACCTTGGACTCTTTGACTTTTTGGAGAGTGATTTCATGTTCCTCCTCCCCCATATCAAACACCTCGGAGAGAAGGACAATCACAGAAAGGACGTTTCAAGCAACGGCAGCCTTGTCATGTGGTTAAATTTACACCAAGAGCCACGCAGATCATACAGTTCCTCATCAAAGCAGACAAAGCACATTCTGAAAATCTTAAGCTGTGCCACAGTCCCTGACCTGCTGCGAACACAAGCTGCACACCTTGAAAGAAGACGCCCACTCCAGACACACACACACGCACACACACAAAAATAATAATTCTTAGCGTGACAGCATCTGAATGAATGTAATATCACAGCTGAATATCAGCACAGTGTGAGTGGGCTTTGATGTTTAATCAGTTATGAGCCGAGAGCATCTGCTCAGATTCTTACAGGCTGTTCACAACAAACAACACCCACTGCGAGGTTACTGCCATAGATAGATAGATAGATAGATAGATAGATAGACAGATAGACAGACAGACAGACAGTTCAGGTACCTTCAGCAGGTAGGCAAACAGCTCCTCATCACTTTTGACCTGTTCTGGTGAAGGCACTCCGACCCTGTTGACCACCGTGTACACAGCTTCCTCATAAAGCAGGTCCAGCTACATGAAAACATACTCCACTTAATAACTACCTCCCCAGAAAAAAAAAAAAAAAAAAAAAAAAAAGAGGAAATAAACTAAAATGAAGATGCCGGAGTTCTTTTAGCCTTTGTGCATTCCGCTCTGCTGCACATCTAAAGCAGGACATGAAAAGCCGCGGCTGTGTTGTTGTGGCCAGTTTGAAACATGAAGCCCTGCTGAAATTCAATAAAAACAGAGAAGCTGAGCTGACACACCTCCGTCCTGCTGATCCGGTCCGCGATAAAAGCCTGGTCCACATGCTCTTGAGGCGGCGGCACTGTGCAGGCCCCTCTCTGGCTCTGCGAGACAACAACACCGATTCAGCCGGCGACGAAATACAGGAGCGAGGAAAAGTCAATGTGACGGTGAGACATGACTGTCATGACTTAGAAGGAGTAACCTCCTGTGATTTGCTTTAGTCTGCTGTCGAGGGGTTCAAGAGAAACGCGGTTACGTCAGTAAATGCACTTTTATGTGCATAACTGCATTCAGAATGCCAATCATTTCTGCAGCATGAGGGGAGCATTACTTGACTCCTGGGGGCCACAGAGTATTCTTAGATCTATTGTTAAAAGTGAAAGCTGCATCTCACTTTGTTCTTTTTTTAAATCAGCAAGCACTGCCTCGACAAAGATTGGCTGAAATCTGTCAGAAAAACCTGTGATTTCCAAAGGGACGCACTTATTTCTTTGCATGACTGCAAGAGGCAAAGTGACCAGGAAACAACTGAGGAAAAAAAAAAACAAAAAAGAAAAAAACCCAAAGGAAATCTCAGCGGTAAATCCTCCACAGTCTCCAGCAATTTAGACCGAAAAAAAGATGTTTGACACTATTGAGCCACACGTGTACAGTTTGGACAGTTTAAAGCGGCGGGCTGATCGACAGCCTAAATGCGCACTTTTATGTAACAATGTACATGTCGGCTTAAAAATTACTGGTTATAATGTAGAGGTTAGAAGTCTTGATTTAGTTTCTAACCACAGGACAAAAAGACATGCCTTTTTAGTGAACTGGAGACTCTAAATTGCTCGAAGGCGTGAATGAATACGAGTGCATGGTGGTCCATCTCTCTCTGTGTTTGTGACCGACTGGTGACAATGGTTTATGGTTTACCATCCAAGATGTGCTCTGGATTTCTCAAGAAAATCACATTTAAACCGTTTTTATCCAGTTGCAGGGCCAATATACAATCACACACCCATGCAATAACATCTCTGGGCTATCAAATCACCAATAAACCAACTTCAACATGTCAACAGCAGAGATTTGTGGTTGTTTGTGTTTTTAAGACACTGTATGAACTGGAAGGGGAATGGAATTGAACCTATAAAGGGAGTTTTTGTGTGGATATTTCTCATGTTCTGATTATGATCTATTGTTTGCTTGCTGCTTATTTCTAAACTCTGTTGACACACGGCAAATGGAGATGAAGCCATTAAATTCTCTCCGCAAACATGTAAATAAGTGAGGTTCGACCGTCTGTGTCAGTGGGAGTGAACATGGATCCACGGGCAGCAGCTTGTCACAGCTGAGCTCCGAGCGTTCGGCGCGCCCCGTTTAACCCGGTCCGTCTGTCCACGGACGTCACGGCGGCCGCGGCGGTGGGCGCCCGGAGCCCGGCCGCCACCGACAATCACGCCTGAGAGCGTGCAACAGACGGAAAGGTGAAAGTCGGGCGAGAGGTGGTGTTACCTCGGCCTGGGCCGCCCGCATCATGTTCTCCTGCTTCTGCAGGATGGTGTTCATGCGCTCAAAGAACTCCGTGCACTCCTCCGACATCCTGCCAAGACGAGAGAGAGCAGATTCACAGACGAGCATTACTTCTAAAAATAGAGCTTGAGGTGATATACCATGATTCAGATTCAGATCTGATCAGTTTAAGCAGCAGTATTGAGAGACGACAGCGAAACCCTGTTTCCAGACACTTTGCCGGCGCGTTCATCAATAAAGATGACCTTTTTGGCTTCACCGCCGGCTCCCGGACTCCGTCCCCTGCAGTTCGTGTCTGTATCAATTATCAAACCCCATCTTGTCTGAGCGTTCAACATGTCTGCACTCTGTGTGAACCATGTTAATCGGGCCTGATGAGCGGGGCCGTGTGCAAAATGCAAATGATGTTTTCCGTTTCCTCCAGGTGTGAGTGAATCCCCTGACTCCCGCTGGCCCCAGTTGTCATGGTGATACGGGCATAGTCACGGAGGGAGGGGAGCGATCTGAACAGTATGGGAATCCCCACCAACACTGCCCTCACCCCCCCACTTCTCTCTCCACCTAAATCTAAATCTGGCCCGGCCTGATTTCCCCACATCCGCCGCCGACACTCGACACGGACCCGAAAGCTGCCGCATCCCCCGTCTCCTCTCAGCCGACCCCGTCGCATTATGCAGAGCAGCCGTCCACAGAGGCCCTGACACGCTCCTTTATTAGCGTCATCGCATCGCAGCAGGCGTGCGGCAGCCCATCCCAGAACCCGCTGACGCTCACCGCGGGGGGGCGGGGAGCGGATGGTAAACCCAGGAGGTATCGACGGAGTGGAGGAAGAGGCTGCGGAGGTTTTCTTTAGCAATGGCCTCAAGATTTATGACCGTCGTTGTTGTCTTGTTTACATCGTTTCGAAAAATTCTTCATCCCATCATCGGTGGAAAATAAGAAAATCTGTTGTAAACTGTTTTTTGAACAAGGCCTAGCTCACCTCACTTAAAAAAAAAGAGTCCTCCTCTGAAAAATACTGCTCCCCACAGAGCTTTAATCAGGAACGCAGCTTAAGTTTACTGAACCGACTGCAACTACATTACAAATGCTCGTTTTCCTGATTAATTGGTCCAGAACTCATCATTCATCAGACTTGCAAATCATCAACATTTAATCTGATTATTCTGCATAATCAAGGGTGCAAAATAAAAAAAAAAAAAGCGATCCAGTTTGAGATGAGGCGGAGACAGTGGACATTTTACCACATTAAAACTGATTGATTTACACTCGTCGTTGAGTCGTTCCGTTTCAGCGACCCTGGTGTGTTTTGGAAAATCCACTAAATACTGATCAAATGGTCATGTGAAGCTCTGCAGTCAGAATTTGTGAGCTGAAAACTTAAAACTGAGTCTTCAATCTGTGACAAACAAGGCTTGTTCCACGGATGGAGGATTGGGAGCTTTGTTTTGTTGGAGCTAACGTGGTTTTTTTTTGGGTTTTTTTTTGTTCACTTGCACAAACAGAACAAATACGCTTCATCTCTTGTTTTGAGACACTCAATTCTCCCCACGTCTGTCCCCGATCGTTCACAGCACGGTTATACCCAGAAATCTGTCCCATCTTTTCTTGGTCAGATTGAAGATTTGTCTGGGATAAAGAGTCTGGGATTTTTTTATTTCATTTTTTGTTGTTGTTGTTTTGTTTGTGTGTTTTTTTTTTAAGTTGAAACATGTTCAGAAGTGCAGAGTCTGTCTACATGATGCAAATCCAGCCTGTTTTTGCTTTGATACATCTAAAACAGACTTTAAAAAAACATCCAGCCATGGCTTACATCTTTCATCCTCTCTCAATCTCTCTCTTCCTGACACATGTGCACAAACACATCGCTAGAATAACAAACCGATTTGACGTTGCTAGGCGACGGGTCATTTTTTTCCCCCCCAACTCACTTTATTCTAATTTATTCTTAGAATTCAGTCAAATGCTTGAATTATGATTTCCTGTCCTGAGAGTGGATCATAAGGAAAATAAAAAAAATAAAAAAAATAAAAACATGCAGCCCGTAAACTTGTCTTTGACAGATAAAGGTTACTAACAGAGCGTGTGAACGTGACAGCAGCCCTTCACTTTTAACTTCAACACAATATGGCAGTGTGTACATGCTAATTAACGTCGGAGACGTCGCTGTCATCTGCGGCATGAAAAACAACGTGACGTCTGTTTGCGTTCTAAAATAATAAGATGATTTAAAATAAAGACGTGATTCATCACGGTTGCCAGTGCTTACAATGAGCCTGCAGTTCATATCATGAAGGAATATCTCCGTGACAAGGATCTCTTCTCAGCACAAATAAGACCACTGTTTGCTTTACTCTAATTACACGTTTCATTAAGCGAGGCATCAGAACAGGTGAAATACGCACAAAAGCTTTGACTGAGTCCCTCCCAGATCCTGAGCACCGGCTCACTGAGCATCCATCGCAGATCAAATACAGAGATAAATTCTGATCAGAGCTTTTTAGACATTAAAGCGATACTTCAACATTTTGGCAAATTGGCCCATTTAGTGCAATTCCTTAGTCATTTCGAACAGCATACTTACTTTTTTTGTGAGGGCGAGCTGTTGTTTATCCAGAGGTGAGTCGGGGAAGGTTTTCGGGACGGACACAATGGAAGTGAATGGTATTTTTGGTTCCCCTCGTCAAACCCATTAAATACAAAATCCAACAACCCCAAAACACTTTGGTGGACACGTTATAATCATTCACTACGCTGTGAAATATTAATGTAAAATTACAAGATTGAGTTGTTTATGCGAAGATTGCTAAGATGGAACTACTTACTAAACATGGCGTCTGGGCGTAGTGATTTCAAAAGAAAAAGTAGTTCCCAGTATTTGCTTCAGTATCATAACGCGACAATTTTATTTGTTGGCGTTCCACAGCGAGGTGAATGTGTGGATTATAACGTGTCCACCAAAGTGTTTTGGGGTTGTTGGATTTTGTATTTAATGAGTTTGACGAGAGGAACCAAAAATACCATTCACTTCCATTGTGTCCGTCCCGAAAACCTTCCCTGACTCACCTCTGAATAAACAACAGCTCGCCCTCACAAAAAAAAACTAAGTATGCTGTTCGAAATGACTAAGGAATTGCGCTAAATGGGCCAATTTGCCAAAATGTTGAAGTATCCCTTTAACTGGTGGAAACCAATGCATACACAGGGAGAACATGCAAGCTTTGAAAGCCCCAAGCCCGAACCTGAACCGGGAATATTCTGACTGTGAGATGAATGTGTTAAACACTAGCCCAAAGTGAAGCATGGCCATACCATGGTGTGAAATAATAATAATAACGTGTGTGCTATAGTACGATGATTATAGTCTCACCATGCATTTTTTGTCCTCTCCATATTTTGCCAGAACTCGATGGAAAATGGTGGAAAAGTATCAACCCGACACATTTAATAAGCAGCTTTGCTTTTTTTCTGGCACTGTCCGAGCCATACTTGACCATTTCATGTTATTTCATTATTAATATTATAACATGACAAGAATGACTAATGCGAGCAAGCTCCAGTTTATCAAAGCATTTAAGTAAATGTGTCTACCTATCTGCTTAATACCACATACAGCTGATTCCCAGTTCGAGCTGGGTAAATGGCCTCCTCGCTGAAACCTTTTCATTACAGTGAAGCTGCAGGTAAAAGTCGAAAATGTGCTGTTTACTGTGAGCACAGAGACATTTACTTAGATCCGCAGTGAGTTGCTGCTTGAGAAAATTACTTTAGTTGAAAAAAAATAAATAAAAAAGATTTAACTGCACAGTCAGGGCCAGTTTTTATAGAAATATACTCTTACTGCAAATGAATGAATCCAAAGTTTAAGAGTTTGCCAGTCCCGATCCTCCAGCACCTCTGGCCTGCGTGTATTAGAAATGATATTAGTGTCCTTGCTCCAGACTACCTGATTAAAATTAATGAATCATTAACAAGATTCACAGAAGCCTGAAAATGAGCAGCTCATTTAAAAAGTAGTGTGTCGGAAGCTACTCACCGTTTCCGTCCTTTAGTCTGAAGAGAAATATGGAATAGTTTCAGCCATTGCATTGGAGGTAAAGTGATTGTTATTATTGAAAAATATGAGATCCAAGATACAGAGAGGAATATTCCTAATCGGAGGTGTGTGTTGAGGCTCGTACAGCTAAGTGAAAACAGAAAACCTTTTGCTTTGGGTGCCGAGATAGTTTTTTAGGAGAAATTCTCCTATAATATCAATCCAACTTGATCGTCTATCGGTATGACGGTCCATGGACTTGCTATGTTAATGTTTTTCCCCGAATAAAATAAAATTCTAATAACTGCCTCAGACGAGGGTAAGAATATAATTTGCTCGACTGCAGGAGAAAGTTGACCTCCTCCGTGCCGCCCTGCGCTCGGAGAGGCTCGTTTCTGACAGCTGGCAGCACTTCTGGGTCAACAAGTGTGGACGGAACAGCCCAGTCCTACCCGGCCTCATTTGCAATTTCTCAATTAAAGCGGGAGTGCAGACAGGTCAGCAGCAGACTGAATGGATAACAAAGATCAACAGCCTGCCTCTAATGACGTACGCCTGGGGTCTGTGCACGGCTGGAGCGCAGTGGGAGGGCTGGAGCACGGGGGGCGGGGGGGCATGGGAAATGAGAGAAATGTGAAATACTGTCAGCTCCAGACACTGTTTAATGAAAAGCATTAATGTAGCATTAAAAACAAAATAGGTGGTGAAATCTGAACCAGGTTGTAAACTGAAGTGACAAGTCGTCTGAAATCAGTCCGATTTGAGGCAGAGACGATGAAGATAAGGAGATCCGATATGCTCATGCTCAGATGACGCCACAGACCCAACGACGCAACTCCAAAGTACATTGCCAGCGAAGGGTGGTGCACCGACAACCAGATTCTTGATGTAGCCGAGATCCCAGGCTCAAGAAAAGGATTGCCATCAGGATTGCGTCGACGTCCTCTGCCGTGCGACCGTTCAAATCAAAGGAAGCACCGTCTCCATCTGCGTAAGCCGCAGCAAAGTCAAGAGGCTGTTCTGTGGACGGGAGGCTGTTCCATCCAGTACGGATTTACCTTCCCAGCAGGATTTTCACATCCTGCAGAACCGAGAGGTTCAAAAGGTTTACTGTGAAAACCAAAATCCGACACAGAAAGACTAAGAACTCCAACAAAAATGATTCATTCTCCCATCAGAGCTGCAGTCCTCTCCAGTTCACAGTAAATAAAGCCATAAAAGCAACCTGCTTGATCTGTTAATGCTAAAGGAAGGTTGATGAATTCACACACCACTATCAAGGCTAATTTGTTTTTACTTTCTTTCCCTCCATCTTTCTTCCTTTGAAATATTTGTCGTTCAGCAGTTAACTGTGTTTCAGAGGAGAGAAGATACACGTGTAATACTGGTTTCCACTAATTTCTTTGTATACTGCATGTTTGATATTTTTAACAACGCTAAAGCTCATAAATTCATGTAACTGTCAAATAATTTGTTCTTCCTATAAATAGAAACTGTAAAGTCACTGAGCTTTTTCTTCTTATTCATTTTAAGCAGTTTAAGAATATAATATTCCTCTGGGTTGAAGAGTTCCAGGCATGTTTAAATGCGTAAATGTGCTTTTTTTCTAGGTGCTTTCATCTAGGTCATGTTATTTATATAAGAGGGTCTTGTCTGTTAGTACGTCCCTTTGCGAGCACTTAAAATTGTGATACTCCAGCAGGGTTAGAGAGACACTGCGTTCTGACAGGTGAGAGCTTTGGGAATTTTCTGTACCACTCTGTCCTTCTTTGTCTTGTGGATCTCTTTTTTCTTTTCTCTTGTTTTTACAATAGGGTTTAGCCCTTTGAAACTAATTGATGCTTAAAATGTCTCCTTCTTACATTGAATGACTAATTTGGACCCCATTTACATGATGTTTTCAGGCGAAAATGAAAAACTTTCCTTTGTGCCATCCAGTTATTCCATAGTACACATTCCAGGACTCCACATCAAGCATTGCAGCACATAGAAGTTATGACACTAAACACATTAGATCATTCACAGATTAACAAGTAAATTTGCAAATTCCATAAAAAATGTATTCTATAGAACCTATTGAAAATTAAATCTTTCCACAACCAATGATTATTTATATTTTAGAATCACTTTACATTCTGCGTTTGAATAATCATTTACTAAGCCATTCCTACAACCATGTGACAGGTTAAAGTTAAATCGTTTTTCTCAAAACAAGAATACATATTCTCTCAAATGCAGTGAAATCCTAAAAGTAAAATCCTCACCAAGATGACAGCCTGCTAAAACTCCCTGCTTTTAAATAGTTATCTCCTTTGTTGCCTGTTTTATTTGCTCTTGCCGTCAAGCCATCAGTTGCTTTGGAATGAGAGTCTAATATTTAGAGAACATAAATCCCATGAAATCAGGAACCCATGAAATTAGATGTGGGGTTCCCCAGGGTTCAATTTTAGGTCCCTTTCTTTTCAACCTTTACATGCTTCCTCTTGGGGACGTCATCAGGAGACACGGCATCAGTTTCCATAGTTACGCTGATGATACTCAGATGTACATGGCTGTGTCTCCTGATGACTCAGGGACAATAGAAACCCTTTTTAACTGTATTTCAGACATCAAGACATGGATGGCAGTGAATTTTCTATAGCTCAACCAGGACAAAACTGAGGTTTTAGTTATTGGTCCTGAAGGCCAGAGAGAAAAACTTTTACCAAAATACAAGATTTTAAACCAGCATAATCAGTTAAAAACCTGGGCGTGATTTTTGACTCTGAGCTGAATTATATCTCACATATTAAAAATATATTGAAGATTGGTTTATATCATCTTAAGAATATAGCCAGAGTTGCCAATTTGTCTCTCAGGCCAGTACAAAGGTGCTAATTCATGCTTTTATCTCCTGTTGGTTAGATTACTGTAATGCCTTGCTCTCTGGTCTTCCCAAAAAGAATATTTCAAATCTACAGTTACAACAAAATTTGAGAAAATACAAGGAGGTAGGCCCACATTACACCAGTCTTAAAGTCACTGCATTAACTCCCTGTCTGCTTCAGGAACAATTTTAAGGTTCTCTTATAAATTTTTAAATGTATTAGTTGCCTTGCGGCTTCTAATTTAGCTGATCTGTTTTTACCCTATCGACCCTCGGCGGCCCTGAGGTCCTCTGGCAGCGGCCTACTGTGCGCCCCAAAAGCCAGAACCAAGACCCACGGCGAGGCGGCCTTCAGCCTCTATGGCCCTCGCCTGTAGAACAGCCTGCCGGAGAACCTCAGGACCGCAGAGACTGTCGATATTTTATTTTTTATTCAGGCTTTTAACTGAAATTCTACATTTTTCTTACTGTCATTAGTAGTTATTTAAATACGTACTTTTAGTTTTTAACCTCGTCTTACTTATTTCACATCAACTTTTTATCATATTTTATTTGGGCTGTCACTTTAATGCATCAATTAGATTAATTAATCACACCGCAAACTAACGCATTATAAAAATTAATCTAAGATTAATTATAGCACACTTGAGTGGCAATTCAGTGTGAACTGAATTGCAACTAGCCTTATTTAGAAACATGTTCTACTTGTAGTATTCATTCTGAATTGTTGTATTGAGTTAGCTTTAGTACTCATTTTTAATTAGCTTTATTAGTGCTTATTTGAGACCCAGCCTTATTTTATTTCAGAATTTTTTAATCTATATACTGCATTTTTCAATGATGCACCAGGCACTGGTTTGCTGGGATGTGCTTAAACTTTTTCTTCTTTTGAATTTCATTAATGAAACACAATGAAAGTGTTATTTGAGTTGCCTGATTTGGTTTAGAATTTATTTTGGGCAAGATGTCCTGACTTAGGTTTCATTCATCATCAATAAAAATGTGGATTTCAAATCTTCTCTTCTCAGTGTATTGATTTGATGAGTCATGCACTACAATTCTGTAACTTCCTAGAATTTGAATTCTTTATTTGGGGAACTAAATCAGATATGAGATTTAAAATGTGAATAATTAGATTAATTAATTACAAATACTGTGATTAATTAGATTAACTTTTTTGATTGAATGACAGCACTATATTTTTTATATAAGCTTTTAGTTGTTTAACTCCAGCGTTTCCTGATTGGAGGTCCTTCATACTGGGAGTTCTGACCCGGTTAGTTTCTGGGGGTGCTGTGCATGGGTCTTCTTATCCTGGCTGGCTGTGGGGTCCTCCAGTCTGGTGGGGTTTGGGGGCTGAGTGCTGGTGCCATAGCAGTCCTGGTATATGACTTCTCCCAGTGTGGATGGCCCCAATAGTGGTGTTTCCCATGATCCTCAGTGACATGCCATGTCTCCCTAATGTAAGCGACGAAAGTGGGAGTGTGTGTGTGTGCACAATTATGGTGAAGGTGTGGCAATGATTTTTATTTTATTATTTACTGATTTTGTTTTAAATACTGTAAAGCACTTTTTGTTGTTTGTTAGTATGAGAAGTGCTTTCTAAATAAAGTTTGATTTGATTTGAAATATTTGATTCAGAGTGTAAAGAATCCCTTTATGCAGACGACATACTTTTATATTTAACTGATCAATAAGACAGTCTACTAAGAGCACTCACTTGGCAACTTATCAAGTTCTAAAGTTAATGTATGAAAAGAGTGAGACCAAACCAGCTAAGATGGTCACTTTGAAATAATTTCCTCTTAAAGCAAACAAACTTGTAACTTAAAAACGTACGCATATTATCCAACATCTCTTCGAATCTAATTTTTTTACATTGATCTATATAGACCTAATTTATCTTCGATCTGACTCAACCATTTTAAAATCACACATCCTTTTAAGAGAAGTGAGAAAAGGTTACGCGGCGCATTGACCCTAAATATGACAAACTTCTGCCACCTTTTCTCAAATGAACTACCGTATTTTTGGGTGATCGATATTCAAAACAATTTCAGCACATTTAGGATTACCTATAAAACCTTCTTCTGCTATTACAAAAACTGGAGTAGCTCCACAAGATATGAAAATCAGTCACTAAGCAGAAAATACAACAGCTTTATAAAGCATCTCTTTTATTGGGAAGACTGCTTAGGTGGAATGAAACACTCCCATAATCTCTGGACCAAACACCTCACGTATCAATTAACTTTAGTCATATGATAAGCTTAGTCATTATGATAGTGACTCTGTGTTGTTCTTTACACATTTATTTTTATTTTACCTCCTTGCAATTCTTTTTTGTGTTCTCCTTTTTTGCAAATATCCTCAAGCAAGTTCATTTGTACATTTATTAGTAGAATCTATATATTTGATTAATGAATGACAGTGTAACACATGCAGTGACGAGGCTCTGTTGAAGTGAAACATGATCGAGGGAGGGGGCACATTATTTTTATCTAATATTCTCGCAGGCATTGCACTATGTTTTCTAAATATTAATAAAAAATTGACACTGAAGAAGAAATATGAATGCAATCAGTGTGAAATGCAGCATTTGAGGTTATCTCCTATGATAAAAATAGACATTGGCTGTCATTACAAGTACAAGTTCACATGGCAGTGGCCTGTGTTAGGTTACTATAGAAACCTCAGGTTCATACTATTACTTTCAGCTTCAGATGAAGCTTCGAAACAAGACTGGGGGAAAAAAAACACAACAGATGACTGATTTTACCTGAGCCACTTTGCAGGAATCACAGAGGAAAGGGAACAACTGCACCTGCCCACCCCGACCTCCAACCTCCCCCCACTGGAGAAAGACCATGAATAAATAATGGGCTGGAAGACAGGTAGAGATGCATCAGAGGCACCAAAAATCAGGACCGGCGTGCACAAACCCAGAGGTCCTCGAGAATAAAGAGGGATTATGAAGCCATAGCCCCATTTTCCAATCATCAATATAATTTGCCTCAATGAAACCCTTGATAGCCTCGAAGATCCCCTCTTTTGCAACCCACACGTGTGATACCACAAAGAGTGATCCTATAAGTCAGTTCCATTAACAAGCATGTTGTATATAATATCGTGTTGACTAAATTCTATTGTTACATAAAGGTCAGATAGTATCAATATGATAAATTAATCCTAAATTATTTTACTCAGTGTCTATCACTCATTGCTTTATGGTGCTGGGAGAAGATGTGGCTCTACAAGCAGCATTTCGTGCTGTGCAAAGCGGCACTGGTGTTAAAAGAGGCATGTGGCCATCAGGCCCATGTGGTGTAAAACTGATACAAGGAAGCAGCATCTGTGATCCCCTCGGTGCCTGCCTGGGCATGTAATACTGTGTTTGACGCGTCCTTTGGGGAAAACGGCAGCTTGTGAATGGGCTACTCACCGCAAGTCACAGCTCTAAAATGAACGCCAGGCAATTAAAACTGTATGTTGACAAGAAATTATGACCTGTGGCTCCAACAGGACGACTGATGGAAAACAAATGAGTAACCAACATGAATTATTGCTTATGAGAGCGTGCTGCTGCCTTCCAATGGATGTCATTATGTTTCTGAGACACACTGACTGCACCCTAATTTACTAAAGAGGATTCTAGTTACCAGAGCTGCTTCTTCTGCAAAACAGCAACGATAAATGCATCGTAAATGAACCTCAAAGTATTTGTTTCTGCTCAAATTGCACTGATGCACGAATGCACTGATTTTTAATCATTTACAGGCAAAAAAAAAAAAAGAAAAAAAATCCATCTTCATATATTTACATGTTGTGTCTGACATGCAACAAATGATCATAACAGGCGGGAAGCCGCCACAGCTGCATGTGCGAGTCTACATGTGTTCACACAGCGACTCACCTGCGAGGTAAGGGGTCAGGGCAGTGTGTGAGGGGGCTGCCGGCGGTGGGAGGCGGCTCCCTCCGGCTTCTCAGCGACTGGCTCCTCTGCACCTGCCGCAGCACGCTGCTCTTCAGGTCCAACAGTGTCGTCATGATGCCTCACTGGCGGAGAAGAGACAGGAAAGCAAACAGTGAGACACCATCATGGCTCGCTCTCTCTCGCTCTGAGGGAGTCGCACACCAACACAGTCCAAGAAAAGGGGCTCAAAATTGTAAATATGATTTCAGCTGTGGGACTGTTTGCAAAAAAAATAAAGATTAAATCATATGTAAAAATCCAGCAGAGCTTAGCTGCATAAGTTGAATGCAAACGCTGTGTTGTTAAATCAAATTAACATAAAAACCGATCCAGACTGACAATGTTTGATCATGGATATCCTAAGCTGCTCTATACGCTCAGAATGTGTGAGGAAAGTTGTTTAGTCAAAGAGAAACGATGACGCAATGATGTGGAATGGTGCTGTCAGGGGAGGCCGATGAAGCAGAATATCACACAAAACAACAAACACGATCACAAAATAAATGCAGCTCATTTTTAAGTTGATTTGTGCAACAAATGAGCACATTCCTGGTCAAATTGGAAGGAGTTACACAAAGTAGATCTTAGCTGTGTTAGCCCGTTAGCTAATACATCTTAGCTAATACAGCTAATAGTTTACATTTTCATGTGTTTTAAGTGCAGAAAATCATGTATACAGTCTGATAAATTGTATGCTCATGCAAATAAATAGCACTTTTGGTTTATCTATGCTTCATGTAAGGAGTTAACGACAACCACTGTTGTAAACCGACCGTCAAAATGCAACCAAAGCTTTCAGTTTTCATGTGAAAATCATGTAAACGGGGCCTTTGGCACGACTGAATACAGCTGAATACAACCGTTCCTCTGACTTGGACATGTTGACGGAAGAACAACAATTAATATTAGATAGAGAAAATACAAATATAAATATCCCCATTTGTCCATAATTCTGATATCAGACATGAAACAAACCGATAGTAAGGGTGTGAGCTCCGCTGTTGGGTTCATATTTTAATAAATCTGGTTTTAATGAGTCAGTGCTTCAACAAAGCTAAAAACTGCTGGCTTAATTTTAGTTTAGAAATCTGCTGAAAGCTATTAAACAACTGCGCCAGAGGTTCAATAAAACACACACATAATACATTTTTCCTGCACTTGTAATATCATCCAAGCATACTCATCATTAAATCGGCCTTTGTGTTGTATCTCTTGACTTTAAGACTCTATTACATGCATTACCATAACTGAACAATAGATGTTTAAGAGGTGTCAAGTACAAAGGCTGTGTGTTTGACTCAGTAATTGTGGCACGGGCGTATGTGAACCGGTAAGATTTCTTTATTTGTTTTTCTAAATCGTCAGTTAGTGGTACATTTAACAGCCCAATCGGCTCTAGGAGAGTCGAGAATCATATCTGGTTAAACAATCAACAATGTTGACACAAACAGATTTGGTGCTAAACAGAGAATGATCCGCTGAAGCGTCACACCTATAGAAAAGTGGCACATGCTTGATTAACGCCAGATGTGTGAAAGCTGCAAAATACTGGAAGAAGATTCTGCTACATGCAGCCTAATTTACAACTTCCCGTGTTTATCATTATTATTATTATTATCATTATTATCATTATTATTATTATTATTATTATTATTATTATTATTATTATTATTATTATTATTATTATTATTGCAAGATTTTCTGTGTGTAAAAGGTGTTGAAAATCCGCTGAGAGGCTTTTCCTCAGCTGGATCGCAACGACTTTTCTTCGTGGACATTTTTTAATTCCGTCTCCTCTGTGTTGTAGCTCAGACTTTTTGTGACTTTGTGATAGATTGTCCCTCGCAACTTTCTCCACAAACACACCCAACTCATCATTTCTTTGTTCACTCAGCACTTCTGTAGACTGAGCCATAGTGGTTGCAGAAAAATTAACAAAACAGCGATAACGTTTCCAATTGATTGCTCATGTGCAAATAGTCTCGTACACACCAAATTCATCTGATGACTTTAGTTCACGCATAAAGCCCCTCATGATGTTACTCTTGGTAAATCACCTGCAAGACACAGGTTCAAATTTGGTTTTTAGTGCAGCACAGAGAAAAGGATTCTTGGATTATTGTGGCCATAAAATCTAAATGTATCAAAGTGATCCCATGTCTCAGAATGATTGGCACTGTTGCCAGGCGATTCATTGAGCCCGAGGAGGTAATTTTTAGAAACACTTGCCACAAAGTAATTCTCATTTTGGCTTAATGGTGTCTTGTGAGACCTCCTAGCAGTATCGTGCACTGTCACTCTGCTGCAGGAGCGACACGACTGGTGTGATTTTTATATATTTTTTCAAAACAATAATGCTCCTTTATGACCTTTCCACTGGAACTTCACTATATATGTAGTGTCTACCTTTTCATTAAGATTTAATCCCTTTTATCTCAGTACAATATTGGGTGACTATAAATAACTGAACTTCAAAGAGCTGGACACCAAAACCTCACAGGAAAATTACATTTCCTTTAGCGACCGCGTCGTGAAAACATTTCTGATTACAGCAAGACGACTTACAGCCATATGAATTAAGTAAAAAGCACAACAGTCGTCAAACTACAGAGTCATTCATTACATAAACAGCAGCTTGAAGAAGAAAAACTCCTGGATGCTCACACATCTGCCTAGCAACTGGGGAGATAAGTCTCTTTAACGGCGTCCAATCATCTGGTCCCGTGTGTCCAATTTACTCTCTAGTGAGAACGATGTGAACTTGGCTTTAAAGGGGGGGGGGGGGGGGGGGGGGGGGGGGGGGGGGGGGTCTGCGATTCAGGCTCCACCTGGACGGATACAGTGTGAAAAGAGGAACTATACAATGAGGGTGGGAGATCAGGGATGACAGAGGGAGAGTTTGATTGATGGGAGAAGTTGTTTCGGGAGACAGTCGGACAGATTCAGACAGTCGGAGGCTCTTTTTAAGATATTATGGACTTCAAGCCGTTGAGCCCGAGGCTGAGAGAGAAGACACACACACATTACTGATATATGACAGCGAGCTGGGCGTGCTTGTTGACAGATATTTAGAGCTGATGTGCTCCATTTTGCAAAGGACTTTCTTTCTTTTTTTTTTTTTTTTTCCTTCAGATGGCACTGTTGAAGGTTGCTTGCTTTGAATTACAGTACTTACACCAAATGGATCCAAATATTTGCCCGCATGCTTCAGACTTGACTGCGGGAGGAGCATTATGCAAGCGCAGGGAGGCAAACATTCACAATGGAAGTCCCCTCATTGGCTGAGTGCAATCTATTGATCCAGCAGGAAGACATCTGTTATCCACTTGGATCCACACTTCACTGTGTTAGACTTAAGTGTCTGTACTCCTTCTCTATCTCATATCATCAATGTGTCATTTTCAAAGAACTCCACAGAGGATCTCTTGGAAGGATTTCTATAGCGCTGCGCGTGACAGGCATATGTTTGAGCAAAACTATTTTCGGCCAAGGTGCATGGTATGAATGTGCATGCAAAAGTTACCGATGTTAGCAGCAGTCCCCCCTCACTCACGCTGCTGCCCCAGAGTTGGATTGATTCCTGCACGGTTGGTAAATGTCACTGAACACAGAGGATACAGTGGAATTACGCCAAAAACCTGCAGACATAATGACTGACTTCAGAGATCCGTGCTCATCTATATTGCGAAAAAGCGGCAGGGAGGAGTGATCATTGCACTGAAATATAGAATTAGATTTGCTCTCCTGAGCCATGTGATCTGATTTTTTTCGTGGTTTGCAGATATGAATACTGGCACAATGCATTTTCATGTTTTGATGCAATGTGAGCTTGTGATTGCCACTGAAAAAAAACAAGGAAAATACAGGGAAAACTGTGCATCAGTTGATGTTTCGGTTCACATTAACACAGAATTATTTGCAGACTTGCTTTAGATTTGAACATCCATGATGTGAATCTCCTCTTCCTCCACATCCTAACGGTGTTTGGGATGGTTGGGTCTTTGCGTGTTATTGTGCAACAATACTCCAAAGGGTGCCAAGAAAATATCCGCCACACCATCAAGACCGCAGCAGCAGCCTGAAAACATCGATTACAAGGTGGGGCGGATCCATGCTTTCATGATGTTTACACCAAATTCTGACTGTACCATCTGAGCACAAATCAAGACTCATCAGACTGGGCAACGTTTTTCCAAATTTAGCGCTGCTCTATAATCTCCAACCAGTCTGTTCATTCTTCTCTGACTTCTGGCACCAAGGAGGCATTTTGGACCAGAGAGCTGCCGCTGATCACTCCATATTTTCCTCACTTTTTTTGGACCGTCCACTGTGAATCTCAATTCATCAGCAGTTACTTATCCATTCTCATGTTCTCATGCTCGGTTTGATATTGAGCATCTCATCTTTGTTATCATCATTATTATTATTATTACACATTAGATTTGGAAATAAATGTGTTTTCTTGAAATATTTACTTGATAAATTTCAATGTTTAATCATGACTGCTTTTTAAATGGGAGCCGGACCAGAAATATTCCTGTTACACTCAGACACAATCCACCACCATCAAAATAAACTTCTGGACCAAGAGCTTGTATTTCTGCGTATTTGCCTGAAAAACAATGACATTTTTTTTTTGTGTCCTTTAATATTCATGACAGTTTGGCTGCTGCATAAAACTTTTTTCTTATTCTACATATTTAAGTGCTTTTTTTTCAGTTAATTTCAAAAAACCAAGTTTGTTGCACATCCAGGTTATCCCTACAATACCGTGTTTCTTTATTGTTGTTTGCTATATTTCATAACCAATTCATAATAAATTGGAAAATCAGCACAAGAGGTTGAAGTTCACAAAGCAGTGGTCCTAATCAGGGTGTTTTGTTTATATCCTGATGTATTTATGTCCATAGATCTGATGAGAAACCACACAATATTACATTTACGTCCACCCAACAGCAGATCAAAAGGGGTTTTGCACAGAGTCAAGCTCGCAGAGGAATGACTGTCCTTAGTTTCAAGCTGCGCTGCAGCTATATTTGTGTGTTTTTGTCACCCAGGGTGAGCAATTGTTCAATGTTTCATGCTCTATTGACTGACTTCTATTTAGCAGTGTTATTCTCTGTTCATTACATCTTCAAAAGGCCAAGCAGCTTAAAATCCTCCAGGCGAGCTCGCTCAAACCCGCTTTGGCAAACAGGGAGAGCGAAAAAAAACAATATTTTTTTCAACTTCAAATCACGGTGTCACAGGTCGAAAAGCTGCTGGGGCGTCGTATCTTATCCGCGGCGTGCAGGCTAGTCAGCACGGACCGGTGACAGCGAAGAGGCGGCGGCGAGCAGCTGTCTCCCAGGTGAACTCATTTCAATTACGGGAGTGGATCTCTCCCAGCTGGATTTCACTCCGTCTCAGCCGTCAGCCTGTGGTGACAAAACAGGCGGACGTGCCACCGTTGGCGGTGGCGGGGGTGATGGTGGAGAAGGGGGGCAGCTGCCAGGGAAACACTGTCAAAGCCAAGTAAATGCCTTTTCTCGCAATATCGTCGCCGAAGTCATGCCAGGAAAACACTTGCTCACCAGCGTCTCTCTCTCTCTCTCTTGCGAGAGAGACCGACGAGCCCGGCAGCCAAAGGCGACTTGCTGATGGGGATGGAGTGTCTCTATGGTAACAGCAGAGGGAAAGGAGCTGGTAAATACAGGTAAAAAAAAAAAAAGAAAAAAAAAAAGGAATTCTACAAATGCAGGGGAAAAGAGATCCTTTGATGGTATGATGTGTTTGTCCAAACTGCAAACTGCAACTAAATACCCATGCAGCTTACACCGACGAGTGTGACAACACTGCGAGTGGTTGACAGCTGTGAAGGAGACAATAAACATGGCAGAGCAGAGCCCGGACCTCTTTAGTCTCTCCGTGTGTCAGTGCCAATCACAAGTGACAACCAGCAGCTCAAATCTTAAAACAATGCTCCTGCCTCTTCTTCTTTTTTTTTTTTGTGAGTTCTTCTTCTGCATTTGCAGCTTCATGTGTGCACAAGTCGCACCACAACAACAGAGGTAATGAGGGAACGAGGTTTACAAAGTGGCTCATCATTAGCAGTTCTTGCCAGACTCTTCTTTCTGTGGTTTTCTGAACTCATTTTCAACTTTACATGGTTTCACCATCCACATACATCTGTTTAATATACTTTCTTCCCCTCGCATATCCTTAAAATAGGTTGAAAATGCAGTGGATTACAACACATTTTGCTCAAATCAAGCCGATCAAATGCGTTCACTTGGCGTGTCAGAAGTCTAAGCGGATTATCTTATAGTGTTGCAGATGCTACAAGGGACCTTTAGGACAGAATCAAGAGCCTCATCAGTGTTTTTATGGCGCTGGCCCTTTGGGACACAGAGGCTAAATGGATCAAACTGTCAGGTCAGTGTCCAATCTATAACAGTCTTCCTAAAGGAATGACAAAACAGTGTAGTCATCTCAGCAATCCATACAGTATGCACCTTTGGATAACAGAAAATCCATAATTCAGCTCAAAAAAGGACGCACGGCAGATCCAGTTGTCTGTTTCCCACAAGCTCCCACAGTCTGTGTTGTCAAGGCACATGACAAGCACTTTGGCTTGGAAAATTGATTGCCGGAGAAAATCCCAGGAATTGACGGCTGTGAGCTTTTATGAAAAAAAAAAGGCGTCTGCAGCACAGCCGAGCCGAACAAATCACTGCCAGAAAATATGAAACTTAAACAATGGCACTAATCCTTGCTTATTATACCACAGATAATGCGTCCTTTGTCAACCTGAAAACACCCCGGCAGTGAGACTTCTGTCAGAAATAGCAGCGGCTGCGTCTTGATGCGGGGAACCAGAACGCCAACTCCACCGTTCACGCAAAGAGCATCAATCTGCATCTGTGAGAGCGTGTACTACAATGAGACGCTCTGAAGTCACACAGCCAGACTTCTGAATGCAGCATTACAAAAACTTTTCTTTTTTTTTTTTTTGTCACGGCTGCTTGAATGAGAGGAAGCTATTTTCACATCTACTGTGTCACAAAAAGAGGCAATGATTAATTAATGAGTAATGGACTCGTGATGATTAGTGTAAAGTGGGGCCATGACCTGCGTCAGGCGGTTTCATCAGAGTGTGCAAAGGAGAGCTGCGGGGCGCAAATCAAAGATGATTCCTGTAGGATTAAGGTTTTCCCATTGATTGATTTTTGTTTTACCTCTGCACACATATGGACTTATTACCTGTTAGTCTGCAGTTTCACACATCTGATGAATAATGAAACCGGATTCTTTTGTTTTAACCCTTTTAATCAGCAGCACATGTAATTACTGTCAATATAAATAGTACACGTAAATTACAGGCTCTGGGTCGCTGCAGCTGTCACCGGGGGAAACGATACTTGGAGCTGAGGTACCTCTGCGTACGTGTGTGTGTGTGTGTGTGTGTGTGTGTGTGTGTGTGTGTGTGTGTGTGTGTGTGTGTACAAGCTTTACCAAAGCACAATATTAATTTCACAATACAGTTCACAGTATGTCAGCAGGTAAAGGGACTGAATTAGCATTAAGATCAACCTGCTTTAATTTGTATACAAAGAAAATTAAGCACTGCATGTAAACTAAGATCTTTTTTTTTTTCACCAGCTGGATGTATCCCTATATGTGTGAATGTGTGCGTGCGTGCGTGCGTGCGTGCGTGTGTATGTGTGTGTGTGTGTGTGTGTGTGTGTGTGTTGCTGGGTGTGGAAGTGCTTCCAGCTTTGCAGATGTGCAGAGTGACATAATTCCTCTTCATAGCATTTTGAACAACTCAACACAAGAACATATGAAAACAATGAATCAGCTTCCTTATGAGATCCTGCACCTGTCAGAGCGGGAGCCGAAATTGCACATCCATTTCACTGAACTGTGCTTTTCCTTTCTGATGTGTTTGGTCAGACAACTTGAGTCACTGACCACCTTCCAGCATCGACATCTTTATTGTAAACAACAAGGGAACTTCTGCTTTTTTCTTTTTTTTTTTCAATTTGACACACAAATTGTGTGCATTTACATTTTTTTGTTCTTACATAAAGTGAAGATCTGATCATCCTGAAGCTCCATCATGCTGCATCAACACAACTTTAACAATCATCACAAATATTTCAAACCTTTTTTTTTTTTAAGACTATAAGGAACACAAATCAACAGGTGCAAAATAAAATATCCCCCTTAAGCTGAATGACTTACTTCAGCTGATGCACAGTTCATGCTTTATTAATTAGAGATTTGATGTTTACATCACATGAACTGGTAGAAATCCTTCTTACCTGCGTCTCTGGACAGTTTTCCAGTGTGGAATCTTTTTGCTGCTGCGTGTCAGAGTTGCTGAGGCTCAGAGGATGCCGCTGATCCCTGCAGCAGGTCGCCGTCTCCCCTCCGTGGACGCGGACTCGGGCAACTTCTGTGAAAACAACGTTTGGCTATTTTTCTTGTGACAGTCTGAAGACAAAAAGCTCATTTTAGTCTGTGGGAACGCTCAGACTCACGCGCCGCGATGCGCCCCCAAATATGGCCAAAGGAAGAGCGGGGATGCTTCACGGACAGGAAAGACCGTCGGAAATACGGGAACTTTCAGTGCAAGCAAACGCAACTGCAAAAAAATACTTTAAAAGAGAGAGAGAGAGAGAAAAACCTTCTCACTGTAGCATGTGTCACACGTCCCCACTCTATTCTGATTTTTTATGATTTCCTTTCATATATAGGGTTGGAAAATTGGCTGTTAAGGCAATGCAATTTAAAAAAGACTGTTTTGTTTTTGATAAGAATAATTATACAAAACACAGTATACAGCAATGTGTCCATTTTGGAACTCATGTACTGGTTCCATCAAGTCATAAATAAAAGAAACACTTGTTTTCATGGGGTAGACTTATTTTTTTTCAAATAGTTTTTCATTTCACCTCATGTGAAGTCAAGATAATGAACTACACTCACATTAATGTTATTAAAAAATGTGTGAATATTTTACTAATGCATATGTTGGCTGAGATTAACATCATGTAATCAAACAAAAAGTTATGTTTAATAATATTTAAAATTTTGTCCATTCTAATGTCTCAATACCACAAATGTGTCTAAAATGTGAACGACACTTTGGGATGCTTTTGAATAAAATGACTTTGATGGTTTGGACAACAGCAGTTCTAATAGTAACTAAGTACAGTCCAATTGGAGTTGTACTCAACTAAACATTTTTAATACTGTTAACTTTTATGCTATAGCGAGAGCTTTTCTCCCCGTACTTGAGATGAAAAGCGGATTTTTACAGTATGTACCTGAATGCATCATTTGACTGTTGCTGAGGGATGACTCCAAGGAAAAAAAAAGAGAAAGAAATAGAAAAGCTGGTGTGAACTGTCAGTCAAGAGGGATCCACTTACTTTCTTCTTCCTAATTAGCTCCTCTACTGCTTTGACAAAACCTAAACAACTGAACGGGACTTTAATGGGACGCAATTATGTCTCAGACCCAACCACAACCACAGGTTTCTCCTCTGTAGGTCTTAATGTCCAAGAAAATATGAGGCATGCCTTTACACTGTGTCAGCATGAGAAATTATATATAATTCAGGCTATTAAACCTTTTTCCATTAACCTGAAATCCTCTTGGTTCATTGTTTTGACAGCATGGAAGCATTGTCTCCCTGGATGTCCCCAAATCTCAAAACTTGAAGTAATTTTTAATTGATTGCAAGAACTTCCTAGTGCTTTATGACGACCTAAGGAAATAAAAAGCAGGAAAATATCCAGCAAATAATTGTGCATGTATACAGCCTCTGTTTAATCTGTACTGAAATTTGTAGGATTACACGTTTTAATAAAATATTGAATATTCTGACAGTTTATGTGTTTTTCTTTTCATGAAGATTCCTTCTTAAATTAATACTGCTGGGAAAGTCATCCCTCTGAAGCTCCCTCTGCCTCTCAGGAGAGACTCTGAACAGCAATGGACTCGCACTGCAGTGGTGATCAAATACTGTCTAAATGTCACCTCTATTTCATTAGAGATTGGAGATAATCGGACTGAATCATAGTGCTCCACCGAGGAAGGACTCAGACGTGGAAGCCACACATTTGGCACCAGTTTCAAGAGCAAATTTGGTATTTCATTGATGACAAACAAAGTCAGTTATTACTCATAAGCAAGGAGTAGCAGATGAGGATGAGCACGGACGTGGAGGCTGGTGTACTACAGGACACGTCAGGTGTTTTTCTCACTCGTTTGTTTGCTCATTAGGACACATAAGCGGAGGGGGATGTGCTCCAACGCTTTATATAGGCACAGGAACGTTAATTATATACTCGCAGGGGGAAGAGGTGCCTCTCTGTAAGTGCAGAAATTATTTCACACATGGCCATTATGAGGGGAAAAAACGCAGGCAGGCTGTGCTTCACTGCATCAGACCCTCAAAACCACAGCACCAACGGTGTCAGGGCTCCTCTTAATAAGGGCTTTACCAGTCATCAGTCACCTTAAATAATCAATATGAGAATCAATTTTGAAGCATCAGGAACAGCTTTGAGGTTGGGGGGAAAAAAACACAACTCTGTGTTGCAGAAAATGTGCAGCAGATGCTTGATTTAATTTTTTATACCCACTTTATTTGATTTTCTCGATCCTGTGAAGGTCATCGCTGTAATGAAACGCTTGAGTTGTGCAGTATTCAACTTCATTCCTGTGTTGACTTTTTTTGTGTGTCTGCTCATCTGTTGCCTGTGCTTGATTTTTGTATTTTTTAATCGGTCTTGACAGACCGATTCTGTAAAATCCCCGTCAAAGGAGACACAATTGTCTCTTCTAGTTGATCATGAGTGGCTCCAATCGACAGTAATGACTAAGATTTTGAGGCTTGATTTGATGGTGAGAGCAGATCAAAAAGCCTCATCCAAAGCACTATTAGGCGAAAACAAAAAAAAAAGGAGGCCTCTCATAACTGTGATGTGTTTTGACGTTACTTTATAATCTCAGCAAAGTCAAGCATGAAGGCTTTCCCTGTCTTGAGTGATGAGACACATGTGACCTCTTTGCCTTGTTTCCATGGACACATCATTAGAGAACTTGCCCAGCTGCCTGCGACTGCTTGAAGTGTTGTTGGCAAATAACAAGTGAAGGATTTGGTTATTATAACTGATACCAAAGTGAGGACGGAGAACTATTTAGGCATTACATTAATACTGCTGTTACGGCATCCAGGCTAGCATGTTTGGTAGTTTTCAGATATATGTACTTTATCAATCTATACTATTGGATTTACAATCATTTAAAAAAATGCAATGCAAATAATTTCTGCTCCAAAGCAAACAGGTGGCTTCCAACTAATGGATTTTTCTGCTTTTCTTTTCTCGTTTTTTCTCCCACATGCAAAACCAGTAAACAAATAAACCAGGCATTGGTGGTTAAAGTCAGCTGAGATAGCTGCTCCTGAGTTGGATAACACTGTGCCAAAGATGAACGGATTCATAAATTGAATGTGACACATTACCAAACTTTGTAGGTTAAAAGCTAATTGTAAAGAAATGTATTTATTTGTACTAGACATGTCAAGAAATGCACATAGTATGAATATAAACAAAAAAAAAATCAATTTACATACATATAACAGAGATATTCAGCATGTCAAAAAGAGGTAGGAAGAAGTAGATGCTATTTACAGTAATCCTACTCCTCCAATATTCAATAATGGCATCCCATAGACATAAAAGAAGATAATGAGAAAAAAAGGTTGAAAGAATATTACATTTACATACAGAAGTGGAAAAATAATTGATGACCAATCCAGAAGGAAAATAAACTTTTAAGAAGGTTCAACTTAATGTTAAACAAGTGGATACTTAAATCATGATTTGCATTTGTTGTGTAACTGACAAATATGATGCCTAAACCATGAGAAATGCATGTAAATTATGAAAGATGACAGTGACTCTTTAACTTCATAGTGACTGTATCTTCTACATGCTGAACTTAGTTTGAAAGCTTCTTCAGTAAATCAGTGTGTGTACTGTGTGAATGTTCTCACACACATCCAGTCCATGTACTGTATATGTAGAAGACATCCTCCCTCTCTCAAGGTATCCTCATGCCTGTTGTGCCTCCCTCAGGAGGAACAATGAACTGAAAAAAGAGAGAAGACTTTTTCTGGCACAAGTGGGAAACCCTGCATGTTTTTAAAGTTTACACTTTGAAACTGTGCAACACAGATCTCCAGGGCTGGGTTGGTAGATCCCTGTGCCTTCTGGCCATTCGAGTTATCTACCAAATGTGTTTCTACCTCATTCAGAACACTTCTCATCACAACAACTTTGTCTCTCTTTTTGGAATGTGTTGGAGAAAAAACTCCAGGTTTACTTGAACATCAGACTCTGCTGCAAATAGTTACAGTTCTTATATGCTAATTTAAAATCATCGTGGCACTTCTATTCTAGTCTAATCTGATTTAATGTTTTTTTTCTTTTACTGTTAACAGTGCTGCTGTTACACCTACCAGCCGGCAGGGGGCGCTGACACGCCTCCAAACTGTTGTCAACTTAAACAAAACAACGAAGAAGAGTTAGTGAAAGGATTCTGCTACTTGGTAGCTTTTTTTTTAATAGCTCGAATGTTCCTCAAATCTGACAGAAATGTGAGCGTAACCAAATTTCAGATACACTCTTTCCTTCGAGTGTCATTCCCCGGGCAGGATGGCGGACTGCCGGTCGCGGCTGGACTTTTCCATCTCGACGGAGCGGGACTGTCGCTGTTGTTGTTATTGTAGCTTGCGCTGCTAGCCTCGGCTGGTTTTAGCTAACGCTGCTGTTTTCACTCCAGCAGAACCAATGTCGATTCATTCTGCGGGGCAGCAAAACCGCGAAAACAAGGTAAATCTAAGACGACTCGCGGGGTCCGAGGCATGTCTGTGTAGCGCTTCTCAGGTCGTCGGAATTTTAATCCAGTAAACATGTAAAAACCAGCTTCAGTGAACCAACTTGACTGTAAATGCTTCGGGATGGAGCAGCAGACAGCTGGTGAGATGACTCCTGCTCCTTGCAGCACATCTGCCTGATTCGTACGTGTCTGAGAGGGGGGAACCATGTCGTGCAAAGCCGCGACCAAGGACAAGAAGTCCAGCTTCAGCAAGAAGCTGTTCAGACGAGGCTCCGTGCGCTCCGTGGGCAGCTTCATGAGCAGAGTCCTCCGGACGCTCACCGCGTTGTCACACTTTGGATCCGAAGTACAGACGGAGGACGACAAAGATGATGGGGGATTCTCCACGTTTAAATCCGGGAGTAAGGATGTCCCCATGGAGGATGGAGACCTGGGGGGCTTCCTGTGTGGAGAGAGGGTTCCTGGGGTCTCCGGGCTGAAGAACCACGGGAACACCTGCTTCATGAATGCCATCCTGCAGTGCCTCAGCAACACCGATCTCTTCGCTGAGTTCCTCGTCCTGGAGCAGTACAAAGGGGATGAGACAGATGAGGACAAACCAAAGACGAATGGTGTGAATTTTCAGAAGAAGGGTCCTCTAGCTAAAGGAGAAGTGACTGAGCAGCTGTCAGGACTGGTCCGGGCTTTGTGGACATTCGAGTACACCCCCCAGCACAGCAGGGACTTTAAGGTGAGTGTCAGATGTAAACATCGGTAATGATCTATATTTACATACAGACTTGAAACAAAAAACTTTGCATGATCACCTATTTGCATAAGCCACCTGTTGTTAGTGATGTATTTGTCTTTGAATTGGCAAATACAGATTAGTATTATCAAAGCTGAGCTGCCTCATTGCCAAAGTCTGTTGGTCATGAAGGTTTATTTGGAGTATATCTTCATTGAGGCTTGATCACATGTTCGGTAATCTTTGCCATCGCAGAATGCCGTGTCCAAAAATGCTACACAGTTTAAAGGAAATGCTCAGCACGACGCGCAAGAGTTCCTGCTGTGGCTGCTGGACAGAGTGCATGAGGACCTCAACACCGTGAACCCCAACAGCAGGCCAGCCATAAAGGTGATGACTACTCTTTGTGTTCTTTAAATTTCTTTCACTCGTTCCCCTGGTTCCCAGACCACTAAAAGTATCTGATGTTGCTAATCCAAACTAATCCAACCTGTTTGTGCTTGTTCAGCCTCCCATTGAAGAAGATGACCAAAGCATAGAGGGGCCCTCACCTCCTCTCTCAGCTGGGTCATTTGTGCAAGAGCTGTTTCAGGCTCAGTACAGGTAGGCTTTACGTCAATAACATGTAGCAATATGGCCTCATTATCTCTGTAACATATTAAAATTTTGAAAAATGTCTCCCCACCAGGTCTTCTCTCACCTGCCCACATTGCCAAAAGCAGAGCAATACGTTTGACCCCTTCCTTTGTATCTCGTTACCTATTCCGCTTCCACACACACGGTGAGTTTACAGCTCATGTCAAAGAAAGATTTAAAACAATTTAAAAGGTAGTTTTAAAAACAGTCTGTGAAAACATGTCGCAGTCAGTGTTGTTATCTGAAGGAACTTTTTCACTGAACGAGTTCAGCAAGTTTACAGTTCGCTGAAATAATTGAGTATGTGCGAGAGAGAAGAATGTAACCTGCTTCACGCTTCTTCCCTGGAGAAAACCATCTTCTGAAAAAAAAAGTGTTGCTTTTTTTTATTTTTAGGCCCCTGTATGTGACTGTGGTTTACCAGGGGAAGTATTCTCACTGTATGCGGATTGGAGTTGCTGTCCCTTTGAAGAGCACCGTCTACCGCCTCAGAGATGCCGTGTCACGTGAGACCAAGATCCCGATGGACCAGGTGCTATTTCTGTCGCTTATCAGGGTCTGACACTGTGAGACTGTGTTACAGGCAGTTCACTGTTCTTACAAGCCTACTCTATCCTATCAAGACTTTCTTGCAGCTAGATGCTGTGCTAAAGTAATACGTTATTCTGACTTATTATTTATTTTACTAGTCTCCGTTAAAATCTTTATTTTAGTCAACAGAAAAATAAGTTGCCAGAAATATCTGGGTACGTTATCTTGAAAAAAAGGGACATATTTTCCCCTCATTGCAGATTTGTTGACGGCTCTGCTGCCATGGAATCAAAATAAGCCCAGGCTGTCTGATTAAACTGACTGATATTCTGTCTTCCAGTTTGTTTTGACTGAAATGTACTATGACGGCTTCCATCGCTCCTTTTGCGATGACGACGACGATCTGGACATCATTCAAGAGAGCGATTCCATCTTTGCCTTCGAGACACCAGAGACCTTCAAACTGGAAAACATACGCACAAAAAGAGGTACATGAGATGGCCGTAATTGATCCAATAACCATGACAGTAGCACACATGAATTGATTGAGATTCGTAAAAGCACATCTCCATTTCTCCCTCTCCGTCGCAGGAAGTCTGCTGGCAAACCTGAATCATAACAACTTGAAGTATGGCGCCGAAATCAGCAGGACTCCGTCTTTCATGCAGGGCGCCATGACGCCCGTAACGGCATCGCCCAATAAAAACCTGACACCGGAGAAAATGATCCTTTTGGTGTGTAACAGAGCATGCACTGGCCACCAAGGGAAGAGGTACTAAAACTCAGAGTATTTTATGTTCTGTGATTCTCACTTGTCTTTTTTTATTAGCACATAACACACATCCCGCTCTTCTGTTGCAGTCGGCAGTAAACAAATAACAGAACAAATTTATTTATTTATTTTTTTTAGGTTTGGCTTGCCTTTTGTACTGTACATGGAGCGCACTGTGACCTGGGATGCTCTGCAAAAAGAGATCCTGGAGAAAATGCGTCATCTCCTGAGGCCTGGGGTCTACATTCAGGTAGGAGGAGTGACGTTTCTCTCTGCCACAGACGTTACAGCGAGAGTAAAGAGGGGAACGTCTGTTAATAGCGCTGGGAACACGTCACTGAAGTGATCGGACTAATCACGGGGATGTATTGACAGCAGGAGGCTCATTCTGCGTCTAAATGCAGGTTGGACCTTTCAGCCTCCGTGTGGTTGGCGTTGTTGGCATCACCTACCTCCTGCCTCAAGATGAGCGACCACTGTGTCACCCCACTGTGGAAAGGTCAGTTCTGACATTTAACGTTATATTTGATAATAGGCTCTAATAGGCTCATGGGTAAATTATATTGTAGTTTTGTGTGTTTTGTAGTTCTCAAAAAAAAAAAAGTGTTAAAATACATATGCTTCAATACTTGAAAAATTGCTACAATTTCATCAAAGTCAATTTTAATGATGTCTTCTGGCACAAAATACAGTCAAGTGTGAAAAAATTATCTTATAGCTTTTGCATTATGTTTGCTACTCTTAAGAAATGTGTTAAAAAAACCAAGGCCTCTGCATTACATCGATATCGGAGCTTCTGAGAAATATTTTTAGTGTTTCCATTTTCATCCCTACCTCTGTCTGTGAAGCGTATCCAACCAAATCCAGTCTTTTAATTCATCTGGTAAGATGCAGTCTGACACAAATTATATTTGGAAAGTGTGTGAAAATGCACTGAAGCTGTTGTAATGTAGCAGCAATTGAAATTAAACTGCACAATAGAAAGGAATTCAGGCCTGGCTAAACTTATAAGAGATTAAGGATTTTTTTTAAGTTTATATAGTTTTGATAATGGTTTATTTACTGTTTTTTACTCATAATGTCTCTTGGTGTGTATTTAGTGTGTTAATGTCAATTTCAGGTTTGAATTTTAAACATTATTAGGGAAAATAGATTTAAACAAGCCTTTTTGGGCTCAATCTGGTGAGTGTAAAATGAATTTTCAGTCAGAATTTTTTTTCTTTCATAATTCCTGTGCTAAGATCACTCTAACTTTCACAAAGAAGAAAATTGGTTTGATTTTGAAAAACAAGCTGAGGTTAAAATATCATGAGTGCTTATTCTCACACACACACACACACACACACACACACACACTCCAGTTCACCTCTTCTCACACACTGAAATGGAGAACAAGCCTCAACAGGATCTGCTGGTTAACCTGCCAGTTTGGCCAGTTTTGCATGAAACCTGTATAATATGATATCAAACATGTCACAGCATTGCGTAGGGTCAAACGTTTTGCTTGGATCCAAAGTCTTTCTCAGAATTGAAAAACACATTTGAACTTTCGACATTTGACTCTTACTCAGTAGAAATAAGTTCCTTCACTCTGATTCATGGCTTCGGATGGAACAAAGTTCCTGCATGGAGCTTCCTACTGATTTGATAACTGTCTCTTTAACGTGTTTTCGACCCAGAGCTTACAAGTCCTGTGGACAGGGCGGCCCGCCTCATGTGAAGATCGTGGTGGAGTGGGACAAAGAGACCAAGGACTAGTGAGTGAAACGCCTCAGACGTGTGTCACAGCCTTCACCGACGACGGCAGTAAAGCCGCCAGAGGCTGAAGCAATCACTTTAATAACCTCTGTAGACAAGACAGGGAATGTGCAACATGCACTTCGATTTAATTGAAGCCCGTTCGTTACCCGACCAGCTGACAAGCTTAGCCGCGTGAACAAAGATACTGACAGTGCAGCAGGGATGGCGATCAATAATATTAAGAAACATGAATATTGCAGTAAATAATGTCAAAAACAAAGGTCTGTGTTTGACCAAAATGAGAAGCAGCTTAACCCCAGTGCAGCTGGCTGCAGATCCAAACTAACCTCACTCTCACGTCTCTGCAGCTTCAGCCGTCACATCCCCACTTGAGTGTGTGTGTGTGTGTGTGTGTGTGTGTGGCTATATTTCAATAAAACTGATGGCGCTCCCTTCAGGCCTGTCACGTTGCGTTACGCCTCAGCGTTATCCTCGGCTGTTTCACGGGTCTCAGCATCTTTTTTTCCAGTGCTTGAATATCAGTACATTTCAACCTTATTCCCCTCACTGTTGTCCTTCAGTCTTATGGAAAAATAAACTTTCCAGATCTGTGAACAGCTGGGATTCATTGGACACGGCTGCAGCCAGGATCTGAAGTTTCACCCGCAAAGTTAAATGCATCTGCTCGTGTTTCTTTCCTGAAGACAAGCCGTGTTCTGCAGGCTGAACAGGGCACGAGGAAAAAGAGCTGATAATTGTGCAACTTTACTGAATGTACAAGGATGACGCAGGAGGATTACCTGCTTGAACTGTACTGAATTAGCAGTAAAACTCTAAAGCAGGTTTAGCATTAGGTTCGCAAACAGGAAGAAGAGTTGATTAAGCTTTCTTTTGTGTAGAAAACGAGTTCCTCAGCACTTTAGGGTTTTCAGCTACACTGCATGTGGTTAGCAGCAACTCTCCCTGCATGGCTCTGAAATCACGGCTTTCATATTGAAAATGTTTGAACTGGAAGCTCTGAGCAGACTTTGCGGTCCTCGCCGCGTTGCTGTTTCCCCGTGTCCCCGCAGCCTGTTCGGACACACCGAGGAGGAGTATATTCCAGATGCCGAGAGTGTGTATCTGCACAGGGAGCAGCACCACCAGCCGCAGGCCTGCACGCTCGCTCAGTGCTTCCAGCTCTACACGAAAGAGGAGCAGGTAACGCCATGACCACGCACGCATAACATGGTAACACTGACATGGTAAGAATATGTTTTCCTTCTCCCTGCTGCTTGATTATTGCTCTACTAAAGTTCAAACAGGTTTTCACTCTTTGTGGCTTCGCTGTCTGTTCAATCCTTAAAGCTATGTTTAGAACAGTCCAGAACCTTCATATATATACTGTGGTTTTAACTGGCTGCTGCAGAATAGAGGGGAAAAACTCAGGGCCTAATCCTGTGCAAGCTCTTTTTTTTTTTTTTTTTTTTTTTTTTTTTTTTTTAAAGCTGTGTGGTCTGCGTTATTCCTGATGGCGGTTCCTCGGGCTAAGTGTGTGTGTGTGTGTTTCAGTTGGCCCCAGACGACGCCTGGCGCTGTCCCCACTGCAAGCAGCTGCAGCAGGGCCGCATCAAGCTCAGCCTGTGGACGCTGCCCGACGTGCTCATCCTGCATCTCAAGCGCTTCAGACAGGTATTCCAGCTCATCGGCGCAAATCGTCAAGTTCATCCAGAGCAAGGAGTGGAAAACACATTCTATTGTTGTTGTTCTTTTGTTGGTTTGAAACTAAAACAACCAAAATACTACTGCTGGGAAGTGTTGGAGCAATAAAAACCATTAAGATGATGATGGTGATAAAATTAAACTAATTTGAAATCTTCCCACTTGTGGATCATTATTTCTTTTCTTCAGTTTCAAAAGATTGAGCATTTTATTTATAGGAACCTTTAAAACATCCGATATTAAATCTGAATGCACTTTTATGACAACAAAGAACTTTGAGATCTGTTTTTGTTGTGTCTTATTAAATGCTCGTTTGTGGTAAGTTTGTTTCCAAATAGTTTTTATGTGTATTTATCTCATAAAGAAACCTCTGAACACAAGAACACCAGGGACAATTCTTCTGTCCTGAGTTACAAACAGCAAAACAGAAACCGACCGCTAGCCGACTGGTTAAGTTGATCTCAGTGAAGCTATTTAATCAATCATTTTATCTTGATCAGAAATAATACGAAAGGGACCGATAATTTCATAGGTTCTTCAATATTTTAATAACCTCCTTCTGGTCTTTGTGCTGGACTTCCCTGCATTTTATTGCAACTTAAAAAGCATGATATTTACCAAAAATGCAGTTTAATCACAGAATGGAATATTTCCTGTCTTGACTTGCTGGTCCCGTCTGCAGGAGGGGGATCGGCGGGTGAAGATGCAGAACATGGTGCGCTTCCCGCTGATGGGGATGGACATGGCCCCTCATGTGGTCAAGAGAAGCCAGAGCAGCTGGAGCCTGCCCTCCCACTGGTCTCCATGGCGACGCTCCTACGGCCTGGGCAGAAACCCCGACGACTACCTGTACGACCTGTACGCCGTGTGCAATCATCACGGAAACATGCACGGCGGCCATTACACCGGTAATGAACACAGGATTAGAAAATGGCGTGAGCATTTTATTTTTTTCGTTTGTTTCAGCTGCTTCCGTTGTTCTTTCTTTCTTCCAGCTTACTGTAAAAACTCCATCGACAGCCAGTGGTACTGCTTCGACGACAGCGAGGTCTCGCCGGTGGCTGACGACGACGTGTGTCAGCAGACGGCGTACATCCTGTTCTACCAGCGGAGGACGGCGATCCCGTCCTGGTCAGCGAATAGCTCCGTGGCCGGTCAGTCTGCCTGTCCCACGATTTCTCCTTCAACTCAGGGCAGGATGGATTTAGTGCACGATGTTTATTAAATGTAACTGCATGGATCAGATTTTGAAATGTAGAATTTTCGCTGTGATCGTTATAAATGATGTTGTAAATCGCACGTATTTCACAACACGTTTCAAAGTTCAGGCTGTGACTGACTGTGTCCTTCACTGTTTTTTCGATTCAGGCTCCACCAGTTCGTCTCTGTGCGACCACTGGATCAACAGACTGCCGGGCAGCCGGCCCGCCAGCCTGGCCTCCGGGGCCTCGTCCCGACGCACCTCTCTGGCTTCGCTGGCGGAGTCCGTGGAGTTCCCCGGGGAGCGCAGCGAAGACGACGGTAGGACGGTGCTCATATGGCTGATTGAATGGAATTGGCCGATATTAGATCGCCCACGTATGTCAGTTTCACCATGTTTTTGACATTGGTTGAAATAATGAGACCTAGAAAACCCAAAAAGACACACACACACACACGTTAAAAACCTCAATGTGAAAAGAAAGAGCTTGTTACTCTTCACCTCGAACGCGGGGAACACAAACATTTTCGCAGAGAACTTAATGCTCCCTCCACTGACCTTATTTATGTTGGAATCAAAAGACACCATTGAGGTTTCCCGAGTGCTTTTATGTCGGGAACACCCACTCCTGAACTTACAAATGCCAACGCTTTAAAATGTCACGATTACAACGGGGAAAACAGGCAGAGTGAAATGTGAGTGGGATGAGCAGCACCGCTTTAGAACTGTGAGAAACATCTCCTACTGAGTGAGTTCAAATCCAGACTTGTATTGTTGGCTGCGGTTCATGTCAAATGAAACAATCCAAATCGAATGAAATGTGAGAATGTTGTCTTTGTAACTTCCTGTTTTCAGGAGGATTCTCAGTCCGCCCGTTTGTGCGAAGCATCCAGCGTCAGAGCCTGTCGTCCCGCTCCTCCATCGCCAGCCCTCTCGCCTTCAGCGACAGCGGCATCAGGCCTTCCTGGTCTCTCTCAGCCAAACTGCACATGAGGTCCAACTCGCCGTCGCGCTTCTCCCTCGACTCCCGCTGCTCCCCTCCCCTGGAGAGGATCGGGGAAGCCTGCGACGACAAGGTCTCCACGTCCTGCTTCGGCAGCTACAGTCGCCACGAGCGATACTTCGGCAGCAGGACGCCGCTGTCCATGATGGAGGGCGGCTTCAGCGAGCAGGACAACAGTAAGAGGTTCCTGGACATGATGTACTGCAGGGCTCCCACGCCCGTGGAGAAGAAGAGCGCGAAGAACGAGCCGGTGGAAAACAACAACCAGATCACAGCTGTAGACCAAAACACACTACCTACCCAAGGTACCCCCTCCAAAGAGCAAAAACGCAAGAGTAGCATCGGAGGGTTCGGCCTGAAGGCGGAAAACAGCGGCTCCACAAAGAGTTCCAGCAAGGTGGAGCAGGAGAAAACCTCCAAAAAGCGTCTGTGCGCCACCCTGAAGGCCTCCTCCTCGGAATCGTCTTCCAGCACCCCCGTGAAAGGCAAGAAGCTGAGCAATACGAAGGAGAAGGGAGCAAACGCAAAGAAGGGCGGCTCGACGCCCGGCGGAACTCCCGTCAAGACCAAGGAGTCGAATCCACCTCAATCAGCAACGCCGCAACACAAGCCATGCGTCCGCTCCACACCTCAGTCCTCAGCCTCCGCCTCTCCGGCCGCCAAGAAGCCCTCCGGCGCCGCGGAGAAGAGCGCTGCCGCCGCCGCCGCCGGGCGCAAGCGGCTGGTGGAGCGGAGCTGCAGCAGGGATTCTATGCACACCAGCCCTCTGGCGGACGGCCTCAGAGGAAGCGCCGCCGCCGCCCGAACGCCGCTCTCCAAAGGCGGCGAGAGCGGCCGCCTGGAGAGGAGGTCGGTGCGGAGCTCCAGCAGCAGCTCCTCCGTCACCAGCCTGCGGTCGCCCAGCGTGTCGGCCAGGGAGCCGCAGCGTGGCGGCAAGTCCGAGGAGAAAGGCCTGTCTTTCTTCAGGAGCGCCCTCCGGCAGAGGGAGAGCCGCCGGTCGGCGGATTTGGGGAAGAGCGCCCTGCTCAATAAGAAGGCCTCGGAGAGGACGTGCAAGCAGAACGGACAGGCCAAGGAGGCGGACGGCGGCCGGGAGCCGCCGGGAGACGCGGCGCCCGCGGAGACTCACGGAAGAGGCGAGACCAAGCCGGAGAAGAAGGAGTCTTCCAAAGCGCCCAGCGCTCTCAGCCGCACTCTGCTAGGAAAGTCCAAGTCTTCCGCTCCCGACGCGAGCTCCAAGTCCCCCTCCAACGGGAAGAAGCCTCTGGAGAGGATGGCGTCTTCCCGAAAGCTGTCGTCAAGCATGCAATCTCCCGCACGCGCCGCACAGAGGCCTCAGTGATCCCCGTGTCTCCGTCTTCTTCAGCTAACATAATGCAGCTAATTTCTTTGTGCCTAAGTTTCAGTGAGCACCAGAAGTATTTCAGACTCTGTTTTGACGGTACGGTTCTGTTGCTTTAGCGTTTGCCTGTGTGAGAAAAAAAACAAATGAGTAATTTTTATTGATCGGAAGAAAATGTTCACTAACAGAGACTTCTAATCCGAGCTGGCTGTTATTTTAAAATTGCAAGAAAACAAAACCGCACCGTCAAATTCGGCGTCTGACAAATACAGAAATGGAACTGATGTTTTCCGACACGCACACAGATGTAAAAGAGTTTCATTCCCAAATAATGGCGGCTGAGTTGGTTCCCAGTGATCGCTTTGAGCCAATCGGATTGTTCCCTCGAAGAGTTTATGTATCGGCCAATAAGGTTCTTCCAAATGTTTTTTTTTTCTTTTCTTTTGTTTGTTCCAGTAGAAGCTGTGGAGGTCAGACAACACTACGCTACATGTCCACATTTCACTCGGTTTGTCTTAAGCACCTCAGACTGATCATTGTTAGAGGAACATCTGTTCGTTCAGAAGGTCACGGACCAAAACACGCAGCATGGCAGAGGTCGCTCCACAGACGCAGAGAGTTTCGAGTCTTTATTTTTCTGAACGTTTTTGATAGAAATGTATTTTATTGAACGCCTTTTACTTTACGGGACGGTGTGTTTTGGAATGAAACCCTTTAAAATCAAAATATATAAATGTATATGCGTCTGTACAAAGACTGACAGAAAATATATGGTATACAACCTTTTTTTTTTTTTCTTTCCATGAGCAAGATGAAAATAATCTTAAGCGCCTTTCAATGCTGTAGATAGATTGAAATACTTGCCTTTGGCGACATAGTAGTCTTCTACTGTATGCATCACTGAGTAGGAATGTTGTTTGTTCGCACTTTGTATAGAGGAAGTAGTTCGTAATTATTATTCCAGACATATCGTCAAGTAGAGTTAACAGGCCTTAGACTTGAAATGGTTAAAGGGTACATTCATCTCACTCTTTCAGGGGTCATTTCACGTTCAGATGTCACCCCGAGACTTCACACCTGGTGCTGTTTCAACCCACAAACAGTGTTTATCACAGCCTGTGGTGCCTCACTGGACAATTACTGCACCGACCCGATCGGCTCGCCAACGTTACTCCCACCAGTCGGCTTGGGGTTCATTGTGAATGAGCAAATGTGCTTCTGCCATCGAAACGCTTTGGTTTTAAAGCCTGCGAGTTCCAGACGTGCAGCATTCCCCGCATTGTTCCTCTGTAGCATCTTTCAGGTTTACAGCGGTTCTCAGATGGTTTTAGAGGATCTGCCACCCAATCAAAACAGGCCCGGTTGTTATTTCTGTGATCTGTGGAGGCCGTTCAAAAGTGCTAAATCAGACACCCAGTGAACATCACAGATAAATAAAAAAGAAAAAAAAACCAAATGTTTGTATGTAAAATATAAATTTTGTTCTGCCATAAGTAGTTCAGTAATTATCTGAATGATTTTTGCTCCAAACCAGAGCTTCAAATGAAACATTTAAACGACAACCTAAAACTCCCATCATACAGCAGCTCTGCGGTCTTTACATATCTTCTTTCTGAATATTTGACCCAGAGGAAACCGCTCCACAGGCCATAGAAATAACGGACGACTGTTTCCACGTGGCGTTTTCCCATAGCTGCTCTTTTCTACTTGACGTTTGAATCTATCAGGAACCCGTGCTCGGCACTTTGGCTCAAAGCAGGACGGTTTGATGTCAATTTGCCGTTTGCTGTCTGTCTTAGACGTGTGTTGTTGGGTTTGGACGTTCGTCGGCATTTACACTTTCTCGTTTTGTCATCTTCTTTCCAGATAAAGAGTTTATTGCAATATTAGTCGATCGGTGTAGCCAAAAGCCAGAAATGTGCTTTAAGATGTGATTCTTGGGATTTTATTTCTTTTTCTACCTGAGTGTAAACCAGGCTCCACAGACAATCAGAGTCATTACATTGTGTTTGTTATGAAAGTGGGGGGAGAATCTGAGATAAATCCATTTATTTTCTGAACAAAACACTAAGAATTCCAATGTGAAGTTCAGTATTTGTTCCCTCTTTGCCCTTGATAGATGCTGTTTGAAGTTAATCAGTTAGCTTTTTCTTTTTGGGGGAAAAAAAGAGTGTTTAGTTTGACTGTCCGGGAGAGCAGAGGAGCGCTGCGCCCTTCAGCTGGAGTTCATGTAAATGCTGTTGAAACAAGATGTCAAATTCAGGGTAAGAAAAACGGACGAGGGGTCGATTTTAGTTTTCCTCTTTAGCTTTCATTGCTGCAGTTTTTTTTTTTTTTTTTTTTGGTGGATTTGTTGTCGGTGTACAAAAAAAAAAAACAAGAACCCTGAGAATTCCTTTGGAATGCAGTATTGCATGGAACTGTTGATGCATGTCTTCATTTCTTTTCTTATTAACTATGCAAGCAGCTGTGTACAGTTAGAGAGCAGAGCATGGCTGGTTTACCCCGTCGCTTAATTTGCACACCATTCTCAAAAATGTAAAATACAGAATAATCCATCTGTACAGCTGAAATAGGTCATCTTAAAAATCTCAGATATATATAAATATATAGATATATTAACAAAAAAAAAAAAAAGAATCTATTTAATGACATACTTGCTTCCAGAATTCCACAGTTTAACGTGTCTGTTTGTGGGTTTTTTTATTTAAAAATCTGGTTTCCTTGTGCTCTCCGGGTGCTGCGACCACTCTGGTGGCTCGTCGTCTTTGTCGTCGAATATTTACTGTCGTCCACCAGCAGATGCAACACTATGGATGCGATAACTCTCTGTGGTTACCAAGTAGACTCATTAATGTGTGTGTGTGTGTGTGTGTGTGTGTGTGTGGTGTTTGTGATGAATCCCCCCCCCCCTGCTAGTCGACCGCCATGTTCTCAGCTGCATCAAAAGATGTGGCCAGTATCTAATAATAGAAGAAGAAGAAAAAAAAAAAAGACTTATGTAGCTAAATGCAATAAAGAAGATGAATTTATAGTTTTTTAAGACAGTACTTAACGATGTTAAAAATTCAGTTGGTACTTTTTGTATTCATGCAGCATTAATGTTAAAAGTGTCAGTTTTAATGTTGTTTTTGGTTGTTAAAGACGGTTTAAAGCAGTGGGTTTAAAACTTAAATCACTTGAGCTGTTAAAATGCTTCCAAGATGAGAGATTGTTACATTGAGTTATCTGTTTTGTTTTATTATTTTTTTTTTTTTTTGGAGGGAGGTGAATCGTTAAAATTGGACATTTTTAAAGCCTGTCGAAGTACCTGTGGCGCCACAGTAACGACCGCTGAACTCACATTGTCCTCAGAAGCAGAAAGAGGGACTTGTCTTTTTCCCTCCTTCTCCAGATGTGAACACTACAAACGGATGAGAGGTGGAGTTTTCGAAGCCTTAATCAGAATCGTAAAGGATGCGAGTCTCTGGGTGAGACCGAATGTCAGGAGTCGTATTTAGCCTGGAAGCTGAACGCACCGCATGTCTGTCCTTTTACTTCATCTTTAACATTTTGTACAAGCGTTTTTGTAAAACACAGCATGTTGCATTTACTGAGATTCCTTGGTTTTACTGTATCCTGAGGTCATTGCATTGTTTCAACTCTCGTTCTTATTTTCTCATACAGTGTCTCTTCCTGCTTATGCCTCTTTATTTTTTTATGTATGACTTGTTTTGGCATTTTTTTTTTTTTTAGACCTGTAGACCGTGTCGGAGTCTTTTGTGTTAATTTATTATTTTTTTTAATCATCATATATGCACTTTTATTATTTTTTACCCCCTCAAAAGGACAAATGTGTATATACTCTGTTGGTTTATTCATGCAAATACAAACTGAAACATCCAATTAAAAACTCTTAAACTGGACCCTCGTGTGGTGTTCTGTATGTTTCTGCACTAGGGGGCGCTTTCTTCTTACAGATGAGTCTTCAGCAGGACTCGTGCTTCTCTTTGGTTTCTCTCTCAGGCTTGTGTTTGTTGTACTTTCACGACTTGAGCCTGATCAATACTAGAAAAGAACGTTAAATGTAAAAATCTTTCCAGATGTGCACCACTGTCCGGTCGGCAGCCACAATAAAATAAAACGCATTTCTATTCTCCCGCAGATGTCAGAGCGTGTAACACATTCTGATGCTGGAGTGCTTTGATGTTCAAAGATCCTCCTTTTTATTCATTTTTTAATTTTTTTTGGGATCCAGCATGGGATTAGTTTAGGTTTGGACACAGATCTGCTGTTTATTGTCTCTCTGAGGCAGTTACATGCGCATTTTCTGAGATCTCAGGGCTGAGCAGTCTCTGAGTGGCTCTAAATGTCTTGACAGGGATGTTATTTCATACTTTTCCGCCTGCTGGGAGAATCTGAGAGTGATACTGTGCACATGTGTGAGTTCATATGGAGGGAACCTCTTGTCACAATTTACACCTTCAGAGAGTGAGAAATCATTATTCACCTAAAATAAGATGGAAGGTTTGCTTTACTTTAATGAGCAATATGTTCATAAAGCTGGATTTATTCAAACCTGGAATGAAAGGTGACTGTATATGGAGTGAATTCCATAAGAGTGTATAGGTTTTGTAAGCTGTGTGTAGCCTCGGATTTATTTTGTTTATTTTGATAGAAAATCATCATAAAATGAGAGAAGCGAAGGTAAAACTATAACTCTAACCGCAGAGTTTGAGAACAGATTTATTTTTTCGAATCAGCGGCTCGTCTTCCTTCAATGCCAAGACCTTGTGGTGAAAATACAGTCTGCAAGCAAAGTGCTACTGATATCTTCATAAAAATGCAAGTGGCAAACTCCTTAAACTCTGTTGTTGTTCATTATCCTTATTCACTTGACACACTCTGCACGAATCATTCACCTGTGATTTGTTATTTAAACGGTGCTTCTATAAGGTGCAGTAGTACAGAACTGTTTGCACGACGTCTTCTGGTGAAAAACCTAAAAATTAATCCTGTTTACGGTTTGCATTTATATGATGAGGCAACTGAAATCTGTCGCTGTGTAAACGGAGGAATATGCAACTTTCTGGAATTGCTTAACAGCTGGCTGAAAAGCTATTATTGTGCATATGCATATGTTTGTTTCTTCACTGTAACTGTTTTCCTTGGCCTCTTTGAAATATGCTTCCTTTAAAAGGAGCATGCATTTGTGGGATGAGCAGCGGCGCCGCGGCGAGGAGCCTAACCTCCTCCGCCAGCGCCGAAGCATTCTTCCCAGGATCTTCGTTCCGCTGCCGGCCGGGATCCATCTCAAGCCTCATTTCAGATTTCCCAGTGAGCCGAAGATGCCATTTACTCTCATTCTCCGGTGTTTTTCCAAACGGAGTCGAACCTGCGTCGGACTCCTCTCAGCACCCCCGCGGTACAGTGGAGTTACTTTAGCAATTCGCCCGCGGTTTTATCTCCTTTTGTCCCCTCTTTGGACTCCGCCCCAGAGAGTGCAGGAAAAATCAATAATAATTGATTTTGGAAGGCAAGAAAAGGAGGTTAGAATTCAGGCGAAGGACCGGAGGAAGACAGAGACGGAGCGGTAGCGGCGGAGAGGTGGGAGACCCGCAGCATAATATGCATGTGCCGCCATAGAGAAAGGTCACCGACATGAACCTGTCTGTAACAACAGATTATAAAGTGTCCTGGCCTCACGGGCGCCGGGGTCGCGCCCATTAAAGGGGAAGAATAGGAGCAGTGAATAGTGAGAAAAATCATTACATTCAATAGGAAGGTGTGGTTTCCTCATGGAGAGAGTTATGAAAAAAAAACGCCGTTTCTCTAACTGATCTGAAAATTCTCCTGTTTATCACGTCCACACTCAATCAACCATCACGGGGTTAATTTTTCCAAGCAGGACTGGAGGCAGCAGCAGGCTTTCCGTGCCGAGACGGAGCGCGGTTTGATTTCTGCAGCAGGATTCAGTGGGAGTCCGGTCCGGTGGGCCGGGCCGGCCGACAGCCTGGAGATTGATAGTTGAGATCTTTCCCAGGCGGAACAGTGTTGGACAACACGAGCAGTGATCCAAGGCGCCTGGCGGAGCGAGGTGGATGTGGGCCGGTCGCAGATGTGGTGTATCTGTCAGAGTGTGTGTGTGTGTGTGTGGTCTTTTGGCTGGAGGCCATGCCCCCCCCCCCCCCCCCCCCCCTCCTTCATCATGTCTGCTGAATGCCACTCAGTACCTGCGGATCTCGACACCTGGGGACCCATCAATGGTTCACGATAAGTTAAATTTCAAATAAAAATGGAGCTTTGCTGTTTTTCCTCCTTGTTTTCTTTATTGATTTTTTTTTTAATCCCCAGCTGTCATTTCCTTCCCTTCTTTATCTACTGTTTTTCAGACAAAGCAAATACCCCAAGATTAGCACTGGGCGAAATTGTCACTCCTCCCGATTGTGATCAGACCCGTCTGAACGGTGAGTTGATTTTAATATAGATGCGTGCGCACATGGACATCCAGTCACAATGCCGTTATGGCGTCGCAAAGATTTCCCTCACTCATGAACAACAACAACAACAAAATACTTACAAAGGTAATCTTTTCGCTGGTATTTTGATTTGAAGAGCTGATTCTGGTTTGGGGTCGACGCTGGTCTGAACTCTGCTCTGGTTATACCTAAACTTGGCTTATCCCAGATGCTTGCAGCCACGTGTCCTAAATATTCCCGTTCTTCACTTGTTATGGTTTCTCGACTACAACCAGACAGGTTTAATGACCTTTTAAGCGGTTCGGCCCGTTTTCCCACTGACAGCACGTTCAACGTGCACACAGCTCCTCTGATGGGTGAATTAGCATCAGTGTGGGATGAGACACGTCTGAGCCCATCGCAAGTCCGCGCCTCCTGCCTCATTTGCATATGCACACAGATAGCATTAGCATACGTTTCTGGAACAGCAGCATGACGTGAAGATTAAGCTTGTGAACCATTTCCTCAGAGGTGGGGTGTGTGTTTGTTTATCATGACAGTTGCAGCTGTGCTTACTTTTTCTCCTTTGAGAATAAAATCTCTGCTTCTTTACACAGAGAGAGAGAAAAAACACATTTAATGGATCTTTAGATATGGAAACATGATTGATCGGAGATGTAAACCCGAACTCCAGATTACTTGTTTTTTCTTTACTTCACAAGAGAAAAGTGCATCACGGAGCGAATATGGGTTACAAGTACCACAACAGGAAGTAGACTCAACGTGTCCAAGAATGGGTCCAGTGACGCAGGAAACACAAGTAATGGAGCTCCTTTTGCGTCCGGATGTACCCTGAGTTTTCCCCTGTTGTAATCTGAGATCAGCTCAAGTGGAATGAATCAGTTGGATTTCACAAAATACAACATGACTGTTAATGCTGTGCTTTTCCACGAGAACAAAAAGGCTTGAAGGAGCCATTTTCCAAGCGGCTCTGCGCTCATGAATCCTCTTTATCGTGATGCATGGCTTCATGAGCTCAGCAGCTAATACGAATATAAAGCCAGATGCCCCCATAAGCAGTTTTGCCATCATTTATTTATGAATGAATATGCTCACACTCGACTGATATGTCCCTGGGCTGAGAGGAAAAGGTTTAATATATTTGTTAAGCTCGGTCTGGGATTCTTTATTGCATGTCAAATCTCTAAAAGTAACACTTTGTCCCCGTGGTTTTATTTCTGCTTCTTTACATCCCGTCTGATGCTGAGGGTTTGACGAAAGGTGTCAGAAATGTTTTACATCATTATTACCTGCAGTAACTACCTTGTAAAAAATAAGATGAAAATTTGGTAGCACTTTATAATACGGCCCGCGTCTTACAGAGTAACTTCCCTTCTCTTACAGTGTAGTTTCCTCAACTGTGAAGGTAACTGTCGGACATGTACAAGTTATTTCGCGGAACCCGAGGAGTACTTACACTTGTGTCTGACAGCGTAAGTGCGGTTGTCTTACAGTGTAGTTTGATGTGTCTTAATAGGTAATTTCCTAAAGTGTGGGGGTAACTTTCATAAATGTAGCATGACATTTTACAGACTCTTATGGGGTACTTACGTTCGTGTTTACAGTGTAAGTTCTGAAGTCTTACACGGTAGTTTCCTGTGTTTTACCATATAGCTACTTGTCAAGACAGTGTAATTTTCCTGAACATATGTGTTGCTCCCGTAGTCCCCGGCAATGAAGATCCACAGGATGTATTTTTAATAGATAGATTTTATTTTCGATTCCGAACAAGGTTCATGACGTCTCCTCAGCTTCAACTGCTCTCCGACACTCTCAATGTGTAGTTCAAAGACGCTCGTTTTTCTGTGAGGCATTCAATGACATTCAGTGCCTCCAGAAACAATAAAATAAAATAAAATAAAAACACAGGATATGAATTAAACAAATATGGGGTGCCTACGAACAGCAAAAAACATTAACAATGGTTCACCCACTCTTGAAATAGCAAAAACTGTTCATATCTCTCACATATGCTTTTACTGTACAACCTTGATGAGCCACTTCCTCTTAAGAATCACCATGGACCCCTACAGATTGTGTGACCAATGACAAACTGAAATACTGTAACGTACTGATTAAAATGTGTTTCACATAATAATGACAAGACATGCAGACGTGCAAAACATCTTTATTTAATGTCTTCATTTTTCAGATACACCAATTCACCTTTTAAAGTTACCCAGCCCTTAAGATCACCCCTGTCTTTCCTTACTGTCTAACTATCCGGTACTTCCACTGCAACTACCGAGTACTTATCCGGTACTTCCACTGCAACTACCGAGTACTTACCTGTAACTACTCCTCAACAACAGGGAACCGGGCCGTATTCTAAAGCGAACACTTGTGTTCTTCACTTACTGTGCAACTACCGAGTACTTACCTGTAACTACTGCTCAACAACAGGGAACCGGGCCGTATTCTAAAGCGAACACTTGTGTTCTTCACTTACTGTGCAACTACCGAGTACTTACCTGTAACTACTGCTCAACGACAGGGAACCGGGCCGTATTCTAAAGCGAACACTTGTGGGCTTCACTTACTGTGCAACTACCGAGTACTTACCTGTAACTACTGCTCAACGACAGGGAACCGGGCCGTATTCTAAAGCGAACACTTGTGGGCTTCACTTACTGTGCAACTACCGAGTACTTACCTGTAACTACTGCTCAACGACAGGGAACCGGGCCGTATTCTAAAGCGAACACTTGTGGGCTTCACTTACTGTGCAACTACCGAGTACTTACCTGTAACTACTGCTCAACAACAGGGAACCGGGCCGTATTCTAAAGCGAACACTTGTGGGCTTCACTTACTGTGCAACTACCGAGTACTTACCTGTAACTACTGCTCAACAACAGGGAACCGGGCCGTATTCTAAAGCGAACACTTGTGTTCTTCACTTACTGTGCAACTACCGAGTACTTACCTGTAACTACTGCTCAACGACAGGGAACCGGGCCGTATTCTAAAGCGAACACTTGTGGGCTTCACTTACTGTGCAACTACCGAGTACTTACCTGTAACTACTGCTCAACGACAGGGAACCGGGCCGTATTCTAAAGCGAACACTTGTGGGCTTCACTTACTGTGCAACTACCGAGTACTTACCTGTAACTACTGCTCAACAACAGGGAACCGGGCCGTATTCTAAAGCGAACACTTGTGTTCTTCACTTACTGTGCAACTACCGAGTACTTACCTGTAACTACTGCTCAACGACAGGGAACCGGGCCGTATTCTAAAGCGAACACTTGTGTTCTTCACTTACTGTGCAACTACCGAGTACTTACCTGTAACTACTGCTCAACGACAGGGAACCGGGCCGTATTCTAAAGCGAACACTTGTGTTCTTCACTTACTGTGCAACTACCGAGTACTTACCTGTAACTACTGCTCAACGACAGGGAACCGGGCCGTATTCTAAAGCGAACACTTGTGGGCTTCACTTACTGTGCAACTACCGAGTACTTACCTGTAACTACTGCTCAACAACAGGGAACCGGGCCGTATTCTAAAGCGAACACTTGTGGGCTTCACTTACTGTGCAACTACTGAGTACTATGCCAGTAACTACCTTCCCTACCTATGCAGGTACCAGGTACTTACACTCAAAGTACCCAAGACTTACCTGTACGCGTTCTGTGATATTGCTTCCATTATTAAAGACATTTATTTTCAAAATAACCAATTCACAAATCAGAGTAAAATAATCAAAACATGATGCACTATTGATAACTTTTACTTTTAAGAAAAAATATTATATTTATTCAAACTAACAATTGGAAACTACTACAAAAGCTAAACCACTATATAATAATATTCAACTACTATATATGAAAGTACTGCTAATTTTCACAAAAAACATTGTTGTGCCCAATTCAACAAAATAAAAGTGCCACACAAACTCCACTAAAACATAGAAAATTACAACTGCAACAATAGTTTTTCATTCACATAGATAGTCTACTTCTTAGACCTTTTCTTTTTTGATTTCTGCTTTTTCTTCTTTTTTTTTCTTGGGCTTCTTCTTCTTCTTCCTTTCGTCCTCTGATGAGAAAGTTACTGACGACGATCTAGTTGAGATGTCTTTTGGTTTTGCTGTTGTGAGTAGAAAAAAACAATACATCTTAATTAATGTCATCAATGTATTACAGCTTGATCAATGACCACATCACATGTTTAAGGCTTACAAGTATGTGTGCTTCTGTTACATCCTGTAAAGGGATAGTTGAGGAAAAACACAGACACGCTGCTTCTTGAGTCATATCCAAAGTATCTTTATAATGACTTAAGTCAAATTTAAACTATACAGTCTGAGTGTTTCGTATGGACTGACATTTTACATCTGCTAAAATTTACATATACCGTACTGAAAATATCAATTTTAGTCATGTATAGCTGTCATAACCAAAGTAATATCAGCATTTTACCCATAAAATATAAACACAGAAGCATGAAACACATTTTCTTATCAAATATGTACTCATCAAATGCTTAACAGTTCACAGCAAAATTATAAGCATTGCTCAGAACGCTGCTTGTGCCGCCAAGCAGTCAGCAAGGACTCTACAATGAGTGTGACGTTCACTTTGACTCTGAAAGTTACTGCAGACACCAGTATCTTACTTTCCACGTTTCTCTTAACAAACAGAAAGCATAAATACTTCTACACATGCATTATCATGACGTTTCTTACCTGTAAAGGGGATAATAAAGGAAAAACACAGACACGCTGCTGATGAACGAAGCAGCACGTTTCTTTCCACAGTTCAGCTCAGACATGAGCAATCAAACCCCGATCATTGAACACACAAAAAATAACTTTCAAAGAAATAAAATTGTGGAAACGGAAACACTGCAGAAAACATCATTAAATAGGAACTGAATACATCTTTCGAAATTATATCAGACATTAAATTATGCTGAAACACAGATTATCCCTGTTTGGCTGAACACTGTGCTTGTTTGAATGGGAGACCAGAGTAAAACAAGACAGATAACTCAATCAACAGATCACGATGATTTTTACCTTAATCTTTTTCAACCTTTGATGAAGTGTTATTTTTAACCAGGTACTTTCATGACTTCAAGCAATTGAAGTTTCAACAAGTTTTTTTCTTTGAAAGTTGTTTCTGTGCTTAATGATCGGGTTTTGATTGTTTATGTCTGAGCTCAACTGTGGAGGGAAGCGCGCTGCTTCCGTTCATCCATTATTCCACCGGATATGACTCAAGGAGCAGCGTGTCTGTGTTTTTCCTTTATTATCCCCTTTACAGGTAAGAAACGTCATGATAATGCATGTGTAGAAGTATTTATGCTTTCTGTTTGTTAAGAGAAACGTGGAAAGTAAGATACTGGTGTCTGCAGTAACTTTCAGAGTCAAAGTGAACGTCACACTCATTGTAGAGTCCTTGCTGACTGCTTGGCGGCACAAGCAGCGTTCTGAGCAATGCTTATAATTTTGCTGTGAACTGTTAAGCATTTGATGAGTACATATTTGATAAGAAAATGTGTTTCATGCTTCTGTGTTTATATTTTATGGGTAAAATGCTGATATTACTTTGGTTATGACAGCTATACATGACTAAAATTGATATTTTCAGTACGGTATATGTAAATTTTAGCAGATGTAAAATGTCAGTCCATACGAAACACTCAGACTGTATAGTTTAAATTTGACTTAAGTCATTATAAAGATACTTTGGATATGACTCAAGAAGCAGCGTGTCTGTGTTTTTCCTCAACTATCCCTTTACAGGATGTAACAGAAGCACACATACTTGTAAGCCTTAAACATGTGATGTGGTCATTGATCAAGCTGTAATACATTGATGACATTAATTAAGATGTATTGTTTTTTTCTACTCACAACAGCAAAACCAAAAGACATCTCAACTAGATCGTCGTCAGTAACTTTCTCATCAGAGGACGAAAGGAAGAAGAAGAAGAAGCCCAAGAAAAAAAAAGAAGAAAAAGCAGAAATCAAAAAAGAAAAGGTCTAAGAAGTAGACTATCTATGTGAATGAAAAACTATTGTTGCAGTTGTAATTTTCTATGTTTTAGTGGAGTTTGTGTGGCACTTTTATTTTGTTGAATTGGGCACAACAATGTTTTTTGTGAAAATTAGCAGTACTTTCATATATAGTAGTTGAATATTATTTATATAGTGGTTTAGCTTTTGTAGTAGTTTCCAATTGTTAGTTTGAATAAATATAATATTTTTTCTTAAAAGTAAAAGTTATCAATAGTGCATCATGTTTTGATTATTTTACTCTGATTTGTGAATTGGTTATTTTGAAAATAAATGTCTTTAATAATGGAAGCAATATCACAGAACGCGTACAGGTAAGTCTTGGGTACTTTGAGTGTAAGTACCTGGTACCTGCATAGGTAGGGAAGGTAGTTACTGGCATAGTACTCAGTAGTTGCACAGTAAGTGAAGCCCACAAGTGTTCGCTTTAGAATACGGCCCGGTTCCCTGTTGTTGAGCAGTAGTTACAGGTAAGTACTCGGTAGTTGCACAGTAAGTGAAGCCCACAAGTGTTCGCTTTAGAATACGGCCCGGTTCCCTGTCGTTGAGCAGTAGTTACAGGTAAGTACTCGGTAGTTGCACAGTAAGTGAAGAACACAAGTGTTCGCTTTAGAATACGGCCCGGTTCCCTGTCGTTGAGCAGTAGTTACAGGTAAGTACTCGGTAGTTGCACAGTAAGTGAAGAACACAAGTGTTCGCTTTAGAATACGGCCCGGTTCCCTGTCGTTGAGCAGTAGTTACAGGTAAGTACTCGGTAGTTGCACAGTAAGTGAAGAACACAAGTGTTCGCTTTAGAATACGGCCCGGTTCCCTGTTGTTGAGCAGTAGTTACAGGTAAGTACTCGGTAGTTGCACAGTAAGTGAAGCCCACAAGTGTTCGCTTTAGAATACGGCCCGGTTCCCTGTCGTTGAGCAGTAGTTACAGGTAAGTACTCGGTAGTTGCACAGTAAGTGAAGCCCACAAGTGTTCGCTTTAGAATACGGCCCGGTTCCCTGTCGTTGAGCAGTAGTTACAGGTAAGTACTCGGTAGTTGCACAGTAAGTGAAGAACACAAGTGTTCGCTTTAGAATACGGCCCGGTTCCCTGTTGTTGAGCAGTAGTTACAGGTAAGTACTCGGTAGTTGCACAGTAAGTGAAGAACACAAGTGTTCGCTTTAGAATACGGCCCGGTTCCCTGTTGTTGAGCAGTAGTTACAGGTAAGTACTCGGTAGTTGCACAGTAAGTGAAGCCCACAAGTGTTCGCTTTAGAATACGGCCCGGTTCCCTGTTGTTGAGCAGTAGTTACAGGTAAGTACTCGGTAGTTGCACAGTAAGTGAAGCCCACAAGTGTTCGCTTTAGAATACGGCCCGGTTCCCTGTCGTTGAGCAGTAGTTACAGGTAAGTACTCGGTAGTTGCACAGTAAGTGAAGCCCACAAGTGTTCGCTTTAGAATACGGCCCGGTTCCCTGTCGTTGAGCAGTAGTTACAGGTAAGTACTCGGTAGTTGCACAGTAAGTGAAGCCCACAAGTGTTCGCTTTAGAATACGGCCCGGTTCCCTGTCGTTGAGCAGTAGTTACAGGTAAGTACTCGGTAGTTGCACAGTAAGTGAAGAACACAAGTGTTCGCTTTAGAATACGGCCCGGTTCCCTGTCGTTGAGCAGTAGTTACAGGTAAGTACTCGGTAGTTGCACAGTAAGTGAAGCCCACAAGTGTTCGCTTTAGAATACGGCCCGGTTCCCTGTCGTTGAGCAGTAGTTACAGGTAAGTACTCGGTAGTTGCACAGTAAGTGAAGCCCACAAGTGTTCGCTTTAGAATACGGCCCGGTTCCCTGTCGTTGAGCAGTAGTTACAGGTAAGTACTCGGTAGTTGCACAGTAAGTGAAGAACACAAGTGTTCGCTTTAGAATACGGCCCGGTTCCCTGTTGTTGAGCAGTAGTTACAGGTAAGTACTCGGTAGTTGCACAGTAAGTGAAGAACACAAGTGTTCGCTTTAGAATACGGCCCGGTTCCCTGTTGTTGAGGAGTAGTTACAGGTAAGTACTCGGTAGTTGCAGTGGAAGTACCGGATAAGTACTCGGTAGTTGCAGTGGAAGTACCGGATAGTTAGACAGTAAGGAAAGACAGGGGTGATCTTAAGGGCTGGGTAACTTTAAAAGGTGAATTGGTGTATCTGAAAAATGAAGACATTAAATAAAGATGTTTTGCACGTCTGCATGTCTTGTCATTATTATGTGAAACACATTTTAATCAGTACGTTACAGTATTTCAGTTTGTCATTGGTCACACAATCTGTAGGGGTCCATGGTGATTCTTAAGAGGAAGTGGCTCATCAAGGTTGTACAGTAAAAGCATATGTGAGAGATATGAACAGTTTTTGCTATTTCAAGAGTGGGTGAACCATTGTTAATGTTTTTTGCTGTTCGTAGGCACCCCATATTTGTTTAATTCATATCCTGTGTTTTTATTTTATTTTATTTTATTGTTTCTGGAGGCACTGAATGTCATTGAATGCCTCACAGAAAAACGAGCGTCTTTGAACTACACATTGAGAGTGTCGGAGAGCAGTTGAAGCTGAGGAGACGTCATGAACCTTGTTCGGAATCGAAAATAAAATCTATCTATTAAAAATACATCCTGTGGATCTTCATTGCCGGGGACTACGGGAGCAACACATATGTTCAGGAAAATTACACTGTCTTGACAAGTAGCTATATGGTAAAACACAGGAAACTACCGTGTAAGACTTCAGAACTTACACTGTAAACACGAACGTAAGTACCCCATAAGAGTCTGTAAAATGTCATGCTACATTTATGAAAGTTACCCCCACACTTTAGGAAATTACCTATTAAGACACATCAAACTACACTGTAAGACAACCGCACTTACGCTGTCAGACACAAGTGTAAGTACTCCTCGGGTTCCGCGAAATAACTTGTACATGTCCGACAGTTACCTTCACAGTTGAGGAAACTACACTGTAAGAGAAGGGAAGTTACTCTGTAAGACGCGGGCCGTATTATAAAGTGCTACCGAAAATTTTTATGCCATAACTTAAAGTGAGGAATCTTTCATGGTTCTTTGAGCAGGATAATTGTTTTTTTTGTTTTTTTTTTTTTAAATCAATGGCTTAGTAAAAATAAACAGCCTCACAGAAACTTTACTAATCGTAAGAGCTTTTTAGAATCAGTTACTGCCGGAAACAGAGGCAGCCTGTGGACAAACCGAGAAGTTTGCCTCTTTGCTTGTTCACTTCCTTGAACCAGATTTTTCTCCCCGCTGAAAGACAGCTTTTCAAAAGAGGGGAATGAGTAACAGATCGTATTTCGGCAACAGTGTAATGACTCAAGTTTCCCAGTCACCTAATGGCCTTGTGTCATGTTCATGACAAGTCTCAAGAAAACGCCAACCTCTCCGCTCTGCTAATTAACAGTAAGAAGAGACCCCATCACGCTCCCCGGAGTCTTCCCACCAATGAGAATAACAATGAACCCGGCAGAATGAATTATAGATCGCCCTGCACTCTGAAGAATAATCGCAGCTCTTTAGTACACAATAAATTTTTGGTGACCATTTAAGGCACTTTTAAGCTGTTTTTTTTTTCTTTCCCCAGCACCCACAGAAGCTGACTAATGAGTGTACTCACACAGTGTCGTAATGAGTCAGCCAATGGTTCAGTCGCTAGCCTAGCCTTTAAAACTGCACAAACACAATATCTGCCTTTAGATTCGGCTCTAAAAATTGCTAATAAACTACGCCGCCTATATAATAAGTACAAATTCTTCAAGAATGCTTCATAAAATCCTTCATATTTTCATGGGCGGCATTAAAGATTTTCACGTTTCTCGCGTAATGGATGTGCAAATTGTCCATTATCAGAGACGAGTGGGTCGGTTCGTCTCATTCTGCAGGAGTCCCGACCCCAGAACGACGGCTTTCACGTTTGCTCCGAAGCGGGAAACGTCCCAAAGAGTTCATTTAGTTGTTGGTGGAAGATATGAGAAGTGCTGGAGAACATTTACTGCTCTCAGCCTCTCATGATGTAAGAAATGTCAGCTTTGACTTTGAGGCGCGCTTCTTAAGTCTACCTCCGTGATGTGAGGAAACACATTAATGAATAAAATATCAAACTGTGCCTCGAGTATGTAAACTTAAAAAACCCCATGGCGAGTCATGAGCATCTGAAAAATCTTACTTTCATGCATTTTTAATTGGTGGAAAGAAGAAGAGGAAGAAAAAAATGGAGAGAGGCTAAGAAAACAGACCGAAATGAACTCCACCAAAAAAAAAAAAGTCTTTACATGTAATGCCGAAGCAATTTACAGCAATTTAGTGTGGCTGGGATTCAGCAGCCTCCTCGGGCGCCTCTTTTATTTTCATAGACGATTCAGTGACAGTAATGAATCTTAGTTAAGACCATACTGCAGTGTAAGCTTGCAGTTTATTAAACAGTCAGCAGCTCATTGCTTTTGATCCTTGGGAACGTCATTGTAATAGATTACAGTCCGCCGCGTTGATAGCTGCGCAGCCGATCCTGCTTCCCCTCCACGATTCACACTTCATATTTCTTCAGAACGGACTCAAAGGAGGAAAGAAAAAACAAAAAAACACCATCAACAACCAAACAGAGCCAAGGAGCCGCGCCTGGGAATGTGAAAGTAGTGACCTTGGCTAATGTTATCCTCTCCAGCGTCGGGTTTCTTGGTGGCTGAAGGCAGGAATTTAATCACCGTTGCTTTTGTCTCTGAACCAGTTTGACGATGACGATGCGGTGAAGGACGAGGCGCGTTAGGACGGAGTTATCTGGTCCTGCACATGAGCAGGAGACGCTCAGTTTCCTTCGAGTGCATCGTTTGTCCTCAGATGATTGATGGATGCTCACCGTACGGGTCCGAATATAAGACGACCTCCAGCGTTTGGGGGAAAAAATAAAAGATACAGATGACTGAAACATGTTGAACATGTTTGAATATTTCAGAATGTCTATAAATCTGGGTGTTCTTACTTCAGACTGATGTGGGTTTGTTTGGCGACTGTTTACAGAAGCTTCTCCAAATTTTATCTGTAATGTGGCGTGGACAGCACCACAAAACTTAAGAAGAAGTAAAAATCCACTTGCCGTTTGGAGAACAAAAAAGAAACTAAGTTGGGTTCTTCGATTTAGCAGTGCGGCGTCTGCATGGCGGCGATTTGCAGGTGGGAGGAGGAAAACCAGACGTCTTTTTAGGAAAGGCATGCCGCTGCATTAATGCCTTTAGATTAACCTTTGATTAATGGGGACACAGGAACAAATTACCCTTACATCCATATGGATGCATGAAAAATGGAGGTGAACTGTGTGCTCAAGTCGTGACCCGAAAGTCTTTTGCTGTTAGTGACATGTGCGAAATACGCAAATTAAATTTGTTCATTCTATGAAAGTTCTCTCAACCAGACTGCATTAACTTTTTTTTAATATTCATATTTGATATTGGATTGTTTTTTTGTTTTGTTTTTCAATAATTATCTGTTAAAATTCTCCAGAAAGTACATTTATTTGCAAATTAATTCAAACTTATGTCAGACTGCGGCGTGTGTCGAACCGCGTTCGGCCATGTTGGAGCCGCCAGCCGCCCGTCTCTGCTTCTTCCTCCCTGGACGAGAGGATCGATCGCACATCCTCCGGGGACGTAATGTGTCACGACTGAAAAGCACAACACGCCCGCCGAACAATGAGGCGCCTGCGTTACGTAACATTCCAGGTGCTGCCGCCTCCAGCAGCTCTCCCAGCAGGACTCCTCCTCTGGTAATGTTCACAGTGGGCGCCGCGCCGTCTGAGCCGGTCCGACTCGGACAAAGCCTTCCCGCCGATACATGGAGAGCCTTTGATGCAGATACAGTAACGTCTACAAAGCTGTTTGTGATATATTTAGTGTATGTGCCGCCATGAGGGCACGGAAAATACTGAAATATTCCACTTGTATTTGCCAGGTTTCAGAGGCGCCACACATCAAATTTTTAGCAAAAAATCTGTAATAATAATGAGCCGGAGTTTCTTTCTTTCTTTCTTTCTTTCTTTCTTTTTGTTTTAACCAAAAGCTGCTTTGTAGAAAGGCAGTGAGTCCCCGCTTGTGTCCGCCTGAATAAAACATCAGCTAAACGCCTTAAAACTGAAACTATAGAGACTTTGAAAAACATGCGGCAAATCTTGTGCAATGCGGTGCAAGGTTTGTGACATTTATCTTAAACAACCCACTAAAACAGCTGAAGCAAAAAAAAACAAAAAAATAGTGTACTTTCCAAGACCTTTTCCATTTCACCCTTCATTTATGAGGGGTTATAAAAACTTTTTATGTTCGATATCTTTCAACCAATAGGATTATTTGAGTACGATTGGACATATGTAAGCATCCACTTAAAGCTGGCCCGTTTGCAGACGACACATCGCTATTCATCCGCCGGCAAACCCCCTCGAAGCTCCACCTCTGCTTCCGTCGCTCGTGTGTTCCCAATTTGTTAGTCGGCCCCTGAAGTTTTGCCGAAGTCCCCACATGGCCGTCCAGATGTGTGCCTGCGACGCTGTGTCGCTGAGACTAATGACTGATGGAAAAGATAAGATCACGTCAGTCGCCCACTGACACGCAATGAGAGTGGCTTTAATCAGTGTCATCATATCCCAAGCCCCCCTCTGCCTGGGAATTATCAGGCCCACGTAACGCGGCAAGACAGTCAATCCCGTGCCTGCCTCGCTCAGCATAAGAATATGTGAGCGCAATTTAAAAGCTGCTCCACTAACTGAGACAGAGCATCTATAGAGCCCTGTTCCTGGGGGCATATAATTTCCCATTTCAGCATATTGGCCTCTTCTGTAATTAATCTTAATTTCGGGGCAGGAAGTGGCAGGGGAGAATGGTATATGGGAGCTTCGGAGATTGGTCTCCTGTCAGGCTGGACCTTATTCTGTACTTTTAATGAAGGAATTTGAAAAAAAAAAAAAAAAAAAAAAATTGGAATACAACACAACTGGTTGTAGAACTCGGGAGGATGCGGGAATGATTTACAGTCTCTGAATTTATGTAAAAGTGTTAGTTAGAAAACACGCTTGCTCACACCTCTGATAGCCCAACTCAATAGGCAGCTATTCTAAAGCCTTCCTCACTGTAGTTCAGCCATAAATCACTGCTGTTTTTATTAGTTCGCTTCCCTGAAGAGAATATATTTGAATGTGAGGCATACACATGCTTCTTTATGACGATCGTCTGAATAATGGCGGCAAAACCGATCATTATCATGCATAACCGTTGGAAACCCATCCTGAGACAGCAGGAATGCTGCCATCACGTTTTTTTTTTTTTTTTTGCTTCCACTGTTTAATGGAGTCGCGCAGGTTTGTGTCATTTTTAATTAACCTTTTTTTAGCCTCCCTTTTATCATGTTTAATGGCTATTCAAATATGCAACAATCTCCATATCTGAAATATAAGCCCTATTGAGATGAGACAAAGCATGCGCAGTTTAGTCTGTGCAGAAGAGTGTGGCTCCTCATATTAATGCCCTATCAATTCTCCTTTCACACATGAGCAAATGGGATGAATGTAACCAGAAATATTACATTCAGAGGCTGACGTCCATTACCTTTGTCGTCGTTCGCTAGCGGTTTATTTATTCAAATCTGTTAAAGGACACAATGTGCTGTAGGTGTTTTAATGACCCGCAGCGACAGCGCTGATCAGTTCAATAAACAACAACACTTTTTATTGAAGTGGGACTCAGTCACATCCCCGTTTATCCATTCTGAATAACCGAGGTGTTTTTGATATTGCAAAGATTATTAAATGATCCTCTGCTAAGATTGTCTTATGGTTGTCGTCAGATTCCCTCCGTATCTCGGGTTCAGGCTGAAAAATCCCCGCGACGTGTTTGAAATATCAAACAGGCCAAAAACTTGCGGTAATTGCGGGTATTTGCATTGATGGACCTGCTGTTGTTTCACTTGGATGACGCGCAGGATATGTGGTACGGGAGATGTTAACTTCTCACCTCGCTCTGTCTCTTCCAGTCCTCCCGCTCCCGACTCTCCCTCCTTTTCCTTTCATCTCTCATCCGCGGTTCTCGGCTGATCTGCCACCATCTTTAAAGTCGCTCCGGATCAGTGAGACTATTCCTCGCGCGGCAGCAGCGGTGTGTGAACTGATCCTCACACTCTGCCGCAATATAGGAGGCAGGTGAGCGTGTGTGTGAAATACCTGCACTTTAACTCACACACTCTCTGTGACAGTCTCAGAAAATATTATACCTGAAGACAAGGAAGGCTAATCATGTGGAAAGGTGCACATTCACAGCTGAGACCGGAGCTTTAGAGCTGTTGTTTAAAACAGCGGCTTTATTTTACTTACTGCTAAGTGAAAGCGCCGTGTCTGCTTTCATTTGTCCAAACAGCGGTAACACGCAGGTCTGAATGCTTTAGGAGATCTGATGTAAGGCAACCCAAACAAGATGGGCTCTATCGCCTAATCACAGTCTTGATTGTTATTGATCTTCACTCCATTCTGCAAACAGAGGTTCAGGATTATTTTTATCATTTCAAAGCGGAGCAGCTTCTATCCTGTGACGGTTCTGGTTCAGCGGAAATAGTCTGATTGTTGTCTTTGCGGGCCGCGATTGGCCTGAAGCAGATATAAATATAAGTTTGCAGGGGATTTATTGAAATGATGTTCGCTAAAGCAAGAGGGGGAGCGTTGGGTTTACATGAAGCCCTGATGGGATCTGAAAGCTCCTGGAAAGCCTCTGATCTGAAGGGAGTGAGGGGAGTTTTACAGCCTGCTGATACTTAATGCCCCGGCTTATTGTTGGGAATGTGTCATTGAGCTCTTTTAGTCGACGACAACACGCGACACGGACTGCAGCAATCAGCTGAGATGTGTTGTTTTGATTCCCGTGACGATCTGTGCCCTTCGGGCTGAAGCGGTTCACTTTTCCGATGCACAGCCAGGCGATGCGTTGTCTTAACCTCACCGCTCGGCAGAAATGACAGTCATTAAATGTAATGATCATGAATCTGTCAATTACAATCGACAGTAATTAGCAGGCCGTATTCTGACCAGCAGACGCTCGGTGGGTAATGAGTCCGGCAGTGTTGTAGGGGAACATATATGGTCTTCCTGCAGGCGATTCTGCACATCAAACAAGTCAACTTACATTTCTAATGAATGATATAAGAAGCCGCTCCTCGGTTCAAAGGAACCTTCCCTACAATACCCTATATTCATCTTTTTATAATCAGACATGAGCTCCTGATGAAAGATCAGTGAAGACGTTCTTCTCATTTGCCTCGGCTTCGCGCTTTCTTATTTATTTTTCGGTTTTTCCATTCGACGGAGCCGAGGTGAAGACGCGCTGGAGGGTTTCTGAAGGCAGTGACCTGTCCGCCTTCCGCGTCCTCAAACAGAACGGCGTGTCACACGGACATGTTATTTACCAGACTGCTGCCGCTCTTTAATGCAGCACTGGAGAGAAAAACACTAGAGCGAGGAGAAACAAAACAAAACAACGGAGCAAAGTAATCTGTGCTGCCGCTCAAGCGTTTGTCAAAAAAAAAAAAGAAAAAGAAAAAGAAAAGAAACTCAACTCTGATACCTTCTGGATTTTTTTCTGCAGCCTTTAATTTAAGATGATGAATTATCGTTATCAAACTTCTCACGTAGCCGAATCTTCAGCAGTTGATGTAACAGCACTTGGTGTTGCGAGTCAGAATTGTCATAACGGCTGCGCAGAGTGTGTGTGGTTTGTTTTGGCTCAGTCTCGATGGTGTGGTGTGTGTCGAGGGTCTGTCTTCATCGGCCTGAAGCAACGGCACTGTCAAGAATCTCACTGTCATTGGTTTCAATGAGGGTTGGTGCTTCATGTTGCTGCTGCATCAAAAAAAAACTTTGACAACGGTGGAGCTCGATTTGCTCGCCACAGGTGGACGTCTGCTTTTTGTTTGTTTTTGCGTCCTCCTGTGGATTGTTTGTCATTATGCTGTGGCGAACGCTACATTCATCAGATGGATTTTAATCAGTGTTATCCATCTAAGGCTCATCGATTCTGCGTCTTTGTTTCAGAAAGGTTCTCGTATTAGCACAGTAATGTTTTCAAAATGATACCTATTTATATGGAAACAGCAGAAACAGTGAAAACGATCGTTTTCATGTTGAGCCACTAGTGGGTGCTGTTGGTTGTTTATGTAATAAAACTAAACACACTGTGCAATCTTTACCACATTATCACTGACTTCATTACCACGGCCGACTGTCCAGATCTGCAGCCGACCGCATTCGCTCTTCTCCCGTCACAAAATTGAATTACCATACGATTAAACAGCATTACACAAATTGCTCACCCACAAGTTTCTCTCTCTGATATTTAACTTCGGCTCGTATCAGTAAAATGAAAAATATCCCCACCAATGGATAGAAGGGGTGTTATGGGTCATTTCACCGAATAAGTGGGAGGCTAATTGAGGAACATGAATAAGAAACAACAATGAAATCAAAAATGCTTCAGTGTGGCTTATTTTCTTTGGTCAATTAGGCTCAATCATGAACATTAGCCCCGAGAAACATAACCGGGAATGAATGCCATTACTAGCAACAGCACATCTCTTTCACTGAATAAAAACAAGCTTATGTCATTTTCATTTCATGACGACAATCTCCACAAAATCTTCAGAAATGCAGCTTTTTTTTTTTTTTTTTGGGGTGATTATTTATTCATGTGTCCTCAAATCAGTGAGAACAAAAAAAAAAAATAAGTATGATGCTTTATCAGGGCAGCGAGGAGAACAGGCTGTTTCGGTGGCTACAGAGCTCACAAGCTTGTTAAAATGTCTGCCCACCGTTGTCAGTATGGAAATTAGTATGGGGGCTGGAGGCTAACTATCAAGAATTGTCAGTCAGTATCAAGGCCACTTTTTGTGCTCTCGGACCCGAGTGGGACCACACGGTGCATAACAAAACAATCTGTGTTCTCCATTCACGTCCACGCTGCACTCTTTGTCCTCTCAGCCTCTGCATTGCTTTGCTGTGATGGTCGGCAGCGAGGCGGGAGACGCGCCGGTAAACCAGGTAGAATGGAGAAAAGAAAGAGAGAGGAAGACACACACACACACACACACACACACACACACACACACACACACACACACACACACACACACACATACACACAACACGCAACACATACATTAATAATGTGTGTTGTGAGTCGCACCACTTGTGCAATCAGAAGTGTGAAGGCAGTGCAAATGAGCAGCTCGTGTGTGGCTGGTGTGCGGAGAGCTGCCGTCTGATTCCTCCTCATTGTTCCTTCAGGCCGGTTTGTGTGACGTGCATCGTTTTTTCCGTCGTTATCTCCCAATTTTTTACAACAATCTAGCCTTAATGGATTATTACTTGTTTGTTTTGTGAGTATACAGTATGAAAATGTAAGAAAAAAATCCTCATTTCTTTGATGTTTTGTATCATACCGTTGACTGATTGAGATAATTATGAGTCAGAGTCTTCGGTCCCTGAATATTTGGCTGGAGATCTCATTGAAGTGGAGATTTCTTCACTCGCACCAACTGGAGTGGCAGTTTGGTGCACAGACTGCTGGTGTGAATTTACAACTCCTCCAGGCTGTCCCGTTTTTCTGAGCGTGTTCGGCTGTGGCGATAAAAGTCCCAGAGAGTTTTCCAGAGACTCCCTGTTTCTGGACGCGAGGCGACTCATTGCGCTTGCACGACCACGCTGGTCAGGTTTCCCGAGCCCCAAAAGCCCCGGGGAGGAATTCAACCCTCCACTGGGATGAGAACATGTGGCTGTGTGAAGTTTAGTTTGGACTGACCTGACATGGCTGGTTTCCGTGAAGGACTGAGTGAACTCGGACTTTCTCCAGAGGTCTTACAATTGAATAGATTTAATTTTCAAGATGTTCCTGTGTCAACACGAAACCTTTCTGAAATGAAAACACAAAAGCATTATTTTTTTACTTGAACTTGGCCAAAGGACAAAGGCAATCTAGGAGATAACAGCTCTCACAGTCACAATTTAAGGTAAAACAGGAAATATCTTAGAATGAAGTCTGTAAACAAAAGTCACGGTGAGCCAGTTGAATAAATGCCTCATCTCCTCACAATAAACTGACAATAACAGCTGATCTGATTTGCACCGTCTTTCAAATAATAAATGAGAGCAACGTTAAAGTCTGATGTAAGTCAAAGAAATCGGTTAGCATAGATTCCTCCCAGTGGATTATTTTTTTCGCCTAGTCATGAATGAAAACATGACAAATCGATGGTTTGCATTATTTTTCGTTTCTGTCAGACATGATTCTCAGTACAACCTGTTGGTAAATTAGCTTCCACAGCATGTGAGCGCTATATTACTTTCACATCCACTTTCATACGCACAAACGTTTAGATCAGGCACTGTATCAGCTAGCTCTTTCTTTGAACTCCTTTAGTGCAAACACTCACTTTACTGTGGTAAAGTATTTGTCTTTTTTAGTCTGTAATTTTAATCAAACGGTAAACAGATTTGAAGATGTACTCCACTACTTTCAAAGCTGTGAGTTGTCACTGTGTACTGAAAGGATATTTAAACCTTAATGGGTATTTCAACAGGAAAACTGCTTTTTATCTACATTTATTTACCATTCTGCAATTTGTCTGTGAAATCTGCTTTGAATGTTTGAATATTAAAGGATTATGTTTGCTTTTACTGTTCAGTCAATGAAAACAACATAACCTGAAATGTGAGTTACATATATTGATTGCAGTAAAGAGAAATGCTCTCATTTTCTGACTGAAGTGACCGTGAACACACAGCGACTCGGTCCCCTCGAGTTTTGTGTGAAAGGTGGGGGAAGCTGTTCTGCAGTCTCTGCCACGTTGTCGTGAAACACAAGCAGAAGTCATCTCAAGATAGAAAACTTTTTCCACCGTGAAGCACTAGAAAATGGTTTCACTGCCTCAGCTTGAATGGCAACAAATAGCCGTCACTGATGCCATGTGTGCAATGTTTACAGATGCTGTGACTGCTTTTTGTTGTTGTTGTTTTTTTTTAATAAATCCTTTGAGTTTTTGTTTTTGGTGCCAACTTGTCTTGAGGAATATAAAAGAAAAACTTATTTCAGCGCTGCATTATTACAAAAACGGATTGAATATAAAGTGCAAAATGTAAAGTCTTCACTAACATCATGACAATTTAAGTGAATTCCTTGATAAATATAACAAATTCAAACCAGATTGTGTTTCAAACTGCCTCCAAGATTAAAATGTTTCTGATATTGTCAGATAATTTTTTTAAAAAAATTGATCACCTCTTGAATTTTTGAAGCCTGATTTTGGTTTAGAACGAAATCTTATTGCAGACGTGAACGCTGAACGAAATCAGGCTGCATGCCGTTCACTAACTGATGCAAAAAGTAAGCGCGTGATCGAGTTTGCTCTCGCACAAACGCTAAGAAAAGCTCGTCACACACGATCATAAAATGACGTTCACACAGCGTGGTGTGACACTGATTCGCCATATTAACCCCTTTTCACTGTTTGTTGACGAGAGCTGTGGGAAACAGCACAGATGTACAGGAAGGCGGCGTTTTGTTCTTAAAACAGGAACAATGCTGTTCTCACATTTTCAGTATCGCAGCAAGTCTCACCTCCGTGTGAAGTTAAACTAATCAAAAGTCACTGATCGTGTGCAACGCTGGGTGGATGTTGCCGAACGGTTCAGGTACAGATGTTTCCATGTAAGGTTCACACATAAAGATGATCACACATTTTCTCCTTGATGCATCTCCACATCTGGAATAATACAGAATCGCATGAAGCTTCCACATCGTCCTGAACCACCACTGCGTCCATGAGGCTGATTTAACTCTTCAGACCCGTCTGAGCCTGACTGCTGCTCCAGAGTACAGTAGCGCCGTCAGGACGTTAATCTGGAATTTTCTCCTTGTCATTGATATTACAATCACACATTTTGTGGCAGGTCGTTTGAAAAGTTTCTTAGGGAAGCCTGAAGCATAAATATTCTTTGAACGCTAAAGATCAATTGTCTCCAGCGATCAAAAAGTACTGTGCCGCGCTGATTCCCTTTGAAGTGCAAGGCGGCGCCGCTGAAGGCTCCTGATCTCAAACAATGCTGATTCAGTGACACTGCGTCACCCCTGCAGAGAATTATCACGCTCTAATCTATCAGCAGGAACACAAGTGTACGCCATCTTCCCAATATTTCTTGTGCGGAGAAGCTGAAGGGATAAAATATCAATGGATATATTTCACTTAAATGCTGTGTGTGTTTGAGCGGCACCGGCTCTGGGGCCAGTCGATATGGGCTGCCACGAATCAAATTCAAGTTCTAAACGAAAATTATGAAATACAATCCTAACTTTGACGTAATTATATAGGAAATTATGGATTTTCACTACGTTATTGATGTTGTTAAATTGAAGTCTCATCAGCACGACTCCTTTTTTTGCATTCTTGTTTCAGAAAAGTTTTGCATTTTCAAGGAAACAGCAGAAACGCTGCAGTCTTCATGTTGCTCCGCAAGTAGTAGTGAGACTGAATGACTGGTTTACTTAATATTGTATTTTCTCATTAAGTTAGGCATTAACAGAGTTTCCAGACTGGGAAACCCTGGAATGAAGCACCGAGTTGATGAAGTACTTCGTAGTAGGATTCTGAATATCTGGGGAAGTCAATCCAGGTAACGGAGAGCGGTGCAGGCTTCGGGATTTATTCTGCTTTTTGCTTCTTGAAGTTTCATAAAAACCGATGATTAAAGATGAATGAATGAATGTCTGATGTTAGAGTGATGTGCGGATAAAACGAAGTCTTGAGTGCTGTCATTAGCAACGCTTTAATGAGGGAAAAAGACACTTTTTTGGATGTGCTTTGGCGGGAATAAATTCTCGCTGAAATTCATTATCAGCTGTGTGGATAATCAGATGTAACCTTGACATTTAAATAACCAAACAACAAAAACATTTTTCCAGGGAAGAAAAACAGCTTTCATTGCTTTGAATACCACAAACCAGCTGCTGTTTGTTGTGCTGGAATTGACAGCAGGCACAAACTTCAGCACATCACACTCAAACTATCAGCATGATTAGACGCCGCAGCACTCCCGGCGCCTGTCTATAATGTGCTTTTTATGTGTTTTTCTGTTCAAACCCACTCATCTCTCGGGACGCCGCTGATGTACCTTTTTAGTCGCGTTCTGTGTGAGTGAATGGCTTCAGCGTTTTCGGCGCGTTACACCTCATTATACTCAGATTAACCTTGTCCCGCTTTGCGTGACTGAGCTGGCGAGCCGGCTGCGGGCCTCCACACGGGAGCAACGAGGCCGGCGCCCGTGTCGGACCTATACTGCGACGTAAAATATGAGTTAGCAGGAATTTCGAACCGATTGGCGTTTCGTCATAATCTGCTGCAAAGTGGAGCTTTGTGTTGAAATGCAGCGAGCACCGAGTCTCTCTCTCTTTTTTTTTGGATGCTCATCAGACTCTCCATGCAGCAATATGTGTGACCTTTACATGATGAACCGAGCGGGGCCACGGTTCTGACACATCGTTTTGTCTTGGGAGTCTTTGGCAAAGAGGCTCGACTCTCCTCAGAGCGAGAATGCATGACAGAGGTCCGGGGTGTCTGAAAGGCCACTATCCATTTTCAAAACATTTAACAAGCAACCAGGACACCCGGCGTTTGCCTGGACCCATGAATCATATCTGCTCAACCACATCATCCCCCTTTATTTGCTCTAATGTGTTCGTCGCTGGAGGAAAGAGACGAAACATTGAGCTGTCTGACTGAAACAGAGCTGTTGCTGCGCTCGACTTTAATTCCCTTTTTTTTTTTTTTTTTTTTTTTGTTTTTTGTTTCGTCTGGGCTAAAACTTCTGTCAGGGCACAGACGTCACGTTGCTTAAACTTTACTGTGATGTTTGTTGATCCATAACACCTTCTCCAGCAGTCAAAGTTTACCGAACCCCCCCCCGAGTTCGACATCTGTTTTACAGTGTTGCAGGAAGTAATCTACAGCCTATAAACGCCTGTATCCACAGGCTATGGCTGCAGTTTGGTTCTTGAGCAGTTTCTGGAAATGTTTCAGCTTTGGAAGAAAAAAAAAAGCTAAAAAAACACTGTTGTATTAATTTACATGTAAAATGAGCACAAACCTTTCAACTTCATGTATATATGTTCAGTCCTTGGAAGCGAAGACAAAAATTTAAATAAAGCACATCATTAGATGAAAACTGTGGATAATTAAACAAAGGAGTTATGTGCTTTTCATGTTAACCCATCAAGGGAATCCTATTGAAATCCATTTGATATTGAAAATGGATCTAGCGCTTTATAAACCTGTTCAGGGTCGGAACCAAACTACGGACGAGTGCAGGAGACCTCCTCCATCACGCCACCGATAACAGACACACAAACTCACATTCATCTGTCCACGTCCAAGGAGAGTGTCTTGTTTCTGTATTTAAATCAGTCCGTATTCAAAGCAAATAGAACAGCTTCTCTGTGATTAAAGCATAATTTGTCATAATTAAAAAAAATTAAAAAATATTCAAACTGTTCCTGAGCAAAGCATTAAACAAGTTCACGGACCGTTACAGTTTTTAAATATTGATTGGATTACACGATGTTGGGTTTAGTCTTTTAGTCTTGATAGGAATTAACTTTAAAGGGTTAATTATTGTGTAAATATAATGTGCGGGGACCCTGATTAGATCAAGTTCTTCGTTCTTATCTGCCCATGTTTGCATTTCTCTCCATGCATGCATTGATTTTTTTTTTTTCTCTGTAAATGTCAACCTTTCCTCACAGGACAAATGCATGTTGGGTAAAATAATCCAACTTAACAACCTAAAAACCATGCATTTTGGATCAAATCATTGTTGAAACTGTCCGTTTGCTCTATGATAAGCTAGCGACTCGTCCACAGATCGGATAAGATACAGAAGACGTAAAGATAACTGAGATTAAAACTGAATACTTAGACGTTAGGTGAAAACTTTCGCCATAAAATTGACAGAACAGGTGTTTTTGCTGGAAATGCACCAGAAATCTGATGTTTTTAATGAAGAGGAAGAGGTTTCATTGTAAACACAGGCTGCAGACTGAGATATTCTCACCATATAAAACAATCACATTTGTTGTCATGTGAGCTGCTTTCAGAATTCATTATCACTGCTTTATATATATATATATATAAATAAAAAAGTGGCTTTTTGTGCAATAGTTATCTGTGCAGAGTGAAATGATTAAAGGAGCAGGTCAACACTTTTTCACTTTCCTGCTGAGTTCAGCGACAGGAAAAGCACAACTCCAAATCCTTTGTTCTAAAACCACAAGACAATTAAATTAGATGTGCTCAAAGGCTGGAAGCAGAGAGGAGTCAGGTAGCCCGGGGTAGCAGTGCCATTAATGCTCACTCATTAACAGGTTAGATTTGGCTTATTATCTCCTGTTTTTAATCTCTTATTTTTCCATCTCTTTTTCCCCGGCAGAACATTACTTGCAAATGCAAATTGGTTTCAACAAGTGAAGGTTAGACAAATAAAACACAGATATTAATCATTACACCTTCCAACTCCAATTATTCGTGTTTTCATTCCAAGCTGAGGCGGAGTGAGAAACGCAGACTGTGGGGAAAGGCATCAAAAAAACAAACTATAGATATCTGAAAATATTCAACAATGTGAAATGTGTGATTTTTTTTTCTTTAATGACCTAAAAAAAAAAAAAAAAAGAAAAGGAAAAGCCACACAGAGTCCTTGAGTTTTTGAGTTGCCATCAGAGCGCTCTTTTGTTCTGCTTCTTGCTGCCAGATGCAGCGCGCAAGTCATTTATCTTGAGTGAGAGAAACACATTCAGAAAGCCTCAGTTTCAGCTACTTGAAGAAGTGTGGAAGCGTTGGCGTGTGGAAAGAGAAAAAGACATTCACTTCAAAGTCAAGCAATGATTTTTTTTTTTTTTTTTTTTTTTTTTTTTTGGCTGTGTCAAAGCGCCAGCACGACTTCCAGAATGAGAGAGAGGAAAAAAAAAAAAAAAAAAATCACAAAATCATCAACAAACAGAATTGCACATACTTGTTCTTGACACTTTTGCGGTAAGTCATCACTCCACACTTACAGATACCACAGGCTGTGCTTATTTAAAATCCACACAATCGCAGTGGAAACGTTATGAAAATCTCCACTTTGGTCTCCAGAAAATCCAGTGCAAAGCCGCGGCTCTGCGGGAGATCTATTCCTGGCTTTTTTTTTCCCCTACAATATTTACCGAGGAGTTCAGAAAGGTTCACTGATACTCAGCCCGCCCTCAAATGAGCGATACACACTGAACCCTGATCGCAGCCGTTTCATTACATCCTGTTACGACGGGAGTGTATCGCCGTTCGGACTGCGAGGGAGATAACTCGCTCTGCGTGTGTGTGTTTATAGCTTTTTTCTGGAGCGGCGATGTGTTTTTAGCCGAATTGCTTCAGAGTATTGTTGATGGACCCGTTTTAATAATTCAGTAGTCAAACAACTTTGATGCTGTAAGACACAAAGGCTGACAACTCCAGTGGAGCTCACTGTAAGTCCCAGTTATGTCAGCAAACATTACTAATCCTCTTACATTCTGAAGTCGTGTACCGCAACTTGTCATGCATTTTAGATTGATCCTTTGTTGCCGGGGTATGAGTATAAAACACAGCGTATTGAGCAGGCAGAGAGAGGAGATGAGCCCCGCTTAGGTCTTTTTTTACCTCCTCTCTCAAATTCGGAGGGTTTGTGTGAGGCCGTCCGGATTTAGACTCCTCCTCGACGCGTTAGAATGAGCGATTTTATCCTAATTCATCACGGAGATGCCAGGTTCACAGACTGCAGCTTAAAGGCACATTTTTTATCTAGTTTTTAACATATTTCTGATATAAACAATGCAAGAGAATGAATACATGCTAGAGTTTAAGTTATGCCAAAGGTTTTCAAGCATGTAGAATGCTGCATTCTCTAGAGTTGCTTGCTGTTTTCTTGACTTCCTGTTTATCTTGATCTGCCACAATCGACCGTTTCTTGAGCCGAGTTTGTCTCATTTTAAACAGTGCTGAGTTACGTTGAGCTCTGTGTTAACTTCAAGGAAAGATGAGAGAAAAGTTCTCAACTTTTCATCACGGTTTCATAACTTTACTTGTCTGACAGATGTTTTTTCTTGTATTAAACGTACAGATACAGAGATGCTGGCTGGCGAGAGCAGCAAATATCCCCAAATATTCAGCGTCGCAAGTCGAGGGCTGCTGAAAGGGAGAGACAGTAAAAGATAAGAAAGAGCCGGCCAGGACCGACTCAACGAGGCCATTTTCTCTGAAAGCATAAAAGTAACGGCACAATTGAAATGCTTTAATAAGTCACATAACACTAAAGCCGGGCCAGTGTGATTGCAAAAAGCTTCGCCACAATCTATGATAATTTCCCTCTGAGAATCCATCCCGGCCAGGCTGAGGCAATCTCCACGGCTTTGCATTTGCTCTGATTATTGTCTACTGTTCTCCAAAGTAAGGCCATTAGATCCACAATTACAGTGAGTTATGCCGGAGAATGATTCGCCATTTTTCCCCTAAAAAAATGCCTGCGCATTAAGGGTCAATGAGGCGTTATATCAACAGAGCACGTCCTCCATCCATGTTTACGACGCTCGTGGCATTTTACTCACGCCCTGAAAGCAACCCTGACAGCTTTATAGCGCCGTTTCATTAGAGCCGCCGTCATAAATCTCGGCCGTACATTAATAATTACATCCAAACAAGCAACACAAATGCGCGGTGATAATCAGCGAGTCGAACACCGGCGTTAAATCTTGTAATACAGAAGAAGTAATTCTTCAAAAACCCGTACCGCAGCATTCGCGCCGGCTCCAGAGGTGTTCGGGATTATACGAGCGGGATGCTTTTGTAAGGCTGACATTTAAAGCCCAGAGTTTGCGCAGCTTCACGCAGGTAGGAGACGGAAAACAAACACACGGCGATTACTGAGATATCCGATTCATGCTTTAAATATGTAGAAGGAGGAAACGCATTCAGCCTGTGAGCGGAACTTGTAAAAACATGCCAGACGGATCCTTTTTTTTTTTTTTTTTTAAATAACTGCCTGAATGTTGTTGATGCTGAAGTGGCGTTCGTTTCCGCCACCTGCCGGGTCATAAGTCTGAGGGGTTCGCGCGGTCGGACCGCTCGCAGCTGAGGCTGATGGGAAAGACGAGAGGAGCGGTGGAAGTTTGGGTAAGTGCCGGTCATTTGGCGGGACTCCTTATTGTGCTCGGCGCTGCCAGGAACGTTCACTCGGCTGAATAAGGACTTAATTATCTAAGTTACACACTCCGGCTGCATCTATCAGGCGTCCCGGGGAGTGTGTGTGTCTGTGTGTGTGTGTGTGTGTGTGTGTGTGTGTGTTTGTGTGTTATCAGTGCACCCCTTCCTCTCCTTTGGGGTTCCCCTGGGCGCAGTCCTGTGCACTGATTTGACTTTTGCAGCATTGAAATGGGAGGCGGTGGACAGTGGGCCTCTGCCAGCGCCCGGCAGTCGTTTGCCTTGCAGAGCTCCGGCCTGCAGGACAGTTAGCGCGCTCTCGTTTGTCTTCCAGGTTGATATTTTCCAACAGGGAATAAAATAAAACAAGCAAACGTTATATTCATGTTTCTGCAGATGAGTCGGAAGCTGTAAACGTCGCAGCTGTTAGAAACTGCTGTGGTCGTAAAAATCATCTATCCATATAAATAATAAATCAGTAAAAGAAAAATAATAAACTGGAGGCAACATTTTCCCCTGCTTCTCTCTGGGATTGTCTGAAACTGTGTTTTCCATCAGAGCTCGATGTGCCGCGATTCCAGCAGGAATCACACCACGAATATTTGATCGGTCACCTAAAATAATCACATCACATCTGGCTTTAAAGGACAAACCAATATCATAAACCAGTGTAGATGTGCTAAGAAATGACGCTGACCTTTGCTGCTCATCGGCGGGTCAGAAATGTCAGCATTTTGGAACAAGACGTGGTCGTTTTCTTGCCAAGATGTTACGACACTGGTATTTTTTTTTTCTTGTACTTTTTTCTGTTTCCATGATTTGTTTTCTCTCTTGACTTCACGTTAATGGTTCTCTCTTTACCTGTTGATCACCGTACGTTTCCGTGTTTGCTGCTGTGTTGCTTCCTGGATTATTGCGGCGTTGCCTCATGATCGCCTCCTTCCTTATGTGTTGATGTTAACGATTTCACTCTTCTCCTTGTATCTTGGACAGTTAAGGATTGCACCAAAGAGACAAGGTGAAATAAAACACAATCAGTATAAATCAAACTAAATAAATCTCACTGTAGCTCAAAGCTCAATGACCAACGCAGCATAAACACTGAAGACTCTGAACCTGAGCTTTCTCCCTTTTGGTGTTTGAGCAGGTTGCAGGCCCTCAACACTACCAGCAGTCCGTCGTATATCAGTAAATCCATTTCACAGTTCCCGTTGCTAGAAAACGAGAATTAGCCTGGAATTGTGAGTTTGTGAAAACATGATGCAAGAGGCTGCAAAAGGCGAGATTTTGGGACGTTTCACTGTATTTTGAAGCAGAAATTAAAATTGATTTTGCAGTTTGATGCGTAACTCAAAGATATGGACTCAACCAAAGCAGCCTGTGTAATTATGTTTCTGTCTTTATGAGTTCAAGTTCAATGTTATCACCAAGTCTTTATCTGTGGACATTGACACACTTTGTCACTTCTTAATGCAATTAAAAACACAACTTTATACAGCTTTACACAGTTTTATCACGAAAAGTTGTTTCTAGATGGGATAAATCTCCTACTAGATATTAGGTTAAACAATCCTGTCACTCATGAAAACTAGAAGAATTAATTCGGGAACACTGAAACTATCAGTAACCCTTCATAGGGAATTGATTCAAATGATTGGAAATTGAACATTTTTTAATTCCCTGGTGTACTTTCTTTTTTTAAAAAAGAGATATTTCAAGGCACAGAATGTCACGCTTTGTGAAACTCTCAGGAAACGCAGAAATAGCTGAAGCTCCCATCTCCACACATCTGCCTGACACACCTGTTTCCTCCTGTCATTAGCTCGTCAGTGTGACTTCCGAGGAAGCAAAAATAAAGGTGGGTGTTGCTTTGCCAATAAAGTCTCTTAACCGCATCCACCGTGCTGCAGTCGCCACCTGAGTTTACGCTGCAGGAAGACTCTCAGGTGCCTCCGAACATCAACTTTGTGGGCCCAAACTCTGCATCTCTCTGGACAAATGGCTAAAAATTCTTCCCTCTTTGGCTCTTTTTAGCAATAAATCATTCATTTATCTCTTTTCTAAAGAGGATCCCACTGATCCTGTGTTGATATGTTGTGTTGTGTTGTTTAGTTGACTGTCTTTGCTAACTCATTTGATATTTTCCTTCATGTATTTCATTGCAATTTTTAATTTCAGTAATGTAACGTTGATTGATGGGGAGGATTTCATTTCAGTCTGTTGGGTTTCTTTCCTTTCCTTCACTGTTTGGGTTCATCTTCTGGTAATTCTGCAGGATTTTCTTATTTGGTGCAATAAAAAAGTGACTCTTTGGCTGAAAATCCATCATTTCCAGTCAATATGAATGGATTTCACTATTTCACATCAACATTAACTAAAGTGCTTCACCATGTCCCTAATAGCATATAGTGATGCACCAGTAGATATATCAGCAGTAAATATTCAATTGACCAAACCCACTGTTCTCTATATAGATGTGATTTAAAAAGATCTCACCGAAGAACTTTCTGTGTAATGAAACGACAAAAACAAGAAATCTTCTGCCTTTATCTTCTGAATACAGTCCTGAAATAAATCCAGAGAATCTCTTTTGTATTTCCATGAATACATGTGTTTTAAACGGCCACAAATATGGAAGACAAACTGTACATCGGAAGCTTTTCTCTCGTTGCTTGCACAGAACCACGCTCTTTTATATTTCACATGAGAACAATGTAATGCAAATCCCTACCTTGCTTGAATGTGAAACAATATACCGGTTACCCCTGAGGGTGGCTACCGACTTGCAGCGGGATCCCAGGAGCTGGAACGCATCCTCACCACCACCGCTTAATTAGTTGACTGCGTGCCTGGAGACCTGTTCTGCACTTGACCTTTCTGAAGGTAAGGCGAGCAGCACATGTTCAACACACCAGAGGAAATGAGGTGAGGGGAAAGGTTCTCATATTGGTTAGAAGTGTGTGTGTGTGTGTGTGTGTGTGTGTGTGTGTTTGTGTGTGAATATGTGGCAGATTGGCAGTGTTATCTTTTTTTTTTTTTTCCTTATGTCAAGGATGCATGGTTTCTTTAATGGGGAACTTTCCATTAGCACGGCGCTTGTCAGTTGTCTCAGATCAGGCGTGCGGAGGCTGCACGGACACCGACACACACTGGGAAAATACCAGCATGCATCTGCAGCAGATAGAAATTCAATTTCTTTCTTTTTTTTTTTTGCCACATCTTTTAATTTCGAGGATCAGCTTGAGACACTTGAAGACGTGCGCCGATAGAACATGTTCCATCCTGCAGAACGATGACATATCCGAAAGGCGCATCGATGCAGGTGGAGGTTACCCCGCGTGCCATTTTAGTATTTAATGAGATTTCCTCTGGAGGGGTTTCTGCCTGCCAAGTTTCAAAATCATCTCAAAGAAAGTCTGCTCTTCTCATTGTCCATTGGAGAATAGGAACATCCTCATTATCCTCCATGGCTCTGGCTCATTAAGGGTGGGAGGTGTCTCCATAGAGATCCTCCATCGCCGTCGCCCAAGCCGAACAAGACCTCTCGGAGATATTACACACTGCGGCGAGGAGCAAGGCGGACGTCTGGAAATGCAAAGTGACACCACAAATGTGACAGATTACACACAACAGGCTTCTCAACACTTTTCACTCTTTTCTGGGTTCTTGTTGCTTCTCTTTGAAGCGGCCTATAGCCGGAGCGCCGTACAGTCGCGGGCCGCTCCCCGTTAGATGTCGCCGCCGCCTCGCACGCGCTACACACACCGGCTTGTAAAGCGAGCGAAGCTTCAAGGTTTGAGCCTCTGTATGACTTCAATGGGTTTTCATAACAAGAGTCATGAAAGCCCTCCGCAGCGTTTGGAGTCTGCAGAAGGTGACTGCAAAATACTTATTCAAATGCTGCCTTGGTGCTCCGCCTTCATTAAAACAGAAGAAGAAGAAGAAGAAGAAGTGGGAATGGACTCCGTTGGTATGGATTTCAGTCGGCGCTGTTGCACATTTCTGATGAGTGGCAGAGGTGTATTCTACGTCTGAGTCTTTCAAAGTTCATGACATTTCCAACAGCTTCTCTGGTATTTAGTCTGAAGGTTAGAGTGGTCAGTCAGACAGCTTTTAGGTACACAGTAAACCTTTGTTTCTTCATAATGAGGAGTTAATACAATATACACATCTGTGATGGTGCGCTTTGATTCCCACAGCTGCATCTGTGACATTCAGGATGAGAAATGCTCCTGAACCCGCCGCAGTATGAAAGGTGAATTAGCTGAGCTCTGCCTTATGCAGGACTCTGTCTCTACGATCTCATTCAAACTGCGAGGAAGCCTACAAATTCAAAAGGCCTTCAACAGTATAGCACATGTTCAGTTTAGATCCATAAGGTTATTTTGAGAAATTCTGCATTTAATCAAGAATTACCATGAAAGGAAAGCATGCCTTTCCTCCACCTACACTTCAGACCTCTCATATTTTGTGTGCTCACTTCTATAGTTGGATGTGTGGCGACCTCACAAACAGTTTTCATGAATAAATTAATAACATATTTATCCGTTTATATGATTTGATTTATTGGATTACCAGAAGCAGACAGTATCTGGCTTAGCTGGAGGACCACAGAGCTTCAGGAGGGCAGGAGGGGAAATCTGAGGGTCTGGGGAAAGCCTTTTCCCAGCAGGATTTGCTTCCCTTTTAATTTTTTTAAGAGATTATGACAGAAAGAAGTAAGCTGCGAATGAGTAAATATAGGAGCTGAGCCGCTGTTGCTGTTAAAACCTCCTTTTGGGACTAAACTGGAGATGAATTCAGTGTAACAACAGCTGTAAAGTATCTCTGGAGACTCGCAAGATTCCGTGTTGAAAGCCTCCAACCAGCACAGCCCGTCCTCCTTCACTCTGAATCATTCTTTAACTTCAACTTCAGAGGGACAAGAAACCCTAAAACTACCAAGACTGAGCCGAAACCCGGTGAAAGTGTTCCTGCTGTCAGATGAGCCCTGAGCATTACTGGGGAGAATTTATAATTAACCGAGCTGATAAAGTTGGGCTTATTGCAAAAAAAAAAAAAAAAGTGGTGTGTCCACTGATGACTGGCTAAGTAGCAGGCAGCTGCAGCCGGCATTGGCAGGTTAATCAAAAATTAATGGAGTGTATCACAAATGACAATTTAAATACTGCTGTTGGCCAACGGACATGTACCGCAAGTGAATATCTAATTTCCTTAATATGGAAGGTCACATTGTCACGTTGTCACATTAGTCTAAGTGTGACTAGATAGGCCTGCTGAATTCACAGCCCTGCAGGGTGGAATCAAACAATTAAATTAAAACACCAATAAAAGGAGTCATCCAGAATCTGTCTGCTTTCCAAATATGAAATGTGGAGTTGCTACTATGAGCATAACAGGTTTATTCAGGGTGTGTCTATAAGATGACTCTTTCAACGAATCACATAATGTATATATTAAAAGAATAAATCACAAATTGAATATGTGGAAATTTAAACTGTATTTGCACAATAAAATCTCTACACTATATGTACTATATGCCAACTCATGAAACCTACATCATTTTCACCGTCTCTATTGTTTCCATGTAAACACACATAATTTTCAAAATGTCACTTTGTGAACGTGAAACCTTTCCGAAATGAAAATGTAAAACTGCTGTGTTTTCACAGAAACCTGGACATAACTTGAACAGAAGTGCAGAACTGGATTTTACTTTGAAGATATTTCTGTCTTTTGTTAAAAAGAGAAACTGAATAAGTAGCCGTTCAGCAATAATGAATTATGTACACTAACTGCGTTGATGGAGCGAATGTCGAATGAAAACAATCATAAAAATACACATTTTCTTTGCAAACATTAAATCTTAATGCCACTCGCTCAAATGTCAGCAGTTTTTGTGTGTTTTCCTGCAAGTCTCTCATTTGCATGCTGCATTTCACACAAAAATATTAGTGCGGCATACATTTGCATACAAATAGTTTTTAACATTGTTATTACTGCATCGATGAAAATGTGTGCAAAGACAGAATCCAGGTTGTTCGGGACTTTTCCTGCTCTTCTGTGAACATTGGAAGCATCACAGGAGATTATTAATGACAACTCTGATTGACTTCAGGGGGAAAAGAAATCAGGAGGTTAATGTAGCGACTTTGCACTGAGACCCATTCAGCGCTGAGACAAAATCAAATCAATCAGAGAGAGGAATCTTGGAAGCTAATGAGGTAAATGACATGCACGTCAGCATTTGGATATCTGATCTTTCAAAAAGCTCAATATCCGGTGTTTTCCGTGCGGTCATCGCATGAAGGTTTTCGTGGCGTTGAATGATCAGGAGAGTTTTACTGTTTGTCATTGAAGACAGGACATTTGTGAGTTTGCAAAATATACTCGTGTTCTGTAGAAATTCAGAAAGTACTGTGGAGAAAAGGCTGAGGATTATGAATCTGACTAAATTAACCAACCAAAGCACCTGTAATGAGGCGAGATGGTCAACATACATCTATGTAGTGTCTAGTATTTGTAAAATGTTTGCCACTGTCTCACAGATTGATGATGGAAGGGTAAAACTATTAATAAAACAGTTTTCTGAACTGAACATTGAGTAGAAAAAATATGATGTTAATAATAAATGAGGGCAAATTAAAAGTTATAAAAAGACAAAAATACAAAATTGCCAATATTCCACCGACGCCTTGAGACTTTCACATCCAGTTTGAAGCAATAATCGAAAAAAAGCTAATTTTCATTCACACATTAATGGATTCTGCAGTTCAGCGTCTTGCCTGAGGACACTTTGACACGTGGATGTGAGGAGACGGAGAATCAAACCTGCAACCTTCCCATTGAGAGCTGACTACTCTGCCAACCCAGCCACAGTATATGAATATTTGCTGTTAATATTCAAAAGAAAACCACTTCACTTCACATTTACTGAACCCATCAAGAAAATAAAACAATTCTCTCCAAGAAAAGCTGGGATCCAAAACTTTTCGTCTTTTATTTTCGATGGTCACAACAAAAATACAAACACAGAAAGAGCTGAAGTTCAACAGAGTAAACTTGAATCAGTGCATTAGCATCGAAGCTGTTTATTCATTTCTCTGACTGACGTTACATTTTTTTTTTTTTCTTTTAAATTGTCACGGAGCTCTTGTCATCGAGATAAATTGCACAGCAGATAAAGTGACAGGATAATTTGATATTTCGTCTTAACTGTGATAACAAGTGGTTCAGTTTCAGTGGAGTAAATAAAAGAAACGCACGGAATGAATACTGTATGTGATTTTCACTTCTTCTGGTATGTTTGCTGTGGCTAGATATGATGGGAGCGCTGTAATCTCTGTTTGCTCATGAACGAGTTACCTGTTGATAAATCCTCATATACGGCACGGAAACCATTTTTCTGAAGAGAGTCTTGAAATATTAAATAAATATTCCTCAATATGATGTGATACAATTTACATAATTTGACTTTTAAGTCTAATTTGTATATATTAATCTTTGTATATAGTTTAATTAAATATAATTTTAATCACAAACCACATTTTTATGTTTCCCGAGGCAGCCATCCTTATGTGGCACATTCAGTCCCACTTGAAGTCTTGTCCTACAGTCTCGTAGAATTTGACGTTAAATGGCCTATAAAACTCCTGCAGCTGCTCTATGACCTCCTGCTCGATCTGCACGTGAGTCCTGCCCTTGGATTTGCCGAGGCACCGCGGCTGGCTGCTGCTCTCCGGTTTCTTCAGACAGGGGAAGCCTTTGGTCCGGTTGAAGTAGAAGTGCTTGTCCGTGATTATCCGTTTCAGCCCCAGGAAGTCCTGAACGCGGCCCATCTCCCCCGCCGGATCCGTGATCAGCCGCTCGCCGCTCACGAAGTGCATCTGCGACGGGCGGAAGTACTGCAGCCAGTTCTCCAGGTGCAGGATGTACATCCCGATCCGGATGGCGTTCCACGACGTGTCGACCACGCCCAGGCTCCTGTTCTTGAAGGCCAGCTCCTCGAAGGTGGGGATGTCGGGCTTCTTGGAGAGCGTCTGCGTGTAGTCGGAGATGGCTCTGGTGACCGGGTTGCGCACCACCACGATCAGCTTGGTCTCGTGGGACATGCCGGCGATGCGCCTGGGAGCCTCTCTGGTGACGAAGTAGCTGGGCGTCTTCTCCAGCGTGATCTGGCTGTCCAGCGTTCGTGGCATGAGGGCCCTTGGGAGGGAACACAGAGGGTGAAATCACAGGAGTGAGTCGGCGGGAGTGGTTTTTTTCTGTCAAACAGCATTTACACTGGATTTCTGTTCCATGGATGATGAAACAGAAACACATCTAAACTCTAACAAGTGAGATACGAGGCTCATCTGGGGGACAAAAAGGAGTAGAAAATCTTCTAAAATCAAAATAAACAGTGTAACCATGGAGGGGTACTTAAAGTACTGAAATTAAAAAGCTTCAATAAGCAGGATAAATTCTCTCATTGAAGACATTTAATGAAAAATATGCTAAAAATCAAATCACGTTTCAACCAAAAACCCATATTCCCATTGCGCTTAACTTTATTTGTAGCAACTCAACAGTTTGCTGAGTGGTGGGTATCGCTCATGCACGGCATCGTAAATCATTCCGCACACACACGATTCAACGCAACAATGAAGGAATCCAGCTGACTCTTGTGCCGTTCTCATTTGAATTTTTCCCCAATAAGCTGTATATTCAACTCCACCATCATCCGGATCACATGGAGGCACGTTTCTTTCACCCAGCAGACGCTGAGTGGGCCAAGGCAAGGACGGGAGGGAGTTTAAAAGCGTTTGGATGTTTGCAGCGTACTGTTTTTATTACACAGACACAGCACCCACTTGTGAAAACACATGAAAAATGACTGAAGATGAAATCATTTGCAAAACACTGCCATCTCATCACAAAACCTCTGTTTCGCCAGTCCAGTCCTGGAGTCAACGGTTTGATCCTCAAAGCACGTCCACTGGAGCGGCTCAACTCGGACTCTCTTCAGTCCGCCACACTGAAGTAAAAAAACTAATTTTGCCCGCTTGTATCCACAATCTCATTCTCTTAGCCATGACCCCTGAAGACTGCCCGATAAACAGGGCTTTAATTTACAGTTCCTTTTTCACCACAGCAGTATAGTACGGCGCCCATATTACCGTCTGCTACGCGGCGAAGTCGGGTCCATTCACCATTTATCAATGTAATCACACCGGCGGTGACACCGGGCACGATGAGGAATCGGACCGCCGTGCTCCCGACTGGAAGACGACCGGCCTGACCGGCCGCGCCGTAAAAGAGCCCATAAAAGTCAAATAAAGTCCAGCCTTTCATTCCCGCACTGGTATGTTGAGATGAACACTCAGGATAAACACGCCGTGTGAGTATTTGGTGGATATTTAACGGCGACGGGACAGCTTGTACAACCGAAACATGCATCATAATTATCATCATCACGCTGCCAAGATAATGGCTCGGCAAACCACAGGCAAATGATTGTATTTGTCATATTTGTCATGCGAGTTTTCCTTCCCGGTGCAATATGTCATTCTGCTTTGACACTTTGGTTCAATAAAAGTTGATTAATAACCGTCTGGTGTTGGCTGTTGAGACAATGAATGCCTCATTCGGAATACAGAGATCAGCCGCACTTCACACACCCGCGGCTCGGCGTTTCCCCGGACAGAAAGAGACACCGCGCTGTACTGTCAGCACAATATCTTGGCAGTTTTGAGAAAACAATTCCCACATAGTTCTTTTAAATTGTTCTTTTACATTCAGGATAACAGATGATACAGTGCCCGGATTTCTACAGCTGCATTCGCAGCATATGAATCAGCTGCTGGATTCCAGGTTTGTTGCCGCACAGTTCTGATGATAAATACCACGCTTTCTTTATTATTTCTGGAGGAAGGCTTCGATTAAAACCTAACCTTTCTCAAAGCTTTCTTTCTCAAGGTGGGGGTAGCCATAGGTTACCTCCAAAGTCTCAGAAATATTGATCCATTTAGCTTTATTTATGAATCGTGAGTTGTCGGCTTGCGTGCCTCAGGGCCACCAGGGAACTATTAATCTTTTATGAGAACAGCACCTTTTCAAGCAAACAGCTTTGCTACACGCAAAAACAAAAACAATAACAACAACAGAAAAAAAAAAAAAAAAACACAAACAAACTTGCAGGCATTTTCCAGGCGGTGCAGAATCTAAAGGCGTCTTCAGCTGTCTGCTGAGGAGCCTGGGTGTTATCCGGGGTTTCTACCACAGACGGCTGCGTGGATGAGACGAGGATCTTATGCATGTCATGATACAAAACTCAACTGACAATGTTAAGACAGCGAAAGGTCACAGAGGGTTCTTGGTAAAAACAACACAAACGCAACCGGCAGCCGTCGACTGCGCCAGCGCACGTTTCTGTAGACAGCATGTCTGCACACGGAGCGCAGTGGGGGGGTTGTGGGATCCTTGAGAAAGGTAAAGCCGATGAATTATGAAGGTATCTGAGGATCAGGAGTGCTTCACCGCCGTCGGTTGTTTGGACACAAAGAGAATGAACCTGCAGCGTGTCTGTCTATCAGACTGAGTCGAGTCTGGCAAGTTAGCTTCAGTTCGGAATTCTTACAGTCGTCGTAGAGTTGTTCTATTCAGCACTATTTCACTACTTGTTTATCTACATCTACGCAGAGTGGTTTACTGGTTCGGATTCTCGCTTCACAAGTCTGAGCTTGAGGGATCGTTCTGTGCAGAGATGACGTTTTCTCTCTCTGTCTGGGTGACTTTTCTCCAGATCCTCCATAAACATGCCACTAAAGTTAACTCTGAAGCAGCCTGTGTTTGTGAATGGCTGTGTAGCTGTCTGTGTGTTTACTCTCGAGCGGGCTGATTGATGGGATTGTGCGGCGTAGAGCAGGGATATCAAACATGTGGCCCACAGACACAGAGAAGTCTGCTGGAACGTCCACTCTGACCCGCCGACTCTCGGATATTCACTGGAGGAACAGAAGTTTTAGCAAGACATAAAACAACACGAAGACTCGGGTCCTGTTCGCACAACAATTTCAGGCAAGAATGCAAAACTTTTGTCGTGTTTTTGGGGTCTGTTTTTATGAACACGGTGGTTGAATCCACTGAACGGACGCTGTTTTCAAGACGTTGTTGTGTAAATGCAAAACTTTTCTAAAACGAAGCTCAAAAACAATCCATTTTTCCTTGAAACGTGTAAACGGAACAGATATTTAACATCAACATTTGATTGAATGGTGCAGACTGCGACTGATCCACTATCAGCTGGGACAGCTTCCAGTTGTTCAAGCAACAAATCAAATGGATGAAATGATGAATGCTTTTTTTTCCATACACAAACATATACTCAATAGTTCGGTATCATCCTGCTGCCGTTAGCTGAAACAATTGTTTAGATCTGAAAATAAATACAGCTTTTAGAAAAGCTACATCAACACACTCAGTCATCCATAAAATCCCACTCACGTCGGGTAATATTAGCACTTTTCCCCCCCCTCAGGCGTTAATGCATGCACCGCACATTTGCTATAAAAATGTGTGCGACATGTGGGCCACCATTACTGAACTGCGTACCAGACTGCACGGGCCTGTGGAGCGGCTGCATCACACTGGCCTTTCAAATAAAAGCCAAAAAATAGTTCCCCAAATATAGACGGATGTTGCTGAAGAGTATATGACAGAGGTCTAACCCTCGACATAAGTTTCTTTTTATTGTAAGTACAATTTCAATTTGGCCAAAATCACTTAGAAAATTCCAGAAGTCATTCTGCATGTCTGCAATCATGAGCCCATAAACTCACAAATAGGAAAAAAAGGAACCCAACCCACATAAGTTTGGTTCAGTATGTACAGTTTATTTTCAGCAAGTGAAGCTTTGGAGGAGGGGTATTATGCAAAATCCACTTTTTGAGCTTTGCATAATGCTATAGTGTCATTTCCCCATTAAAAAGACGCATGGAATTGTTTCCTGAACCATTCACGAATATTTGAGTAATCCTTGAATCTCCTTCTGGCAGCCATGCTGAGCGCTGAAACTCTTGGTGCTGCACAGCTCCGCCCATAATGCACAGCTCCGCCCCATCTCTGACGTAGTCTGCACAGCTCCTCCTGCACAGCTCGTGCTCCCCCGCCCCATACACCGCAAATAGCCAAGATTGACACTCTGAGGGGTCCGCTAAGCTGAGGATATTCTTAAAGAGACAGGGAGTCATTCCCAGTCGTTTGAGGCAGCCTGATGCAGAGGCACATTTGATTTAAGTTGTTTTTGACACACGCAGCTTTCACCATCCAACTTTGGGCAAAGCTGTTGCTTGAGTGTGCTGTAGATTGATACTACAGGTCTAAAAAAACACATAATACCCCCCCCCCCCCCCCCCCCCCCCCTTTAAATGACATTTCAAGTGTAACATATCGTTTTATGCATCTTTGCTTCAGAAAACGTTTGCATTTACACAGTGATGTTTGAAAACAATGTGTTTTTACATGGAAACAGCAGGAACGCTGAAAATTTTGTAGCTTCAGAAAAGATGGAGTCGGAACATTTTAGAAAAGTTGAAATTACCCCCATTTTAATAGAGACGGGGTTCTTACTGTTTTCAAAAAGTTCCACCTGGGGAGACGTTTTCTAAAAACTCTTTTCAGTGGCTTCAATCACTAAAACAAAACGAAAGTTTTCCATTCTCACTTGAAAACACTGTCGTTTTAAACTCAGCCCTAGATATTACTGAATGGCGCTGACTCTACATCCCATACAACAGTTCCTCTGAAAACTGTTCAAAGAACTGTGGCGCTGAATGAGATGAGTGTTACGTGACTAAAAAGGCTCTCACTTGAACTCCAAAGATTTTCTACTGGAACTATTTACCCTGATTTCTACAGCGGGAGTAACAGAAGTCTGGCTGGTGACAAAAACCTGCGACCCTCTCCATCTGAAACAACACAACAAAGCAGTGAGGCCACTTCCAGATGTTCCCGTCCTTGTGAATCTCTTACAGAAGGATTATATCTAGTAACTAACAGATTCTGGTGTTTAAAGTCTGCAGAAACGACTCAGTCACTTGGGCGAAATATAACTTTAATTTACCACTTTAAAGCTATCAGGGCCGGAATGGAGATGAAGTGATCAAAACATGATTTGTCTGCAGGATTAATGAAATGACAAACATTGACAGATTAGAACAATAGCTCCAAAAAAGGAATAAGGAACTCATTTAATCCCACCATTATTTTAGCCAATCAGTGATGACTCACCCTTTAATGCTTCCCCTTATTACTCATTAACACGTTAAAATAAGATGTTCATTCAATCTGAGTGAAAAACCACATCACAAAAGATAAACTTCACAAGTTTAATGAAAAGACACACACACTGTGCAGCCTTTTAGATTGATTGTCTCAGTTGTATAATTAATCTACACATGCTTCATTGTCTCTTTCTTTAGTGGAACTCCCGAATTAAAGCCGAAACAAAGCAGCTCGCGGTCAGATGAAGGGACTGTTACATCAGCACCAGATGAGGCAAAAACACAAATACTTACCGCCGATTCCTCTTCCCTTGCATCATGACGCCTAATCTCCTGCTCTTTGAAGCCATACCTGTTGTCTAAGATCTGCTGTTTCACTCATTGATTTGGAGGAATTGTTTAACTAGCTGTAACTGCAGCTGAGGAGAAGAAAGCGCCGTGATCAAAGAAAGCTAGTTGCTGTTTTCTTTCTTTAAATTAATACCCCCGCCTCCTATAAAAGGACACTTTCATGTCAGTGGGAGCAGCCTGGACCAATAGGTTGTCTTGGAGTGATGTTAATGATGAACACTGGGGGGGCTGCGCTTTGCGATATCTACAATTTTTTTAATTTTTTTATTTTTTTGATCTGTTATTTTGTGTCGGGACTCATGTTGAGGTTCATTTCTCCGGTTATCATAAAAATTGGAGTCTTTGTGCGAGCTGGCTCTGCCACAGCTGATGGCAAATGGATACATACTAACTTTTAATGGTCCTGCGCATCTTTTTATGCCCGAACGACGTGCGAAAATAGATGTTTTGTTAAAAATAAATCATGCAGCCGACTGGAAGACGTGGCAGCTGCTGCCTCGTTTGTGTCTGTTTGTGGTTGAGATAGCAGGAATCAGGCCAGGGGGCAAACATGTGATACCTGAGGCAGGTGTCTGTACCAACAATCACAAATGTTCCCTTTTAGGGTTTTTCTTTTTTTCTCCCCTTATCATGCCTCCAAGACACAATCATCGCTGCACACAGCATCTGACATGAGAAGATAAAACCGAGGTTTTTTTTTTACAGCAGCAGATTTTGGCGCGTTTTCACCAAAAGCTGTTCAGTCCTCGGTGGACAATAATTATTTGCAATTACAAAATCTGCACCATTCCAACCGAGCGGCTTCCAGGGTAGTTACTGCTTTTGGGAGTGAGACACAAACTTTAAACGAAGCCTAAATGTGAACATCTTGCTTTTTTACGATCGCACACACGCGTCCCGACTAAGTGACATTTGAGTGAAGTGCCTTGATTGATTACCGCCTTCTCACTCTGAATCAACAGCGAATTCTTTGGGGGTAATTTACAATCTTCTCCACAATTCTTGGTCAAACTTTAAGTCAAGATGAATTACAGGCTTGACTGTGACATTTTAATCACGCCGGGGAAAAGGAAGTCAGGTGTGGAGGATCCTGCCCGACACTGTAAATGAGAGCGGCTTCAGTGGCGAGAAGCTCATTCATTACGGTCGCTTCTGCATTACGTCTCGTACTGTAATCGCACAGAAAACATTAGATCTGCCAGGATCGATCACGGATACTCCTAAACTGTATTCCGTGTGATGAAAAACGTCAAGCACGGAGAAAATTAGGTTGTCCATATCATTAAAGAGGCTCATATTATGAGTTATGAAAGGTGTTTGCATCTATTTTTTTTTTTTTTTTTAATAAAATGAAGTTTAGTTTAATGCAAAGTAGCAATCTTTGCTGGATTTTCTAAGTTCATGTTAAAACATAGGATCTATAGGGAATAAAAACATCACTCCTCTCATGCTAGTCAGATGTTATTAGAGTCTTCTTATGTAATTTGTAATTATGGTAAAATGTTACACGTGGTTTAAAACTACAGCAGATTTTATAAGATTATTCTGTCAGATAATACTGTATTTTTGAAGATGTTTTACGATAATATGATTTCAATTGTGATTTCTTAACTTCTCAGTATGAACTTTTATCATAACATTTCTGTGGTGTCCTCATGCAATGGTCGCATTTCAATTAAAAAAAACTGCATTTTCCCCTTGTTTTAAACCAGAGTACGAGTGTTTTCAAAACCATTTTCAAAAACTTGTGCGTTCACTGCCTTCAAACACCACCGTCATGTAAAAAGACTCCCACAATGCAACTGATGTTTTGTGTTTTCGCCTGCCATTGCCGTGTAAACAGGGCCTCAGTCACTCTGAACTGAAGACGCCTCGCAGAGAAAAGCAGGCTCAGGCCTCTGATTCATAATCACACACTGACATGCTGTCAGCGTGGCTCCTCTTGCTTTTAGCTTTTGGGCATTTTATACACCCATCTGCGCCACAGTCATTTTCAAAATTGTCAAACTGTTAAATTCGATGACGACACAGCTCTGGTGTGATTACAGGCCCGCGGAGGGAGAGTGCACTGAATGCTGTATTGAATCAACGTGTCAAAAACCAGACAGAGACATGCAGATTGCTTTTAGTGAGACGCTTTCTGATCTCTCCCCTGTCACCGCAGACAATTAGGCTGGAAAGGTAGTATTAAGAATGTAAGTATCTCAGTACAATCACTGTAAACCAGCGCATTCTGGTTCTGGACAAATATGAGGATGTTTTATCGAACCACTGAACAGCCTGGAGGGTCTGTGGTTGAAATTTGTTTTAAAAATGCACAGAATACCCTGAAAAATCTGATTAACTGGAAAAAATGTTCAGACAATTATGGCCAGTCAAAACCACGCTCTAGATCAGAAGCATCAAACATACGGCCCCTGGCCCAAAACCGGTACGCAATAAGCAAGAAGAAAATTGCAAGAAAGTCAAAGAAAACATAGATTTTTTTTTTTTTCTAGCAAATTTCCAAAGAACTAAAACAAAACAGCACTGAAACTTGGACTATACTGGAAATGTTTTAAACCCAGGCTGTCCGTTGTAATTGTTTAGTTTTGTGAAAATACAGATATTTTCATCATGTATACTCCGCATCACAACAAAGAAAAACTTTAAAGTTTACATTCAAAGGATTATTATGACACAATTGCACCGATAGATAGATAGATCTGAATGTTTTCCTCTTTCCCACATAAGTAAAACACCTGGCCACACACACACACACACACACACACACACACACACACACACACACACACACACACACACACACACACAGTCATCTTTCAGATCTGCAGGTTCATTAGGCTCAACCGAGGAAAATGTAAAAGTCATTACATTTCATTAATGAGCTGCAGCTCGCTCAGATCTGGTGTACATACTGTAGTGAACCTGGAAGAGCCTGGCGGCTTCTTCAACCGACAATTCATCTCCGTTCTCGCCGGAGGTCTGGAGTTCACACGCCGGATGCTTCTACATCATTATATAATGATTATTATTGCATTATTGGCATATCGTTATTTCAAAGCGCTGCAGATTCCCCCATTAAAGGACTGTGAGACATTATCCTGCCGTGCAGGTTTCCACATACTGTGAAATCCTGTGTTGACTGAACCACATGAAAACTATAACTTTTAAAATAAGTAGAAAAGACGAGAGAAAATAAACTCCAGTATATCTAAAATACTTCACATTTGTGTAGATTCCACTGTGTTACACTGCTGTCCAGCCTTCCTGTGATACATTGCATGATGTTATCCTTAAACAACGTGGAGAAAAGTGCTGCATCACTGAGAAAAATGCAGAGAAACGGCGGACGGCTCGGGGCTCGCTGCAGACAGGTGTGCCTTGTCGAACAACTTCAACTTCTAAAGAGCAACGCGGGTTCATCAGGAATGCAGACCATCAGAACGAGTAAAGGTCAGCTTTGAATCATCTCCTTGAGAACAATCAATGGACTCAGAATTTATTACTGTCATTTCACTTTGGTCTGAACTTAAAAACAGACGGTTGTATAGAGTCTGGTCTAGAAAGGCTCTCGCTCCAGTTTTCAGCCCAGAAATGAACCATAGGCAAAGAAATGAAAGAAGCTTGAGTATTTTTCACACGTTGTTAATTTTTTTTTGTATCAATAAGCAGGTTGAGGCACATTTAGAGAGACAGTTGTCCTCACTGAATTTCAGATCCATCCTTCCAAGAATTTTTTTTGACAAAATTGAACAAATCCACCGCTATTGTGTCTCATGTCAGTCTTGACTGTGGAGGCTTCTTAAAAATTGGCACACTTCCATACACTTTTCCTCGACACCCACCGGGCCTCCCATTTGAGAACGGTCTGAAAGCACTTTTTCTCTTGTAAGTACAAGCCAAACTGCATTACTGCGGTATTATTTTGGCTTCGATTGTTCCCACTTCACTTGGGGAGAAAGGTGCATGACAGCCACCAAGATTGCAGCCATCCGTTGGTCACACCGTTTTGCTCGGGGTTCTCTCTTTGCTCTCAGTTTCCTGGAAAACACTGCACTTAGAATTGTTTTGGTTTGTTGGGACTCTTGCAGATCCTAAAGTGGACCTCTGTGTAAATTGTTTATTTTTTTCGGAAAGGACATACATCAAGCTGCCGTCGGACACTTATCTCGCTTTGTGGACTGAAGTGTGAACTTTTTGTTTTGCTTTCTTGTAAATTAAAGCTAACCGGGTGGGGCGGCCGCTCGCTTTATCACAGGATTGCAGCGCCGTGTAGTTTTTGCTCTATTAAAGTGATGCATTTCTCCATGTTTGTGGGATATTAATGGACGCACCATTAATGCATTCGGCATCATGGCGGACGTTAGGCAATGTAAAACAGCGTTTCACTTCACCGGTTTTATGTGGGAACATTTCGCATCTGAAATGCGTATTTCGAAAAGCAACGCTGTGATATCGATATCAACTTTGCGTCATCAGTTTGAGAGTCCGACGGCGGCCCAGCACTACTTTTTTTTTATCAGTCATCAGTTTGGAGCGGGAGAGTTTGCGTTATAGCAGTTTGAGGAGTTGGAGGATTTCACACAAACTCTGATCTTTTAAGGATTTAACTGAAAACCCATAAATCACAGTGTGAAGTGTCTCCGCCCGGGTAAAAGAGGCGAGGAGGAGATTTAAGCGAGCGGCCTTTACCTCCCGAAGGACAACAAATGTTTGTCATTTGCTGAGACTAATAATGAACCCTGGCCATTAAACAACATGCAGGCTCGCAGGCTGACCACGGAGAGGCCCCAATCAAAGTATCCAACACACGCTGCGCTCGTCTCCGGAGTAATTTAACAACAACAAAACGGCCACACAATAAATTATAAAAGAAAAAGTCTCCCGGGCTCTCATTGCCAATGTGTTATCACAGTAAGCAGCAGGCAGTGTAATGATGGTGAAAGTCCTCGGTAATAGAAAGAAAAAAAAAGAAAAAAGAAAAAGAAACTCCAGCGTTCAACAAAAGAAACAATGCAGCTTCAAACTTGTGGTGCTGTGAAAATCCATGTAATAGCAGATTTTGCTGAATATCAGATTATATAATTACAATTACACTTAAGTAGTACGAAAGTTTATCGTTGAAGCTTCAGTCTATTGGAGGTTTTCAAAATTGAGTGGAACTGTTTCATGTCAAACTTTGGCTTAATGACAGATCTCATATTGCATTTGCCTTTTCTTTCTTCTTTTTTTATTTTTCATAAATCATATTTATTTGTTTTAAGTTTCAATATGTTGAATTACATCTTCAAAAACATGTTCAACTGGCTTCATCCAGTCAACCAGGAAGCAAAATCTGGATTCTGCCATGTTGTTGTTCGTCTGAAAGTTCCGCCTTCTGCCAAAGTCTTCACAGTTTTAAGTCATGTTACTCTGCTTTTTAGTGACGGAGTACAACACACTTGGGGGGAGTATTACCAATAAACAATATGCGGAGAGGGAACATGCAAACTGTACACAGAAAGTAAACAAAACCGCAATGAGAGGAAAAAACAATCTGATCTAAACATTACAAAGAATATCATCCAATTTCTGTTTCTAATTATTATAATTTCTTAATGTTTAGGTACATTTTAAAATCGACAGGTTTTGATATTTTTTGATATTCGCTCGACTTGAGCAAATGTTGCAAATCATTTGTCCTGAAATGTCCTAAAAAGCCAGCGGCGTGCGCAGACCCCCTCCGCCGCTGCTGGAAGCCATTAACAGTTTCTATTACCTGGGCAGGGAAAATGTTCCTATGCTGCGTGATTCACATAATGTCTGTGTCACGGCGTTTCCCCAAAAAAACGGCATCTTCCCCCTTTTGTGTGGTATGACAGCAAAGATACAATCTCCGCCAGGCAAACCCGCGCTATTATTAAACTATCACTCACTTATATTGCAGCCGTGATGACATCTGATCATTAATCACCGGCGTCAGAAGCACGCCACTTCAAAAGTCTATTAAGAGTTAACAAAGAGCAGTCTGGGTGATTACAGCAGTCCTGTGGCCAATTCAGCAAGGTGGAGGAACAGAGGTGAATAACAATTCCCAGCCCTGAGAATCGTGCATCTAGCGCTCTGATTTAATAGGAGGACAAATTGGTTTAATATATTGAGCCAGATGTGCAAAAGAAGACCTCTCTGACACCCGCATCTAAACATCTCCATCGCAGGACGTTTTAAGACCGCGGCAGTTTTAGGAAGAGGGGATAAAATATCCGACCTTGAACAAAATCCTATTTAACTGCTGTCATTTCAACTCAAGGCTCTTGTTTTCCTTGAAATAACAATTATTCATGGGCCGGCCTGCGGAGGGAAATGACTGACACTTGCTCTCCTTGAGCAATAACACGTTCAATTGAACTGAGCTATGAGCTGTCACATTAACATGTGGCGAGGCAAAGTATCCATGGACACCGAAAATGAAGACGCTGGGATGAGGGGGTTTGGAAGCTTCTGAAATCTCAGCGTGCGCCACGCCAGATGATGATTGCTGCTCATTTTCTTTCAGTTTTTCAATGAATTCACAGCTGAAATTCCAGCCAAACACGTGAAATCTCACCTGAAAATGTCTCGTTTTTATGTAAAATACTTAACACCGTGATCCTGTTTAATCAGCGATGAGCTGATTGCATTCCAGTAATCAGTTTCTAACCTGTTCATGTGGCTCCGCTGCAGCTTCTTCAACCACACGAGAAGAGATTTCTTGAATCGACATCAACACTGGAACCTGAAGCAATCCTTCCCGGCTGTAGAGTGTAGCCTCCAGCAATGTGACAGTCAAGGATATTTATAAATGGAGAGCAGATGGATTGCACATCTTCAGAAGTTTTCACTCTTTGCTCGGATTGCGGGGAAAGTACAAAAAAAGTCGACAGAAAGTGGAGAAAGGCGAGGGAGAAGCTCAGACAGGATTTGATCCCCGGTCAGTAGAGACACTATGAGTTTTGCCAAAGGGGGAAAGTTAACAAGCTGACAATCTCTAAATGTGAGCTAAGGATCGCTGGCTGTCGGATATTTCCACAATCACGCCGTCTATGAAATGCCACAGTTATTTTGATGGCGCCATTTGGCGGAGGGACTCCTGAAGTCCAAATTTAATGAGAGTGACAGTAAGACGTCTGATATCTGCCGCGTCTGACCAGCAGCAAAAAAAAAAAAAAAAAAAACTGCATTAATGTCTGCAAACAGAAACATGTCTGCTTGTGTTTTACGGAGCAAAAAAATAGATGGTGTTGAGGTCGCACGAAGCAGTTTGCCGCCATAGTACCCAGGGCGGCGAAGGATTGGTGGCGAAACCGCTTGAACCACTGTGTATTCGGAGTCACGTTGAACAAACGGGCACAAAACATGGCGGTGACGCTTCTCCAATAAAGTGCAGATTTATTATAAAACCATTTGGATCATGTTTAGTTGCAAAGTAGTAATTTTCAGTTTCATTTTTTTGAAGATTTTCACACAATTTTATTTCTGATGGCTGTTTGTCTGTTTCAGGTAGTAAGAAAAAAACAGTAATTTCTCCTGCTAATTAGAGACTTTTAATGTTGGAATGTTTCAATTTCAATCATCAAATAGTCTGTAACTCTCATAACTCTTTTGCAGTGATTCTTATTATGATATTTTAATTGTCTTTAATTGTTTAAAGCACACCTACAAATGTGACTTAGCGAACAACGTCATGCATGTACGGTATTACTGCTACTGCTATCTGCCAGGATGCTGACGGCTGTCATTGTGAAATCTCCTGTCACTTTGATCATTGTATCACCTTGGAAACAGTTCGTAAAATAAATGGCACATCATAGGATATTTTTTTCCAAAAAATAAAAACTCAACACATCATTTGGTTGTCCACCTGCCTAAATTGCCTTTTTTAAAACCAAAAATGTAAAACAAAGTTGCCACCATCAACAACTCAAGAAAAGATCATTTTTGTGCCCAATTTCATCGAAAAAGGTAATAATTGGGAAAATGCATTTTTCAACCACTGGTTGCTGAAAATTAATAATTTCCTAAAAACTGGAGGAAAATATTAAACATTACAAGCCATCAGAACATGTATTGATGGCGTTTATAATACCGGGAGTAAGCATTTCAGCTTTTATCTGTGAAGTGTGAAAAACATGAAATTCACAAGAAAAATAACAAAACCAAAAGGCAAGTCAAGCTTCCTTGTGGAGTTTTTGAATACTAGTGGCACTATGGGCGTTTTTTTTTGTTGTTGACGTGCATGAATCAAACACTCTGCTCAGCACACCTTTCCATTTTCACTGAGCCTGTCATTTAAAGTTGCACACTCACTCACGGCAGCTTTTATATTATACAAAACGTACCGAATAAGTTCCATGCGTTCAGAGAATTATTACGACATTGTCCATAATGTGTCTATACTGACCGTTTTTAGTGTGCATCACATTTCCCCCGCTGAACTGCATTCACTCTCCTCAACAGGGCGCCTCGGGCCAGAGATGCATGAAGCACTGACATAAAGAATGAAGCCAGCTTGACCCCCGAGGACCTGCAGCAACAGGTATGCGATTCTCCCTGCGGAGCCCGAGACGTGACCGTGGTTATAATATCGATTTCAGACCCCCGACCAGCGCGGTGCATCCAGACACAGCTCTGCAGTGTCTCACACAGCCACAGATGTAAATGCTTCCAGAAGTCTTAATAGCTCCACGACGTCCTTCTTTCCGAGCAGCGGTGCTGTTTCTCTTGGTCCTGATTCGCGCCGGCTGTGACTCGGCTGAATTTTTTTTCACATCACATGTGGATCTGCAGTCTCAGATTTGAGACTTCTGCGCGGTGAGCACCAGATATGAACTGAACAGCTCTGCCAATCAAAGACATTTTCCTGAATCAAACTCAATTTCACTTAAATAATTCAGTTAATTTTAACTTATTTAAATCGCAGGCCTTCTGGGTTTCACTTCATTGAAGTAACCTCACTGAACTGCTACTGTTGGCCGTATAATAAGTCTATATATGATAGCTTGATTAATTTCCAATATATGCGCTACTAAATTATATCTATTTCTATTTCCGTTGAATCAAAAGCACAATCTCTCCGTTTCAGGCTGGTCTCAGTCGGGAAACGTCTCAAAAAGAGTTGTTTTGTAACTAATGTTAACCACTACATGTCTCTTCTGCTGCACGGGGATGAAGACGGCTCATTAATAATGCAGAGCTCGGCCTGAGCGACCCCCGCGCTGTAATGCGTGGTTTTCTCTGTTAAATGAGAACCATCTAACTTTCTGTCCTCATCAACCTTTCTGATGATACTGTTCCAGAGCTCCCTGCCTCCCCGAGCCAATTAATGTGGACCTGGAGAATATTCCTAGCCTCTTGTACGACTTCAACCCTTTTCGGAGAAGCAACTGGAAGTGTCTCCGGCTCCCGTGAAATCAATAGAGCTAAGATGCCCTTTTAAGTTTTGATGGCGTGCAGCAATGTTTCTTTTTTTTTTTCTTTCTTTCTTTTTTTTTTTTTTTGTTTGATCTTTATCATTCTGTGGAGAAAATGCAGAGAAAAGTGTGTGGAAATTGGTGGCGGAGAAATGCCTGTTTCATCAGGTCCTTTATGGTTATGAGAACACCCTCACACAGAATAAATGAGGCCATGTGTGTGTTCTGTTCAGGAGGCACAGTAATGAACACTGCACCATTTTTCTTCTGAGCCTAAATGGCCTGTCACACGCTTAATGTAACAAGACAGACTGTGCAGAGCGACCGGCCGCCGCGGTGAAGCCCAGCACAGTTAATTTGGTGTTGCATGTATGTTTGGAATGTTTAACAGATATAAGTTATTGAGAATGTGTTGCAAGAAATAAGTAAGGGGGTTTCAAATGGATCGAAGGAAATTGGTTGCAGCCGCATCCAGGGGGGGGGAGAGAGATTTGTGGAGTTTGTTTTGCAGTGGTGTTTTCATCCTGTGATGGTGGTTTCACCCTGTCATTTTCTTTTTTTTTCTTTTTTCTCTAACCTGTGATAGTGTTTTTATCTGCGAGGCGGGGAAATGTAGCACGACGCCTGAGGGGACGATAAAGTTTACTCCATCTACCCGAATGTCTGGAGACAGAAGAATTACTTAAGTGTGTTGATGAGACGCTTTGTGTTTAGAGAACGTCACGTAACATCAGCAGTGGTTTAGTGGAGTCTCTGTGTGGAGTTTGCATGTTTTTTCTCCGTGTACTCCAATTTCTTCCTATTATCTGGGGGAAAAAAAAGCATTAGAAGGCTAATTGCCCCAAAGCCTTTGCAGGTCGTCACTTTATTTCAAGGGTGTCGAACTCATTTTAGTTCAGAGGCCACAAACAGCCCAATTTCATCTCAAGTGCCATAATAAAGTTTTTCTTTGTTGTGATGAAAATGTCTGTATTTTCACAGAACCAAGCAACATACCAGAAGATATTCTCTGCATAAAGTCAACTTTAATGGTACGTTCTGCTCTGAAACACAGTAAAACGTCTTTATGCGTGTTTTAATAAAGTCACTCAGACTCTGGCTCTGAGACTACGGTACAGTGAGTTTGTTGTCTTTCATGGCAGCAACACTGGTATCTTTTCTTTGAAATGTTCACCATTTACTTGGTGGGTCTATGGGACAGATCGGAGCCTCTTGAGGGCCGGTTTTGGCCCACGGACCTTGTGTTTGTGACTCCTGCCTTACGACCTTATAATTAGCGGCATCAGGAAGGACATCCAGCTTAAACTTGGGCCAAATCCAACACGCGGCTCGCTACAGTTCACCACGGCGAGCCCAGAGGGGAGCAGCTGAAACACACTCCCTCATTGCTTAAGTGAGAGTTAATAATCAACTTTCATGCTCAATTACATCGATCCATCAACAGAAGATTATCAGATGTTTTCGCCTTCTGGGAACCAAGACGTCCCCGTTCAATCTCTTTATACACTCGCCCTGCACGCCTGTTCTATCCACCTTAAAGTTATGGGGAGTTGGAGCCTTTCCCAGCTGAACGGGGGGGAAGGTGGAGAAAAAAAAGCAGGATATGTCCCCAGTCCAAACCACCAGTTCTCTCAAGAAAAAGCTGCAGTGAGAACATACAAGCTCCACACAGCCCAGGAATCAAACCTAGATGAGAGGACTAACCACTACTCCACTGTGCCGCTGATTGTCTGTTACTGGTTTGCTTTGAAAGAGTCACAGCTGCCATGTTTATCTACAGAATCTCACATTTCTGTGACTCAATATACAATATAAAAGAATGTTAGTGTCCCAAATACACAAATCAATAAATACATTTATTTCATACATTTAATGTCCATGAATAACAGTGCGTTGGATAGAAGTACTGAATGGAAACCCTGCATTTTTTCCTCTGTACAACTTTGACCTTTTAAAGAAGTGTACACTCTTCATTACTGCGGCTTCCCAAGACTTTTTTTTAATGGTTGTTGCAAAGCGTAGAAGACTTAAAATGCATGAAACACCCCAGGAATTAGCTTTTTAAGGCTTAATGTACTATTTATCAACAGATTGTCAAATGGATTGAATAAAATGAACAGTTTGAGCTTCTGGAAGACTGATCAGCTGGTTCAGTGTAATCTGCATGGTGGCGTAGCGGCAGCACTGATTCTCCACAATGAGAGGAAACTTTTGTTGCGTTTTAGGTGAAGTTTACACAACAACGCTTCCACTCACAGTCCTGCCGGATCAGTTCCAGCTCCCCCCCGGGACAATCAGGTGGATCCAGCAGTGCAGAACATGGATGGATTTCCAGCCAGAGGCGGTCGCATCAGTTAAATTAGATGGAAAGACACTCGTCGTGACGCGCCGCCACCAACCCGAACAACGTGACGGAAAATCACTACCAGAATCTTCCACTGATTGTCAGGTTAAGTGACTCTCCTTTCAGCCTCAATTAGTTTGTTTGCTGCGTACGGGGTATTATTTAAGCATATATTAAAAAAAGAAAAATAATGAACTGTCAGCTTCTGACAAGTGTGCAATATACCAACTTTGTAATTTCCCACAAGTAGAGTAATATCAGCTCGGGACTGTAATTTATTTTTGTTAAAAGTTGGAGTGACGATAAAGAGAGGCCATAAAGCCCAAGCCTCTGATCAAGGAGCGCGCTCGGCGACGGAGACAGTAATTGTTGCTGAGCTGGATTAAAATTATAGATTTTGATGATGGCGGTTGCAGAGGCAGTTGAATGGACTCATGGCGGGACGCCTGGCGCGCTCGATGTCTGATCTGGTGTGTGGAAGAGGCAGAAAAAAATGGCAGCGCAGCCGTTTCCTCCCTCGCTGAGGACTGGCTTTGCTGTCTTCAGACGTAATTCAGATGTTTGACTGATGCTCGGCTCTTGTGTAGATGCTCGTTAATAAAGAAAGACCGATGAATAATACATATGTACAACTAACTAAATTACGCTGTGTCTACATTTGGCCATGTGTGCGCGCGCGCTGCCATAAATTAAACAAGCCTTTGAGCAGTGGAAAGACTTATCCTCTAGGCTCGTATTAAAGATGCACTGAGGAATTTGCTGAAATATTTGGCGTTGCAGCTCAGTGCTGTTAATTGGTACTGAGACGGGCGCTGCTGTTACCTTTACATCAATATAATATGCTAAAAGCACACAGTAAAAACCATATGACCGTAAAGAAGCGCCTGGGGAAGTTTTATTTTCGATTAAAAAGAAGAATACTCCTTCCAGTGCATGCAAAAAAACAACTAAAATTGATATTTAAGATAGGCAATGTAGAAAACTGTTGTAAAATAGTTTCTATTATCATGCATAATCACAAACAAACTGCTTTGCATCCCCATCCGACTATTCCTTTATTAGAAAAACTTTAGTTTTGAGTGAAATAAGAATCTAATGAATTTTTTTCTTTGAATTCTTGATAATAAATAAAGTCTATACGACTGCAGTATGTCTTGAAGCTATGAAACACTTTAAACTTTTAAAAGTTTGTTAATTATAAGAAAGGGAAAGATGCTTTTTCATAATATGTCTTTAAAAGTCCATTTGAAAAAACATAAAAACCTTAAACTGAGGCAGAAAAAGCTTTAAAAGCTTCTCATTTTTTATTCACAACTGTTTTTGATGTAACAATATTGGATCACACAAAACAAATTGATATTAAGATGAGATTTACCTTTGAGACCGTCGATATAATCCTCAACCAATTGGAGTTGATTTGAAAAGTGGAATTTGCAAATACATTTTCCGTCTTGGGATATCATAAAACTATCAGGTCAAGTCAGATACAAATTGGAATTAGAATAGAATTTGCTCGCGCACATACACATATATCAATAAATAAAGATATATTTACTTCCTTGAAAATCAATTTACCAACAAGGGCTACTCCGGTTTGAGTAATCCCTCATCCTTATGAACTCAGTCACAGGTTCATTAGTTTGGAGGATAAAAAGGACACATTCTCGATATGAAGCTGTTTGTGTGGCGACACCAGCTCACTAATAATCTCTGTGGTGGATGCTTCAGCATCTACATGGCCGCACTGTGATATTCATTCTCAGGAAGACATTATTGTTTCATTTGCTGACATTTTTAGTGTAAATCGAGCTCCTCAACACAAACTCACTAACTTCAGTATAGAAAATGCTGACTCAGGCATCTGAAGGTCAGGACAACAAACCAAAGTCACCACAAGCTGCGTGTAAAAGAAGAAATGAGCGAAGCGTCGCCCGAGCCTTGATGGACAGCTGCTGGGATACAAGATCATTCGCTGAAACATTGCTCTTCGTTCCTGCATTGCAGCACCAGGAACAGACTTTCTCACTCGGTCCTCGGTGCTGGAAGCGGCGGCACAGCCCACAGTGGTGGCATTGTGCACGTAGGTGGACAGCTCCAACAATCAAACACAACACCATCACACCTCTTAAGAGGAACATTTGTAGAGCGGAGGGAGAGATTTCTGTGCCGACTGGAAACTGTCGGCAATCATTTCTCCTTTCTGCATGATATCTGAATCTCATGCCTTCTCTGAAGCTTGTTCATGAGCTAGAAGATGAACTGAAAGGTCATTTTCCTCCAGGTTCAACAGGAGGCGCCGACGCAGGAACCTTGTGAAGCAGCAGTGCACTTACGAGGAGGGGTGAAAGCCTGGTTGCGCCGTGTGAGCCCTTTTACCTTTACCAACCTGCACGAGAACATTTTGTGCCTGCGTGGCGCCTGTTTGAAGGCAGCCGGTAACCTGGGGGATGCCTGTGTCACCGCTGGTGTCGGCTGTGATATTTCTTTTGTGTGTGGTGTGTGTGTGTGTGTGTGTGTGTGTGTGTGTGTGTGTGTGTGTGTGTGAATCACATCGCCGTACATCAGCCTTATGGCTCAGTCTGCTCAGTGTCACGCAGCTCAGCTGACAGCTAACATGAGCAGCACAGAGGGGAAGAGGGAGGGAGGGGGGGGGGGGATGACTTTTTGAAAGAGGAGATCAAAACTGTGGTGTCACCGGCGGCTCGGCAGGAATGTGCACGGAGGACATGTGTGAGTTTGTTCTCGCTTTGCCAACAGAACGCTTCTGTTTAGCCCGAGCCTATAGTGGAGCCATGCACACTTAAAATGAATGGCAGGCCTCAAACAGTGTTTGAGATGTATATTTCTGATCCATATGTTTTTACTGCTTTATAAATCCATCTTTTAGTATGTTATGTCATTTGCACAGACGATTTTTAGTATTCTAGCTGTTCAGTTTAAAATTATATTGGGACAATGCTCAGGAAACAAGTTTAATAAGAGAATAAATAAATAAATTAGCGTCCAGTTTGGGGTTCGTCCTGCCTCTGTCCACTGTTAGCTGTGATGTTGAACCCTGAACTGGATAAAGTAGTGTAGAATGGAAGGATGGACAAACAAAGCTTAAGATATCTAATGTCACACAAGTCAGAAATAAAAAAGTAGTGAAACGGATCATTTCTCAAGAAGAATTTTCAAACATGGAGAGGAATTAATTCATTGTGAATGTTTTCATTGGAGGGGTCAGAGCATCCTCTCCCTCACCGTCATGGAGATGAAGGTGACTGTAAAGACGGTGTTTAGCAGAGAAACAACAAAGCAGAACTTTTAGAAGTAATAAAGTAAAATCTCAACGCTTGTTTCGTATCTCCTCACCTGTACCAGTCCAGCCCTCTGTCATAGTTTCTGTCAAAAAAGTGCGGCTCAGTTCCGAGCGCGCGCACATCTGGATGTATCCGGATGAACTCCAGCACCGCCCGCGTGCCCCCTTTCTTCACGCCGACGATCAGCGCGTTGGGAAGCTTCTTGTTCCCGTACTTCTGTGCAAAACTCATATTTCTCATCCTCGCGTCGGCGGAGTGTCCGGCAGACGGGAGGGGGGCTCTGGTTTGCTCCCGGAGCTCACTTGCCCCCCTCTGGGCGGCTGCAGACTCCTGCGCAGCGGCGCGGACTCCCAGAGACGCGCAGTGATCCAGCCTCCCCAGAAGTTTCTTCCCCCCGGCGTTCTTGCTCGGGGGGCATCGTTTCCCCTCGTAAGCCTGGTTCGTCATGACTGTGCCCCGGCAGAAGAGGATACTGTAGCATAAGTAGGTGCAGGAGAGCGACACGGTGAAGAAGAAGGCGAACCTGGCGCTGAATCTGTTCGCCGAGGAGAGGAGCCTATGTGCCATGTCGCCATGGGTTCAAACTGCCGCATGGCTTTCCATCGGAGTCCCCCTCCCTCTGTCGGTCTGCGGACGGAGTCGAGCGGCGATACCGGTCCCAGAGTCGGACAGACTGGCATGTGAGGATAGGGGAGGGGGCTTCTTCTTCTTCTTCTTCTTCTTCTTCTTGGAGCTTTCAGCCGCGCGCAAGTCTCCTCATGTCTTCCCAGACGCCGCTGCGTAACTGCGAGAACAAACTTGGAGCTGGGTGTGAATGCAGCTGGGGGAATTGGGTCAGTCCTCATCAAAACTACTTCCTCTGCCAGGACTTTGGAGAGACCGGCCGCTCGTGTCGCCGTCCGGAGACGCGCGGCTCCACAAACGCGTCCTCAGGTTCCCTCCAAAGTCTGCGTAACGCGTCCGTCCTGCTCGGCTCCGGGGGGCTCCGCACGCGCAGCCCACCCCCTCCGCTCATAATGAACTTGTGAAGACATGTGCACTTAGGACGCCAGGCAGGTATAAATATTTAATCAAACTCTCTGACGTCAAGCCCGCGATCATAATTCCACGAGCGTTTATCATTTAAAGGGACATCCTGGGTATTTTGGGTAACCTGACACTTCAGCACAGGGGCGGATCCACAGAGTCTTTAGCTCCATCGCCTCATATAGCAAGAAGGTTGGGGGTTTGAATCCGACCCAGAAGTTTCTGTGAGTAGTTTGCATGTTTTTCCTGTGTGCACAGCCCAACAGTCATATGATGATAAGAGAGTGTGTGTTTGTTCATTTCTGAGTCTCCAGTGGTTGACTGGTGACCTGTATGCATGATGAAAATGCCTTATATTGGGCACCCCTGGTATAAACCAACCTTTACAGAAGCTTAGGCAGAGGTTTGATCAGTTTATTGAATATTTCATGGTGAAATGTGGAGGATTTTGTTCAGCATATTATTTTCAATTTAATTCTTTTTAATACGGCACACAAGGAAGTTCATGTTCAGTTGAAATAAACAAGTTTCAAACTTAATCACAGCGCTATTTGTTCATGGTTATATAATCATAATATATATAAAAAATCCTTTTTTCCTTTTTATTTTTTTACAATGAACACAAATTAGTTAAAGTGAAATCAAGGACATGCAAAAGTTAAGTACATTTCCTGTTGATTTTAATTTCTAAAATGAAATTGTTGCCTTCACTGAAAGTTATCTGGGTGGATAATCATATAATTTGATCACCCTCAGTAAAGCTCTGCACCCACAGGTGGAAACAAGCAATGTAAATATCAAGAGATGAGGCATCAGAAGCACTGATATTTTGGTATTGATCTGCACTTTTATCCTTGGAAAAACAAATAATTAATCTATAATCTAAGAAAATTATATATCTATACACTGATACTGTAAAAATGCATGGAGTTTCATGTAGGTTTTATCATATTAGTAAAACAATTCTTAAAGGGGCTGTATCATGCAAAATTCACTTTTTGTATGTTTTAACCTTGTTATATCGTTATGTACTCACCAAAAACACCCCCAAAGTGTTTTTCTCCCTCGTGCCTGTGTGTTAGAGCTTTCCTCATGTTTGTGCTGCTCAGAGAGGCAGCCCCTCCCGCACCCGTGAAAACGCTCCGTTTCCCAAGTTGACGTCACACGGTGAAGACGGCTCCCCTGAGCCCCCCTCCCGCAGGCCCTCGGCAGTCAGCGTTGCCGCTTTTTGTAACTCTGATTACGGAGATAAACTTTGACCATCGTCTGAAAGCAACAGTCAAGCAAGAGCAAGAGTCTGAAGGGTCTGAAGGGTCTGCGCTCGGTGAGTTTATAACAGGAAAAGACTTTTTCGCGTGTCTTTGTGTGTAGAGAAGCTAGAGCTAAAGAGCTAAAGCTAGCCAGCGTATTTGTTTTGAAGCGCTGATTGGTTGAAGTACGCTGTCAGTCAAAGTCCACAGGGGCAGAGGCGGGATTTTCAGTGAAACGGAGCGTTTTCTCTTCCGGGTTTCAGAGTTAGCCCCAGAAAATCTTTTATTTCACACAAAATGACTTTTCCTTAGCGCCAAAAATAAACTATTACCATGTTAATGCCATTTCTAGGGTGTGGACTAGCTAAAAAAGCATGATACAGCCCCTTTAAAGTTTTTTTTTCCAGTTTATTGTCCCTCTTGAAAATATAATTTTATGACAAACTGTTATCAACTTGTGCAACACTAAAAAACTGCTATAAAGTGAGAAAATAAATGAGAAACTGCACAATTCACATATGAAGTACAGAGAAAAGTTCTGAAACGCCATGATGCATATGTTCCTGGCTTTCTGACTTCCAGATCTACATTATCCAGCTGCTAAGCAGTTGCTTAAAATGGCTGACAGTGACAGTGATCATTCTATGAATCGTGATATGTTGGAGTTATGTTTCCGGCACATGTTTTTCCCTTGGGCTCTCTCAGGCTGCGGAGCATTGAACTCTTAGGGTCATCTTAATTAGATATCAACCGCTACTATTTTTCAATCAGAGGGCCGTGAAGGAACCGGAGCACCTTGGGTTTGAAAGCTGCTACAAACTGCTTTCGTAATCAATTTTCTGCAGTGTACGACATGTTTGCCTTTCACTTGAAACAGAATGATTCATCAAGGCTGAGTGCTATTCTCCACATGTTGAGTAGTTTCTGCGTGCGCGCGCACGTGCACGCACGCTGCCGGCTGCAGACTGGAATGTAAACGTTCCTGTGTCATGCTTGTTTAATTGCTTGAAAAGTGAAAAGTCTTTCGCCCCCGGCAGCCGCAGCATTCTGATTTCTCAATTTCTATATGCGGAAATACAGTATTACTATTCTGTTTTGGTCCCTCACTGTGTGCAGATACATCCAGGAGTTTTCCTCTAAACTCTTTACCTCGTATCGCCTTTTTTTTTTCATAAAGTTTGGGATCCATTTGCAGAGCTCGTGCGCTTGTACGAATCTCCTTTGAGGCAACGTGGAAACAACAGCAACGCTGTGAAGCCGCCAGAAGTGACAGAACTCAGAGCAGAGTTGTGTGGCACGGTGCAGTTATTGCTTCCAGGCACACGGCTCCTACAAGAGTAAAGCACAAAAGAAATAGAAGTTGGATTTTGGAAAGGATTACAATGATAAAGGTGTTACTTATGCAGCTATATTAGCTGGAAATTAATAACAGAAGCAGTGCGTGGAGTTGAAGGTGAAAACACACTCAATAAGCGACCTCTGCCTTCTTATAACACTGGATTATATTAGACCCTCCAGTCACACTGTATGAAACTGTTCTTCCAAGAAGAAATAATTGGTAATAAATAAATGATTATATGGATTATTCCCACTAAGCAAAATGAAAAGAAATTCAAAGAAAACTTTTACTATTATTAAAAAAAAAAGTCAGATTTCTGAAGATTAACACACACAGCACAACACTGAGACCTGAGCTGAGAGATCGGCGATGTTGCCATGAAAGAAAACTCCATCATTGTGAAAATACAAACTATTATTAGCCTGACAGCCATGCTGGCAGGGTGAGTATTGAAAAACTTGGATAATTCAAAAAGTATATTAGAAATATTTTGGACATTGAACTGTATTTTTCAGTAGAACGTACAAAATAGGCTCCATGTTGAGGATGGAGTCATTTTCAATGGTAAAGTTTTGTTTTTGTGATAATATAGACAATTTTATCATCTATAAGTTTTTATTGCCTACAGGTCCTAACAGTTCATCAGTATTCTCCTAGTAGTCATTAACTACTGCTTCAGGATGTCACTGCTGTGTTAATAAAGTCCTTGGTTGTAAAGCAGTGCAACATAATATAGACGAACTGCATTATATTAATGCATACAAGGAAAAAAAACATCCCCAAGTCAATGGGAATAATGCCGCACGATATAAAAACTAAGTGATTCAGTGCTTCTTAAACAGACAATGGTGTCGGGTCCTTGGGGTTTACCACTATGCTGCTGCACTATATCTCAGGAAATAAACAAGTGGCATTTTTTTTTTTTTTAGTGCCACAGAAGCTGTGGAGCTGTTGATGAAATCATCTGCCGTGCACCTTGAGCTGCCGACCGGGCTACATTAGTTCACTCTCCAGAAATGACTCGCTGCGGAGTGTGTGCGGTTTTCTTTCTGTCTTCCCCCTTCTTTTGAATTGAGGCATTGAAAATCAACACAGGTGCGCTCGACTCAGACGAAGCACCGGCAACTCTCAATCAGTTTCGAAAACAAGCGCTGAAATGAGAACGTTGCCAATCTTAATTAGCACACCACTTCTATATCATCAGCTGCATCTGTCCAAGGATCTGTGTATAATCACTAAATGTGTGCACGAACAACACAAGTTTGATGAAGGCGAAATTTAATTTGAAACAAAAATCAAAATAAAAAAAAAAAAAATGGCAGCGATGCATAAAGAAGAGAAAACAGTTCAAACGCTCGCTGTCACTCAAAATGCTGCGTGAGAGATTGGCCCTGGGCTGCAAGGACACTCATATTTGTAGCTGGTATGAAAGGATATAAGCTCAGAGCTGCAATCCAAGGACAGAAAGAGAGAGAACATTTTTTAAACCTATATGTTCTTTCACTCCTGAATTCTGAAAAGCCTTCTGGCTTCGTCTGCATGCACGCTGGAGGGGGGTCACGCTTTTGTTTTTTCATTCTGGGTAATTTTTTTCCCCTTTGTGAGTAAAATGATTAATTTGTGCATATTAGTGAAACTCCGATGGTACAGTTGGGTTGTTGTTTGTTCAGAGCCCATCAACAAGACTGAGTTCAGCAATTGCAGATTCAGTTTGTCACTCCAAACTGTATCAGTATTGACTTCAGCATTGATGTGTCTGGTCAAACCTCAAGCCGTCATGAACGCTGCCTTTTGAGCAGGGCACTAACAAGCCGGGTGCATCTTCTATCATCTTCTTTTGGGGAAACTTTGCCAAAGTCGTACCCTGTAAAGTTTTTTTTTCTCTTGTATTTTGTACAAATATATGCAATTCCAATGAGTAGTGAAGCATAATATTGTGAAACCTGCGCCTGATGTGTGCAGGTACCCCACAAATTGCTCCTAAATTACCAGTTCCTGCAGTAAGTGATAGTTTGTCATGCAGCGAGTTTCAGACGCTTTCCAAAACGTGACAGCTGTAGGGCAGCTTTTTCACTTTGGCGCTCAGCATTTTGTATTTTCTTTGTTCCAGAATCAAAGCGAAAGCAAACATCACCCAATCACGCACACCGGTTCCTGCAGACACCCATCTAATCATCCCAAACTAAGTTCATATCGGCCGACCAGCAGTCTCCTGCGCTGACCGCTCTCCTCTTTGTCCCAATTAACCTCAAATATTATCTACTGGCTGCAACGTTACTGCGGCTAAACATCCAGCTGTGCCCTGGCTGGAGCTCCTGCTTCCAGCAGAGAATATTGTCTCCAGGGATGCAAATAATCTTTCTCTTTTAAGTTGATATTAACCGCTGAGAACAAGCAGGTTGCCAGGCTCCGGCGCGGCGGCGCGGCAGAGCTCCCCGCGGTAATGAAACACCTTCCTTTTCTTCTCCCCATCAGCCTATAATGCCAAGGATATCAGGAAATCTCAATTTTTTTTTCATTTAGTTTCTTGCCACACAGAGATTATAGGATCATTCCATCAGTGTGATATCAATACTTGACAATATTAAGTTATTCCACCCACTCCATGTGCAAAATCTGACATTACATGGGAAAATTATATGTGGGCTGCAAGTTTTGAAAAAAAACGATTCCAGCATGAGGACAATAACTACTGGCTCTTTCAGGGGAGAGAAAAAAAAAAAAAAAAAACAGAAAACAAAAGTGTGACAGTGATGTTGAGTTTCAGGATTCTGGTGTTATGGTGAAATCTTGTCATTTGTATTTGTGGTTGACTCCCACTCACTGCTCCTTCTTCCATTTCCCTGATCTGTCTGTTGGTAAATCGGATCAAGACACATCTCGACGGTGCGCCCTCGCGCGCACGTGGGCTTTAAGAAATGCTTACTGAACATGCAGCCATTAAATCTCCAGGAGATCGCTCCATTAGCCGTCTTCTGTTGCGTTTACTGTTCACCCACAACATCGAGGAGAAAGAAACAAATCAGTCAAGGGGAACAAATCTGCAGAAAAGTGCTGCTTAATTGGACCAATTATGAAGTTGTGCAGGAAGAAGAGCAGGAGGCACGAGGCTCCGGGAGGAAGAACAAACATATGCAGACATCCTCTGAATCCATAACAGTGTTACACAACCAGCGAACAGCCTAATGTTCTCGCAGTGATCAAAGTGTGAGCTGCTGTAAATCATCCCGGTTAGATCATCTTCTTCCTCTAATAAAATCACACTGTTCTGTTTCTTTCTCCTTTTTTTTTTTTTTCACAGCATGAAACATTTTTTTTTCCAGAGGTGTGAGACTGCGTGTAGAGTTTTCCAGTAAAACTGTTTCGTGTTGGTTTCTACCGCCTTCCTGACTTATGTATTTTCTGTATGTGTTGTAAATTACCCATGTAAAAGCTGTATAATAGATTTTATAGCCACTTTTATCGATCCACACTCATGTCCTCATGTTTGATTGTTTATCTTCTCACATTGATTCTTTTTGACGCTGTTGTTGAACTGCCCTGATTGTGATAAACACGGTTTCTTTTCAGTGCGTTACATCATCCACAGCAGGCGTCTGATTCAGTTTGCCTGAATAAAATATCTTTGTTCAAAGCATTTCTTAAAAAATAAGGTCTTTAATATGTGCGCTATGACAGCTGTGACTGTAGAACTGAAGTTGGGTTTTTCTTAAAAAAAGAATAAGCTTATTTGTAATGCATATCAAGAAGTTCCATTAATAGAAATTGTGTGCTTACTGAGCGGTGGCTTTTGAATTGATTAAATTGTGTTTAAAATAAATGTAATGACAAGAGCATAAGTGCCCAAACAGCTTATTTATAATCGTGTGAGTATTTGTAATCTGGCATTTTGTGCTCCTGCATATTAGAACCAAACCGACAGAATAAACAGAGAGAGAATCGTGAAACATCAAAGAACATGTTTCGCCATTTTATTACCTCCAAAAATTAATTTTCAGGGAGACTCATAAAACGAGACAGCATGTAGAAATCCCCCCCCACCGCCACCACTTTTTCATTTCGTGATCTACGGCCTTTTAAGGTCAAGAAATGATTTAATTTATTGGCTTTTATCAAACAGTTATAGTTTCATTCATTTCATTAGTCATCTCTTTATATTAGCAGGTTTCTCGGTGCTGGGGAGGGAGAAGTGCTTCTATATTATAGAAAGAAACTTGCTGACTTGCTTGAACCGATTTTTAAAAAAATATATAATTAAACTGTGTCGCTGCAGCCTTAGAATGAGGTCAGACTGAGTTTTCTAAAGCAGGAATCAACAAGCAGTCATCAAATGCAGAAACTCAGTCTTCTGTGTTTTTTTTTTTTCCCCAACTACGGTGCGTTTTTACAATAAAATTGTTTTGAAAACTTGTTCTATGAGCAGAACAAAATGATTGCACTTCAGAACAGTTTTGCAGAGTTTTCACACAGTTTAGTTTGTATTCTCCTTACTTGCGTCTGCGGATCACGTCTCTCTTTGTGATTTTCTCCCCCCTCATCTTCCCGTGTATTTTGTTGCTGATCCACAGAAAAAGACACGAAGAACAAAAGTCAAACAGCGACTAAAGGCCGTTGAACAGCAGGTTACCTCTCTCCTCGTCAGCCGTGGTGCCGACTAATTGCTCCTGACATTTTGCCTGTGTGTTTTTTTTTCTCTTTTTTTCAACAAATGTAAACTATTCTGATGCATTGCTTCCTTTTGTTTCCACACTAAAAAGGGGACACTGTTAAGAAAATGCCATCTTCTTCTGGCGTCTCTGCTGAGCATCTCGGTGTTCAACAAGGTTTTCTAATTATCATACAGTTTGCTTTGGCAGTGCTCAGCAAGTTTCCTGAACGCAGTAAATATTTCTGAATAAATCAGCTGCTGGAAGGTGAAATAAAGCCTCTTAGCTGTTTGGACGGACCCTAAAATTAGAATTGAATATGTGGGAAAAATAGATAAAAGGTTATGCTGCAGCCGGTATTTGTGATGGCTCGCTTCCTAATTCATTCTGTCAAAATAAAAAAATAAAAAAAGCAATGTATAAATAAATCTGCGGTGTATTTGCAGCCAGGATCTTTGGATGAAATACCATCAGATTACATTATAGTCCACTCCTCTGTGTGCAGTTTAACAGTGTCACAGGTTTGTGGGTGGATTTCACTCACATTCGCTTCACCACTTGTGTGAATAACTTGTGTCATGTTCTTGTTCTCATCATGTTATAAACTGATTATTTACTATCAAAAGTACAGCTGAACTGTCAGTGGCCCATTTCGTGTTTCTTTTGTTGTTACTTAACAGTTGCAGAGTTGCAGAGCTGCTGTCTCTCTCTGTCTTGATCGGCGGTCACTAACCGTAAATAGCCAGTAACACTAACCTGTATCACAGAAAGCACATGATCAAGGCTCCATTTACACAACGTTTCCAGTGAAAAGGCATCGCTTTTACATTGTCGTTGCAGAAAAGTTTCACGTTTACGCGACGATGTTTTGAAAAGGAAGTCCGTTGATATGGAAACGTCAGACATGCTGAAAGCCAGTAGTCGTCTAGTTTGCACTCACAACACCTCCGGAGGCTGAGCTTCTTTGGCATCATGGGACCAGTTCTCACTGCTCCCGTTGACAGGATATTAAAGATGGGCGTCACCCATAGCATTTTGAAATCCTGTTTTGAGGATCTGAGCAGGACGTCTCTATACTGAACACAGAGAGGAGTCTGGTTAACACAACGCCACAAACTCGATGCATGGAAGGATGGATTGTAGTAAAATGTCCAGCTGCTCAACGCTCTCTGTCAATACAGCTCACGTTCCTTCACCGTACCAGCGCTCTACTGTACTATGGAGCAATGAAAAGTATGTGTTTTCATTTCTTATTGTTAGTTCCATGATGATCCCGGTGCATTTTGCAGTTTGAGGTTCAAAGGTCACACGCAACAGAGCTTTCTTGCACACTGCTTCCTCTGGATTCACTGAATATCTTTCCACCAATACGATGATCTCAGCTCTGTTGAAGTGTTTCACTCTTCTCTCATGAACATGGACGCCGGGCAGGGAGTCAACGCCACTCTTTGTTTCCACAGACCGACCTTTGACCTCTGCTGTGTTCATGTCCAGTGGTGAGAGCGTCACCTGCTGATTATCACCGGATGAATCAAACCAGCATGGCTTCAACTTGCTTTGAACCTCTCACTATTATTTTTGTGCCGTCTATTTATACGCCAAAAGCACGATCAGCGGAACATTTGTTCCTGTTTTCATACGAAATTTAAAATGCAATTCAGTTTTTCTGGAAATTAGATTTCGGTTTGGGGGAAATGAGAGAGAACGATTGTAAACAACTTGTTATTTTTTTGTCGCTCAGTAAGTCATTTCCAGGATTGGAATTTAAAAAAAAAAATAAAAAAATCAATTATGTACTGTTGCCATCTGTGGTTTAAGTGATAAAGAGAAAAAGAGAAATATAAAACAGTGACTGATTTACATCGGCAACATTTTGATGAGGGATGATGGACAGCTGCCGACGGAGGGGCTGCTAAAAACGAAGCCATTTGTTTGCTCCCTGCTCTCCTGAGCACAGCTGCTTATTGACTCAGACAAACCGCACGGCAGATGGATTTTGTGCGTTTTATTTGGGTCTCAATGACACAGACAAAAGGGTCACTTCGGTGGATGATTGATCAGCGCGCATACAAGAATGCACCTCGGTTTCTGCTGCCCAAACGCGACAAGAGTCTATTGATGGCTTGGAAGTAGATTTCGATGTCCCCCTCAGTGGCTCCCGGATTTGTATGCTCTGATTGCGCCATGGCTTCTGTCAGTCTGGACGGCCAGCGCCCAGCCAAAGAGCACACAGGCAGGAAGAGTCCGATCCCCGCTGTTCCTCTGAGGCTCAGCAAACCTGAATCCGGATAAAATGAAGCCGTCCCCCCCCGGCGGGCGAGAGCGTCTCTGGAAGCGTATCGTGGTCAATCACAAATCATAACTCGCTTTGTTTGTCTGATTTAAAGCCGTAGAGTTTAATTTAAAAAGAGATGTTTGTTTTTCTTCAGTTGCTCAGCTACTACTTTTTAATAGGAAAGAAAATGACAAAACTTTTCTATTTTTTTTTTTATATGAAGGAAGTTTAAAACAAATGTTCTAAATTTAATTTTCATTTTTAAAATGTGGTTGTAATTTTTCTTAAAACTGACAAGACACATGTTGGTAAATTATTAAAACAAGAAGCCTGTTTTTCGCTGAATTAAAAGTAAAGAAAGATACAACACACACAATCAACCACACACACACATAATCACCCCGGGCAAATCGGGAGAAACCAATTAACCTGACATGTAGGTTTTCGGACAGGCGAACGAGGCCAGGTCACCCAGACAAAAGCCCACATCCTCCATTCAAAGTTAAGCACACGTCTGCATGAAAATATCAAATTTGGTTCATTCTCCAGTTGCTAATGCTCCAAATATCATTTTAGCTTGTCTCATTTGCCATCTGAGGAGAGAATTACCGGGGACAAATATTGAGAGAAATACCCTGCAGGGATTTCTGTCCAACAGAGGAGAGAATCTTTAATTTCAAGATATTTAGCTTCAAGCTAAATTGCAGATTGTTTAATTGCCACACTCGACGATGTGACCGCATGCGCTGAATATTATTTGAAGTGTCAGGAAGTTTGGGCTATTTTTAGTTGGAACGGGACTGAAAGGGGCTTCAAAATGTCCAACATATGTAAAATAAATGGATGGATGGATGATGAACCCATTGGCATTGTGTAGTACAGACATTTCCTACATCAACATTTTTAGGCATCTATCTTTCTAGAATACAGAGTAGATGCATTGTATGTTCCCTGTTTGACTCCTGTTGTGTAGTTTAACCACAGGTGGTTTGCTGAAAATTAAAAGACTCTATCCCATTAAGACATCTCGTGAAGGCTGGAGTTTGTTGTCGGCTGCATCGACCGTGAGGAATCCTCAGTGTGTGCTTATGAGAGAGTTTCACTCTCCCACACAAGTCCACCGAAAAACCCTCCATCCAAATGCCAAGTCTTTTATCTGTTATGACTGGGGTGACTTCGACGGGCAGAATACCTGCTCGCTGTATCCATGCATTAATTTTTAAAGATACCTGATACTGACTCCCCTACAGCACACTGCACCTTGAACAGCGCTGGCTGATTTTCCCGAGGATCTTTGCAGCTCATCAGACTCCTCGGCATACGAGAGCTGTCAGCGCAGGAGAGGAAGCTGCTTGTGGAGCTTCCCACTGTGAAAGACAGCAGAGAGGAGAGAGGGTGTTTGTAAAAAGTTGCTCTTTTTTTTTTTTATGTCGCTGTATGCTGAAAATGTGTACAACCGGCAGACAAACACAGGAAGCACGCAGTGATGTGAGGCAGCCGGTGTCGATATCTGCAACACCGGAATCAGAGAGGTGAAATGTAAACGAAAACAAGAATAACTTATTTACAGTCGCAGAAACGAATCATTTATTCACAATATAACACTGACATGACAGAGGGAGAACGTGAGACATCAGGGGGAATTAAACACTGGTACAATGTGTGATGTTGATTAAATAAAGAAGAAATGATAATCAATTAGGTTCAAAAGAAGCAGATCAGAGTCTGAGAAGTAAAAATGTCAATGAAAATCTGGGCTAAATAAATCCCAAAACAATTTCTGTTCAATGTCCCCAACTGAAACATTAAGGAAAATCTCACGTGTAAAGGAAAAGACACAAGGTCAGGATGTGATCCAGGTCAGCTTTGGTCCCTGAAGTTTACTGCTTTAGGAACTGATATACTGCAGTTATGTGCTGAAAACCACTGCAATGATGAGAAAACACATGTAAGCTAAGATATCGGTGGTGAATCATGAAGGATAACAAACTAGCATTAGCATTAGCCTCAAAGCCATGCTGTCAGTGTGAGTTTGTAAAAACTTGCATGCAAATGCTACAGGACACGTTTTTTGGACATTTCACTACATTTTGCCCCAGAGGAAATCAGTAAAACCGGCTTTATGTTGAGATTGTAGTAATTTTGGGCAGTAATTTCTCAGCTTTGTGAAATTATAAGGTTTGGAGTGAATCCGAGCTTGAAGACAGGACAAACACGCTCACATTCACATCTACAGGCAATTCAGGGTTTTCAGTGCACCTCATATGGATAATGTACAGATGAAATCAGGAAAATAAGTCATTGTTGCACAGAGAAAAGTTCACATAACAGCCCTCAAGCTGGATCAGGTAGTTTAGCATTGTAATCGGTGTTCTTTTAATGAAAGCTGCATTTTCAAGCAGTTTCTGCATTCGATCCCTTGTTGAGCTGTCTTGTGACTCTCACATCACAGTGATGCACTCGAAGATACTTTCCCAAACTTCCCCCCATGCTGACGCCAACACGGCTTAACTTTAAAATCAATGGCGTTATCACAGATTGATTTTACACGCCCCTTTGTTTGAATCACAACAATACCGAAAATCCCTCTCTTACATGACATCAGTCCCACAAACTCCAGTGTTCAAATCCAGATTCCATATGGATTGGCAGAGCACCAAAGCGTATCTATTATTGAAATGTGAGGGAGAATTTTTAGAGCACTCAGACTTGCTGCCGTATTCATAATTTATATTTAAATCCTTCTTGGTGCCCACTACATATTCAGAACTCATTTACTGTCGTCCGTGCAGACCCACAGCTTTTATCCTCAAGGAATCTAGTCTCAATTAATGTTCTTATTGGGATTTGAGGGAGGATTTAAAAGGAAATGGGCTTGGCAGTGACCATGGAAACACGTAGATGAAACAACCTGTGTGGCCCTACATGGACGTCTCGTCCATTTCATTGGATTTCTTTGCTTGTGCTGCATTTTCACTATCGTTGGGATCACACTATCTTTACTCCAAGAAAAGACCTGTGTGTTTATCGGAGTTGGGGGGGTAGATACGGGAGCGCTTTTAGGATCGCCGCATAAATATTTCAGCGGCTTTTAAATAAATTGGTTGTTGCAAATGGTGATGGAGGTGTTCAATTTTCTGCCTAGTTTGTCTTTTCACAGAGGGCTGATTCTGGAGCCATACCTTTCCCCGCGCCGCTCCGGGGAAACTCTGCACACAGCCGGTGTCTGTCAGAGGAGATAGCATAGACACCATATAGAAGAATGAAAATATGTGGGGAGAGATGGAGCGGGAGGGTGGAGGGGGGGGGGCTACTTCAATCATTCATCACCTTTCGCTGCACCAGAGTCACAGGGGTGGAGATCCAGAATACAAAGAATAAGGTTGAGGGATGCTCAAACTGTAGAAACAGAGGATAGTTTGGGTGATTTGTCATGCTTTGCATGGCCGTCAGGGCTGAGGCGCTACAAATGCGACTGTGGGAAACCTTTCGCTGAACCAAAGGATCACAAGTGTCAGATTTATTTCCAATTGTGTGTTTGATTTGTTTTCTTTTGCCGTGCTGAATTTATGGATCCGGCGCCAGAACAACACCGAGGGCCAAAAGCAATCTAAAACCGACAAAATAAACTGCAAAACTTGCTTCTCATCTACAACTGAAACCGCAACAAGCCGGCATATCAAATATTGGATTAAATTTATTCACTTTAGGTTCACGCAGGACTGGATCCATTCCCAGCCATCCATGAGTGGAGGGCACGGCACATTCTGGAGGGTCACCAGTCCATCGCACATTCACACCTACAGGCAATTTCGAGCCACCGTTTGAGCCGACAAACGCACCTTTCACATGAGAAGGAACACTGGATTTCCTTGAGAGAACACATACGGAGGGAGAACACGCAATATTTGTTTTGTATTCAACTTTTTGAATGAAATTTCATTCAGTAATTGACATATTTTCTGCAGTTGTGTTTTTCTGGGATGCAATGAATTATTGAATAATATGAATGCAAGCAAGCATCTCAGTGAATTTATTTTGTGTTAAAATGTTATTTAATATTCTTTTGTTTATTTTCACTTTTTGTAGATAAATCTGTAGAAATTAAGATTCAAATTATTAAAGGGATCATGCCAAATTACATAAGCCTTATGAATAGTACATTGTAATATGTAATAATAATTTGTTGCATAACCTAAGCAACTCAGGGGGCATCAGAAAACTTCAGGGAAGTTGCAAAGGGTATGGAGATCGAGAGCAGGATTGTCAAACTTGAGATCCGACACAATGCAACACAGATGAGACGAAATATGGATGATGTCGCCATGAAAGGTCGCAACCTCGATTCTATGAAATTAGCCTCAAAGTCATTCTGCCAGTGAATTTGTAAAAACATGCACAATGCAACAGTTTTTTTTTTTTTGAGACATTTCATGATGAGATTAAAGTGAATTTAATTGTTTGCTTTTGTGAAAACATACATGTTTTCATCATGTAAACACTGTGTCAAAATCACAAATAGTTAAAAAATTAACATTTATAAGTTATTATGGCTCTGTTTCACCAGTCTGGCCCACTCAATATGAAAGGGAAGTGACTTTTCCAAAAAATATCTAATAAAGAGATGTGTAAAGTAAAACTACTTTTATTAAAGACACTTTCATAGAACATAATTTATTTTAGATATAATAGAGTCCCCCCCCAAAAAAAAACCTCCACAGCACTTCAGCACAGAAAGATGAACAAAAGTAACTCAGAGACATCAGGAACTCAAACAGAAGTGAAATGACACAGACACAGGTCTCCGAGTTGTGTTTGTACAGTATATTACTATTTGCTCACAAACGGCTTGATGCCTGGAAAGATACAGAACAAAAAGTACAGTTATTAGACTTTCTTTTCTTTGCGTCCCAGCACAAACCAGAGCTTAATATGGTGACTATTTACTACGTAACAAACACTGTTCCTAACTCAGTCAATCCCTCCAGGGTCTCCCTTCCAGAGGGAAATGTCTGACAGCAGAGTATCCACTGGACTGCACTGTTGAGTTAAAAATCTAAAGTTTTTTTGCAATCTGTGGGTTATGGAATCAGTACTCTGTATTGTTGCAGTCAGTGTTTCCAAGCAAATGGAATAATGCTACTAAAATATTGCCCCAAAACTTAGCGGCTTGACACTTTTTCATCAGTGTTGTTAATGAAACCGCTGCAGCAAAGCCCTGCCCAAGTTCTTCCAGCGTGACGCTGATCCAAATCCATCAAGTGAGGATGAATGCATGAACTTCTCTGCGTGATCCTCCGACCGAGCACACTTGATGTCCTAATGCACAGACTGATGCATGGCTCTCCAGCCCCTGCCTCGCTCAAGCCGAACGCGACCCGTTTGAAAAAAGACGGCAGCTTTAGAGGATGAGACGACGGAGCTGACACATGCGGGGAGCGCCGGCTGCGGCGCGGTCACATCGCAGCCATCCGGTCGGCGCAGCGCTGCTTTTGAAGTCAGTTGAAAGAACTCAAATTTAGAGACGGAGGGGTGCACTCCTTCCTCTTTGAATGTGAATGTGGGTACACACAACAACTAATGAGGACGCTAATGCTTCACTTTTCCTCCAAAACAACCTTCATACGAATATTGATTATGTTTTCATCAAACTCCAATTTGAATATCATTACGTATTGAAAGGTCTGCGTAAACTGCAACCTCTCAAGGTACAAAAAGGAAAGGGAAATATTTATTCTGCTCCGGAAAGATACAAAATTAATTTCATTAATCACCTTAATGTCTCTTTCAGAACAGCTCTGTGTAATTTCAGGTCTAAAATTGTGTACTTTTCTTCTTGAATTCAAACTGACAGCCTGGTTTTAATTAAGAGAGACAGCAGAGAATTACATGCGAGGGGAAAGAAGCAATTTGAAGAATCGCTTTCAGAGGATCACAGTCTAACGGGCACATGTTCATGATCGCATATTGAAATAATTACAATGTTCAACCTGTGGGCTCATCTGATATGAAGAAAGATATCGGAGTAAACTAAAGAGCAATAACAATACTTTTACCTGAGGTGAAAGAAAAGCTCATCACACAGACTTATTAGTCTTCTAATAACAAAATAATTATTTCATTACAGCTAATTCTTGTGGTGTTTTGCAGCTGAGACTCTTCTGTGCCTCTCCAGTCAGACATTCGCACTTTTTGGATCGAAAGCAGAGATCAGATTCTTCGTTCTTCTGCACACTGGAAATGACTGCAATCTTAACATAAAACCAATTACAATGATACCTTCTGCTGGGAAATATAGTGAAATATTCCAAAAAACTTCTCCTATAGCTGTTGCATTATGCATGTTTTTACAAACTCACTCCGACAGCGTGGCTTTGAGTCTAGTTTGCATTTTTGAAACGAGGTAGCTATCTTTCATGGCAGCAGCACCAACATCTCAGCTCGAGTCTCAGCGTTGTGCTGTGTCTCCTACTCCTAAGAAATTTGTTCAAAAATCAATGTTTTCTCTGAAATTTGTACCCTTTGCTTTGGTGGTTTGGCGGGCCAGATTGCAGCCTCTTGCCGGCTACTTTTGACACATGGGCCTTAAGGTTTGACAATCTGATGTAGAAGTTGTACAACATGGTTCTACAGTAGAACCATGTTTCCCATTTCTGCACAGCTTTCATCATTTGCTGTCTTGTGTACATCAGTATCTTCCACACAAAAGACACTGTATAGATATACGTATAGACACAACCCTGTTTGCTAGACAGAGTCTTGGTTGGATCTTATATAAATAGGATGATGTGGTGTAATTTATTTAGAATAAAACAAATTGCAATTCGTCATAGGGGGTCTGAATATCCACCGGCACTCTGGACCATGTTGGGTAGAGAGCACTGGGGTGAAAGCTATGGCGCTATCCCATAGCGCATGTTGAACGGACACTGACCAGGGGACAGCACTGCGGGGTAAGAAATCCCCAGGCAGCCGCAGTGGCTGACCATACACTAACTCAGCCGGAGAGGTGTGGAGGTCCTCCTTCGCCGCGGTTCTGATGCCCATGACCCACGGAACTTCTTGCAGAGGCCGTGGGCCTGGAGGTGGCATGCAGAGGTACAATGGACCTTGACTCCCAAACTCGCTTCCAACCATTCCAGAGGTTGGAAGTAAACTGCGGTCACTAGAGTCACCTTGAGTGCCAAATCCTACACTCCAATAAAAGAGTCTTTGATGGAGGGTAGCTGCTCAAGTCGTTGATGCTCAGGGCCACTACTGAGCGCCAGCAAGCTGCAGGGACGACGCACTTTTTGGCTTTGTCGCTTAATGTGCATGATAGATGCACATCCGGTGCTGAGGTGTGGGGGGCAGCGCGGTACTCACATGCAGCGTCGGAGCATGGAGTGTCGGGTCGGAGTCGAGTCGGAGCCGGCAAGACATGGTAAAATGTGCATTGATGCGATGCACCGTTTTTTCAATAAAAGAGAAGAACTGAACGATCGTTTCCGCACATTTTCTTTACGTCGTATCAATTAAACTGTATCACAAGTAGTTTGTGGACTCAAAAGACCAAGATTCCTTGCAGATAGAACATGCGCAGAACAGTATTTCATGTCCTTTTCGACCGGGTTTTTAAATATGAATATGAGCATATTCAGGGGTTTGCACGTGTTCATATGGCTGTGCGCCATGTAATGTATCATTCCGTCAATATTCCAGTTAATAAAGAGTTTTTGCCTTGATATAAACGTACTTAATCTCGCGGCATTCGATCTCGCGAGATCTCGCGGCATTGCGATCTCACGAGATCTCGTGACACGAGATCCCATCCCTAGTGTTGACCATGGTGCGTTCAAGGGTTGTTGGTAAAAAATGCATGCAAATAAGAACTTGACTAAAACCACAAATAAACCACACAATAAAACTTGCAAACAAAAACCAACCCTATCACACTGATCTCACAAAAACATCGTAGTTAGCCATGTTTGCTTTGGCCTCAGAATCTATGTCCAAGGATGAATTATGAAAAACTAATCACCACAACAGTAAATTATGTTCTTCCAAAATATCAAGTAGGTGAAAACTAGTTCAGCAACGAGACATTTGGGCCAGCAGAATTAGCTGGATGTTTCTCATTAGCTTAACTGTTCAGTGGATCCAGGAGGATTGTACATGAGTTTATGGGATAACATAACAGTGACGCTACATGCAACACATAATTAAAGTCTGACGAAGTCTTCAGAGATCGCTTGCATATGGAGTATAAATTAAACTTAATGCCATTAAATCAGAACTAATATCGGTACTCAGTAGCTAAAGGTTCGTACCCGTGCTTATACTCATCAAAAAGTGGTATTGGTGCATTCAGGATTACTACTAAAAAGTTACCAACTAAGCAACAACCAAATCAGATTCCAAGAGGACTGGCGAGCTTCAGCATTCAGCAGAAGAAAAACACAAACCCACATAACGTCAAGCCGTCCTGATGATGGTCTTTTCTCTGAAACTGACCTTTTCACTTTAAAAATCGAAATGTTAAACGTTTCTCTTGTCCTCCTTGTTTGTTGTTGATAATGACCTCAAATTAAAACAATCGGTCTAGACACCCACCCCTCCTTTGTTTCAACACCTGAACCAATTACTGTAAAAAATAAATAAGTCAAAACTTTTTAACAGTCGACACGAAGCATTTCTCTGTTAGCGGATGTGCTGCTTTGTATTTCAGGGTGTGGAAGGTGGAGAAAGATGGAGGTCAAAGGAGCAAAGAAGGAGTCTGGAAGGCAGAGTGCAGGAGCAGGAGCATAGACAGCCGAGAGTCAGCGGCGCTAATGTGGGGTCTGAGTGTGTAACCTCGCTCTCAGTGTGCTCTGATTAAAGAATGATTTATAGGCCTGCTGGAGAGCCCTCTCAGCAATCCGTCTCCTCAATGAGATTTTTTTTCCTTTTCGAGGGGTTTGGTAAATCAAGCCATCTTCGAGAGGATCTCGGCTGGACAATGTCAACGTGCTACTGAGAGCGAGCGATTAGGCGCTATAATCACCAAACCGTGAGAGGAGGGTGTCGCAGGTGCATACAGACACTTATTTGTCACAAACAGTGTTGTTTCTGCTTCCTTTGATTCCTCCGGTGGAATTTATCAACCTGTGGAGACATGTAAGCGTTTATCTCCTCCGCAGATGGATCGTCAGGCTAATTTTAGCCTCCCAGCTTTGGGGTTCATTTGCATGTGGATGTGTGAGATGTGTTCAGTAATGGCTGTGAAGGAATATAATCTGATTTGTCCGTATTCAATGGGAAGTCCTGACATTTTACAGGATTCAGCCCTCTATTCTAAAATGATTTTACTGAGGACTTTACTGAGTGGAGTTTGCATGTTCTTCCTCTACATGCAATGCCTGTGTGCTGGAGCTTCGTCGTACAGTTGAAACGCATCCTTGCTTGGTAGACCGATGTCAATGTGTGGTGCTTCAATGGACCATCAACCAACACTGTAGTAGCTCTAAAATCATGTCTGATAAAGCAGGTTTAGAAGCATAGAGAATCGGTAGCCACAAGCAACGGCTCATATGTATTTTGCTCCTGAGGAGTCAAATATATAACATGAACAGAGACCCATACCTATTATGTCTGTAAACGTTTAATAGAAGCTGATTAAAACTGTGTTGTTGAGAACACAAAGTCATATGGTTAACTCATAACAGTCCCACGAAGCAAATGTTTGATATCAACAATTTATTCATTTTTAATTGACTTTTTTGACATCACCCACACCAGCCCGCCGCCTCTCACTGCGGGCAACGCCAGAGAAGTGGAGAGTCCAGCCCTTCTCGAGAGGTTGGGTTCCAGGAGGAACAATGCGGTTTTCGTCCTGGCCGTGGAACAGTGGACCAGCTCTATACCCTCCATAGGGTGCTCGAGGGTTCGTGGGAGTTTGCCCAACCAGTCCACATGTGTTTTGTGGATTTGGAGAAGGCATTTGACCGTGTCCCTCGTGGTGTCTTGTGGGGGGTGCTCCGGGAATACGGAGTCCGGGGCCCCTTGTTAAGGGCCGTCCGGTCTTTGTATGACCGGAGTAGGAGTCTGGTCCGCATTGCCGGCAGTAAGTCGGACCTGTTCCCGGTGCATGTTGGACTCCGGCAGGGCTGCCCTTTGTCACCGGTTCTGTTCATAATCTTCATGGACAGAATTTCTAGGTGCAGCCAGGGGCCGGAGGGGTTCCGGTTCGGGAACCACAGGATTTCATCTCTGCTTTTTGCAGATGATGTTGTCCTGTTGGCTTCATCGAACCCGGACCTACAGCATGCACTGGGGCGGTTCGCAGCCGAGTGTGAAGCGGCAGGGATGAGGATTAGCACCTCCAAATCCGAGGCCATGGTCCTCGACCGGAGGAAGGTGGCTTGCCCCCTCCAGGTTGGTGGAGAGACCCTAGCCCAAGTGGAGGAGTTCAAGTATCTTGGGGTCTTGTTCACGAGTGGGGGACGGATGGAGCGTGAGATTGACAGGCGGATCGGTGCAGCGGCTGCAGTGATGCGGTCGTTGTATCGGTCCGTCGTGGTGAAGAAGGAGCTGAGCCGAAAGGCGAAGCTCTCGATTTACCGGTCAATCTACGTTCCCACCCTCACCTATGGTCATGAGCTTTGGGTCATGACCGAAAGGACAAGATCCCGGATACAAGCGGCCGAAATGAGCTTCCTCCGGAGGGTGGCTGGGCGCTCCCTTAGAGATAGGGTGAGGAGCTCAGTCACCAGGGAGGAGCTCGGAGTAGAGCCGCTACTCCTCCACATCGAGAGGAACCAGCTGAGGTGGCTCGGACATCTGTTTAGGATGCCTCCTGGACGCCTCCCTAGGGAGGTGTTCCGGGCATGTCCCACTGGGAGGAGACCCCGGGGAAGACCCAGGACACGCTGGAGAGACTATGTCTCTCGGCTGGCCTGGGAACGCCTCGGGATCCTCCCAGAGGAGCTGGAGGAAGTGTCTGGGGACAGGGAAGTCTGGGCATCCCTGCTGAGACTGCTGCCCCCGCGACCCGGCCCCGGATAAGCGGTGGAAAATGGATGGATGGATGGATGGATGGACATCAAAATGAAAAGAAATTCAGCTTGTTCTTCTGACCTAATTAGAGACACAACTCCTTCTCTCTGAAATGAAAAAACTTCATGAATAATGGGGGTGATTTCTGTTGTAAATTTAATATGAACCAAATTTACTCTTAAAATTAAATACATACTGGAAGGATCTTGAGTGTCACTAGAAGAATCGAGAAATCCAGTTTTTTAGTGTTACTATATTTATTTTTTAACACATATGAAGAAAATGATGGTTAAACTGGACTTACAGACAACTACCAAACCCAATATCCTACTTTTTTAAAATTAACTTTAGTCTGATGTCCATAAAAATCTGCCCTTTCAAACATTTTGTATCAGAATGCGTGAGAAAAAAGTACAATTTAGCCTTTTTTTTCCCCTCACATAAAAAAAAAAAAAACAAGCATTCAAAAACTACTGGCTGAGATGGAAAAGTTCACCTCGGCTGGGAAGACTTCTGCACACCAGCCGGATAATGAGCCATGAGTGGAGTCACTGCAGAGTCTCTGACATGCCCATTAATCATTAACAAATCATCTGCAGACGGAGTCCTATCTATCACAGGGTGCCGGGACGCCGTTCCTCCGGAGCGTGCGGCACGAAACCGCTCTGAAATGCAACAGTTATTGCAACAATGAGCAGCTTTTCATTGTTAGGTTATCTCTAAAGAGTACAGCGTGTCACAGTATTGAATTTCAGGTGGCGGCGCATTAAATGATTCCCCTCAAAAGACACAGCTGCTCTGCGCTGATGTTTCCAAATGATCTCCTCCTGTTTGCACAGTCACATTAATTAGAATGCATAGTAGTTACACAACCAGAAACAAATAAGGCGTTGAACTAAACCTATTATAAGGGCCTGTGTGAAAATAATTACTCCACAAACTATTGCTGTTGTTACACTTTCCCTCAGTAACAAAGTGTCCCAAGTCGACTTCAGGAAAAGTGTTTCTGTTGCTCAACTCGTGAACTCATTGTGTGATAAAAGCACAATGGAAAATATCCTTTTAGTGAAAGTACAAATATGATAGCGTGGAAAGTATTGTGAGAGAAAAACAGTGTAGACAATATGCTGCTTGGTAAAGAAAGAGTTACGCCGCTTCTTTTACTGCTACACAGGGATGAAGTCGTTCGGCCTTCAGGTTTGGAGTTTGCATGTTGTTTTCTGTGCTTGTTTGGGTTTTCTGAATTTCTCACAATTTTTTAAGCCTGTAGTTAATGTGACTGGCTATTCAGTGCAGCACTGATCTGATATGGGAAATTGGTTTAAAAAAAAAAACAATCAAAATAATATTTAAAAAGAAAATCATCAGATATCTCTTCTTTCTCCTGTCAGTAACAAAGTAAACAAACCCAGTGTGGGGACAAACACGTCCGTCTGTGTTTGCAGATTTGGCCTTTAACAATGTAGCCCACGTACAAAGTTAACCCGCCTGAATAACAGTGATTAAACCGGCCGAACGGCTTGCTCATCATTATGGCACAAGGAGAGGGCAGTCATGGAGTGCTTAGAGGTGCTTAACAGCGGCAGAACACTGTATTTTTCTCTGCTGATTAGCTTATGCAGACCGGAGGAGCATGGTCGACGGTTCTTCTTAAAGAAGACAGAAGCAACATTTTGAGAGGCGACGGCGCTGCTGTCACTCCATAAATATCAAGGTAACCAGTGCATTTCGCTGCTTTCCGGCCCCATTTCCCAACACAGCGGCTAAAGAGGGTCCAGGTTTCAGCTGAAAACATGCCATTCTTGACTGTTATTTGGGCTGAAAAGTCGCCTCGGCGACGGCACAAGGGCATCTTGAAAAAATGCCAACTGACAAGAAATAAGAAGTTCCTCTCTCTCTCTGCGTTGCGGCGGCTCTCGGTGAAAGTCACAGAAGTGTTGCGTCTGCATGATTAAGCAGGTAGTCTGTCCTCAACAGATACGACGAGCCCGCAAACATTCTTTTCTTAATAGATAATAGATTTTTTTCCTTTATCTTCTGTGTAAAGTATGTGTAGCTCCTTGAAACGGAGCCGTCTCCCAGGAAAAGCTGCCAATTATAATATTAAAGCTGTCTCTACCAGTGACCTTTTTGCATTTGCTCTACATGCTATTACACTCAATCAAGAAAGGTCACCGGTGGACGTGGGCCCCATGCAAAGACTTCTTCTTAATATTATATATATATTCTTTTGGTTGTTTATAACTAATTAGAATTCATCTGTACAAAAACACGATAGATTTGAGCTGTTTAGCTTGATTCATAACATGTTTTCAATGCACTGCGATTGAGAAACAGACACTTGTTTACATATTAATTCAAGTAAAACACATTATTCCGAATTTAACTTCAGTTCAGAGTCATGTGAGACTATTTGACAGTCGTTCTTTATGTATTTCAATGCATTGTTGTGACTGTTTTTATAACATATTGCAACTTTAAATGTTAATCATCCTGAAACATTTTAGATTTTCATTTGAATCAGTAAAATAAGGAAGTTTCCTCAATGAAAACTATCACACAGAAAAAGAACATACAGGTCAGGGTGACTCAACAGGCTTGAAAATGTTGAAGCTACTTTGCATAGTCATGTGAGTGTTTGAGGAGGGAGCCCCTCAGTGGGCAAACTCTGAATTTCTCCATCGAGAGCGTGGAAAGCTGGTTCAATGAGCTCCTACCCTTTATTTCTAAATGTTACAAACAGCTGCTGAAAAAGTTGTCTGTACCCAATATCTGTGAATTCATGAGTCAAAAACAACTAAATAATGATATATTTGAAAATGAAAAGTCTGAAACTGAGCCACAATCTATTAAACAGGCCTGATTTACTCTATGACAAATGTAGAATACAAAAAAAAAAAAAAAAAATTAAAATTTAAATTTAAGGGTTTTGATGGCACTATTCAAGATGGAATGGTTCATTTGTGGCCCCTGAAGTGAAATGTGTTTGACACCCCAATTCAAGAATGTATGAGGTTACATTAAATTCACTCATGACTTTAATTTGTCTGCAATCACCATTAAACTGAAGGCAAATAACAAAATGTAAATGTGTCTTTATATCAGGCCTACGTGTAACCATTGTTCATTAACAAGCAACTTTTAAGACACTTACCGAAACAAACTCAGTGTAAGACAGTGTAAAGTAATCTATAACGCTTCTATAGACAGTACAGATATTCTAAAGCGAGTTCTCTTCTGAGAGTTATTAACGGCCAAATAAAGAGAGAAAAGAGAAAAAAAAGAGTCAGTGTGCACGGATCAGTTGGCTATCTTTCAGCGTGGCTCTGGTCAAAAGTACATTTGCGGGATATAATAATTTGATTTTATTCCTCTGACTAATATAATTCCCTGGAGAGTCTGAATTGAATTCCTGGCTCAGACTCACTTTACATTCAGTCCGGTGTTATCACAAAGCCAGCAGACCGCGCTGTGAGTGCCGCTGAATGAATATCCCGCCACTACTGAGAGAAACCTTCATCTGTGAACATTTGGGCTCGACTGACCCGTTTGTGGCTTGTAGCTGTGTTATATTTCTCTCCTTTGAGCATACATTTTGTCAGTGAGAGGAGCTCTCTGTTAGACTTCCGGCGCCAACGGAGCAGGCAGTTCAATTTTGATTCATCATATCCTGTGGGCGGAGGACGGTCCACCGCTGAGCGCACCGGCTCATTTTAATGAAAAGGGTCAATGCATCACTTTTCGCTGTGCTATTTCACGAGTTAACCGCTGTCACAAGTACACGCAGGCGGAATCTGAATTGAATTAGAGGCGACGGAGGCCCTGAGAATGGGCTTAATGTTGTCAATACACATTAAAAGTAACCATGAAATGATAAAAATGAGTGAAAAAAGGTTCTATTTTATACAAAATATCACTTTTGTATTCAGAGATCAGACAGAAGGCTTTTAATAAAGGACAAACAGAGGAGGCTCCATGTAAAACAAATACTCGAAAATATCAAATAGTTGTGAAAGTACTGAACTTTAAGAAAAACACATACTGTACCTATATCTACTCAGTGCAATTTGTGATGGAAACAAAGAGATTTTAGTTCTGATAGATGGACTGGTGTTCGTATCACACCTTCCTCTTTGTGTGTGTGCTTTTTATACAGATAAAGCAATAGATGAACAATCAAACTGTTGTATGGGTTTATATATAGTAAGGATAAATAAGAAACGTAATAATTACTAATCTGAACTATATGCGATTATCCATCACTTAATGTGCAACAATTGCCACAGTTGCAGGCTTTTTTATAAAGAATTATGCCCATCAAAATACATTCATTAGCAAATTAAGAACCTGTACTAATTGAGTCAGTTTAATGCTGATGGATGAGAGTTTGCAGGTCTGCTTTAAAGTTTTCTTGGCTGTTCAGGTGAGGTTAACGTCGCTCAGAATGAACGTGTCTGGATCACTTTCACTCATTTATGCAAAGTCTGACAGTCTTGAAATCTTGCTTCTTCTTAGATTATGTGATTGTGCATTTCTTCAATGTTAGCTTAAGTTAAATATTTTTTCTGTCAGTCTAAAAGTTCATCATCACAAACAAGGACTCTACATTACATGACTTGATTCTGCTGCTTTTGGACTGTGTGCATTCCAGGGGTATATTATAGTTTTTGTTTTGCATGTTACATCTTTTGTGACAGATAAAAAGCTAATTTAACTATCAAAATGAGCCACGTAGTCCACTGCTCTTTAGAAAAGAATCGAACACCTCCCAGAGACATCCCCAAAACATCCCAGAGGGAGAAATTCTTTAGAATATTTCTTTGAAATACTTTATTGTATTATACTGGACAATCAGTGTTTCAACAATAAGCAGCTTTTTTTTTTTCTAAAAATAACCATAAATTCCAAGTAGCTACATGGTTTTCAGTGTACGTGTTCATGATTATTCACCCTGATAAAAGATCATGTTGCAAGTAAACATCTGAATACAGTGAAGAAATGTGAGACCTCAAACTGCAGCACACACATGCGTGCGCACACACGCACACGCACGCACACACACACGCACACACAGCAGAATAAGAAAATACATCTAATGCTGAAAGGTGAAAAAAACAAAACAAGACAGAAAAGAATCAAACAAATAAAAACCCACAAGATGCAAATGAAGCAGTTGTAAGGAGATCAAAGTCTTTATTAATACATTTATGTTCGGCTGTAAGGGGAACGCTGATGTGTGAACAGCCGGATGAAAAGCGGAGCTATAGAAAATATATTTAATTTGGATTGCAGCTGCATTATTTTATTATGAAGTTGTGTGAAAAGGAAGTGGAGTGATCTGGATGTGTTGGACAGGACGAGCCCGGCCGTCCTCGTTGTCCTTGGTTGGATTTCAGTGACCTTCTGCGGGGATTCGTTCACATCCAATCAATTCAGCCATCGCAGTTCAAGATAACCACTGCAACCACATACCGGAACCTCACACGCATCCAAGCACACGTCAATACAAATAAATACTCAGAGATGCCTCTCTTCCTCTTTTAATGTGATAAAGCAATGTGATGAAACAAAAACCGCATTCCAAAGAAGCTGGGACGAATATGAAATGAGTGAAAACATTAGATGAAATAGTGAAATGTCTGACATTGAGTATATGATATGTTGGTCAATCGGATTTAACTTCTCTGTGACCTGTGTAGATTCATTTTTATATATTAATTTAACTATTTTATATATTATATTAACTACAGTTGTGTTTTTCTTGATCACTTCCTCTCAGGTCAGACTCAGAGGTTCAGGGTCTCTCTCCACTGCATCACGCCGTTTCTCACCGACGCCGCAGCTTCGGCAGGAAAGCTCCTAATGAAAAATGATTACATACTGCATCAACCATGCCTTGAGCCATTAGACATTACAAATTATTGGATGCAAAGTGGCTTAATTGAGTGTTTGATGGATTTTTTATGCGCTGCCGTACAACACACTTTGCAATCATTGTCAGGCAGATATGATGGGAGGCATTAACATGTGCCGCCGCCCCTCTGCTGTTGATGTTGATGTAGTGCCACCCATAGACAGGTCAATATATTACAGCCTCAATAGCACAAACGCTACGCAGAAGAATTTGCAGCAGCATGGAGCTGCTGAGCTGAGGATGCAGCAGAAGCAGTTTCGGAAGGTGTAAGGGAATAGCAATGATGTGTCTCCTACTGATTTTAAACATTCTACTAAACACACGAACATATAGAGCGTGCAGTGTAAATGCATCTTGTTTTTGTTTGTCTCCACAGGCGGGGCAGACAGGGGGGTTCGAGTCTGGCCTGTGGGATGATCCTGCAAAGTGTGAAATTAGCAAAAAAAAAAAGGCCTGAACTGCAATTTGTCAACAAAAGAATCAGTTTCATGCAGCAGCTCCAGATGCAGAGTGAAGCCCAGGGATCAGCGGTGCTTTTCATGAGGGCAAGTTTGAGAAAAGGCTGAAGAAAATTACACTACATTATCAAAAACATAGAGTTGTCTGTAATAACAGTGATTTTACTATGTGTCCATGAATTAAAATGGGTTTGGCGCTCCTGTGTTGGGGAGTTTGTAGTTCAGGAGTGTCATCTTTTCAGAAAACATCTTATTGCTGAATATGAGAAAAAAAAAGGGGAGATGATGTGTTTCCCAGGTTGTTTTGCCATTTCAGGTTATCTCCTCATGAATAGGATGCATTTATGATAGGATTTTAAAAAATGATTAAGCAGAAGGAAAGATACTTTAAAAGAATCGTTCTCACCCGCCTCAGGAAATGACTACCTGAGATGTAATTATTGGATTGACATTTGTGAAGCAATTAATCTATTGTGCCAAGTTATTTATTTTTTATTTTTCAATCATAATTCAAGAAGACCGTTTCTCTTGGAATTCTCTCACAGTTAAACTAATTGTGAAACAGTTGCGATGGACATGTTAGAAATCCTCCACAGAACGCACAGAAACGATATCCACATCTGCTCTCTGGACGCAATAAGAGATCTCTTCAGCAAAATAGTGAAATGCAATGGCTTGGAACAGAATTTGAATTTCCAATAGGATGAGAGTAGTGAAAAGCTACAGGCTAACCACGGCTTCCTGCTTAATTGTGCCACGTTGGAGCAGAAAATGGTTTCACATTTAAACCCTGCATGCAGATTTACTGCCTCCTCCTACAGGAGCCGGTTCCCAGCACTCCCTCTTCAGAGAGACGGATGCGTCTGCTCCCTGGGTATTGTTTTTGGATAACGTGGCTAAAACAAATGTCCACCATATAGCACGGTTGTCTGCAAACATACATATTTATGGTCAATTGTCTGCACGCCCTCCGCGGCGGCGGCGGCGGCGGATTGATCTGCTCCCGCAGTAATGGGTTAACGTTCGCTGTCAGCCTGCAGACCGTCTGCGGGTTCCACCACGCCGGTTTTGCTTGATGGCGGGTGTCAGCGCGGCCATAGAACAAAATAGTTTTTGAATGAATGCTGGCAAATTGAATTCCTTCCCCATTTGCTGGATGCCACTGTAAATGGATGCTTATTGACGTCCGTACTGCAGAGGCCAAAATGACCAACCCTCAACGTCGCCGGTCGATAATATTAACTGAGACGTCCCCACGGCGAGTCTATTTAGACAGACGGAGGGGGGGGGAAACAACAGCAGGTGCGGACTGAAAGACGGCATTATTTTCAGATGTGATTTCTTTTTAAAAGGCTTATTTCGATGACTTATAGGATGATCTCTCACATGGACTCCCGCGCTCGGCGGTGGCCCTGTCACCTTGTTTATTAAGTCCTCTTATTTCACCTATTCATCTTTGTCATCTTATCGACACTGCCCATCGATCAATAGCCATGGAGGAAAGTAGTCAACATGAATAATGTGCTAAATTAGGATGTTTAGCGGATATTGATTATGAATTTGCCCCTGCCCTTGAACTGGTGCACACCGCTTTTAGTGGTTTATATGCAAACAGAGCTTTACGTCCTTTTATCACAAGCAGGAGAAAACATACAGTATAGGTCAGGCCCTCTGCTATTCCATCTATTTTCGGGGGTGTTGCAGATTGTGTGCATGTCTTCACAGCCAGACATCCTTAAGCGCTGCCCTTTAAAAAAGAGCAGGCGAGTAAAGCATACAAAGCTGCAGTGATTATCTCCATCCTTTACCCCGGTGGCGGCTGTGATACAGCGTGCCAGGGAGAGAGGCCCGAGCGGCCCCGCACATTTTGTGGGGGAAAAAAACAACAAAAAAAAAACCCTGGATTTTGCAGCAATCGCGGCATGAAGCGCCGGCAAAATGCGGCCAGAAAACGTACAGTCAGGAAATTATGTCTGTGTCTCTCAGGGTAAACAAGCCAGCACACATTCATTAAGGAGCTCTTCACTGGACCTCAGATGTGTATTGACCAGCTGGGGACAAATGGGAACCATTTCCCTGTATGAATTGAAGCCATTTGTTACAGTTTAGGATTGATTCTTTGTCATGGCAACCACCAGCGTGTGGTCATGAGAAGAAAAAAAATTGCATTATCTCAACAGAAATTGATTTAGGATAAAAGAAAATGTTTTCCTGTGACTGAGTGAACGGCCGCATGGCGAGATGGTGGGCTTAGGGTTGCTGACAGTTATGTCATTTCTTTTACCTAAGATTTATTTTATTTGGAAGAAAAAAAGGATCCATACAAGTTGCTCTTATTCGATTGCCATGGGAAGTCAGTGCCAGTAAATTATCTAGATTGACTTTCATACAGTTTGATAAACAAGCTCACCTTTTACATGATTCCATGACATCCTGGAGGACCGGATAACAACAGATACTCTCACTGTAATGTCACATTTACCAATAAAATAACTGAACAGGTTTTTATAGGGAAAAGCTGGAGCAGATCTCAGAGTACGGTAGAATGACTGAAGGCAGGGACATCCCTGTCTGGATGAACGTGGAAATCTGAGTAAACCCCCACAACTCCAGCCCGGACTTAAACCTGGAAACTTCCCACAATGAAGAGAGAGTCCTGACCTCTACACCAGTTCAGATCCAGCCAATGGCGAAATATGCCACCTGTGATACATGGGGTTTGAAAACCACAGCACTGTACTTGTTTCTGACAAACCTTTTTCAAGCTGGTTGCCAGAACTACTTCACATGTTGTCCTGAGGTGATATATGAATATCCTACATATTGTGACCATGTCAGAAAACAGCAGACTTCTATTTGACATTCAGAAGCAGCATATTGCAAATTACACAAATTACAGCATACAGCAAATTATGTTGCTTATAAAACCCAAGTATTTCAACATCCAGTGAGGTTATCTGTATTTGCTTTACCAAAAGTTAACCATTACAAAACATTACAAACTGATATTCTCTTGCTATATGTTGTTCCACTGTATTGTCAATTATGAAAAAAGCAAAGAACAATATTGGTCTTACTAAATTTAAACTTTAAAGTTTTTCCTTTGTTTTGGTGCAGTGAATACCGTGATGAAAATGTCTGTGCTTTCGCAGTACAGTTATTACTAAAAATGACTACAATTTCAAAAAGAAGCCATTTTAACGATAACTTCTGGTGCAGAGCACAGTGAAAAACCCCTTTGACTGAAATGCATTACATGCATTTTTACAAACTCAAACTGGCACAACTTTGAGGCTCATGCTGTTTATGGCAGCGTCACTGATGTCCACTAGTCTCAAGAAATGTGCATAAAAAAGAAAAAAAAAAATCTATATTTCTTTGAAATTTTAACAGTTTCCTTGGTGGTTTGGCAGTTTGGATTCCAGCTTGTTGCGACCCAGTTTTTGGAACTTATTATTAAATCCCTTTATTAGATGAATAACTGTGCAGCAAAGCATCCTGATGTGTTATTATCCCAGTTTGCATTGTGTCGTGAGGTCTGAACGACAGGAATCTAACATGCTAATGCGGCTCCGCCATTCATCAATCAGCTGCACTCGCTCATCCTCAGGGGTCACGAGGGAGCGGAGCCAATCGGCGCTGACGCTGGGTGAAATGCAAGGTGGAGCCTGAACAGGTCACCAGTCAATCACCGGGCTGACACACACACACACACACACACCGACAGGATGCCGCTCACACTCGCATCCACGCTGACGGGCGAAGTCGGAGAAACATCTTCCAGTGTGACACCAGCCGCGGGCTCCAATTAGAATATTTCACAACACAATATTCATTCATGAATGCATGAATAGAGCTTAGCGCAGCTTTAAATGCATCAATATGCACGCCGTGTTTGATGTTTTGACGAAAGCCGGGATAAACGCAGATATTCACCACCGGAAAAGGGTGCAAATACAAGGAGCTTAAACTTGGCTAAATGTTGGTGGAAAGGGTGGATGTGTGGGACGTATTGAACACCCTGTTTACCAAGCATTTAAAAAAAAAAAAATCTTCTGAAAACCCAACAAGGAGGGCATCCAGGAGAGGAGGAGGTTTAGCTTTTTGTTCTGACAAGATGCCAAAACCTGATAACTGCAAACCACAGAAATATAAACACTTGAAATAAATATGAATTTATATTTGTCATTCCTGAAAGTGAGCATAAAAAAATGAAAAGTTTAGCAACTGTTACATAAAGCGATATAACTGAGATTCCTAAAACGCGATGATTTGTTTACTGCCACTCCACTGCTAGAAATCTCTTCCTCTTCCTCACATGAAACTAAAGGAACATTTCTGAGGCCCCTGCAGACCTGAGACTGAAATAATCTCAGCTGGAGCCCTAATGCGACGTGCGCGGTCCTCTCCTCCTTCAATACACCCGGACAAAGTTATCCAACAAAGCAACACTGACACAGAATCAGTATTGCATTTAACCGTGGTTTGAGAAGCCATTACCCTGGCACAGACGAGACAGCTTTATTTAATCTACAAGCTGCCAGCTCCGTCCCCTTCCCAGACTGGCACAGCAGGTGCTTGTTCATTCAATCTGTAAGGGCTGGCATGAGTCTGGGAATTTGATTATATCGAGAAGCCCGGGAAAGGAGAGAAAAAAAAAAAGAAAAAAAAAAAAGGAAAAAAACCTGGCAAGGAGCAAAGTTCAAACTGGCGCCTATCTGCACAAGTACAGAGTAATCAGTGTTTTGCTTCACAGATGCAAATTAACACCAAATATTGAGAAATGTGCACTTTGTGTGGCTTGCAGAGTTTCAGCCGTGGAATATCTGAGGTCAAATCGTGCTTCAGATAAGAAGAAAAAAAATAAAAGGCACACACACGGTTTTTTTCCCTTTAAATGTTTCCTCTGTGCCTCCTCTCACTATCCAGCCTTGCAAATGCTGGCCGTGCGTGTGTGTTATTCCAGTGTTGACAGGTCTCCTCTGCCAATGAATAACATAGATCTTATCTCTGCAATCCAGCAGCCGCATCTGACCGAGCACCTCCAGGATTCAAGTGGCATTTTTTTTATTTCCAGATTTAAGCAGGTGTGAAATGCGAAGATGTCAGGAAACACATGTACACGGCGCGTATGTCGGGTCGGAGGTCAGTAAACTATGTGTGTGCAGTCTGGGATTGCGGGATAAGGGAGCACATCCAGGCCAGGGGATTTAAATCCAAACACACACACACACATACACACACACACATACACACACACAAAAGAAACCGGTGTCGGAAATGGCATGTTGGAGTCAGACAGTGAGCTGCACCACAGATTTATCAGACTTAGATGGGATTGTGGTCATGCTGACCTGCTCCTTCGACCTAAACGTACACACACACACACACACACATACACACACACGAGGATTACGTCCACACAAGATATCGCACTGCAGCTCCGTCCACGGCTTTCAGAGATACTCAGACACAAAAAAGCCATTAAATATTTTAATGACCTTTAATCCTCCTCCTTCAAAAAAAAAAAAGAAAAAAGTCTTTTTATGTTTTCTGAACTCATTCATATTCCAGTTGCGACAAGGTTAAGGGTTTTAGTCTTGTTTCAACAATATCAAGCAGTGTTATCAAGGTCACTGAATACTTGGTGTAAGTACAGAGAATCTGCTTATTAGTGCTGCATGTAGCCAGAGCGAGAGAGACGACACACATTCACACATATACAGCCAGCGACAAATACAATGAATATTTTTAGACACTTTGGGTTTTATACTGACAGATATTCTGATTCATGTGTCTTCACAGCGTTGCCACTGTGGTCCCATTTCTCTGATAGACGGAATATAAATTGAAAATTTATATTGTCTTCTTCTTTAGATTCTGATTTGTGAGGGAAAAAAAAGAGACTTTTCCTTTGACACTTGACAAAAAAAAAAAATGGTGTCATTTGTTGTATGGGTTTTTTTGATTTTTCTTTTTTTTTTTTTAAATCTCTCTTTGAATAAACGTCTTCAGTCTCAACTGCTCCACATTTGTACCGGAACTTAAGCAGGCAAAAAAAAAAAAAAAAGTTGATGCTCAGCAAGTTGCCCTTCTTCCACCATTACAGGTCATGCCTCTTCTCATTCTCTTCACACTAACAAATTACACTGGCCGGGCACAGTAAATAGACATAATAAGGTCTGTTTGTTTTCAGCGTCCTCCTCCAGACAAAGTCAAGGCTAAATGTTTGTTGTAGCTATAAGGTATCCCTCTAAAGACCGCGCCTGAGGTCTGCTCGGTTTGGGCTGTAATTATTCTGTTCTATATTTCATGCTTGTTGGTTCTGCATAGAATAGATGCTGATCACTGAGCCCCTGCACATTTCCTGCAGCTGTAATTGAACGGCGAAGGAGGGAAGAGGCGGCTGTGACCGCGGCGGACTGCAGATGGCAGTAGCTGAACAGGCACAGGCAGGAAAGACAGGCTTGTTTTTTTTTTTCTTCTTCTTCTTCCTCTCTTTTTTGGTCTCAAATGTTAATTCTTCCACAGGTGACAGATGAGAACACAGAGCTTCCCCAACAGTGTAGTAGTACTTTTAATCTAGTTCAGATTTATGGTGTCAACAGAGGGAAAATTCCCCCTCGCTTCTTGTCTGGGAAGAAATGGAGAGTGCGAGCAGACATTAAATAAAGAGGAGGCTGTTTTGGTGGGTGATAGGAGACAGATTTTTTTTTTTTTTTTTTTTTTTTTTTTTTAAGGAAGGGTTTGCCTCATATTCACCAAAGTCTGTGCCCCATGTGATTCATCCTACAGCCTTTTTAGAAGTCTGGCTGGGGGAAAGCACGAGGTGAACAGATAACCAAGCAGCACATCAGACAGGGATGAAGTGGAAGACAAAGTGTAAATTGCTGCAACTCCAGGAGAGATGAAAGGCAGAGCTGAAGAAAGTTCAAATTGGAAGTTAAAACAGGGATAGGGGGAAAAAAAAAAGGGAGGGGGGGGGGGGGCGGGGATGATGAACAGCCAATATACATTGACTCTATCTAGCGCTTCATTCAACATGTACACCCTGTGGCTGGGTTCCTCATTTCCATAAAAGTCTGGGCCTTCATCTGACAAGAGAGGGGGAAAAAAACACACTTGCTGCTGCTTCAAGAGAACACAAAGCATGAAGAATGTTGCATCATGACTTTATCCTAGAGACACTCCTATGTGGTTACACTTGACGTATTCATTCATGCATTAATGTGCAGTATAAGGACAGATCCATAAAACACTGAGCCATGTGCGAGTCAATCCCCGAGCAGCCTCTGCACAAAGTAAAGCCAATTAAGTGCACATTTCTGAGGACGAAATGAGGAGCCAATCAGCCCAGTCAGCCACAAATGAGGGGTCAATCTAAATAAAAAGACGTGGTCTTGAAAGCCTCGGAGACTTCGGCGCATGAAAGATTTATACAGTGGATTACGCCGAAGATTTACAGGCCAGTCTAGACTCAAAGTTTCTCTGTCCTGTCAAATGCTGCACCGCCGAATCCGTCACGATGAAACATAACCATATCGCGCTGCCAAGACCTATTGTTTGTTACGTCTCCAAGATCTGAGCATGACCTTAATGATCTGTGCAGCATTGAGTGTCGGATTACCGAGTTACTCGAGCCAGCCGCTGAGAGCCGTGCCGCATGTTGTATTTTGATTGTGTGGGCAGCAGCTGATACCCCCTCTGCCCTCCCCATATGGAATCCGACGCCGGCAGCGGGGACACTCAGGGGAGGCTCCGGCGCGGCGAGGCAGCCGGCCAGATCGCGACGCCGCCGCGCGGCCCTCACAATTTGTCTTCCTCCTCCTCTGGACACACCTCATGAAAACAAATGAACTCTCACCTTTGCTGCTACAGCCAGGAGGCGCGCAACGTTGTTAGAGGCAACAGTTCATCGTATGATGCCAGAGTTGTTCTGGGTTCTTGAGCGCCGCTCCCTCGGGGGGGGCGGGGCAGGAGGGAGGGTGGTGCAGACTTTTCTACACTTGTGATGAGATTCTGCAAAAACATTGGCGCTGTGGTGAAAATAAATAAATGGAAGTGAATGATACTCCGTGACCTCTGATGTCCACTGATGTCAGGACTTCGGGCTTTCGGGGACGAGATAAAAGACAGCAACTGAAAGCGAGCGTTTGTAATTCACTGGAGGGTCAGAGACCAGTTGCTGCATAAGCACTGCTGCTGCACAAAGATCATAAAGCAGTGGGTGGCCTATTGATTTCAGAGTCTTTATCAGTGTTTCCATGTGGCCAGTGGCCGAATCACTCTGGGATAGTCATGTCCGTCATCTTTATGTGTACATTTACAGTGCCCACGAGAAACAACGAGCGCTGCAGCCTCATCTATTGTTTTGAACCCACTGAGGGGGAATATGTTCTTTTTTTTTTTTTTTTTTGCTTGCGTGTTCCTTCATCAGCAGTCATTCAGAAGAGCTTTTTCTTCACGTGAACTCGCAGTCGAATATGGTGTTATCAATATTTGCTGCTGTGCCTGAATTGCACAAAACTGTAAATCGGTTTCCAGCACACTGAACAAGAAAACCAAGCTGCTAAATCCTTGTTGCTTTTTAATTACGTCTTTGGTTTTATTGCAGCGGCTTTGGAGCATGTTAACATAGCTGCAGCGAAAAAACAACAGGGAAAGAAACGGGATGAGTCAAGCAATTAATACAAGTTGTAAACAAGTCAGCAGATTATCTACACCCAGGGTGCGATTTGCAGGGGTAGATTGAGGGGATCCAGCATCCTTTTGGTCAACGCATCCCCTTCTGAATTATTTTTATTGCAGGGGAATTGAAGTTCTCCCTCTCACAGTGATTAAAGGTACTTCACCTGCAGACTGGATAAAAGCATTAAGTAAATGTACTTTAAAATCCAAGTCATGCAGGCCTGATAAGTCTCACATACACATGTACTTGATATTTTCAAGTGTAAACAGAACATTTTGTTGTGTTTTGGGCGTCTGTTTAAACAACAACAAGGCTTCCGAGGAGGAACATTTAAAAAAACGCTCCTATTTAAGGGAAACATGGAAAACACTGATTTTCTGAGATGCTGCTACTGCGCACGTGCACCGCGGCCATAGTGAATAGCAATTCATTTATTTCATGTTCATCCAGTTTGGTCTTGAAGTTGGTTTTCCACTGGAGGGTGTGGCACCCTCTGATGGTAAACTATGCCTTGCTCTGAGTGGGAATCGGACTTCAACACAGTACTGGGATGTAGTCTTTAAACACAGGGAGAAACCAAGGAGTGTTCATATAATGTGATTAATGTATTTCTTGTTGCCTGGTGTGAAATTGCAGGTGGATGTTGAATGTCCATCCACCGTCATTGAGCACATCATTTTTTTAATGAAAAGTTTTGCATAAGCGAGGTCCATTTGTTGTTTTCTGGGGAAATAATTAAGACACGCGTTATTTCCCTTTTCCCGTGTTCATATTCAATTATTTCTGGAATAAATATTTTAGGGATTTTCAAGTTTGAGATTTTGGAGTGTGAAGCCCAAGAGCAGTTAATGATATTAAAGAGGCTCTTGGTATTCTTGACTTTTTTCTGTTCTACACCACCTGACATTTTGATTTTACAGGTTGCGTTTTATTTTCGTGAGCGAGCCGGGGAACTGTTAAAAACGTGATTGTCTCGGTACGAGTGATTTTTTTTTTGCAGCTGGATGTCTTTTTGGAAATGTTGCATCACTTCCAGTGCTCAGCATTTAGCCTGGCGGCTGCGATGCTCATGGCTGTCAGTCTGTCTTTGTTTCACCGCTACACTGACTAAATCTCTTACCTAACTTGTGCTTGGAGTCAGCCGCAGCGAGGAGAGCGAGGTGAGTGTCCACAAGTGGCCATTGCGGCAGAATGGGTGGATGGTGAAATGTCAAAATGTTGGCGTGACAATCGCAAAAGTGCAAGTGCTTAAAATGACTCAGTAATGTCCACTGCGGAAAAATGCCTCCATGCAGTCACCAAGCGCTTGATGATCATTCTCAAGAAATTGCAAATGTGCATGAGTTTTCATGGCAACTATAAGAAGACCCCCCCCAATTCAGGGATGGTTTTACCAGGAGAAACATTCCGTCCCTCGGAATTTATAGCTGTTTTTTCACTATTTTTGCATCTGGCCGGGGTCACTGTCACTGTGGTTGAGCTTGTTTGCTGCAGGTATTTCCATTCCTCCAGGGCAACACATGAATACATATGATTGCCAGAGGGTTTGCTGTGTGTGTCAACACGGTCTAGAGCGACTAGGGGAGATAGCAGGCGTCAGTTAGCTACTCTAGGAGTCGTTCAGTCCTTCACCCATCAGCAGACCAACCATCTGCGCGCATCTGCAAGGCAGAACAGGATGAGCAGCGCTCAAACTCTATGAAACGACCTCCTGCGTAATTTCTTTTATACATTGACACTGAATGTGATTTCAAAGTGTTCCTTGTATTTTTCGGCAGGTGAAGCCAATTCTGGCTGGCAAAAGGCAAGAGTGGGTCATCAGAGAGGAATAGGCAATCAGAAATACACCTACAGGTAACTCTGAGTCCAAAACCAAAGTGCGAAACAAACATGCTAACTGAAGAAATGTATACCGTCATAAAAAAAGAGTAACAAATCTCCATCAGGAAATCAGTTCAGCGACAGGCTTGAACTCGTCTGAAAACTGAATGAGTTCAAGAGCCTCGGTTCATATTGAGGTTAATTATGTCTGCGTCCGTAAATAAATGCAGGTAGTCGCCTTTGTAACCCGCGTCTGCTTCTCCTACTCACCGTGATTGACTTCCATTGTCGGCCTCGGGGATTAGGTTGACCTGGCAGATGAGCAGATCAACTGTTTCTATGTATTCCAGTGGTGTAATTACGGGGGGAACGTCGCGGCTCGCTTTACTGAATACCGCAGGACCGCCATAATTTTATGCGGCGATTAAGTGTCGTTCCCTTCTTTTCTCTGCCGCAGCCTGTTTTGAAATCTCATATTGTGATGTTATTGGGGTTTTTCTACTCCAACAAACATGTCAAGCTGTCATTTCTTTTCTTTGCAGCCATTCAAGAGGTGAGTGTGTGTGTATGTGTGTGTAACATTGTAACACCAGCCTCTCTCTGTCTCGACGGTTCTGTAGGATTACAGTGGTACTGGAAGTCCGTGGTCTGAGTCTCTGCCTCCATCATGTCTGCAGCGAATTGATTTATTTCTGTTTGCTTATTATTCTGTTTCTGTCTTTTTTTTTTAGCTCCTTCCATCCCTTTAAACCAAAATTGCTTAAATCTGACACCTCTCAAATGACAAAAGTTCAGTGGCAATAAGTCAGCTTCAGTTAAACAATGAAGACAGTGAGCGTGATTCCCCGTGTAAAAATGCACCAAGGCAAAAAATAATTTTGTGGTTTCTCCATATTCATTACATAGATCTTTCTGATAGCTGTCTCCTTGACCCACTCGCAATTCTATATGAGTAATGGATCTGTTCTTCATCCCATTAAGATGGTAGATAAGGTACTTAAAGGCCATTGAGTGTCGACTCCTATCAGATTTTAATCCTCTTCTCCATTTATTGTAACGCGGACACCTGGTTTATACAGGAGAGAAAAGATTAAAGGACTCAAAACAGACAGCAAGTGCTTCTTACTCTGAATGTCTAATGTAGTCTACATTTCTATGCAGAGGCTTCTTTTTCTTTTTTTCCGTTCCAGAAATTTTTCAAGAAAGGTTCTGTCAGGCTTTTCATACATTTAGTGGACATTGTATTAAACTGAGCTCACTTACTGTAAACATATTGTTAAATAAAGCATAATTTGTCTGAATCTTCTGAATTTTCTCACAGCTTTGACTTGTGACAGATTACTGTGATTTTATTTTTTCATTTTGTTTTTACAGATTTGTTTGGTGGAAGGCTCGGACATGTTTGATATCTTCCTCCATCAACGCACCAAACTATATTGTAACATATTTCATTTTGTGTTTGTGAAGGCTCGGCTCTCCATCTAATCGCTCCACAATGAACTCAAGCAAACAAACACAGAACTGATATCATTTCAAAACACGTGAAACTCTAATTTGAACACTCCTGTTTTTAGCCATGGTGCTATTCTCAGTTCGTCACTCACAAAAACGCTCAATACGACTTACCATGCTAAAAACAAGATCTAAGGAAATCAGACCCAGAGAATTTTCTAAATTTGTTCTACAAAATGCTTCAACAGTTAAACGGCATAAAAACATGCAAGACTTGTTGGACGCCCACTTGTAGGTCAGATTACACAAACCTACTTTAGTAGTTTGGGAATTGTTTTACATTGAAGTGCTTAGGATCATCTGCTGTAAAGTATATTAGAACAGTGACTCAAGTCCAGATCGACACAAATTACTGTCTCATGAATCGACACAGAAATCAGGTAAAATCTGATCTGAGGCGAAACTGGACTCATTGTGAAGTATTTGCCTTCAGTTTTGTTTCTGAAACCACAAATGAAAACAATTATGGAGAAAGAAGAGGAAAAACAAGAAGAACAATAGCGGGATCGCTGCTTACAGTGTATAGCCTTGATTATAGCAACAGGCGTCTCGCAGTGTTCGGATGAATTAACTTCTTCGCCCCGCAGTTTAATCAGCGTGTTGAATGAAACACTGATATTTAGGTTTTTGTAATTTACAAGCAAACATCCATCACAGTGAAACTGTTCATTTTAAACTGTTCCTCCACACATTTTGCCTTGAAACCCGAGGTCGGCGCACGCTGACGTAACGACAACACGTTAAAATATTTAGCTTCACTCCGTCTCTCTCAGTCGCCTTGGAGTCTGAATGAACGGGACGGAATACGGTGGAGTGGAAGGTCAGTGGTAGTGAGTGTGCAGGTGTGCATGTGTCAGAAGTTAATAGAGGCAACGGTGGCTCTGTAACAGATTACAGCAGCTCCGTCAAAGGAAGAAGGGAGGCAAGGCCTGCAGCCCATTCATCACCGGCGCCGTCTTCTCCTCAGCCTCAGTCTCCTTAAGCCATGTGATAAAGGTGCATGTCAGCTCCTCTCTGCTGCTCAACTGCATCCAGTCCCTGCAGAGTCCACACACACACACACACACATACACACACACGGGGGCTCGTGCAGCTTGACACTGTAGCCATAGCAATACCAACACTCAGCCTGCCCGATAATGTAATGTATATGTAGAACCGACGGCTTCACTTTACGTGGGATTTCACCTTTCCGGAGTGCTTCACGTATTGAAATACCTTAAAGATCGAGGCAAATCTGTCCACACTCATTTATCCAGTGCCTGCTGTGTAACTGCGCGACGCTCCTTTCTCATGCAGGAGATTATATATGCCCGAGCTTAAAGTTTACAAAATCCCCAATCAGCTTGACTACTCAGGGGACTCCAGTATTAATCTCGCTTGAAATAGACTGACACTGTCTGACTGTGCGGCGGTTCTTACAGCATTAAAATCAGAATGATAACTTGATTTAGTCTTACAACCACTTGGAAGTCATTTCTGTTTGACCTAGATTACAACATCAGGGGATATTTTCCCCCCATTAGTGACACAGGCTTATGTTTGCTCTCGCCTGGATGTGTAGGTGGCAGTCGGTTGAGTCATTTTAGAACGGATTAGCCGTTCAATCGCATCATTTTCAATATAGGAGTAGCATTTTCACGTACTGAGTGATGTGATGGCAAAAGCTGCTTCTTCTTCTTTTTTTTTTAAATCATGATCAACAAGTCTTTAGAAGACTCAATCAGCTCTCAACAAGTAGAATCTTAGAAGTGTGTATTAGCTATAATTAAATCAGTCAGCATCTCAGCACAAAACCGTCTTCAGGTCTGTTTGTACCGCTCCAGATCAATGCTTATCTTCAAGATTAATAATAGGATTTTGCCATGTGTAACATGCACATCATAACTTCTCTATCATCCCCCCACAACAAACGAGATGCACATCTGCTTATTGCTTTTCAAGCCAAGTATATTTTGCAGTTTTATTTATTTATTTATTTTTAAGTTTGGAGATAAATCACAAAAGCCTGTTGTGTTCCCCAACAAATAAGCTGCTCAGGTGTGCAGCAGAGAGGACATCGAGATACGAGAACAAACCGAGGTATAAAAGAGCCGCACAATAACCGTTTCATCTTTCACAGCTTTCTTGTGCGCACAAATCTTGACATTAATCAAAGATTGTCAGTGTATTTCACGGTTTTAAAGAAGGTGATAACGCCGGGATGTTATGAAAACCTTGTTCAGCATTTGTGGAATAATGCATGTGCCGTCTGCAGCTATCATGCTGAACACATGTTGTTTCGTCTCTTCATACTTTGTGTCGGTGTGTGAGTGCATGCTAGGGGTTAGAAAAGTGGATTTAGGTTTCAGAGTTTCCAGGTTCAAATCCCAAAGCTGAACGTGACCCTTGATCTCCTCCAGCTCTCCAGAGTGACCCAGCTGTGCCTTCCATCACAGAAGTAGGATTAGTTTAGCGTGTGTGCATGGATGTAGGTATTCATGTACAGAAATACACACATAATCTATTCTTTTTTGACAACTACAACATTTTTGCACTTGATGAGTCACCAGATTCATAACGCTATTTCATCACTTCATTCACTGTACATCTGTGTTTTACAGCTGACAGTGACCCTCAGCGAGATCCATGATGCTTCCTGTTTTCCTTGCACTTCATGAAATTCAGAGTTTAGTTGTGATGAAGTAATTTTCTTTTTGCTGTACTCTAACTTTAAACACGTTTAACACACATGTACAGAGGATGATGGACGTTCACAAGTAATCTAATTCAATAAATAAGTAATGGAAAACAGTATATTGGAAAGTACAAAAAAAATGAAATGCTGTACAGTCGGTGGAATATTCAGAGGTATTGATTAGCACTTACAGGGTCTCCATAATTACTGGTTCTTCTTGAAGACTCGCATATTAGAGCGCTATTACACACAACCTGACAGTTCAAATCCCTCCGTGCTTTTATTAAGTGCATGTAACAGTAATCAATAACACTTCGCTTTGCTGTTTAAATGATTGAGATCACCCAATCTGACATACAATTTCCTGTTTTTTATGGACCGCGGCCTGACAGCGCTGCCAGATGACCAATCTGCTGCGGACTCACTTTTGACCGCGTTATAAATGCATCTATTTGTTTTAATCCCCCACCGCTGCATCCGCGTTACGTATTTTCATTAAGTCTGAGGAACGCCGGCATTAAACTTCCCACATCTCAACAGCGAGAGCAGACGTGTTATATCACGAGCGCACTGCAGGTCATACATAAAAAGCACCGGATTCATTTACATATAATAATGAAGCCATCTTTCTAAGGAGATAAAGATGGATTCTTTCACAATAACACAAGAGGAGTGAATGGAAGTATCATCTAGCGTATCAAAGAAATAACATTGTCTGGTATAAAGGCAGAGCCCAATATGATGCTCGGCTCATAATGAAACTTTACTTTTCATTCTTCCGTCCGTTTCATTTCCACCCCTCTACTTTGTCCCGGGTCCTCGAGGTACGCTAGATGAAATGTTCCCCCCAGAGTGAATAAATGTCGCGCAGAAACCTGGTTAGGCTGGCGTTCATTTCGCAGGCAGCTCCCTTCTGTGCCTCCAACACAAGAAGGGTACTTCTGTTAACAACTCTGCCAGCTGAAATCTAATCCAGCTACTTCAAGTCCGCTCTGAAATGATATTCCCTCCTCCAGCGAACGACGCCGAGTCTCGGAAATGCTGCACATATCAAAGTAGTTAGAGCGGCGGAGACATTAGAGGAGAGGCAAGGTGTGCCGTCCTCCAGAGACAGCAATTTTTGGACTGATGAGGATTAAGCTGGAGGAAACCATTTCTATGATGATGGGGATCAAACAGATCACATGAATTATTAATCACGAGCATTTTGTCCCCGGTACCCCGAGGAAAAAGCAGCGAGTGCTAACACAATCCACATCTCATTTATTTTATGGAAAGTTATTAAAGTATATACTTGAAATCAAACTGTTGGTGCAAGAAGAAAAACACGGAAATAATGAGTGTCAGAGCCTCAGTGCCGGAGAATATGGCTTCAAATGAGAAAACTCAGATTCACTGATAACCTATGGCCAAAACAAAAAATAAATAAATAAAGAATAAGATAAAAAAAAAAGTTATTATGTCATTTCTTTTATGCCGAAGCCAGTTTATTTTATGGGTTCATACAAGGTCTTTCTTGCAATAACAGCATCAACAGAGGAAAACTTTGACTCGTATACCTGCATAAACCTAATTAGCATTTCAATGGCTAGCTGGTTGTCATGGATTCAGCGGAGGAAAAGTCTCCGGCTGCATCAGTGACGACGGCTGAAGACTGAAGTCAGGATGTCAGAGCAATATCTGCTGGATTAGACGGCATCACCGGCGTCATCTTAGTTATTCAACTAATGTTAAGTTACCACTGAACCGCCTTCTCTATCCTCGAGTGGCAGCAATAAAATACAAAGTTAAAAAAAACAACAATTTGTTTATAAAAACGAGAGGAAGTATTTGGAGAAATGCTGAATTATGGGAATCACCAAAGCTTTGAAGGTTCATCCCAAGGTGAGCAGAGATGTCCAGTTCCAAATTTTAATTCAGTCATGTTGGCAGCGCTCATCTGCCATTCAGACGTGAACAAAAAACACCAGCTTGGCAGCGACGGGTGAAAAAGTCCCAAAGACAAAAAAAAAAAAAAACACGTCGTGTGCATCCAGCAAACTTTGAATGAGCGGATTAAATTTTGTGCCAATTCTCTCTGTTGATGTCGAGATCATTAAATGGATGATGAAAACGGTCAGGCAACATGACGCCCTGTCTCCTTTTATTACGTCTGTATTTCACCAATGTCAAAGGAAATTAATTCTGAGAGAAACATACTGCCGCATTCCAGTTCCTGTCAACATAACGCGGAGATGCTGGTAAACGTCTTCACAAGTTGCAGATTTCAGCTGTAACCATGAATTTATTTCCCTTTCAAATTCTCCCAGAAGTTCAAGTCTTTGCTCCACACATCAAACCATCTTCTACTCCTGCTGCACCCGGATCCTGGATACAAATCTTCCAGAGCGATGCTCCACTGGACAGATTTCACTGCATGAGACAAAACAGTTAGATATTTTTCTTGATTGTATTTAAAAAAAAAAAGTCTGGATGGTTCTAAAGAGCCAGCAAATCTCTGATGGGAGTTGAAAGTCTCCCCTTAAGTCTGTACAGTGAGGCTTCAGTGATGATCCATGCAGCGATGGGAAAACAAAATGAAACTTGAAAAGAAACATTTGAAAGTCCAGAAAGCAATAAGCTGGCAAAGCATTAAACCTTCACATGTTCTCACTCAGAGCTGCGTCTGCTCCCGACACGGCTCTCCTGAGTGTTTCTGCTGCTTTCAATATCGCCGCCGCTTCTGTTATCACTGCATTTTATCTAGATAAATACTTATTTTGATTGTTCAGTAATAACCCAAAGCACATGAGTAAACCTTCTCTTCCATCGTGGAGCGCTGCGAAAAAAAAAAAAAAAAAAAAAAAAAAAAAACCCTAAAAAAACCAAGGCATTAAATCAAATTGCTGCTGTCTTGCTGAATTATCGTCACCCCGCATTAGCCGTGTGGAACTACATATAGTCTGTGTTTTTCCTCCATATTCATTAATATAATAGCCTTGAGAGAAATATTAATGCGAACCAAACATCCAATCATCGTCGCCCAGCCTGCTTGTGTTGATAAAAAGCCTGCGCCACATTACTGCCTGATGTAAACTCGCTGCAATCAAATTTTGTTTTTCTCCACCTCGCCGCCGTGGGCACTTGGGCCTAAAATTTTGCCAGGGAGGCATCACTACAATTCAAAGCGTCGCACTCCGGAACGCGGAGCGGCTCTCTGTCAGCCGGTTCGAGCCCCCCCCTCCCCGGTGTTGGTGCCCTCGGTGATGGTGTGTGGTGGTGGGGGGGGGGGGCTGATGAAGAAGTACAACGCCGTGGCCAGCGGTCAGCAGTGTTTATGAGGAGTGTCATCGCGGCTGACAGCCCTCCCGCTCCGTGATTTATACACTTCCAATTGCAACAGGCACCTGCCGAGAAGGAGCAGTTCGCCCCGCGGAGGGACGGGACGGACGGGGGAATTGTCTCAAGCGAGGGGCGTCCTTGATGTCGGCAGATGTAATGACACTGTTTGATATTTCCGCCGCGGCCGCCGCCGGAATGCAGCAGCCGCAAACATTTGCAGAGACACATTTCAGACACGTCCGTCAAAGCGGAGCGGTCTTATTTACGGAGGTCCATTCTCCCTCATTCACTTCACTTCAGTCACTTCGCATTACAGCCGAACATTCACAACTTCTGGCAAAGAGAAAGTAAAAAAAAAAAAAAAAAAAAAATCACATTTAGCTACTTTCTCCAAGTAGAAGGTCGAGTGCCTCTGACACCTCACACAGGGGGTCCAAAATAAGGCTTAACGGTCTTTCTACTTTTCTACAGGTCCGTTTTGTTTTAAACCAATAATAAACAAGAACAACTTTCACTGACAACTAAAGTCCTGTTTGCCAAACTGTGATTTCTGTTTTTCAGCATGCAAGTTTTCAGAAACTCAACTCCCATGGTCTGGATTTAATCTAAGTTAAGTAAACTTTCACTGCATCCTGCTGTTTAGTTCTGAATCTCTGTGTTGTTTTAAGCTTGCTAAATAAAAGAGAGAGGGAGAAATCCTCATTGGGCTAATTAGGAATAGCAGTTGCTTTTCGACTTTGCAAGGACAAACGATGGGATTCCTCTTGTGGGCCTCTTTTGGCCCTCAGGCCATAACTTTGACAACCTTTCCGGACATAAAGCAACACTGAAATGAAGAACTGAACAGCAACAGGCAGCAATGCGCCTTGCTGAGGGATCGTTGACTGTCTTGTGTTTTTTTGGCGATTCGAGTGAGGAAAACAAGCTGCTGGTGTTCATACAGCGCAATGGGTGTCAAACATAAGGCCTGTGGGCTGGTTTTGGCCCAAACGGAAGAAGCACTAAACCAAACCACCAAGAAAATGGCTGAAAATTTGACATTATTTAGTGGTTTGGCTGATCCAATAGGAGCCTAATGCTGGCTGGCTTTGGCCCACGGGCCTTATCTTTGACCCCCCCCTGTTACAGAAGATGAATAGGTGGATTTAATTTACCGGTGGGGATGAATGTGTCCCCTGGACTGAAACGAGGGTGTCACCTCAGGAGCAGACTGCATGCTTCTTCACTTCTAATGAGACCCAAGTAGAAGAAAAGAAGTCGAACAAACTTCCAAATGATCTTTTCTCCGCGGCTTTGCTGCCCATTAGGAGGTTGATTCATCTCAGTGTTTCACTCACATGACAATTTCTCCTGCAATTTGATGCACAATTAAGGATTAAATAACGCACCCACTGGCTGTGCGGCGCCGCGTCGGTAAGTCAGACCAGTATAATTTCCACTCCTGAAAGCCATCTTTAATTGAAATCTGCGTGTGTCATTTTGGCAATACAATCACCGATGGCACTGCCATAAAACACAAGTGGAGCTTTGAGATGATTACGTAATGACGTATTTAATAGGTGATATATTCCGGTCCTGATTTCTCAGACAGTTACAGACGCACATTTTGATCACGTTCCTCTGTTGAATGACACATTTTTGTTCTTGCAAAGCGCAGATAAGACTAATTGGACAGTCGAGGGTCTTGTGAATTGATGGTATGGCTGGAGTTGCTTTCCATTCAAAACGTGGCATGAATTGATAAAGGTCCCTCTGCAGCTGCTCTGCTCCCCATGACCTTCACTGGGCTCCACAATACTCTTTTTTTTTTCTTGTTTTTAAATTTATTTATTTATTTAGTTTCTCCTCATTTGTGAAGCACTCACAAATTGTTAGGATCACTTCGCCGAGGTTGGGTCGCATCACTGCAGGGGATATCAGATAAGTCACAGTGTCAGACTGATCTGAGTTCAGTGATCACGGTTCAGAATTCGGGAGCTCTGATGTCCTGGACAGTGAAGGAAAACGTGTCAGTCAGTGGACGAGGTTCAGCGTGAACGCGCTGACATTCACGAGCATGGGATCATCAAGGAGACGCACAAACATCTGGAGGTTCCTCATTAACCGAACTGAGGTTTTATCAACAGTAAATGAGTCCAGTCGCTTCGACAGGCCAGACAGGTGAAAGCAGCACATTACAAACACTATATTAGTGCAATTATAGGGAATTTGTGGGTTATTTTAGTTTACTACATAGTCTCTAGTGCAGTTTTCTCTGCTTCATTAGTTCACTGCTGAAACTGAATCAATATTCAAGCGTGTTTGGAGCTAAGACAGCGGTGTCAAACATAAGGCATGTGGGCAAAAAAACCGGCTCGCCGGAAACTTCACTGATACCTGAGCTGATTTGACCTGAGAGTCATCCTGTCAGGGCGAGTTAGCAAAAGCATGCATAATGCAACAGCAACAGGAGACGTTTTTTGGGGAAATTTCACGGTATGTTGCTCCAGAAGGTACCATTAAAATTGGCTTCATGCTAAGATTGTAATCATTTGTTTGGTTTTGCCAAAACACAGACATTTCCATCACGCACACTGGGTCGTGTTGTTGTCTTCGGTTCAGTGACTTTCCTCTTTTTGGACCGAGTTTTATTCAAATGTGTTTTCATCATGTTTCTTTTCGGATTTTTCAAATTTTTGAAAATGATGTCCATTTAGACAGCAGAAATACAGGAAACACAGTAGTTCGGATCCCAGTCCATTAGCTGGTGCTGATTGAGGCTTCTGTGATGAAACCACACACAGAACAATACAGCATAAACATTTCATTACGTTAAATCATCATCATATTTATATTATATTCAGTTCTGAAAATGTATTTTGAAAAGATGAATAACTCAAGTAAAGCGGTAACAAATGCAAAATTTTAAACTAAACAACTTTTAAGAAGCCTGTCGTTCAGAACTACTGTCCTCCAGTGTGATGTATTTTATGCAACAATAGTTTCCACACATGCCCCCGATGTGTTTACTGTCACTTGTATTACATGTAGCTTGATTAATGTCTGTGTCAGAATTTTTCACGTTTCATCAAGCTTGGAAAAAAAAAAAAAAAGAAAAGGAAAAAAAAAAAGCATCAATCAGGTGATTTCTGAAAATGAGATTTCATCCATAATACTTTTGCGTATCTGCCACTGGTCATGCTGAAGAACACATACACACATTAAAAAAAAAAAAAAAAGGCATTTTCACTGGAGGCACCAGACTGATAGCTGGTATCTTCCAGGGAGTCTCTGATGGCTCTACCCGCTTGGAAAAAAAAAGAAAAAAAAAAAAGGATGCTTGGAGTGATTTTTTAAAATGCTATGCTAATTTATGCAAATTACACATTTCTTTACATTTAAATGGAAGCAATTTGCGCTCATTACCCTCAGGTAGTTCAGATACGTGGAAGATTGCTGTGTTTAGTAAATAAGTCAGGAGATGCGTGCGCGAGGAGGAGTCTTTCCACGTACTTTGGATTCACAGTGAAGTGTCTGACTGAAAACGAGGAGAGTGGTCGGAGTGCGGCATCCGAGAGTTTCCTGCACATTTTTTTTCCCCCCCTCCAATTAAAATTATGCACACATGCGTTTCCTCCGCTTCGCAGCTCAAACTGACCTTTGCCCAGAAACAGCTGATATGCAATCGCTACCATGTCGCCACCGCCACACACTTCCAACAACTTTAGGCAGTCCCTCTGTTTTCCCACCATGCCACACTTTAGTGATAAGGACTCTGTATATCCTGCTAGAAATGGAAAAACCAAACCAGAATCTTTATCTCTCGACATAGTGGATAAACTTAACCTCTGCCTGGGTGTTATCAAACACCAGTGAGCAGGACCATAATTCTTGTCCATGTGAACATTTACCCTCTGGTCCTCTCTCAATGGAAAGGTACTGTATATTCTGAATCTCTCCGTCAGGACAAATGTTCCCTCCTCGCGGAAGCGTGTCTTGCCTATGATAAATCCTTTAAATTACACCATGCGTGTTCAAAGCAGGGAACATGACATTATTTCTCCCTCCCTTCTCCTGGCAGCCCGAGTGGGAATGTCATCTATATGGAACGAATTGTGCCGCAAACATACATCCAAGCAGCCCCGTTGTGAGATGCCAGACGCGTACGCCGAATGGCTTCCTTATGGGTCCATCCAGACTCAAACAACAACACCTTCTAATGGCGCTCAAGAAACGAGAAATCAAGCGTCTGCGGTTAAAACTCGTGTGGTTAAAAAGCCTTAAAAGGTACACGTGTAAGAAACTAATGAATCAGAATAGGATTTAGGGATGGGTTTGGCGATTGGCTGCGGTGATACTTCAGGGACAGCCTGCTCTCTTCCCGGGTCTCAGGGCTGCCACGGCTAAAGCCTTCCTCAGCCATCAGTCTTAACTTGGCGAGTTGAAAGGAGACGGCGCGCACAAGTTTGGACGTTCGACACTAATTAAAACATCAGTCCGAGTTCCAGACAGGGACGTCCGCAGAAGGCATGTCTCATCTCTGTGTGTGTCACGCTCAAATACGCCGGCGGATTACATGGAGGCATGACTGTGGAAAGGATGAGGAGGTGCTGAGGAAGATGAGATTCAGGTTAGGAACCAAGTCAGCCAAAGGGAAAGTCGAATTGCACTGTTTTTTTTTTTTTTCCCCCTCCTTTCTCTTATGCCCACAATAAACACTGACCCTTGTGTTTTTTCTGACATCTGATGCAGCGTGTGAAACGAAATCCCGGTCCAACAGAGCAAAACAATTGTGGAAGCGCGGCCTGCATGTCAGTTATTGGCAAATCAGGTGGAGAATCAGAGACAGCTGCCTCCACTATTCTTTCTGTGCATGGAAATGTGCAGTGCTCCTTCACAGCTGATCGTGGTCTCTGTCTGTCAGAAAAACACCATTCAGACACAACGTGGGCTTCATCTCTCTCAGGCCAGCTGCATCCGGATTCATCCATGGTCAGACAATCACACGCTCTACTAAAAAACTGGGTTTTTTTTATTAAAACGGAGCAAGTTTTCCTCTAGAAAAGTAAATTGTTTGATGGTGATGAAGGTCCTGTTTACGAGGGAAACTACAAAACTTTCGTTGCGTTTTGTGTGTCCGTTCACACGACATCAGCCACTGAAAACACAACTTTTTGAAAATGGCTCCTGAAACTCTCCGGCTCGGTCTCCATGGAAACAAGGGAACGAGGGTGCAGCACAGCTATAGTTAATAGATGAGATGGAGGAGAGGATGGGCAATAACAATATCAACGGCCTCCAGAGTGTCATGGCTCCCAGTCCACGTTCTCCTGATATTTTGGAGTTTAACTACATCGTGTTTGGCATTTCTGACGGACATCATGATTAAAATGTTGCCGCATAAACATTTCCGGAGCAAAAATGCAAAAATGACACATTTTCACCTGAAACGTCACGTAAACAGAAAACTATCCCATATAGCACCAAACAGCTCCTGTTAGTATTTATCATGCTGCAATGTTGGCCAGAATTAAGTTGATCTTCTTACTATGTATTTATTATGAAGAAAATGCATGAAATTTAAAATTTGAATAGAATTTTAAATTATTGAAATGGCTTCAGGTGGTAGAAGGAGTTAAGTAGTAAATTCAGAGTGGTTTTAGTTTTCAATGCAACTGAATCCTGCTGCACCGAGGACACAAGCACCAACATTTTGGATTCTTTGTCAGATTTTTCAACATCTTGGTCTCTATGTTTGTTGTTATTTTATTATATCTATCCCCATTTATACATTATTCGTGTTTGAACATGACCGTTGTTGAGCTCATTACTGGTAGATTACCTTATTATGTTTTAATTTTCTAACTTGAAGAATTCATATCTGAAAACAAAGGTTACATGGAAATTCAACTTTTAATTCTGTGCATCACTTATTCAAACTTCAGGTACATAATGTACCCAGTGGTTCTCAAAGTGTGGGGCAGGCTTTCCCTGTCGGACACCAGAAAGGTGCTGGGGGTCGAAGCAGCAGGAAAGATTTTAGGGTCAGGGTGACGCCTTACCCCAGCATGATATTGTTCAATATCTTGAATAATGTTTGAGGTGAGATTGTGATCAAAAAATACAACCAATGAAGGGTGAAGTTATAAAAGACCTGCTTTAAGAGCTAAATTTGTTGGATACTAATTGAAAAGATAGAATAAGGAAAACTACAAGTGTAAATTAGGAGACAAAACACAGACATGTCACGTTCTGCGAAGTGGGCTAATCCTCCAACATAACATCTATTTTATACTGACAGCAACACATATCTAATAATTGAGAAACTGCTCTATATTTAAAGCACTATTCTGCATTTTAACAGTCTGAATTAACCCAGGTGAAGCTGTGCCCACTCTGAGGAAAGGGTTGATTTATCACTGCGGAAATAAAAGAGATAGACATAAAAGTTATAAATGAGTAGGCTAGTTTGACAAATATCCAAACATTACATAATTATTGCAGCAAATGTGATCTCAAGCAGTGTGAAGGTCATTTATAACACTGCGCTCGTTCTGCCGATGACTAGCAGCACTGATACAAACTATTATGGAAGCCTTAACTGGTATAAAAGCATTTGACTCACAACATCTTTCAAAAGAATCTTATTGGCACATTAATATTTGCAGGGGTGATTGGCCCAGTTGCTTGAACCTACCTACAAGTTATTACTATGTGGAGTGGTGGGGTGGTGGGGGGTTAGATTTACATATGCATGACCAGCAGAATGCAGATGCATTTCTCTGCCAGCACTATTAGGGGTGTTCTCCATTCACTGCACATGGTTCGTGAACAGTATGGCATTCTAATTTGGTCATTTCAGAGGTATGGCGCTCGCTCCGTGCAGCCCGAGCGCCCCGGAGTCAGAGTCTGCATGTCTCACCGGCTGCACGAATCCAAGCCGCAAGATGAATTTGTTTGCGAAACCCAACCTAAAGTCGAGTAAAAGTAGCATCTCACAATGACTTACGTCTGCGCGGCTCACTTTGTCCCCCCCCTCCCTCCCCAAGTCCGTGGAATGATGGAAGCATATGGTGCAATTCCCTATTTCGAAAAATGAAAATGGGAGCAGTTTAGAGAGGAATCACATGCAGTTTCCCCGCGGCATAAATGACTCCGCGGTCACAGTTTACAGATGGTGAGCATTAACAAAGAGAGGGCTAACAGGTGCAGCGGTGAGGTGTGAACGGGAGACTTCGACAACCTGTTTCCCCCAAATTACACGCGCGTTTTAATCACTTTCTCTGTCATTTACACGAGTTGTGTTAATGGTTAGATTAAAGGCGTGATGTTGCCCGCACTTTGCTTTTTCATTCCACTCAAACTGGGATTCTTTAAATGTCGTATCTGCCTACCTTTAGCGATGTGGACAGATTCCACGTGTCGCTCACCCGTGCTCCCACACAATCGCGCATATTCTCAGAGAACCACTGCCAGCTCCCATTCTGTGGCTCTGTATCATGTAGCGCACGTCCTTCTAATTACGTATATTTTCGTCTTGAAACATGCAAATGCTTTATGCGAGGTGCCTTCCATAAAGGGAGATGTCTTGACACTAAGCCAAGAGGAAAAGCTAGTGCTCTCTTGATCCTTTTTATAGAGTCTAAAGTCATTTTTACGGATCATTCAGATATTTTAAAAGTACAAGCTCGGAAACGCTCCGTTTTATAAGTATTCATGCTGTGCCAAGTTTCTGATGTGCTCGGCTGCATATTTGTTTATGTCTTGGAGACAGAACGTGTGATTTATAGTTAGACTGGTGGGGGTGGCAGCGAGGGAAGCTGTTATGTTCTTCCTTTTTGCTGCTTGTCGTGCGCCGCTGCTGTTCTCTCTTGCTCGCTGTACGTTCACCCCGATATGCACCCTCAGGCAGTATGCCTTTCATTATTTCTTTTGAAACTTTCATCTGAAGTCTCTGAGGGATTAGCCCTCTTGATTCCTGACACAGTCAATGAAAAACAAGCCTCATATACAGGGAGGCTTACAGCCCGAAAAGCCACGCTCAGCCCTCCCCTCATCGCTCAGTGTGAAACTGTATAATGGAGTACACAACAAGTGGAGTCTCCTCTCGTTTCTGGTCGTTTTGGCAGATTCACATCTGTGTTGGATTTGCATGTGGGCACACTACTGCAGAAGCCCATGTTTTGTAATGCAATTTCATATTTCTCGTCTTTTTTGCTTTTTTTTTTTTTTTATTCAGGCTCACTCTCAAATAAATAGCATGTCGTGGAAACGTTTTTGTGGAAACACAAAAAGGAAATACTACACCGCAGCTCCACACATGTTTGAGCTGCTTGGAGCTGTTTCGGGTTCAGAGACAGGTCTGTTATCTCACATCTCAGGTTCAGTAATCCGCCGCAGTCGGGTACTCGTGTTCATGTTATTGTGTAAGCAGCTAATACGGTTCGCTATCATGGCAGCAGCATATAAAGATGGATTAAAGTAGTACAGTGGTGTACGGCTTTTCTCAAACTGAGATTAGCAGAATCCTCACAGACATGCTGATGCTGCTTTCCAGATAGTAATTACAGCACATGTGAGTTTGTTCAGAACAATAGCACTATTTCTCAGCCATAAATTGTACAATCCAATGTCATTTTTGTCATTTTCATGCTGACAAATGATCCTTTTATTCTTTTTCACATTTACTGTATATATACATATATATATACATATATATATATATATATATATATATATATATATATATATATATATATATATATATATATATATATATATATATATATATATATATATTCCGTACAGCTTCACTGCTGACATCTGGTCCTTGGGCTGCATTGCTGCGTTCCTGTACATTGGACGACTGCTTTACGACGGCCTGACCGAGTACGACTTGGTAATTTTGACCCCTTTTTTTTACTTCTTAAACACAATCTTCATGGTATTTCTAACAAAGAAAATGTAAGGGAGAAATGTGGACTTCTTATGCAATGTTCCTCTGTATTTCCAGCTGAAATGCATCGTGGAGACGCAGGGACTGCCGCCAGACTCGCTGCTGGACAGGGGACTGAAGACTACAAGTTTTTTCGTGAAGGACAGCTGCTCCTACAAAACCTCCTGGAGGCTGAAGGTGTGTCACATTTCCATTGCCGTGATTCATCTTGTGCGTGATTTTCTTTCCCACTATTGCATTAATCACTCTGTTCGTGTCTTGCTGTCTGTTCAGAACCTCAACGAGTTCTTGCGCGAGCAGGCCCGTCCGTTTGAAAGCAGAGGAATGGCAGCATTATCCTCCCTGGACGACATTCTGCGGGTAAGGGTTCTTTATGCATCACTATAATAGACCGTGAGGGTGAAGTTGTTGCTGCAGGATGCAGGTCACAGAAGATACAGAAACTGAATTGTTCTTGCTTCACATTCCAGCTCAGAGACATTTTACCCGGCGGCCTGATTGATATTGAGTCTAGCTGTGACCAAATAGACGACGCCAACATGTTTGTTGACATGCTGAAAGGCCTGCTTCACCTGGATGGTGAGCAGCGGCTGACCGCCAGCCAGGTGGTGCAGCATCAGTTCGTCTCTTTGAGCCACTTTTCAGCAGAATCTCCCAGCTCCTAGTAAGTAAATGCTGTCCTCTTAAAGCAGTGAGTGTTTTCACTGCCTTGAAACAAAATTATGTCAATATTAATTTTCCTCTTACATGGTAAATGAATGTGGCTAATAGAAGGATTAATTTCTCTTTCAGTGCCACGTATTGCTTGAAAATAATGGAGGCCTGCTGTCAGAAAGCTGACAAACAAAACAGTGCGGCTCAGTCGACCTCCCAGCCACGACAGCCAGATAGCACCTCCACTGACCACCAGGGTGTCCAACCCACCTCATCCTCACCAAGGAAGAGGAAGGTCCCTGTGGACTTTGACCACCACGAGAGGCCAGAGAAAAGAGCCAGGTACAGATGAATACATGGCGGCAGGCAAAAAACTCATGTAAACGTTGCCTCTTTAGAACCCGTCAATATTAGAGCAAATTCATAATTCATTCAGTTTGAACTGTCGGATCAGTTTGAGCTCTGTTAAAGCAACATTTGACTTAATTTACTCTTCATATAATTACAGGAACCACAGTGCGACTCAGTCTACCTCACAGAGGAGCGAGGCGGATTCCACCTCCACTGACCACCAGGGTATCAAAATCACTATAAAACTGCCTGGAAAGAGGAAGGCCCCAGAGGATTTTGACATCCAGGAGAAAAAAGTGAAAAGAGCGAGGTACAGATGAATACATGGCAGCAGTCAAAAAACTCATATAAACGTTGCCTCTTTAGAACCCGACAATATGAGAGCAAATTCATAATTCCTTCCATTTGAATTGTTGGATCACTTTGAGCTCTGTTTTTGAGACATTTGACTTCATCTCCTCTTCATATCATTACAGGAAACACAGTGCGACCAGCCTGATTCCACCTCCACTGACCACCAGGGTGTCAAAATCACTGTAAAACTGCCTGGAAAGGGGAAGGCCCAATAGGAATTTGACAGCCAGGAGGAGGAAGAGACAAGAGCCAGGTAGAGTTGAATACATGGCAGTAGTCAAAAAACTCTATGCAGTGTTGCTTCTGGATAATCTGCCAAACATAACAACTAATAGCTATGTTGATTTTTCAGAATTCATTCGTTTCAAATTGTCGATTCACTGCGAGCCCTGTTTTTGCAACATTTGACTTTATTTACTCTTCATGTAATTCCAGGGGGGCAGAGCAGTCCAGTCAGTCTGCTGGAGAAGCCAGGCTGAGGGGGGCTCCACCTGCTGCTGCTGGGGGTCATGCAGGGGGACACACCAGACAACTTCAACATTCCTGACTTCAAGACAAGCTGGCTGCGCTTCTAAAGAACCTGCCCATAGCAGGAATTTTATTAGCTGTAAATATGTAGAATAAACCTGTGTTTGTCCTTAAACACATTTCTGTATCTTGGTCGTGATTTGCGACGAAAAGTAAAGATGGGATGTTCTTCAAGATGGGAGTGAATAAAAATGAAAAGACCTCGGATAAAAGAGGAAGTGTAGATGCTTTTAAAAGACCTGTGCAAACATATTATACAATATACTGACCTGTAAATCGTAGATAAATGAGCCACTATGAAGACTAGATGGATCAGGTGTCACTGTAATGTAAACACACAACAGGAAATGATAAATAAATTGTGATTATTATTAATTATTATAATGTTAATCATACTGTAGGGACAAAGCAGTGGAAAAGATCCAAAGTGCACTGCTGTTAAATTATGTTCCGTTGCTTGATAAATAACTGATAGCATACTGCTGCATTTCTTTTGCCAGGTCCACAAAAAAGGTTCATGCAATATCATTTTTCAGTTCAAAGTTATCAAAATTGCACTGAAAACTTTACAGTTTAATGGTTTAAAGAAATGCACCATAAAATAGTTTATTACCTCCGCCAAGGAGGTTATGTAATCACGTCAGTTTGTTGCTTTGTTGGTTGGTTTGTTAGCAACATTACGGAAAAAGTTATGGACGGATTGCAATGAAACTTTGTGGAAAGGTGGGCAAACTTGGGCAAACTTGGGCAAACTTAGAATCCATTAAATTTTTGTGATGATCCGGATCACTGTCTGGATCCAGGAATTTTTTAAAGGATTCTTTATCATTGAGAGATAGGGCAGTCTTTCACATAGTTGGGCATAACTCAACAATAAATGACAAGGGGGCTTTCTCCCATACATTGTTTGTGTTGGGGAGAAATAAAATGTTTTTTAGTATATATGGTGTTCTTATTGTTGTTGGTGACTGATTTGAGCTGTGGCGGAGGTCTGCGCTCTCTGAGTGCCAAATTCTAGTTATTATTGTTTTAAATGATTTTCATTAGTGTTTTTGAACTGGAGGGCTGCACAGGGGGAAAGCTAGTGGTTAGAAATGTCCCCTCTGGTCAAATCCAGGCCCTTCCAGAGTTTTTGTTTGCCATGAAAATGTCCATATTTTAACAAAACAAAACAATTAATACTGGAAAAAAACAACAACCTCAACATATAGTCAATTTTAATGAAACCTTCTGGTGCAAAACACAAAGAAATGTCACCAAAACCTCTACAGCTGTTGCATCATGCGTGTTTTTCTTTGGGGCTCAGGCTAGTTTTCTCATCACCGATATCTCAGCTCGTGTCTCAGTGTTGTGCTGTGTCCAGTACGCTCAAGAAATATGCTAAAAAAAATGTGTTTTCTCGTAAATTATTACAATTTCCTCGATGGTTTTGCCGGCCGGATTGAAACCAAAACGACTTTCTTCATGTTTTCTTGTGAGCTCCAGCTTATTAGCAGCTTTTCCACTCGCGGTTAGCTGCAGGGTGATTCAAGCCTTCATTCTGCTCCACCTGTATGAGCCGCACAGAGGCAGAAACACAGGTCAGCGTTATTCCACTTCGACTCTGCCTCAGAAGTGGTGAGACGGCGCCTGTGTGAGCCCGCGAGGCTGCAGGGCAGGATTACACACGAGCGCACAATATGTGCTACATGTCGAGGTGCCGTCACGTGTCTCTTTTCTGGAGCCATCGCTGTGTAACAAAGCACTGCGGTTCTCTTCTTGTCGCCTTTGGACCGAGAAAAACGCAGTCTAGAGTGGAGGCTTATGGTTTAACTGTTTATAGAGAAGCAGGAAAATAAAGATGATTTCCCATAAAGACAGGTTTGGTGACTGTGTTCAGCAGCACAGGAATCATTTCATGAAGTAAACCTTGTTGATTTATAAATATCAGGATAATTACCTGTTTCCTGTTGCATTTTATTGATTACTGATCTTGGATCTCGCCGTCTCCCTGATCCGTCTTCCTCACCCACGGATGTTTGTATTCTTCCGGTTTTGTGCCACCCGTACGATGGAAAGGTCAGCAACACGCCCACTCGCTCGCCGTGATCCCTCCACAAAACGAGCCGCTCTACAAACACATTAGCAGTGAACCGGGGAGGTAAAGTTAGTTTAAAGCCACATGCCCCTCCTCGGGGGTAATGTCCAGAAGAGCAGAGCGTTGCGAGGCTTGTGTTAAAGGAAAACATCCACAACCCAGAATGAAAACATAAAACAGGACATATCACCTCAGGACGAGGTGAAGCTTGTAAACACAGCTGAAAGAGGGAGCTCTGCCCTGAAACGAAGCTCCAGAACTGCTGAGTATGTAAATAAGCGACTAACAAGTTTTTGTTCTATCAACATTAATGGTGATGATCGCTCAGTGTTTTCTTCGCAACTTGGTTGCAGGGCTCTCAGGCGCTCAACGGAACTGTTACTGCAGCTTTATTTCCTTTAAGCTTCGTTTAAAATTACAGGAGAAATCGGGAACACATGAAGATCGCTTCCTTAATCGTAGGTTTTTCATTGCGATGGGCTAAAATACGGTGTGTTTAAGCCAGGGAGTGGAGCAGAGTCACTGGAACTGATGTCATGTTGATGCGGTTTTAATCGTCTGCTCGTTAATAAAGTGCTAATAATGTCTTTGCTTTCCATGCCATTACCTTTGAGACGATTCATTTCAGTCACGGGAGGTGAGACGCCGTCTTTCTGAAATAGTGGCACGTGACTGCGGGCTGGATCAACTTTAGCTAAATTGCACTAGAAAGGTGAGATCTTGCAGTCTTGACTCCCATTAAGCAGCGTCTGCGTCCCTCTGGGACCGAGATGCCACGTAATGACGCACTCCCTCCTCGTTCTCCTTTGAGCTCACTTTTGTCAGCAGTTTCATTACTTTGCACTTTGCTACTAAGCAGGTGGAGCTAATCTATCTAGTTTGCCCTTCAGTTATGGTTTACTGTCCGGGGGACTGGACACAAGTGTCTCCAATAATCCCTTAATTAGCCAATGATGGACTATTCATTTAGTATGCAAAGCTGCAAATCTCCCCATCCACTGCGCGGAGCCCTCTGCAGTCATACGGAGGCCAACGCTAATGATCTCAGCAAGTGGCAGCAATCCATTGGAGCGCTGCAGCGAGCGCGCATTAATCTTGCGGGTGATCCAGTTGATGAATGACCCCGGCCCAGAAGGCCTGGCAGATCCCCCCCTTAATTATGCTGAGGGAGCCTCACCTGGGAGGGGGGGTGGAGGTGTGGGTTGGGGGGGGCGCCGCGAACTCAGGAGACAGCTGGAGGTCCACGGGACCCGTCCCAGGCGCCGCCGGATCGCCCCGGGAGAAGAAAGCCTTTACAGCGGGTCCGTGGAGGACATTACAGCCCGGACTCACTTCCGAAGCGCGATTTTTGTGAAAAGGGCAAATGGATGTCATCATTTCAAGAGACTCTCCGCTGATGGATCATTAGAGAGAAGTGAGTTTTAGGCCAGACCCAAAAGAAACTGTTTCGAAAAATGTTGTATTTTCTGGGATGATGCCTCCAATAGAGCATTTTCACTGCGCCTCTAATTGTGCCCCATTATCTGACTGCGCTCTGACATGTTTAAAGAAAAAAGCACAGCAGGCCAAGTGTTGCATCAGTCTAACATCAACACCCTAAAGATAGCGCGCACACTGGCACGGCGGGAGGACGGGTTCAGAAAAAAGAAAAAGGAAAACAGAAAGAAAATGCTTTCAAAAAGCATGAGTAAACAATATGAGGGAAAAAGGAGAAAGGCGCTGAATCCTCTCCAAACTATTTGATCAAACACGACAAAGAAAGAAACAATCCTCCAACCGGTCGACGTTCACGCCGCCAGATTTCCTTATCTTTCACAGTACAGTTAATTCTGTTGCGTTCTTGATTAAAAGACACAATAACAGGACAGTTTTTAGGTGCTTCTTTTGTCTTTGAGTTCTGAAATGAGTTTTTAAGACTCTTGCACACAAAAAAATGCAGTAAATATAAATTAAATTCACACATTTAAGGCTGTCGACTCTTTGGTGGTTAAACCGTCATATCTTCGATCTCGTTAATTAATTCAGTTCCATTAAAAGTGGCCTAATCCTCAGGATTATTTTAGCAATAGCCCATCCGTTTGATTTACAGCCGGATGATTTTAGTGGAGAACCGACTAGTAGTCACGTCCTCGCTGAACGTTATTGAGCATTTGATCCGTTCACAGAGAGAACATTGGATTCCCTGAACCACCGAACTCCAGAAGGGGTCATTCGCCCTTTTTTATATTGCGAAGCAACACATTTTGGGATCTCATTATGGTGTCTTTTGAAATTAGGATCAATATGCTTCTCATCTATCTATCTATCTATCTATCTATCTATCTATCTATCTATCGTTAAAGCAATGCAGAAAGGCCAATTGGTGCGTCACAAACATCCAGTAAATTGATATAACTGCATCCATGTACAATAAAGTTAGGATCCAAAAGGTCAGCAGGAAATGGGACAAAGCCCAGAGGAGTTCTCTTAAGGGCCAGCTGGATTTAATACACATCCATCACTTTTTATCATCTAATTAGTGCACTGTGTGGCAGCTCGGTCAACATGGGAGGGAGGCAGAGTTATTGATCAGGTAAAGGATAGTATCTATCATTTCACCTCAAGCATTGACTCCTCGGCTGGACGATATCCTCTGTAACAACGCGGGATGAGGATCGCGGATGCCATTCACAGCTGAGGCAATTTGTTTGTTGTAAAAACCTCAGCCGGACCGCCGGCTAATGGAGCCGTGCTGACTCCGCAGCGCAGCGACTCATTTGGATGACAAAGGCCACACCAACGCAAGGTAGTATAGTTTTCCTCCCTCAAAACTTTCCCGAAGGTAACTTCGCATAAACACGTAGAGATGGTTGACACAATATCTTTAAATTAGCAATGCAAACAGTGTGTAAAATGAGCCACAGCGAACAGCCATAAGTGTAAAGTCGTGTTAACTATCTGACGGGAAACTCTTTAAAGCTCCGACTGCGGGAAGATCCAAGCTGTGGCACAATTTAAAAGCCTGAAATCAATCATTCATCATGGTCACCCAGAGAGATGCATCCTTGTTGTATCTTGGCGGTGCATTAAGCAGGTTTTTTTTTTTTTTTTTTCTCTCCCATCTCATATTAGAGACTTCCTACAAGCTGGAAGTTTATTGTATAAAGAACAAAAATTTTATGGTGCATAATATGGTGTTGCACATCAGCACACTGTGGATACTTAAGAAAAAAAAATCATTTATGAAACCTTTTCAGAAGAAGAGTTTTATTTTCATAGCACATTTTGTACACAAGTCAAATTAGTATGTTTTAATTCACTAAAAATATAGGTCAATGATACAGTTTTTTTGTAATGAAAATGCTACATAAAGAGAGCTGTGTAGCTCATGGGAGAGAGATATACGAGTATCACTCCCAGCATTGATATACACCTCAGTTAAAAGCAAAGAGATGAAAGGAATGACTTGGAATTGTGGGAGAAAAAGTGCAGGTTATGGGCTGCTGGTGCCTGTGTTGAAGTCTTCAAATAAGAACAGGTTTGAGACTCCTGGAATAACTGGACACAGACCAACGAAGTGTAAATGTACTTATTTAATGAACTATAAATAATAAATCAACACACAATAAAGTAATATATACAAACACCCCCAGGAATGTATGTACTACATATGTGTATATGTATATATGTGTGCACATAGGTGTGTATAGAGAAATATCTATTTTAGTGAAAATAGTTTTTTCGATGTGTATTGTGGAAGTCGTCAAAAAGGAGACAGACGGGTGTGTGGAGTTGACAGCCTTTATTATGACACAGCGACTGACAGCTGTCATGCAGACATTCCCCCCCTGCGCTCACACGTCCTTCCTTATACCCCCCTCCCATACAAATTAATATTATAAATATCTATTTATCTATCCATCTATCCATGTTAAAATATATTAAAATAACTCTATTGTGTCAGTATGTTCAAGGTGCCATTAATGAAGCATCCTTGGAGGAAATATGGGAATTTAAGGTGTAAAATAAAAGGTGAAAAACAGAAAGACGAACAACACAAAAAAAGGTGAATACCTTTTAATCCTGTTTTTTCAAACTGCATTAAGAAGCAAGGTTCAGCGCAGCCTTGAAAAATTAACTGGAGTGGGAAGAATTGCAGAACACTGAGGCCCGTGGCTGATGTGCGCTCTCAAATCAGAGCGAGGCTAGCTTTTCACGGCCTCATCCGCGGCAGTCTTTGAAACAGAGCAGGCAACGTTCCCCTGCTGTGATGAATTTGGTTTTAGGGTTGTGGATTCCTTCTCTATATATATATGAAAAAAGGGAAGCAGCACCTGAACCAGCTACACTCTTCTCCACTGAGATCTGTTAATGTTCGAACAAACAAATCAATACTGTCAATTAGTCATTCTCGAGGTTGACCCCGCTGAGCTGTGCCGGCGAATTCAGCAGTTCCAAAACAGTATTATAGCAACAATAATAAGCTGAAGTGACAGCTAACTTATCTGTTTTCAAACAGAGACGGTGAGAGCTGAGCGCGGCGAGACCCGGCGCCAAACGGAGTTTATTTAAAGCAGGTATCAGTGTTTGAATGACCGGCTCGCACATCGGGAGCAGAAATCCACGCAAGTTAATTCGCAGAATTGGCTCATCAGGAAAAATAATCAGTATGATGAATGTCAAATGCGTGGAGTTGTAAATTGCAACCCTTAATAGCAAAGTGAATCAATAGCTGGCGGCTCCAGCAATTAGTCATAAATTACAGTTACTTTAAATGTTTATTTTCCTGTATGGCCCAAACCTTTGAACAGTTCTCACAAGAAAACCAAAAAAACAAACCATGATGCACACAAAGAGAAAACATGCAGACTCTGCAACATTTTATCACTATGATTAGATCAAAAAAAACACTTCCTTGTATTCTGCTTGGCCCCTCTGCCATGAAATATATAATAAAACGTAGAAGAAAAAAAAAAAAAAAAAAACAGGGAAAGACTCCAGAGGAGCAAACCTTGAGCTCAGGTTGAGATTTTGAGTAGCAGCGCAGCGTTGACCTCAGCACGCCGCCCAGTCCAGGGTCGCAGCCCGGGGTTACGGATCAAAGCACCGAGCCAAACTCCAGACCGCCTCCATTTTCTCCTGTTCAGTCGCTTCCTTCAGGAATCTCATGAAACACGCCTGTGTATCGCGCTGCCATGAATCTACCCTCAGACGGCGTCAGATCGACCCTGGATTATACATACGGGAGACTAAATTCAAAGCAGAACCGGTGTTGTCGTAACACCGCTAAAAATTAGCAGCAAAAGCTTCGCATAAGCAAATTTACTGTACGGAGGAATGAAGGCGGCTGAGCTGGCGAGATTTATTGTTTTCATTATACAAACTCTCCTTCCTGCCATTCAAAAGATGCAAATCCCTGTCAAAATGTACAGTACACACTCAGAGTGTACAGATGCAAAGAGGGACACATATTTACACTGGGTGTTTGTGTTTATCCACCGCAGGTCGTCTTTATGCGCACGGCCCCGGGCGTCAGGTCTCCGGATGCAGAGAATTCCTGTCTTTGCCCATTTTGTTGTGCAGCTTGCTTTCGATTATGCATTAACCAGATTTTAGATTATGTTTGGTTTTGCTTATAAAAACGGAAAGCTCCCTGCTGAGTTTTTTTTTTTTTATTTTTGATTCAGGTCCAACTGCATGAGCCAGAACCAAGAAATGTGAAAGTGATTTTAAGCAATTGGTGTGTGTTTTTTTTTTTTCTGTCTTGTTGGATGTTTGAATAAGAAGTCGTTCTGTCCTTACTAGTTTGACATTTTGTTCTTCGCAGCATTGTGCCACATTCAGATTCTCTAAAAATCTCATGACATCTGGGAGCATGTCTTCACCCCAGGCCCAATATAATAAATCTTTATTTTTCCCAGTCTTCCTGAGGAGAAATTTTGCAAAGAAATTCATGAAGAAAATGCCTTCAAGTGCCACTCAAAGGCATTTTCCTCATGAATTTCGTTATCTTCATTAAACGCAGACAACCAGAGTGCAGAGGACTCTGCTGAACCTGAACTATTACTATTTATTGCACAATGCTGCTCAGGGTTCTGTGCCTTTCCCTTTTTACATTTGTTAATAAAAGAAACGTGAGTAGGACTTTATTGTAAGTTCAAAGTCTGATTAATTCAGATGATACAAAAAAGAGAAATAAGTGCAAGGTTTTTGATCTTAGTTTCTTTGGTTGTGTAAAGGTTTGTCCGCTTTATGCTTGTTTTTCTTGCAGATTTCTGTCATCCTCTGTGCTCCCACAACAATTAATTAACCTGATGTAAGGCTGGTCACTGCTATCTGCCTTATCGTTTCCTGTTTAGCTGCAGCTGAATAAAGATTTTTTTTTTTTCCCCACATCCTGTTGCCACTGGGAAAAAAAACAAAAGAAAACAGGATGTGTTTGTGCTGGCCTGGCTTCACACCCTGACTTAAATTACACTGAGCACTGAAACAGTTTGCACATCTGTACCTGCCAAAATCTCCCCGCAGTAGCCGTTCATCTCGGCTCCACCAGACAAGCCCGGACTGTGGCAGGGTTCACAATCAGGTCATTTCATATTAGAAGACCCAAATCTCAAAGGTAGGTGCTGCAGCAGCTCCGGAGCTGTAACTATATTGAGAAAGTGCCAGAGGCCTGATGTTTTTTTTTTTTGTTTTTTTTTCTTTTGCTTCACTGACAGCAAAGGAGCTTCGCGTGTGGCATCTTACAAATTTGGACAAGAATTGTTTTTTACAGTCTTCGGGGCGTCAGAATGCGACAGTCTCCAGACCCCTTTGTGTTGCACCTTGTGATGCTCAGTCAGACACTGAAGGGGCTCTGTTGTGACATTAATTCAACACTGAAGTGATGGCAGGTGTTGTGCGAGTCGCTAACTGCCTTCGGGCTGCAGCCCAGACAAGAAAAACAAAAACAATGCACAGGCTAGCACTGCCTCATGTAAATCTTTTCGGAGATATTAAAAGTTGCACGAGCTGCCGCGGTTGGTTGTTTATGTAATGAAGCAAAGAAACGACACACACATGCACGCAGAGAGCGCTACGCTATGAACATATACATTCGTAAATGGAGTGGTGGCGTCCATGATGCCTTCTTTAAAGTCTTTACAGTGATATTTGAAATAAATGACATCCATTATTTTGCATTAAGTTGTGAGTGGATATTGTCTAGACTGAAAAAGCTCACATACTGTGAAGCTGAGACATTTTCTGAGTCACAGGTTGAACTGTATGATGGAGAATTCATATCAGAATATGATTTGAACATTAGGTGAATGTTAATGAGAACTGCAAACAGCAGAAAAGCTTCATGTGACGTGTCATTCAATTGCGTATGGCCTGTTTGCTGGAGCATTACGAGAGTGTCCAGCTTGTGTCGTGCTTTATATTAAACGAAGAAACGGCAGAGGAAGATCCAACTTCCTGAGCTGAGCAGATTACTGCCGGCTGACCTGCTGAGACACACACTGATGCTTTGTAACCTTTGGCTTCACTGATGTCTTGTTAACGACCTGTTGCCTGAAGGAAATGTTTGATATTGTCCTTTTGACACTGCTAATAGATTCCCTCGGAACAAAGCTGCTTCCCTGACTTGAACTAAACTTCATTAAGTGCTATTTTTTCCTGAGCGGCTGCTTATTTGTAAATGCAAATAGACACAATCTGAGCACTCAGCTTCCACAGGGGAAGACGGCGTCTGAGTGATTTATGAACGGCTCAGATAACAGACACAACAAAAGGAAGATACAATGGCTCAATATATTTTCTCCCGTGCTCAGATGGAAATTTGTCATGAGACGCAGCAGCTGTCTGACGCTCGCGCACGACCGGGTGCGTCTGAGCATGCTCGGGAACCTCTGACGACGTGACTCCGAGACATGCAGGTAGTCTGAAAACAGCGGGTATTTACAAACCGGGCAGTTGGTGTTTGAGAGCTCTTTGCCTCTCCAAGTGGCAATTTGCGAATACGACAATTTCAACAAACCCATTGAGTTCTCCTACGCTCTCTTGACTGCCAAATACCCTGCAACCACTGTGCTCCATACACTTGTCCATCCTATCCTCACTCACCCAGTCACCTGCAGGGTTTTTCTTTTTCTCGTCTTTTTTTTTTCCCTCTTCTTCTTTTTACATTTAGTCATGGTTTGGAAATGACTTGAAATCACAGTCACACTGAAACATCAGACTAATATCAACGTTTGGAAAAAAAAATAATGAAAACTGATCAATAGTCTCAAAAACAGTTTTTGGATAAAGTCACGCAGCTTTTTTGGGGGGCTAAAACACAAACAATTTTTTATACTGCTAATTTAGAAAACAAATCCCTCACAGAAATCCTGCCAGAACAGCAGTTTGCTTTAAAATGCACAATAACACACAGTAAAGAATGAATGCAATAAAATACTGTAAACAGAAAACGATCCTGAGAAAATATTCATTACAGTAGAAAGCTGCTTAACTGAAAACTTTCACAAGAAAAGCTGACCTAGAATGACTTTTACTCTCATTACTGTACAGAGCCCAGTATCTTCTAGAAGTCTTAACAAGTTTTCATTGCAGTTTCATAAATGTGGCAGTAAATAAGACAACTTCGATTTTTAGTAGAATTGTGTGAGTGTTGGGGTAATTAATACTAATTTTATCTAATATTTCAACCTGATATCCTATTTTTAAAATAAAATATGGCTATTCAGGACAAAGTGCAGTGTATTAATAGATCAATTTAAAGTTCTATGTCCAAAAATATGTGTATTTGGATGAAAGCCTATATGCACAGACAGCAAGAATATGAAAACTAAAGACACAAAGGTGTTTGAGTGTGGAAACAGGATGATCATGACAGCTGTCCGCTGCCCCCACAGAGTGAGCACAGTGATGAAACTGCAAATAAACTTACAGAATACTGTAAACCATTTGACGACAACACACTGAGGTCCAGCGGCTTGTGAATCCCCGTGAACTTCACAACAACCTTTTTACAGTGCATGAGAGTCTCCTCCTGCTCAAGAGGGAATATCTCGGTCAAAATGTTCCTCTCTGTTCGCCAGGACTGAGGACTATTTTCGTTTAAGGTGAAACAGTAACAACAGCTGCATGGTGCGGCTAAAAAAAAAAAGAAGAAGAAGTATAGGACCAGTGGGATTTGACAAAATCAGTCAAGTTGTGGGTCAGACAGTTAAGCAGTGGGCTAAAACTCTAAAAACCTTAAAAAAAAGACAAGGTGAGGGTCATCCTGCTCTTCTTTTTCTCATGATTACATTGTTTTCAACGTGCTTTCTCAATGTCATTCCACACATTGTTTTTTAATGAAACATCACAGCAGCCTTTTGTGTTGACAGCACCTCAAATCTCTATATTTACTGATTTAAAGAACTCTCTGCAATGGTAATCTATTGTGCGTCTGCACTGGGAGCTCCCATGATGGCAGAGATTTGCCGATTCTGTGAAACTGCACTGACTGAATGCTAAAGAGCTACTCCGGTACACTGCTGTCCTTCACCAACACTCCTGCATGACTTTGTATCACCTCTGGTTTGAATGCCCAGTCAGCCAGAAGAGCCACTTGGAAATTATAAATTTGGCCAAGCCACATGCAGATTACTCTATAAGTTTAAATATAGCAGGGGCACGCTGCTCCAAAGAAGGCAGGCACTGCAAATTATTTGTGACCCAGTACTCATTGTGACGATGGCACTCCTGGTGTGTTGGAGGTGTGTGATGAATGAGAGTCTGTAATCCAGGGAGACGTTTCGGTGGCATGCAATTTTAGATCCCCATATTGTGGCAACAAAGTGTACAAGTGAAGGTCTACTGAATATTATCATCAATAATTATAGTCTGCACTCATGCATAATAGATCCAGTATATAATACCGCATATTCCTGCACTCAGGGCTGCTTTCTGCACGTGCACTCTCCAATTTAGAAATGGATAAAAAAGAAGTGACATCCCCCCCCCCCCCCCCTCCCTCGACGAGTCCTAGTAGAATTTAAAGCAGCGTCGCTCATTGTCTCCTCTGAAGCAGCCATCAGGATAAACTTTGTCCATTTCATCCTTTTGGAAATTAACCAGTGCAATGCTCCACATAAAAGCCAGCAGGGTGCAGGCATGAGCTTTCTGTAAAAACAATCTCCATCAAAATAATCTTTCCCCGGATTGACTCCAACACTGAACTTTATACACCACGAAGCATTCCGCATCTTAATCAGGTTTCTCATATTCCTGCCGCGTGAACATTCCCTCCTCCCCGTCTCCGCAAAGCGAGCGGGAGTGCGCGCGGGGAGCCTTGCGCATAACTATCTTTAATTAGGAAATCTGACGTTTAAAAAGCCCTTGTGGAGCGCGGACGGAGGAAAAGTGGGTGTACACACTAGTTGTGCTGTGTGGCTCCACAGTGCCTCGGATGAGCTCACCCAGCCGATGCGCACATCGGAGGATCCCACCAACGTGAGAAGGCGCGAGGACGGCGAGCGGGAGCCCGGCGGCCAGCGGGAAGTCAGCGGGCTTTTTTTTTTTTTTTTTTTGTGCAAAAAGGCTGACACTTTCTGCTGCGCAAAGTAAAGACAGAGACGCGTTGAAGGGATGGTGCGCCCGTTTGTCTCATGTTTCAGAGATCCAGTGGATTTATAGGCTTTCTGGATGGATAGGGATCCACTCTTTCATCGCAGACGGGACTGGACTTGGGGCTGAGCGGCTGATGAGAAGAAACCCACTTTAAACACTCTGCCGTCCGTTTTTTTTTTCCCCTCTTCTCTTTTCCCCCTCTCTCTTCCTCATACAATGCCAGGATTTCGCCCATCATACACTGTCCAATTCAAGCCAGGCTGCTCATTTGGAAGGACGCCAGACCTCCAGCCTCTCAAATCTGCAAGTTCAGTCCAATAAATTGTGACATTGTCTGTCAGTCTTGGAATAAGAAATCGATACTCAAGAAAGGGGACGCGATATTCTTCCGGAATTTTAACGATCTATTACCCCGCTATCCTTATAAATATGCGATTTGGTTGGATTAGGGTGGTTTGTTCCAGCTTCAGGCTTTTTCAGCTGGAGCGGCGCTGATAGTGACTGATTATTGCTGTTGATTTTGTCCATGCAAGACTCGGGGTGGAAACATGTCTGGCCACTTCTTTGAGAGGATCACTGCTATCAGAGATGGCATTTTGGTCCAGCACTTCAGTTTTCACCTCTAAAGTGCCCCGGAAAATCTTATTCATGTTCACCCTCTCCCTCTCTGTCACCTACTTGTTCTACAGCTTGATGAGCTGCTACAACTCGCTGCAGTTCCCGCTGCAAGAGAACTATGTGTATCAGGGCAGGCTGGTGACGGAGGAGACAACTTTTGTCACGCTGAGGGAGAAACTTTACTCCGCTTCGCAGGGCTTTACCGAATTCACCGAGGCCGAGAGGACCACCGCGGTCACCGTGTTGCGGGAGCATGCCGCCGAGGCCGAGCAGAGGACGGTGGAGTGGATTAGGACGCAGGCGTCTCCGACCAGACCCGCGGCGGCCGCGGCGGCGGGAGCCGGAGCCGGAGCGGCGGCGGCGGCGGCGGCGGGGCTCCACGCCAGCGGGCTGGAGAGGGAGCGCCAGGAGTTCAGCACCACGGACAGCGAACTCAGGGTGAACTGCACCTCGGATTACGGAGAGAAGAAACTTCCGCAAGCCATCATCATCGGGGTGAAGAAAGGGGGCACCAGGGCGCTGCTGGAGGCTCTCAGGGTGCATCCGGACGTCAGAGCCGTTGGAAATGAGCCACATTTCTTTGATAGGAACTACGAGAAGGGGCTGGACTGGTACAGGTGAGTGGGCTCGGAAACGCTCTCACAGTCAAGAAAAACACGCCCTTTGCTTTGTGTTGCTGCTTCAGTATTTTGACTTGTTTAATTCAGTTCCATGATGGCAAATCCATGAATTGTTGCATTGTGATGCAAACTTTCTTAATACTCTATCTATCTATCTATCTATCTATCTATCTATCTATCTATCTATCACGCCTTTATTTCACCAGGTAGGTAAAATGAGAAGCAGCTTCCATTTACATTGACTTGCAGGCAAGAGGCAGCAGTGATGCTTAAAAAAAACAGAAACAAATACATACACAGCTACAATAAAACAGTGTCACACAACCTTAGGGAAAAGAACGTGTTTACAGTGAATTGTCTTAAGAAACAAAATTATATTATTGGTTAGATGGTATTTTAGAATAAATGTCAAAAGTTCTGGGTGTTTCTTTTCCACTTGAATATTCTACACTTGAAGCCTCCAAAATGATTTAATATGCCACCTGTACATAATGATGAGAGCCAAACACAGTGTTGTCACAAAGTGCAGTCCTTTAAGAGACTCTAATCATTTGAGTCTTTTTGCCTAGCAGCAAAATGAAGAGAGCTCTGTGATTTTCAGCTGATTCCCTCCTGACAAAACGAAAAAAAGAACTAGTCAGTTCTACATTTGAAACCTCTTCTTTTCTTAATGTTTAGCTAATACACTTTGAACGTCTTTGAAAGGTTCACAGTTATCTTAAACATCCCTTTATGTCAGTAGATAGTATTATATTCTACCTCAGGTCTGTGTGCTACACAGAATGACTGAGCTTCATTTCAGACCTTTACCAAACCTATAATATAGAGTGAATGCTTTTAAAAACACAAAGACGTGGGATATGAAAGACTTTTCGGATTTGCAAGCCTTTTTTTATGTCTACTTGTCTTAAACTGCTTTATATCTTACAATGAAGGGATCTAGTGCGTATAATACATAGATTCCCATTGTAAATGAGAAGAATCATTCGATAAAAGGGGGGCTGGGGCATCTATGACATTTTCATTTTAAACATTTCAAGTCATTTCGGTTTCTTAAATGCATTTTACTTGACACTGCCAAAAAACACACAGCCTCATTATTAAGCTGATAATTTCTCAGGCTTAGATGTTACACCGTCATGCACACAATGTCACAGTCACGGTCACAAACGACATATTTTTAATAGGCGTGCAAATTTATGTGAAGTGTATTGTTCTGTATATTCCATGAATTCCTCAGATTATATTATATACATACATTCAAACACGTCAGATATATAGATGACTACATATCGTGGTTGTGTCTTACCGTCTGTTCAGGTCGAATACATGGAGAGCCACAGCTTTCTTGTCTGGTTCTTATACTCTGTTGTGATTTCAGCAGTCGTTCATAGGAAATACAAGCCATGTATTAGCAGAACATCTGTTTCGCTTTCATAGCATATCACCGGAATGTGTAATAGTCACTTTTTTGTTTTTGCTTTGCAGCCGGCTCTCGAATGTGTGCGGGCTGGCTTCATGTGTGTGATGGTTGACATTCACTTTGACTCCATGTTTATTAGCTGAAGAAAACCTGTTTGTCACTGATGCGTTTATGTGGGGGGGGGAAAAAAATCAATTTGAGGGTTCGTTCATGGTCAGTTGGTCATGGCTCAGCTAGACGTTGTTCTCACATAATATTGTTTGACCAGGGGAATTTTCTAATGGAGTCAATGAGCTGATGAGAATGACGCTGACTCAAAGTCCCTTCTGTTCCTCTGCAGAACCGAGTCTGTTATGCCGGTGTTTGGGTTGTGGAACATCTGCTTTCATCTCGCTGCATAGACATGGGAGCTCTCGGCTGTTCATTTAGCCTGTGTTAATGCAAGCTGTTTCATTATGCTTACGGTGAAAGGCTCATTAGACAGGAGGAAGACGTGGTTACATAAATAATAATAAATGTGCTGTGTGTTTTAGGGGCCTGGAGTCAGATAATTTGTGAAGGAGCGTTCATTTCAGACCTGACACTGTCCTGTTTACAGCCCTCACCTCACTCTGACGCCGAGAGAGGAAATAAACACACGGGCCTCGCTTTCCACCAGTGGGCGAATGCATCAAGGCAATCAAGATTTTTGGCTTGCTTTTTATGGTCAAAGTGAATCGTTAATGGCGAAAAATGATCACGAGTCGAGCCCCACGTTTTCTTGGCAGTATAAAAATTCATCCAGGCAAAGTTTGTTTGTTTCTAAACGATGCATTATACTACCTCTCCCCTCTCTGTCGGCGATGCTCTGGCTAATGTGCACTTAATGGAAGTGAAATTATGATCACTTACAGATGTTTGCAGCCATTTGACATCGGCGTCGTTGAATGAGACCGGTAATCTCATAAAATGTGCCTCATAAATATGAGCCTGTCTCAGAAACACCTGCTCCATATTTTTGATGGATATGATGGAGGAACTATAGAGAAGTATCCCAAAGACATCACGTAAGGATTTAATACAGTGTTTGTGTGCTAGTGGCTGCTATTGGCTGAATAATAGATTTATCTCCACACACAACGTAGAGCCTCATGTATCAGGGTCATCTTTACAGGGAATTAGGACTGTGCATTTGGGTTGCAATTTCTTCTATCCGAGCATTTTACTGCAGTATTTTTGCTCCAGTCCTCGCCATGCATCACGTCAGAACCACCAGCAGCGCCCCGCTGATCAAAATCAGCGACTTTTTTACATGTAACTGGATTTGAATGGCTTTCAAAATAATTAGCCATTGATTTTGGCTGAAAATGGAGCCAAAACATTCTCTGGGACGCCTGAGTTTCTTTGTGACACGGTGCTCAATACAGTAAAGACTGACTCACAATGTTTTGCAATCTGAATCGACAAACTGAGATGGAGGAGGCAAAAGGAGCTAATTTTCTTTTAGAGATAGCAACATGCATGCTATCGATTGTGCCTTGTGTTCAGTTTATGCGAATGGATTTGCTTGGAAAAATCCTGTGAAGTGTCTAGTAATATTTTGTGTTGTTATCTTATTTAACAGCTATTTTTAACTTTGCTCTGAATGCTTTAAAATGCTAAAAACAGACTTTCATTACATGTGAGTGCTGTAACAGAAGTATGATTAGCTTTATTCTAATCATATTTTTGTTTAAGTTAACTACAAGAATTCACATGAGACTAAAAGGTGCAAAAACATATTTGTCAGGAGCAAATCTTCACTTTTTTTCTCTGTGATTCGGCCACAAAAGTCCGCATATTAGTGACACTGTTTGCACAGATTGAGCACGCATCTCATATTCACATCAGGGCTTTAAGTTGAGAGTGGGCCGAGCCTCCTGACGAACCCAGATTGGTGACTGGTGCCGCGTTCTTGTTTTCAGCGCTCTTGGATAGTTTCTCCACTGTGTTTTGGGCTTACTTGAGCAAGCAATTTGCAATGTAGTGCCATCATTACCGCACACAGAGGACTTTCATCAGCCAATTGGCACTTCTAATGTTGCCTCTATTTCTGAGTAAAGAGGATGAGCCATCACCGCAAGGATTTAACTTATCTCTCCTCCTGAGCTTTCCTCAACCTGGTGCGAATGCCCATCCTGGATTAAAAATAATGTTTTTCTGAGCTTGATGACCAATGCAGCAACTGTTCGCTCCAACCCTTTGCCAGCATCCATATATGCTTTATTGGAAAGATAATGTGCCTCATAAATTGTGCTAAAGAATATCATTGATTATCAGTCATCCATTAAGATTTGTGCGTGCTGTGGGTGAGCTTTCTCTGCCAGGAATCTGCTCGATTTAGACCGGCTTAATGAGAAGCTATTAGCGAGGTTGGACGTTTGGTATTTTCATTATTTTTGCAAAATGTCACACAGTGGTGTTTACCTTAATGTTAACTAACTAGATTTGTAAGGAGTGTTTAGCAAAAATCTATTAACTGCTGACTGAAAAAAAAAAAAAGAAAAAGAAAAGAAATTCCATATATCGATAAACACACTTTGCCACAATTGGACTCTCTGTAGTGTTTTCCACTTAAAAAAATAGCTGAACGATTCCATTCAAATTGGGAAAATCTGTCGTTTTTTTTTTTGCCCTGCTTCAGCGCAAGAGTTAACTGCGAGGTTAACAGCTGCAGTGTCGGGCTGCCACATTGTTAAAAATAACACCATTTTGAAAACGTGTCAGATTGTCCATTTTAGATTAATTCCAGCTGAAAACCAAGTGTGGCCGGATCAAATAATACAGCGGGGGGCTTGAGGTTTCTCATCTATGTGCGGCTCAATAGGATCCTGCTCTGCATTGATGTGTTCACTGGACAGTTCGCAAAGTGGGAGCAGATATACGACTCTTTTTACCCCGAGAATGAATGGCTTTCTTCACACTGAAAGAACATAGTAAGACCAGATTGTGCAGAGAAATATACTCTGGAATGATAGTATTCTGTAATAAATATGTAATTAAGCGCCATTAAATGATGCAGGGATTCAATTTCTGAGCGAGTCAAGGCCAAATTCAAGGTAATGAAAAGTGCATTTCACACTGAGTCCACACCATTGGTATTCTTACTCCACACTTTGGTATCTTCTGTGTCTGTTTTGGGGTTTAAAGTTGAACTGATTCATATCAAAAAAGCAATCGAGCACGAGATACACTGACAATAACACAGGACCGCAGGTCTAAACCAAATTCTGTGTGAAATCCATCAAAAATCAATATGACTTTGAAGCTCCGGCGCTGGGTGGAGTTCTTCTAACTCTCGTTTCTGTGTCCTTGTGCCTCGTCTTCATGTATTTGTGTGCGTGGAGCTACTTTGAGACATCCGTTTCCTGAAAATAAACCCACATAAAAGAAAGAAAGTCATGTACAACACAGGAGCTCGACCGAAAGAAGTGGGTTACGCAACGCATCCTACAGCCAAACTTCCTGAAGGAGCCACCGATTCTTCCTCTAATCTAAAGAAAAAGGCAGAGCACAGAATAATAGAGAGCACTTTAAAAAAAAAAAAAGTCTGATCCTAAAGTCCTGTTGATTCACAATCCTGATGCATGCAGCTGTGTGAGAGTCCGGCTTACATAACTGAACACACTTACACCCCTCCAAAACTCAGCCTGCATAAATTTGCCTTCAATGCAGATCTTCTCTTCCTGTTTGATATATGGTTAAAGTCCGTCCATTCAATAATGAGGACGTGAACAAGAACAGTTCACAGTTAAGCACTCACCTCTGCTCACTCAGTCACGAGCCAAAACCTATAAATCATCCTTCACTCGTAAAGTTTTTCAGCATAAAAGTAAAAAAGGATATAAAATAGATTTATGTGCAGTACTTTATCAAATAAGTGGTCCAAAGAGTCACCCGACGCTCAGGAGCAGGAGTGTAATGCCGGCATATGAGAGTGTATAGAGGGGGAAACTCGATTATTTAACAAAAAAAATTACAGTTTGGCAGCTGGTTTTAAATAGTTGCTGATGAGTTTTGGTTTTCAAAGTGAAAAGAGAGCCTCCTCAGATCGTTCTTAGGAGCATGTGTGCATGCGAGAGAAACTAATAACTAAAACTTGCTTTTTTAAATTCACTGTAAGTGCAGTGGAGTCAAATCCAAACAGCCATAAGCGTAACAGTTACAGACTGTATTACACTTTAATTAGAAATCTTAAATTAAAAAGATTTACCAGCACAAGAAGAGTTCTGCTTTTATTATATTTGCATCCCAACAACCGTTAAGTGGAATATTTCACGAGACAAAGCGTCAGCAGTTGGCGGAGTCTGGAGGATGCTGCTTGGTGCGAGCTTTAATTTAGATCCGTGTAGTTTAGAGGAGTTGGAATAATGGAATCAGATTGTAATTATTAAGAGAAATTTCCGGGAAAATACTTGAGCAGCAGAACTTTGGGGAACATGCTGGAGTCTCAGTTCTTGTCCTCTCCACCGTACGACACACCAGCTCCCTGTAAAGCAGAACCAAACTCTTATTGCGCTTCGCAGGCTCAAACATCTCTCAGTTATTAAAATGCACGTTCACCCCTTCTGTGTAATAAAAGCTGAGGGGACGCGGCCATAAATCTCTTGATGTAGTGTTCGTTTTGAGGGCAGCGTTCCTGCAAAAACAAGTCAGCAGCAGTGTTCAGCTGGGTGCTGATAAGACAGTGTTTTATTCCACCGTATTCTCAAACAATTTCACTGCTATTGTTTTTCTTTTTTCCTCTCTCTAACATTGTTTTCTTTATAAGCAAACCCAGCGTTTGAAAGGTTCTCAGGAAATGAGCCGAGAAATTTCCAAGGACTTCTCACTTTGTGCGAGTTGTGATGCCCGCTAATCGATATGATCCTACTTAGCTACAAAGTTTTACTCCAACCAAGGTCACGGAGTAGAGTCTCTCCACTCCCCACTTCACCTCATCAAAGAAACAGCATTTCTCTGCACTGTATTGTGAGAAGAAGAAGGGGAAAAAAAAAAACTAATCTCTTTTTCAAATACTAAAGGCTATTGGTGGAGCCAGCGTCAGTGCATCTTGTCTGATTCAGCTGCTGCGGGATTCTGAAGGAACGTGGCGCGACGCGGTTCAGCTGTAGTGTACCTGCAACCTCCTCTTGTAATGACAGCACTGGGTGACGGCGGGGGGTGGGGGTGGTGGGGGGGGGGGCTGTAATGGAGACGTGGATCCACGGCCAAGCGCGGCAGCACCAAGTCTAAATCCAGCGTTTATCCCTTGTTTAGCCCTGCTTTCCCTCTCCCGGCTGCCGCGCGGCCGGCTTAGCCCCTGACTCCCGCCACCTGACTGCGGGCCCGCGACTCCAACCGACGGAAAAAGAGCAAGGTGGGCCAGATCCCCGGGCAGGCAGGGTGCCATCCCTTCCAGCTGGGCTCGCGCGCTGCCGCAGCGCCTCCCCGTCCCGCTCCTTCCCAACATGGCAGAATCTGCCTACGCCTGATAAGACGGCGCCAAGACTCACAAGGACGCACCTCTGAGTGCTCTGATGCCAGCGCTGCAGTTGAGGAATTAAACTTTTTAATTAGCAGCATAGCCCGGCGCCGTCGAGAGAGTGGACCGCCGAACTCGGGCCTCTCTCGTTGCCCACCCTCTTTCCACTTGATTAAACTCCCGAGCATCGCGAAGCTCCGAGGTTCCACTCACCACAGGGACAGTCGTGTTTTCTTTCTCCACAGATACAACAGAAAAATAACTCATCTCCTCCATTCTCGGCATATTATGGGATGGACTTCACTATAGTGTCCTTCTCCCATATTATTCCAGAACGAGCGGTACGGTGCAGTCATCGACTCTACGAGTGAGGAATGACATCTCATGACAAAAGAGCACTCCTTGGTGATTACCAAACATGCCACTGATTTTCGAGTGTAATGGCAGAGTACCAGTGAGTGGCCGCGCAGTATAAACCGGTAAAACATGCACATTCACATTTCTCGCCCTTGGCGTAATTGCAGCTGCGACGTTAACGGTCTCATGTGTTTGGAATTTAAACATGACTGTATAATGTTGAAGTAATTGCACACAGGAGTGCTGATTTGGAAAGTGTTTACTTGATTCTTGAAAACAATCGAGTTTTTTGCATGTTGTGTTCAAACCACAACTTTATTAGAATTCACTTTATTATAAATTTTTCCGATTCTGAAATTATTAGTCTCAACATGAAGCCGATTTTACCTTCTGATGCAAAAATACAGGTAAATGTTCAAAAAACATGGTTCAGTTGAATTTTGTACACCTTGGTTGGATGTTTGGCGGCCTGGATTGGGGCCACTTCACCAGCTGACCAGGCAAACACATTAAATACTTATGTTTAATGTCTGCATAAAGTAGGGCTGCCAATCCTCTTCATGAAGAGTACGCCTCCGTGCATGACCGATGATAGTTTCGTGCTATTTTTTTAATTTCCACTTTCTCCTCATTGAATTTGAGATCTTTTAATCTGAACATTAGTTCAAAACTTCACATTTTGTTTTGCTGTTACTGATTTATTGTCAAACGAAACAGGAAATTAAATAAGGCCTGCTGGGAAAAAAAAAATGATGGTGTTAATGTTCAGTCGTTGTAATAAAACAGCGCATTTCACATTCTTACAGCTATATTTAGACACTCAAAGCATCTTTTAATGCAAAGGAAACGATGTGATCATTTACATTTTGAAAATGGGATGCCAACTTTATCCACTTCATCAGCATGATGGCGACGCCGGAGCTTTTTCCCCGTCACACACACAGCAGTGCCGCACAGATCCGCGCTTTGAATTAAGATTTGAACATGTCTGCATGAATATTTTGCTCGCATGTTCATTAGAAACGATTCCTCATTATGTTGCCGCTACATTATTCATGGGGAGAGATACATGACTTGCTAAACACATTTGCGGCTGATGTTTGTATTTTTTTTTTTTTTTTTTTTTAGCCTCATCATAATCAGGCTGCGGATTCTTTGAAACCACAGGTGAAACCTTTCGTACGCCAACAAGCAACGATGCAGCTAATTAGTACAACCATCACAAAACTACTCTTCAGATTTTTTAATGTTCTGCAGCAAATATCCTAATAAAGCAGATCAACACATGCTTTACCCGGCGCTCAATTAGCTTTCCGGTGCTTTTTTTTTTTTTTTTTTTCCTTTTCCCTTTTCCTATTTAACTTTCACTGGTGATTTGTTTTTAGTTTGAATAGAGGCTTCTTTCATTCCAGGATTACAGATAGGTTTGATCTTCGTCTGGCGATCAGTATTGTAACAGGAGAATTATGGGGGAAGTAATAACGCTCCATCCTTCCTGCATATGGAGGATAGAAAAACTCTTGAGCAGTTAATGGGGATAGCCAATTTCATCCTGCCTTTGAGTCCTGTTCAGAATTCATCCACAGTCCTCCCTTCTCTCTCTCTCTCTCACTCTCACACACACACATACACACACACATTTGTCTTTTTCTCCTGCCCCGCTGTTGCTACACTCCAATGCTTTCAAGTGGAAGTCTATTTTACTTATGGTTAGAGTTTAATTCACCATTTTCTCCCCCCTCTCCGATTGCAACGGGAGTGGCTGTGGGTGATGGTTCACCATCAAGGCTCATATCCACATTTCTTTTTTTTTTTTTTTTTTTTTTTTTTTTGTGTCCATCAAACGAGCTCTATAAAATTCAGAGCAGCCTGGAAGTCTGTAGCGGCTCAGATCGAAGGAAGGACTTCTCAGACTCGTGTTTTTGTTCCACAACATGGACAGCCTGTCTGAAAATGAAAGACACGGCTTCATCTGTTAAATTATTTATTTTGGACCGAAAATAAAGTATAAGCTGAAGTCATTTTATGCTCACAGGGATTCATTTCTCCCAAAAGATTATTTGCATGCGACAGGATTGTCGTGATGTGGAGGAACAATGACTCTGTTGGGCAGAATGCTGGTTTACAGACGTCTTTAAATCTCTGCAAATAAGACTACCTTGGGACAAATACGTATGTCAATCATACTTGTCAGGATTCCAATTTTCCTTCCACATCTCCGGCAGCACTCGTGGTGCTCGCGCTTCTTATTGGCTGCGAGGGATCCGGTCTCATGACACAAGCTGATGCATTTGTTCAGTCAAAGGGAAAACCCTGACAGGAATGGTCATGGAGCCAAGATACGGGGACTGCTGGGAGTATGTTTCAAATGTGTGTCCAGGAGCTGATAGGTGTTTCAGTAATAAGTTATGCTGAAGGATGGTGGTGATGAAAATGTTGTTTTTTTTTCCCTCCAGTGGGCCCGCAGGCAGTGTTATCACATGAGCGAGGCCATTATGCTGTATATATGCAACAAAATGCAGCATATGGCTTTTATTCTATCATGAAAAAAAAAAAAAAAAAAAAATGGAAAAAAAAAAGAAAAAGAAAAAGCCTTGGCCATTTTGTGAAAGCACAGAAATCAGCATCTAACTCTGGCAACGGAACATAGACGCTATTTCAGCCATTTTCCAGGATCTTTCCTCCGTCTTCTATGAGAACTATTTGGCGAAAACGTGCAGCGTTTATAGCCGTGGTCTTCACGTGCTCTTCATAACGTCTACGCTTCAGCGACAACCTGACAGACTTAATTCAATTATGGCTGTGTGATGTGCTGAGACTCCGGAGGTGTGAGCTAATTCCTCTGTTTACACCCCTGAGTCACTGTCACAAACAAAGACAAACACATTCATTGGCTTCCAGGATCTTGTTTGCTGTGATTGTCCCATCGCCTTTGAAGTTTCTCATCGCTTTATGTTGTTTACTTATTCATGCTCTTTCTCTCCCTCGAATCACCATGGGGTATTCCGTGAGAATAATTTTAGCGCAGTGCGAAACAACGCACGGGCCCAGCATTAGACGTATGAACTGTACTCAACACGCTCTCCACATTACAGTAGAGACGCCGCTCCGCCGGGGCGACTTTGAAGAGCGAACCTTCCCGATTGCAGGACTGCGATGGAGCAGATCGCTCAGGCCCGTGCCATCGGCGCTCTCGGCGAGTTTGGCGTGTTGGAAGTCATTAACAGGAGCTGTGGCATTTGCCAAACTCCCCTGAGAGTTAGATTAAGCCAATGAAATGCAAAAGAAAGCTTTTAGGGATTATGCTAATTGCTAATTGCTGTATCAGGAGGTGATTGTTTTTCCCGGGTAATTTGGATTATTGGCATTAGAGATTTAGGAGGGGAGTCGACGTGTTCTGCCTTTTTAATAAGGTTGTTACCTGCTGTCAACCATGAAGACAACTCTTCCCTTGTGGCCCCTTTGATATGTGTCTCATATTGTCTTTATATGTATATATTATGTATATATTAAAAACAACAAAGCGATGCCTTTTGCTTTGGAGAAAGAGGAAAACTCATAACACTTCACTTTGAAAGTGTGCTCATCATACCAGTGGTGCTGCCCCGGGGCTAATGGGGGGGCACAAGGCTTCCTGTCTTCCCGGTGAGCGTCGACACGACATGTCTGCGGCCACAAATCACGCAGGTTGAACATCACATCACCACATGTATGGAAATCCCGTTGTAGCACATTCATTATTTACTAGCTGTGTGAACGCGGCCAACAGGGGGCCTTCATAAACTTTATTACGCAGCAAATGCACATCGCCTCATAAATCAGACGCCCTGCCCTAAGCATGTCCCTCGCATCCATTTCCACTCTTTTGTAGTTGCTTTTAAGAGTTTTATGTGACTGATTGTCATCGAGCATGTTTTATTGTGGCACTCTCGTGCCTCAGCCATGGGAAGAAGATCTTGATTTCTGACGAAGGGAAGCGCCTCCTCTAATGCCACAAATGTCAAAACATACATCAGAAACCTATACAGAAACAAACATGATTGAAGAATGTGCTCAAAATTTATCCAAACCACTCAAAGAAGCCGATGCATCTCGGAGCAGCAACCGGTGACATTAAGAAAACATTCAAGAAATCAGCTCGATTGCACTGATTGCTACTTCAAACCTCTCATTGAAATAACATAGAGGCTTCTAACTGTGGTTAACCTTTGATGTTTGTCTCCTGTAACCAAGGAACAAGTCATCAGACATGAAACGTGGTTAAAAACCTCCACTGAATAAAGGAATAAATAAGTCAATCCGGCTTCTTATGGAGATGATAGGTTGTTGTCTTCCCTGGTAGCAGACGGTCACAGGAACATATTTTGACTCTATGATCGCTGGTTATGAAGCTGTTGGCCAAAATTCAGCTTGTGATTTATTTGGGTCGTCCATCAGAGCCAAACCGGGGAAAATAAATCATATCAGTCTCCTTTAAGGCCGTTGCGTTAGAATCCTTGACGACTCCTTGGTCTGGTTTCATGCAGTGTGTGTGTGTGTGTGTGTGTGAACCACGCTTGCTTATTCATTCCATGCATTTTAAGTGTGTCTTGGGTGAATCTCCCCATAGTCGCTTTCTACTCTAATCGACCTCTAGTTTGTTTCATGTCTACAAGTCAGGAGGAGGCAGAGTCCCGAGTATGAATTGATTTTTGAACGAGCGCACATTTACTTTGAAACGCGTGCGGAACACGGCGGCTTGGCGCCGCCCTAATTGACGAGCGTAATGAGCGCGGATGTGCGGTCCGTCTTTTTGACTCAAGGTCGCCGTGTCGCCGCCGTCTTAAGCTGCGTCCTCTGGTCTTCATAAGGGACCAACTTACCATGAAAGTGTATCTGGGCCGAGGTGAGAAGGTAGCTGCTGTAACTAATGGGTTTATTTAATTCAATTTATTGCCTCGGCTGCCGCGGCGCACCAGACATGCTGGTCACTGTGAGATTGAGGCTTCTTCATGAAAGAAAGAGAGATTAACCCCCTTTTCAAAAAGGGCAGAATATACTCTCATGTCATGCTGGATTTTCCTGCCGAGATAGCTGGATGTATAAATCTGCAGAACTAAATGAATATAGGTTTGCGGTGAAATGGGGCTCTCGAGCTTATTTTGTACAAGCCTTCTAATCAGCGTCACGCTGAGGCGATGCTCGCCGGGCTGGGAATCTCTAATAAATGAGGGCTTTGTCAACATGTCCACCGTTGGATGCTGGGAAGCAGTGTCTTTTGATTCCAGTGCGTCAGCTGACAGGCACTATACCGCATATTTTTTCTTTAGCATTCACTGCTATCATTTTTTTAATCTGTGACATATTTCTATGTATAACTGTTTTTTGTGTTTTTTTTTTTTTTTTTTGCTGTTGTTTGTGTTTGCCCTCAGCGCGTTGCAATAATTAATTCGTCCTTAATACTATTATGCTGGCAACATGTCAGACCATATCTGCCTCTTAACACACTTTTTCCAATTAACATTTTCCAAATTTCTGATACAATCAGTTGAATACAAATGAAGCGGTGGCAGCAGCTGTTCGCTCCGTCTCGTCTCAGGGAGAGCCAAACACTTCCTCCCTCCTAAACTTGTTTTCTTTACACACTTTCCTCTGCTGTGCACATAAGGGGGGGGGAGGGGGGAAACTCTACAAGGGCTGCAGGGTTTGGAACATTAATACACCGTGATAATTAGTTAAGCAAAGGAGCAACGCCAGAGGAAGGAATTTCACACCTTCACTTTAATAATATGGACTCCAGCGTGAATTTTCCAGGTTGTAATGCGCATATGTTTCTTCATGGTGTTGGTGTTTAGTGAGGTTTTTGTGTGCAGTTGAACATTTTCATATGTTTTTAATGTGTTACAAGCAGAAAAAAAATGGACAAGTATGATGATCTGAGTTAGATATGGTGAAATTTGAATTTCCTGGACGGCTGAGGCTCTGTGTAAGCAGCGTCTTTTCTTTTGTTCACATGGCAGCGGTGCTTCATCGAGGTTCTCGGTTTACTCGGGCGAAACGCGACTGTCATCATGAACTCAATCTCTACATCTAGGAAAACATGGAATGGATCTCCAGACCTCCTGCTCGGTCTGACCTGCCATCCAGCTGATTGCAGGTGATTGTCTTCACCTGGAGTTGAAGGTGTAAACTACTTCCTACCAGGCGGGCTTGGAAAGACGACCTGAAACGCTCAAGTTCCTCCAAAACAAAAAAAAAAACAAAAAAACAAAAAAAAAAAAACCAATCGACTCGATTTGTTTCATTGCTCGCCTGCATTTCAGTAAATGTTTCCCTTTCAAAAGTATCGTGTCGCTTTGCTTTTTCATATCAGTGGCAGCCTGAACATTGTCAAAATCAAATATAAGTTGGGAGCTTTTTTTTGTTGCCTGCCATTCTTTACTTCACAAAAGAATGTCTGCAGAGGTGCAGGGGTAAATTATTCTGATGTATAATGAGACAGTGGGTTGCGCAGACACTTTGACACCGGCAAGGCTGTGCACCCTGCCCTGTGTAAGTGCTAACCCACAGAGTCAGACATGGCCCTTTTTATTTCTGAATTCAATGCTTTTTTTTTTTTTTTTTTGCTTCCAGCTGCCTTTTTTTTTTTTTTTTTTTTAACTTTTAAAGCTCTGAACAAAGTCTGAACAGCACAACAATGTCCACCGCATGTTCTGTCATTTTTTTTAAAGTCACCGCAGAAGTCGTGCAGTGAAAATTAATGTAATCATCCCACCTCCCATTGTTTTGTTGCCATTATAGAAAAAAAAAGATTGATTTTCAGCTGTAAGCGTGCAGAACAGGAAAGATTCCTGCAACACCTGTTTTGGTACGTCACTGTTTTCACAGGAACCATGCAGTAAATAGCAAGGCTTTGCAGACTAATGGTTTGGAATTGATTATATTTGATTTTCCAGCATGGATCTCCTGTGAACCTGGCTTCCTGTTTGAAGCACACTTTCTCGTTATTTCAAGCAAATTTGATACTTTGAATGAGTTCTTAAACATTTGCATCTAATGTTCTGACACATGGAGAGAACAATGCCCTATAAAGATTAACAATGGCGAGAACACAGACATTCATATGGACTGACCATCCATTTGGATTGCTTTGACAGAATAGGGAGTCACACCACTCTGGAGGCTGCCATTGTTCTTATTGTCCATCTACTTGCAGATGTGCAGAGAAACAGGGAACTCGTGCCGCCATGTGCAGGCGCAGTCGCTGCATCTCAAAAAACTTGGGTTTTCACCCATTTACATGGACACAGAGTTGTAGCATTTTCAGAAAATTCCGTCTTTAGAGGTTGAAGTCGTGCTTTAAGTGGCTCTCACCACCGTTGTATAAACAAACCATAAAGTTCTTTCTTTCCTCATTAGACACAATTTTTTGCCCTGCAACCTTTTAAACATGGAGTTCTCGGCAGGCTAAAACATTCGAGGCATTAATCTTGATTAATCAATTACAGGAAAAAAAAAGTTTTAAGGAACATCAACTCATCAATCATTCAGTCAAACTTGATTTTTGCTTTATAGCACTTGACAATAACCTGCAGTTAGCCAAAGTAGCAAAGAAATTCTTCATAGATAGAGGAGAATGTTCTGGCTCTATTAGGCAGCAGCTGAATGTGGCAGGCTATACCTGCATGCAGAGGGGCTGAGGGGGGCTGCTGGGGGGGCTTCGCAGTGTCACTCAAACTGAAGAAGACAGGCCACATACGGGCATGCCGTGCATACGTGTCCCGTCTGTGAGTGAACGCGCAAAGCCGCTTCCATCTATGACAGCTGGTTTTACCCACGGAGCATCCCGAGAGCGCCTCTGTCAGTGTGCTAATGATCCTGCTGCAGGTTTCTGACCCCCGGCCTGCAGTCTCCTCAGCCTGTTCCTCACACAGATCTCCTCCCTCGCTCTGGTGGCACGTCGTCCACACTCCAATCCAAATACTATGAGATTCAAGTTTTTTTTTTTTTTTTTGTCATCACCAAGTTGCCGCTCATTGAACTCACCTCACGTTTGACTCTCTCAGGCGTCCATCGATCGTTTCCAGCATGTCCCTCATGTTTCTGAGGCCCTGTGCTGTTGTTATGCTGAACTCCAGCTGAATATTAGATCCTGATTATAAAACAAATGCAGGGATTTGATAAAAAAAGAAGCATTGTCTTATATTCTGACCAATACGGCACAACCTCTTCACTGAAGACGCCGTCTGACTTCTAAATATCATGACTGTGATGCACAGAGAGCTGACTGACATACTGGAGGCCAGCGCGAATCCATCATACAGCCAAGGGCAATTATTCATTCACATGGAGGCACTGGTGTCAGGAAGACATTTAAGCACACACACATACACACACACATATATATATGACAAAGGGTGTTAAATCTAAAACGGTGTTTTGCACCAGTGTGCGTAATCATTGTGATTTACCAGACAGATCAAGTGGATGATGTGAGTGGGAGTGAAGAGACTGTTGGGCTGTGTGGGGGCTGCAGCATCTGAGGAGCAGTGTTTGTGTATAGTGACAACTCTGGGGAGGTACACTAAATGAGGTGATGCATAGTTTTGGCCATAATGAATACTAAATGTGCGCATGGAAGAACTGCAGAACAGATGGCGGCAGGAAGTCCAAATTAAATGTATGTCACTGTATTATCTCAGCAGCTAAAATCGTGATTTGAAACCTGAAGTTTGCAGGACTTTTCACTGTGATACAAATCAGGTTCAGTCTTAATGGTGTTACTACTTTTAAAAACCATCTTTGAGAATATTTAACCTTTAATTTTACAACAATTTAAATGTGCCCTCTTGCGTTCGCTGTGTTATCAAGTCAAAATATATTGATTCACCATTAAATACTTTAGCTGTGCTGTGAAATGTTAATTAGCATAAGATGACATGCTAGCATGCTAAAGACTCCGGCAACCAAGCACAGCCATTTTCATTTTCTGCCTTCCTCAGTGACTCCCGGCATAGTTGTCGTGTAAACGGACGCCCGGGATGCAACAGAAGTTTTCCATTTCTAGATGAAAACGCCATGTAAACGGGCCTCAGCTGTGCCATGGTACATGCTAATGGGCAAATGCCAAACAGAGGGTATCAAGGTGAACATGAGCTAATTAGCAACGTGACAAAGAACAAACAGAGCTGCTGGGAAGGCTAGTTAGCACATCCGTAAGCTCTGTGAGCTGATAATAAAAAATCAACAGGACTGTGCACTGTTAGTGTTCAACATGTAAATAAAGCCATTTTTCTTTATAACAATACGCTTTATAAAATTTAGAAACAACCAGAGTTGCATGTTGCTGTTCTGAGTTCCTCTGCATGATTTAAACCCCGTGGCCATGATTTCAGCCTCCTCTATAAGCTACTGTTGTGATTTTTTTTTTTTTCTTTGTTAGAGAAGGTTCAGTGCCTTGCCTGGCCTCTTTATTACTGCATTCCCTAATGCCTTGATTTAATGCACTCTCAGAGGTCAGATATTGTGCTGGCAGCCACAGACCACTTCCTTCCACTCTGCCCCATTAATAACAGCAAATAAATCAGGGCGCGCCGTGGATTTCCTCACTTGCATATTGGAGGTTTTTTTTTTTTTTTTTTTTTCGGAGTTCTGCAGGAGCAAGTGCCAAACTCTCATCTGTTTACGCTTCAATCCGAGGTCCGAAGAGTGCGGTCCATGTCCTGATTAATTAAAGGTACCGTCCCCTGTGGGATACTCACATTTACATCCCATTAGGAATCCTCGGAAGGCCTCGGATTGATCTGTGAAGATGTTAATGTTTATTCAAACTTACTGGTGTGCTGTTTACACTTAAATAAATAGCGAGGCTTTGACGCATAGGTGGACCTTATCTACACACAAGGTATAATTAACTATCCTGGAGGAATGAAACAAAGGGTTGAAAGAGCACTTTGATTTCACTTTTTTTTTTTCCCTTCATATTCGGCTGATACAAATGTGGAAAGGCAGGATAATGACTGTTACTGTGGGGATGCATTGATCTCTATGCTGGCCTTCAAAACAAAACAAACTGCATGCACAATTATATAAGTGCATATGTGCCATCAAAGCGCTTATAGCATCGCCACATATAGTTTATTTTTTCCAGTGGAGGAAATGTGGTTAAATTATTGTAAAGGAATGTTTTCTTACTATTGAAAACGCTTCCCGTTTTTCAAACGCACATCTTGGGGACTCATATTTGGTCTGGAAACCTGCGTTTGGATAAGGTCTGGATGTAAAAAAAACCCCCCACAGATGGATTTTCAGGCAGAAATTTATTGCGAATTTCGAATCGGTGAAGTGAAGGTCTGCATGTGCGAGCGAGAGATAGGATGCATATTTCTCTTTCGGAGAGATCGTGGGGGGGGAGGTGCAAGCCACTTGGTAAGGTAGAGTCTGAGACGGTACGAATAAATAAATAAATAAATAAATGCATAAAGATAAAAAAAAAATAAATTATAAAAAGACAACAGGACTCTGGCGCCAGGCTTATACAATCATCTGTATTGTTTATGTACCATTAATCTCTCACAGCATCCTCCACTTTGCTTTTCTCATGAAAGCATAAATTGCTCCCGGCTACTCACATGCAACAGCAGCTCGCCCTGTCTGCGCTGCAACACCAAAACAGGTGGAGGAGATGCAGAGCACGAGGGAAACAATGCAGCCGCCGCTTGTGCCTTATGCAGCATTGATCATGTTTCATCAGGTTCTTGCCGTGAATTACGTAAATTTAAGAGGAAAAGTTGTTAACGCCGATGGATGTAGAAATTCCCAGAAGGAACTTAATGGAAATTGTTTCCCGGCGGAGCGTCGAGTACTTCGAGACCCTCCATATGGAAAATTCATGTGTCTGTGCTTTTCATGATTTTCTGAAGGGAAATCAGACATGTTGGTGTGTCCAACCGAATAATCAACATCATTAGATGTTTTGTTTTTTTTCTCCTTCCTTCTCCCTTCTTCTCATTAAAAATGTATTACCCCCCCCACTATAGCTGCAAAACTTGGCAGCAGGACTTTGTCTTGATTTGCCAGGCAGCCAATGAGATCCGCCGGAGTGGGCGGGCATTCTCTTAGATGTTAGGATGTATGAATTATGCAGAAAGCAGCTATTCCAATATTTATCACTATATGCGATATTCTTTATTGCATAGGGGGAAGCGGGCGTGAAACGGCCATATATTTAGATTTCACAATTGCCCGCATCAGACAATGCAAACATGCTAGCCACAAAAACAATGTCCAATTACGTGTTTTTCAGTTGTTGAATCACAATAATCTCATTACAACTCTGCGGTCCACTTAAGTGGATGCTAAGAATACAGCTGGGAGAGAGAGGGAATGAATGGATCTCATGTTTTCACTTCCATGCTCGACTAAATTATGCACTGGAGCATTGTTTATCCATCAAACTAGGCCCTGTTCCAGCCATCCACTCAAAAAGAAATTCAGAATTAATTGGCAGCACTAAAACAGAGTCGCAGCAAACAGACAACTTTCTTCCTCTGTCCATGATGCAAATAAATTCCAGTAGGGGGGGGGGGGGGGGGGGGGGGGGGGGGGGGGGGGCTTTCATGTCTCATCTCTTCGTTTTCCCTTTTTTTAATTTTTTTTTTTCTTTAAAGCCAAAACACAGTTGCCCTGTGGAGTGTTTAACCTCTCCGCCCCCTCCCGGTTCCCCCAAGGTTCCGGGAGGAAAATCCTGCCTAAAATTAATGCGGCGAAGTGAGCAGCGATGGGGGAGGAGGAGGTAAATGAAGGGCTGTGAATGATGGCCCGATAATTGGGATCCGCCGTCCTGCTTCTGATCGGAGGACTTTGTGTGGGGGAGAGAGACGGGGATCCGGGGGTGAAGGGAAGGGAAGCGGCGGGGCTTAGTCAGCAGCAGAGCCCATTTGGAGCGGGGACGCCGCCCGCCTCCTGTAATGGCTCTTCAGCACGCTCTTAAGTGACTTCCTTTGGATACGTCGCGTGTGGCTTACCTGTTTTTGAAAGTTACTCTCCAGGCGGAGAGCGCTGTGCGTGCTCGAGGGGAAGCGGCGAGAGAGAGAGAGAGAGAGAGAGAGAGAGAGAGAGGGGAGAGTTGCTAAGTGGTGCACCTTGGCGGGCGGCTGTGTTTACCCATGAGCCACTCGGCACGGTGACACATGCTTTCACTTTGGCTAATAAATCATTGAAGGTCTGATGTGCATCGATGGGGACGCGAGTGTCAGTTTTGATACTTGATTAGCATTTCTGTCACTTCGCCTTACGTTTAACATAACTCCAGCTGCGCGCCGCCCGACTCGCGCTGCCCATGGGCACGGCGGCGACGGGCCGCCGCTCGAGCTGACAGCTGGTCACAGCAACACGTAGACAAATGTGTCATTTCACTGAATATCGGCAACAAATGAAGACCGAATGTGTTGCAGGGGGGATTTGCATGCTGGAACAATTAGAGCAGACATTTCTTTGTGCGTGTTTGGAAAATATTGCTTTCCTTAAGAGAATGCATTTCTGCTGATGCATAAAGAAAGCTTTAGCTTTTAAAATCTTAATCTCTTTAACAAAAAAGAACCGAATTTCCGTAAAATAAGCAAAATTAAATGTAAACTAACTGTAAGCTAAAATAAGTTTACATCAGAAAACAAGACAAAATGTTATTTGACTCTTCATGGCATCAAGAAGTGGAATTTTCAGTGTTCAGAGTTAAAAAAAAAAAAAGAGAAAACAGATTCACTCTGATGTGATTATTTCTTGTGGTTTTGAGAATAATCTTTTTTTTTTTTTAACAAATCACACAATTGGATGAATTTCAGATTATTTTCTGAATTGATTTGTAACTTTTATTCAGACCACAATTGTCCAATTCCAGCATAATTTTACAAAAAGGGAAGGTTTTTTTTTTTAATTTATTTGAAAATTTTGAGAATTTCAGTAAAGGATTCAAAAGATATCATGTAGTAGAAATAAGTTAACATTCAAAAAATGATGGTTTCACACTCTGAGTATCTGTTGTTTTTTTAATTAGCAGATTTAAAAAAAAAAAAACCCCAAGACAAACAGATACAAATTCATGTGGTAGTGAGTAATGAATATTTATGTATATTTATTTATTTTTGGATTTCTAGTAAAACACTGCTCCGTATTTGGCTGACAGTTTATATGCAGCTCAGTCTCGATATAGCTGTACATGCAGATTGATTTCTGGAGTATTTTAATAGAATGTTACTCAGTTTTTAACAAGCTTTAATATCCAGATTGACTCAGACGGAACTCAAATTAGTTTGTTACCTCTAGAGTCTCAGAAGCCGCTGTCTGTTCTCTGCGACACATTTTACTTGTTTTACTAGTTTTCAAACTGTTTCTACAGATCTGACTTCAGACGTTTTGCTTTAATCAATTCACACCTTTAAAAACAAGCACGAAGAGAAGCAGCCACCTCATTTTCATGTTTTCCCCATCATGGAAATTATGAGTGCAGCTCGATTCCTTCACAGAAATCACTATGAAAACCCTCCAACGATCTCTTTCTGTCATCTATTTGTCACATCGGGAGATAAATGAAAACTAATCTCCTGAAGACAGAACTGAACTGGGCCTTTAACGTGTTTACCATTTGTTCCTCAAGTGTCATTTATTACAACCACGAGTTTAAACAAACTTTTGTGCACAGAAAAGATGAAATCGCTGCAACAAACGTGTGAAGAGAAGTTAAGATGTCAGACCGATAGAGAGAAAAGCAACAAGACGCACCTGCAGCTTGTGGAAAAAGGTCTGCAGCTGATAAGAGCCTGCGGATATTTTAAAGATTTTTGATTTAAACTCAAAAACAGGAGGGTCTGCAAATGTCAATGTAAAAAAAAGAAAAAGAAAAAAAAAAGACACATGCTCTGCTTAATGCGTGAGCTGCTGGATTTAAAGGAAGTCATGTTTACGTCGCGTCACGTCGTCCTCATTTAGGTCCAGATTTCACGTCGCGCGCCTTGACGTTGCTTTACAGTCAGCAACAATGCTCCGGGCGCCGCTCACGCCACGCATTCTGACGTGCGTTTAAAAAAAAAAAAAAAAAAAAACATCCTCTGCACCATTTCATCCATCATGCCGCGCCGACTTGCATGTTTATTTTAGTCGATCACGCCACGGGCCCGGGCGGCAGGAAGTCCCCGAAGATCGGCCGCTTGGTAGCAACAGTCGTGACGAGTTAAAAGTTGCAATCAGGCGCCGCGCCTCTCGCGAACGGTGGCTGAACCTTCTAACCCTGCCCGCGTGTTTTACACTCATGCTTTATTTATACACAATATGACTCCCTGATTAAAGGGAGCCGTCGATGTGAGCAGTAATGTGGAAATTGTGGAGTACGTATTAAGTAGCGTGCGGAAGGGGGATCGCAATCCCCCCCACCCCCCGAATGTTATGTAAACAGGATTCAGCCTCCCCCCTCAGCGTGTGTTAACCTACACTCGGCTCCGTTCTCATCTGTCAAACTGTTGAAAACAGAGAAAGGGGGGACAATTATGAGTGTGACACCGAGTTCGCCGCAAAAAAAAAAAAAAAAAAAAATCTCGCCGTTAAATTAGCTGTTTCATCTCTGGTAATACGACATCTTCCGTTCACTGGCAAAACGTAACATTGAATCAAGTACTTTAGAATGTTTGAGGGTAATTGACATATTTCGCTCCGTGGGCGTTTAAGCAGGATTCCCAGTGATCCCTGCTCTAAAGCAGACCCTCAAAGGAAATAATTACACAAGAGAGCAAACACTCGCACAAAAACACCCGCTTTGCTGAACTAATAAAGGAAAAACTTCACACAGTTGACCTGCTTTTCTTTCTTAGAGTGCATATGTATTGCATAGTTCGCTTTAAAAAAAAAAAAATCCTTTATTCAGAGTTTTAGGGTTCAGAGGTAATGTGGCGGCGACCTTGGAATTCAACTCTAATTTAATTGAGGTAAGTGCTCGGGCCACATTTTCATGCACACTGTTAATATGGTAATGAGCGGATATGTTAATATCCACCTTCGTTCTTGTCCTCATTCATCGCGGCTGTAGTGATACCTGTCGGCGCTAATGCCTCCCGCGTCCCTCCTGATTGAGGCCGGCCGGCCCGGTCGCTGCTAACAGCCGCGGCAGGATGCGCTTAACCCTTTCATGGACGCAGGATGCAAGTGGACTGCGCTGCTAATACGTTTAATTCAGTTTTTGCTTCTCCCATCCTTATCTATACACACTCGTAGGAGCTGGCTGCCATGGTGCAGCGCCCGCGGATCAACAGTGGTGGCCTGTCAGCTGTGGGATTTCGTCCAATCCCTTGTCTGCCTCTCTTGGCCACCACTGCCTGTGGGCTCGGTTGTCTGTGTCTGATGGACGAGTGATATATCCAGGATGTGTGCTGCCTTTTAACCATCGTCGGCTGGGATCGGCGCCAGTAACCATGGCCCCCCCCCCCCCAGGTTGGAAGGAGAAAACACGGGAGAAGTGTGTGCACATCCTGGTGATTTCAAGTGAAAACTGTTGACTTTTGCAGCATTTTTGGATTTTTGTTTACACCACAGTGACATTACAATTCACTGATAAAAGGCCTTTCTGGAAAAGGCTTCCAGGTGAACCAGGAAAAAGCCTTTTCTCTGCACCGGGCAGTGCTGCAGACGCACAGTACAGGCGCCGTAAATAGTTCTTCAGCATAGCATCCCGTGGTACTCTTACTTCTCCAACAAAATATGTATTTACCACACAATTTATGGTTGTATTGCAACAAGCACATCACCAACTAGTGGTCTGGCATGCAAACTGCAGAAGTTCTGGTGTTTCCGTATGTACAGTTGATCATGTTGATCTTACCGGGTGAACATGAAACGTTCCTCAGCTTTGCAACAACGGTGCAGTTTCTGGGCCGTTGTAATGTAAGCAGGGCTTCTGAAACTTGAATATTTGCTCATTTTAGGAGGAAATAACATCAAAACAAAGTTATACTGTAAAAGTCCTTAGAGTGAAGTTGTTCTTTTGTAGAGAAATGTTCTATTCTCAGTAATCCAGCATCTTTTCTATTGAATATTTTTCTCTTTAATGCTGATTAAGCAAGTCCAGCATTCTTGTCGTGCAGATCAATGCTGCAGTGACGGACGCGGCGCGTTTGGAGCATCTCCTGCTGAAGCCAGCCTGTCATGAGGAGAAGTCTGAACGGGAGCAACCTTCACGTACCTTTCAGCGTCGACAGTGACTTTCCTTCGGGATGGGAGTTGTAAATCAAACTCGAGCAAAGTGGGTGGACGGCGGCTTCATTTACAGAGAACGTTACGAGCACAAAGGCACCTCAGAGTGTTTTACATAAGCAAGAAGATAAGTTGAGATTACATCCAAAACCGAGTACAAGCAGTATTCTTCAGAGTTTTGATCCTCCAACAAAGAACCTGCAGATGTGACAGAATGAAACGTTCTGTGAAATGCTTATATTATTTCAATTGTAGACTATTCTGAAAATCTCAGCATACTTTGCAAAGGACTCTTTAGTTGCATTTCAAGGTTAGAAGTGTGCATCTTAAAAAAAATAAAAAGATTCCATTTTAGACTGTCAAAATGCCCTTCATGGTACAGCAACCATGATTAAATATAGAGTAAAGAAAGGGGAAAACAGAGCTTCATAAATGATTTCCTAGTAAAACTCAGTACAGTTCAGTACAAAGCAGAACAACATACAACAAGTATCCACCTCAATGACTTGTTATTGTCCAGAAATGGAGAGTACTTGCAATTTTCTATGAGACTTGAACATAATAGATGATTGAGGCAGAGAAATTCTGTGGAAATAGCCCACATTTAAAAAAATCATGTTCGGTAAATACAAGTTAAATAAGTATACTAATGCACTATAATTAAAAAATTTAGCTTAACATATTTACAATTTTCTTGGTTGAACATAAAAAAATCTATAAAAACAACAAATTTTTGCAACTGGCATACATGTATTCATTTTATGCCATTTTTTTTAATGTACATTGATGCTGGTTTGCCTGTTTCGTTCATATGTGCAAAGAAACAAACAAGAGAAGACAAACTGAATGCTCCAAACTAGGTAGATGGGGAAAAGAAATTAATCCACTGTAGAATTAGTAAACAATTGGAAAAAAAAAAAGTCCAAACCGCCTAAAACAATCACAAGCTGGAAAAAAAAAAGAGTGAATTAAATGAGAGCGTTTTCATGCAGGACAGTAACTTAGTTTGACGTCTCATCCAGGGACGATATTGGCAGGACCATGTGGGGATTCAAACCTACGACCGTGAGATTGCAGATCTGTGTCCCACGTTCTGTTTCAACCTTTAACGAACGGCTTCAGCGACGCCGGCAGCAAAAAGAAACCTGCGCTTGTTTGTTGTTGTTGTTGTTGCCGCCGCCGCCGCCGCGCAGAGCGTCGGGCCTGAAAATGTTCCTATTATTGTCAATACTTTGATTCTGACTTGTTAGAACGGCTCCCGTTTCAAATTGCCTCATGATCAATGTGTGAAACGCCGTTTTTTTTTTTTCCATGGCAACAGAAATGCAACTTTTTTCACTCGGCGAGCCGGCTAATCAGAATCAGCTCTTGACTGCTCACAGCAGAATTAGGAGGACTACCCTTGAATCAAGGGAAGTAATGAGTCTCACCGCTCGCCACGTTTCTCAGCTCAAGAACGTCGGTGTAATTTACCACCACTGTGATGATGGGTAAATAGTGCTGCATATAAATGCTCAAAATTGTGCTGAAAATTCCCGGGATCTGCTCCATTGTGTTTATTTTTTTGGGGGGTTTTTGTTTTGTTCCTGAACACAGTACAAGTGTAAATTGCTGTAGTTTAATAACATTTCCCACCAAACACTGCGAAAAACGATGCTTTCATCAGCGGATGTAGCAGCGCAGATGCTAAATTGAGAGAATGGGGTTAACATAAATGCTGAAATGGACCCGGGGGTGTTTAAGTAGATTGAGAATTTCACAATAAATGTGTAATTGGAAACACTTTGAAGTTTAGGCATGGCTGTTTCCAAACAATCCTCAATGAATATGGGTATTGATCAATAATTATAGATTGTTTGGGACAGTGGTTGCAGCCCTTGATATCCAGATTTCATACAGGAAGTAAAAAAAAAAAAAGTGAGTGGACATGTGATATCTCTCGGTAACTGAGGGGATGAATGATCCACCTGCTCCTCAGTGGGACTGAAACAGGCTTTCAAACATCAACTTATATCAGCCAGACACCAGGTTCATCTTACAGGCCGACTACACATGTCGCCTGCAACCACAGCTCCTTCTGTTGTCCGTTTCCTTTGAGTCTGACTGAGCAGAGACGCCTCGGTTTCAATCAATATTCCGACTCGGGCCTCAGTTTTCAGGTTATGTTTTCCTGCCTTGGCTCTGACTCTCGGTGTCGAGCGCTGAGCGGTAGTTTCCTCGACTCGACGCGAACGGTGCCGGCAGTGACACGGGGCTCGGGCCGGAGCTGACAAGCTGCTTTCAGTATGTGGCCGGTTTCAACCGAATATTAGTTGTCAAAGGTGTTACAGACTTAAAGCCAAGACCTCAGTGATTTTTACCGAATAACTTCACCAACTCAAATCGCCGGCACTTAACAAGTCAACTGTGACATCCGATGCTTCTTTTTAGTTTTTTCTACATTTAGAAGTCATTGAATGAGGAAATTAAAATACAATAAATTAAGATATATGTACATTATTAGGACATTCATAAGACTCTCCAGATAATGATTAGCGCCGTCGCCTCAAAGCATGAAAATCCCAGGTTGTGGAGTTTTATATGTTCTCCTGTGTGTTTAAACGTGTATTTGAGGTTATTTGGTGACATTACTTTTCTCCTTCAGCAGCCCATGACCCTGATCTGGATAAAGTTGCACAGAAGGTGAATGGATCATTGCATTATATTAACAGAGGTGCAGAATCAGCTTATGGATCACTCTGACAACACAGATGTACGGATTAATGTCCAAAATAATCATCAGCAACACTACTGAAGTTTTGCAAACTACACACATTTTATATTACAAAACTCCATTTGGGAAACATTCCTAAAAGTTCATTTGAAAGAAAATCGCATCAACATGCATAAAGTGTTTGTCGCCTCTTGGATTTGTTTGTTTCACCGCTGAACATAATAACAGCACAAAGCATGCGAACCGCAAATGAGTCTGGGTTTGTGGTTTTCTCTGACTATCCCCCCAGCGCCGGTCAGGGAATACTTTTTTTTTTTTTTTCCTGGGGCTTGACCCTTGCTGCAAGGCTTATGGCCTACATTGTACCGAAGAAAATAAATCGCCTTTGTCTTCCTCTCGGAGGATCTCTGAATCCGAACATAATAGATACAAAAAGAAATGGCACTGGAGGTGGAAAAAAAAAAAAAATTCGCTCTTGGGTATGTCCTCCCCGGTGCAGCTTCTGTCGGCATGATAATTATATCTTGTGTCCTTGCTTTGGACGCAGGGATGGATCTATACAATAAAAAACACTAAAACTGTGGCGGTATTCATGGAGACCGGCCTGTGAAGTCAGCCCGCTTGAGATGAAAGGGTGACACAGCTTTCAAATCTTCTCATCTTTACAACAAAGACACATCATACAGTGACACACAGCTCTACAGTAGGTGGTAGACCCAACACAGTTTTATGTGCAACTGAATCGTGCGCTGTCTGGATTTTGAAAGCATTAAATCACGGTGGGGGGACGTTGCAACGCTGAAAATATGGCACTGAAAATTAGAATTTACTCAAAGAATTAAACAAAATTTCACTTTAGAAATTGTATTATGGCATTGTTAAAAGAAGTTTTGATCTTAAAACAGTAGAAATAATATCGACCTTGCTGTCTCCTCTGAGTTTGCATGTTCTTAGGACCTGTTTTCAAGTCAAATAAAAAAAAGCTTTCATTGTGTCAGACACTGAAAATTCAATTTTTTTGAAAATGGCTCCATATACATGGACGAAAAGTCAACTCCTCTGAAACGCTGGTACTGCACATGTGCACCATAGCAGCAGTAAATATTTTCTCTGCACATACGAGAGAAGAAGGACAATAAGAACAATGGCGGCCTCCGGGGTTTCATGACTCCCAGTGCCACGGGCTCTCCATTGTTAATGTCTATAGCGTATTGTTTCCTGCAAGTGTGTGTGTGTGATTTCATTCAAGAAAAACAACCAATAAAACTCACCGGTGGCCCAACGTGAAGACTGAATTATTTTCTGCTTTCTTCTTCTTCAGTGAAAATTGACATGATTTTCAAAATGCAGGACTTTTCTCAAAATAAGTCAAAGCATTTCCACTGGATTCTGTTGAGTAACGGCATCTCAAGGTCAACAATTAACGTCACATGCATGTTTTTCGGCGTGTGAGAGGGACATTAAGCTGGTCTTCTCACCATGAGACGAGAGCGCTGACCGCTGGACCGCCATGCACACCTGAAGGTGCTCGCAGGGTTTGTACATGAAATGATCGTTTGCCCGTAATTGATGTTTCACTCACTTAATTTCTGCTTCCCAGCTGATGTGGAAGTGACGGTTACACCACAATCATGCTGCCTGCGCCGATCGCTAGCAGCCCTGAAATGTCAGCGGTGCTTTGCAGCGATTGACAGATGCAGGTGAGGATGAGGGACTGAACAGCCATTAAAAGCATCCTTATTTTGTTGCAGCGTGACTTTAAAACGCTGAGTATGTGTTTTATTATTTTATTATAACCGCCTCACCTGTACTGTCACGCACACAGAAAACATTTGCGTTTAAGCCCTGATTCACCGAAGTTGACCCAAATATTTTACAGTCTATTTATCACTGCCGCTGCTGTCCACGTTTGAAAAAAAAATCAGTCATAAAGTTTCATTGGGAATTTATTCCCCCCCCCCCCCCCCCCCCCCCCGCTTCAGGTTTATGAATCCGTCCGCATTTGTCCCTATCTGTGTATAGCTGTTGACTCCGGCAGCAGTAATAGCATTTTTAGAGCGAGCAGCTGTACGTCTGGCCCGCGTTACCGGCTCTGACAGGTTTAGTGGCACAACCGCATTAACCCAGCGTCGAGGGAAAGAGCTGAGTCCGCCGGTTCACCGTTGCCATTTCCACGGAGCGGATCCGGCGCCGGACGGAGCCGCGCGCTTTGATCTGTCGAGTGAGTTCTGCCACCGCGTCTTGACTTGCCTCTGACTCCGCTCCGCTGCTCAGACGTGGGCTTGTTTTCACAAAGACCCGGAGAAGAGCTGAAAGCTTCGGCCTGAATAACGCTTGATTGCCACTGGAGGCAAAACAGTAATTCTCAAGTAATGTTCACCACTATTTTAACCGACATGGATTCAATTATATTACGCCCAGATTACCATCTATTACTGGCAGTGTAAAACTTATTATTAGCTCAGCTGGCTCATGATTTAAGTTGCAGAAAAATGCACTGATAGTGGAAAAGTATTAATTTTTTTTTCCCCCTTTCTTTCTTGTCACTTAAAATGACATTTTTAACTCCTTTAAATCTCAGATGTGGAATGGAAATCAAATCCGCACCCAAGTGGCATTAACACCTCCTCAGTAAGTGACTGTGGCAATTACTGTGTTGTGGTTTAGTCATCTCCATTTCAGCCAGGCCACCTCTGCCTGTATTTAGTCTTTACACACAGTTTCCCTGTGTGTATTTTTTTTTTTTTTTATAAGCGTTTCGGCTGCTGATGTTTGACCAACAAATGGAAGCAAAGTCAACGAGGTGCAAATTGAAAATGGAGGGGGTGAGAAAAAAAAAAATTCACCCTTTCCTCTCATCTTCACATTTTGTCCTTTATCATTTTTAATGGAGTATAATTTCATTATTGAACAATTTCTTTCCGAGGACGCCACAGCTATAGAGTTGCAATGCCAATTTGGTCACTGTTAACAGCACTGAAGGTCATATATTTAAAGTAATTGTTACTCAAAGACTGTGTAATTACAGAGTTGAATAGCCAATTAAAATCCTTGTTAGAAGTTGAGATATTCCTTTATTTACCTTCTCTCGGTGGACTTCCTTTCTTTTGTCATTCTTTACATGAACACAGCCCTTTGCGCGCGCGCGCACACACGCACGCCGCTGCCACTCCCACGTCAGCGCTTGTCATGCTGGCTGAATAAGCGATAGCGCAGAATTAGAGAAAAGACAATAGCGCGTGTTTGCACTCCCCCATACTGGGGTTATGGTCTGGGGAAGCTGATTAAATACCAGGGGAGCCTCTGTCCAACCGGCTTAATCGGGCAATGCAGCACGTGGGTGAACACCACCCCATAGTGTTCACACCCGCCTTTATCACAGAATGAAATTAGCAACACATCCCACCTCTTTAAGTCTCTTTCTCTCCCCGGAGTTCCCGCCAGCTATTTCCTGCCACACGCAGTATTTATATCTGGAGCCGCGCGCAGCACCGTCATGCATTAATACCTGAAGCAGGCTGCTGCCGCGGCCTTCACCTGCCGGAGTAATCGCAGCAGCATCTACTTACCGGGCGGAGCTGCGAGGAGGTGGGTGCTGACGTGTGGATTTTGTCGAGGTGGGGGGGGGATGAAATGACAGAATGAACAAATGTGAATGAGTCTCCTAATATATGTGATTTATGTAGGCGTGAGTGTGAAGAGGATTTTTGTTCTGGCTGTTTTTATTATTGCAGTTACTGCTGATTTGATGTTGTGGTGGAGGCAAAAGACTAGTTGTGATTAAACAAGAATTTTTAAGCTTCATTTTGCAAGTTTTTTGATATAATACGAAGGCTGCACTGAAAGCTAAGCTTTTTCTCTATCTGCTCGATCCCAGTGATTCCCAAAGTGAGAGTCGTGGACCACTCAAGGGCCATGAAGATACTGAAAATGGATATTGAAAGAAAAATTACACAGTTCATTTTATGATTTAGTAAGAAATTACCTAAAATGATGTACAAATACAAACATGTATCAAGCAAATTGTATTTTTACCCCTGAGAAGGTGAACCGTCCATTGACCTGGATCCTTACATTTGGAGTTTGAAGATGTGTTTTGCCACTTTAATGTCTTCTAACCCCCACATCAACAACCCAGCTGTGATAAACTGTTGCAAAAGAATAATGATTTTGTTAAAAGATGAGCAAGTTAATTATTTGCGCATCCATAAATATGCCCTTTATTGCAATTAGCCTAAATCCATATCTAATTATTGGAACAAATGTTTCAGGGAAATGTATCTTAATGTCACACTTTGATCAGACGGTAGATGCTGGCTGGGTCCTAGAAGATTTTGGGATTCTCCAGTGGACTGTGGCCTTCTGGGATTGGGGAATGGCTGCTCTAGCCAGTGGAGTCATCCTTATGCTGGGGTCCAGTTCCGCCTTGTCAGGGCACCAGAGGAAGTCAGAGCAAAAAGAGAAAACCTACAGAACTCCAAACTCCACACGGTAATGTCTGATTTCTGCTCCATGCTCAACAGGAGCAGGTTAAGAATCACGAGCCTCCATGAGGACTGCGATTGACCACTACGTCATGGAGCATGTTAGGAAACTCCATGCGATCCAGAAGATGGTGCAGTAAATGTGCGCCTCATCGGAGAAGTGTTGGTAAATTGAGAGGGAACAGCGCTGCCCTACATGTCCTGCAGACACAGCAGTAAACAAGGTGTTTAAATCCAGAACCTTCTTGCTGTGAGGTGGAAGCAGTAACCATTGTGCCCCCCTTGACATTTGTTATTTTGAAGTAAAAACACTTTTTTTTCCAGTGGTGCTACAGACGAATTTCATATTGAGTTTTTATGAGGATTGCAGCATGAGGGGCAGAGTTTGCAAAACCGCAGAATGTTCTGTATTTTTTTTAATACGTCCGCATGGTAAAATATAGGTTTTGCACCTGAGCTGACGCATTGGATTTCTCGAAGGCTACATCCGTCAGTGTATATACATTTATATAGTTATGAAGTGAAAGGTATGAGAGTGGGCTTAGCCTATAGCGGCCTCGGCCCATATGCACTGACACAGAAGGCCGAGGGGTTCTCTGAAGATGCCACACTGTGCATGGCCGGCGACGCTTTAGAAAGAGCGAGAAAGGCGCAGCTGATCCTCTCTCATATCAGGGCACTCAGCGCGATGGGCCCATAATGCCTTGAGTGCTCGCCTGAGCGACGTGACATCGCTCAGCGCGGCCATTCTCCAATTCTACTTTCTCCTCCGACATCCAGGGTAACAAGAATAGAATAACGGGAGGAGGAAAAAAGAAGGGTGGAATAGGGGTTTTGGTCGAGGGGGGAGGAGGAGGGAGAGCAAGAAAAAGCTTGCCCGGGGCAGCGCACGCCAGAGAGCTCTCTTTGGTACACACTAATCTGGCCACCCACTAGTTGTGACCCGTGTATTCCCTGCGTGAGCAGCATACTCCGGGACAAGCCCACCCTTCCATCACTGTCACAGGCTGCACTAATGAGTGCCAGAGGGCACGAGGTCAATGACTAAGCTGATTTGCCTGCTGATAAGTGATTGCCAGGAGGTGCCGCGGCGGAGAAAGTGAAAAGTGAGTCTTCCCCTGCCGGGACAGCAGCAGCTCTGTTTCCTTCCCCCTTTAAAATGACCGGCCGCTTCCGTTTTCTCCAGACATTCAGGGAACTGAACAAATACCCACATCGCTGCTAACGCCACATTTTCATTACTCAGAGAACAGGATGTTACCGCTGGTGTAATCACACCCCAGACGTTTTTTAACCTTAAGAAGTGTTTGGTGCATTAAGGACCCAACTCTTTATCATTCTCTGTGTGCGAGTCTTTGTTATTCTTAATGGCGGAATAAGTGATTTGAGAGTTAAATTGGCCCTCGGTGATTTCAAGATGCCATTCACATAGGTAAGTGATAACAGCCCCCCAAACTCATTTACATGTGATTATGCAGCTGTTACTGTAGAAAAAGAGAGTATGGCTATAATTGTCCAACTTTGAGCGTGCAATTACATAGCAATTTGCTTTCTGTAATCTGAGACGCTATGGCGGGAGCCGTGCGCTGAAATTAATTAAAGCCAGAGGTGCGCCGTCTCGATACACACTCCTGATCTTTGCACACATCTCACAACTCCTCACATTTGTCTTTTTTTAATGAAGTGTGCTTCCTCACCTTTATACTACGCTCACAAAGTTCTTCGGGGAGACGAGTGCGACTTCTCGCCTCCCTTTTTTTTTTTTTTTACGGCGTCCGGACTCCATATTTTGTAAGAGGTAGAAGAAGCGGTGGAGTAATTATCCTGCACCTTGTTGAGCAGAGAAGATTCTCTCTGGTCCTTTGGATTACTCCCTATCGTTATGTTTCCAGCTTATCTCTCCCTCTTTCAGCTCCACCAAGAGCAGCGTCAGACTGTCAATGACTTTAATCTTTTTGGAATGAAGCCAAAAAAAATTCCGGAGAACGATGGAAAGGAAACTCCAGGCTTCGGGGCGGAGGCTGAGTCGGCCGTCCACATGCAGAGGATCTCCGCTTTGTAATCCCGGGGACACACTAGATGCCTTTATTTTGGCAAGACGCTGGGTATCGGCAGCTCTGGGGGAGAGTGGCAGTAGCTGTAATCAATCAGGTCATCCGGTGTCAGGAGGAGACAGCCGAGCCCAGAGGCGGCCCGTCCATCAGAGAGCATGGCAGCCGTCCCAGAAAGCGGGACGACACCTGTTCCACCAAACACTGCAAATGTGCAGAAATGAAAAGTTTGGCGAAGTTAAATAGGGAGTTGGGGGTGGTGTGGGGTGGGGGGGGGGGGGTGGGGGGGGGGGGGGGGGCTCTTTGATGTTTATTCAATATCCACTCTCTTAGTGTCATAGAGGGGTGGTGGTTTAATAATGCAGCAGGTACACAGAGGAGAGTAGTTTCTTATGCTTCCACTCAGACAATTTGTAGAAAATCCTTAAAGATTTAGCAGTTTTAGTGCTGTGGAGTTTTTAAATCAGGATGAGTTCAGACAGCTTGGTGAAGAACTAATGGGGACACCGGCAGCAGACGCAGCTCATCGTTCAGTCCAATCAAATTATTAAAAATTATTGAAAAAGCAATAGGTTTGCTGGGAGGATTTTACTTCAAGCCATGCTACATGCTACGCGCTAAAGAGTTTTAGGGCTCTGTAAGTTGCTAGAAGTCCGGTGGATCCATTGTACTTTACCTTGAAATGCTTCACAGCATATGTTAGGAATTTCAGAATTCAGCTACAGATTACTACTCGGTATCAGAGGACTGCATGTGGGGCGAATCCTCCATGAGGCCGGAGGCAAATGCGCTCGCCTCCCCGTAAAGATCTGCACTGTTTCAACAGGCGGCGGCAGTAAATAAGATGATAATCTACTTGTCAGCTTATGTTTCACTCACTTAACCAGGGCTAGCATGCTATATCTGGCTAAATTATGCTAATGCTACCTGAGAGGTAAAAAGGGGGAGGAGGGCCGAGCAATGTCAAGAACAGCTGCTTCATTTGCACCCTTAACGTAGCGCAGAAGGGCAAAAAGCTCATTTGATCTTGACATTCGGTTTGAATACAGGCGAGGCCTCGCGGCCTTTGTGGCTTTTTGGATTTCAAGCAGGAGGTGTCAGGAAAGAGCGCAGGGATAACGGGCTCGAGGCGGCCAAGCGTTCACGGCGACGTCGCTTTTTGATCGTTCGATGTCGGCTCTTCCTACCAGCAGAATCCAACAAGCGTTGTGCTGTTCAGACGCTAACAGCTGGGCTGTGTTGTGGCAATACTAATCCCACATGGGGGACCATGAAATGTATAGGATCAATCTTAAAAGTTTGTGTTGCGCCTCAAAAAAAAGAAAGTGCGAAGTCCTCCAGATCTGTATTGTTCTTTTTTTTTTCCCCATTACATTTTTTTTTTTTTTACTTCTTTTATGAACACTGCAGTAAAAGTCATCTCCTCGCTTTAGCTCTATTTTGAGGTCATTGCACTTGATTTATTTGAGCAGGAGGGTGGAGACAACATATGCCATTGCAGGTGGTGTTTGTTATGAAACCAGCCAACAGCAAGTCTATAAAAACTGAATCCATAAAAATTCTGCTCTTGATATCGTTGCTATTGAACAAAACCACAATGAAACATCTTGTAGTTGCAGCTGTGAAAACAGCCACAGTCAATTAAAAATATTTGTTTATATGCTTTTTCATATTTAGTATCCCAGGCGCGCTGGAGTACATTCGCAGTGCAGTATCACCTGGAATAAACTTCTGGCTGTAAAACCTACAGCTTCTCTTTCTTTTTTTTTTAAATGCAGTCTTGAATAAACTATTTTAAGGATGAAATAGACCAGCAGTTTACCACAGTTTGTCACTGTGTGGTTAGGGATAAGCACTTTAATGGAGGAAGCCAGACATTGCTTAAAAAATGTATAATCTGTATTTTTACCACCTGTGTTCAGACAAAAAGAGGTTTGATTTGTGTGGGAGTTTGTGTGGTTGCACTTTTTTTTTTGTGAAAGCTGGCACAGTGTTCCTAAAAGTTTCTTTTTTTTTTTTCATGGATCTACGAACCGACAGCGAGATGCTTGAGAATCCAAACCTCATTTGATTTAGGTTCTGCAGCAGAAAACAACCAGAGTCCCTCCTCTTTAACATCAGATGTGCCATTTTGCAATCCCCTCTCTCAGGAATCATTATTTTTAGTGTGTGTGTGTTGTCGTCAGCCCATGAATGATGCATACACATGTAGAGCTGCAGGGGATTACTAATAGTGACCCTGCGCCGCCTCGCTTCCAGCCAACACCGAGAGGAGGAGGAGGAGGAGGAGGAGGAGAGGAGGGAGGGGAGGGGAAAAAAATGGCAGCCTGGAATCATGTTGACATTTTAGAGTGAGTGATCCACAACAAATGTCCATTAATGGTGTCCTGCATTTCATGGAAGTCTGTTGTGTTCTTCCAGGCTAACGCAGGTCACCTGCACCACGCCAGCAGAGGTGATGCTTCGCCAACCTGCACAAATCAGTTTTCCATTTCCTCCCCCCCCCCCACCCCACCCCACCCCACCACCCTGCATGACAGCTGCTGTTTAAAAAAAAAAAAGGGATTTCACTTCATAAGTGGCTGCTTCTCATGATGGAATAAAATAATGCCATTAAACAACTAACACACTGCTGCGGCCTCGCGCTGCGGCGTTACTGCGACGGCTCTGCATCGCACCTGTACTGTTTGGTAATCAGCGCTCAGGACCGGAAGAATAGAAGTCATTAAAGTTTAATAGATATGAAACAAGATATTATTATTGCCCCCGTGTCCCACAAGAAATAGGACTGATAATGAGAATGTGACCTCCAAAAATGTGTTTTTAGCAGCGACTGTCCATGAAATAAATACACAATCTGCCATCCGGGTGAGAAAAACCCACAAACATGGAGTTTTAAGGTTGAGATATATTTAAAATGAACAATGTAGTCCGAATATATACATTTACACAATTATATATACATAGACTGTTGAATTTCAGCCATGATCAGTGCAAGCAACTCATGATTTAATTCATAATATCATTCATTTACTTGGTTTTTAAATTATTTTTAGCACATCAATTAAAAAGTTTCGCATTTCTTCTCATTTTGATGCGATGATTACGGAAAAGTAATGATCTGAGCTGACAAGCTGAAGAAGCAAAATGTAAAAAAGATTTTACATATTGGATTCATGTGTTGTTCTTCTTAAAACAGGGGAGTCAAACATATTTTAGCTTCAAAGTTTCTCCTGTAGGTGCCGTGTTATGGTTTAGCCGGCCGGATTGGAGCCTCTTTGTGGGCCGTTTGTATTTGAAACCTCACATCACAAAGCTCCCAGTGATTTCGTGAAGCTCATCTGTGATATTTTCGATTCACTCCATCGGTGCCGTGCAGGTTTATCAGTCTCGCCTACAGCCAGTTTATCCCCGCTTGGATTCCGGGTTGCGTGGGTTTTCTACTCTGATTTCCTCCCACAGTTCAAAAACATGCATTTTTGGGGAATTGCTGTTTCTAAACGGGCGTGAATAGGAGAGTGTGTGTGGTTGTGTCTTTGTAATGGGCTGACAACTCGCCCAGGATCCACTCCAGAGAAACAAGACCTTTTAGAGGAGGTGTAAATACAAGGATGTGGAGCCTTTTGTATGTCCAATCACAAACAAGATCACAACTATTGCATTATTTAGATACTTTTTCATTAGCAAGGTGGACGGCTTTGACCACAAATACATTTTTTATGATTTTGTTGACATATTGAAACAAGCTGATGGCTCGATGAGCAACATCCTCAATCCATAACTGCATAAAGTGGCATAAAATGTGGGAAATGTAACAACAAGGTCATGTTTTTTTCTCATGTCTCCCGAGAAAGCAGCTGAAATACAACATATAGTGTACATTTAACTGAACAGAACAGGACTTTTTTTCCTCTGTGTGGCATATTTCACTCTTTGAAGTCAAAGGGGTTGATCTATTGTGTGTCTCTTTAATTGTTGTTCTACAGCTGAACAGGAAGAAATCAAAAGAATAACATGTAATAAAAATCTATTACAGAAACAACATATTCATGAAATGACACTCTTGAGCCGTACAGATGTTCAGTGAATTTAAAGTGATTTCTTAACTATTTCCTATATGTGTTTGAGCCAGAAAAATATGCAAAAAAACACCTTTTTTTTTTCAACCTTCTGCCTACTTACCCACAACTACCTGCATCACTTATACCACAAGCCACCATCGAGATCCTCAAGCTGAGACGCCACATGAATATAAAAGCCTATCTCCTAGATTACACTTAATTTGTTCCATTTATCCTCTGGGAAAGAGGGATTCGCAGAATGTATTTCCTAAAAAGCTTCAGATAAATCATGATAATGAGAATAAAGTCGGCGTTTTGGAATAAGATAGAGCAGTATTCGTTCCCACATCGGGGCACGAGGAGGGAGCGTCACGCCCATTCCAGTGGAAACTGGAATTCCTGGCAGATTATTAATCTTGTTGGTTTTAATTGAAACCCTCATTGAAGACCAATTGTAAATTTTAATTGTTAACACGTTTAAGAGCGGAGATAAAACGAGGCTGCTGCTGCTGCTGCTCGGCGCTCCAGAGGCGACTCCCAGTTATCTTGGCGTGCCGAAGGAATTCCTACGTTTTCTGCCTTCATGCATGCAAATACAAGCAACACAGGACATTATCCTGCCAAAGGTCCAGAAATACTAATTACCTGCTGTTTACTGGGCTTTATACACCCCACCTTTCTTGGGGGAATCAATAATTACGCACAAGGCAGAGTGAATGAATTCACCCTGATAACCATTAGCATGGAACTGGATGAAGTTCATTAGCGATTCTGTGAGCACGGTGCGTAATATCCAATACCCGAGACAACGAGCTCTCTCACGCCTCCGTCTTTTGTTCCCATCCAGCGATAAAGGTACGCAAGTTGGTATTTTGTGACAACTCATTACAGTTTTACACAACATGCGGCGTAAAATATTGCCTCGTAAAGGCGAAATGAGCTGCTTTTGATACGTCTTCATGCCGTTTACACATGCTCCGTCTCTCACCTCCCTCTCTGTGAATTCTCAGACTAATGGCCAATTCCCGTAACCGAATTGACATGTTTTTTTTGTTTTTTTTTAAGACGTCACGTTTTATCAACTTGGATAAAAATGCAAATGCGCGAATAATAAAAGGAGAACAATAAAAAAAAAAAAAAACATAATTATGAAGTTGAGATCATAGCCGAGGGTGAAACTGGCCATTCCTGTGCTGTGTAATTATGATAGTGGCGCGCACGTGTGTATATTATCTTCCCGGCATTATGCGACAGGTGCCAAGATGACAATTACCACATTTTTTCCCCCCCTTTGTCAGCGTGCCTTCAACTCCATTTGCAGTCATTTAAAAAAATAAAAAGAAAAAACTAACAGGCAAATATCACACCTGCACATTATGGATCAGAGGAAGAAAAAAAAAAACAAAACAAACAAACTGAACTGTGGCTTTTTAACATCATTCAAAATAGCAGCTTGTAGAGTCATTTATTAATTAGCTCATCTGTTTGAATTAGTTCATCAAGGGTATGGCTGTCACAGCCTTGATACCGCGTACGTTTCCCGTAAGGAAGTGTTATTTTTTTGCCACACGAACCTGCTTTCCCCCTCCGCACACACGCTCGCATTATGCTGCATGACCGGCTTCCTATGGCGGCGCGTGAGACATTTCCTTTCAAGCCGGGGCCGAAGGCACAAAGGGACCGCGGCGCGTGCAGAAAATAAATAAATGAAGAGATCTGTTAAAAATTAACCTCTGCCGGTCCTGCGGCTGACCAGGCGCATTAAACAGCCGGAAAAGCTCTCAATACATGCAAATCGAGGAGCATCTTTTATTGATCGTTGCTTTGTGCGATGACAGCGAACAGAGGGGGGACTTTAGAAATCGGAAACTTTTGGATTATTGCTTTCTCTCCTTTTAAACTTCAAAGCGAAAAACTTTATTCTCGATAACTTATCGTCTATTTTACTTGTTTATCAGCTGCATGGGCCGCTCTCTCTGACAGCCTGAGCCAGTGAACCCCAATTTGTAGCGAGTATAACCCGCCGAGGTCTTTTAATTAGTTTGCGGAGGCACATTTACATTTACTGAATATGTATAATGAATCGCATCCTATTAAATCTTGTCAAAATATCTTATCAATTAGAATAATTATATGCACATGCTGCTCATTAAATCAAGTAAACTGTAAGGCACGACTGAAAACCAGCACAAAAACACTTTTTGGGGAAAATAATATGCCGAAGTTTTGAGTCGCGCCGGCAGCACTGCTTGAGAGGCGAAAGTCACTTTTCGTCACGTTTGACCAGAAGCGGCTGGAGCAGGGGTCGCGCAGGGGTCACAGAGGGGAACTGTGATGACTTTAGCAATGTTTTCTCGCTGCGTCATGATGAGGCTGACTTTGCTTTTCAGGGATTATGATCGCGATGAGAGTTTCATGGAGGGATTGGAGCGGCAAACCGGAGTCACTGAAAACACAGCTTTTTGAGAAAAAGCACTGACTGAAAGGGGTGAAAACACAACTTGTCTGCAACTTTGTTTATGGTTGCATTTTATTTTCATCATGTTTACGCTGAATTAACTGTTATTTTTGCTGTTTGCATGCAGTTAAAGACATCCCACTCACCGAATTTCCTAACAAATCATATCAACTGCTTTCTGTCCTGTATATAATCAAAGGATTTGCAAAATATTGGAACTCCTGTGAGGTTTCTCTAACTCCTACACCTTATAGGACAACATTGAGAAACTCCAGTGAGACTAAACCTGACTTGACAGTTTTTTCTTTCTTTTTTTTTTTTTAACTCTGCAGTAAATGGTTTAGACTTTTAGTCATGGTGAAATGAAAATGTTCTGGCAGCTTCCACCCAGTTCTGGGACTCAACCTGATGATGGTCATTATGTAACAGAGAATTCTCCTCCAAACAGTGAATACCGGAGTCTCGGCTCACCTGTATGAAGAGAAAAACCTGCCCGATGTGAAATGAAATCAGTGAAATCAATGAAGCAAAAGTCAAACTAGACATTATTTGACGTGTTCTGTCCTATTATGTAATTATATGACGTAAACTTAACAGCCAGTCAATGGAATTCAGGAGGATATGTCTCAATATTCCTATCGAGAGCTTTAAAACTCGCCCGTTCGCTGCATCGGGAGACTTTCACAGACTCCTTCACTTCAGCTCTCCTGAAATCCCATTACATGAATCTGTGTCTAATGGCAGGAGTCCATATTTACACACAATGGAGTGACGGATTGGAGCCGCTGCGAACAGGTTCAGGCCTGGTCAGCCTGCAAGTTCAGGAGGGAAGAAGAAGTGAGTCACAAATATTCACATTAATGCCAACATGAAGCATTTATTTTAACTGTAATTATATAATTTTACTCATATTTTCCTCATTTAATCAACACTCGAATCCAGCAGTGAGCTATTTTTAGAAATATACTGCTATTATGCTAATTATTGACTAATTGGCCAATAAATCCATGCACTACATCGACGGAATCTGTGATATTTTTCTACTTTGTTGTTGGAGAAGTGTGCTCTGACATTTCATGCAAGTAAATTAAAATGAATTCCTGATGCATCCAACAGTCTCTGAGTACTTCACACTTTTTACATGAATAATTTTCACCAGCAGTACTTTTACTTTTAATTGGGTCACAGTACAAATTCATTCTCTTTACACCTTTGCTAATGAACTCGTCCTGCGTTGTGCTTTTCTTTGTATATTTACCTCAAGTGAATAGAGATCAGCTGAAGGATTATTACTCTCACGGCTTGTCGTCTGTCATTTATATGCAAAAGTAGCCGCTTTATCATTTCAGAGTGACGAAATAAGTATGTGAGACTATTCCTATTTCTATCTGCGCCACCCGAGTGTATCGCTCATGTTTAGAAAGGAACACTCACACACTCTTCCTGTGACTCTCCACATACACACTCACTCCCATTCTAGAGGATAAAGACATTTACGCTGCCAAGAAAATGCTCCGCTGGTTTTCCCGTCTTTTTTTTTTTCTTCTTTTTTTTTGTTCTCAAATGTCTCTTAGTGGTGGTGAACCTACAGGAAACCACAGTCCGTGTAAAATGTTAAATGCGGGGAACATCTCTACATGTCAGGAGCAGTGAGAGGAATCCTAATTTACAGCAGGAAAGCCTTCTCACCTCTTTATCAGCCGCTGAAAAGCTATTAAAGAACAGGAGGAAAAGTTCAGGAGAATATAGATCTTTCAGTGATACATTTTTCTTCTGCATGAATTTCCTCTTTGTCCTGCCGCAGCTGCAATTAGTGACCAGTTTAGACAGTCGGTCGATCATTGTTTTTTTTTTTTCACCTGGTCAATGTTAATGTTCAACCAGATGCTCCACTAATATATATTAAAAATGTCTGCAGCGCGTAGTTTAGACTTTTAGGAGATTAAGACTCAAAACATTGATTCATTAGCTGGAAACCTTCAGTGTCGATTCAAGTCAATATAGTAAATGAAGAAAAGGAAGGGATCTATCATTTCAGTATTTGTGTTACAATAAACATATACCTCACGTTTGAAGAAAGAAAAGATAAGTTAGAAACTACAATCTAGAGTTATGATATAAAACAGGGGTGTCAGACATGGTATATAAGTGCCAAAACCAGTTCGCAAGAGGAGATCTGGTCACCAAACCACCAAGCAAATGGTAAAAATGTCAACTAAAACAGATTTTTAAAGACATTTCTAAAGAATACTCCACTGAGATCCTGAGATAATTCATGACTGAACCAACATGACCCTCAGAGCCACGCTGTCGGGGTGTAAAAGCATGCATAATGCTACTTTATCTGCTATTTCAATGTATTTTTGCACCAGAACGTATCATTCAAATTGGCTTTATGTTGACAGTGTTGTAATTTTCAGTAACAATTTTGTAGTTCTGTGAAAATCTTAACTTTCCATGACTTATGATCTGCACTACAACAAAGAATAACTTCAAGGTTTACATTTAAAGGCTATTATGGCAATATTTTACTGGTCCAATCCCGAGAAAACTGGGCGAAAATATATTTACTATTCTTTCATTCATTCATTGATTCATCCTTCTAATAAGACCAAAAACACCAAAAAGCCTCAAATGGATGTTAACATGCAAACTCCACGACAATGCCAGCAGAGATCAAAACTGTCACATCATTATCGTCTAATGGATTTCAGTGAGTTTTTGAATAATTCACACAATGCAACACACTTACACATGATTAATGAAATGTAAACACAGACTATTTTTCCCCCGCTATAAATCTATCGCCGTCTGGCAGATGTCCGTTTCTCCCCCACAGGCTGTTTTTTTTTTCCCCCGTCGTACCTCTGCTTCTAAATTTCAAAGTGAGGGAGATAATTTACTGCGTGCCAGGGGAAGCCTCGCTTCACTCTGCTAAACCGGTGTCATTCAAGTTTTCTTCTGTGCAGTCTCTGCAGTAAATCAAATGAGCACACTTCTCTTTTTCTTCTCTCCCGAGACATATTTTGTTTCAGTTTTTCTGAAAATCACAGAGTTGAAGACAGGGTTTAGGGGTGTTGTTTACTGCGGGAGGAACGCCGCTCCGGAGGAAATCTGTCATGGGATAAATACACACTTTAATACTGAATCTACTGTACAGACTAAATGTTCCTCTTTTTTTTTTTCTATTTGTATTTTAAAGAGTCGAGCACTTCCCCCCCCCTGATACTGAGGCTGCGATTGATCTCGGGGTTGCCGCTGCGTCTTTTAATGGCGGCGTGCGATGGCCGCAGATAACCCCGGAGCGCGCCCGGCCGTGTCTGCCGGGATACTTGATGAGAGACTGGAGGAGTGTCTCAAGAACAGAGGGACGCTAAAGTGCTCGGCATACCCTTCCGCTGACACTATCTTAAGTGAGACTTACGGCGAGTGGACGGGGACGGAGCGCGGAGAGCATCGCAGGAAAAAGAGGGAGAGATAACATTGATCAAGGAGAAAAATAGGATCCTCCTTCAGACTCATTCATCATCACCTTGCCGCTCTGCTTTAAAGGATATGCAACACTGATTGCTGTTTTGAAGAAACCCCGCTCGCTTTGTGATCGCAGAATAATTAAACGATCCTATCTGTCGATCAGTGGATTCTATATCAGAGTAGAACCACTAAAATAACCATGCCTGAGTGATTAAACGCCAAAGCGACGCGTTCTCACTTGAAACGTCGCCGTGTAGATGGAGCCGACGCAAATCCAAACTCAAACAAGAGCAAAACTGAGACTTTGACAGTTGCAAACTATATATAATTGTGCTTTTCACTGCCTGTGGACTCCAACAGCTTTATACTGTGTCATAATGTGACAAATGTCAGAAAGTCTGGCGTTAAGCATGTGCAGCGCGACGGCTGGGGGATTCAGGGGGGGGGAATGAAATGCGGTTGGCACTCAGTGAGGAGGGTTCATCTTCCCGCACTTTTAGAACCATGGATCTAAAATGATAAAATGAATAAAAAAACGCAGGCTTCAGTGTCAGAAACATGATACCGATGTTCCAACTGTGCTGGAATCTGATCCCCCAAGTAGAGTTCAACAGTCGCAATCTTGTGATGTTAGAGACATTTCAGAAAAAGACAAGACTCAATTCTGTTCGGATTATTATATTAACTTTCTGATTCATTGAAACATGGTTTATTTTAACATTCCAACACTGAAACAAGCTCATCAGCTTAAAGAGACAAATGTTCTTAATGTATCAGCAATATTTGCATTGATTACTGCTTAATGTATCCTAATACATATTTTGGTGTTTTATGCATTTATTTTCACATGTATCCAATGACTGCATTCATGCATATGAGTCCAGACTTAGAGAGAATTTTTTTATGTTTTTTCCCCACAGTCAGATATTACAAAACATTGAAAAATGTGGTGTATTATCATTTCTTTTCTTTTATTGTGCAATGCTGTCTGGCTTGCCAGACCAATAAACCGGTACGAAAGGAAGTTTAAAAAACAAACAAAAACAAATTTCACAATTTGGCACAAAAATATGTTTTTTGTCTTTTGGAAACGGCACTGACATTTTTTGGGGAAATAGGAATTCAAAGTGTTGAAATCTTAAAAAATAAAATTTTAAAAAAATTGTAGAATTGTCTTTTAATTGTCAAAAAAATCTAAAAAAAAATTTAAAAAAATTATATCGTAATAATATTTATATTTGTTGATTAATGATAGACAAAAATGTGTATGCGGGTCTTAAAAGAAGGTTAAATTTGAAGAAGCGGTGAAATGTCAAAGAAGGTTTCAGTAAAATTGTCTTTTTCTTTACTCTAGCAATTTCCAGTAGCAGTGGTTTGATTTCGTGAAAACATAATATTTTCATTATGCATATGCACGACAACAAAGAAAACCTTTAACATTTAAATTAAAAGTTTATTACAGCTCTATTTTAACAGTCTGGACCACTCCAGATGACATCGGGCTGCATGTGGCCCCTGAACTGAAATGTGTTTGACACCCCTGCCCAGGACTATAAACCGTCGACCCAGTAAACACAAACAAACAAAAAAGAAAGTGGGTTTTTTTTCATCTGACCTCATTAATTACTCGAGCGCAGATGAGTAGCAATGCCCTGCCATTAACTACACAAACACATGACCTTGTGTTTGCCAGTAGACATATTGGGGAGGGGGTGCTTTCGGTGGACCGCGTCTTATAGCGGCTTGTCACCCCGGGGCAGATTTCTTACAATAACTGGAGAGCAATCAGTCTCCTCACGTTTGTGTCTTGGTACGATTTCTACATCATCACATTTTCACTTCCTTCCATGACTGTCTCTTTTCCCCAGAATAGTTTCAGCCTTTCTGAGCCACGGTAGAAATGCTCCCTGTCCAGTGCCAACGAAGACAGCGATGAATAAGTAAAGCCTGGTACTGGTTCGCAGTTTTCCCGCCCAGTCTGGAGTCAAACCGCTGTATTACATCCTCCCGTTACCAGTTGTGACAGTTTAGCAGCAGCCCTCGTGTGTCTGACGCGCCTGTTTACTCTCAGACACGATTTGAGCTGCAGCTAAAATTGTTTGCTTGCTCACTTCCACTCAGTGTTTATCCATTCGGTCTCCTCATCCCACCCGGATTAGCTGCAAATCCAGGTTCCAGTTTAGAGAGGGGTTAGCCCTACTTGACAACTTTTCCCGTCTCTCTGTTATGAGGAACGGCATCAAGGAATCGGGAGGGATGATTATACAGCTCCGCTCTGTTATGACGGCCCGAAACCGGTCGCGTCTCCTTCCTCGCCCTGGCTGGAGCTGCAGTTTTTAGACGAGGCTGCCATCTTTAGGTCCATGACTCGACCATTAGAGGGTCAGCGGCGGAAAGAGAGAGAGAAAAAAAAAAGACAGATTGTGCAGCCGCCTCTCAACAGGACTCACCTCATCTCGTTTACAGCACGGTGGGTTGCTTTCACAGTGCCACGCTCAGGAATATGACACTGTAACACTGACAACTTGAAATGTACATAAAACACAGCGAGATTCAGCCCACGAGGAAAAGAAAAAAAGAAAAAAAGATTTGTTTTTGAGATGCAAATTTTTTTTCATTTTACTAATCTCAACTGCACCTCACATTTCTGACAGTGTTGTCACATGGCTGACTACTGCTCCCGGAGCCTTCAGCCTAATGATGCTGCCATTAATGAGGCAGTGTTTGATGGCACACTATTTAACGTCCGCTGAATATGAGAACGCTACTTACCATTCATGCAATTCATACAGTATGCAGAGAGCTGCAGTGGAAATGGGGAGATAAAAGTGAGCCTTTATCAGTACTTTTAAAAAGCTTTCCATCATGTTTTTTTTTTTTTTTTTTCCATACCTGAAGCGAGGGCATTCATTTCTGCTTTGGCATGTCTTTTAATTTTCATCCCTGATTACTCAGTGAGGATGAGAAAGTACATTCCCTGTGTTTTCTAATGGAAATCATACAACATCTTCCAGTTTCAACATGATTGACGGAAACGTCCATTTTTTAGCAGCCGTCATGTGAATGGCTGGAGACAGCCAGCGGATCACAGCTGAGGAGAATAGGATTTAATAGTTGGTGTTCGCACAAACAAAATCACTTTCCCGACACTGGGCGAGGGACGTCATCTGTGTCCGGACGGCGGCACAGCGAAAGATGTTTTCTGACAAAACACCAAAAATGTTTCAGATTTATTCCCAATGGGAAAACGGGAAGTAAAGATGCTCAAGTTTTTGTAACTCTGAATATCTGTGTCGTGACCAGAGGTGATTAGAAGGCATCTGAAGGCCTCGTTTACATGTTTTCAAGCCAAAACTTTAAATCTTTGCTGTGTTTTAGGTGTTTGTTCACACAACAATGGTGCCGAGAGCCACTGAAAACAAACCTTTTTTAAAAATGGCTCCAAGGTGGGCCTTCTGGAACATACTTCCACTCCGTCCTCATCTGTTCTACAGCAGTTAGTCTCTGTAACCAGCACAGCCACTGCTACCCTGGTGACGACTGCCCGATCGGTTTAGAGGAAAGGATTGTGACCTTGCCCACCGGGTCGGGTCTCCCATGGCGGGCCGGTCTGGCGTGACGGCCCTGCGCAACACGGTCCAAAGCTCACAACGGCAGGACCCAAGAGGTCTGTGTGCTGTGCCTGGATAAGGGTCGCCGTGAGCCGCCTCTGGAGTGAAGCCTGGGGGCTCGGTCCGCCGTCCAGCACCAGGTAGTCCGTCTGTTCCAGCTCCACTCAGTGCAAACACACGATCTGGGACAGCTCTGCAGGCCGACCGCATCCAAAAATCAAGACCGGTGGAGGGATACGGCGCTATAATATGCGAGGGTGGGGGGGCTTGCTTTGGACTCCTGCAGGAGCGAACTGTTTGAATAAAAACCTTTTTTGCAGAAAACAAGACAGCAGCTCTTGTTCCCTAGATTAAAAACGTTCTGCTGAGTGTGCAAATCTTTGCCATCATACGCCAAAGAAATATTCATCACCTCAGTGCAATCGTACATTACAAGCGCCTGGATATATCAGGCATGAAATAAACATCCAGATCTCAAAGTTGATGAGCTGAAAGTAGAAGAATGAGCGGGTGTGAAGATGCAACCGAACGATATTGGCAGGAAGTGTCTTTGTGTACCTGTGAGCTGGTGCAGAACGCCAAGAGAAGTTGTAAAGTTGTGATATGAAAATGCTAATCAAGAAAAAAAAACAAATGACAAAAAACCTGCACAGTTTTAGCACTGAATGTCAAACGAAGGACAAAAGGTTTGTTCAATACCTGAGGCAGAAATGTGAGGAAAGGAAAAAAAAAAAAAAACAAACCTCACAGGTGGGGAACCGACTGCAGTTTCGTCCATATTGCCTTCCCAAAATCAGACGCACGTATTCGCACACACGCTGCCATCTACCAAGAATACCCTCACACTTAGTAATGACTTGTAACATCTCAAGTAATGGTTTTCCCACCCAGCCAACTTCGAGCTGATGGCTGTGGCTGTTGTAATTTACACTGCAGGCTTCTGGATCTCAGCTACGCCTGTAAGAGGCACACGCATAACGCCGCGCCGTGTTACATGGCGACTGGGCGCACGACCAAAGCTGAGCGCCGCTCGGAGAGAACAAAAAAAAAAAAAAGCAACATCACCAAAAAGGAAGAAAAAAAAAAAAAATCAGGACACTCTTTATCTACAGCTTTGGGGAGTAATTAAACCTGCTGCATATGTTGCGACACAGTATTTAATTATATCAGCTGTACGCTGCGAGGCACGGCTCCTTCGGGCAAAATCGATGTTTAAATAAAATTAGACCTTATTGTCCAGTGTTTAGCAGACACTTTGTATTATTCTACGTGTGTGTGTGTGCACGCGCGCGCGTGTGTGTGTGTGTGTGTGCATCCTGTTTACAAGAACCGAGAGATTTAATTGGCATTCAGGAAGTGCTGTCTTTTGTTTCCCATCAATTTTTCATACTTGTGGCCTGGTATGCTTTCAAGCAGGGAGGGGAATTAGCTGATTTGTGAGACACAAACTGTCCAAAATGAATGACCCACTTTGGGTTTTTAGAAACAAGAGGGTTGAGAAATGGAGGTGGGCTGGAGAACAGAAATGACCGCCTCGTCTCTATCCAGTTCCTACTCCCTAAGTCCTGTTTTTTTTTTTTTTCTCCCTCTCTCTTCTTCCCCCCAATCCTCGGCCTAATAGTGTTTTTCTCTTGCTTTTAGTTTTATGTGACGAAGCCCCCCCCGCCTCTCGGTCTCCCCACGCTTATAAAGCTTTTAAACATTGATAGCTCCTGCGGAGGGCACGGACGCCCATGTGGGAGGACAGCCGGTGACCTCAGGTGATTTCCAGCACCTGGCTCTCAGAGGAGCCGTGCGAGGAGCCGCTCGGCGGATTCCCGCTCGGCTTTTAGACAGGCGCGCGCTTCGCAGACCCACTTTTTCTCCCGACTGCTGATGAATTCTTTTTCTTCTCACCAGTCCCAGATGTGCCTTTGATCACTGTGTCTATTTTTACAGTCTTTCATTGTCACCAAGAAGTAAAACTAATAGAACACATGAAGAGACCACTATTTTGCGGTATGGAAATCTGGCAAGAGGAAGAGTTTCTTATTCAGTGGATCTCAGATGTTTGACACCCGCCTTGTAAATTAGTGATAGTATTTTCATCTCTTTCTCCCGCGTCTGACTGGCTTCACTGCGTGTTTGAAACGTAACAGACAGCGCATCGCGGCGTAATGAAAAAGACAGGCGAACGCGGCGCACGGCTTATTTAGGATTTCCAGCACATTCAGAAATCACGGGGTTGTTCCTTGGCAATCTGCATTCTGCTGATTGCCGTTTTTATGTATCTGGCATGAAACCATGTGCCTCTGTATTCGGCAGTGTTTGGTTAAAGAATGCACTGACTTGTTTGTTTTCCAAAACCGAGTGCAGCTTCATATTTTCCAAGGATGCATTTAGTCATACCTCATTTGGTTTGAGGACACTTAACACCCTCAATTAGTTTGTCTTTTTCCATCGTTCATTCTGATAATGACTATTGTCCGCTTCTTTCTCAATAAAATAATTACGGCTCGACACTACGCAAAAGCGACGGTGATATTTCCCAACCGTCTCCCGACAAACAGCGATTTAGATGTCAGAACCGGCGCCGCTCACGGAGCTGGGAGGCTAAAGCGGCATGCGCGTATCAAAGCGGTCAAGCATGGCATTAGTTTCCCAAATTCCCCGAATTTGTGGGGTTTTAAAGGATTACCAGGAAGTACACAGCTCAGTGCGGCGCTAAAAATTTCCAGATTCTGCATTTGTAATGATTGATATTTTCAGCCCCTTTCAAATCCGAGGCTGTTTTTCAGTGTCCGTTAATCTACAGTATTCAGGTTATTATATTGCCCCTAAAAATAAAATATAGTGGGATAAATCTGAGAGGGGGGGAGGAAAGTCAAATTGTGCAGTCGACTTTCTGCCATCTGTCTGCACCAAATAATATGTAAGATTAATAAACCCGACTGTAACTATCGGTGATTTGGCTGGAAACAGAAAACCATCATTTCATGACTCAGCAGCAAGATTTCCATAATAATTCCACTTTTGAGGAAATTATAGCCTTGTTTCTTTCTTTTTTTTTTTTCTTTTTTTCTTTTTGGCTATTAACAGAAAATCCTTCCCTGAAAAACTGTAAATAGACTTTATACACTTGATAATACATAAAATAATCCTTCGCAGCCAGACTCATCAAGGTTTATAATTCAACAACAATCCATCAAATGCCCTCGCTAAGCTCTCGCTCATTAATAGTTGCTGAAAAATTCATGGTGTTAGCACTCGAGCATCAGCTAGCAATTACATTCAGTGTAGGGACAGGCACTACAAATGTGCCTTGGGCCACGAATGCTACATAATGATAAAGGTCTTCAGTCAAGCCGGTGAATATTCAGTGTTTTTCGTCTCCGCAGAAATAACAAACCCCTCGTCATAACGAAGGCTTTTCATGAGCAACAATAAACAGGTGGCAGATTTTTCTTTAATAATTCAAACTTAAATGGTTGATGAAGTTTATTAAAGTTTATTAACTTTGAATGAAAAGCACACCGGGATCATCAAAAGAGTTGCATTGTTCATAGAGAGTCGTTACTGTCTGCAGGTTCTCAGGGACAGTAGGTCATTATAGCCATCTCTGAAACCAACAAAAGAAAAAAAAAAAAACTGTTTTCCCAGATCCAGTGCACCAATTTGTTGCCCATGTTGTTGTATTTCGATCACATACTTTCAATCTGATTAGCATTTCGAGATGCTTAAGTGACACATGCCTGTGCAGCTGAGAATCACAACACAGCTTGTTTACATAGAGAAGCGAATAATGCGCAGCATGGCAATTATTCTTTATTTTTCAAATGCAATTTTTTATTTATTTTTTTTTTTTATGTATAGCTTTTTCTATGAAGGTTGCTTTATCATCCCAAGTGATATTGTGATTGTTTACCATACCTTCTCACATTATGAACATGGTTTGATATACCATATTTAAGATTAAAATCTGTTCATTTTTAGATTATGATTGAAAGCAAACATATTTACTCCTAATTTCCAACAAAGAAATATGTGTTATGTTGGGAATTCCAATATAGTGCATGTTGTATTGTGTTAAACAACTCCATATTCGTCTGAAAGTTAAAGGAAGAAATTCAGATGTCTCCACAAAATGGTCACTTTCCTATAAAACAAAGATTTTTTTGGCTGTTATCTTTTGGGGAAAAAAAAAAAAAAAAAACCTTGCAAAGCTTTTCATCATCAGATAAATTTTGCCAAAACGCACATGTTTGATTTTGTTTTCTTTCCATTTTCTCGCTTCTCTCCAACACACAGATTGCATCAGTGCCATCTTTTCTTATTGTTACCATGGCAACCACACAATGCAGGGGCAAACATGTCCCTCTTCCAGGTCTTGGTGAATGTAATGCATCAATGGCTTCTATGAAGTGGGCTCCTTGCATAATATGGCTCTTTCTTTTAAACAATTAGCCTGACTTTCTCTTTCAAAGCATGCCTGACTTGTCAGTAGACATGGCAGCTCGCACCTTTCTTCATCATGGCTGGCGGTGGCTGTCACCATGAGGCACATTTTTCATTTCACCTTGCAATTCTGCCGCTCCGGATAAATCAGTTAAGGTTTTTATAAGCGCTTTTGACATATATGATGAACAAGAGGAATAAAAATCCCCTGCAGCTTTTGGGCTTCAGACTGGCCCTCAAAGCGAAACGCCAACAGAGGTCGTGTTGTGAAACGGTTATTGCTGATCAGGAAGTGAGGACTACTTGCAAGGAAAGTTTTCCACCGAGAAGTCAAAGGCCAAAAGGATGTTGCACAGCAAAATTGGCATAATGAGGCTCAGCACGGCAGCATGAATAAGAAGTAGAGACTTCATTTCTGTCAAACTGAAACCTTGTTGCTTTCTTCCTCGACCAGTGTTGCGCCGACAGTGTGCATGTTACCCAACCGAACTGTCATTATGGAAGTTAAACATCAGTGTTGGAGTCAAACTCGTGTTGCTGTTCACTTCCTGTTATTTTTGTTCTGTGTCTCACACACCGATCGGCCTGTTAGCCCTCCGATCATGTCGCGTTCGCTCCATAAATACAGACATAGCATCGTTTGTATCTGCGCAGCTTCTGGCCAGATCACCGAAGCCGACTGTTTATGTGAGCTAACCTGAAACGTTCCTCCTCCTTGACGATCGTTTCCATCTTTTTCTGCCATTCAAGACAGAATGAAAACCCTCCGCCACTCATTTGTTTTCCATCCTCTGTCTGTCCATTCGTCTCGCTGATGAAGCCCCTTCCTTCCTCCGCCTTCCCACGGCTGCAGTAACAGTAATGCATATGACAGAAAGTATTTTTACAGCGATCATATACTCTCAACGGGCTGCATTGTTTTGCTTGAATAGCTTCCGTCTTTGTGTCTCAATTGCGATGTGAACAATCCATTACTTGGTCAAATACACTGTTTTAGGAGAGAAGACAGACATTCATATTTAATGATATTGTTTCCTTCTGACTCGTGTTGTTCTCTCTCTTGAGTGCCATTCTGGCTGATACTCTCCATGTCGAGCATCAGATCATTCAAATCCGAGTCCAATTTTTTTTTCTTTTTTCCCCCTCAAAGCAGCAGCTTGTGAAAAGTTGCGCCTTAATGCGGCGGAGTGATTAACCTGTTAAACTCCGGGCGGAGTGGGACGGCCGGCTCGCAAAGCTGACGGGAGGCATCAATTATTCAGGATCTGGCGTGCCCAACGCTACGGGCTGGAGATTAACGTTGCATTCTTTGTTTAGTTGTAGCTACTACAGTACATAAACTCTGACATTGCGCGAGGAACATCAAGGTTTATCACGGAACAGCCTCTGGAGTCTCAAACGTGTGATTTTTACAGAAGGCGGCGCGCGACAATAATCCTGCATAAAATATCAACACAGCCATGCATACAAAATCATTATTCCTTACAAACACGTGCAATATTACATCGACGCCGAGGGTTTAATTCTACTCCGAGGCGCACGAAACACAACCTGCACACAAACAAAAGGAACAGCAATGAACGAATGCATAAACATCCATCCCTCCATGTGTAATCAGACATTTGTTGTATCAATGTTATTCCTCCGATCATTCATACTCTCCATATTTCCAGTCTGTATTCAGCCCTATAAAGCTCAATCATGCTTGTCTGAACCATCAGGGTGACAAATGTTGTCACTCCATTTGTTGCTATTGGAGTTTGTTTTCAACCAAGAATGAACAGCATTCACTGTATCTGCTTTTTGTGTCATTTTCAAATCATCTGATAAAGGTTGCACCTGTAGGACCTTAATGCATTTGTTTTGATTAATTAATTACAGGAGAAATTAAGCCTTATTGAACACATTTCGTTTAATTTTTCACAAATATAGACATTTCAATGTCATATACTCTGCACCACAACAAAGACGCTTTGTCGTTTGAATCTAAATGTTATTATTTCTCCATTTCACCCATCCGGCAAATATCACGGCCATGATATTCACCGTGCAGAACAAAATGTGGCGCACATGTTGAACCGGTCTCTGTTTAAATTGCAGATTTCACTCGCTGTTGATGTTCATATATTAGCAATGTTAGCATTGCAGTTTAAAAACCGAACAAAGGTTAATCGATTGCAAACGACATAACAAGATGAAACCGAGCACGTAGCCCGGCTGCGCATTCAGATCTCTCACAACACATCAATCTCGGCCTAAATCTGCTAAATAGTCGCTTTATTGAACAACCCGAGGTAATTTTTTAATAAGTTAATTAGTCTTTAATGGCGCTGTAGTTACTGTGCCATAATTTACGCTCTGGCCCTCCAGTGTTGTGTCATCTCACGCTGCACTTTCTTTTTTTTTTTCTTCCCATACTCTTGTTTATGCTGGAAGACAGGGAAGGCAAATAATTGGAAGCACGAGTCAATTTTAAAAGTAATGGGGAAATATTCGAAAGGTCACGCAAGGTGTTTCGTTTCTTTCTTTTTTTTTTTTTGTTTTGTTGCTGTTTTTCTAGGCAACAAAGGCCACGTCTTGTTCAACATGAAAGGTATCAACAAACGAGGGGGAGAGCGGTCCGGGGGTCACGGGAAGTTTGCTTTCACTGTGATATGTACGAGCCGTGATTGTCGGGAGGAAAACTCTTTGAGGTAGCAAAGGTCACGCGCTTTGATTTGGGCTAAATGGTGTCATGTGCCGGGTCTGCGCCGCTCCCTCCTCTCTGCTCTGAGCAGCTCAGCCTTCACCAGAACTTTGACTCTACAACCGGCTAATTGCCTTGAAATAGAAGTGACCTGATAACCCGACGTCTCCCGTATCAGTCGGTGTCATATTTATCTTTAATTGGCCGCAATTAAGTTTTGGGCGCTGATCCGGTGCCGTATGTTGCGTGACATTTAGCCGCTTTGACTGACATTTCCTTCATATCTCCACGCCGGGGATTCCACGACGCCGCTCTTACCAAACACACTTCCACCTGTGTGTGTAAGAGCCTCGCCGTCTCCTCTCAAATAGCTGCACTCCGCAGGAATGACAGCCATTTAAGAAGCGATTTATTCTAATGTTAAAGCACAACAAGCATCTCATGCGAGTGCAGGGACAAAGAAAAAGGAGGGATCAGCAACTTATTTCCTTTCTCATGTGTGAGTGTGGCAGGATGACAATCCAGTAAAAGCACAGCTGTAAGACAAAGGCGTTTGTATTTCTTCTTTATGCGCCATCACTTGGCAGGTTTGAAACGCTTCAATTCTGTCATTGTTATGCAGAACACGGGGATATTTCAGACAATCTGAGAGCCGCTCCCCACAGAAATCCGGAGTTTGTTGATCAGTGTCAGCTGGCTCTTCTTCTAATGACTGTGAGACTCTGGGACATGTGCAGTCGATCCGCCGAAATAACTACGCGGCCAAAGACAAATAATCTGTAAAACTAGCTCTGGCACTGAAAGCCCTTCTTTACAGGAAAGATTCAAATCGGTGACTGAGACGGCAGCGGCTGAAGGCCGCCGCCGACGGCTCCGACACATCAGGATGTGTCACCAGTCCAGTGACTGTCCTCATATTTGAAGAGCGAAATGGCATTGGATGGCTTTTTAAGAGCTTGTATCGATTATATAAAACTGAAATCCCGAATGTGATTTTCCTCTCTTTCATTATCACTGCTTAAATCCTTTTAAATATACATTTTGGCACCTTTAAAAGGAAAAAAAAAAAAAAAAACTGACATCAAATAATATGTTTGTTCAAATGGAGCCCAGCTGACTTCTGCTAAAATAATCTAAAAACGGCTTCTTCCAGAGAAACAGATTCTCGTTCACATGTTGAAATTCTCTGTAAATTGCATTTCACACTGTTCATTTCTCCTGTTCGTGAAGCGCTGAGCCTGCAAAACGCTTTTCAACGGGAGCACTAAAAGTGTAAAACGTCACAGATTTAGGTGTCGGCACAGCTGGTAATGGTTGTGTTTTGTGCCCCTCGGGGGTGCTGGAGAAGAACGGCGTTCGGCATTAGTTTAGCTTGGTTAATTGAAACAAAAACACTGACGACTGACCTACTGCAGTGCGGCGGCTGACAGCTGCGAGCGTCTCACGGCTGAATGCTAATCGAACCCACAAGTTGCAAGGGCGCGTTATTAATGCTAACTTCCTCTTGGATTAATATCATTGTAATTCTCAGGTAAGCAGAAACTACAGTTATGGAAAATATCAGTGGAAAAATAATAACATCACGATATATTTTCCTGCAGTTTCTTCAGGAAAAGAAAGAAAAAAATACATAAACAAATACGCAAACTGCAGCTGATGAGCCTGTCAGCCGGAGGTCGGGAGGTCATCCGGGCTATATGAGCCTCCACTGTATTTGCTATGCCGTTACTTCAGGCAACAACAATGATGTGTGTTGACAGGGAATCGGAGCCACTTCTGAACTATTTCCAGTACAGACGGGCGGCGTTGACTCTCGGGGTCTGAATGCGACGCGTTACGGCCGAGATGGAGTGTCACTGTTGTCGGCAGATGTGGCCGCGTGCGTCTCGCGCCGCCGCGGTCAGGGGCGGCTGACAGCTAGAAGGGACTCCGCCGCATCAGCTCGCGGGTGGAGGTGGAAGATCGTCCGGGGCCAAGAAACACACACTCCACAACACGGCGAGAGGGCGTCACGTCTTCCAGACGTCACCAACAGTTCTATTGGAGCAAGTTTTAAATGGAAAAATTCCCATTTACCATTTATGTGACGCTACTCAAATTGTCTTGATTTTATAAAATGACTCAATGAAATCAGAGTTTTGGGACGAGTGCATTCTTAAAAACACAAGAATGAAACTGACACAGTCTGTATATATCTACATACATCGAGCTTATTTACAGTAGCTCCTAAATATTTGATTTACGAGCTGTTTTTGCATTCCTGTGGCGCTCCCTCAGTTTGCACCGAACATCTGTTCTGGGAAGAACAGGGACGTATCATGGGTGCGCTGTGCTGCTAAATAGTAATCAAATCAACATAATAAGTGTCTGCTTTGATTACAAGCAAGTCAGGGACAGGAAAAAAAAAAAAGAACAATTTTGGGATAACAAAATGAACCTTCAAGGTATAGGTAGTTAGATGTTTCAGTTACCTTCAAGCAGCTCCGAACACGAACCCTGAAGTCTGCCTCACGTCAAAGTGCATCACAGCGGTTCACCGCCGACGAAGCAGGTTTGATTCCTTTTCTTTTTTTTTGAAATGTACAACTGTGCTGGGAGAAAAACAACCCTTTTCAAGCAAACCTCATTAAAAAGTCAAAGTGAACACTTTTCTCCTTTGAAGCACTTAAGCAACGTGAATAATTACAATCTTTATTGAGAACGTCTGACAACGTGGTCATGAGATTGGCTCTGCTTGTCACAAGCCGCACATTAAGTCGTCACCGACGCGGAGCTGTCCAAATTGGACTTCGCACCATATCTTTATCAATAATACAAGTCTTTTCTCTCTCCGTCCCAGAAATGTCTGGAGCGGCTGTGAAGGTTTTTGTTTTCGCTTTTTTTTTTTTTTTTAAATGTAATCTATACAAGAGGTATGTTGGTTTTGCGTTAAAAAAAATAATTTACATGGTCATTGTGGTACCTTGTCAGTTTTAGTCATTTAGAGAAAAAAGGAGGCAGGGAGGGAGTGTAATGCATGTGGGGCTTATCTGAATTCCCTCTGACAGGCCTTGAGGCCGGTCACTTTTCCCTTTTTTGTTTGAGATGTCAACATCCTTAGCTGTGTGAAATAATGAACATCCAGGAGGCGAATAAAGCATCTTTAAATAGCCCCTCTGTCTCGCGGAGGTAAAAGTCAATGTGGAGACCATTTATAATGAGGCAATCATCAGGTGGAGCTGGCGATAATATTGTTTTTCATAATGTACCCTGAAATTCTCCCGGCTCGCAAACCTTTCCACCGCAAGACGGGCAGCCGGACTCCTTCCCGACTGGAAGAGCCGACAGCGCATTACATGCCTCCGCAGCGCCTGGATATTAACATGAATCATGCAAATTGCCGCTGTTTTGAATGTGCCATTCAGCCGGGCTTGTAAAGATTAGTAGTGCCTGTTGACTTGAAAAACGCACATTTGAAATGTGATCATGTGAACAAACCAGGCCGAGGATTAATTGAGGAGAAAATTCCTCCTGACGGGCTTTTAACTGCTTTGCTCAGATATATTAACCGTCCACTAAAAACATTAATAACCCGGCGCCCGCTTCTGCTCATCTGAGATTATCCCCGTTCAAACCCGCTCTTAAATTCATCACTCCTTCAAGAAGAGAGCGGTTGGAGAGGCCAGCGGTTGATGTTTTCCATAAATCCACGTGTGTGAAAGGAGACGGTGATATTAATTACGCCGGCATCTGCTCGGAGAGACGCGTCAGGAGCAGACGAAAATAAATGCAGTGGTACAAAAAACAGCAACAACAACATTATAATCTGCATAACGACCATGAGGAAAACATATTGTAAGACAGGCTGGGTCATCTGTAGGAAGCTAAATCCTGCCTGTTGCTTTTTTAAGGCTCTGAAATGAACCTCTAAACAGTTTGCAGTTGATTTTTCTTTCTTTTTTTTTTTTTTTTATTTTCTACTCGGTGAAGTGTTTTTTGCTCGATATCGGATATCAGCTACAGACAGCCTTTTTTCCCCCCAAATTTACCCACAAGAGCATCAACACTGTCGGCCTCATTCCAAAGCCGGGATTACAGTCGTCACTCAGCTACAGTCCAGAGGTGTCGGAACGGGTGGACGGCAAGGCCGGGTCCGGTTCTTCCCCGGCGAAAACAATCTCGACATGGATTTAGCTGTAAAATCCCGTCTGAAGGAAACGTCGTCGAGAAAGCGAAGGGGTTTGTGACCGCGGTACAAAACGGCAGCCGCTCGGCAACACAACTCCGCCGCGCGATCCCGGGATCAGGGAGCGGCGATGGCGGCGACTCAGATCGCATCTTGAGTGTCTTGTTTACTTCAAAAAAAGGTATTTATGTATCAGCCGGCGTCGGCTTCTCCACCTCCGCCCGGACGCCTGGGAGCACATATGTTGTTATAAATTTTAAAAGAGACGCATGGATGTTGAAAAAACATGAAGTGGGGATCTCTCCTCTGGGCTCAGTGTGAAAAGCACTTTAACTGTACTTGTTTTATGTACAACAATAATGTACTTGAAGGAGATTTTGTCCAATACTTGAGAAAAAAAAAAAAAAAACCGCTGTCAGGGTCTGGGGGAGGATCTGTTCTTTCCGGGCGAGGTTAGTTTGGGATGCAGGATAGTTTGAGCGCTGAGATCGAAGCGGCTCATCCTTCACTCCGAATCCTCCGTTCGTACAGTATAAATTAAGTGTTCTGAAAACGTTGCCAATAACACAAACAACTGCCTTCTTGGCAAGGCTTTCCTCTGGAAGGGGGGAAAAAAAAAAAAAGGTGTGCCTCTTAATTACTGCTAAATGAAAGATCTAGAGGATTTTCCTGCCCTGCTTTCTGTACTCCACTCCGGAGCCTCATTTAGAGTAAATTTCTGACTTGTAGAGATAATCATATCGCGCACAACTGTTCCTTGAACACAGTTCTGGCATTCGAATGAGATAATAAAGTCACCGGAGAGGGCCTTCGGCGTCCTTGTTTTCAGATTCGCTCGCACATTCATAGCCTAAACAGATTCTTATTGAAGAAAATATGAAGCCACGCCGCGTTGCGAGCGATATCTGTTCTGCCGTTACAAGATTACAAGACTTGTCTGCTAACAGGGAGCCACAAAGAGCCCTTGTTCGCTGCTTTTGTCGGCCTTAAAATAAAGTGCGAGCTCTTCAGAAGCCCTCTTTTTAACCGTCGCTATCATGAGAATATATTGCTTGTATGTGCAGGAGTCATTAGGCAATTAATTTATTGTGTAACTCAACACACCCTCGTGTCCAATTCGATTTATGAGCGCGGATTGATAGAGAAATTACATTCTTCAGATGGGCCGAGCTTTTCATATTAGGGGAGGGTCCGAATTCGCTGCAGCGGAACGCGGAGGGTTCAAGGATTGGTCAGCTTGTTGTGCACGCCCAGAGCTGTTTTTCATGGCTGATAAATCAGCGAAAGAGCACACGGCGCTTAATGGCGTATCGCGGCAGTAGAACTCTGACGGCCGACGCACACAAGGCAAGATACCTGGGTGAGATCTCACAGCGTGATTAAAGTCACCGAATGTTGTCAGGTGTACAGTCATTAATGCGTTCACACGTTCACACTGGCAAAGATGCGTCTTCTTTGTAAAACACCTTCAGTGGAAACGGGAGAAACAGCCGCAGTGCAGCTCGCTCTGCCAAATCATCTGATCACAGCGCCTAATTGAATACTGATGTGAAGCGCAGGGTGCTGGAGATAGCGGCGCGGCTTTCAGAAGTAATTAAAACATGCTACTCAGCCCATATGGATAATTTGCTTTAACTCATTTATCCTCCATATTGGAAGCATACCTGCTCAAAGAGTTAGCTATTGATAAGGGTTTTTCATGTCAGCGCCGCGTTCGCTTCTCGGAATATTAAAACAGCAGCAGAAGAAGTGATCTGAGCACTTTACAAGTAAAAGTAGTTTTCACCTGAGAATGAGCTCGAGCGCGAGACATAATCAGCTGCGCTCAGAGTGCAAAGAATGTGCTTGTTAGCAGAGGCTCGGTAATAAACTGTTAATTTACATTTTATTATTGACCACCGTAAGTACAAGGGCAACGGGAATTTCAGCTTAACACGCCACGCGGTTCAACACACCGCTTTGCAAAAATGCATTTATCAGCTAATACATATGTGCATAGGGGCAGCAGCGCGACGCGCAGCGTGCCTCTCGGAGCATTATCCAGTCAGCAGGTTTCTTTGGCAGAGGTGTGGTCCAAATAAACAGCCAAGCTGTGGCGACGGACCGGCAGTGAGAGACGGCGCCGGTGTGATTCATGTCGGCTCCGGCGAATTCGAACCCGCCGCGGCCACGACGGGCTAGATGATGTGGGAGAGGGATTCAATATGGGGAAGGGTTGAGTAGTTACAGGTACATACAGGTGTATGTCTCTGCGGTGACAGCCACCGATTGTTTTGTGTCGCCTAAAAGCATTTTTACGGTTGCGTTGCGGACGCATATGAGGCTCAGCTGCTTCTCATCATGTGGGCTGTTTACATTTAATGCGTCCGGTTTAATGGTGTCATTAATCTACGGTGCGGCGAGAGGGGGGGGGGCTTTAATGTGTGGGATGGAAGTATGTGCCCTCGGCCACTCACTGAGCTTAAACCACATTACGGACTCCCTAACTCTTACGCTACACAAACACACACTTTCTGTTCTATTTAATAATTATTCTCTAATTCAAAATTAAAAGGATTTCAAAAAAATGTGCCAGGAGAATTCAAAACCAAGGCTCTTGCTGTCCATCACTGGATTACTTTCATTAAACCTACCAGTTAATGATATTCTTCGTTTTGAAGCGCATCCCAGCGTCCGTCGGTGGCGGGTAAACTCACTGGTTGGGTTTTATTTCCCTCGGACTCGTCGGGGAAAATGTGACCTCGTGATGCTCAGAGCAGTTTACGAGAGCGATAAAGTGTGACTGCTTTGCCTAAGGAGTTAATCACTGGCTGTATTTTGAAATTCATGGCCCCCCCCCCCCTCCACCACATCACAGCCCCCCTCCGGCTCTTATCGTCCACCAAACAGGCCCGTGTGGAATACTAAAACATTTTTGCTTTCATATTCAAACATGTTAATATGTATGGGAAATCCGAGTGATGCTTTAAACCTTTCAGTAATGGACATTGTTTTCCATTTCAAACGGGGGCGCAGGCTGAACCCAATATCACTGAAGGGTTAGAAATGAGAACAGTTCAAACATAATCATATTTTACTGAGTGAATCGGTGTTTTGGCCTAAATTGCACGACAATTAAAATTTTTATTAGTGCTTTGTACGTTTCCAGCGGCGGAGTGAAGAGCGTTTTGCTCCAGATTAACCTGTGTGTGTGTGTGTGTGTGTGTGTGTGTGTGTGCGTGCGTGCGTGTTTTCTATGTAGAACGCTCTTGTCCTCTAAATGAATTTCATTTTACCGTGTGTTGGCTGAAGCACTCAGTCATGCAATGAAATATTATTTGGAAAAGCCTCTTGAACTCAGACGACATGACTCAGAGAGAAGGGTTTTCTTTTGTTCTGCACATTTTATTTTAATATATATTGTAATTCTCCATTCAAAGTATGGGAAAAGTAGCATAAAGGAAGTTAATTAGTTAATTTCTTTTTTTTTTATGCGTTTGACCTCATTGCTTTTAAAATTGAATTGATCCTTCCAGTATTCCCAGAATAGAGCAGAACATGTGAGGACAACAATAGAGGGAGCGAGAGAGAGAAAAAAAAAATAAAACTTTTGGAGATTAACGTTTAATATTCGGTTTTATTCTATCTATAAACATTTGACACATTTTTTTTTTTTCTTTAAGCTCCCCCTTTGGCAGCCTGGATTACACAAGCTAATCTGTATATCTCTAAAACATTATCCTGCATTTGTGATGTGTGTTTATGGCAGATTCGCCGGCTGTGTCGAACCACCTCTGCTCGGGAGATTAAGGGTGTGTACGGGGCTTTACTGGAAGTGCTCAAACAAGCTGCTCAAAGGGCTGAGGGCTATACCGAGATCCATTCAAGGATTACGTCCTCATATCTCCTTCCATCTTGAGTATTGAAACCCAGCGAGATGCTCAATGACTTGCAACAGCCATTTCACAGCTGAGGTGTTGTCTGTCCATTTCCTCCACGATAAAGAATATCTCCGACTTGGTTTTCAGACGGCAGCCGGCAGAAATAATGCAGAGCCGCTATAATAGGCGCGTCAGAGGTCTTGCTTGGGGTTTTCTCTCTCTCTCTCTCTCTGCGGTCTTTGGGTGGTGTTCGGCTAATATTTGCAGTCTTTTCAGCCCATGTGAGCGGAGGGAAATGCACGCGGCACGCTTTGATCCTGAAAGTCATTAAATATACATGGCAGAAAGCAGAAAAACTCAGATGCAATGATACAAAGTCATCCCTCCATAAAGAGAGACGTTTAGCGGGGCGGCTGTTGAGGAGTTATTTTCCAGTGAACCCGCCTCGACTGTAGAGAGCCGGGTCCCGTTCAAAGTGGACTCCCCCCCCCCCCATCTCTAATCCTGTCACTAATCCCCTCAACTCTTTGCAGGTATGGAGCTCCAGGAGAGTAGCAACCCGCTGAGATTAAGGTGTTAGATTAAATCAAGCAGTGATTAAATAACCAGCCATTATATGGCTGTAGCAAATTAATTTCCCCAGCGTCGTGTCTGCCTGGGCAACGCGGCCCAATCTGCGGGACTGCTCACATCAGATGGAACCGCTCACCTAACGGTTCCCCTCCAAAACAAAAGCCGCTTCAAAAACAAACACAATTTCCCGAAGACAAACAAGAATCCACGGCTGCCAAATTGTGCTTTCTTTTTTTTTTTTTTTTTTACTTCTACCCCAAAATTTCACAAGCAGCTTAAGAAAAAGCTTTTTTTTGTGTGTTGGTGTTTGGGTGAACGCGGCGATTCTGACGTTAAAGAACTTTTTTCCCGTGCTTGTCCCTGGCCTGCCGTTGTAAATATAGCTGTCACGCAGCTGAGCATGATGTAAGTATGGCAGCTGGGGCGATTAAGCCGGTGTCAAACCAAAGCACACTTTAAGGCACTTGGAACTGGCCATGGTCAAAGTCTTAAATGGTAAAGGAAGTGGAATATAGATCACAGAAAAGAAAGAAAAAAAAAAAAAAACGTGGGTGAAGCTTGGCTCGCGCTCATATATGATCCAGGCAGATAAATATCTTGTGAACGATAGCTGCTCACATGGCAGGTGAACTGTTGCGGCTTTACGCCCCTCCCAGCAGACCGGCTGAATTGAGCAATCTCTGCCAGCTAAAGCACAATTTGGATTAGCAAAAGCCCCACTGATAGGTCAGCTTAGCCCGTAATGGAGCAGCTTATGCCTTGTCTGCATGATTATAACATTCTTAGCAGCCCGTTTTCCTTGCATCCAGATGTTACAAAACACACATGCACGCGCGCACACACACACACACACACACACACACACACACACACACACACTTCTGTCTCCCTTTAAGCCCAACACAAATTTAGATCACAGAGATCTGAAGCGATGTGCCGTTTTAAAATATCCTCGCGTGTGTGATGATGTGCTTTGACATGGAATCTAATGCTAACAGCGCTGCTGTTTCTAATAATTGTCCAAATGACGTCTCCGGCTGTAAACGCGGGCAAATACTCCTCATTTATTGGCCGTAATTAATTTAATGCAGAAGTTATTATCTCCGACACGATTTTGTTGTTCCATCCGTTCGCAGAATCGCAGCGTTTTAATGTCAACTTTGGCAACGTTTCCGCGGCGTCACTCCGTCTGGAAGCGTCAGCGTTCGAGGAATGCTTTACGGTTAATTGACGTTTAACGGCGGGAGTTGCTTTGCACTCCCTTTGCATTTAAACCGCCATAAATTCGGGTTCAAAAACTATATTTCTCAGCCTTTTTTCGGGAGTAATTTATTTACAGCGGTTCAGTTTGCGACTGCTCTTTAAATTAGAGCTCCCTTTAGACTGTTCCAGCTGCTCCTCGTGAAACACGCTGATGACAAAGTGGATTTCCTCCTGGCATAGACGCCTGAGTGTGTGTGTGTGTGTGTGTGTGTGTGTGTGTGTCTGAAAAGCCTCACCCACACCGTCAAGGGTGCATTGTTAATAGCGGTCCCAACTTATGTGTTCTCAGCACAAATCAAAGAAAAAAGGGCAAGGCAAGGTTAGAGGTTCTAAAGGTTCATAAATGATGTCGTCAATTATGGAAATGAGCTGAAAAGGAGATTACTCGGAAAATCAATAGTTTATTCTTGCAAATGACAATCTGAATGTTAATGCAAGCCGCGGTGTGGCGTAATCATTTTTTCAAAGTGCTTTCTGGCTTTAAATAGTCTTTCAGGCTCTTCACATCACAGGATTCGCGCGGCTTTCATCATTTACCTCACCTTACCTCTCCAAACTCGCACTCCTTCCATCAATATTAACAGCAAAGGAGACGTTCTCAAAGAAATCAAGCGTGAAGTAGTAAATTCTAATCAGCGTCGCTCGCACAACAACAAACTTTTTTGTTTACAGGTTCGCGGCCGACTAAAAAGTCCCTCTTTAATTGAAAAGATTCAAACATTAAAGTGGGAGCTTATGAGCAGCACATGCAAGACAGCAGCACCTTTCCTCCAGACTGCTGCAGGGCAGCCCGCAGCTTTACGAATGCTGAATATCTAGGAGGCACTCGCATAAATATTTTGATTTTCAGAGCCAGGTTTAATTGCTTACGGGCTCAGAAAAATAGGATTATCGTGCAGAATTTCGTCTGGTGTCATTTCATCTGGTGCACCTGTGGATAATTCTCGCATTTGCAAACCTAAAAAGTAGTTATCGTCTCCATTGTTATGCAAACGTCTTAAGCCCCTTTCTCACTGGGCTGTAACAAGCCGCCACTAGTTAGACGGTCTGGAAATTGTCTGCATGTTGCATTCGCTAGATAAAATGGCCAATTGCAAGACAATCGAGTATTTTTGACCACAAGAAATTGAAGGTCTCCGGGAATCATTTTGTCGTCAGGCGGCAAAAAAGAAGGAACTCTCTCAATGTACGAGTGTAGAAACTACTGCCTGAGGACCCCCAACCTGGATAAAGAGCAGACTAACAAGCTGAAAGCTTGCTTTTCCTCTCTGACACGTCGCTATTCAAAATGAGACGGGTTTGAAACAAGTCGGTGACGACCGCCCAGGCCCTGTGAGTCACCCCGGGAAACTGCAAACCACTCCTTCAAGATCACTTCAGAAATTCACACATTGTTGTGTATTTAGTTGGAATGTATATAAAATAATACAGCATGAAAATAAGAATGAGTGACCTGATGGTATGAAGTGAACTGTACTTGACACCTCAGTGGGAAAACCTGGATAAGTGAGGAATTTGCATGTTTTACCCGTGGATATTATCTAAAGCCCTGTTTCCACGACGTCCTCAAGAGAAAAATTTTAATTTCTATTGTATTTATGGCTGTCTATTTACAAGACAACTGCTCTGAGCCCTGGAGAACACCACTTTTTGAAGATGGCTCCCATGGTGGAACTTTTTAAAAACGTGCCAACTCCGTCTCGGTGGGAAGCGCGAAAAAAAAAAACACAGGTTTCTGAAAACGCTCCAACTCCGTGAAAACTAGGAAAATTTTGAACATGCTCTGATTTCATCTCTGTGAATCGGACGTTTGAGACTTGGAAATCACTACAGTAGCAGTCCATGGACGGTTGGATGTCGGATCTTTTTTACCGGTAGTTCTCAGTTCTTATTCTTGTCCTTAATATTTTTCATCCCACCTGGAAGATCAGTTTTGTGTCTTAAACGCTTGAGACACTAAAATCGTTTTTGAAAGGTTTAATTTTGAGCCTCTTTGTTTGGAGCAACAAAACACGACACCGATAAACCAGCGATTGATTAATTGATGGTGATCTAACCGGCTGTTCACAAAACAAGGGCCTGAAATCAGGAAGCTCCAGGAGAGTCTAGAATTAGCAGCGGTAATCACTTTCCTCCAAACATCAGCTTCTTCTTTTTTTCCCCCCTTTTCTTGCCATATCACAGAGGAACCATCCCCGTTGCCCTCTCTGCGTTGATATTTCTCTGTTTACAGTAAGAAGGGTCAGTTACGGTACATGAACGCAGACGGACGGTGGGTAAATCTGTCACACAAAGGCAAAACATACCCATCATTTCATGCCTCCCTCTTTTTATTTCCTTTTTTCATCTGGAGGGTTTCCGGATGCAAAAGCAGCAAAGTACATAACCTGGAGCGCGCACCGGAGACTGAAAGACAAACGTAAGGAATACTCTGCGTCATAATAACATGCACGGACGGATGGATGATTATCCAAAACCCGCGGAGCATTAAAATGATGAACACACCTGCGGTGCCAAGTAAGCATGACGTCAAAGATCGCTCCACCGTAACTTAGCATACATGAGCCGCACCGCATTTAAAATGAAATACAGTGTTTTCACAGGACTGTCGGCGCAGCGTCATAAATACGGCGGCGGCTTTGACATCACACACTCCGGCAGCCTCCTCACACACCCGCCCGGCCCCCTCCATGACGGAACGGAGGAGATCACTCCCCGTTTGTCACTTTTAGCTGCCGGCCGGTCTCGGGGATGAACGGCCGGGCAAACATTTCACAAGCGTTTTGCTTTTAAGAATTTATTTTTAAAGCCTGTCAAGTGGGACCACAAGCTAAATAACGGCATCGGGACACATTTTAATGCCCCTCCACGACGGCGTGCTGCGGCTCGTTTGGCCATTACTGCAGAAGGGTCAAACGCGAGTCACAAGGCATCAGAGGCACTTCCACGACAGCGGCGGACATGCCAAAGAATTATGATTCAATGACATTTTTATTCAGTTATTAGTCCACTACAGTTCTTCATTAAATCACCTCAACGAGTCCATTTAGGAAGTAAGATATTAAACGGAAAAGAACAGGAAGAGACGCTGTGGATAAAAGCCTGTAGTGTTAATGATCCTAATGACTTAATGGATGCATAACAAAGAGGTAACACACACACACATGCACACACACACGCACACACACATTACAAAATTATTTTTTACACTTGACAAAGTGATGTACATCATCCAGACCTGACCTCATCCTCATTTGCTGAATGATCAAAGAAGCCGAGTTATACCAGTTGAATTCTGCGGACCACTTAGGAATCCACATGACGGACCCCCAGTACAGCCCGGTCCACACAGAGACCCTGAGAAACCGGGATAATAATAATTACAGATCTCTGTCAGCATTCTCAACTCTCACCTCCCCAAGTGTCACGCCAAGTAAATCACAATGTGCCAGTTTCCTGTATTTCTGTTGAAGCTGTTAGTCAGGAAAATATATATGTCTGCGCACAGATGGGACAAAGAAAATGTATATAATCATATACGGTTTGCTTTTCAAATCTGGCTTATATCTTGCAGGCAATAATGGCTATTGTGCTTCAAACGATGCTAGTTGGTGATTTAATGCTTCAAACAATCACAGTTGATTAAATAAAAAAAGGTGAAGTGCCGCTGGGATTGTGGTTGGGCCGCTAATTTCTCTCATTAGGTTGATTGCTGAAGGCTTGGTAATATTTGTAAGTGGCTCGTATTGATTTACGATGACGTGGCCGAGTCATGTTAGGAGTCGCATGTTTCACACTTTGAAAGTTTGGAGCGTTTTCTATGAGCTGGTTGAGATGATGAATGTATGGATTGATAACTGCGATCTTGCACAAATGGAAATTATATGCAGCAAAGTCAACTTAAACCAAAATCAAACTTTTTTTTTTCTTTTTGAAATAAACTGTGAAGGTTTATAAATATATGGAGCTCTTGCCGAACCCAGACAGTGACATTTTCTTTGGGTTTTTATGAAAAAAACTACTTTGAATAGTATGAAAATATTGCAAAAGTAACAGGTTTTGCAGCTGTAGATTTTCCCTGACATTCATCTTGACATTTACTAAGTTACCTTAAACTTATCTAAAAAGGAGAGATGTGCCACAGTTCTGTCTGTATTACCTGCTCCGTGCACTGGTGCCCTGCGCGGAGAAAGAAAAGAGTTTGTGGAGTCAGACTGACCTGCGGCTTCATAATGAATTTGGAGGTAAAATAGCGACTGCGATGGGTAATTTCCTGGAAATGTTCTGCTGTTTAACCGATAGTTCTGCGTAAGTGTCCCTCTCTGATATGAAATCTGTCCTTCAGGTTTTTAATAGTGCACCAACATGACAAAAATAGAGATGCGCTGCTGATCGTATTTCATGCAAAAACGAGTTTGCCAAGGACGTACGCATTATTACAAGAATTAAAGAGAAAATAATTTTCCCCGGCTTTTTGCAAGAAAAATAAATCAGACAGAAACGCAGTTTAATTTGGCGACTTTAATGATCCATTTTATTCCATTTGTTCCTGTTAATGCTTTCAGCCATATGGCATTGCCATGATGAAAGGCAGCCGTTCGTTTCTCCTGTAAGCCACTTGTTTATCCACACAGTAATTGATGCCCCTCAGTCGTGTCATGTTGTGAGACGCTGTGTCACGACGGGTTGGATTCGATGTGTGTAGCTGGAAATTAAATATGCGGCATCGCATCTGCAAAAGTTACACATAGCTCCGTTATCAACATCAAACCCCGGTTAACAGAAGTCCGCATGCAGATGTGAAGCCGTGTTTCACAGGCTGCAGAGAAAAAGAACCAAAAAAAAAAAAAAAACAGCTGCAGAGTTTCTTCCCATGGTCAACTTAAAATGACTGGATCATGAAGCGTCGGCCGTTTTCTCGCAGGAAAGGAAATCTATCATGTTCAAACTGTCATATTAATTGGTTCTGCTCAACTGGGCCGAATCTGCAACATTTCCAGGATGTAAATTTTAGCCTTTGACTCTGACGTATTCAGGTGTGACTTTCAATTAGAGCCGGCCGTTGTGCGCCGCTTTTGGAGCGATGCGGGTTTTGATAAGAGTTTAAAGGAATGAAGCAGGAAAATGGATAAATGAATCAGCTCAATTTTTGTTTTGTTTTTTTAATTAAATTAAAGCTTTTATCATAAGACATTAAACAACATGTAGTCATTGTGTTTCAGGTGGTTGTTGTCTCCTGTAAGTGACGAGTGCTTATTTTTCCACCTGTTATACGACCAGAACATCACAATGACTCTCTTCTCCCTCTCTCTCTCTCTCTCCCTCTTTTTTTCCAAGTGCCAACATCAATAACGGAATATTGAGGGCAATTGTGATCAAATTGAATGAGTGTAGCCTGAAGTGCTCTCATCAGCTCATCCAAAGGCAAATAAACAAACAAGTAAAGAACAATAAAAGAAGGCAATCATCTTTCAGATGAGTGGCAACAACTGCTGTTGTTTTATTAGAGCACAGATGAGCTATTATGTAAGGATATTATTTCAGGTTTGGGGTCTGTACTGTATGCTTATTTCTGGATTTATGAAGAGAAATCAGTTTTTTTTTTTTCATAGCAAGTGTAGCAATGACTAAAGTTGGGGAGGAGAAAGCAATATCCTCGGTCTTTGATTTCAGATAAGATTGCCTCCATTCCCTCTCCGGACTTTAATACGGATAAAAATAGACAAATTTTCTCACTGTTATGTACTAATGATGCAGGGTGGTGCAGCATTCCAAACATCCTCCTCAGTGCCACACTTTATCCCGTGATGTTTTATGTCCAAAGGGCATCTGAACACAGCGTCAGATCTCAGCACTGCAGTCTGGTGATGTGTGTGTGTGTGTGTGTGTGTGTGTGTGTGTGGCGGTGGTGGTGGTGGGGGGTACCTGGCTCGCCCACTCTTGGAAGTGGGACGGTCTTTGGGGGATGTCGGGAAGTGAGTGGGGAATCAGGTTTTGATCAGGACCAGCTGTCACTTCTGTCCTCAACTATTCTGCTGAAGCCTGCAGGACTGCAGAAGTACCAGCATAATGGCTTTATTTAGAGAGGGGACGCTGTGTGGTGTTTTAATTAGTTGCACGGTTTCAGTGTCTTTCGCTGTGAGAGAACGAGACTTAGGGACAAGACTATAGAAATGCGTGGAGTGTTGCTCAGCTGACTGTCCACCTGCAGTTTAAACCCAGAGCAGCTCGGCGTGAAAATGCATCGTTTTTGTTTTAGAAAAGTTTCGCATTTTGAAAATGGCGTCTGTTTACACAGAAACTGAGAATGATGTAGTTTTCATGTCGAGCTGTTCTCATAAAGTCGCCTTTTCATTGGCTTCGAACACCGTTGTTGTGTAAACCCACAACAACCCAAAACGCAATGAACATTTCTCATTCTCACTTCAAAAATGGCCTGGGATGATTTGAGCCAGCATTCACGCCAATTAAAATCACTGCGTTGGACCTCGAATGCATTAAAATGTTTAAAATATCTCAAATCTGAAATCCTTCTAAAAGATTCAAAGGAAAAAAAAACAAAAAAACCTGATAATCTGATTTAATTACAAGCCCACTCACTGTCCCCGGAGTCTGATTCATATATCTCCTGATCTGCAACATCACATTGTCCAACTCACCCACTTCAAACCAGCGAGCAGAAATCTCCAATGTGAATTAACCAAAAATGCAGCTCTTGGCAGGGAAAAAATGTGGGACCCAGTTACTCATAGTTAGAAGCTGACTAAGGAGGTTTTCAAGGCCTGCAAATAGTGGGTGTTGTAATCACTCACTTTGTGTAAACGATATTCCAAATATGTCTTCGTACAGAGTGACTCAGTGTAGTGAGTAGCACTTTTTTCCTCACAGTGAGGAAAAAAAAAAAACAAGGTTCACTTGTAGTTTGTGTGTGTGTCGTCCTTATGCCTGTACGAGTTCAACCAGCTGTTTTGCAGTGCAGCCAGTCTCGAGTAAAGCGGCTTGAGATGATAAATGGGAAGCTAAATATTTTAGAATGACGCACCGGAGTTAATCAGCGCACCACAAATTGCAATAAAAGTCTGTGTACGGAGGAGGAATTGAATAAGGATGTGCTCAGGAGCAGACGCAGATGCAGAAAACAGAGTTTTGGAAGTGAGGAGAGAGGCAGGACGGAACACAAAACAACCTTTAATAACGTATTTCCATGGCGGTCCTGGTCCGCCGTAGTAATCATGGCAGCAATAAAGAGCGTTCTACCCCTGCTACACCACCACTCAAAAGTTTCGACATGCAGATTAAATATTAAACACATTCAACCACATCCTCTCTTTTTCATGCTTTTAACGAAAAAAAAGAAAAAAGAAAAAGTGATGCATTTTTTTTTTTTCCCTTCACGTTTTGTTTGAAAGGCCTCTTACACTAGCAGATAACAAAAGAAAGAGATACTCGATAAATGATTCAACCCTTTCAAAAAGTGGATTAACTATGACGCGTGGGGGAAACGAATGAGCGCGAGGGGAAGAAACCTTCAGATTTCCACACAGATGTAGAAATCTTGAAAAACGTAAAATAATTTCCAGATTACGACGAGTCTTTTTAATCAATGTAAAATTCTGTGTTGTGTCTTTGTAGATCAGCTGTGAGTTGTGCTTTTGACATTTTTTTCATTTAAAGAATGACAATTCCCAATCAGCATAGCCAACAAGATAATAAATTATAGAAAAATAAACGCAAAAATGAAATGAAATACAATATCAGCTGCATCGCTGGTGGATTGTGTTGCTGAGGGGGAGGCAGCGGCAGCAGACGTGGTAGGTGGTCCAGGGGGGGGATATAGAAAATTCAACAGCACATCTGAAGAGTGTGTGACAGCACTGAGTAATAACACATGATTCCAAGAATAAAATTAAAACAAAAACAAATGGCTACATATATGATGTTCACTATAGAGTGCATGTATAATATACAATGCACTTGTTTCTGACTTGTATATTAGATGATCAGTTTATTGTCATTGCAGTGGAATGCTGAATAGCACAATGTAAAGCAGCGCACTGCAGTTCTGATGTTATAATACAAATCTGACTGAATTCCAGCAGTGCTGATATCCACAGCAGCATTCCCTTTTATGCGATACTGATTAATTAACATTAATGATGTGCACCTAACAACTCGGCTCACAACTATAAGATATGGGTGGAAAAGTGACTAATACCAGCAGGGCCAACGTTAGCTAACCAGATGGCAATAAAAAACGTAAAAAAAAAAAAAAAAAAAAAGGACTAAAGAAAATGCAAACACCTGCTGAAGCGATCTAATATAAACTTCCCTGAGGAATGTAATGTGGGAGTACCAGTAGTTATCTACATGATCTACATTATTTTCCATAACAACAAGCCCCCCCACAGTATTGACTGGCATTAAAACAGTTAGCCAGTGCGCTATTTATTGATTTGTGATTAGCAGCCATGTAGCTTAAGCCAGGTTACTGTAACGTTCTGCAACAAATAAATAGTATCTTGTAACATTACCGCCGTCTTTCTCTCGTTTCTCCTTGTTTTCTTGTTTTTTCTTCCCTGGGCACCAGACAGTTCTGTTCGTTTTGACGTCTGTTGATATTCTGATGGGGGGGACGTCCAGAAACTATCATGGAGCACTAACCACTACACTTTAATGCTTCTGATAAATGTATCTGTTACAAATGAACATAGACGTATCGGGAGAAGGATGTGAAACATTTAATGAAAAAAAAAAAAAAGATAAGTTTATCGGGACAGGGTGACAAAAAAAGAGGTATTAGAAAACAGCTGGGAGAACATTTGGAACCAATTAGGTTAATTTGCAACAGGCAATGAGGTTTTATTTATATTCATATTTATGCATTTATATCGATATTACATAACTGAACGGAGTCAGCAGCTCGGAGGCGAAGCCACCGTGGAGAAACTTCCGCTGCGCATGGCTGCCGAGGTCAGGAAAAACAAACACAACGCCAAATCTCTGCCATTACTGGAGCCCGATCTGATTGCTCAGAATGGCAGCGTACTCTGGATTTGTTTTCCTCCTAAAAGTTGCACCTTAACCGTGACAAAACAATGCCTCCCACTCCACAACAGACCCACCAGGACCTCTTGCACCGGCCCGTGGGCTTGTTTTTTTTTTTTTTTTAAATGCATGCCAAACATGTATGCTTTTCCACTTGTTGAGAGCGGAGTGAAGAATGACTCATTTGACCATTGTGTTTTGTTTTTTTTTTTTTTGCTTGTTTGTTTTGTTTTTGTTGTATTTTTTTTTTCCCACTTTGCAGCAAAGCCATGTCTTTGTTCTCGGCGCGGCAGCAATCAAAAACATGTCACTCAGGGTGAAATAATTGGATTATTCATTGCAAACTGACCACAGTATCTCTCACTTCAAATGTCCTGACTGGCTGTTGATGATGAATAGCCGCTCACACCCTCCATTGATATTTGCAGTAGCACTCAAAAGGAAAATCTTAACACGATTTCCATTTACTTGCCATTTCATTGTTTGCTGGCACCAGTTCACTTACAGTGCATTTTTCAGGAAGAGGTGGCTTCTTCGTGTGTTTTTCTGTGAATATTAAAATGTTGTTGTTCTTAATTATTTACAGGATCAGAGTGATCTGCCTGCACCACTGGAGCAGGCTGTAGTCTAAACCCTGCTCTCCGAGGGCTCGGGAGCTTATTATAAGTGAACTCCTTTAGAATAATTGATTGTATTTGACGTGACGTGGAGGAAGCCCAGCGGATTGATCATCTGCAGCTGAGATGTGATCAATCCAAATGAGAAACGGAGGGAGCTTTTATTCCTCTGCCAGAGTTTATTAGAAACAACCGAGCTTCTCTGGAGAAACTCTTCCTCTTCAAAAGGGGGAAGAAAAAAAAAAAAAATGAACCGGACCTATTAGTATCTGGGAATGTAAATTAGCGTGATCCCTCACCTCATCATGCCTGAAAATATTCCCCCATGCAGCAGTTTGACAGAACATAATGAAACATTGAGTTAAATGCTTGGGCATGTTCCACAGCGCTTCTGCGGTGGGCGTTTAGGCATGAAGAGTTGTGATTATCTGCGAAGATTAGTTTCTGCCTTAACAAACAGAAAAATTTGATGCGATTTGGTTTACCACACGTTCGGAATGATGAATCAACCTTCAGAGACGACTGGGCATCCTCCAGAGGAGAATTTCATGTGGAGTGGGTGTGAAATGGATTTCCCTCCTAAGTTAGAGAACACAACCTTAATGCAGCTGGAGTAAATGCAATTTTAAACCTTGATTTTCTCTGTTGTTATTTATTGGTCTGAGCTGCGTTCAAAAGAATGCGGTTACAATATATATTATCCGTAGCTGATGGAGAGATTAGAATTTTATGTTTTCCAAGTAAATACTTTCAGATTTTGCATGTGCTGGCATTCATCCTCATGTGGTGGAATTATAATTTCGCATGGCATTTTTCAACTTATCATAAATCATGCAAGACAACTTTATGGAAAATTTGAAACAAACCTCAACTGAATTTTAGAAAAATTTGACAAAGAAAATGGACTTCTTATTATTATTTTTAAAACAGGCGAGCTCTAGCAACAAATTCATGGTCATTTTTTGCGGCATGATCATGGTCATGATGACTGTACGGTCAGGATTTTGATTCAGCTAAAAGGACGCTACCGGAAGATCAGGCAACGAATCAGCTCATAGATAAAAGTTGTATTAAGTAATAAAAACCTTGCTTAGGGATTCTTAAAGGCTAAATCAAACGAAAATCAATTGTTAATCCAATCATCAAATATGCGGATGATGGTGACCTCTATACACATTGTTAGATGACTGTATTGTATATTGCTCGGTAACTATTTGAAGCTCATGCAAATATATCAAAATCAGTGTTTTCTACCATTTAGTCAGGCACATTACATGAAAAAAGTATTCAGAATTCAGGCAAAAAAGTTCCCTTGTTCGAACTGAGGCTTCAGATCCTTTTTATGAGGAGTTTGCATGTTATTCCCATATGAGCTTAATGTTTTTGTTGTTTGTTTTTTTTTTTTACTTTGACTTCCTTTCCCATTCCCACCGTCGTTGTGCATTAAGTAGATTTGTTATTCTAGATTACACGCGTGGTATAAATGTTATAGAAGATGGATATCTTCATTATTGTTTCACCGACATATTAATAAACACATTTAATGTTATCGAACATAGTGTTTATCCTGAGGATGTGTGAGAATGACGGTCTGCCTCTCTCTGTGAATGTTACCTTGTGATTGACTGAACAGGGCGTCTCCTTCCTGCCTGGGATCGGGTCCAGACCCCCTGTGATAGCACACATAGAAGATGGATGGAGGAATAAATAGATGACATACTGTGGAAAGCTGTATGTGTTGGAGATAATTAAAAGTTGCTCCAACTATGAGGCACCTTTGCTGTGTTTTCACACTTGTGTTTGCTATGTAAATAAAGCTTTGGACATGTGTTGAAATGCAGAAAAATAAATGTTCTGCGGTATGTTCTGGGTCTGAGGCGGTAAACAGCAGATGGTGAGCAGGGCCTCCTTAGCGCTATGGATTTTATTTAGCTACCCACCTGAATGACCTGTGTTGAGCTGAGCAGCTGATGTGAAGGGGAAAAAAAAAAAGAAAAAAAAGCGAGAGTTAACTGTTTGCTCTTGTTTACTTCAGTTCCACTAGACTGCAAGGCCAGAGGAGTCATTTGCCATGCACAGAGGAATTAGCTTGTTTATCAGCATTTTCATTTCCGTCCCGCCTCGCTGTCCCACTGACGTTTGAGATCTACATGATCCATGACTGATTCCCAATCAGAAGCGCAATAACAAAGTGCTTGGCTTGTGCCGTTCCCATTGTTTTGTAATTAAATGTATGATTACCGTTGAACCCGATTAGGAAAATAGCCTGGTATATGCATGCGCTTGAACAGAAGTAACCTTGAACGCTGTACATCAGCCCTGCCAATTGGATATGCCCCAAAGACCGCTGTTGAGACACTGCAGCTAATGTCCATACAGTAGGATATTGGTTGTTTCAAGGTGATTCACTGTGGTGTATTGGAGCATTTTCACACTGATGCTGCACGCACCCCCCAGACCACCTACTGTACCTCAGAGTAAAACTGCAGACGAAGCCTTGAAGTCCTTGAAAGGTTACACCAAATTTCAGCCATTCATTAGAGTAAAAGGAGGAAGTGAGCAAAGTGATGGAAAATAATGAAAACTAATACTCTTTCTAGTCGGCGTGCTATCTGTAGATATGTTTAATATCCCATTACAGACTCAGAAGTAACCACAGGTCTATACTGTCAAGAGACAAACATAATCCGGGGGGAAATTACCCATCAGGAAGGCAATACTGTTACTGAGATGCAATTACCAGGCCACTTGTGAGACTTTCAGCCCCGGCATCCATGGGTGCATGTGTGTGTGAGGGTGGTCGATACGTGCATAACAGCCCTTATGTTTAGCAGAGTAAATTGGATTCTTTGCTGGAGAACAGTTAATTTAGAATATGTCCAAGATGCAAGTGATTGATGTGACTATATCGTAACAACTGTAGGTTTGTGGCGCAGGGCAGTGTAATGGAAAAAAATTATTGCTGGTGGAGGGAAATAGCTTTTATACCAGAATTACGGACAATTTCCTCCACTGACTCTGTGAGTCTCCGGATGAAACTATTTTGGATTTCGGTCAGCTGTTTATACGTTTCTTTCCAAACAAACATTGCTTAATCTGGAAGAGAGGGGGGGAAAAAACAAAAAACAAAACAGCAGCCTGTTCTTGGATTCTGCTTCTTCTTTTACGTGATATCGCAGAGCCCCTGTGCCTGTATTTGTCAGTAGTTAAATAATCTGCATGTCTCACAGAGGATTTAATGTACCAATTTAGCACTGAATCACACAGCCTACAAACAAAGAAAACAGTACGGGTTGGAATGAACATCAGTGTAAACATTTGATAAGGATTCGCTTGAGGCGATTGCCATGCTTTATTATTGATACAAAAATACAAACTGCAGGAACAAGACTCGCATCTGTGTGATAGACTTGCCTCTGCAACTGTCCTCTCGTACAAATTATCCTCACACGCCGAGCTGATCATAATATCTGCGGCAAGTGGCGAAAGGCTCGCAGATAAATTTCTCAAGTTGGGGACATTTCAACTGTACTACAAATTATCACCTTGACTCCGATAATTAATCACTGCTGCCTTCAATGAACAGCCCCTAACCTTAACCATCGCACAAAGAGGGAAAGAAAAGAGCTGCCTGCGCCCATTGCCGGAGAAGCGCATGTGCATTGGAAATAAAACCGCCTGTGCAGAGTCTGAGCCTGGCATGCATAATAAATGTATGACAAAACAATACCCCAGGCACCCCGGTATTAATGATATGCAGTGAACTCATTATTAAAGTTCCAAAACAGCTCCTGGAGTAACACAGATGGAGTCAATTAAGCAATGAGCATACTTGCTTGCCTGCCGTTTCATCTTCCTTCTTTTATCTCCTGCACATTACTCCATGGGTGTAATTAGCTGTATGTTTCTCCTCACAACATAATGTCCAGTGATAATAACAGTTACTTTCACTTGTAATTTCAAATAATGTACTGCTTAATAAATGTACCGAATTTGCTTGCTCTGTGTCCTTGGGTATTCCATTTGCACCGCAAGAGGTGGCGAGGATAATACTGTACTAAGCTGTCTCTTTTCTTTTTTTTTTTTCCCCTTTTCCTTCCTGTGCTGTTTCTTTTCCCAGAGACCTGATGCCTTCGACGCTGGAGGGGCAGATCACCATGGAGAAGACACCCAGCTACTTTGTGACTAACCATGCCCCAAAGCGCATCCACTCCATGGCCAGGGACATCAAGCTTATTATAGTGGTGCGTAATCCTGTCACCAGAGCCATTTCGGACTACACACAGACTTTGTCCAAGAAGCCGGAGATCCCCACCTTTGAGGTTCTCGCTTTCAAGAACCGGACGCTGGGGCTTATAGACGCCTCGTGGAGCGCGCTGCGCATAGGAATATACGCTCTTCACCTGGAGAGCTGGATGCAGTACTTCCCTCTCTCCCAAATGCACTTTGTCAGCGGGGAGAGGCTCATCGTGGACCCGGCGGGCGAGATGGCCAAAGTGCAGGACTTCTTGGGACTGAAGAGGATTGTCACAGACAAACATTTTTACTTCAATAAGACTAAGGGATTTCCCTGTCTGAAGAAGCCAGAGGACAGCAGCACCCCCAGGTGCCTCGGCAAGTCCAAAGGGAGAACTCACCCTAAAATTGACCCGGACGTGATTCGGCGGCTGCACAAGTTCTACAAGCCCTTTAACATGATGTTCTACCAAATGACTGGCCAGAACTTTGAATGGGAGCTGGAGGAGGACAGCGAAACCCGCAGCTCTCAGGACTAGCATGGCACGGCTCAGCCACACCACCAGCCTTTCTTCACTACAGACTCCCGTTGTCTCGCTTCATCTTCAGAGAGAGTGCTCAAGCACGCCAATCAATCATGGCTGTCTTTGCAGTGTCTGTATCCATTAGCAAGAGTTTACTGACATGCTTTTTCTTGACGATGGCATATCATTATTGTACATACTAAACATAAAATATATTTATATTTGTGTAAAGGAGATGATTTATTCCTTTTGTTTCTGAAAGCATAGAACTGACATAAAAGAAGAATATCATGTTGACTATGGCAATGCATGCGATGAGTTAAGTGTCCTTACCTCATGAGCCCCAAGGCTAGACTCTGCCTGTTTCTTCTCCCTTTACTTTCCTGCAGTTTGTTGCCCTCACGCCCACTCACCAGCATTCGGTACAAAAAGATATTCTATTTCAATGGCTAAGGCCATGAAGTGCTCTGTATTCTTTCTTTTAACACAGTCCTGCTGCTTCAGAAGAGACAGAAGAGAGAGAAGTGATAGACATATACTACTATAATCCTTTGACATGTGTTCATCCTTTCAGTTGTCCGTATTCGGAGTCGAGACAATCCTTTTAAGTTTACCAAAGTGTTAATTTACTCTGTGTCACTGTTCTGGTTGCTCTGCACTCATTAATCGCACACATATTCAATAAGAGAGCTGATGTACAGTGGCCATCATTCAATAATTGGATTGTTTCACTGCACAGTTGAGCATTAGCATACTGATGACCGTGCACTCCGGCGTGGTGCAGTATCAGTGGTTTTAGTATAATTTTACAAATGAACCCATCTTCTCCCCGCGCATCAAACACTCCTGCATGCTGACAAAGATCATTCCCCGCTTTCCCCGGAATATCGGTTAGCCCCCGCGGCCCCGCTTCGGTCTCCTGACCCCTTCCTCACGTCACGGCTACACGAGTCAACGGGGTTGAAGGGAAACACCAGAGGACCCGGCAGAAGTTTGTTACCAAACATCTGCCGCGGCGGGGTCTTCTGTCGTTAGAGATTAATGGTGTGTTAAATAAACTGCTGCCGCTGGAACAATGTCAATGTCAGAGAAAATTTGCTGTCAAGGAAAAAAAAAAAAAAAAAAAAAACACACAAAGCTACATACGTGCCCAGGTAAATTACCAAGCCATTACTGTATGTGCTTAACTTGAATGAGATGATGTCTGCCAGGGAAATGTGCTGTAATCAGAGGTTCACGAGCAAACACTTGATCACTCGATCGGGAAGCCGCTTGTGTCGAAAATTACAGGGTCTTTGCTGTGAAATGCTCATTTACTCATTGCAATGAAATAACAACATGACCCATCATCCTTTTCTTTTTCTATTATTATTTGGGTTTTGCATAACTCGCTGTGTGTGTGTCTGTCTGTTGTCTCTGGACTTTTCATCAAATGAGACAATCAATACAGTCAATGAGTCAATAAATACAGTCTGCTACACATCACCGGCTGCTGCAGCTATGATGCATTGCTCTGTTAATCCTCCCCGTTCTCCTGCCATGGATGGCTGGATTGGTTCACTCTCTGTAGACCTCTCTGTCACCCTGGGGAGGCCGGCACCAGCAGCTACTTACACAGAGCAATTGATTCAATCAAAGTAAGCACTATACTGCCCTTTGTAGCACCGAGCCTCAACACTTACCTCTGAGTCTCACTTTCCCAGAGTCACAACTTCCACTTTGAGGCTTTTCTGTGCAGCCATCCCTTGGTGTTTTCTCCACAATCTCTCTGCACTTTTTTTTTTTTTTTTTTTTTTTTTACGTCCCTCCTCCCCCCCCTTTCTGCTACCTCGCGCTCTCTCCTCACACTTGTCATCCTCTGAGCTGATGTGGCGTGCGGTGGGAAGCTGTTTCACAAAGGTGCAGCACTCTGTATAAAGATAACCGAGCTGCGAGCGTGACATGCTAATCATACATTTAAAGAAAAGCCTTTATCATTATTTATTTATTCGCACATTTCCCCCAAGCTTGAGAACATGTATAATCCACCTTCCAAACCAGACAGCCCCTCCCACTCGGTGTAGAGATACGCAAAGAAATCCACAGAAGGAACCCTGCAGAGTTATTAGGACAGATGAGGACTCAATTTCTTCCCATCTATGAATATGTACTTTTGCTGTCATTTGCATTTCCAGGATTACACGCCTGGGGGAATTCCTCTCCAAAGTGGAAACTCGGATCCAGCCTCTCATTAACAGGAACACACACACACATGCAGAATATCACACCTTTTGTTTTGTTCCCCCCCCCCCCCCCCACTCCGTTTGTACCTCTCGCTTGTTTTAGGTACAGGCGGAGCTCTGTGATACAACCCGGCGAGACTCTCCGAGCATGAAAGACGCGCTAAGCCGTCCTTCATGTGCTCCTCCCGCTGGGGGTCACGCCGTCTTACGTGGTTCGACAGCGTTCCCGGCCTCAAGTGGGGGGGACGATCGCGGCGATAAATTATCCTCACCCGCTCATCGGACTGTCACAGCTTAAGTGGCGACATTTCAAGGGAAGCAAGTGCAAATTTATATTTGTCAGTCGTCGCCGACAATTTGGCAAAGAGCCTAAACGGTAATTCACCGTGTGAGCAAAGCTACCTGGATGAACCTATAAGATTCATAACGGCAGTCTGCGTGTTTATTTTTGGTTGGAGAGCTGTAATCTGCGCACGCTGAAGTGCCGTATTCATTTTTCTGTTACGCGACGCCCTACAATTACGTCCTGCATAATGAAAGGGTGCGACAGAAATGAGCTCGGTTGGTACCAAACCAGTCTCTGCACCACTTTGTTGGCGGAAATATCAGCACTGGCAAAAAAAATAAATAAATAAAATAAAAATGTAGTGAAGTCTGGATTCCTACTGGCTAATTGGTTTTTCACTTCATTTGAGTGAATGATTACCAGCTGTGTCAAGAGTCTAAATGGTGTCAACTATCACAAGTTTTGCAAGCAAATTAGCCCCGAATGTAGTCTGGTTAAATGCTCTTGTCTTTCATGCACACTGATCGGCTTGTTAGTTTTGGAAAACGTGTGAAAGTCTGACATGCTGTGTGTTAATTGTTAACCAATAGTCATATTGAGGCTTCCACGTTGCACCGGCGGTCGATTAATCCCATGCTCTAACGGACTTTTCTCACAGTAATCTACAGTTTCTTGGTCAAAGCTGAACTTCATGTGTTTCACCTTTAAAAATGATGATTTGAGTGCGATTGCAAATGAAAGTCTTGTTTTGTTTTTTTTTGTCCCAAATATTATTCTCATCAAAGCCCATTTCGCAGCTTTTAATTTGTCCTGGTTACATGTATTATAATATATTTACTTAAAACAGTGGGTTTTATGAAAAATAAGGGCTGTCTTTCAGTGTGGGGGACGTGGATTTAAATCCTGGAAGGGCATCCAGTGTCTACAGTCGAAGCTTTAATGGCTTACAAACTGTAATTACTGTATACGCTGCACCTAAAGACCTGAAAGTTCCCACAAAGGAAAACAGAAATGCTGGTAAATACCCGTCTCCTTCCACTTTTCCTCTTCCTTCGTCAGGTACGTAACACACTCTTTAAATGAATGTTTCCTGACAAGAAGAGATCTTCTGGAATAATCAACCGACGCACTTTCAACACTCAGCTGGCTGTTATCCGGCTGGTAACGAATCCATTAACGGATCTCACTCCAACTCCGAGCTAAAGTAAAAAAACTGGCAGCCTTGTTGTCTTTTTTTCTCTCTTTTCAGCAGCTGTGCACAATTATTCCCAAAATGAAAGAAGCAGAAGATGTGATGCAACTCTACACTTTTATGTCACACTCTTATTTTTCATCTGTGATTAAATAATTTAGTAATTTATCGGCGTGGAAATGTTCCCAAGGTTGCATAACCGCTCACTGAATTTAGCTGCTATGCCTGCAACTGAATTTTACTGATCATCAAATTAAGGATTAAGTTTTTATTATTAATCCCAGAGAGGAATTAAGAGTTTCCCCCTGGGATTAATGAATTCTGCTCCATTGTATTTCTTTACCTCTTCTCTCTATCAGTCAGTCAAAATCTTCTGGAGGGGTGAGATGGTCAGAAAATGAGGACAATGCGTCCGCCGGAGAAGCTGCACACGCTGAGATTCACAGCTCGGATGTAAACATCGGCCTCCCCGATTCTTCAGCACCGCGCCGCATTTCCATCTTAAATTTATTCAAGTGTTGGCCTGCTTTGCAGAGCCCGAATCGTATTCTACCCCCATTTCAAAGTTGAAACTGATGTTTAAACCGGGACTGAAGTTGCAGTAAGAAATCATTACAGAGTCCATAACGACGGGGTGAAAATCTTTTTGGGGGGAAAATGTGTGCAAATCACACATGATTCCAATATCCTCAGATCAGCGGCTTCCTTCGTTTCTACAGACAAGAGTCGGCGGCAGAGGTAATCATTTCATCTAATGTTGCTACCTGAATCAGGAACTTCCTCTCCAGCCACCTCGGAGGAGAATCACTCTCTCATAAATCTTGACTGAGACACATCGGCTCCTCGGCGCTGCGATGGGTGATTTTCCATCCCCGCTGCCCCACGAGATTCCCTGCATCTGCCTCCTCGCACACGCCGTCCTGTGTGACTCCTTCACAGTGACTAAGACTTGAATCAGCCTGTGTCTCTGCAAATCCCCAGCCACGGCTTTGAGGGCTACAAAACACCCTTTCTGAACCGTCTTTTATTAAAATTAAGAATTCTGATATTAATTATTTGTGAATTCTTGCTATACATGAGACTTGTGAGTTTCTGGATTGACTCACAGTTGAATCTAAAAGGGTGTGAATTGAGGCCATCTCACACGATGAATAAACATGGTATTCTCTCATCTTCTTAGCTTTTTTTTTTTTTTTTTTTTTTTTTTTTTTTTACTTGCACATAAATCCTACAAGCACAGATATTCTTGGTTAGCTTTGAAAGTTTCAGCTTAGCTTCAGAACTTCTTTCATCCAGTTTTTACAAGTCTAGAATTAAAAAAAAAACAAAAAACAAAACAAAAAATATTGGTATAAAAGAAAAATCATGAATTATAAAAGCAACTATACAACCACACGAACTTCAACAATATCCCATTCTTTGCAGCTAAGAAAGCTTTTTTTTTAACCATTCATCCATTTCTAGCTGCTGGTTTTTGTCTGACTCAATGTCTGCTCTGATTCATCCCACAGGTGCAAAACTGGGTTGAGGTCAGAACATTGAGCAAGGCAGTCAGTTTCCTCCACACTACACTCATGCATCAGTGGCTTTTTAGCTCACTTTGACATATTGGAAGTATGAAATTGCTCAAAATGCCTTATGTTTGTATTAATTGTGTCAACGTCTACACGTGTAAACATGTACACAGACATCAAATCATAACCATTTAGAAAAATCAGTAACTGTGCGCACTTCATTTTCCTCCTTGTTCTTTTTTCACCAATAGCCTATATATAATGTTTTTGGGGTGATGTTACCGAAAAGCTTCAGATAATAACATTAGCTAACTAAAAGTTCCCTCTAGTGCAGTTATCCGCAGAGCAATGCTACGTTGATTAAAAAAAACTAAACCCCACAGCCAGTGTTGAGTTCAAGCTGACTCAGGGACGCGATGGCAGCTAACACCGAGCGGAGCGCTGTGTAGCAGCTTTTCTAACGAACTGGAAATCCTGCAGGGTGGAGGCCGTGTCAGGAAAAGCTGGTTTACACCAGCAGCACGGGGTCTAAGAGACCAGCTGCCAAGGAAACACCCTAACAAATTGGAGAGACAGACGCTGCTGCCGGCAGCAATGCTAACGCTAGCTAGCTAGCTCGTTATTGCTACCGCTAGCGGTTCACAAGCTAGCATGAGGGACTTTACGTTCAATAAATTGAAAAAATTTGACAAAATACACAGCAAACATATCAGCAACTCAACAGCTGATATGGTGGCCCTCAGCCTGAATCAATGATTGATAATAGAATAAACTCGTTTGACAACTACTGAAATGGCTTGATTTAATAGGATTATGAGGTACAATGGAGCCTCTAGTGGTTATACAGTGCAATCACAACAGAAAAAGATCACAAATCTCTGACGTCAAGCTTAACCGGTCACACACTGGTCAGAAGTCCTGATTACACGTGTAGATAAAACTGTAAACGTTAACAGCCCTATTTTGTATGTTAAACCTACACTAAGGAACTTTTCAACCTTAATAAAACACTTTAATATCTTTTGTGATGATACATCGACTTACAACTAGTTGAATGACCCCTCTGTCACACCCTGAGGGCGGCAGTATTGCTTTCACTTGGACTAAGCAACTGTGAGGAGGGTGATAGGAACTCTGCACACTAAAAAACTCCAAATGTGCGGACTGCTTCACGGCATGCGTCACATCATGATACAACATTATTTAGCCACCATTAGATTCATTACCTCGTCGCTATCCGTCCTTCACACAGCCACTGGAAACAAATGCAGGCGAGTTCAGTCTGACAGCATGCCACCGGGAGCAGCATTTTACGACGCCACGCGCTAGGCCTCATGGGAACTGTAGTATTCCTTCAGGCAAAACACTACCGCTTTTGTCCACTGGCGCCGCCAAAATCAACAAAAACTGAAAGTTCCTTAGTGTCGCTTTAAAGAATTGAATTTTCATTTCACTGAAACCTCAGACATGGCACAATGCATTCTGGGAGGCACCGTTCTCCCAGCTAAGCTTGACTTTATATACCCGTGGTCATGGCAGTTATTGAAACACTTGAATTTGAAAACATGAAGGGATGTCCCAAGTAGTTTTCAGGACTTCTCGTCCCAAAAAATGAAAAAATCTAATTAGTAAGCCTTTGATAATGATTTTTTTTTTTAATCCTCCAGTTCAACATAAACAAAACTTTCAGTATGAAATTCACTATTATTATATTATCCAACATAAATTACAATTTTTCTTTAGACAATATGTGATCTTCGGCTCCGTTTCCAACTGCTAAGTTTCAACTAAATCTCCATCATGTGTTAAACTCAGAAGGCTGTAGGAGACTTCAAACGCAGAAAAGTCCTGTCCACTTCTATTTTTACTCCCCTTGCGTTGTTTACTACTAATTCACTCTTTTGTTCTTTTAATAAGTGAGATGTCACAGGTAGATCTGGAGGTGGGAGGTCTGAAGGTCTGCTTCAGCAAATATAACTTCAAAAGTAACAAAAAAAAAAAGCCACTCGGCATCGATGCTCACAGATTTCATCTAATCACCAATTAAACAGCAACCGCTGAAAGATAAACATGTTGATAATGTAGAACAATAAATTAGGCATACATAATTAATATAAGTTTAATGAAATTGGCATAAAATTGCATTGGCTTCCCAAACTGTGCTGTGATAATGTGCAGTGATCCAGCTGCAATTGAATATTATTAACACAGTAGTTCCCCCCCTCCACTTTACCCTGTCTTCTTTATTAAAGCTCACAATAACAACAGCGGGTCTCTAGTGCTCTCTGCACACACATACACACACACAGGAGCTGGTTCAGCCACTTTAAGATTACTTTTTGGATTGTGTAGCAGATGCAAATCGCCGATCGATGCAGCTCTGTGTAAAGCCGGAGTGACCTCCAGCAACAACCTCACTCTAATCGGAGAGTAATTAGAGCAAGTCTGGTAAGTGCAGTTAACTAGCTGGTAAGACAGACGAGGATTAATACACGAGTCGGCTTTAATAACAGCTTAAAGACTCACTGATTTACACTTTTCTTTACATGCAAATAGATTTATCCTCACTGAAAAAATACATATTATTCATTGTAAAGTTATTTTCCCTGTAACACGACTCACGTTCAGCTCCAATATGAGTTTATACTTTTAAAATATTTATGTGCATACATTCTTTTACTCTTTATCTAGTTCCATTCTCATATGACCAAATGCCACCCAAAAAAATATTAAAAAAGAAAAAAAAAAAATCCAATAAAAAGATGACATTTCACTGTTGCTCCACAGGGAATATTTTAATATTTCTTATACATTCTCCACTTCAAACCCTCAGGGAACTAATTCGGGCCCTTCAGGGCCGATGTCCTGCAGGCCTTTGATCCTCCCTGACAGTTAACAAGCCACACCTGCTCCGTATCTGCTTGGCGCCAAACGTAGCACATTAACTATCAAGGAGGATCAGGAGGAGGATCAAAAACCTGGAGGACGCCGGCCCTCCAGGAGCAGAACTCTGCGTCTAGGCTCCGGGCCAAAACAAGGGATCATCTTGAAGACTGCACTCCACTGGCACCAGAGGGAAAGATAGGAGAAAAAAAAAAAACTCTTCTGAGGTGGTCCGCGGTAACCTTGAATTGAGGCTTTTATGAAGAAGAAAGGAAATACCAGCACAATGTTTACGAGGTCCTGAGGAATGACAATGTGTATGAATTTGTATGTTCCTGAGGCTTCAGAGGCAAATTTAATTCTCAGGAAAAACGCTAGAAAAAGGTAACGTGTGCAAATTTCTCATTTATTTCCTTCGGAGTATAATTCACCCTTCTTATGCATCGATTTCCATTTTGACACTGATGAGCCATCAAGCAGGCAACAACAGCGTCATGTTGATGTTAATATAGAGAACGCAGTTTTGGCTGAAGGACGGGCTTTTATTTATGAGCTCTCTTGGAAACTTCAAGCCACAACAATGACTTTTGTGAAGCTATGTGTTCACAAACACATGTATGGTCTGAATACTGAACAGACTGAACCGAGCGCGTCTCAGAAATCACTGACGGCAGGAACAGTTGCTGAATGTGATGAAGAAATTTCGTGGAGAAAATAAGGATCTCAGCAGACAGTTGTTGAATGCACGAGGAAAAATGGAAGGAAACATTTGCATAACTGAAGTCAATCTGTGTTGGAAAAAGAAATAAAACTGATGCTTAAATGAACCAGATGTGATGCTGGCACCAAGTTTTGCACAAACGGAGAGTGAGGGAAACAGTTACGGAGTTCTTTACGGTCCTCAAGGGAAAAAAAAAAACATTATTATTAAAATAATGTTACCTATATTTGTTGAAAATCTGGCAATCAAGTCTGCCAACATCAGATTGCACTTTAGGTTTGGATGGAACATTCGAAAACAACGTCCAGAGAACATGGACAGGGAGTCATGATACTCTGGACTGTGCCGTCGTCGTTATTCTCTGTAAACTCTTGGATGTGCAGAACAACCATTCACTGCAGATGGAGTTGGAGTGGAGTCAAAAATTTGCGTTTTCTCCTGTTTCCATGGAGATGGAGTCTGCACATTTTTAAAAAAGTCCCACCGTTTTCCAAAAAAGTTGCATTTTCAGTGTCTCTGAGCGCCATAGCCATGTAAATGCAGCATCAGGCTCTGCTGACAGTGGAAGACATCACTGTTTCATTCATTGTTCATCTGTTGACCAATATCCTCCTGCTTCCAAAAGTCAAATTTCTTATTCTGAAGATGGATCAGTTTAAAAAACAAAACCTGACATAATGGAAAACGGCCCATCCATCCATCTTCTGCCCCGCTGTACCTACCTGAATGTCACAGGGTGAAGGCAGGAGACACGTAGAACAGGTGACCGGTCCAGCTCAGATAACCGTTATAAATCTGCAGTGTTTCCCCTTCAGTGACCTGTCAAAACGTCATCACCTCCTGACACGTCAGCTTATCTTTCTTCAGAAGATGTTTATTGTACTGCCATCACTCACTTTCTTTTTTTTTTTTTTTTTTCGCCTTGTCACCGCTCCTCAGCTGCAGCTTGACATCTGCACTGATCGTTTACACAATTACACACAATAACAATTGGAGTTGAGATGTTCAAATGAGCAACTGGCTTCAGACGACATTGTTTATAACGGTCTGCATGATGCAGAAACCCTCCTCACCCACGGTGTGCAGGATAGTAAAACTCCTGTAACAGAGCTCAACTTGTTGGATCGTTTGATTGCAGGAAAATGAACAGGATCGCTTCTCCCTTTTGCAAGCAATAAAGTTTAAATTTGTAGTCTTATGAAAACTCAAAACTAGAGACTGAGGCTAATATAAAATTTTACTTCGGTTGCAGATTGAATTTGACCGCTTAGCTGTGAAGTGCTGTTCAAATGAAGAATGGATGCATGAATCAAGCCACCTCTGGAGTCCGCTCTAAGTACTGTCTGACTCCCCGCCAATTAATAACGCCGCACAGTTTTTTTTTTCTTTTCTGCAGAGACATTATTTTACGCATATGAATCACTGGCGAGACCTGCTGATAGTCCAACTTCTCTCAGACTGCAAGAGGAGCAGAGAGGTGTGAGGAAGACTTCCAGAAAATAGCAAAGTACTCAGATTTTTTTTTTTTTTTTGCTTTTATTGAGGGAAGTTAATATTCTTTAGGAGCGATGCAAAACAGTCTCGTCTGAAGGACATTTCATTCCAGCCCGACGGTTCTTTCATTGACTGTGACCTCCCATATTAAGATTTGCTCAGCGCGGGGCCGTCTGGTCAAGGGCTTCACCAACAGATGCATTATTTTTCAAATCAATAGCTACGTATCCCAGAAAGTCCTGCTTTGAAAGAAGACTAATTTCGTTATCAATCCATGCAGGTAATGATCTCATTAATTCAGTGTTGATTCATTTTCAGCTGAGTGGATATTAACCTTTTGCCAGTAATCATTAATTTTCCGTGGGAGAGGTGTGGTGTGTTGTGATTGGAAGCTCCATAAACAAAACAATTAATAGGCTGCCAACGTTAGAGGTCCTTCATGATGTCCAGCTGACTTCTTACACTTGGATGATCGATTTATGGATTCTCCTACGCCCCTGCCGCCGAAAGTGCTAATCTCTCACCTCACACAGGGTAAGTTTTGCCCCAGAAGTGACAAGAGGGGATTATTTACGCGGTTTTGTTGAGCGATGCGTGTGTTTTTAGAACAATTAGCATGCGATAAAGCCTCCCTACACTGGTGAGCAACTTTTAATCTTGGAAATATACTCGTTTTTAAAAAGGATTATAGGGGGTTAACCTGATCCTGAAAGGGTGTTTATGCACTGTGAAACTGAAGTTCTTCTTTATAAAAGCATTTTATGTGTAGCCGTTCCACCTCTGCTTATGGATGTCATGTCTCATTCAGTAGACCGACAGTGAACGCAGCGCCATCCTTCACTCAGTGCTCCAAGTTTATACTTGTTTCATAAAATTAATAAAACCTATCTTCACTCTCCTTCAAGATCAGGGCCAGATACACTTAAAAAATAAATAAATCTGAATAACAGGGCACTTTATTAATAGCAGTCAGTCATATTTTAATTGCATCTCAGTCTGAACATTTTCCAGTTCGTGCTGCTTTTGGTAGATGAATGAATCAATACAAAGAGCAACAACTGTTTCGACAAAAACTTTTTTTTTGTTTAATTCAGTAAATCTATAATGCTTGTGATTTAATGGTGTCTTGTTTTGAATGTCATAATGGGAAAAATGTTGAGTTTATTTAAACACTCAAGGCTACATATGAGTGTAGTTAGCCTTTGCATGTTTTGCATACGTCCATCACAGACGCATCTTTTAAAGCTATTTACGCAGTGTTTTGAAGTGGTAATGGCAAAATGTAGCATTTTGTGCGTCCACCCAGCAGTGCCCTCTAGTGGCCTCACAGGAAAACTGCATCAATTTCAATGTTTCTGCTGCTTCCGTCTAAATGCACGTCATTTTCAAAACATTGGCATGTAAATGCAAACCTGTTCAGAAACAAAAACGCAAGCATTTCCTATTTGTACCATAACACGCACTTTCAAAGTAAATTACCGCTAACTTTCTAAAACTCTTTCTCTTTCCTCAGCCTGATCTTACATCTCTTTCAGACAACCAGCTCGCTCCATAAAAAAAGCCCAAAGTTTCATAAACCAAGTAAATTTCTGCCTGCACTCTGTGCATCCGGGCCGGGAAGCGCCATCCGGCAGCGCCGCGCTGTAAATCCCGTTCTTTCACGGCCTCTCACTTGTGCCACACTTGAACTTATATGGGCTTCCACATTAGAATAGGCCACTCATTCATTTTTACTGAGTCTTGTGAAAGGCAACTTCAGCTACAGCAGGGGTCCAATAAATCCCGCGCCAAACAGGGGAGATTTACAGAAACAAGACAACTGGAGAAAAGGGTGCATAAACTGAATGTGCTCAGAATGCTGAGGCCCGGTGCGTGGCAGTAAACTTTAATATGTATTGGCAGGTGCAACACACTGCCTGTGTGTGAAGTGGGGACGTTTATTGGAGATATATTCATGTTTTTTATGACATGGAATCTTTAAAAATTGGGCAAAGTTTGGAGATGGTAAAAAAAATAGCGCCTCACGCCACATGTTTGATATTAAATCAAAGTGGAGTTTTATAGCGCGGAGAAGTCGGATCGCAGCGTTTGGGAGGAAGCAGAATCCTCTGCGTAGGTAGAAGAAAGGAGCGAGTGTGTTTGTTTTACAGCACGAGTTAAAGAAACTTTCACACATCGGGGACTCAACACCCAGTGGCCCATTGTCTGGCAGTAATGAGGGCGATTTGTGTGGGATAAAGTGTAAAAAGTGCATGTATTCATTTTCATAATATTTTCAATTTCTTTTCTAAATCCACGGGAGCTTCACTGCTTTGTAAGATTTTTTTTAAAAGGAACATGTCACTTTGTTGCAATCGTGCAAAAATGAAGTGACTGATGGGGATAATATAGGAACGGTATATTTTTGTGCTGAAAATAGAAGATAAACAAACAACTGGCACTGACAGCGCCATTTTTTTTCATAAATGTTTGACTGCTCGCTCTTCCGTCTGCTCATGACACCAGTTTATACTTTCTATCAGCACGAATTCGCTCCCTAATTGTTATTAAATGATAAACTATCCACTTCCGCAGCGGCGCTTCCTCTGTCAGCCTGCAGATAAAGTTTGAAGGAGCACGCTTGACCCCACAAGTGGCAGGTATAAATCTCGGGTTGCGGGAAAGCTCCCCGGTTCTGAATGCAAATGGGAACTGAGTCATATCTTGCGGCGCGGAGAGACGCAGAAACTCCACGTCTGACATTCAGGATTTTTTCCTCCTCCAGCCCTTTCTATGCCACCAAATGCATATAAGGCATTATTTAATTTTTTTTTAATTGCTACATGCCATTACAACTTTATCATTTGTCACTATACCTTTACTCTCCTTTACACTGTTGTGGTTGTTAGTAACTACATCCAATAGAGGGCAATGAAATTTAGAGTTAGTGCTAAATGTTTTTATAACTCCAGATGACTCCGTATCCGCCAGCGTATTGTGCACGAAGACTATCTGGGATTTTAAACCCTTTCTTACTACATCCTCTATAATTAAAAATGGACCTTTTGGATCAGTTTTTATTCTTCTTTCATTCTTCGGCGTTTCAGTTATTAAAGAATATTAATACAAAAAACACTTTTGCTCTTTTTAATCAACTTGATCAATCCAACAGCAGCTTTAACAATCACATGACTATTAAAATCTTTAACCCTCAGTAGGGTAAGTAATCATATATGGTTACTTCCTGTTCCTCAAGAATTACTATGTAAATTGATGAAATTCCAGCTACTATTTATTGGTTAAACCAAAGGAAGACTGAGCAAAATGCAGCATGCGTGTAAAGTCACAAAACACCCTTCAACAACACCCCAGGCTTTAAACTTCCAAATATTTCTATCAGTGCCTAATAAAAGGTTAATGACGGCCGTAAAACCCTGTTCAATTATGTACCAGGATTTTCTTGCTCTAAGGCTGAAACATGTTATTGCACCAGGATCCCGAGAGAGAGAGTTTCTCTGGTTCATCTTAAAATTTTTATTGTTTATTGTCGTGTCACTGTGATTGTCCAGATCACTTCAACACATTTCACAAACAAAGACGCGTCGTAACTTCAAGGCAAAATGGAAAATTGCACTGTTGTGTTTTCACTGACACTTCTGACGTTACATTCAGTCAGAACGACCTTTAAATACGCAACAATGCCAATCTGAATACAGAGTTGGATTAAATCCATCGTTCCTGGCTTTCAGGTTCTTCTCTTGATGGATTAGTGTATTAAGCTTCGAGTTGTGTTGATAAACATCTCAATAGCCGGGGAGTTCAGACTCTTTAAACAGACTTTAAATAAGTATATTTTGGGTGTTACTGTTTTTATATTTCCGTTTCTTTGTACATCCTACTTCCATCAGATCCCTTCAATACCATATGACCCGTTTGGCTCCATATCTTTGTTCTCGGTCTCCGTTTATGCGGACAGATTCCCACACGAAACGCACTGTAAATACCGTTTGATTGTTGTCATTGTTGCGATATGTAGCGAACAATGGCTCTGATTTAATCTTTCAGTGGGTGGCAACATGTCAATATGTTTGTTCACTGAACTGAGTCTGTTGCAGCCGCGGCATGCGGATGCTGACGGTGCATAAATGATGCAGGACTCAAAGTCTTGTCAGGTTTTCGCCTCGAGCTGTTCAGCTCCTCAGAAAGAAAAAAAAACACACACACACACAGCAGAGCAGAGTCAGTGATGAGGATGGTTAGTGCTTGAAAATGTTATTAGTTTCTTCCAGATAGCAGCTTCTCTTTCTTCAATATGTGGCTGTGAGAATATTTGTATTTAACATGGAACAATGCTAATTGCAAGGCGCATACACAAAAAAAATGCAGTCTGAAATATCAAGCAGCTGTGTGTGTCTGCGCATGAGTGTGTGCGTGTGTGTGTGTGTGTGTGTGTGTTTCTTAGATCAATCCAGTGGAGAACAAGGTTTGAGCAGGTTTAGTGTAATGAAGCTTCTTGGGATTACACAGCAGCACACGGGCATCCCTGGCCTGCTGTCAGCGCCGTCAAACAACAAGCAATATGTTAATGTTCTCAACAAATAAGACCATCTCCTGTCTCCTGGATGCAGCAATTTGTGCTTTTTTTTTTTTCTCCAACACAGAACAGCTCTCAAAGACTGTGTTTATAATCATGAAGAAAAAAAAAAAAAAAAAAGAAGAAAAAAGAAAAAAAGTAAGAGAAGTGGGTTTCCAGAGATGCAAAGTTATTGATTGGACTTCCTGGGAGAATCACAGTCAAAACAGCCCGGCGCAGGTAAGAGGAGAAAAAAAAGTTTGCGGGTATGAATATTTTTAAACAAAAGACCTCAAATTGCAGTAAAATAACCTCTGTTCCAGAGAGGCTGTTTGGACACTACCTTCATTTTAATAGCAGAGGAAAGGGGGGGGGGGAGGCTTATCATTTAATTGAATAGGAAATTGACAGCAGCAGAAATAACAGCAGATTGTAAGATGTGGACGAGCGTGATGGAGACACAAAATAACCCAGGCCCATAAAAGGAAAGACAGCACAGGTGGAGAGGCATTGTGGTGGAATAAAGACGAGTTGTGGGGATCCGCTGCTGGTAGAAAATCCACTGGAGCAGATTTATGTGGCTGGAGCATGAGAGCGGGTCCAACAGCAGCACGGGTAAAATCGACGGCGTCGTTTCGGGAGGAGGAAACCGGCCATGCATAGCCAACAAGGCCTCCAAAGAAATCCTCAATCTGAGCATAAACACTCTTTGCTGCTTCCATGATATGCAAACAGGATATAAAGCAGGGATAATCTGCCCCGAAAATGAGACAAAATTCATTTAGAGGGAGCCGGTCGGCGGCCGGCTGAATATAGCTCGCCGCTGTGTGTGAATGTCCAAAGGCATTTACAGTGTTGTGACTTGACTCAAATGGAAGCCCGAGGCCATGCGCGCACAAACTAAAACATTTTGAAAGCCATTTCAGCGCCTGAAAAATACAGAGCCGCTTCAAAATCACACCTCCAAATGGGCTTTATTTTCCAACCAATGTTTGGGTTTTTTTTGTTTTTTTTCCCCAAACAAAATGACTCCGAACGCGGCCTCAAGGACAGCGTCGTTGTTATGCGCGTCCAATTATGCATAAAAAGGGCGTGCCACCTCCCGGCAGGGAATAGTTAATTTTTACAGCATAATAATAGCTCCTCATGCCAGGACACTGGAATTAATAACTAATAATAACTACGTGACACCGCAGGGTGCACCGACACCAACACACCTCTTCCAAGACAGCCTTTCACCTTTTCTATTCCAACCCTGAGTCACAGGATCAACGTCTAATTTTAAATCGTTTGGCTGATATTCAAACCCCCTGAATGCGTGTGTGCGCGCGCGCCCCCGTCTCCACAGTGTGGCGTCGCATATTTTTGTCATCGCAGTTAATATCAAGTGTCAACAGCCGCTCAAGCAGAAATGATCTCACGTTAGCTTCCCAGCGTGCAGCGGCCGCTCGCACTGCATTAACCTCGCAATGTGAAGAACGGAGGAGACTCCAACGCTCCCTCTCCGCGGCGGGAGACACTTGACTTCCTGTTGAGGTTAAAGCAGAGGAGAGGAAGTCTTTCTACGCAGATGAATGCTGGTCAAGACTGCATTAGTCGCGTTAATGAATCCGGTTAATTGCGGTGAAGGAATGTAAATTTACGGGGTTAAAGGGGTGAAAACATTTACGTTGACACATACATGAGAGGAGAAAGCTAAAGATTACAGCTAAAACGGATCAAAAAAATGCTGATTTGGTTAAAGAGTTCACCCTGCCGCGCCTTCTACGTTGTTTTTGGGAATAAATAAATGAGGAAACTGTTTAATGTCATGAAATTAAGTCAAGTTCGGCGTGATAAAAGAAAATGGTTGCAGAGCTGCTGTCTCTCTCTGTGGTCTGTGGTGGTTTAACGGAACCGTTAATGTTTTGGTTGTTAATGAATATTTTATGACTGATAACATTGAAAATATCAGATTAACGAAAAACATTTGAAAAACACAACCCAACAAACAGATATGTAAAATTCTGATGTGCAACAAGCACGAACAGGTGAAAACAGTGTTGCTTTGCGTCGTAAGGTGTGTTAAATAATACTAAAAATGTCAACACAACCCAATGCACACTTAGTTATTTGACTGAATTACATTTTTATTGTAATTTTCAATTGAATTAACTGAAATATAAAAGAAAAATTCCTCAAGGTTTGAAAAAAAAACGCGCTTGTTGTGTTGATTGCGATATCCTCGGTTGTGTTTGCAGTGAAGCACATTTGTGTCTCAACACGGACGTGAGCAGTGGAAGTGAGAATCACCGTACATGGATGTTTAAATGTTTAATTCTGTCCAGGAGCTTAAACAGCTCCTGTTGTTTACAGGGCTTAGAGCTGCGAGCGTTGAGCTTTTCCAGAGAATAAACAGTCCTGCGCGTCCAAGAATATACTGTAGCTGCTACAAAATGATGCTTTATTGCGAGGCAGAGGTCTTATCTAAAGCAAAACCAAGGTTATCCTGAGCGACAGAGGGATAACTCATCATCTAATTTCTGTGGAGGAAGCGTTTGCTCTCTCAGTGGCAAAGGAAAAAAAAAAAAAACAAAAAAAAAACAAGAGATCCACTCCCACCCGCCGCGGCGAGCTACAGATGACGAGGTCAAAGGGAGACAGCAGAGGAGTCTTAATTAAAAGTCACTGGTGATACAGCCCAAATTCAACCTGTCCAATCATTTCTTCACTGACAAAGAATCATTACATTAGATGTCAGGGCGGATCAATATTCTGACAGGGTGAGGTACCCTCATCCCCACCTCGCGCTGCAAACCTGTGCATCGACTGCAAACCTGAAGCAACAAGAAGGATGAGGTCAAAGATTTGTTCAAATCAGCACCTCCATCCCTGCAGCTAAGACAGGGGGAATCACTCTTCGTTTGTTGAGGCAGACTGTACCGGCGAGGCATCATTAAATTCCTTCTCACTGCTTATTGTGCATAATTCATATTCAGCCGCTGAAATATAAATGTTGCTGTGTTGCAGAAACTCTTGCTAGACTGAGGCACGAGGCGAGGGCCAGAATCAAACCCCAAGTGGGAATTCGGGTTCAAGGAAAAGCGGGCGGGTGAGGGCTCCTTCGGACGGTCCCAGACCGCCGGCGGCAAGATCAATTTTGAATGTTATCCCGAGACGCCCGCGTCGAGCGGGCAAACAAAGAGCGACGTCTAATTGGCAGCTGTGCAAAAACCCTCCTGTGATGGAAACATCTACAAGTGAGACACTAAACGCTCAGTGTTATCAGAAGTACATTAGTCATTTCTCATTGATCAGTGCTGTCTGGATGCAGAGTGTTAGGTCTTTATGCCAAATGTATTATTTATCTGAATTTTACATACCGTGAAGAGAATGTTATGACAGATGACAGATCACCTTCCGCTAAGTAGGGTATTTCTATGCAGGCTGTAAATTATATTAACATCAAGAGATGCAGCAAACAGAATTACAACTGGTATCTATAACTACTGTTAAGAAAAAAAAAATGCAATCTTAATTTACAATTTGGGAAAATTTGCCATAAAAAACATGTTTATTCACGTAAATTGTCATTTCAAACACTGACCAAGCCACTGGCGATGCCATCATACGCATTAAAAAGTGACTAATATTCAGGAGTAACTGTACTTTTACATGTAAGAGAGTACAATCTAAGCGGTGTAGCATTAGCTGTACTTGAGTACACATTTTCACGACACTTCCCGACACTGCTGTGAGTACTATTCAATCCACCATGCTCCAAATAACACCCAAGGTTAACCAGTGAATATAAAGCGGAGCAGTTAGATTCCACGGAGCCAGATAAATCATTCAGGTGAAAATAGACATAAAAAGAGAGGAAATTTGGAAGGGAATTTATTTTGGGCCAAAAACCTGGCTCCAATGATTGCTTTTATTGCTCTGGTTTATTGGATGTCTATTTCAAACCTTCTTCCCCACATAATGGGATTTCAGGCTAAGCAGCTACTGGAAAATAGTCATTTAAGGTGCAGGAATTGAACTCGATGCAAATGTCTAATGTGAAAAATCATCGTGTAGGTTGATCGTGCCAGTTAGAAAAATCACCTACGAGTGCGAACTGCAGTCAGCAGCTTTTATAATCACAGCAGGCAGCGAGAGGCGGCGAGGAGCTAGCATGTTGGGATGGTGTGACCTTTAAATTCAGGGGGGGGGGGGTGATCAAAGGCACTTTTCTCATTAAATAAAGTGATGCCACAAATGCATCGATCGCGCAAGAGTTTTCTCCTTGATCAAAGTGTTTCACAGTGCAGTGAACCACGGCGACTGAAATCTGACAATACAGTGGCTTCAGGAGTCAAATCTATTGAACGCTTGTGCAAATTTAAACAGACGTAAACACGGGATTCAGCCAGCAGAGGCGTCGAAAATGATCGATATTGGAGCAAAAATATGTTAAGTATTATGTCTTTTTCTTCCGACATGTAGAACTTTCCAACATACCTCTGACACGTTTCCACTGGATGACGTTTCTGGAGAATCCACGATACATTTCTGCCATTCACCTGTAAACAGAAATCAACACAACACAAACATGATGCGTTTTTGGCATACGGAATGCACAATCTTAGTAAATCAGTTGCTTTGTGTTATTTAGAGTCAGCGGCATGTTCGTACCGCTGTTATTTACTCATGTTTGGAAATCAATCACTGTCATTGGAGGAAACAGATGTGTTTGAATCGACCACTCTGACCATAATTCCTCTTTATTCCGAGCTTCATCACAAATACGTAACACATTTTGTGTATTCCAAACCTATAATGATTTGTTGTGCATTTCCTGGTAATACCTTTTTTTCTTTATTATGTCTTCTGTTGAATGTGTCGCATTTTCCGGTAAGAAATCTGTCTCTAAAATGCTGATATCCTCTCGCCTCTCTCCCAGGCATGTTGCTCCCCTGGCTTCACATGCATGTGTGTGTGTGTGTGTGTGTGTGTGTGTGTGTGAGTGAGTGTGAGTGAGTGAGCGGTTCCTCTTGTGCACTGAGCCCTGCAGAGTGATTCACTGTCCTTTCGCTCTCCTACGTCTCACCAAATCCTCCCGAGTTGGCCCGCTTTCAAGCCCCCGAAACATTATCAGTCAACAAGCATCGCGTTCGCCGCCGAGCTGGAGGCATCATTTACAGAAACATTACGTTTTCCAGCTGTTGGCGCAAAATGAAAAACTTCCAATAATGAAGTGCCACCTGTACCCACAATGGCGAACTGGAATCTGGCGTTTCGCACATTGCTGCGAACAAAACATTTTGGAGATCTGGCTTTTATCCGAGCAATATCGAACACGGTTTTCTTATTAACGTATGTGTGCATACATGTGCATGTGTGTGTGTGTGTGTGTGTGAGAACGAGAGCGGTCGTTTAGCAGTGGCCTTGAGAGCAGGTTGGAACACAGTATTAATGACGGGAGCGCAGGCCGGCGCAGTTGATCCTATCTATGGCTTCTCATCCGTTTTACCTTTCCTGTCACCGCACTGTGTGGAGAACACATGTAATGAATAATATACCACAAGACTAACAGCAGGGTAATTACGGGATAATGAATGCACCTGCATTTTGCCTACAATGTCAGGGAAAAAAAAAAAGAAGGGAAAAAAAAAAAAATCGCTGGCAATATGCTGGAAAGCACTGCGGCTCATCCCAGGAGTGCGCTCACTCGGTACAGGAGGCATTATGAAGCGCCGGCCCGTTTGGGTTTTAATAGATTCATCTGGGCAGTTGTCTGTCAAAACATCATTTTTCAGCAACTGTTCTTTATGATGTTGAGGTGGTATGAGGTTGAACATTTCTCAGCTTTGCAAGAAAAAAAAAAACAAGAAAAGAACAATCCATTAGTGCGTTGCAGCGTTTAGGTATTGATGGAAGGATTGCCAAAGGGCGACCAAAACTCATACCGCATAGACCCCGGCAATGGAAACACATAGCGCGCAGTCGGACTGGATTGGAAAAAAGATATTTTGTCTTATTTAAGTGTCCTCTCGATTTCCAGGTCACTGACTTAACAAACGTCCTAAATACATACATAACGCACATCCCAGCTAACATAAACACGCTTCAAGGATCGACTCATTAAAATTACATCAGGCTGCTTCTTGAGAGTTTCATAGCAGCCCGATATAAATATGTTCACAACAGATAAAGACGTAAACTGTATATAACTAACCCCGTGGTTACTAAAGGAAAGATGTGGGTCAAAGTAACTTTCAGCTTACTCAAACACAGAGGGCACAAAAGAGGGGCGGGGGGAAGGGTATTCAAGGTTTTCATAATTTCAGGAATGCTGGGTTTAACTCAAACTGACTTCTGGTCACAGACACAGGTAGAAGGGAATGTTTGTCATAATTTATGATGTTACAAATGATCTAACCTCCTCTCAGCGTTAAAGCTGCTTATATTTCCACCACCAGCATACAGTGTGGGCTAAATTGCAGTGGCTTTTTAAAATCAACGTATATTCCTTTCAGCGCTGGGAGCGGAGCGGTGGTTCGCCGCCATTACGTGACGGACATGAGAGGCAAAATGTGACTATTTTCCAGTGTGAGACGTGGTCAACCTCTACATCTCGCTGGGAGGAATTGCTGTATGCAGCCTATGTTCCTATGGATTAGTCTGATAGTTTGAAAGGCGCTGCCATTACCCCCACGTACATTTACTGCTCCACGCCGGCCACATCAAGCCACTGCTGAGAAATTGAGTGTTTTTCTTTGTCCTGGACGCGTAGTGTGCTGTTCATGTTTAAAGTCTCATTGATTTAATTCTCGTCAATGAAAAGTGTTCTTTTCAATCTGAGCGGCTCCCGCTTTCCTTTCTCTTATTTCTCAGTAATACAGTAGCTGATCCATGTTTGCTGGAGTGGGAGTGGACTGACAGGCCAGTTTTGTGTTGCGCTGTAGGATAAAAAGAGAAAAACAAGATCCCCGATAATGGATTCATAATTGCTGAAATTCTTCCCTTTTTTTTTTTTTGTTCTAGCATGTCACAGTGATTTTTTTTCAAATGTAAAACATCTGATGGAGGCCGTTCTTTCAAACAGCAAAAAGGAAGCCATCATTAGTGAGGAGCGATATCGGCAGGATCAATTTAAAACAAGTCAAATCCACCTCATAGGACAGAGCGACAGTCCATCACCACACAGAAAAGTCTGGCACGTGCTTTTACCAAAAACCTTCCACAATCAGCACGCAGCATCGAATCCTCCTCTAAAGTGGAACATCTGAGAAGTGACAAGAGCAGTTGCCATGTTTTAGAAAGGAAAAAAATAATCCATTCTGATGTTGGACTCTAGCTGCTTAATAAGCTTCCTTAAAAAAAGGAATTGGGTTAATGGAATACCTTTGTTCATCATATGTCTCATTGAAATTACAGGTGCTGTTCCCTTTGTGCATTAATATAAAAAGTGGACAAATTGGAATTGAATTAAAACACTAATGTCCAGGTTAACAGTTTTCTAATGATCTGATGGTCAATGGATGAAAACTGTTCAATACAGAATATAAGTCGAATCATTACAAAAGAAAGCGATGACACTTGTTAATGCAGTAGATGGCTCAGAAATCCCAAATATCCAGTACTGACTGCCAGCTGAAAAACTGAATGGTATACACCTTAGGTTATGATATTATTGGTTTGATTAAATTCAATTTTCAGAGTTCGCATTAGGTTTTGTGGCATAAAATAAATACTGACATCTGTACTGGTTATCGACAAGTAGCTAAAGGTTTTTGATGGTGTTTAAGTTCCTTCAAAGACTGCTCTTGAGGTCTTGAGTTTTCCATCAGTGGTTTATCCTCATCTTCACTTTTTTATATTCTTACAATCTATAAATGTTTAAAAACTAATAGAAACGGTCATCCTGTCCACTTCATGTCATATGAACGGATTCTGCCCCAACAAAGTTTCCTTTTTAGCCAGAAACTCGCTCAGGTTTCCCCGCTGTTGTTTCTGTATTAGAAGTAAACTTGACGGGGACGCGTGTTCTCCTACATACACGCAGCTGAAGGTTGGGACTCGCAAGGTTCCAAATAATTACTTTTGAGACGTGTTGTACTTCAATGTAACACTTCGCTGCATCCAGCAGCCGCCTCAGTAAATGGCAGCGCTTGGAGTTAGCTAATGTTCGCAAGACTTCCTGTTTTTGAGACATCTGGCAACTGACAGTGTCTTTTTTTTTTTTTTTTCCCATCTCCAGCAAAAAGAGACAGAGCTGAATGTTTATGGGAACAGACTGCAGTATTGAGCAGCAAATAAATGGCTCTGCTTTCTGTAGGTCTGAGCAGAAAATTGTGCGGAGTTTCCTGCATGTAGCCCAGCGTGAATCTGTTTTCTCAGGTGGAATTTATAAGGACATTTATTTGAGGCTACATCCCATTTTGGGGAAACTTTCCTAACAGTTTCCAGTCAGGTTAGAAAAAGCGGGGCTTTCATGGAGGATGATGGGAGTTCTTCTGACAATCACAAATACTTTCCGTGTTACATTGCACTTTTCACAGCAACTGTGTTTGCTTCGACTGAACGCTGGGCTTTCAGTCGCGGGGAGGAGGAACCGGTCTCGGCTGCTCATGATCCAGACGGAGGTGTTTTTGCAGTCAAACCACTCACACGTGTGCAGAGAACAATACTTTATAAACATTATCAACAGTGAGTGTACGGACGCAGTTCATTTACATTAAGCGTTACTCTTCACTGCTGAACCACACACGCTGCAGACAACTCCATTCTTCCCCCAAAATCCAGTTTCCCTGCTATAATAACATGTCAAGCCTGTGTTACATCATTTCAGTCCTCTTGGCTACTTGCGGCTTCCTCTGACTTCTGAAACATCGGCGGGGGAAACTACTGGGACTCGGTGACTGAGGACTGACCTTGTCCAGGACAATCTTTCAAAGTTATTGAGCCGGGGTGGTGGTGACAGTTGAGAAATGCTGGGTTACACCAGTGAGAATACATCATTGGCTAAAATTGTCTTCATATTGACCTCCTTGGAAAGACTGAACTCGTTTTTGTCATAGCCAGAGGGGGATCCTAAAAACTGAACAGGTGAGTGTGTGCCTGGAAGATGTGCACCGGATATGCAATTATCTATTTATTATTTGAATGATTTTGCATTGCATATTGGGCAAACAAAAAACAAAAATATTCACATTACAACACATCTATACAGTGAAAATCCAGCACCCGTTCTTGTTCATTTTAAGGATATACACAGTGATTAGCTGGAAATGTGATGGCCTTTGGGGGTTCTCGTCTTCAGACTTGATGATGATTCAACCTTCTGAAACTCGTCCTGCCATCAGCGGGACGTTTGCAGGAGGCTGAAGGCGGGAGGGACACTGCTGAAGCTCACAAAGTTTCCAGCGCACGGCGAGCCTTCACCTGCCTCACAGAAATAACCGGAGGCCTACGGTACATCCTGGGAGCACGTCACCAGCCTCTCACTTTCTCCATATCGTGCTGAGACGGGATCTATATGACTCCGGCTGAGTGCAGGCCGAACCAGCTCAATATCAGGACTAGCATTTTGTTTAGTGAAAGGATCTGTCCAGGATATCTGAGTGATAGAATCAATTATATTTTTGAGAGTCCTGCAAAGCATGCTCACATTTTCACTTCCCCGATTTAGCAATAGAAAAGTGACCCTTAATAATGGTGAATGCCCAAACACAGATTCTCAGATCCAGATGAAAAGATCTTGTATAAAGATAATAAAATGCATGCTCATCTTAATACATCTATAGATTTTTATTTTTTTTTTGGTTAACGGTGTTAGTGCTTTTAGTTCTGTAAGAATAACATGTACACAGATTCAAATAGGAGTTTTGTGTGTAACAAGCATCGCTCCCATCTTCTTGCAGCTCTGAGCCCACACAAGAGTAAAATGAAAAGTGATAACTCGGAGTTGGTCCAGAAATGTCTGAGCTTTACAGCAAACAAATCTTAACTTGACAAAAGAAGAGAAAACATTGTGGAAGATAAACAGACAGATGGTTAATGCTGGTGGAGAAAGAAGATCAACAGAAACCTGAGAATGGGACAACGAAGAAAACATCTGATACCTTAAGTCTTCAGATAGAAGCTGTGGGGGGCCAGCTGGGGAAACGCATGATCTGCACCAACTTTTTAAAAGTGCTAAAAACAATGTCAACCTCTTCAGACACTGTCAATCACATTACATTAATCGTACATTAATCTATTCTTATAAACCAATATTCTACAAGCTCCATGTTCGTGAAAGCAAACATGCACTGCCTCATGTTAGTAGATGGGCTCGGACGTGTTCTGTATGAAGCACGCAACATAAACTCAACACCAAGCGCTAATGTGGAGACTCAGAAGATGTGAAATAAATCAGAGCAACATCAAAAGATTTCCATGAGTGATTCAACTTCTTACCCAAAATGTCCCAGTTTTAAAGAGCAGAAGCTGCAAAGTTATGTGACTGGGAGATGCACCACTCTGCCTTCTGCAAACCGACATCTCAACAGTGTTTTGTTGCACCAATTTAACAAAATATTTATTTCTACCTCTGTTTTTAGCTTATTAACAAATGTCATCAGCAAGTTTATGTTGTTCACTTAACTGGCTCTATTATAATGCAGTGTAATTCTAAAATTTTGCAAGACTTCTATAAAGAACTTTCAGGTCAAATTCAGACAAAACACGCAAATTCTATCAAATACAGGCAATTCTGTTGTGAATGAAATCAAGTATTTTTCCCCTGACTTCAATCAGAATGAAATTAATCCTAATATCCACTATTTTCTCTCCCTCTTTTTAAGAAAAGTGACAAAAAAAATTAACTTCTCGTGTTTTTAATTAAAAGAGATGTATTTCAGTCTGTAATTTGTAATGAAAGGAGAAAGGGGACATTTGTTTTAAAATAATTTCATGTTTCAGCACAAATTGTTCTAAATAAAAAAAAATGAAAGGATAAAATACAGTTCATTTAAATACAAGACCATAATTAATCTTTCCACTGTTGAAAACAGAAAACCCTTAAAATCTTAACATTACTTGTTATGAAGCAAATGTTTAGAGTTAGAACTGTGTGACTTTTTCTGAATGTGTGAGATGTGATGCTTCATTTGTATTTGAACAATTATTTGATATGCTTTTGCTGCTTAAAGATTTAAATATCATCCATTCTGCAGTAAAAATGATTAAATCCACAGACCAGAGAGAGAAAGATGTTATCCTTGAAATTCCTCCCTGCATAATTTAGAACATATTAATTACGAACAACTGATATTTATACACTAATCTTTTTGACCGCTCGTCGTTGCTACTTGGAGATGTTTTCATGTGTTCAGCAAAAACTCGTAAAACAAAAGTTTCTGTACTTTTTTGAAGCATTTTGATGACTAATTTAGTTTTCAGGAGACCACTTTCTCGCGCTCCTGCGCCCTGCGGGTCTGCTCCACTTCCCTGCTGACAGGAGCGGGTGATCACTTCCTATCCCCAGCATGGCTGGAATTTCTTCTTTCACGTTGCTCTGCACTTTTGTTCTTTCCATAACGCAACTTTTGGACACAGAAACAAGAGCTTATCGCCTTCTCTCTCGTACGGAGAGGTTTAAAAATGACATGGCTAAAGTGGAATTTGCATTAAAAGTTAGACAAAAGCTGAAAGAACCGACTTTGGCCGTGGTCGGAGCAGACCACTTGGAACCGGTGGTGTATTGCGAGGATTTGCAGCTGCTCCTGTCCTGAAATGACCAGCTCAGTGAGTCCACGCTCAACAGAGACAGCATAGGTTTTTAATCAAGGAGAATATGCTCAGCTCAAGTAGCTGGGATGCGAGGTCAGTTGTCGGTGTGTGGCAGAGGTGAGCGCTGAAAGCCACGTGTGGAGCGAGTGGGTGTCGCATGATGCAAAAATAAGGAAAGTGCACTAAAACCGCGGGGGCGCGGCGGGCCGGGCCTTCTCAGCTGGAAGGGAGACGGCGCTGAGAGGGGCCGCTTTTTACACTCTGCCGTTCAGGTGAGGGTGAATCCCCAATCAGAGCTGACGGAGCCTCGCAGCAAGACAGCTGAAAGGTGGAGGAACCGCCACTGAAAAACAGCCCCAGCCAAGCAGCCTGTGGGGTGCAGATGGCGGGGATCGGCTCACTATTCATAATGAAACAAGTATTCATATGTCAGACTGAGGCAATGTTTCCTTTGTATGTTGGGACGTGATGCCGAGTCTATATAGTATCAAGTCCATCCTTTATGTGCTGCGTATTTGCTGTATTTAGTAAATGATAGAGCTCCTGATTAATCTACTACAAGCTACTACTGCTTCAGATCAGCGTCTTGCTTAAGAACATGTGAGGTTTTGAACCACAGACCTCGTCTTCTTGCAATCTGTTCGACCAGACGAGGGCCTACTTACGGCTAATTATTGCCAAGAGCTTCAAAAATGATCCTATACACAGTACACGAGCGTTTACACCTGCTTCTTATTGTTTTCATGCTAAACTGACAATAGACCAGATGCTTCAATTGTCTTCCTTCTCGATACGTTACAAAATGGCTTTACTGTATCTGTCCGAATACAAGATGAGATTTTGTGTGCTTTTTGGGAAAATCAGCCAGAAAATTTGGGGTTTTCTTGTATTCAGGATCCAAGAAACAGAGATCTGCTCTCATTGGTCTTGTCTTTGAAATGTAATAAACACAATCTAATACAGTTTGCATTTCACAAAGAGGTAGATATCGGCAAAAAAATGGAGCAATACAGCGATCAAGATGAAGAACAAACCAAATGAATTAACAGCCTCAAAAGCATTTTACAGTGTCACTTCTTTCTTTTTTTTCCCCCTTAAGACCATAGATACTGAATCACAAAGACTTACGCAGGTGTCGGTACATATGCCAGTATGTCCTACTTTTATAGGGTTTCGGCGTTCTCAATGGAGTTTACATGTTTTCCCTGTGCATTTATGTATTTTCTCCTAATTGACTCCTGCTTTGCTTGCAGGTGTGAATCTGACTGTCTGCTGACTCTGACTCGGCCCTGTGATGGATCGAGGACGCGTCCAAGCTGCACTCTGCCTCATTCCAAATTGATCAAACCGGTAGAGAAGACGAATGGAAGGCATAACCAGCAGCGATATTCTTCAGGAGTTTGTATTTCAACACAACATTTCAGTCCATGTGGTTGCCCATCAATCAACACAAATGAGGCTGGCCTTGGCTCCTGATTGCTAAAAGACCGAGTCTCTCGCAATTAGTCACTTTGCCCGACTTGATGAGGAGTATTTCATGTTAGAGTATGAGGTGGCAAATTAGTACTAGCCACCAGGCTCGAATCAAATACTGCTGAATCTTTGGCAGTGACGGGAAAGCCTGTCAACTCTGCCAGACGCACTGGCGGGAAGCCAGCCATCACTTGCACATTATTTTCACCTTTTGAAGTAAATTTGTGGAGGGAGGAATATCTTCTTCCCTGCCAAAGACAGGATAAAATAAATGATTCTCATGGCACTAATAGAGGAGAAATACCAGTGACAAGGAAAGTTACGGGAGCTCAGAACAACAGAGAGTTGGGCCACGACCTTGAAAATCAGACTAAAAGTCTTCCTCCATACTGCAGGAGAGGATTAAAGACCTTTGATTGGAGCCCGAACTGTAGATGTTTTATATTGTTTTAAATCACAAAACGATTCGAATTTACAACGACCCTGAGAACATTATTCATTTACTTTCTTGTTCAGTGAATGTTCAAAGCAACTTTTTTACAAATGAGCTAAAACAAAACAGACTGTATCCGAGCAAAAAGGGAAAAATCAGAAGCTCTACTTCTGGACCAAAACCAGCAATGTTCCCACTGAAAGTTATGACTCCAGGTTATAATCAAACTGAGTAAATATATTCAAGAAACAAAAAAGTCACATCAAAGCAGTGACAGAAGAAAAAAATGACAGCAGGTTGATTGACTTTCAATCCTACACTGTAAAAAATTAACTTGTCAAAAAGAATGTAATGTGAAAGGTGAGAAAGCTGTCACACACACCATATTGAATATCCATGATTCCCTGCTATAGCAACTTTACTGTGGAAATTCAGACCTGGCAGTCGTTTCATCAAGGTCATTCTCGAGGACAATTTGATTTTTCAGCATCCTGATAACTTAATGTTCCCAAACTAGTTTCCGTTCTCTCGGGATAGCAGTAACAGATGTCTTTAATGGGGAGTAACCTTTAGAAATCAACTTATTCATAGTGCAGAGCTTTAATGGTCTCCTCTTGATCACCCAAACCCATGCCTTTCAGGATAATTGGTCCGTCTAATTTCCCCTTAAAGGGGCTGTATCATGCTTTTTTAGCTAGTCCAAACCCTAGAAATGGCATTAATATGGTTATAGTTTATTTTTGGCGCTAAGGAAAAGTCATTTTGTGTGAAATAAAAGATTTTCTGGGGCTAATTCTGAAACCCGGAGAGAAAACACTCTGTTTCACTGAAAATCCCGCCTCTCCCCCTGTGGACTTTGACTGACAGCGTACTTCACCCAATCAGCGCTTCAAAACAAACACTAGCTAGCTTTAGCTCTTTAGCTCTAGCTCCTCTACACGCAAAGACACGTGAAAACGTCTTTTCCTGTGAGAAACTCACCAAGCGCAGACCCTTCAGACTCTTGCTTGACTGTTGCTTTCAGACGATGGTCAAAGTTTATCCTCGAAATCGGAGTTACAAAAAGCAGCAACGCTGATTGCCGAGGGCCTGCGGGAGGGGGGCTCAGGGGAGCCGCCTTCACAGTGTGACGTGAACGTGGGAAAACAGAGCGTTTTCACGGGTGCGGGAGGGGCTGCCTCTCTGAGCAGCACAAACACTGGGAAAGCTCAAACACGCAGGCACAAAGGAAAAAAAACGCTTTGGGGGCGATTTAGGTGAGTACATAACTATATAACAAGGTTAAAACATACAAAAAGTGAATTTTGCATGATACAGCCCCTTTAAGGCCTTTATTTATTTTTTTTGCTCATCACAAATGTTTCTGCTGAGAGGCATCTATCAATACTTTGACTTCATCCCATCTGTTTTTCTGTCCATCTCCAGGAAGCGAACTGATGTGCGCTGAATGTTGCAGTACCACCAGTCGCCATGGGGGCAGTGGTGAGATCAGAAGTGACTAAAATGGCAGAAGAGCTTGAAAATGGCCTCAAAGACCTCTGCTGCCTCCGATCATGGATACTTCTCAATACAATCATGAGTATGACCTCCTGCAGTCACCGTTGTAGTTATCGCTGAACTCTTTCTTCTGCTCTCTCAAAAAGACTCGTAATCATCTCCTTGACTTTTGACCACTGTGTTGAATTAGAGCGGCACTCTCTGGTGGATTGAATGATAAATACTGATCCCAACACGTTGGATGCAGGGAATTAAAGAGACAGAGACATCTACACCCATTTGACTGTCGTCAGGTGCATCCAAAACATGCTACAAGCAAAGAAAGCTGGATGGTAGCAGGACAAAACCCATGCCTGCACAGTGAAAACATGCAAACTTCAAACAATATTAAATAGAAAAAAAAAATTAGTAGATAAAATTCAATAATCCTAAATTCAGGGAACATAATCAGTTAATTAAAGGAAAGGAATAAAGGTGCTGTGTCTGTTTATTTGCTACGGAGAGAGAGGCTGTTCCAGGTTTGAAGCACAGATGGTGATCCTGCAGTCCCCTCTGAATTCTAACCCTCTTCTCAGGTCATCCAGGCTCGGGAGCACCTGAGAGGCTTCAGGCTTCACACGGGGACAAAATATTCAAAACTGCAGGGTGATCCTTTGCCCTGTAAGCCCCGCCTGTAAATGCACCCCTGCATGTTTCTGTCACAAACCATGAGCAAACTGTAATGTCTGCAATATGGCACCAAGTCCCTGACGTGATAGAAGCCGGATGGAGCAAATTACTTTTTCCTGGATGTGGGGGGGGGGGACTAGCAAAGTAAACAGTTACATATTTTTAAATTATGTATGTGTATCCGCAAAAGTTTGCTGGCAACGGCGTTGACTCGGTGCCAGTCACTGTGCTCCGCTTCTGTCAGGTGGCCAAATGTTTAGCAGATAATTAAGGCATTATTGCCAGTAAACAATAAATTAAATCAATATGCAAGGAGGCACGTTGGAGAGCTTCTGTATGCTTGTCTCTTGCAATTCTTTTCCTCCCTTTTTAGCTTTCTTCAAATAAACGGTATCAGCCTCCCCGTTTGTTGCATTGACAGCTAATTGCCTCGGGGCAGCGCATTCACTGGTGGAAGGAAGGGGGAATCTGAGGCTGCAGCATGAAGGAAAGGACTTCTTTCTTTTTTTTCAACAGCTTATTCACAGATTTTTTTGGGGGGGGAGAAACTTACTCACAAGGTGTCTGCAGTTTTGCATTATTCAAGGGTTTGAAAGTGTCTTTTTATCCATATCCATTGAGATATTGTTTAAGTAGTTCACACTGCCTCCTCCTCTCTTCATAAAAATTAGATCAGATGTGGGAAAAACGTCTTCAGTAAATCTGACTTGTCTTAAATACATGTCAAGATTGACAAAGTTTTTACTGATGGTTGTCGGTGAGGCGTTTTATTTAAAGTTTTAAGCGGAAGCACTGAGCTTATGAAGACCAGTGTAGCGTTTAGGTGTATTATTTTGACATTGAGCATATTAAAGCACCGCATATAATCTAGTGAAATTCATCTTTTATTTTAAATACCTGACAATTAGTTGTGAAAACTTCCATGCACCTTTAGGGATTTCTTATTGTGTATTTTGAAATTCAGTGTTTCCTTTAATCATCAGACAGTTATCGGGTCTTCCAGGCTGACAGACACCAGAGAAATGGTGAATGACAAGAAATGGATCTTTTTCTAATCCAGTCCTGTGGGAGATTCTGCAGGTTTTATCAGGCTTAGGGCAGGTTACACCCTGGACAGATCTCCAGTATTTCAACACTATTCCCCATTGCTTGAACCACATTAAAACAGTGCGAACTCCTGAGTTTTTAAAACTTTCTACATTTTACCATCCGGGTTTGAGATAAGTCGATGATGAAATGCTTTGACAGCTAACAACGCTTTTACAAAAATCAAAGCCGGTGCGTGTAAATGTCAACAGTTCTCACTGTAATAGGGGAACAACAAACCGCTCCAAGTACAACATCCCAAAATGTACAACCGAGCTCGTCTTCCCTCCTGCCAACAGGGAATCCCTGGATGCCAGGATGTGCAGGAAGGCTTAGTCTGACATAAGGAAGCAGTTATTTTACTAAGTTATTGGAGACGACGGGGATTATCTGCTGCGAGAGCTGTGGGCCAAAGCAGGATATCTCCCTGCACAGCTTTCATCCTCCCGTCCTGTGGGAATACGGCGCGATTGTCTGTCCAAACTGCAACGTGTGCACAGGTTGCAGTTGTAGTCGCAAACTCAAGTGTGTTGATCCCAATCCAAATGATCACTCGTCAATTACATTTGCAAGAAGTTGCACAGCTGTTTATGCATGTATGTTATTTTTTAGGGTGAATCAGTGTTGGGACTGAGTGGAGGAAAGAGGGGAAAAAACAAGCACATTAGGGCGCGAGTGAAATGTAACGTCTAATGAAAAAAAATCTCTAAATCAGCAGCTGAAACATCACTTTTTTTTTGGTCTCATAACTCAAAATTAAACATTTAGCAAATCATAAATACCTGAAAAAGAGAATATTTCATAAGCAAGAGGAGTCGATGAAGCATGACGTGTCGACCAGAGTGTATCTGGTGTGAAGACAAACTGTTCTAACCACAATGCGCCTCGTTTAGTTTTGGTCCCGAACCGCTCCGCTGTCCCTGTTCTGCAGGTGTAAAAGCACTGTCATATTACAACAGAGATTACAGATTATTTTGTTAATATTGTACAATCTGACTTGGCAAGTTTCGAGCGAGTGTTTATAGCAGAATCCTCTAATTTCTAAACAACTAATTTTTTTTCACATCATTATCAATTCATACATGTCAATGAATCTTTGGTTTATGCTCCTGTTTTCACTGTGCAAACACAAACAATACAACTCAAGAGTAAATCTCGTCTTCAAACTATTTTCTTCAAATGAAACAAATAAATCTCATCTTGCGCTTGAATAAATACATGATCACCTCCAGGTACATAAAAAATACAACCTGGGAAGAAAAACAAATAAAAGAAATCCTCACTAATGAGGCCAGTAGAGAAAACAGTGTCTACTAATACTGGATATATAGACATTCCGTGTAATCAATACTGTAAAACAGGAGAGAAAACTTTTTTTTTTTTTCCTGTGCTTTCTTGTGTAGTTGCATCATCAACCACGTCCGTCTGTGAGAAACAAAAACAAGAGGGCACAACCTCACACGGCCAACAGCAAATGTACACACCAGTCAATTTTTAGGAGGAAAGAAAGGCGCCTGTCTGCTATCGGGCCGCCGCTGACGCGCAGCCAGCGAGCCAGATAATACTGTATACCTGGGATTAGTGTCCATATGTTGTGGAACCGCAGAGCGGTTTTACCTGCTGTGTGGATTTATCCCACATGGATCAATACGGTTTTAGGCGATCATGGCGAACAAGTTTTGGACGAGCTTGAGGATGTATCACATCTGCGGGCTCGTGCGAAAGTGTGCCCTAATCTGAAGAGGCAAACTTCAGGAGGTCCGGTCCGGCAGATTGCAGCAGATTTAAACCTCAGACAAAAAAAAGCTTCTCAGAGAAATAATGTTAGAGACGTCGCAGCACCTGAACGTGAAAAACACGTGATGCATGTCAGCTTCAAATAATCATGACCGTCAAAGCAACCTCAGGTACAAGGGACACATTAAACACACTCCAGTATATTCACTAACACACCGTCACTGAAAATCAGCTGTCATGAATGGAACCAGCTTTACACAGTGATACCAGCAGCATCAGTGCATTTTTGGTTTCTTTACTCTTGAACAAATCTGAAAGAACCTTAAACCAGGACTGTGAATTAAGAAAACATCTTCCAGCCTACATTTGGTTGCCGTTTCCTCACATCTGGATTTCTACTAATTCAAAATACAATGTTAATAATGAGAAAATATTAATTTGTTCTAAACTTGGAGAAGTCTAAATATGTGAATGCTTGGTTATTCGATGCATTTCAGGCCTTGTTTACACAACATCCTTTCAAGTGAAAATGCTTTCTTTTTGGGGGAGTTTTTACTTCAAAATGATCTCTGTTTACTACAAAATGGCAGCAATGGTGCCGTCCTCCTGTTGGTTGTTTCAGTAATGAACCAAACACTCATGCGTGCAGTGAACAATACGCTGACACTCCGGGGAGCCGCCATTGTTGGCGTTTCCCCCGGTTTCCACCAGGACAGAGTTGAACCATTTTTGAAAAGTTCCACCTTGGGAGCAGTTTTCCAAAAATGTCATTTTCAGTGGCTTTGAGCGCCGTTGTCTTGTAAATTGCAACTAGTGGTCAAAATGTTTCTCGACCACTTCCCTATGTTTTAAATGCACGACTGAAAGAGGCTCTGCTTTAATTAATTAAAAAACCTGAGATGTTGAAAAATATAGTATATATTCTTTTTATTTAGCCTCAATCTGTCAGTGGTCATGACATTATTTGGGTTCTTGTTTAGATTATTACTATTCTTCATTGTTATTTTTGCATTCTCTCACCTCTATATACAGTAAAATAATGTTTCCAACTTGAGGACTGATCCACTGCATCTTGACATCAACACATCATTCATCATGTGAACTAAAACAGAAACTTGTGAAAAGATTTTGTGCTTCCACCAGTGTCTAGGTGTCCGTGGGGTGAGACGCTGCGTTTGCCCGTACAGATTTTCCAGGAGATGTGTGTAATGGTGCAGCCTGCCTGTAAGCTTCACATCGACAGGATGTGGTTTTACGGCTCGTAGGTAGATCAGTCAGCGCGTGTCACAGCTTAGCGACCCAGACTGTTACGACACAGATTCATATTTGTACAGAGTAATGGACTTTATGTCTCTTTAGGTTACAAGGTCGAGCTGGCTGAGCTTGAGTTCACTGACATGTTTTATGGAGGTGAAGGTGGAAAAGACTCTGTTTTTAAAAGCCGGAGTGGGAGGCAGCGTTATTTTCAGACACTTTTTTTGTGTTCTGCACAATGCAAAAAGACCGTTTTAACATGTTTCCGTCTCGGCTAAACACAAAGGAGTAAATAATTAAGGTTTCCTGAATGTGTGATCATGTGTGTAGGGACTAGTTGAAACATGACTGGCTGCCACCTGCAGGATGTTTCTCTTCAGCGTGGCTCATTAAACCGCACAAGGTTATGAAGCTGCCACTAAAATTGACTCTGTATTTTCTGTGTAATATCACAGAGGTAAGGTCATTTGATTTGCTGTACTCCTGCTTTAGCTTCGAAGAGAATGGGTTCAGACGAGTCACACTGCCAAAATGTCACTTGTTCCTGACCAGAGAATGTGTGTTTGAACAAGTCTGTACCTGTGTCGGCTGTCAGAATGACTGGATTGTTAGCCAGTGATAAAAAAAAAAAAAGAAGAAAAGAACTTCGATGAGTTTTATGTTATGTATGGACGTATATTTGACGATCTCAGCATCCTGTTGCAAGCCTTTCTCTACGTTTTTGGAAGTTACCTTCGAACGTCCAGCGCATGCAAGGGAAGACTTCCCATCTCACCACCTTCACACAGCAAATGAACCAGAAGACCAATCAGCAGAAGATAGAATTCAAGACATCCAGAATCACCTCAGAAAGACCAGAAGTGACTGCAGAATGATGAACAGCAGGTGGAAGTCATCCCAGTACCCTACTGGATGGCTATGAATGGTTTAAACTCATCTCTCCTTGCAGATCTTCATGTATCTGATTATACAGAACATGCTCGGTCCCGCTAATGGAAACCTGCCCCGCCCGGGCAGGGAGGCAGTTGTTGAGTATGTTCTCCAACAGGCTCAATTCATCTCCTCCACACAGTGAAGTTCTCTTTTCCGTCCTCTTTCAGCCTCTCCTGCACTGCTACATGCAAACAGGAGTATAATCACCATGAAGTTACTGATCCATAAATTCTCCTTCATTTACACAATTTATTTTAGCTCTCGGAGAATTCGCGATATAAGTTAATTGCTTCATTATGTAAACCGTGAACAGCAGACAAGCTGCACATCACCGGAGTGAAGCAGCTTAGTTTAGCCTCAACACATGATGAGCAGAGAGAAAAGCCGATAATGGCTCTAAAACCCTGAAGAAACTTGATAATGGCAGAAGTGAAAAGTTCATGGCTTGAGTCATTCGTACGATGAGTTTTATTTCAGATGACGGTGAATCAGCTTCTCCCTCTGTCCAGAATCGCAGGTTATCAATAACTCATCAAAAACACAAGGGCCATGTGATATCAGCTGCAATCCCGGCATGACTGGTGATAAATGAGTATGACATTGAAGTCTTGCAAATCCAAATAACAGTGTTCTTTTTCTTTGTGGACCGAGTTTCAACCAAGCACAGCCATGTCACTTGTTTTCCCTCCAGTTTCCAGGAGCAATACTTGTATATATATATATATATATATATATATATATATATATATATATATATATATATATATATATATTGTAATTCATTAATTTTTCAGCCCCATTTCTGAGCAGTTGACTTCTGGCTTCGATTCAGTGCAGTTTATTTGAGTCTCCATGAGCATAAAGTATAAAGTATAAAACATGAATAACAAACACACACATATATTCATGCGTGCACACACCCACACATACTGAAACATACATGATGGCATACATTTAAAAATCCAAGATGGATGGATAATGCAACAGTTTAAAACACTGCCTGTGTGTGCGTGTGTGTGTGTGTGTGTGTGTGTGTGTGATTATCTGTCTCTCTCTCTTCATTAGCCTCGCAATTGACTGATGACCTGCCCGTGGCTGACCCTGCTTTTGGAGCCCTTTCAGCTCGCTGCTGGCTTCAGGCCTCTGCAGCCCTGCTCTGGAGGAGGAGAGCATAGAGGAAGGGTAGGCGGATTACGAGGTTTCATTAGCTCCAGTCAAGATTAATAATAATGTACTTACAATGGTCGAACGTCCCGCTGGTACACAGACAACCCCTTTTATCCCTACATTATCACACAGAAAAGTCTGAACGAGCACGAGGCGGCTTTTAAATCCCAGGTCTCATGTGGTGTGTCAGATTGTTCGTGTGGCAAGAGAAGCGTGATCAGGACAAGATAAATTTGATTTGTTGCTTTGATCAGTGAAGCAGGCGAATGTGTTCAATTAAATATTTTATTCTGACATGTATCAACGAGATGTAGTCCCAGGACTGCAGACTGTCATCGACTCCATCCCTGACAAAGAGAAGATCCTCTAATGAACGGAAAGACGTTCTCGTGCTTATTATCGGCTAAATGTACTGCCGTGCTTCTTGCTTCACCACAGAAATGGGTTATTTCGTCTGGCCTCAGACGAAAAGTCTCCGGGAATGATTTGGCTGCAAACTGACAGCTCCACATTTTTGGAATGGATGCATTGCTTGCAAATGCAAAACCCTCCACACTGCCAGCAATCACTATACCACTTGAATACCATTTAGAATAACACTTTGTTATGCAAATTCATTGCCAGATGGCTTAAGATCTTTTAGCGTTTGAGTCCTACATGATAGCAATATTAAAACCTATAGAACAGGTTTTGTCTGAATTAGCATTCAAAAGGATTTTCACTGCTTTTCCGGTGGAAAAGTTTGTTTATTGCTCCTTGTAGATACAAAAATTCCTGCATTGCGTTTGGTATCATGTGTTACATCAGTCCACTTTCAAATTAAACTTTAAACAGAAATGAAGCCATCATTAGCTGATTTTTACACTAAACTGAAGGAATTCTCTGTGATCAAACAACAATAAAGTGCGAGCTGTGGGAAATATGAGGTCTTTGGGAACAGGGAGCCCAGGTCTGAAACCGCTTAAAACACCTTTTCCTCAAATTGCTCGGGGAATTACGTGTGAAATGAGCGGAAATCTTTCTTGTACTGCTTGGCCGAAAAATGAAAAGGGTATCAACCTATGTGGGACAAAAGTCATGTCAGGTTTTGTATAGAGGTAATATAACTGAGGAAATATTTATGTGAAAGGTATGAGAGCAAGACAGGGATTACATCCCAGTGGTCAACATCCAATATTACAGAAGACCTGGCAGGAGGAGCGAAGGAAGCAGCCCAATAAAATAACGGCAACTACCCAAGAGGAAAATAGGCTGCGATTCCAAAAAAACACTCATGACACTAAACATCAGGATTCATTTTTACTGCGGTGACGATGGAGAAGATTAAAGCGCTGCAACACACACTGGAATAATTAACAGGATTAGAAAAAGCATGAGAGCAAGGGCTGTGCAGAGGTGAGGAGGAGAGGCAGAAAACCGAATTTAGCAGGCAGTAGATACCACCATCCCATTTTAAAGAGTCAGTATTGTGGAAGGAGATCCTTATTCCCTCACACAAAGATCCCCTGAAGAAAGACGGGTGAAGGAAATCTCCCTGTAAAATGCTGCATAAGCTCCAGACTACATTTGGAGACAGCGGCTACCGCGCCGGCTGCTTCTGTCACATTTTACCGCCCAGATTAAGTTTTTGGAGGGTCAGTGGAAATAAAAAAAAATACACTATTAAATATGCGACGCTGTAAAAAAAAAAAAAAAAAAAAAACTGAGCTCCGGAGTACAGCTACGAAAAAACCGCCGCACTAAATGGGAGAATTGAATTCGATTACATCTCTTTCTAAATCACAAAGTTCAACATGAATCGGACGGGACGCTTTTGGGCAGAGAGCGTCCGGACACCGCAACTCTATTAACTAAAACAGTGTGATAAAGTCACTTTGCGACCCTCGGATGTTTGGTTTCTGAGGGAAAACGAACGCGGCAGACTTTCATTCTGCAGCCGCCTTAAAGAGCTGCACTTCAGCGCGTCTTTCTCTCGTGCACACGGCTCTGAATGAGCACTTCATTAGCATTTCATACTGCAAGCAGTGCTGCCCCCGGAGGCTCTTAAGGTGCTGCAGTACACAGACTTATATTATTTGCTCTTTGTCAACTGAGACTTCATTATAAAACCTAATTACTGATTTTAATTAGAATCCTTGGATTATAGTTTTACATTATCAATTTAATAATCATATCCACTTATAACCCTCTGTATTAACATACCGTGAGCGTTGCATCATTCAGTCACTGAGGTTTATGAAAACGTCACCGTAAAAGTGCATTTACAGTCCAAGAAAGCTGGATGTGAGGGTTATAGCTCGCTGAATTACACTGAATTTGCAACATTCACCATTTGCAATTTGCACCACTTTTACTGTCAAACATCCAAACACCCTCCACTCCCTCTGCAAATCTTATTCAGCGTCTGTTTGGATTTGAGATCCTGCAGTAATGCCTCTGTTGCAACCACCGTTTTTTTTTGTGTGTGTGTGTGTGTGAGTGAGTTGTGTTTATTTGGTCAGCCTTGTTTATTTTCTTCTTGTAACAGAGTGCCAAAGTGAGCCTTTGTAATCCCTGTATAAACATATGCAGAGGCAGAATAGTCGCCGCGGATAAGTACTGAGGCGCGTCCGCGAGGTCAGCGAGCATCCCCGGAGGAAGAACCGACGAAACGCGGCCGGAACGCCGCACGACAAACTAATCCCGGGAGTTCGGCGGCATTTAAGTTGGTGTACGGAAGTAGAGGTTCACCAGGAGCGACGGCGAGCGACGGCGCGTCCGCTGGCCGGCCAATTCTCCCCCCCGCTGCACCACGAGTGTGTCGGCCTCTAGTGCCAGAACGCTGCATCACGCTGGCAGCGCGCCAGAGATAACGCGGCGAGGGCGGCCCAGACACTCACCCCCGTTGCAGGCCGCATCCAGGTAGCCTCACCTGGAGTGCCGCAGATCAACAAACAGCGATTTAAAATCTGGTTTTGTTCCTACGTGGATTGGAAAAAAATGCCTTTAGTTTAGAAAAAGATGAACAGAAACTAACAGTGTAGATGTTTGAGAGTTTCTATCAGATTTTCGTTATTCTGAGATGAATAAAATTAACTTGAATTATGCTTTCAGGGACGATTTAATGACTCGTCTCATTTCAGATACACCGAATTACAACTAAACTGAAGGTGACAAAATGAAATTCTCCCATTACGGAGCAACAACAACAAAACTAATTAAAATTTAACTGAATCCCACTAAAATTTCCCAGTGAGATAAATGACCCTCATCTCATTTCAACCAAGATAAATTTAATTTAATTAAGTGTATCCGATTTAAAATAATTTCTCGGTTGCTGAAGCAACTGAATTATTCATCTCAGATATATGACTTAAGAACAAATTAAAGAAGAATAAAAGAAATCCCCCTATTAAAAAGGAAAATTTTAATTACTCATCATCTCATCTAGAAAAAATATGAAATAGAATAAATAAAACTGAGCCAGAGTCAAGGAGGATTCCCAAATGAGAAACAAGAGAATGACTCATTTCATGTCACCTCAACTGAAATTAATTAAACTGAATTAAACCTCAAATGAATCAGACCAAGATAAAATCATTTTTCAGAACAATTAAATCCCCCAACTTAATTGATCTCATCTCAAACTGAATCAGGCTAATATAAAATTTATCTTTTGAGAGGGATTTAAATGACCTCCACCTCATCTGAGCCGAATTTAAGTTGACTGAACACAGATCGAGTCCCAACATTTAAACTGATATGCCATTAAAACGGTCAAAAAATTGGAAATTCATTCAAACCATGAGTCTTGACAAAATTATGGGCTCCAGAAATGTTTCCCGTTCCTCATTTTTCACTACATTTAAATATCCTGACGAACATCCAAATTAATTTCATTGTATTTCTTCACAGCGTCTTCATATACATTCAAAGCTAATCAATTTTCAGACTGAATTAGTTTCAATATTGACGTCATTAGCATAATTATTCAATTTGATCAGCATGCCTCATCTGAGCCGATATTGTTTTCACGGAGGTAAACAGCGCATTCTTGTTGTGCACAACTCGCAACACAATAATGTTGATTATAGCAATTAGGTCGATGTAGAGGGGAATGGGAATAGACGGCGGAGCGCGCTTCGACAGGCTGCGGCGCGTCGTATCATTTCCAACACGTCCATCAGAGTCGGTACGCCAGCTGCATCAAGCAGGGGGACGAGTCAAGCTGGAGCCGATATAGGATCCGTCAATCACAAGAGGACGTATGATAAATAGAGAGTACGTCCCGGCGAACACATGACATGCCACTCATGTCAACATGGTGAGAAAAAAAATACACTGTCCAAGAAATATCATTTCATTGGCAAAACCTCCAAAATAAAAGTACTAGAAATTAGTTATTTTTTGTTTGTCAAAGTTTTCATAATGAAACGCATGCAAAGGTTAACAAAGATGAGTACACGGACATTTCTGTATCGAAGTTGAACTGATATGCTGAGAAACTAAACGAGACCAAGTTCCACGAGAATATGGCTGGAAGTGTTGCCGCTCGGGAGGCCGCCATTATTGTAATTGTCAGTCATTCATGGGAGTAGCAGCATTTCAGAAAAGCTGCATTTTCCCCCGCCTACCTGTAGTCAGAGCGTTTTCAACAAGTTACATTCTTCCCCATTTCCACAGAGACGGTGCAGGAGTGTTTTAGGAAAGTTGTGTTCTCAGTGGCTACGAAACTTTTCTATTGGCCCATTCACAGAAACAACAAAACGAGACCAAGGAGAGGGGATTTTGGAGGTTGTTGAGGTTGATGACATGCGTAGCAGCAAGTGATAAACGTTTTCTCGGCCAATCGTTCAAGACGCTTAATACCAACGCCCTGACGGATCGTCATATGGCCAATGCTGCTCACTGCTCTCAAGTCACGTTGTTTTGCCAAGACGACTACACCCCATGTTAAAAGTGATTATTTTAACTCAAACCATGCACTCTCATCGAACAGTGATCAGTGTCTGTATTGTTTTGGTGTCTTTGGAGCGATGCACATGGACATGCACTGGCTTCACATCATATCCGGACTATGCTGTCAGTAAATTTGAGCAAAAAGACGTTGCCTATCCTGTGCAAATGAACTGCAAGAACGGTAATGCCAATCCTATATAAATAGGACATTTGTCAAAATTAACTTTAATAGTATGTGGATTGGCAGGAAAAGTCAAGCGTACCCCCAAAAGACACTTTTTAATTGTGAGACATGCCCATTTGTTTCCATGATCAATTTCAATGATCTAAAATAGAAGTCCTTTAGCATGAGTCGCCTCAGTTCAGTTCAATCTTGGTTAACGTTACATAAACACCATGTTTTAAATATTTGGTTGGGTTCCAGAAAAGTTGCCGTAGATTAAACTCAAATTAAGACGACAGTCCTGAAGGTGTAAATCCTCAATGAGGAGGATTAGCTCTGCTTCTATGGTCTGGCTGTGACACATCTTCAGTCAGATGATACTTTCGAACAATAATCATCAGCAATGTTGTTAAATCTACCAGAAGAGAACTTTTTTTTTTCCTATTAGCTCTTAAAGTGAATCAATTTCTGGTTGGCAAATCCCCAAAATGTGCACGTCATGGCTCCATGTTTATGTGGAGGTTACTCCTGGATACACCTGTGCAGCTTTTAATGAAGCAATCAGTACTGTCAACAACTTCTCCTGTAATGAACAGCTTGCTATTTTTCTAACTGAAGGCATGATTATGCAAGTGTGGCTTCAATCACTCCGTTCCCTCTTCGCTTTGCTGATACTTCATTTGTATGCAGCCAGTTTCATTGCTTGCCCCTAGGAGAGCAGAGGTCCATATAATGGTGATTCCAAGAGCTCTGCTTTGAATATTTCAAAGGGATGCAACACAACTCAGAGAAAATTCAGATCAGTACAGATGGATTAATCAATGCTCTGGTATTTCACAAAGGAAGCCTGCATTAGGTTCAAAGGGGGGAACTTGTTAGCCAAACACACACGGGGGCAGCTGTATTATCTCCAGCTTCTCCGGAGCTGCAGTCTATGCTTCAGGTATTGACATTTTTATAGAGTCTTCTGTATTGATTCCTTGTGAAATGTAGGGGGTTTAATTAAGAAAGGAGTTATAATAAAAAAAAAAAAGAAAAAGAAAAAAAAAAGAGGGAAGTCCACGCCCGGTCTGCAGTGCCAAATACAAGAGCGAGTGCTAAAAATGCAAAACAAGGACATGTGTTTTTGTCTTGGATGTATTATCCCGAGACACTCACCTCTCAGAGCTTAACCGAGATCTTGTGCTTAATTATGCATATAATATGTTGTCAGAGGAATTGTCTGGAAAGTGTGTGATCCCGCATTTCCCCCGCCGTCGGTACAAGATGAGATCTTTTAATTGGTCCAATACGAGTCTGTTCCATGTCTCGCTGACATATGTGGAGGAGTAGTCTGTCTCATAAAAGTCTGGGTTGAATTGCAGATGAATTCAAAGTTGGCAAAGTTGAAAAAGATTTTTATAAAAAATATTCAGTCTAGTGTGAAAACAGGTCGAAGCAAGTGAGGTCAGGACAAGATTTGAAAATTACTCAACGGCATTTTTCCCCCTTCCATTTTGTTGATGAGAAATAATTTCTGAGATTTCTTAACCGAGAGAAACGCATCGGACATCTGAGAGGATCTCATCTTTTATTGATTCTGCATTTCATCCCTGACATTTTCTTTTCAGCTCCTCCTTCAGGATCAGTAACGACTCGTCTGGATTCCTCCTGAAAACGTGATGAATAAACGTCTGTGCTGTGAAGTTACCCGAGAGGGGATCAAGTGGATTTACAGTTTGTAACGGGGCTTGGCATTCAGTGCAGAGTCTGCTACGGCATCAGAACAGGTTTAATCTGGTCAAATATTGAGATAATTATGGTAGTTATTGAATAAAAACCAGCCAAGCCTACAGAGTGGCGACCCCATAACGATCGGCTCGGTGGTGAATACGCAGGAATCTATTCTAATGTGATTATTGTCTAGAAAATTGCGTTTGTCATTTTCATTCTGAGTAATGTAATTTAGAATAATGAAGTGAAACTTTTATTTAAAGAAAAAAAAAACATTAATTTGAGTTTCATAATACAACTGAGTGTACGTGATGAGGACTAATGAGAATCTGTAAGTGTTTAAATTTTGGACTATTTTAAGCAGCAGAAGTAAAATCTGTCCAAATCTCCAGTCACAATGCCTCAGACTCTCATATCAACTCTATGACCCCGTTTACACGACAGTGTTTCAATTGGAAGCGTATCATGTTTGCGTTGTTGCTTCAGAAAAGTTTCACTTTTTCCGTTTGTTGTCATGAAAGCAAAAATCCACTAGGCCACAAGTTGGCACTGTTTTTTGTTTTTTTGGGGCGGGTAATGCACAAACATGTGCTCAGAGAACGCTACACTATAAACATAAATGGTGGAAGTGGACAGACAAGTTGGATTGCCGTTCTGAGTGACTCGACTATAAAACTCCCAGGAGAATCTGGACTGGCAGTCATGACACTCTGGAGGTCAATGTCTGTTATCAACATCTGTTATTGCACAAGTCTTGTTTTTATATCTTGTAAAATGCTTGTTACCTTGTATTTATTTGCATTTTATTTCTTTGCATCAAAAAATAAAATGCATCCTAAATCCATGTATTGCAACATGGCAGGATCAAACTACAGAAGAATCGGTGACGAGCAAATATGACAATACTTTAACACAAATCTCATTTTCATCCTCTCTGGACATCAAGAATCCTTCTCAATGCTTGTGCAGCTGTAAATCTTGCTATTATAGGTCTGTGGGCCACGCTTCTCCGCAAAACAGTAAAATATAAGGATTAGATAAAATAAGTCAAAATAAGTGACTTCAAAATAAAATCAGTGTCATGTTTTTGCCTTAATATTCTATTTTTTTTACTTCTTCTGGTAGAATACAGAACAAACAACGTGATGTAGTCATTATACACATTAGAAGAATGAACGGTTTTGTACTTCGTCACTGCAGGAAAGTGAAATGACAGCAAAAATGGCACAAAACAGCTCGATGACCGGAGCAGCTCTGTGTTGCCAGGTTGGACGTGTTTCTGCCAAATCAAGCGTCTTTTTTCAACACGTCGGACGGGTTGATGGAACGATTATGTGTTTATGGCGGGGTTTTTTTTATCATACAAATACGGTTTTAACGTGCAATTTCATCTGAGACGGCGGTTTGTTCTGCTTTCTATCGAGTAAAACGGGTTTCATATTGTTTACGGGAGTTAACGACGGATCTGGCAACCTTCTTCAGCGGACTGCAGAGACACCGCAGGCAGCGTGAATCACAGTGCTGCGGTGTACCGGACCGCAGCCGGACCGCAGCCGGACCGCCTCCAGTGTGCATCGGCCATAACTGAGACTGACAGACTCCACAGCCAATCAGAAGGGAATGGCTCTGGTCAGTCGCTGAAAAATTGAGGTTGGATATTGCTATTTACGTTGGAAATCACTGCATTTTAAGACAGTTTGTCACTTTAGCTTAATTTTACTTTTCCTGCGACAAGCGTAGACATTATTTTAATAATATCTATTCAGCTGATGGATACGAGCCGTCGGTTTATCATTTTGACTTACATTCTTTCAGCTTTCATGACGTACTTCTTGTTGCTACTCTCTTCTGATTGGCCGCGGAGTCTCTTGATCTCAGTTAAGCACCATGTTTTTCTCCACTGAGCGCACAGATCATGTTTCACCGAACCCGTCAGTGCAGCTCTGCGATGTGCGACTTGTAGTTGAAGGAAAAAAAAAAAATCAGTGACTCTTAGGAAAGAACTTCACTTTGATACAGGACCACAAATACATTTTACACAAAATTTAGTTCAACAATGGTAGAAAAAAATGTGAATATGCAAGTTCTTTAATGTGACTTGTAAAATCGGATTTGTAAACCTGTATTGAGAATTTGTGAATTGTTTAAGTTTTGTGTTGTATTTGTGAAGAGAAAAAAAATGGAGGGAGTGAAAGTGAAAACTAATCTGCAAAATAGTAATAGTGGTATTTTTAATTTCATACTTTTGTATATTATGTAATCATATAAGCTGTGTCTGGTCTATTTAACCTCAGCTTCACATTCTCCAAATAAATAAAATTGCAATCTGGGCAAAAATTGTTAAAAAGCTTTATTTTGCAGTGACTTCCAGTCACTAAAATCAACTAAGGTTTTACATGGAAATACCAAGTGTAAATAGTTTGTACTAAAGTCATCCAAAATGACGTGACAGCTTTTAAACTTATGCATAAAGCTCATAAACAACATTGTGGCGTACCTATGGTGCAGAGTCGGATTTAGTACTCCAAACACGTCATACTGGAGCACAACAAGGCTGCCGAGCCTGAATGCTTAATTTGCGGCCAGTGGGATGCTTTATCCAGAGATATAAACAAGTGCAGGCCCTATTGCATGCGCCGTCACGTGGGGCGAGCATGGGCTGAATTGTTAAACAGTAGCTGGAGCCTCCTTGTTAACCCCCAGAGCCAGATTCCAAGCATTCATTCAAGAAAGCCTCCAGACTTTGAAAATCAAGTTGTGCATAGCAATTGATATCATAACTCTGAGGATCTGGGGCCGAGCTGCACGTCAATTTTTTCCATTATCTTTGACTCTTTGAATTGCGGCAACAATACCCAATGAATTCAAATGATCTATAAGACAAAAAAAAACACAGACATGCAATTAATAAAACATGATACTCAAGTGGGCAGCCAGTTCTAAATATTTCCTCCAACAAGAGCCAGGCGTTTAGTCTTTATTAACTGTATTGATCTTGAAAGAAAAAGGAAAAAGAAAAAAAATCCATGAACCATGTGTTTACTGTGGAGAGCAGTAAGCTGTAAGAAAGCCATTTAATATTTTAGCTGGCATCTCTTGCTTACATAAGACTTGGAGTCTTTGGATTTCTATAGTCTGTGTGCCAATGCGGCGAACAGCGGTGCGTGTGATTGATTTGTTTTTCTTCCCAATTCATTTACTGTCCACACATGTTCATAATCCAGATAAATCTTTCAGTGTCGGACTTCCATTGAGCATTATTTAGTGCCTGTGTGACACACGTGTCGGCCTTTTATCAGCAGCCAGATTTATGCCTTCTGTTACAGTCTGCGGTGTTACACCGAACGGCAGAATACCTGTGATCCGAGATAATGGCTGGACTGGGAGGCGTAAAACTCGGAGGTGAGGACGCCGAAGACATCCCGGCTTGTAATGCAAAAATGTAACCATGTCCAGATGTCTTCAGAACGATGCTTGGAACACATTGTTCACAAAACGGAAGCTACAGTAGCTTATTTATCATGAATTCAATCTGCTGGATGCTGGTTAATGTAAAGCCTTTCTGAGTGCCACACGGCAGTGTAGTTGTTAACATGGTTTATTTGAGCGCTCCAGTTTCCTCCCAGAAATGTGCCTTTGAGGTCACTTGATTCTAAATTGCTGTCAGCACTCTGACGGACGGGCGGCCAGTCCGCTGCCCGCGCCCATATTCATCTGGGATCAGCCGCAGCCTCCCCAAGTTGGACGAAGCAGGATAAATAAATACGGATGACAATGGAGATCAAACCATCACTCAGGATGACAACTCAGCTTTAACTATACTTCAAAACCATTTAATTCATGATCTGTTTAGAATTCAGTGTATAAGACGCTCCGTGTTATCGGATTGCTGAACCAGGATTTACGACATTGAAACTTACAGATTCTCTCTCACACACACACACACACACACACACACACACACACACACACACACACACACACACACACACACACACACACACACACACACACACACACACACACACACACACACACACACACACACACGCATCCTGAGTCACTGAGGCAGCAAATCCAGAGATCACATAAGCACCTTTGTGCCTGGTTACTGAGGCGTTTTTGAATGTGAGGCAGAGAAATTTAAAGCTGTGCGCCTTTGCGAAGTTCCACAAATTTACAACTAGGTCACAACGGGCAGAAGAGGACTTCAATTAAAATGATGTAGAGATTTATGTCCTCGTAAAAAAAAAAAAAAAAAAAAAGTCTGAGGTTCTGCGCTGTCTGAAGTGAAAAGGATTTGGACTTTTTTTTTTGTGGAACCAACAAAGAAAGCAGTCAGATCTTGAACATCATTAAGCTTCCATCATATTTTGAAGTCCCTAAATATTAAAGTACAGATTCAGTTCTTTTCTAAAAGAAAAAGGTTTTACACCCAAAAAAACAGCAACAATTTCTAGAAATGATCAGGGTTGATATAGTGGTGTGTCCTGTTTGAGGCTCTGAGCCGTCGCAGGTGAAGCGTACATGCAAGTATCCATCAGAGCTGGATGGGAAACTGTTAAGTCCAAGTTGCCACTCAGACCACCCAAAGCAACCTGGACCCAGAAAAGAGCAAGACGCTATGCGAGCGAAGGAGGGTCACCGCGCTGTGGTTGGTGGGCTGGTGCGCCTCAGTGCTGGCAGGAGGTTTGTCTCCTGGGATCGACCGGCCTCCAGGTTGGGGGTTGGACAAAGGACCAACCGGTTCCAGCAAAACAGCAACGGAGGAAATCGACGAGCATCTTAACCCCCAGAAGACCACAGTTCAGTCCTTTCTTGACGCCCTACATGCTTGACGGCGTTCATGGGCACGAGTGACTGACTGACAGCGATCGGACGAGAAGAAGCAACCCCCCACCCCCCCACCCCCCGAACAGTCAGGGAGGTTTGAAGCTCTGGCCAACAGCAGGATGAGGGGGTGTTACTACGAGACCTGCCAGAGCAGGAGTGACCATATCACGCCAACCACACACACCGAGCCCCTCAGCAGAGCCGGCGCTCCACAACAGTCTCCACATCCAAGACAACCATCCCCCAATAAACGCATCTTCAAATGGGATTAAAATCTAAATATCGCGGTAGACTGTTTTTTAATATCTGTAACCAGATCAATTAGCACGCAGCGGTTATAATTTGCACTGTGGATGATGGACGTGTTTATAATGTAACAACATTCCTGGACACCCGGTTTGGCTGCCGAGGGGGAGTCTGCTGTGCAATTTGGCTCAGTGGGACATCGTTCACACAAATGTTGCCTGCCAGTGGTGGAGTGTGCAGGTTTCATTCCAATCAAACCGGACTCACTAATTTTACTAATCAGCGAGCCTTCAAGCAGACAGAGAGGAACAAATCAGCTGCTGTTGGATTTGGCTTGAATTGAAACCCGCATTATCTTCCAGGGCACAGGACTGGGTACCACTGGCTTAGAGGGAACGTGGCAGCACACCTCAATGATCCGAGCCCTATCCATGTACAATGGCGCCGTCGAATGTTAAATTTGGCACGTTAAAATCATTTCTTGGCACCCTTTGGGGGTCCTGATGGTGCTGTGCGGTGCGTCGAGCTCAGTCTGTGGAAAATTGCCCTGCTTTTACATTCAGGGAACATTACTGCCAACCACTATGTGACAAAAAAAAAAGAAAAAAAGCACTATTTATTTCCATCATGTAGTTTTCAATCCAACATCTGGAATTATCACGTATGGAAATCAGATACAAGGTTTTGTTGAACTGAAAGGTGTGCACAGTCCGTGTGAAAAAGCTCAAGTGTGGCCGTACTCTCCATAAACATGATCTAAAGCGCGTATCTTGCAGGAAGCGGAAGAAATTCCCGAGTGTGACTCTAAGGTTGAAACCAGTGCAGTGGGGTGTGTGCTCAAAGAGGCTCTTAAGTGTTCTTCCAGAGGTGGCGGAAGTGTTCAGGGTGTTGTTATAGTTACTGTCGGGTATAAAAGCTTTATAGCTTGAACTTGTTCAGGATTGTTCGAGCGACATCTGCTGCACTTCTTTTTTTTTTTTTCCCCCTATTTCTCTCCCATAAGTGTTTAAAACGGCAACGCTCAAATAGAAAATGTTTTTCAAAAACAAAGAACTCTCAGCCCTACATGTACACAGCAATTGTTTGTGAAGGATATTCATGTGTGCACAAGAAATGGCTCCACTACCGTAATTATAACTGAATAATTAAATTAGAAGAAATTAAATGATTAATCATTGTATCATAAGCAACAAATCAAATCAGGCCCAGGAAGGAAAGTATGTTTAAAAATTAACTTCAGCATTTGGGTTCATCACAAACAATTTTTTGTTCATTTTAGCAAAACAAGACTGGATGTAGCTGTAAGCTGCACGAAACATGATCCCACGTGTCACAGAAGTGCAGCTAATCTGGATATTGAGTTGATTGACACTCTTTTAATAAATGAAATCAAACACATTTTAGTTCAGGGGTCACATGCAGCCCAATTTAATCCTGAGAATAAAGAAAAACAGACAATCACACACTCCACACACCAACTGATGTCGACAAGAATACCCAGTGGAAAAAAAGACACAAAGACCATCCCCAACCCAAAACCAACTAAGAATATTCTGACTGTGAGGGCAATAGTGCCAATCACTGCTCCGCAGCACGGCCAAAACAGATAACTCGCCACCATTAATTTTCCTGAAGTGCTTTACAGAAAGCGTTTAATTAGCGAACATCTGAAGTTACAATTACAGACATGTTGGTTGTAGCCGACTGTTAATCAGCGGGACGCGTCTGGTGCCACGGAGATTTCAAAGTTCCATTCTTAAAACAGAATCATTTGTAAGGGAAGCATCACTTATCCGGGTCCCCCGCTGTCCGCGAAGAGCAAGTAAATCACTGCAGACAGTCGCCCTAAAAGTACGCAAAAGGAACACAAACACGACACAAGCACAGAGAGCCGGGATGATACTCTGCAGCGGCATCCGCATTAAAGAAGAGTGCAGGATTCTTCACATAATTTATGACTCGTTTCATCTTCATTTAAACACTGAAGAACTCCTGTTTATTCTCCTCAACTGAAGCATATTATTGTGTTGGTTGTCTTTTACATAAATGCAGTTGTTGGAAATCAAACAGGAGATTTGTGATCCTGCACACACTGCTCTCTCTTTCTCTCTCACACACACACACTGTCCTGTGCTGTTGGCTCCAGTCTGGCATGCATGTAAAATAACTGTTTACATTATAGGCTGACAACAGCATGTTGACATCTCCATTTCCCATGTGACCGCATGAAATAACCCTGTCAAAAATATATTACAATCCACGCTCGTGACATTTTGCTCTCTGCGCTCGCACAAGGTCACGGGGCCGAGGCTGCAAACATGCTCTGCGGCGGAGGAGCCACGCGGTGCAACTTTAATGATGTCCGCCGTCAAAAAGACGGCGACTGCAGTTTCCGGGCGTCACTTTGATCCCCGTCCAACGTGAAAGAGACGGCGTATAGAAATCAGTTTCTGCACGAGCCGACGCGAGTATATGCCCCACTTATACAACTCATGTAGGGGGGGAAAAAAAAGGAAAGAGAATCACCCTTAACAGCATCGGACTCCATGAGCTTTCAGTCGGTGTGTATTAGATTTATCACTTTCTTGTCCCTACACCTTGTTGATGCCTCCAGAGTACGAGTACATTGGTATGGGAGCGGAGGCCTAAGCTGTGACTATGACATCTTTCCTGGTGCATTATCTTCACACTCAATCTCCTTGGGGTGGATGGAGTGCACGGAGGAAGTGCTTCCACCGGTTAAGCCCTAACATGTAACCAGACATTGCTTTTAGGGGTCGGCTGTTAACAGGGTTGACAATGCTCTTTTATAGCCTTCAGATTGAATATTCCTTCAGCCTCCCACGGCAGGGACTATGTCATTACAGCTGATAGTTCCATTATTTTTTGAAAGACTTGGCAGGACTTTCTGTGTTTTGTATTTTCCCCGGGACTTAATGGCTGTCAGTGTTCTTATATCTAGAGTACGTACTTTTACAAGGACGTTTTTGGTTATGAATACCGCGTCTTCTCGTCTGTGCGGCCGCCTCCTGCATTCTGAATCGCGTTTTCCAGATTACAAAGGACATAAAATCCATGACTTTGACCAGAAAGATCCTCTACTCGATAATTACGCACAGAAGGAGGAACTTAAGTGTTGGACACAAGGTCGAAAAAGTGTTGCTGCACTGGTTGACACCGTGCAATCTGTCATTTCATGACACATTTATAACTAGATTAACAATACTGAGCCTGGTCCCCTGAGTCACAGCTAATTCAAAGCAACATTTTACAGCAGTGTGGCGGGACTCTCCCGGGGCCGCCAAGGAGCTACTGGAAAAATCGGGACGGAAAAACATCAGGGCGTCTAAAATTCAACCGAAATTTGCACGACGTGGTTCAATCTCAGCGAGGGGGTTTTCAGAGAGTCTTCAAGTGTTTTATAAAATACAGAAGAAAAAAAAACTGTTTCAAATAATCCATAAATTAAAAAATGTAGGTCAAGTAATCCCTGAAGTAATTCAGAGCCCAAAACAAAGTCGGAGTGTTTTTCAGAAAGTTGTGATTTCCTCCATTAACAGAGGAGTCTGACAGGTTTTCAAAAAGTTGCATTTTGGGAGTCATCTCAAAAAGGTTGTATCCGTGGCTCTGAGCACCACTGTTGTGTAAACACACACCAAAAATGCAGAAAACCTTTTACACTTTTGCATGACGTTGCCGTGTTTTGATCTCAACCGCAGAAGTGAAGAATGAAAACTTGTCTACCGTGTACACATTATCCGCAAACAGCCGGGGAAAAAGGAAAAATCCTGGAAACAGACAGCCTTAGAGGTGATTTGTGCACCAATCAGATTGTTCAGTAAAACATGTCGTGCAGATCTCTGACTAATTCGACCGTGACTGAATTATAACTGAGGTTTTGAAATGATTTTCCGGTGTCACTGCTGCTGTTAACAACCTTGAGCGAAAGAGACAGTTTGTGCTGGTAGAAACTGAAAAAAAAGGATCAGTCTTTGAAAATATTTTAAAACTACAAACACTTCTTTATGAATAGGATAAAACATTGATTAGATATGAGGTTTTTTTTTTTTGGTTTTGGGTACATGCCTTACAATAGGAGAGCTTTATAAATAAGTGACGTCCATGTTTAATGATGGAGTAGAAAGCACAGTGTGCCAAATTGCCCCCGACTTTCCCTGGCTGCCTCCTGTCCGCCGTTTCGTTCCTTCACTTCTCTGCTCCAAATGACTTCCTGGAGGAGGCGAGAAAAGAGCTGCAGGACCCATCCCCGGTCATAAAGGCTCTGCTGGATTTCTCTCTAACCATCTAATCTGGGAATTCAACAGAGGAGGAATGATTTCAAAAAGAAAAAAAAAAAAAGTAGCCTGTGCCCGAGGATAGTAGAAAAAAAACAAAGAATATTTCATCAACTGAAACAAACCAAAACCAAAAATGACTTTGGATCAAAGTATGTGGTGATATCCACCCCAAATAAATAAATAAAATCTCAAATAAAGAATAGAAGGATGTTGTAGAGAGTATGTGAAGGAGTTATGTTGCAGTATAATAGAAACAACACTTCACTTTTGTGTCTGTTCAACCTGAGTGAGGCTGCTTCCTCTTACCAGACAGTTCTGGATGATTTGGGCTTTGAGGGATTTCAGACGCTGCACGGATCAGTGGTCATATTACTTCCTTCAGGAGAAAGCAGTCCTGGTTTCTTTTTAGGATTTTATGACTTGACATTACTCAAATTAAATACTACTAAAAATGGAGGAAATTCAACTTAAAACTAGAGGACTGCATTTCCTTTCCTTTCTTCGTTGTGCCTTTCGGTTGTGAATTTTGCATATGATGCTTTTGATAAAAGCAGTGAAGTCATATAATCACAGCCAATGTAAATTATAGATAACAAATGAAAGATTCTTTTGAAAACATCCACACAGATGATAGAATGCATTAATACAAAAATAGAAAACTTCTCACAAGATCGTAACAGCAGTTTCTTTGGTAATTCTTTTAGATTATCCATTGTTCCACCACTTCAGCTTATGCTGTAATTGACTAACTCTTTGCATCAATTATCAATAGGTTCATAGGAGCGTATAAAAAAAGAAAATCCTCCTCAGGATCAGAAATAATGTTTTGAAAAGACGTCAGTCTGTGGTTTATGTAAAATTCCATGGTGAAAACATCAGGGAGAAATTTCTGGGGTAATTTTGATGCCGGTCCAAAGCTCTGATAAGTGATGAGGGTTGTGCAGGAAGAGCATCTGGTGGGAAAGCAGGGAATGATTCAACGCCAAAAATAATAATGACCTTAAGCCCATTTCTTTAGTTTCACCACTGAAACACTCTGCCTCTCTTTTTTTTTTTTCTCCATCCACCGGTAAATTATGTAAGAAACTCCTTCAGTGCTGTCAATGAAAAATGGGCTCACGTGATCGGCTAATAGTTTTGGACAAAGAAGCCTGTGTTGAAACAGGTCAGTTTAACGTGTTACACAACATCAGTGGTGTCTTTTTCTGCTGCAATGGCTTTTATAATGGTGAGCTTAAAGTGTCATTAGATGTACTAATTGGCTCCCTATGAGGATAAATAAGAATGACAGGATCATTAAAAACAGTGGTGGTCATTTCCGTTAAGATAATATACTGTTTGATATATTCACAGTCATTCATTTCAATTTCCTGAAATTATCTTGTAGCAGTTTTACTGCACTGACCTTTCAAAGGGTTACAGTAAACCTTCACACTAGAAATTACAGATAATAAAATCAGTGAAAGCAAATGAGAATATACACCGATCGGCCATAAACTCATGATCGCCTGCTTGATATTGTGTTGGTTGACCTTTAGCGGCCAGAAAAGCTCCTGAACTGTCGAGGTCCACCAGACCTCTGAAAGATTGCGGCCATATCTGGAACAAAGACAGTCCTGGAAGTTACAAGGTGGACATTGGCTTGAGATCATGGAAATGTAGGAAGCGCTCCTCCAAAAAGACCTGAATCACTGTAGAGCACTAAACACACACCGACTGATAAAGAAATAATCAGTATTGCACAGCGTACCCTCATAATACATGGATAATAACGCATGCACTAAATATAATTCATTACAAGTGAATGATGAATGGAATTACTTGGAGGTATTTAGAAACCGAAGGTCAGTGTGGACAGGATTTTACCTGGGTCCACATACGTTATAAGAAACTCATCTCTCATTGATATTATATATTCAGTATTCACTGGGAGAGTTGCTGCTGAGTTGTTAACTCAGGCATTAAAAAATTATCACCACCCACAGACCAGCACACTTAAAAAGCAAGGCCAAACACACCCCGGTAATGATTCGTTTGAGAACTATCAGCTCATCTTTTTGTGTCTACAAATTCCACTTCATTTCTTTTAGAGTAACCCAACAGATATGTAAAAAAAAATAATGACTTCTATAGATTTATTCAGGAGACAGAAGTGAAAGGAGTCTGATACAAAGTCCAATTTGCAGTGTTGTTTCCAAATCAGGGGAAGGAGTGTTATTAAAGTGTGTTTGGTACGAATACAGATGGAGAAACTTTCACACACAGGAAACTGGGAAGGACCTGGGACTTGTGCAGTGCACCCAAGGATGTGTGATTTAAGTAGACCTCAGAGGGAAACAGTAGGATAATTAGATAATTATGGAACAGATCATCTTTCTCACATCAAAATCCCACAATCTAATTTTTTTTTTTGCAGTGGTGCCCAGAATCTGTCAGTTAACAGCAGTAATGTGTGTGTGGGTATCAAGGTTAAATCTCTCAAAAGGGCACTCTGTTCTTTATTATGACATGGTTTCTTCAAAATTACAACTGTTGGCAACTCATCTCACTTATCTGTGCTGTGAGCCATTCATTCACCGACGCTGCGATCGCATTGTACGCACAGTATTCACCTACAGAAGGACCGGCGGGTCAAAATCTGGACTGAATCTGCATCAAATAAAAACCGTAAACACTTCGGCTTGAAATTACAGCATAGCAGCGGCAGTGTCTCTCCGTCTAGAATTACTCTTGAAAGGCTACGTGCAATTTGAATGCAGGGCTTCCTTTGTGCGGTTTCAATGCCGTCAAAGCGGCAAGGGGGCACGGGGCTCTTTTCATGTGTGTAGATGCACCACCTATTGCATTCACTGAAATTAATAACTTCAATAAAACCAGAGAAGGCTCACAGCATAAAATAGACACTGAATAATTGATTTTTCTTTTCTTTTTTTTTTTGTATGTCTGTACGAGAGAACGCTTTAATTCCCCTATTACTCATTTCAAAACCATTTCCATTCTGCCTAAATAAGAATTATTTATTCAGGATCTGTGGCTGACTTCTATCAATGGAGCTCAATGCCATGTGATGATTAAAATATGGAAATAAGAAACTATTGGTGTTTACTGACTTTAGCTGGTCTTTGGTAACCAGCAGCCTTCAATAAGTCAGAGTCGATACTCTTTTGGCATTCACCAAAGCATCAATCAATTTTTATTTATTCAGCATCTGCCAAGGTCATTTAAAGAGCTTCATGATGGATTGACAAAAGCACCGAGAGAACAACTAGATCTAAAGACATACACAGGATGCCATTTGTGATGGAACCAAAAGGACGGAAGTTTTTTGAAAGAGGGAAAAACGGTCAGTGCAGTTTGGTATGTTTGAAAAAGTCAATTCAAAATAAATTCAAAAAAAAAATCTTGACTACAACACTAGCTGTAAGCTTCGGATGCTGCTCACAAGAATGAAGCAGGAATATCACTGTACAGCTGCAGTAAAAGCAACTTTTTTTGCCCCACCTCCCCCAAATCACCGCCTGCATGTGGTTATGCTCCAAAGAAGAATTTGTATTTTCATAGCCAATTAAAAAAAAAAAAGAAAAGAAAAGAAAAACACTGCCATAATTCTCGCCTAGACTGAAAAAATAAAGAGTGCATCCTTTGGAAACTATTTTAAGATGAGGATTAATACGCATTTGGGGCTTTATGATGGCAGCAGGGTAGTGTATGTGCAATGCACTCAAAATAAACCGACTTCTGTGTTCACTGTCATCATGCAATGTGTCACCAAGTGACAGAATGGACTTCATTCATGAGTTGGGACGGTTGAGGCCAACGTGGGAGCTCACAGGCACATATGAATAAGAGACACAAAAGAGAGCTTGTTAATGTGGTGACTGCACGCAAAGTTCATTGGCGAGCCATAAGTGTGAATGTAAGTGTGTGTGTGTGTGTGTGTGTGTGTGGTTTTCTGAATCTGTGTTTGCTTTGTGGAGGACTGGCAACTTGTCCGGGTTGCCTGTTAAGTGTTCTCCGGGCCAGAAGTGATGTTTTCAGCTGAATCCTGGATTCTAGCAGAGTCTTTTCAGCAAGGATTTCTTCTGAGTTTCTATAAGCACTCTGGCTGCTGCTTGGTGAATGATCTCAGGCGTGTGATTGATTTATTTGGAAGTCCAGTGTAGAGGGTGTTGCTGTAATCTAATCAGCTGAAGATGAATGCGCGAGCCACTTTCTCGCAGTCTGATTGGGACGAGGAACACCTCAGTTTGAAGACGCCGAGGTGAGAGAAGGCCGTCTTTGTTACGGATGCGATGTGACGCTGGACATTTCTGCTTCGAGTCAATAATAAAGAGTATCACCGGGGTCATCTCCGGAGTCTCCTCACATCCCACTGCTGGTCGTCTCTTTTAAGACGGCAGCGTCAAGCTCACTGCACTGGAAAAACAGTGCATCTTATCCCCAGACAGGCGAGTTCACCCGAAAACAACAACACTCCATACATATCTGCTGTTGAGAGAGAAATAGGAGAAAATGCAGCTGATGCAAGACGGAGTCACAGAGAATTGTGTACTTAGGAGAAGAAAAGAAAAAAAAAGAAAAACCCTGGTCGGCCTATTCCGATTCATGTGTCACTTCTACAGCAAGACCCCTGCATGGCGCCTGGTTAGAGCAATATGTTGATGTCAGATATGCCAGAGGTTTCTGTGTGTGGTTATTTAAAGTCTGCCAAGAGGCACACAGAGGGGAGTGTGTGTCATCGCCGCTGAATCCAGAACCACTTGTTTCACACCGCAGAACAAACCTGCCGCCCCCCGCGGTGTGTCCTGACCGGCTACAAAGCGCCGTCTTCCCCCAGCTGCTGCACGGAGCGCTTTTTAGATGCCGTTCTGTGCCGGCAGCCGGCGGATTTCAGGCTGTAACGGAGCTTCCGGTCCCGCCGCCGCCCCCCACCTCCAGCATCAGCCAGCCAACCATGTGTTCAGCCAGGACGTCTGCACAAACTATTTCAATAAATCACAACTTTTTTTAATGTCAATAAATGTTAAATGTACTGATGCACTGTCTCATTTTTAATATATAAGCAATTTCCCCAATCTAAATTGTGTCCCGACTGTTATCAAAGTTTACAAAATGAGATGGCCCTATCAGAAAATGTATTCTACGAACACTTGCTGGACACCTCAACACTTCAGTTCATTTGCGTGGCTTCCTGCGGAGCTGATAATGAGAATGATGATGGGATAATGTGAGTGTAGGCACTTTTTTTTTGTTGTTTTTTGCAGATGTTCAGCATTTTCCCACTAACATGCTGTCTTATCAACATCAATTGTTTATCAAGATTTTCTGTCCTCTGGTGATTTGAAGTAGTTTTAAATTCCCCGTGTTGCTGCTTGGTGAGGTTTTTTTTTTTTTTTTTGCACTCGGTACATTCGGAAGCATCACAGTTGATGTATTGCATTCCTAATTAGCGCCGTAACTCATTTGCCGCTAACAATAATGTATGATGATGAAAACATCTACTCTATAATTGTTGGAACAAAGATCTGCGTGTGACTTATGCTTGAAATTCTCCCAAACAGCCGAGTTTAATGACAAAGAAGAGGTAATGACTCCCAGGCCCTAAAGCCGGCGTTCATTCACCGTAACGGAGGAACAGCGTGTTGATAGAAAAGGAAAAAATGTATTAGCTTATTGCGCTATCAGTCATATTTACTTGACTGTCCCCGAATGACTTTCAGGCATTCTGCATATGCATCTGGGTGCTGCTGCAGATTACTTCTCAATGTGTGATGCAAAGCGTGTTCTGATAGCTATCCTATTCGCCCTGAGAATTCCCCCCTTTGTTTACTTAAAGCTCAATTCTTAGAGCAACTATTTACACTCAGTTAATAACTGGAGGCTGTAATTGATGTGCATCATTTAACAGTCCTCATTTGATGCTTCCATGGTTCATTGGAGGCATAAGATGACTGTGATGCGAAATGTCAATGGCTCTGGCAAAGGCGTTTTACCACTACACTGAGTGATCATATCGCATCTTAAATGTTTCCCCTTGCATTTGTGGACATTTAGCGGAGCGCAGAAGGGTTTTATTTTGGTCAAGTCGACTGAAACATTCTGGGTTATTGTTGTTATTTTAAAGTGCAACACAATGTTACGCAGAGGCGATGCAAAATTTCATTTTTTGGTAACTAAAAATAATCAGAACAGAATATTATGAGCATCACGGTGACCCAACAGTGTGTTGCCTTTAACTCGGTGTTAGCTGGAATAGCCACGAATACCCTAACATGTATTTGAGATAAATACACTCTCACATGCCACAAACATGTATACGGTGTGTGTTCACATAGTGGGAAGACGGACATACAGTATATAGCACGACAGAGCTACAACTACATTTAAAAGCCTTTCAATTTAGCGACATGTGCAAAGCTTCAGCATCATCAAATGTACAAAAAGCCTTCGCCAGGCACTATTTCCAACATACATGTAAAGCTCAGACTGTGCCTCCAATACACGGCTCTCTACCTTTTGAAATCTGCCCATACATTTATACATAAGGCTCCTTATCACTGCCTTTCATGTGGGGGCATTTATGCTGACAAGCACGTGACTGGTGCTATAAAACCCTGGTACACAAGATTACTCCCTCATGGCATCATTTGACTGTAAGACTGTCTTTATGCAGCGTGTCAGCAGTACAGGAGAAGACCCGGGCTGAAAAGGCTCAGCTTTGGCTCAACACAGGTATGTAGCGCCCTGCTCCGTATATATATTACCTCAAATATGTGCATTGAGAGAGGTGGCAGATAAACGATGAACCTGTCATGTGTTTGTTCACATTTATGCCTCACAAATAAACACATTCCCAGCTGTTATAGAGAGGCCTCTAAAACTCAGCTTCTCCCACTATGCTCACTTTGAATATAGTCTTTTAACACATAATGAAGCTTTCCAGCAGCCATATGGTGAATGGGATCTCTTTCTGTCTGGTTCCCAGTGATATCTTTGTAGATGAACTATTTGAGAGAACGCGCATGACGAGCAGGTAAGGAGGCGGCGGATGCATCAAAGCGGGAGATAAAAGAAACTATATGGGCTGATACTCTCACAGATGATCCGAGGGATGTGGTGAGAAGTGTCAACAGATCAACACTCCATCAACAAGCCCCGCACCCTGAAAGATAGACCAATTATCGGCGCAGCCCCAACCGACCCACGGCGTGAGTGTGAAGAGGAAAACAATCGCCTTCTGATCTGCTGATTTCCATCAGGAACTGGCTGCTAAAAGTAAAAAGTGTGATGCCAAATTAGACATTTCCTATTTACACAGCAACCAGAAGCTGGTCTTGAGGTAAACAGCTCTCATTTGTGGCATTTAACAAGCAACCGGGGCGGTTTGTTTTTTTGTTGTTGTTTGTTTTCCTTCTGCCCGTCTCTATCCTGCTCATCAGTGGAAATGACAGGAGGAAAATCCATGACCGTAACACGACATGATGAACACGGGAGTATTATCAGCGTCCCGAGGATCTGGCAGCAGGGATTACAGGTGAAGTTGCATGATCTGCTTGATGTAGTGCGTGACCTTGACAAGCAGGGACCAGATGGCTCGCCACAAACAAACAAGCAGCGGTTGAACATATGTCTGCATCACGGCCCAACCTGGAGACACGCCAGCAAAAACACGCTTCTTTGAACACACTCAAGAACCCGTTATATATAGACTTGTGAATGTTATTTGAATCGTAGGTTAGATACAGACTCCTGGTAATGTCCACAGCTGGATTTATAACTACGGTGGTGCTATAGGCTGGAGAGCGGCGCAGCGGTGCGCACTCTCAAGCTCACAGTGAAATTACCACAGTGCGATTCTGCATTCGAGGGCCGTCTCTTGTTGGGTTTTTCCAGGGGAATACTGCTTCCCTCAACCGTCGAATACATACATTTTAAAGTAAATGATTACTATAAATTGACTGTAGGTGTGTATGTGTGACTGGATTTTTTCCTGCATTAGTGAGCTGGTTCAGGTCACCATGCACTGTTTTCTACCGAAGCTGCTTTAGGTTAAGCCTACTGGAAGATACACACTGAGCTTCTTTTATTATATGTCACCAACATTTTGTCTCCCTGCTGTAGTTCATGCTCTCTCTCTCTCTCTCTCCCTCCTCTTGCTCTACCCTCCTGCTGGATCTCTGACAGTGGAACTGGAAGTCCGTGGTCTGAGCCTCTTGCCCTCATCCGTCAGCAGCCATTGTATTTATGTCTGCTGGCTGCTCTTCGTTTCTGTTCTCTCCTTTCCTCTCCCTCTGTCCCCTCACACCAAACAGCAGAAAGTCTGGTTTTGCACATTCCTTCCTGTTGAAAGGCAGTTTTCTCTTTCCACCCTTGCCTATGCTTGCTCATGTGGAATTGTTTTTTGTCTTTTTTTTTTCTGACAGTGAAAGTGCCTTGATATGACTGTTGTATTTGGTATTATAGAAAGAAAACTGAACTGAGCTCGAGGTTGATTGTTAATGAATCAGATGATGAAACGGTGTAATTTAGTTCAGTACATTCACTGTGCACAGAAGGAAATGTTTAGCTAAAGTGGTGGCTTATTTTACTTTTAGAAATGTCTACGTCAGTCTGGTCGTATTAGTTTAAGCTTATGCTGATGCCATGTGTATAATTGTGGACACAATAACCACATAGTATATTCTGTATTGCAAATTTCCACATTTGTTGCACCTAGTACAATAATGAAAAGCACTATAAAGACAAACAGCAGCAAAAATCACAGCAACTAACAAAATATCTCTCAAGACGAAGACATCCAGTTTACAGACAACAAGTCTGCGCCGCTGGAGCAGAAGCATCACCTAGAAACACATAATCCCAACAAATTGACTTCAGCAAAAAAGAAAAAAATGTGAGTTCAAGTGTTTGTTATAACACTGCTGCTTTGTACGGTGTGGCTGTGGTAGGCATAGATGATCAATAAATAATCCTCATATATGAAGTAAATATGTCTCCATTGTGAACTGTGCAGAGCTAACCTGCTGATGTATGTTCTGGTTGGTCGTAGTGGTGGTGATTGGAGGGTTCAACATTTTCTCAGGTGGTATTTACTGTAAAGAAAAAAAAAAGTTTGAGAACCACTGCGCAATAAATAAACTTTTATAACTCAACCAAACTGCAGCAGAGTATTTTTCTCATGTGCAATGTGAGCTTGAGCTGTGTGTATCTTCCGCAGTCTTGAATCGGAGTTAGAACTGCCGTCCACTGTGTTTCTGGGGCATGAATAAGTCTTCAGAGTCCCAAAACGCCAAGCGGTATGTTCAATATCTGTCAGCATGCACGGTGTACCTCAGCATGTACAGAGGAGTGTAAAAGGTGCTTGTATGTGCGTGAGGGAGCTGCTGCGAGTATCAGCCAAGCCAGGTCAGGCATGCAGGTCTATGTGCTTTTGTAGTGCTGAACTGTCACAGCACCAAGTGCTTGGCTCGGCCCCGAGGGAGAAACATGTCACTTACTTCTTGTCGCACTTTGCTCAAGAGAATTTAACAGTATTTGAAGAATGTACTTTTTTTTTCTGCACTCATGTTGCTGGCTTTAACTTTGGTCATATATCAAAGCTAAATACAGAGAGGAAGGAAAGTCTTTGTTGCTGACTTTATGCAATATCATCACAGTCGGCTTGATATGGAAACTGAGAACCAGCAAAAATATTTACTCTTGTATTTTTTTTCAGCAGTGGGCAAGAACATGAAAGAAAGCCCTTTTGGAATGTGTTCATTTACCATCACTGCATAAACTAGATGTCAGTAACTTGCAGCTCTGGAGCCACATGTGGCTCTTCGGGCCCTCTGTAGTGGTCAGCTGCAGTTTTCAGATAATGAGCCTTCTTTGTCAACAGTTTATAGTTTTTAGCTTCTGTTTTTTTGCCAGCATTGTGCTTGCGTTACGAGTCAAATACTGTAGTAATGGAGATTCAGGGGCCGCTACACCGCTGTTGATGTTGTAGCAGCATTCTGTTGTTGTACAGAGACGCCTGGTGGTTTAAGGTAACTCGTAGCAGTATATTCTGATAAACAAGTATGCATAAAACACACACACCCTTATACAGATTTTTATATGTTCAGTAAAACTATACACATCCCTGTAAGCTGTTACCCTCATTTCCGAAGGTTAACCATGTTTGTGGCTCCAGGCAAATTTTATTTATATGGAAATTGACAAAAACACCTCTTTTGGTCAAAAAGGTTGAAAAGCAGCGGTACAAACAAATACCTTGAATCAACCCAAAACTTTATCGCTCATTAACGTAACATTATGCATGCAGTAGGTGTAACTAAGGACAAAGATATCATCATAGGGAAGGTGGAAGGGTTTACAAGTCATGATTAATTTGTTTATCCGTGAAAACACATGAGGAAGCAGTAAGTGGAGACTCTGGCACTGTCAGCACAATGACGTATGCTGCAGGGCAGGTGTGACAAGGGCGGGGGGGCTCCGGCCTGGAAATAGGGCAGCGCTGAGAGCTAAGGCAGCGGCGTCATACAGCGGGAAGAAAAATGGAGGCAGCTCCGATTCGTCCACCGAAAGTCGGCAGCCAGGTGTGCCGGAGCCGAGGCTCATAAAAAAAGCAAGGTCAGTGGGTGAAAGGGGAGAATGTAGAGAGGAAGAAACTCAGCTGGGGAGAGCTGCGGAGGAAAACTGTAATAAATTAATCATGGGTGCAGCACACTGCACAATGTGGAGCCTTTATTTTTTTTTTTTTACCAAAAAAAAAAATGAAGCTCGCGCAGGGATGGAGACGATCATGTTCAGGAATAGTTGCACTGAGACAGTGTGATATGTTGAAAACAGAGTTAAATCAGTGGTTTAAACATTGTCCTGCTATTTACAGCCTCATTTCGCTCATCTGCAATCTGTCACTGGCTGTCCTGTTTGAGTGTTTTGACAGATGCTGTGTATAAGACGTGTAAATTGCTTCCTCCATACGTGTCAAAACAAAGCGAATATAATGATTTTAAAAGTGTGGTATTTATAATGTTGTGGGATTGTGTGAATCCATGCATGCAAACAGTCTATTCAAGGTAAAACAAAGTTTGTCTTGACTTTGATGCGCCGCATTTCATAGAGATTTTATGCATTTGTTTAAATGATGACAAGATAATGCTTGAGAAAGAGTGAAGAAATTGTTTCATAGAAAATCATCAACCATCTGGCAAATGAAAATTAAACAGCATACAGAAGGTTTTTCTCTTTATAATGGTTTATATCTTCGTCACATCTGAGTGAGTCACTTGAGCTTTTGTTGTGTCAAGATAGATTTTATTGCTTTTAATAGCGTAAATCCACAGGGTTTAAGACATTTCACACACAGTCTAGCTGCTCTTACATATACTATATTTAAGACTTCAGATGAAAAGCAAATTTGCCCTCAGAGGTGCATGATTGGGAACAAATTCTGGCATAAAAGGCTTTGCAAACACAATTTGCTTCGTTCTATTCATGCTTAGTGACTATTTAAAGGGGAGTCCTGGCAGCACCTATGTTTACATGCTTTGATGGAGATGTGGTAAAACGCTAAGTGCACTTGGCGATTAAATTCTACATTTGAAATGAGTTTTTAGAGGAAACACGCCCTCACTCGTCATCACGTTTCACAGAACACCATACTTTTACTCCGGTTTGCAAATGAAAACAGTGGCGTTCACTTGCATTTTTCTTTTCGATAGAAAAAAATATGCAATCAAAATAATACAAAGTTTATTGGAGCACAAAGGTTTACAGCTTGTTCTGTTTGTTAATTTGATGAATGTAAAGCTGTGAAACATCAGCAGGCCTACCATTTCTTATCAATTGATGAGTATTGGTAAGCAATGTCTTTCAATGTAGAAATAGACAATATTTTGTGTGCTGTTCTGGAGTCATGGGTGTCAAACATAAGGCCCATGGGCAAAAACTGACTCGCAAGTGGCTCCAATCCTCCAATATATTAATAATCTGAAGATCCTGTCATATAACTGATCAAATGAAGATGGGATACATTTGATCCCTCTCAGCAATAGAAATTGTTCTGAAAAAAAAGTGGGTTAGAACTCCCACTCCCCCAAAAATCGCATTACGAAACAGGATCAATATGTGAGAAGTTTGAGAGTCTTGTCCCAGTTTAAGATGAAAACATCCCAAAAGTTCACAATTCTATTAGCTGCACTTTCAATCCCAAACCACAACTCAGCTATGCTCTGTTGCCTGGAGAAGTCACTGGAGACCACTAAAGTCATTTTATTTCCATAAACTGGGTTTAATACAATTTGTGTTGTGTGCATTATTAGACTGAAACTATAATCTGTGTAAATATGAGCGGAGAGAGATCCAACTGATCAACAGAGACACACACCGGGACTGGCTGTGCATTCAAATGATGACTGGTTAGCATTTAAGAAAACATCAAGAGCGCCAACTGACTTGGACTGTGGACACAAAACTGTTCAAATCCATAAATTCATGCTGCTTCTGCCGAATTTCAGCTGAAATCAAAACTCATCAGAACAAGTAATGTTTTTCCAGTCTTCACCTGTGCAGGCTGGATAAGTCCTTGCTCACTGCGGCTTTAGATTTCTCTTCTTGGCTGACTGGAGTAAAGAAAGAAAAAAAGAAAAAAAGAAAAGAGAACCTGATGTGGTCCTGTGCTGCTATGGCTCATCTGCCTCCAGGTAGGACGTGTGCAATCTGAGCTACTTCTCTGCTCAGCACAGTGGTGAAGCATGGTTATCTGAGTTAGCCTCCCTGTCAGCCTGCACCGGGCCGGCCGTTCTCCTCTGACCTCTCATCAGCGAGCCATTTCCATCTGCTGCTAGCTGCAGGCTGCTGTGTACCGACACAACAAAGACTGACTGCAGACGGGAAACTTTAGAAAAGAAGGCAGTGCCCTCAAAAAAAAAAAAAAAAAGAAAGAAAAAACTGTACAACTAGTCAATATGGCAAAATGCATAATGAGCATCGACTGGAGGTCCTGACGAGTATCTGTTTGATCTCATGCACAGTGCCGTGGGTATGAGAAGGTCTGATACAATATTTGCATTGATTCAATTTGAGATGAAACACTGGGCGACATAGATACAGCTGTATCTGTGTGCAGAAGTAGTTAGAGGTGCCTGCCGGTGGTAGAGAATGAATTCAGCAAAAACTCAACCTTTTTTTCCCCTGAAGAGCGCACCTATGAAGCCTCGTCTTTTATTATTTATTCATGATCTGTGTGGTTCCAAGGTTGTATCGTGCTCCAAGATGTGAAGGGTGTCGATCATCTCAATCCACTGTAGACCTGCTGTATTGACCTCTAATAAAGAGGAATGAGTGCAAGAAACAGAGATGTACTTGTACATTCTCAATAATCCAAGACTCTCAACTGTATGACAACTTCGAGAATCTTATTTTTTAAGAAACTACTTGGATAGGAAACCGCCTATTTGGTGTTAAATCCATTTTGTTAATTTTATCTCCTGGAGCAAAGCACAGCTGCTCTCATTGTTCGGAGAGAAGGTCTTTTGTGGATGACATGATATTCTCTAATAGGCACCGGAATGGTTTGCAAACCAAGTGTGAAGTGGTTGGCATGCAAATTAGCACCTTTGAGTCTGTGGCTATGGAGAAGGATGGCATGCCCGCTTCAAATGAGGAAGAGAGCGCTCTCCATGTGGAGGACAGTCGGTATCTTGGGATGTCTCAGTGGGAGGAAGGAATGTGGGATCGACGACTGGCTAAAACAGTGTGCAGCAGAGGTAACTGTGTCAGAGTGTGGAAGTGACAAAGTGAGGATAAAACACTGAACTTGGGTGTCAAGCAAAAGGCTCCAGGGCCAAAAACAGCCTACAAGAGGGTCTAATCAGGCCCACCAAAACACCAAGATATTGCAAAAATGTCTAAGAAAACATTAATTTTCAAACAATCTTCTGAGCAGCAGGCAACACAACACTGAGACCTGAGACATCAGCGGTATCGAGCAGAAGGTTTCTGTGAACATTTCACTGCATTTTGCACTGAAAGTTATCATTAAAACTGACTTTATGTTGAGATTGTAGTAAGTTTCCGTTGCAATTGCTTGGTTTTGCTCAAAACAAAAACATTTTCGTCACGTATACTCTCCACAACAAAAAGAAAAACTTAAATCCAGAGGTTATTATGGTACTATATTACTAGTCTGGCTCGCTCCAGATGAAATTGGACTGTATGTGGCCCCTGTGTTTGACACCCCTGCTTCAGACCAAACTTTCAATTACTTTTGTGTTCCCTTCTGTATGAGTACTTGTGCAATGTGTATGTATGTGTGGACTGTTTATACCATGACTGGCTAATTAGTCCAGAAGTAAATCAGCATGACTGTCCTGCTCAAAAAAAGAAATATAATGTAGCCATTAAGTGACGGGAACTCACGTAGATATTCATTAAAGTTGTCTTCAAGACAATATGTGGTAGATTTCAGGCTGTGCACTCGCTTTGAGGGAAGGTAGGAGTGTAAAGGGTGAGGAAAGGGCAAACAGATGAAAAGACTCAAAAAGGAAGCAAGTGTATCCATACAAAAGTTTCTGCTCCTGCCCACCCAGACTGAAAAAAAAGTCCCCCATACCCTGTGCTCTCAAACCTCAGAGTTATGTAGTCGTCAGGCACAAGAAAGTTATGCTTTTGAAATGAAAACATATCTGTGCAGATGTAGAATAAATTGTAAAGTTGGGAAAGTAGTTTTTTTTTTTTTTCTTCACGAAGTATCTTATTTACTGCTCATGAAATACATTTGCGGATTCCTGCATTTCTTGTGTCCATTAGGTGTTTGGTTTATTGATCCTCTGTGCTTCTTCCCAACATAAAATTGACTCGGCCTTTTTATGTGAGCTCATATAAGCAGCATCGCCACTAATGAGTCCCTGCACCGACCGACAGATAGGATTTAGCCTGCATTAAAAACACTCGGAGCGTTATGTTGGTTTTGAATCTTACAAATCAAATACATCTTGCTATATCCTGAAGAATATTTTTGGCTCTCTCTACACACATACAGGCATGTTGTGCTAATGAGTGAGGCATAATGTGGCATTCTCAGGAAAGATAAGCAAGCTTAAGGGAAAGAAATGTTTTCATTATTTTGAGTCTAAAAACTGTCATGAATGAAGCTCACGGGGTGTTTGGATTATTTACTATTCTTACTAAACGATCCAAAACTGGTCAGGCTAGGTTTATTTTCACTGAACTGAAAAAAAAAAAAAAAAAAAAAAAGCAAAGCCAAAAGTAACTCATTAAATTTTCTCCAGAGAAATAAAGGAAACCAGGAAAACATGAAGAAAGTGAAGGCAGCCCATGGATACTGGGCAGCCACACGGCGGTGCATTCAAGCCAAAAGCAAACACTTGAGGAAAAACCTTCGCAGGCATAAAGCACCCGAAACCCAAGTTCGAATCAGTATCGATTAAACCCCTGTTTAGACAATGTTTTGAAGTGAAAATGGAAAACTTCTATTGTGTTTTGGGTGTCTGTTCACACAACAATGGTGCTGACAGTCAATGAAAACGCAACTTTTTGAAAACGCTTCTCCTCCAACTCAAAACGGGGGAAAACGGAACTTTTCTGACACTGCTGCTGCACCACGGTTATAGCAAAAACAACCAACAGCACTGACTAGTGGTCTGGGATACTAACTGCAGCATTTCAACATTCAGAAAAAAAAAAAAAAATTATTTTGATTGCTTTCCAAACTGAGCGTTGCTACACTGTAGCCGTTGAGCAAGGCACCTGACACTAAACCAGCCCCCAACTTCTCGTTCACACCCAACCTCCACTGCTCTAATACGGCGGTTCGTACTGGACATTAAAACTTAATGCACCAGCGTGCCCCACCTGATACTCTTTAGAGGGCACCTCCCGTCACCGTGACAAATGCTAATTTTTTTAAGACGCTTTTTTTGTTTCCCTTCTACTGTTTTTACCCCTTCTTTTTGAGGAGAGCAGCATTTTGCGATCAATACTGTGAGACAAGACAATGCTCTCGCTACTACTCTAAGATATATGGCTTGGCTTCATGCCTCCTCTCATTAACTTCTTTTTAAGGTCCCTAATTAAGATAAATTAAACCGGCAACACAAGCAAACTTCAAACATGTATTTTTCCAAAGTCTTCTGGGAAATTACTGCTCTGGTGACACATAATTTGAGGCTGGCGCTTGGTTTCGTGAAAGCATTTTAATGCGGACATTAACATTTGATCCCTAATGATTCTGTGCAGAATGAACTCATCAGGACATTAGACACCGGGGAGACCCTTCACATCGCCGCGTACGTTACTGCTGTCAGCTGTTGAATGATCGGGGAAACAAGTGAGGAGGTGAAACTTCGCAAAGAGATACGGGGTCTGTGATGAACTCAGAACAGCAGAGGCTCGTTTCACTAAGACAACTTTCTGGAGGGTGACTGTCCCGAGTTTTGATTTTTCTCACGTTTTGCACATTGTCACAACCTTCTTTTTTTTTTTTTTGTTGGATCCGGGGTCGCACCGACATACATAACTTAGCTCTCTTCCTCAGGATAGACTCTGAATTCCACACTGCCTGATGAATACTGAGACACTCGCAGTGCTGCGACAGCGGTGTGCCTGAGTGATTCACAACAGATTCGGAAACATAGATTTTAAGATTAGGAACTCTTCCTTTATTTGACCTGTCCGCTGCTTAAATATCATCACCCTGACTGCAATAGGAGCTGCACTCAAAGTGCTATACAGCTCTCATTAGTCCACACTGAGATCCCTCATTTGTTGAATGTAAATCGAAGCAGGGTTAAAGGAGAATATTTCTGAGCAGCAGCATCACTGTTAATTGATTCTCTTTTTGGAAAATGCCTTTGTTGTTTGCTTCTTTTCATTCCCTCCCATGAAAAGGAACGCTTATCTGTCAGCTTCACTACAGTTTCATAGAAATATTTCCTGTGTGGCACAAAAACCAGATTCATTACTTTAATGTCACTTTCGTCTTCCCACAACTTTTCAAACAAATATCAGTCTTGATGAGAGCGTCAACAAATCAAACACCCGACAAAGTGTTTCAGAGAAGTGCCTCTAATTACGAGTCCTCCACTCTCCCATTTGGATTTTCCCCACTTTTTTTCCACGGCAGTTCCTTTATTGACGACAGTGCAAGAGCTTTACATCTGAGGCGGAGACGCACAGTGGCTGATCTGTACACAGAGAGAAGGTCAGTCAGAACGAGCTGAACCCCCTCCTCGCTCTACGGCAGCTGTTATTTTTAAAGTTCAGCACGGCTCTCGTGGCTGTAGGGGCCATGTGATGCAGACGCAGCCATGCAGAACTTCACTTGGCACGACATCACTTCATTCTTAACTCCACCTAAGGCAAGTGCTTTGACAGATTATCTCAGATGATTCTGCTCTTTAATTCATTATTAAAGCAATTAACCCTTGGCTGTGGTGATTAAACACTGAGCAACCTTTGAAACTCTGTTGATTTTCATGGCGTAGCTGTTGCTACTGAAGTTTGGAGAATCTCGTCCTTCCTATTATTAGCTTAAAACGATTTACATGAATGGGAGCAATCTTATTTTTCAGTTGTCATCCAGCGCAGCGATTGAGAAGAAGTGCAGCCAGTTAGCTTAGCGTGGCACAAATACCGACAATGGGTAAAAATAGGCAGCTCAGAACTGTTACATGATGGCTCGTGTTAGCACAATTAAGCTTTGTGGGGAATAATCCTGGATTATCTTGAAGTCAAGTCGTCACTGTGAGATCCTGCAGCTACGGACACATGTAAAGAAACCATGAAACAACATGTCAGACTCTAAGCCCGCGCTCGCTTGTCGCGTGTCATGCGCTGGCTCTCATTAAGCTGCAGTTTGCTGAACTTTCTGTCTCAGATTGAAAGGTAATGTTTGAACTGCCGCACAAAACAGAAGCTACGTGACACGTTAATGTGCGCCAACTGAAAGCTTCTGGACTGAAAAGAGCATTTTTCTTCTTATTTGTGACGGAGTCTGATGGATTTTTTTAGACAATGGAGCTCCCCGGTAGACAAAAGGTGGGTGAACTAATCTTGAGTCGCACGAACGCATGATACATTATTTATTAGTTTAATGCATTTTGCAACAGTCACTTTATTGTCTGCTTTTCCAGTGATATGTATGCATGTTGCTTGACGCTGCAGAGCAAATGTTTGTGAAGGTGAAATGTTAATGTTAAAGATTTCACGAGTTCTGTCGATTGTTGGCTCACATTGTTTACTCCGTGGACAGTCTCAGGCCAGCCTGAGCTCCAGCCAGTAATTCCACATAGCTTGCTCACACACACACATCAATGTCTATGCATATTCTCTTTTTTTCTTTTTCATTTCCAAGGTAAGAGGCATCTCAGAGCAATTGCATCAGGTCAACTGGAGTTGCACATATAAAGTATCTCGGACGACTGGACGTCGCCGTCTATTTACACCTCAAAGAACAGTGGCGCTCCTTTGAAGAGAGCAAAGTACGCACTTTGGACGGAGAAGACAGATGGCTTGAGAGGGGGAGGAAAGAAAAGAGTCATCGATGTTAAAATCGCTCTTCCTTCTCTGCCAAACAATTTTTCAAATCCCGCATCAGAGGGTCACGGTGACCCCCTTTAAACGCCGTCGACGTGCTCGCTATCGCTAATGTTTACGGCATATTGTTCTCTGCAAGCGCGTGTGTGTGGTTTAATTACAAAAACAACCAATCGCACCCACTCGTAGTCTAGAATTTCGACATAAAACTTCCTCCGTGAACCGGCAGCTGCTGTTGTAATGGTTGCTGCTACTGATGCCTCCCCGTCTCCTACAATCCCTGCAATTTTCTTGTCAGTTGTCTTGTTGCCTTTTTTCTTCATCTGTCGGAAATCCGGGAAATTCTGCCACGCAGCAGATTCGGAATATGACAGCAGCTCAGTATCAGTTTTCACCTCCGTCTCCCGCAGGTTCGTCTGCTCCCTAATGAGTGCAGCCGGGCCGTGACGGGCCTTATAGCGACGCGGGTGAACTCTGATCGAGCATCCAGCCGGGTTAAGCAGTCGGGTAATTCAGATTTAAAATAGGAAGAGCAACACGCATTAATCAAGAACGTCTGCAACAAGTATTATCTCCATCACGCGCCTGCTTAGTGGGTGAGGCACGTCATCGGGCTTTGTAAATCTAGTAAAAATGCAAGAAGAGCGACGTGCTTGTCAGCGTGTTGTCTGATTGTAGGAGACAACTTTTCTTTTTATCTGCTGGGGATGAAAGGCTTCCTGGTGTTGGTCTCTGGAGGCAAGAGGTAGCACAGGCCCGCTGTTTGTCTCTGGGTACTCTCTATTCTTGTAGTGTACAGAGAAATCAAGATCGGGAAGACAATGGAGCCGTGGTGTGAAATATAGACAAAAAAAAAAAAAGAAGAATGCATTATTTCTTTCTCTTGTTCTCTCCTCTCCCGATGCCAGTGGTCATTTTGTTAACAAAAGTGTCCGATGCAGCATTATGAATTGGTTACATGGTGTCAGACGTCTCCGTCTGTCCAGAAATGTGAAATCTATTTTAAAAGGAACGCTATGTGCACTTGGAAGTTCGTAATTCTCACCTTTTGGATAAGTGTGGAAGTTTCTTTCTTAGAAAAAAATAAAAAAACACGACCTCTCCGAAAAAGAGCCCTCCTCTCATATTCCATTTTCAACTACTTCCCCTTCTGAAAAGGTGCCATAATCGCACCCTCTCGTTGCTCTGTGTGTTTTGTGCTGTTGACTTTGTCATCCACCGCTGGCTTGTGAAAATCAGCCTCTCGAAGTTCATGATCATTACTCTCACGTGTTTCAACTTGCAGCAGACGCGATCAGGTTATCTTCTGATCCATCGCTAATCCTCAAATTCAACACACACAAAAAAAACAGGTAGAAAGTCGTGAACTGCACATAATGAACATTCAAAATGTGATTTTCTTTAGTATTATTCTGGCTTTTTGTGTTGCTAAATACAGCGATCCCCTATAACATTATAACCACCTGTGTTTTCTTGTGTAGCTCTAATTCTGGCAGCTTCCTATCAGAATCAACACTAACTTCTGCTGGACTGGACCAGGATGCATCAGTGCTCCCGACCTTGTGCTTCGCTTTGTCTTCCTTGCAGCGCTACAGAGCTGCAGCTTTCAAGATGTTCTGACGGGAGTCACTGAGCTGTGAAACTTTCTCAAGTTCTTCTGCTCGACCATTTAAACGGAAGAACTCTGAATATGAAAATGCTCACTTTCCTGACCGTTCACGCCACCATTAAAGAGATAAACAGCGCTATTCGCTTTATGCCAGTGGTAATATTGCTCGGAATTATCGTTTCTGAGAAATGCTATTAAAATCTAACAACAAAAGTGAGAAATATCTCTTTGTGTGTTAATTGTGTGTACAGTTCTAATCTTGTGAATATATGGTTTGAAGGAGAGCGGTGAATAAAATCATTTCTAACTCACGGCTGCAGAGCTGTTCAGAACTCACCTGCCTGCAACTGATGTAGGTGGAGCGGTGCGGCTGAGCAAACATGTGCTGCTGTGCAGCTTTTTTAAGTCGCTGTAGCATGAAATAGAGCTTGCATTTGCAGTAAAGGCTAATGAGTGCAACTGGAGCAAGTACCTCACAACGTGTAGAGCTTTGGCACGTCAGGCAGCAGCGTCCTGCTCGGCCACGCAGCGACGTGGAAGTTACAATAAAGATTCCCTGCTTTAAGGCCATCTTGTTATTGGTAGCATGCTGCATTTGGGAGATTTTTTTTTTTCCTCATCCTATCTCTCTAACAAACACTGCTGCAGATGCCACAATCATGATGTTCGACCTAATCTGATCACAGCTTTTCCTCAAATGCTGCTGGTTGAGCTTTGCAGTGGGGGAATAGAAATGAAGAGAGAAGTTAATTCCAGTGAAACAGCTTTGTTAAGTTTGATGACCAGGTTTCATTTATGGTAGGTTTTTGCGCCCGTAACTAAAAGTTCATAAAGCCCAGGAACCCCTTGGACTACACTACAAAGAAAATGCACTTTCAATCATTGAAAAGAGAACAGTTCCTTTTTTTTTCAGTTTCTTTTTTTCTCTCCTCTGAAAAGCATTTTAATGATGGAAATGAGAATACTTGTGGAGATCAACTAAAAGTTTCATTTGATCATTGTGAGTTATTCTCCACTTTTCAGAATTTGATCCAAAACGTGCTTTATAACATGAATTTTAAAGCTCTCGACGGCGGTGGAGGTGTCCATGCATTCAGCCCCAGTGAACAGGACAGATGGCCTCAATGGCCAAAAAGGATGCAGAAAAAAACAAATGTCGTGGTCGCACGTTGCATTTCTGGTGTTAACGAAGACATCGAAGCACAAACAGCCATAAGGGCCAAATATACAGTATATAATGACTCACAACCTGCGCTTCTATTGTATAAGAATCTTTGTGTTTATCTTCAGCACTCCCACTTGCAATTGGTGTGATACTGAAGGCCAACAAAGAACAACTATCCTTGGTGTATGAGGCAGGCAGAGCTGAACTGGAAACCATGGCAACACAGTGCTTGCCTCTCTAATCCCTTGGCCCTGCCAGAGAGTAGACAAATACCTGCGCATGCCCCGGCCTATTCAACACCTGCATAAAAGAAAACCTTCCCAATCTGCACGATATGATAATACTCAGGGGAGGAATGATTTTGATGGGCTGTATATCTCCATACCACACACCGCCACAGACAAACAGAGCTGGCTGCTGCCTCTGTTCTCGTCTTTCATTCTTCATGCATGAACATCAAAGATATATATTCGTTTCATCAGATATAAATACAAGAATCTGATTCCCATGAAGAAATCTCACTTCAGTTCGCGGTAAACTAAGGATGTACAGTGCAAGGCTGCGTGCGCTCCATACTGTGTATATAGTTTCCCTTCCACTTTGTGCTTCCTGTAGGTTTTATTCTTCATACTCAGCGCTATCTGTATAGAAACAGTTCAGTAAAAAAAAAAACGTTCGTATCAATGTGCTGAGTATGCAATGGCAACAAAGATGAATAGTGAAGAAAAAAAAAAATCTAGAGTTCAGGAGCGGGGCTCTGCTTCACCCACATCGCTTGTGATCATTCAACCAACCTATTCACACCGACTCAGACCTAATCTCACAGCTCCGTCCATTCTGGTTCATCCATTCATATCAGACCCCGGCCTCACCCAAACCACGTCTCCTCCTCTTCGCTCTGCCACCCACCTCTCATTCCATTCATTCGTTCACTCTCGTCCTCGTTACTCTCGCCTTGCTCATCCCTTTCACTAATTCAATCACCCACCTCATCCGGTCTCAACTTATCTTGGGGGTCCATTGTTTGCTCTGCAGATTATCTTCTGAGAGGAAACACACAAAACTCAATGGGGGTAAAAAAGGTGACACCAGATGATGGTGGCAACGAGAGACTCCGACAGACTTTGTGATTTTAGCAATCGGAGGTCATTACTTGCTACATTTTGCAAAGTGGATCTCATGAATTTCGGGCACCGTTTACACGGCAACATTTAACAAGTAAAAACGTCAATTTCGCATTTCCATTTCAGAAACGTTTCACGTTCACACTGCACCGTTTTTAAGAAACATATCCGCTGGCACAGAAAGAACAGAAACACAAAGTATTTCCAGTCTATTGGAGATAACTTCTGCACGACAGCATTGCTTGTGTCAATGATCGTCAAGTTACATTTCTAATTGTTAACAGCTGAAGTTTGTAGCAGGAGTCACACTGTTTCTAACGGCGTCGGATTGTCTCAGGCTGTCTGTGGTCACACCATCACTGCTGTCCACAAATCCTCCCTGCAGGACATCAGACCACAGCTTTAAGCCACTATCACTCCACACGATAGCCTTTTTGTCTGACGCTGCGCAATGTTTATTGGCTTTAAATTAGCTCAAATTAGGCGAACGCGTTTTAGTTCAGGGGCCACAAACAGCCTCTGTTTCTGGTCAAGTTCATGGGAGCAGAAGACGATTAACAGAAAGTGTAAAGATGTTTTCTTGAAAAAAACTACCAACGCTGCTCTGATTTCTTTTGGGGACACAATATAGTTCTATGGCAGAGCAAAATCAGCACAGCCAGACTCCTACTCCTAACAGGATGAACTACAAACAACAAAAGTTCTTTAAATGCTTCTCTGAAAAGAGCTAATAATTTGAGTGCTTTACAAAGCCACATTTTTCTTTAATATTGTCTTGTGATCAGTGAACCTGAAACTCATTTTAATATCAAAGGAAAAACGGTGGGGGAAAAAAAAACGAGGCCACTTTTTGATTCTTGTCTTCAGTTGATGTCCTTGAACTTTTTTTCTTTTTTTTTTTTTTTCAAAGTCCATTATTCAAGATGGATAGTGGATAATGTGATGGACTGTGTAATTACATCTGTGATAAATAATTAGAGGAAAATGGTGCCTGTTAACAAAATCTAATTAAAATTCAAATGGGGGAAAAAAAGGAGCGATTGTCTTACATGACATTACAGTGTTCCTCTGACCTCGTGTGTTGCTACACCATCCAGGCATGGAAGACGCGTGTCACAACAAAAGGACCCAACCACTTAGAGCACCATTTGAATTTTAAAATAGCTCATTTAACTTTTTTTCCCCCCACCTTTTCAAGCTGGTATCCAGTCTCTTTGTATCTTTCCATTTCAGTAACTAAAAGTCACGTCATTCTTTTGACAGACGGTTGTGTTTACCGTGCACAACCGCAGCAGACTGTACTGCTTCTCTACGATGAGGAGAGCAAATGAAAACACCAAATTAAACAATATGAAGGTAAGGCGGCTGGTTTCAGCAACGTGTTGAAGAAAACGTCCGGTTCAATGTCTTGGATATAGGCTGAGCTGAGGCTGAGCGGCGCCACACCTGGAATAGTTTAATATTCAAGCTTTGAGAGCTAAAGAAAAAATATTCAGCTTTTGGGGCATCTTTGGGTTGCAGCTTGATTCTGTTCACTCCTAAATTTCAGGCAAAAACCAAATAGTGTCTCATCGTCTTCACGCTGAGAGGTACCACACAGACGGTGTGTGTGTAGGTGTGCAGGCTTTGAAGTTACCCACCTTTGAAATAATAATACAACTGATGTAATCAGTGTCTTCTGCAATTGAGCGAACGAGTCAGAAATGTATTGTAAGTCTAATGAATCACTGACTGCAGTTTGTTGTTGGATTTTTGTTTTCCTTTTTTTTTTTTTTCTTTGGGGGGGGGGGGGGGGTCTTGCCAGTTGTTGTTGGTTAATAGCAACGGGTACAGATCATAAATGAAACTTAAGTGGAATCAACACAAACACCAGGCTGTAAGCCATCAGCGCTGCCCTCCTACCTGTCTCTTGCACTCACTGCAGACAGCCGGAAGCTTCACTTCTGTAATCCGGGCAAGCAGCCGCAGCAGCAGCAGCAGCAGCAGCGTGCACCATCTGCCGCCAGATCTGGCACGTCACCTGCAACATCTGCCGCCGAACCCCTTTATAGGTGACCCTCAGCTAAAGAGGGTGTCACCTCTGCTCGGCTGTGCCCCCCTCCACCCCGTCTCGCTGGACCCTGCTGGGGGAAAGTCATTCAAATCATGCAGTAAGAGACAACTCAGCGTCTGATCCAGGATCAGATCTCTTCCACCACAGCTTCCATGACTTTACTTTTGCTTTATTTGTACTTTGATGAATAAGACAAACACGTCGCTTGTTTTTGAAGCCGATTATGATTTCCAGTCCATTCACATGATGAAGTCAGAACATAAAGTCCATGAACCTTCTACTGGGATTGCGCGCCAACAAATGAAGAAGAAAAGCCAGGTCCAAATTTCAGAAATGAAGCTGGGTGCGATTTTTGTCCTGATCTCAGCAGCTGAGATGGCAGCCAGACACACAACAGCTTTTTGTTTGCCAGTTCGGTCACAAGATGGTTTACAAGGGAAGCACATCCACCACTAATGGAATGAATAAAATGATTTATTTAGTATGTGCTTCCAGGATATTTGATATGCTTGGCTACGTTTAGCCCATAGCCTCATCATAATGAAACAGCGAGCAGTCAGAGTTACAGAAGAGGCATCTTACTGGAAGAGGAGAGGGAAAGTGTGCCCGAGGCTCTGTTAAATGATGCTCCTCGTCCACAGTCACACCCTCATTTCTCTTCCTGTCAATACAACGCTCAGTGGCGGAGACGGCTGAAATACATCACCGCATATCAGATTACAAATTATGGTCGTGTTTGAAGGAAGTGTCATCAAAAATGATTTCTGATGTATGTAACAAGTTACTATAGTTTCAAAAGTAAATTATCAGGTGCATTAGCTCATACGTACTATTTTCAAATATGAAACTGTAGCCCTGTAACCCTGTTTATTGTTTTGGAATTGTTGAGAGAAGTTTTATTTTGTGATGGGTACTGTTACATTGCATCCTGAAGAGAAATTATTAAGTTTGAATACAGTGTATTGTTCACCTGAGTGTATTTTTATTTTTTTGCCATTTGCCTTTAAAAGTGTTTGTTTACAGAAAGTATTGTATTTCTCTGTGTGTTTGATTTTATTATTTATGGAATTTATTTGTAAGTTGATACCTACCGTTATGGGAGAGCGAATGAGCAGTGAGAGAGTGGGTCATGTGATCGAGAGAGAGCGCATGCAGTTCCGGGTACGCACAGACGGACGAGCGAGTGAGAGTTGAATGAAAGAGAGAACCTTGAAAACGGATCGTAACAGACAATCCGGGACATCTTACAGTTATCAGGGGTCCAACACCCCTGGAGTGACTGTGGGAGAAGCCTGTGGAACGGCTGCGGCAGTCAACAAGCCTGGGCAGTGTCGTTCTGCAGTGAAGACTAGCTGTTAGCTTGCAAAGCTAGCGGCGCCTGCAGTGCAGTGGGCTGCTAACCCAGCCAGCCGCTGCGAGAGTGGAAGAACGTGGACTTTTGATCGGAGTGGATTATCAGGACCATTTTTCTTCCTTTCTGAGACTGTGGATTATTCTTGGACAACTTTGTGCTCGTTCGGTGGATCTGTGTGGAGCTTGGAACTTTATAGAAGATCGTCTGAGACTGTGAGTAAGCTTTTCCCTTTGCCACGAATGCCATCTAGTGGACAGCAATGGAACAGGCCTGCAACGTAGGGTGGGGTTTGTTTTCTGTTTTCATTTAGATGCCGGCTTAGTTTATTAATGTAAGGTTTTTGGATATTTGATTAAGGTACTGAACTCATCATTTCATATTTGATCATTTAAGAGTGAGAAAAGACTGAAGGTTTACATTTCTAAGTTTAAATAGTTCATAATTTGAAGGTGTCGTATTCATGATTGTATCTATTTGATTGGTTTTATTTCATTGAGTGTACATATTTTGGTGATTTGAAGGTTACATGATTGATTGCTTGAAATAGTGTTGTTAAAAGTCACACGTGACTGGGTTTGCCTCTTTACAAAACAATTTATTTGTGTTACATTTATTTCATTATTGAAAAAACCGTTGTGGTGTTATTCTCCTAATTTTTCCTTAAACCTGATTTCAAAAACCAATTTCCTTTCCCCTAATTCATTTTCTAACTAAAGAATCTCTAAAACGCATGTGATATTGTCTGCCTCAGTTATTTTTAAAAAAAAACAAGTTGTTTACGTACAAGTTCATAGTTGGGGTGATTTATCAAAAACATTAGGGATCCCATAAAGAACTCGTAGCCATCCTGTTATATAGGATAATAAGGGTTACATAAATGGAGGCACCGCTGGGATTGGGATGTTTGATTCTTTGTGTTTGATATTTCATTCCCTGTAAAAAGTTAAAAACAAGTCTCTAAAAAGTAACACAAACTAGCAGCCAAGCTAATTTAAAATGGCAGTCAGTGCAAAACACAAGATGTTCTCAAACAAATTAAAGAACTGGTGTCGAGGAGAGGGGCTCGATGACGCTCAAGCACTCCTGACTGTTGTCCCTGAAGATACAGAAATAACCAAAGTTGAAGATGTCCTGCAGACTATAAAGTGCCTTGGAGTTGTCCGTGTGAGGGGCAGAATGTTCAGTGATGCTGGAGATGAACTCATGGTACTCTGTGAATACCGAGGAAAAGTGACAGATGCACAGTCTATTCCCCCTGAAGTTGTTCCAGAGGAAGGAGCAAAAGCCTGGCCAATCTACACCGTAACAGAGAGCTCAGTAGCAACTGGCGATGATTTCAGTACTAAATTGACGTCCCTGCTTGCAGCTGAGGGAAGATCCATGGAGGATGTGCAGGCTTTGTGCGCAGGGCCAGAGCCAGCCCCCTCTTCTGTGGAGTCCATACTCCGTGCTGTTGGCGACCTTCTCGACAAGACAGGGAAGCCACCTCCTGAGAGTGGAGGATACCGGCGCCTGCGTGTTTTCTCTGGAACAGTACCTACTCCAGCTGGAGAAGAGCAGTTTGAACACTGGATGGAGCAGGCCTACTTGATGGTGGAGGAGAGTGATTGCCCACCAAAAGAGAAACGCAGGAGGATAATGGAGAGCTTAAAGGGACAGGCACTGGAAGTGGTGAAAGCTGTGCGACTATCTGACCCAGATGTCACCCCAGAGAAATGCTTGGAAGCGCTAGAGAGTGCATTTGGACTGGCTGAATCAGGAGACGACTTATATTTCTCTTTCCGTCTGCAGCGACAACACCCGGGAGAGAAACTGTCAGAGTTCTTAAGAAGGTTGGAGCGCTGTCTGTCTAAAGTCGTGCAACGAGGTGGTATTCCCGCAAGCAGTATGGACAGAGCGAGACTTGAGCAACTGCTTAAAGGGGCAGTAGACGCCGACTTGATGTTAATCCAGCTGCGGCTGAGGGAGAAAAAAGACAACCCTCCTACATTCCTGCAACTGCTGCGCGACATACGCACAGAAGAGGAATACGAAGCCTCTAAAGCTAAGCTAAACCAGTCTGTGCGCTCAGTCTACGCCAAACCACAAGCTGAAAGCAAGTCAGAAATACAAACACTAAGAGCTGAAATTAAAGAAATTAAGTCAATGTTTGCCACACTAGCGACAAAACACCAACCAGTCACTGAAGAAAGGGTTGAGTCGCCTGTTGTTCCAGTGAAAGACACAGAAACTAGTCAAGATCCTGAAGTAATTGCCCTCAGGAAACAAGTGAAGCACTTAACACAGAAAATGAACTCCAAAACATTCACTGCAGCTGCAGCCTCATCAGCAGTGATGACTGTTGGCAGCACCAGTCCCGTACCCACTACCCGTCCTGCACCCAACACCTCAACCAGAAGATCAACTGACACAGCTGACTACATCTGTTATCGGTGTGGAGAGAACGGGCACATCGCCTCAAAGTGCACTAATGCTGAGAATCCAAGCAAAGTGATCCAAAAGCTCATTGGAGCCCTAAAGAAGGCTAAAACTACTGGTTCCCAGACCCCCAGTGCCGGGGCTGAAGTCCGGAAGAGTGCACTGGATTTCCACAAGACAACAGACCTACCAGAAGGCTTGATAGGGCCCCCGTCCATGGAGCCACTAAAAGTCAATGGCCACCTATGTGAGGCACTGTTGGACAGCGGCTCACGAGTCAGTATAATCTTCGAGTCCTGGTACAAACAGTATCTGTCCGATGTCCCGATACACCCCGTGAGCAAGTTGGATATTTGGGGCCTAAGTGACTCGAGCTACCCCTACCTTGGTTACGTAGTGGTTGAGATTGAGTTCCCTAAGAAAGTGGTTGGAGCTCCAACCATCATGTCAGTCCTGGCATTGATTTGCCCTGATCCCGCAGGTCCCGACAAGACACCTGTGATCCTGGGGACTAATGCTAAGGCCAGCCTTCCCAAGCGACTAGCCCAGTTGTGTGAAGACATGCCAGGGTCGCACGTGGCTCGAACTATGGCCGTTCAAAACACCTGCAATGAGTCCTCAAAACCGCTACAGGAAGAAGGCGCCAATGAAGTCGGACATGTAAAGTGGCAGGGCCCTGGTCCCTTGATAATACCTGCTGGGTGCAGTCACCAGGCCATTTGCAAAGTGGAAGCCACTGAGCCACTACCAGATGAAATCCTCATGGTCGAAGCTTCCTCCCAAAACCCCCTTCCTGCTGGTGTGCTTTTGCAGCCCATGGTCATTCCAAGCCATGCGGTAGCTGTAAACAGGTTCACTGTACTTCTCCAAAATGAAACCCTCAAAGATGCCACCATACCTGTGGGGTCCATTGTCGGCTGCCTGTATCCCACAGATGTTGTTCGCAAACTGTCAAAGCAGCAGCCAGCCTCTAAAGAGTTTGATCTCAGTCTGTTAGACTTCGGGGACTCACCTGCTCCTGAAGAGTGGAAAGACAGACTGCGACAGAAACTGTCTGAGAGAGCCGATGTATTCTCCCTCGATGAACTAGATGTGGGGCTAGCAAAAGGCGTAGAGCACACCATTCGCCTGGCAGATGAGCGACCATTTCGTGAGCGCTCTAGGCGCCTTGCACCTGCAGATATTGACGATGTACGGAACCACATTCAAAAGCTGTTGGCTGCCGGCGTCATTAAAGAATCCAGAAGTCCATACGCTTCCCCAATAGTGGTGGTGAGAAAAAAAGACGGAACCATAAGGATGTGCATCGACTACCGCACCCTCAATAGTCGCACAATACCTGATCAGTACACCACTCCAAGGATAGACGAGGCTCTGGACTGCTTAACAGGAAGCAAGTGGTTCTCTGTCTTGGACTTAAGGAGCGGCTACTACCAGATCGCCATGAAGGAGGAGGACAAGGAAAAAACGGCTTTCATCTGTCCTCTGGGTTTTTATGAGTTTGAGAGAATGCCGCAGGGGATCACCGGGGCTCCTGCAACGTTCCAAAGATTGATGGAAAGGGCAGTCGGAGACATGAACCTCCTCCAAGTCCTCGTATACCTGGATGATCTGATCGTTTTTGGAAAGACACTAGAAGAACACGAAGCAAGACTCCTCAAAGTCCTGGACCGGCTCAGGGAAGTTGGGCTCAAGATTTCCCTCGACAAATGCCGTTTCTGTCAGACCAAAGTCAAATATGTTGGTCATATTGTGTCAGCGGATGGTGTTGCCACGGACCCCAGCAAGGTTGAGGCCGTTACCACCTGGCCTAGACCCACCGACCTAAAGACACTACGATCATTCCTGGGATTTTGTGGGTATTACCGCCGGTTCATCCACAACTACTCAGCCGTGGTCCGTCCCCTGACTGAACTGACAAAAGGGTATGCTCCCTCCCAGAAGGGAAGGAAGCCAACGAAGGGCACAACTGATCAAGTCTACCTGGATGAGCGCGAACCATTCGGAGAGAGGTGGGATCAAGCATGTACTGACGCATTTGAAAGCATCAAGCATCGTCTCACTAACGCTCCAGTTCTGGCCTTCGCTGATCCAAGCAAGCCATATGTGTTGCACGTAGACGCCAGTCTGGCGGGACTTGGCGCAGTTCTTTATCAAGAACACCCAGAAGGACTCAGGCCAGTGGCTTTCGCCAGCCGAAAACTGTCGTCTTCGGAAAGGAACTACCCTATACATCAGCTCGAGTTCCTGTCTCTCAAGTGGGCCATTGTGGAGAAGTTCCATGACTACCTGTATGGAGCTCGCTTCACGGTCCGAACAGACAACAACCCGTTGACCTACGTGCTCACCACAGCTAAGCTGAATGCTCATGGACATCGGTGGCTATCAGATCTCTCAGTGTATAACTTCGATATCATATACAGACCAGGAAAGAACAATGTGGATGCAGATCTGCTGTCAAGGCTGGAACCCAGAGAAGGCTGGGAAAATATATCCCAAACTGGTGTCAAGTCTATATGCCAGCAGGTCGGTGTCCTTGGATCCCCCAAAGCCTCTCCAAGATATGTAGAGCAGCTTGGAGCATCACCTGAGTGTGTGCCAGATGTGTATGCATTCCCTGCACGGGTACAACTGAACACACTGGGACAGTTGTCCAGACAAGACCTAATCCTGGCTCAAAGTCAAGATCCTGTGATTGGACCGACCATCCATGCCGTGAAGCAAGGGAAGTGGCCAGACGATGTGGAGACTAATCCTGAGATCTCAGCTATGAAAAGGCAGATGGGAAAGTTTGTCATAGACGATGACTTACTACACCGTTTAAGCCAAAGCCAGACTGGAGAACAAAGTCGTCAGCTTGTCCTACCATCTGAGTTCAGACCAGTTGTGCTAAAGTCCCTTCATGATGACCTCGGTCACTTGGGAGCCGAGAGGACTACTGACATGATAAGAAATCGGTTCTACTGGCCAAAGATTGCTGCCAGTGTCGAAGAGTATGTCAGAAACTGTGGAGAGTGCATCCTGAGGAAAGCTCCTGCACACAAAGCTGCTCCCCTACATCAAATAGTCAGCGATGGGCCTCTAGACCTCGTGTGTATCGACTTCCTCTCCATGGAGCCAGACTCGAAAGGAATCAGTAATGTGTTGGTCATAACAGACCATTTCACAAGGTACGCCCAGGCCTTCCCTACAAAGAATCAAAAGGCCCTTACAGTCGCCAAGGTCCTCGTTGAAAAGTACTTTGTCCATTATGGATTGCCTTCTCGCATCCATTCAGACCAGGGCAGAGACTTTGAGTCTCGATTGATCAAAGAACTCCTGAAGCTAATGGGCATAAGGAAGTCCCGAACGACCCCTTATCACCCTCAAGGTGATCCCCAGCCAGAACGCTTCAATCGGACATTGTTGTCCATGCTGGGCACATTGAACCAGGAGAAGAAAAGACAGTGGAGTCAACATGTTGTGCACTTGGTGCATGCGTACAACAGCACCACAAGTGACGCCACGGGATACTCCCCGTACTTTCTTATGTTCGGGCGAGAAGCCAGACTTCCCGTTGATATGTGTTTTGGCATCCAGTCCGAAGACAAAGTTGAGCGTCAACACTCGTCCTATGTCACCAAGCTAAAGCAAGACTTGCAGAAGGCCTATCAGCTGGCTGAAGAAGCCTCAAACAAGTTACACATGCGCAACAAAAAAACCTATGACAAGAGAGTCAGATGTCGAAATCTAGAGCCTGGTGATCGGGTGTTGCTCAAGAATCTGGCCTTCACTGGGAAACACAAGCTCCAGAACCGCTGGTGTGATACTCCCTATTTAGTGACAGAGAAAATGCCAAACCTACCCGTTTACAAGTTGAAGCCTGAGGACGGGAGGGGCAAGTCGAAAACCCTGCACCGAGACCATCTATTGCCTATTGGAGAGCTGGTGCGGATGCCTGAGTTGCACAAAGATGAAGATTTGCCCTCCAGGCCTAAAACTCGTGCACACGTTCGGAGCAAGAGTAACGTTTCTGATCACCCAGCGCAACCCGAATGTGAATCTGATGAGTCTGAGTTGGAGTACCCCCAGCGTAGGTCCTACCGCACTTACCTGGAAGAGATCTGGTCCAGAAAGGTGAGGCCGCCTTCAACGAGGCACAGCCAAAGTGACGTCCGGATGGAAGAAAGTGACAGTCCTTCTGAGTCAGGGAGTTCCAGTTCCTCTGAGCCAGAGCCCCCTCCTCTTAGAGAACAGACACATCATTCGGCACCAGACACTGAATCAGATCCTGAACCCGTTTCCAGTGATCCAAGTGATAGAAGGCGGTCTAGTAGTGCTAAAACAGGAGTCCTTCCTAGACAGACTAGACCTAAAAGAACACCAAAGCCAGTTATGAGACTTACTTATGATAAACCTGGTAGAGTCAGTGAGGAACCCCTTACCATTGTGCATAGGGGAGTTGTGATTAAGATTGGGAAGAACTAAAGTAAGCTTCCTTACATGCCAGTATGTTCCTTCAAGTTTTTTGAAGTTAATTGAGTCTGATGGGGACATCAGACGTTTAGAAGGGGGAGTATGTAGCCCTGTAACCCTGTTTATTGTTTTGGAATTGTTGAGAGAAGTTTTATTTTGTGATGGGTACTGTTACATTGCATCCTGAAGAGAAATTATTAAGTTTGAATACAGTGTATTGTTCACCTGAGTGTATTTTTATTTTTTTGCCATTTGCCTTTAAAAGTGTTTGTTTACAGAAAGTATTGTATTTCTCTGTGTGTTTGATTTTATTATTTATGGAATTTATTTGTAAGTTGATACCTACCGTTATGGGAGAGCGAATGAGCAGTGAGAGAGTGGGTCATGTGATCGAGAGAGAGCGCATGCAGTTCCGGGTACGCACAGACGGACGAGCGAGTGAGAGTTGAATGAAAGAGAGAACCTTGAAAACGGATCGTAACAGACAATCCGGGACATCTTACAGTTATCAGGGGTCCAACACCCCTGGAGTGACTGTGGGAGAAGCCTGTGGAACGGCTGCGGCAGTCAACAAGCCTGGGCAGTGTCGTTCTGCAGTGAAGACTAGCTGTTAGCTTGCAAAGCTAGCGGCGCCTGCAGTGCAGTGGGCTGCTAACCCAGCCAGCCGCTGCGAGAGTGGAAGAACGTGGACTTTTGATCGGAGTGGATTATCAGGACCATTTTTCTTCCTTTCTGAGACTGTGGATTATTCTTGGACAACTTTGTGCTCGTTCGGTGGATCTGTGTGGAGCTTGGAACTTTATAGAAGATCGTCTGAGACTGTGAGTAAGCTTTTCCCTTTGCCACGAATGCCATCTAGTGGACAGCAATGGAACAGGCCTGCAACGTAGGGTGGGGTTTGTTTTCTGTTTTCATTTAGATGCCGGCTTAGTTTATTAATGTAAGGTTTTTGGATATTTGATTAAGGTACTGAACTCATCATTTCATATTTGATCATTTAAGAGTGAGAAAAGACTGAAGGTTTACATTTCTAAGTTTAAATAGTTCATAATTTGAAGGTGTCGTATTCATGATTGTATCTATTTGATTGGTTTTATTTCATTGAGTGTACATATTTTGGTGATTTGAAGGTTACATGATTGATTGCTTGAAATAGTGTTGTTAAAAGTCACACGTGACTGGGTTTGCCTCTTTACAAAACAATTTATTTGTGTTACATTTATTTCATTATTGAAAAAACCGTTGTGGTGTTATTCTCCTAATTTTTCCTTAAACCTGATTTCAAAAACCAATTTCCTTTCCCCTAATTCATTTTCTAACTAAAGAATCTCTAAAACGCATGTGATATTGTCTGCCTCAGTTATTTTTAAAAAAAAACAAGTTGTTTACGTACAAGTTCATAGTTGGGGTGATTTATCAAAAACATTAGGGATCCCATAAAGAACTCGTAGCCATCCTGTTATATAGGATAATAAGGGTTACAAAACTATATGCCACATTTTCTTGATACTTTCAGCTTTTCTATCCATTAGTATTAACTGGCTCCACAGTAGAATTAATTAATGAATGCTTTGTGCAAGAAAAATGCCAGATACAGCAGTAATGATGTATTTTATGCAGTGTAAAGCAGATGTCTAACATTTTTGTCATTTTGTGAGACGTGAAAAAATATAAGGAAACGCCAACATCAGTAGATTTCAAAGGGTTCCATAATATCTCTTTTCAAAGCAATGTGAGTTAAAGGAAGGCAAAAAAAAAAAAAATCTTTAATAGAGGCACTATGTGGCGCAGTAAATATAAAACTCATTTCCTTTAACAAGGCAGCGACACTAGAAAATTCCAGCATGTTCTTTTCCATTAGCTTTCTGCTTATTTAGCAACTGACTGAATTGTTTCCAAAGACTTTTGGACATTAATTTTTCTACGAGTCCCTTTTTTTCCCCTTGATTCTCCCCAGTCGTAGCGGCTATTTGTAATACCGTTTCCTTTAAACAGCCAACAAAAAGCAGAAAAAGGCTGTAGGGGAACTGGTCCTGCTTTCATTAGTTCTCCCTTTTCTGTTGGTGTCGACTGTTCAGTGTCCTCACTGGCTCAAATTAGCCAACAGTGCCTCGGGGGTCCATCTTTGGCACAGTTGTTTTATCTCTGTATGTAGCACTAATTGGCCAAATAGTTCCTAAACACACATCAGTATCTCACCATAAAATGCTGTTACTTTAAAAGGACCAATGTGTAGGATTCAGCCTGAATGTGCCGGCTGTAACGACGGACTTGCCGATTATTGCTGAGTATTCTAACTAAAAGTTGCAGTTTGTGCAACTTCACCTCATGCATGCGTGCAGTACAATCCTGCTCCCTGGATTCTGCCATCATGTTGCATGAAATTTCGCAGGAAACAAAGACAATTTGTACTTTTTTTTTTTTAAAGTCCCATTTTGAAAAATAGCTTTTTTTTTTGTGCAGCAGTAAAATATCGTTTGACTTCATCGATGAGACAAATCTAATGAATTTCACTTTGCTCATCCATAATAAAGCAAAGTCCTCTTTTACACACTCCTGAGATTTATGAAGCAATAACTGGAAGTCACCCAGCCAAATCCACAACTCAGATTTCCACAATTGTTACTATTTTACCAAGAAAAAACACTTTTTAATTCAAATTTCACACAGAGTTGCACCTGAGGTTAAGTCAAAAAAAGTGGCCTCAAGGTTTTCAAAAACTACATTTTCAGAATATCGCTTCCTTTATGACCTTTCAATCCCCCGCGTGTTTGGCCTTGGCGAACATCGCTGACCTTGTACCGACATCGGCGCCACGGGGAAAGCGCTGGGCCGGGCCAGGGTCAAAGCCAAGAACTACTGGCTGCCTTTTGCCATCATCGTGACACACAAAGCTCCCGATGATCCGTCTGGCAGCCTCGGGCGGTCACTGATTTTAGTTTTATAAGTTTTTATTGGTTTACTGGTTTCACGTCTCGCACTGTAACACATTACCTTCAGAGTTCTCCTGTTTATTTTGAATGAACTTGCAGGTACATGAGCACCTGATCTGATCTAAGCGAGCATTTTTGTGAAGTTCCGTCTTGGAAGCCACTCTCAAAAAGTTGCATTTTCAGTGGTTCTGAATATCGTTCTGTAAACAGACGCGCAAAACACAAAAAAGGTTTTCAATTTTCAATTGAAAATGTTGTTCAAACGGGTTTGAGAGAGTGTAGTCACTGCGTAAAAGAATCATAAAGGATAAGGTTATTATTAAACTGTGGCAGGATGAAATCTAGTGACTATGGAGACCTTTTGAGTCCAGTGAACTAACCATCTTATTCAAAAATAGATGCCTCACTGTGGCTTTTCTGCTCAAAATATCCACCAGGAGATGTAATCAACAGTGACATTTAGACCATATTCACCTGATAATAATACACCGAACGGGCCCGAAAAAAACATCCCCCACACCATCAGTCCGCCAGCAGCATCCTGGAACACTTCCTCGTGCTCTTCTGCAAACCTCGGTCGTGACGAGCGGTTCTTCAAGCTACTGTTGTCTTTCCATCATCTCTAACTAGTCCAGCCATTCTCTTCTGACCCCAGGCATCAACAAGAAACTTTGGCACAGAGAACTGAAGCTCACCGGATAGTTTGTTTTTTTTGGACTATTCTCAATAAAACCCTAGGGATGGCTGTGTGTGAAAACACCAGTAGATCAAGAGATTTTGAAAGGGGATCTAAAGTGACCTGGAATGAGGCATGGTTGTAATTTATGTTACCTTGACTATATTTACATGCCCGAGTACATTAAGTTCCTGTTGTGTGATTGGCTCATTGAAATGAGCTGTATCCGTGTGCTGTCAACATGAGTCTAAGAGTTTAATGAAAACTGCAAGTTGGGATTATAATAAAGACACAAGGTGATAAATTAGGACTCAGACTTTCGTTCATCCGACACAGCAGCTGGCAGCGTGTCAGCTAAGATCCCGGTGTGGCATCTCAGGGGCTTAAAGCACCGGCTTAGTCCCCGCGCATCCATTATTCTGTTTTACTTGTATCAATTTTTTATGAAATATGAAAAGAGAACGAAAAAAATCATGCTGGGAAAAGGTACTCCCCTGACCCGCGAGTGTTTCGGCTAAGTGACTCCTGACAAAAACAATCATCTGACGCCCCATGAGAGGCCAACCCCACACTTTAAAAACTAATATTGCCATCTTTGAAGAAGTGAAATGCTTTGCTTGCATTTCCCCCCCCCCCCCCCCATTTCACAGAAATATCAGTAGTGACTGGTATCAAATGGAAACCCACAGAAAAACAACTGCAACGTTCTGGTTTTCCCATGTTTTCCACTCTAATACCACATCAAACAGCACTCAATCGATCAAGACGTTCAGATCAGTGCAGGAAGTATCCGTCCTGTTATCCTCAAAACATAAGATGCCGTTTCTATGCACCGACATCGGATTTCACCACGCCTGTAACATACCGACGAAGTTCACAAAGAATACAGAAAAGCGGGAGCTCTGGTGCTTTGTGTGGCTCACCTGCTTCCTGCTATTAATTATTAAGCAGCATCCGCCTCGTCGCTGCTCGGATTATGTGAGAATCTCCAACATGGACTGAATATATTGGACTTAAAGGCTCCTGCAGCACCTGGTCAATTCCCCCGCCTGTTTCTGTCAGAAAATCATCTCAAGACAAACTGATCAGTTCATCCTCGGCTGTTCAAAAAAAAAAAAAAAAACCCTATATATTAATATTAATCAGTCGGGAATCCAATTATTCACTCTTAAACTCACTGTCTCTCTGATTCTCTTCCTTTGCACACTTCCATGACTTTATGTATTGGAGCGCGCTCCCACTTGTTATCTTAAATGCACTAGATAGCCATTAAAATCTGGGGTCTTCCTGTGGCAGTAATAGGCACAGCCTTATGAGCAGTATTTAAATGAGTGGGTTTTTTTTCATATTCTGCTTTTTGCATACAGCGCCGCTGCTCTTCTCATAACACTGGGCAGAGCTCTACCTGTCTGTCCTCGGGGATCCTCCTGGCACTGCCTCATCAATAACTTGGCGTGCAAGGAGTGTCTGCTCACCGACCACAAAACACAACAGCAACAAATTAAATTCTTAATGAGCTCAACCGATCACTAATGACGGTGGAAAGTCGGCGCAGGGTTGCATATCACTTATATCAGCAAATTTAATCAACAACACAATATTATACGGTGATTAAATCTGTATGAATGGAGCTAATTTTTACTTCACTGATGTCCTGTAATGTGTATCGGAGCAAACGTAAGTGCAAAGCTCTTGTTTCATCATAACCGATGAGGCCACAGTTTAGGAATCCATTTCAAAATGGTTGGGCCCATTTTGTGTAACAATTCGAATAAAAGCAGAACACAACCATTTTCCATTCCGATGCAGCTGTACTTTAACTGCAATGCCATATAAACAGGATGTTTGAATTTGAAATCGAGGCATTGTTGAAGTCTCCAAAAAGTTGGAATAGGGACATGTTTACCGCTGTGAGGCAATTTCGCTTCTTTTAACAACCGCCGGTGAACATTCAGGAAGTGAGGAGACCGATTGTGAGGGGTAGTTGACCCTCACATATCTAAAGAAAGATTCCGGCTCCTCCGTGTCCTCAGCCGGAGTTTCTTCCTCTGCGACGCTTCAGATGTTTTCTACAGGAAGCCAACTTCAACACATGCACTCTTCTTCAGTGAGGGATGCAGCCTGTGGTCTATCGCCATCCTGCTGAAACTTCACTGAGACATCCTGTCTAGACCATAACAGCTGTGGGGAAAAAAACCGTGATGCATCTTTCAGCATTGATGGCGCCACTCCACATGTGAGCTGCCCATGGCGTATAGGCACTAATGCAACCCCAGCCCGTCACATACCGGAGTCTCGCTGTTGGTAACGGAGCAGATGGTTCCTCAACAACGACTGTTGGTGGTTTCTAAGAACTTTCAATTGATTTATCGGATAACAGAAGTTTCTATTATGCTTCAGTCCATTTCAAATGTATGTTTGAATCCATAAAAGACTTCCGCAAAAGAAAAAAAAAAACATTAACAATGAGGAGTAGACAGACGCTGGTCTGGACAGAGGACCTTTAAAGTCTTTGTACATCTATGAACCAAAACTTTTCTCTGAAATACTTTCGTGTTTTTGAGATGGCATCTTTCCCCCTCTGCTTCTCTAAAAAGCTGTTTCTACCCAGTCTTGCCTCTGACCTGTTGTTAATTAACCTAATTGGTTGCGAAAAGCTGCTAACTTATTTGCATCACTTTTTTTTTTTTTTTTTTGGCCTTTCGTTCCCGACCCCAGATTTTAGAGATCAGTTCACTATCGACTAATTCAAGTGGGACTAAAAGGTTTTTTGTTTTGTTTTTTCATTTGATGTGTTGTCCGTGCTCTGCACCGAATAAAATGTGGTTTTATGACAAATCATCAGTTTAATTTTCACATTAACTGAACCTTCTGGATTGTAAAAACAATTGTCGGTAGGAAAACATGAAGAACTGAAACTCTCTTGAATATGGAGGACTTTAATAGATTATCACAGGTGCTCCAATGAGCGAGTATTTCATCCACCTGATGTTAAGACTATTGGACACGTTTTCCATGTAAGCAGGGCTCATCTATGTGTTTCCCTGCAAAACAATTTCATGCACATGCTCTCACTGTAGTTCTGTGTGTGCATTGATGTTTTTTTTTTGTTTGCTCCTGAAGATCTGACGATATTATTGCAGTTAAAAATTAAGGATGTCTCCCCCGTGAGAGGTCACACCGGCTTCTGGAGAATAACACGGCCCTCTGCAGATGCAGCGCTAGCCTTGAGATGAGCCACAATCACAGTTGCTGATGGGAGTGCAGAGCTTGCAATTCTTCTGTTCATTAGACTAAAGAAAAGAGAAAAAAAAAAAACAGTATACATCAACTTGACACAAACAGAAGTCTTACATTCTGGCATAATTAATCACTCCCAGACACAATCTACATCTAATGAGCTATCCTCTGCGTAAACACTTTCCCATGAAAAGCTTTTGAAATTTAAACTCCTCGCAGTACGTGTGGAGTGTCTCTGTGATCGCATCAAAGACTCGGACAGCAAGTGTGAGACCAGCGCCGTCTTTAAATAGAAAGACATGAAGAAAAAGGACACTGTATCCGTGTTCAGCTCATCATAAGCCTGACGTGGAGAACACAGTGGCTGGCGTTCTCGCCGACTGTCACAGCATCCCGTAGAAACAATCAGAAGGTATGTGCTTTGTTTTCCAGGAGAACAAAGGCCTCATTTTCAAACTGCGTCGTTTTTGCGTTTTCGCTTCAGAAAAGCTGAAAATGGTGTAGTTTTCATTCACTAGTGGGCGCTGTTGGTTGTTTTCGTAATGAAACCACACACGTACACAAAGCCAACAATATGCTATAAGCATTAACAATAGTTATTGTCCATCTACTTGTACATGTGCAGAATAATCGCGGTGCGTTTTAAAAAAGTTGCATTTTTCCCCATTTCAATGGAGACAGAGTTGAAAAACTAAAAAAAAATTTGCATTTTACCGAGTTAGAGTCTGAGCATTTTCAAAAAGTATCTTCAGACACTACGAGACATATGCCTTTTATAAAAATACCCCCCAAAAAATGACATATCAGACTCGATCCCACCTGTTTGTTCCTGGATTGCAGTAATCCTTTCAACTTAGAACTGTATAGGAAAAAGAAGGTGCTGCACAAGTCTACTTCTTCCTCAGAAAACGGTAGAGAAATGCAAAATAAATGAAATTACCTGCAAAAAGAGCAGCACCAATGGCTTGAAATTACACTTTTTTTGCCACTTTTGTTCTCCTGCCGAAGACAGATGTGTTGTTCCTCATCCGCTGGACTGATGAGAGGGTGTGATCGATGGATCCGCGTGCGGCGCAGTGACATTGTACCCGTGCTGACTGCAGGCTGGCGTCCCTGCGTGTGGCATTCTTCGGGGGACGCGAATCAAGCCGCCATTGTGAGCTCGTCAGTCATCGCTGTGTTTTGGCAAACGGCGCCGCTCTCGCAGCGGGACGCTGGCAGTACTACTTGTGCCATGTCAAAATAATGATAGGACACTGCAACATTTTAGCCTCATTATGGAGCTTTCCTGGTCGCGCTTCAGAATCCCGACGCGCAAGAGCGGAAAATAGAAATGCAATGAGAAAGAAAGATATTCAATTATTGCTATTTTACATTTTAGTCGCTAATTGAAGAGAACTATCATCATTGTGCTCGTCGCACCATTAAAATGGAAAACAATATCATGAGAATCCTTGTTTTAATGTGTCACAAGGGGCTACTGATATTTTTACTCGGTTTTACCACTCTGTGAAATAAAATAAAAAAGCTTCTTGAAAAAAAATTTCAGTTCAAATCGTGAGGCTGAATCTCCTCAAACAACTGCATTAAATCAGAAGTTCAACAAACAAACAAACAAAGACGTTCAGTTAAAACTGGATCAAACATGGTAAATCACTCCTCTGGGTCTTTAACCCCGACACGAATGTGCGGAGCGGCGTCCTCCGGAGCTCACGCCGACACGCGAGGCTTATTGCATAATATTTAAGCTGAACCGTTAAAGTCAGACACCTGCACTGCAGCTCACCAGATGTCTCCTTCCTGCCCCTGCTGTTGCTCTGATGCCTTTCTTGACATAAATGGCAACCCAGTCCCGGATAAGTGCCGGCTGGAAAGTACAGCATCACCCACGTGCGCATCTGCATTTCAGTCACACGATAAATAAAGTTAGACCGGCTCATAAACAACTGCTGTGTCGAGCGTTTACAAGTCAAAAACTCCACAGGGTACCTTTAATTGGACAGGTTGCCATTTGGAGAAAATGAGGATATGTGCTCCTCTAAAGGGAATAAAACAAATAGAAACAACAACTGGATCTGCAGACAAGGAGAGCAGAATCCCATCACTGTAACGCTGAAGCGCTTCGGTCATAACTGCTCTCCAAAGCGAGAAAATCATGAAAGCTGAACTTTTAGTGACTGTGATTCAGCCCGTGGTTAAAAACACAATAGAGCCCGTTCTATACGACTTAATCCACCGGTCAAAGCTTTCAGAACACGCTAATTCCTTACAGTTATGCATTCCAGTTCAAGATGTTCAGGTGCCATGAATAGCTTGAAATTGTACAAAGGTAAATGTGAAATGCCAGGGTTGAAAAAAAAAAAAAAGAAGTACGTTTATTGAGCAATTCAGAATATTACAAAAAGGAACAACAAATTGGGGGTTGATCAAGCGTTGAATGTACTGCAGAAAGTTGTGCGTTGCTATGAATATGGCCACAGGACAACAACTTTAACTGCAATATAAATGCACAAGCTGATATGTACGTGCAAATGGTACAAACTCAACTGAAAAACTGCAAAAGTCGCACAACAAACACAAAGGATTCTACACAAATGTAAAAGACAACACGAGTGGCAAAAGCTACAACGCAAATACAAAACTCAAATCCCATCAAGGCATGAGGGAAAACAAATCAATCAGTCCTTGAGCAGCCGGGTCCCCTGAAGCAGCTCAGTCCTCGCTCTCTCCCAGTGTGGCTTTTGTATTTTCATCAGGGCTTTTGTTTGCTCTTGTGGCTTTTGCTCTTGTGGCACGCTCTCAAGGCCACTGTAGGAATCAAACTACCAAAGCTCCTCAGCAAAAAACATGAAAAAAAACAAAACAAAACAAAACAAAACACAAACCTATATGATGCCTTTACAAACTTAACCACTCACTGGAATGTATCTGTCATGACAGTACGACTCCCAACGTGACTGATGAGCTGCGAGGAGACACCCAGAGAGGCTGCGTGTACAAGTGAATCACCGACTGTCTTACATCTGCTGGTGAGCTTTTTCCTCTCGCAGAAATCACAACAAGCCAGTCATCGCCACCAAACTGGAATTACTACAAAGTGGCAACTGTCAGCAGCTCGCGCACTGAAACTCCACACACACACACACTCACTCGATCCCAAAGACATTGATCAGCGCGGTTCTCCGCTGCCCCTGCTGCAACACAGCCGCTTTCCTGCCTCGCGAAATTATCCGGCACATTTCTGAGGCGAGATGCCGAGACACTTGAGAGTCATTTCGGTTGTTATTTAAATATTTATATGTCCCAATTTGGAAAACTAGCACTCTCCCACGCAATTTGCGAGTGGCCAGTGTGCGCTCTAAAACTCACTGGATTAGAAAAAAAAAAAAAATGAGGGGCTAATTAGGCTGCAGCAGTTGACATAAGTCGCCCAGCGCCACTGATTCCTCCTTCGGGGAGGGAGTTTCTCAGTCGGAGTCATACACACTCTTTATATTTACTCGAAAACCATCCAGCTCGATGTCTGCGGACACGGGCCCGAGGTGGGCCGATTCAATTTCTGGGCTCGCAAATGGATCTGTGATTGTCCAAGTGGCCAATTTATATAGCCAAAGCCCAGAGAGCCCCTGTGCTTATAAATCACTGGATGCGTATAATTACGTACTGTGTGCAAAAAAAAAGGGGATCATTCCTCTTGGGATATTGAACATTTTACTTCATAGCACAGTTTACTGCACTACAACTCCTCTTTTAACTCATATGGAAGCCTCCCCGCTGCTGCAATGGACCCGCTGAATGCAAACAACTTAAAATGCCATCACTGGAATAAAAAAAAACCTTTTCAAATCAACAGAAACTGACCAAAATTGCACATATCTTATTATTTCTGCAGCTTATTTACATTTTTTTGTCATTGAAATCTCAGTCCTCCCATCCTAAAATGTAATATTTTATTTCCAACAGTCTGCTAAACATGTCCCCGTTGCGTGTATTGTCACTGATGGGTACTGTGATTAAATACGGTGTCACAATTTTTCATATTTTATCAGATATTGAAAATGAAACTGTCAATCCGGTGACCTTGTGCACCGGCAGGAAATGAGAGGTGTTTCTCCAAAGCAAGGAAGCAAAAACACACCAGTGCTCACATCCATATATGAGACATTTAAAGCAATTTCTCATCATCTAATCATGAACAAGGAGCTCCGATTTCGAAAACAGTTTCTCACATGTTCTGCGATTGTTATTGACACCTCATTCTTACTTTGGAACAAACAGGAAGACTTGAGGAAGCCACCAAATTATGGTCACGGCGCCAACCTGAACCACCTCGGACGGCGAGGCAGCTTTCTCTCACGTCACTTCTTATCAACTCCTCACTCCTGGCATCGCTTCTCTCTCTCTCTCTCTCACTCTCTCTCACAGCGGCGAGTTTACACAGTTAAATCTTCCCTAAGTGTTGGATCCCCACACCTTCTTCCCCAGATAAACATTTGGTGTATACATATCTATACGCTCACACAAACGCACATTTATAGCAACTCCCTGATCTATTTCCACTTCCAACAGCTCTTTCAGAACGCAGAGAGGATGAGTGGGAATAGGTGTTTGTTGGATCTGTCCCAGCGCGATACGATACAGTAAATAAAGTAGCACTTTGAAGGTGGATAAAGTGGGGCGCCAACAGGGGAGCCAGCATAAGGCTCGGAGATCTGGACTGCATGGAGACGTCGCCGAGTTCTGAGAAAAGAGCCGAGATATTCGGCACTGAAGACTTATCGCCGTCCATGAGGCGGACGCAGGAAACCCCCGGACTCTTGGGCAAGACGAGAACCGAGAACCCACAGGTCAAGGGAAAACAGGGCCAACGAAAAGAGAGCTGGAGAGGATCAGCAGGACAGGACTGAGACTTTAAAGGAGCAGAGAGAAGAGAGAGCATTAAAATACACAAACCGCTTCGCCGCCTTCACTCCTCACTTAAAGATGGTTATCTACTGTAAATCAATAAAGCCTCTCTCTATTGGCACGACTCGGAGCTGACTCAGCCTAATTACCCTCCGGCCCGACCTTTAAATCACATAAATGAGAACAAATAAATAATGACCCCTTAAAGTGCCACTGTCCCGGTGATGCCGTCCAAAAAAAAAATAAAAAATCTGCAAGCACAAATAAATGGGGAATTTATGGAAATGCAACAAGCAGGAGGGGAGCGTCTTGTATTTTGGGTGACAAATTGAAAGCAGGGGAACACCCGAGAACCGTCTGCGCCAGTGCCAAGCGAGACAGTTAATCTCTACAGCGTCCCGGGCCACTTAATTCTCACTCGGCCCTCTCCGTCCCACACGCCCGTGTTCTGTTCCCCCGTTATCGCTGGAATTGGGCGTGTGCTGACAATGGCGAAATTTGACAGAGTTATTGACAGAAGCTGTTCCACAGCGGGCTAATAACTCCAAGATTTCAGACAATGAGGGGAATATTAAAAAGGATTATACTGGAACCCGAAGCGCAAAAATAGCAACCAGACACACAAAAAAGGCCGATATAGTAGAGCATAAAGAGCGATCACCTCAGCCGCTTTCCTTAAAGTTCATTAGTAAAGAGGGAATCAGGCCTTAAACAAAATCAAATGGAAAATGAAGCATATTTTAAAATAAAATTGATTACTTGAGATGTTTGGTCCATTTTCTGACCTGTTTTTCTTTAGAAAATTGCTTTTTTATGCTCAACCTTAAACGAGTCCAGCTTTTCTGATTTGCAATTTGCCCTGTTTCCATGTGCCATGACTTGTTTTTCCCCAGTTTTACTCTACAGTTCCGTGTTTTTCTAGTTTATATCAGGGGTGTCACATTTTAGTTCTTGCATTATGTGGCACCCTGGACATTCAGTTTGTTATTTTGATGTCCAGATTTGTAGTTTTGTTGATTGTCTTGCCCCCCCCACTTTTATTTTATTGCAATTGATTTCATTGTAAGCCTTGTGTCACTGCTCACCTGCTTGCTGTGGATCTCGGGCAATACTCAAATCTGCCAGTAGGAGGCAGCATGAGTATTCTTAGAGGAAAGTGGTGCTGTTGCTCAAACCCACAAAGAAGCCAGAACAGGAGCGGACTCGGGGCAGAGAGCAGCATATATGTTCCAAACATTTATTGTTTGTATTGCGTTTGCAGGTGAGTTAAGTGCACAAGTGCCATAGATATGTTTTGAGGAAGTCTACCCTTGCTTCACAGTGTTGTGTGTTATGTGTTTTCATGTTATGCTTTGTAGTATTATTGTTTAGTTTTGCATTATTTGTGTTAGTAAACTGAAAAAACCCACAAAGAAGCCAGAACAGGAGCGGACTCGGGGCAGAGAGCAGCATATATGTTCCAAACATTTATTGTTTGTATTGCGTTTGCAGAACCCCTGTATAAAAATAAATTCCATTGGCACGTGGACATCCGGTGTCATCCTTGTGCACGTGCAACATTCTGGCGAGCTAGCCAGGAGGGATTGTGTGGAGAACGAAGATACAGTCCCTTCTTCAGAGACGAACCTAGACAACAAGGAAAGAACGCAAGACCAAGATGGAGGAACTCAAAGATGAGATCAGTGCCGTGTTGTGGAACCTGGAGAAATCAGAACTCATCAAGGTGTGTCAGCATCTGAAGTGCAGCGAGCCATCAGGTAAGGGATTCAACGGACAGTCCCGTCGGTTCCTGATTCGGCTCGTGGAGAAAACTTTAGATGAAATTGAGGAGGAGGAGGAATCTCTTGTGTTCCAGCAGTGCATCAGTGATCTCCAGTCACTTATAAAGTCATTACAAACACAGATTACAGACAAAGAAGACATACAACAACCAGAATCGAGTGAAATAACAAAATTGCAGCAAGAGTATGCACAGCTTCAGCAGGCTCAGGCAGAAGCACGTCGTGTTCTGGAGGAGAAGATTGAAGCTTTGGGGAGCAGAATTGCAAAAGAAAGAGAAGTCAGTCAGCCTTCATCCTTCACACCAGAGGTGACATTGAGGAAAGATTTCAGGATATGGGGTCAAATCGGGGAGGCTGGACAGAAGGAAAAATTATCTTTTACCAGTCTGACCAACCAGATCGAGTCCGGCCTTAAGAAGGGCTACTCAGAGTCAGAAATCATTGAAGCTGTGATTAAAGCAGTAAGCCCTGGCCTTCATCTTCGTGATCTGCTGGAAGTGAAGCGAGACCTCACACTTCCCACATTAAGAACCATACTGAGAGGACATTACAAAGTGGATTCTTCATCTGACCTGCTTCATAGGCTCATGAACATATCCCAAGATGCAAAAGAATCTGCTCAAGACTTCCTTTTCAGAGCAATAGAGCTCAGGGAGAAACTGCTCTGGAAGTCAGGTGATGAGGCCACAGAGGAGCAGTTCAGCTCGGACTTAATCCAACGTAAGTTCCTGCGATCACTCGAGACTGGTTTGCTTAGTGAGGCAGTGAAGTTTCAATTAAAACCTCACCTCAGCAACCCCAAAGTAACTGATGAGGTTCTCATTGAGAAGATAAATGAGGCTGCCAGTCTTGAGCTAGAGCGCCAAAACAAGCTTCGGAGGAACACAACAGTCAAGCCACCACGAGTAAATGAAATACAAACTGAGCTTCAGCACAACAATAGACAGCCTCCGCTGAACACTGTTGCTGACACCACTGAAGAGACTCAAGTGGCAGGAGGTGCAGGAGCCCTCACAAAGAAAAAACAAGGGCAAAGTAAAAACTCAGATTCAGAGGTGGCAAAACTAATCGAGGGTCTCAAGGCGGAAGTTCTGGAAGTGAGGAAAATGGTCAGCGACACATTAGAAGCAACAAAGCCAAAACCCAAGACCACCACTCCAGTACCACCAGCAGCAAGATGGGCCAGAGGATGTCAAGCGTGCCGAGAGGCTCAGGTTGGCGACACATGTAGACACTGCTATCGTTGTGGACAGGAAGGTCATCTCTCTCGTGGCTGCAGGCAGACCAGGTTCACTCAGGGAAACGGGAGAGGGCTGCTGACCCGGGACCCCCAGTAGCCCACCAGCCCTCCAGGTCCCAAGTCAGTTCTGTGTTCCTGCCAAACACCTTCTCCCTTTCACAAGGACTATCAGGTGAAAACACAGATTTTCCTCCAGACACCCCACAGCCAAACAACAGTGAAAGTGGCAATGCGCCATCTAGTGGCTACATGCCCTCACAACGCCAAACCAAGCTCATCAGCCTCATTGGGAGAAGATGCACGGTCCAGTGCCACTTGGACAACGTACCAGTTGAGGTTCTATGGGACACTGGAGCTCAGGCAAGTCTGATCAACAATGAGTGGCGCAAACAGCACCTCCCACAGAGCACTGTCAAGCCTCTTTCTGAGCTTCTGGGGACAGAACCACTGGTAGCATTGGCTGCAAATGGAAGTGAAATTCCATATGATGGATGGATAGAGACTGAGTTTTATTTGGACTGTGACAATTGCCCCAAAAGAACACTTTTAGTCCCCTTGCTAGTATCCAGTGACCCCAATGTTGCAGAACAGCCTATTATTGGATTCAATGTGATTGAGGAAGTAGTGGGGAAGTGGGATAAGAGACAACCAAGATTACAGAACATTCAAAAAATCAGTGAAATCTTCTCAGTGACTGCAGGCACAGCGAAATCCATGCTAAAGTTACTCCAGACACCAGATCCATACGAAAGTGTTGGAACAGTGCAGACAGGCAAGAGGGGAATTCGTCTAGCTGCTGAACAGATAACCACTTCTTATGTTCACGCACAGGTTGGAGCCCAGTTTGCGGGGGAGAGCCTGTTGTTTGTTCCAAGTGTCTCTTCACAGCTGCCTGAAGGTCTGGTGATCCAGGAGGGGCTCGTCACTATCAGCGAAGCAAGGTTTGCATGCATCCCAGTGGCAATTGCAAACACCACCAAGACGGATGTCACCATATTCCCTCGCACATTCCTGGGCCACCTGGAAGAAACGAAAACGGTGTATCCTCTCACAATGGAGCCTCCTGACAAGATACCAGAGACACCTGAACAGAACATGGTGCAACATCCTCTACAGTTAAATGAGGTAACCACTCACCCACAGCACAACAACAAGCCCTCCCAGTGGGATCCACCTGTCAAGTTAGACCACCTCACTGATGACGAGCAGCAGATTGTGAAACAGCTCTTAAGGGAGGAGTGCCATGCTTTTGCTTATGATGATAAGGACGTGGGATGCATCCCCAGCCTAAGTATGCACATCACACTGCATGACACTACTCCTGTTCGAAAAACCTACATATCAGTGCCAAAACCCCTGCACCAAGAGGTGAAAGAGTACCTCCAAGATCTACTGAACCGGGGATGGATTTCAGAATCAAGGTCACCATACTCCTCCCCAATTGTCTGTGTCCGAAAAAAGACAGGAGAATTGAGGCTATGCTGTGATTACAGAGAACTCAACCGTAAATCAGTACCAGACAGACATCCAATTCCGAGGATCCAGGATATGCTTGACTCCCTGCATGGCAGCTCCTGGTTTTCGGTCCTTGATCAGGGAAAAGCATATCATCAGGGGTTCCTGGACCCTGAAAGTCGTCCCCTCACAGCCTTCATAACACCTTGGGGTTTGTACCAGTGGAACCGCATTCCATTTGGCCTCAGCTCAGCACCAGCAGAGTTTCAAAGGAGTATGGAGGACTGTCTGAGAGGCCTTCGTGACGTTGTCTGCCAGCCATACCTAGATGACAACCTCGTCCACTCACCTTCTTTCAGCAGCCACCTGGACCATATCCGTGCTGTATTGCAGAGATACCAGAAACATGGTGTCAAACTCAGCCCAAAGAAGTGTGACATCTTCAAGCGGAGAGTGCGTTTTCTTGGCCGGATGGTGTCAGAGGAGGGTTATACCATGGATCCAGCTGAGGTAGCACCTGTCCAAGCCCTCAAGGATAAACCACCATCCACAGTGGGAGAACTGAGCAGAGTCCTCGGCTTCCTCTCCTACTACAGGGTTTATATCCCAGATTTCTCTAAAGTGGCAAAGCCATTGTACCAGCTACTCACCCTGCCTCCAGACAGAACCACACCACCTGCATCAAAACCAAAAGGAAAAAGGGTTAGTGCAAAGCATAAGGGCCGTCCACCACCCAGCTCACCCATCAGTTGGACTCAGAGCCACCAGGATGCTCTAAACAACTTGATCGACTGCCTGACTGAACCACCTATTTTGGGCTATCCTGATTTTTCTGAGCCATTCATCCTCCACTGTGATGCCTCTCAAGAGGGCCTGGGGGCTGTGTTATATCAGCCAAAAGAAGGCAAGATGAAAGTGATTGCATATGGTTCAAGAACATTAACACCCTCTGAAAAAAATTATCATATGCACTCTGGGAAGCTGGAATTTTTGGCCTTGAAGTGGTCAATTTGTGAGCGCTTCAGAGATTACCTTTATTACGCGCCACATTTCTTTGTGTACACGGACAATAACCCCCTAACTTATGTCCTCACAACAGCCAGACTGAATGCAACAGGCCATAGGTGGGTGGGTGAATTGGCGGACTTCAATTTCACAATCAGATACCGACCAGGCAAAAAGAATGCAGATGCTGATGGCCTCTCCCGACTACCCCTCGACATCAACAGGTACATGGCACAGTGCACAGCAGAAGTAAAGCAGGATGTAATCAGGGCTGCTGTAGAGAGTACAGTGTTGCAGAGAGAGAGCTCAGCTTGTGAGCTCACTGTTGTCAATCAGAGTGCCATCAGTCTTGTTCAAGATCCCACAGCGCTGTCTGCAGGAAAATCTCTCTCACCAGAAGAAATCAGGGTGAGCCAGGAAAAAGATGCAGTAATTGGTCGTGTTCTGCAAATCAAACAAAATGGCCTTCTGCCAAAAGGTCGTGCTTTGAAAACGGGACCACCTGAGGTCAGAATCCTGCTGCGACAATGGAGCAGATTGCATGTGGATAAGGATGGAGTTTTATACAGGAGCACCAATGGAAGGGATCAGCTCCTGCTCCCTAAAGAATACCATGACATTGTGTTCACAGAGCTCCACAAGGAAATGGGACATTTGGGAGTAGAGAGAACTCTAGGGCTGATCAGAGACCGGTTCTACTGGCCGAGAATGCAAAATGATGTTGAACACTTTGTGATGCACGCCTGTGAATGCCTAAAGAGAAAGCGGCCAAGCAAGACCACCAGAGCGCCACTGACTTCCATTACCACTACTTACCCTTTTGAACTGGTGTCTATTGACTTTTTACATCTTGAGACCTGCAAACATGGGTACGAGTACATCTTAGTGGTAATGGATCACTTTACACGCTTTGCACAGGCTTATGCAACTACAAACAAATCAGCAAAAACAGTGGTGGATAAGGTGTTCAACCATTTTGCTCTCAACTTTGGTTTTCCTGTCAGGATCCATCATGACATGGGAAGAGAATTTGAGAATCAGCTGTTCTCCCAACTGCAAAAGGTCTGTGGTATGCGTGGCTCTCACACAACTCCATACCATCCGCAAGGTAACGGACAAGTGGAACGCTTCAACAGAACCCTTTTGTCAATGCTGAGAACGCTGACTGATGCTGAAAAAGCAGATTGGAAGAACTCACTGAACAAAGTAGTCCACGCCTACAACTGCACTCGAAGCGAGGCTACTGGGTTCTCTCCTTACTATCTGTTGTTTGGCCGCACACCCAGACTCCCTGTGGACATTCTGTTCAACTTGACATCACAGGAACAGCAAATGAGCTATGAGGACTATGTGATGAAGTGGCAGTCCAGGATGAAAGAGGCCTATGAGATTGCATCAGCAGCAGCTCAAAAAGAAGCATCTCGAGGTAAAAGACACTATGACCAAAAGGTCTACGGAACCGAACTTCTTCCTGGCAACAGGGTTCTGCTCCGCAATCTCACTGAGAGAGGAGGGCCTGGAAAGCTTCGTTCACACTGGGAGGATGCAGTGTATGTGGTAGTGAGTCAAAAGAGCCCAGAAATCCCTGTGTATGACATCAAACCAGAGAGAGGTGGAAGAAGCCGCACAGTCCACAGAAACCTGCTGCTCCCATGTGACAGCTTACCTGTGACAGAAACAGAGAGAAAACAGCAGAACAAAAGAGAAAGAGGATTGAAACAAGACAAACGCAGAACCCAGCAACAGTCACAGTCTCAGGACACAAACAGTGAAAGTGAGGATGAAGGTGAAATCATGTGGACGTTTTCACACCGTCATAACCAGGGAAGTGAAGTGGATGCCCCAACTGTTGCAACTGAAGCCTCTGAACAAGTGGTGGGAGAACCGCAGGCAAGAGACTGTGAACCAGAGCTGCAGGATGTGAGAGGAGAGGAGGAGCTGGAGCTGCAAGCATCTCAAGATCATCATGACCTCCAGGAGCAACCAAGAGAGCAAACATCTGGTCAGGAGGCGCAGCATCAACCAATGGGAGACTCTGATACTGACCCAGAATCACCACCTCGTGCACAACACATCCATCCTCAGAGAGTGCGACGGCAGCCAAAGACACTGACCTATGATGAGCTGGGACGGCCTACCCTAAGACAAGTGGGTATAGACAGCGTTGAGGTGAGCGAACCAGTACACTGTTTCCAGAGTCTGTGGAGACCATGGACGCTCTCAGACATACCCACATTCTCATAACTCAAGCAGCAACTGTTAACAGACCAGAGACTGAGATTGGAAACTAGAAAAAGAATGTGGAAAAAATGTAATAATACTCCTGAAGTGCATGTTGTAGTATTTATGAATGTAATGAACATTGTGGCGTTTGAAACTGTAAAGAGGAGGATAATGTGGTAGCAGACCAGAGTAAAATGTTGGCCGAAGACGGGGTCTGTTTACAGGAGTTAAGATATCCCAGCAGGGGAATGTTATTTACAGACATTGAAAACAAATGTTGGCTTTTCCTACACAAAATGTGTCATGGTCTATCAATTGTGCAGTACTTTGAGCAAATGTTATTAACATTAAATGTACTGTCAAGAATGTTTTTTGTATGGGCAAGGACCATCAGTGTGTGTGGAACCATAGTGATTTTCAAGAAGAGACACCAGTGCTGCAACAAAATATGCTTATGGAGTATTTAAAAAAAATGTATCAGCATTTTTTTTCTTTTTGTAAGTAGGGAGGGGTGTGGCACCCTGGACATTCAGTTTGTTATTTTGATGTCCAGATTTGTAGTTTTGTTGATTGTCTTGCCCCCCCCACTTTTATTTTATTGCAATTGATTTCATTGTAAGCCTTGTGTCACTGCTCACCTGCTTGCTGTGGATCTCGGGCAATACTCAAATCTGCCAGTAGGAGGCAGCATGAGTATTCTTAGAGGAAAGTGGTGCTGTTGCTCAAACCCACAAAGAAGCCAGAACAGGAGCGGACTCGGGGCAGAGAGCAGCATATATGTTCCAAACATTTATTGTTTGTATTGCGTTTGCAGGTGAGTTAAGTGCACAAGTGCCATAGATATGTTTTGAGGAAGTCTACCCTTGCTTCACAGTGTTGTGTGTTATGTGTTTTCATGTTATGCTTTGTAGTATTATTGTTTAGTTTTGCATTATTTGTGTTAGTAAACTGAAAAAACCCACAAAGAAGCCAGAACAGGAGCGGACTCGGGGCAGAGAGCAGCATATATGTTCCAAACATTTATTGTTTGTATTGCGTTTGCAGAACCCCTGTATAAAAATAAATTCCATTGGCACGTGGACATCCGGTGTCATCCTTGTGCACGTGCAACAATTACAAGAGTAAACATCTGAAAATGTTCATATTTTCACAAAACCAAACAATTACCCTCAAAAACATCTACAATCTCCATTGCATGGACTCCTTGTTGCACCACCTGCCCATCTTGAATTTTCTGTAATTTACAATACCTGCCAAGCATAGTTTTGTGTTTGGATCCTCCGAACGCTCCCTGTCAAAAACAGTTTTCTATACAGTTGTGATTTATTAATAGAAATCTGTTCTGAGGGGTAAGAGAATGATGTTTCTCAAATTTGGCAACAGAGGTAGAAACACGTCTTTTAATAAATGACAGAAGTTTTCCCATCAGCTTCCCCTGACTGAGGGCATCATGGGATTCAATCTGTACAAAGCGTGACTGTGAGCGACGGTTCACACACTGAAGTGTAAATTGATGCACTGTTTCACTCGATTTGTTCGACGGGACCTAAAAATAGTTCTTGATTACTTACAAGTTACTTATTGTAAAAGTATCGGTCCACAAAATGTGAAAAGGTTTTTTTTTCTTTTCTTTTTCATCCTATTGTTATCTAAATGTTCGCTGTTCTTGAAAATTTCCAGATTTCTGAACTAATAAAAAGAAGCAACAAGACAACAGCTGGGATACAACAACAACAACAACAACAACAACATGCACAAAGATCAGTGGAAGCTGCTGTAGAGTCAAGGTGACACATGTATTACCAGCAGAGTGGAAACAGGTTAATGCGATGTTGCAGTCAGATCCTCCTGTTGCTGCCCGCAGGACTGACTTTCATGACCTAAAATAATAAGCTGAGAGATGCTTCAGTAATTAATGTTATAAAAGCAGTCAGTTTGGTGCTTCCCCCCCCCCCCCCCGCCCCCCCTAATCGTTTCATCTCAACACTGCAATCAAGACTTGTTAACCTAAGTTACTTGTAAATTTGAGCTGTTTTTATTTGATGATTAAAAATAAAACAGAAAGATTGATGCCGTTGTAGATCCACCTGCTGTGGAAAAAAGAAAAACTGTCTGAACTATCTGAACAAACTTCACTTTACTGCTGCAAAACCCCCAAATTTGACTTGAAATGTCTGATGAAATCTATGTAAATGCACAGGCTGACAAACATCGCTTCCTCGCAGATATTAGCAGGTGTGCGGAGAGCAGATGACTCAATCTCCCGACTCCCCACAACCTGCCAGCTAAATGCATTTCAAAGCGTTGCCTTTAAAATGCGGAGTTTGACGGCTTTATTAAGTGTTTGTGGGATTTCTCGGCCGTGCTTGTTTGAACACAACATAAAGCCGCAGCCGCGGCGCGCATTGATCCGCTCGCCGGATCTGAACACTAACAACGGGCCAATCAAGGGCTCCTCTCGCATTCTGCACCGAGTCTGCTGATATTTGCTTCACACAGACGTCTAACAAGGCTCGGGGCTGGAAAACCTCTCAAACCGCACTAACAATCCACATCGTTCCACCATGAAAAGCTACGGTTTTAACCAAGTCATTTTTCACTTTTTTTTTCAAAAATAATGAAAACCTATGCTGAGCTCAGTCTTTTTTTTTTCCCCCTCGTACTTTGGTCACTTCCTGGTGCTATGCTTGAGAGATAGTAAAATTAGCGTGACAAAGTACTAAAGTGTGCTGCGAGTGATGAACCCTGAGTGTGAGGAACAGAGATTACATGTTATTAACGCGGCGCGTCTCGCCACATTGTACTAAATAATTGTGGTTTTCCCATCCTCTCTGCTGCCGCGCGACGCTCAAACTGCTCCCCCACTTAGCTCGCAGCTTTACACCAATCTCTAATTCAGTGTGACACACACATATACGGGAGCCGCGGGACTGACGAGCCATTTTTCTCCCTTTCTTCCCGGAAGTGGTGACAGCCGCGCCGCTTTAAACACACAGTTATGACATTTCCAGACTTTGAGGAGTGGAGATTATCCAAGTATCACCAGCACTTTATCCTTCACTCTTGAGTCTTTCGGATGTATTTTAATACAGATTTATCTAACTTATGGTTCAGTGGCGTTGGAGCTGATCGTGAGAGTGAATGCCGGTTTCACCCCGGACGGGTCAGCAGTTCACCCACAACAAGACAAAAGCGAAAACGCAACGCAGCTTTCGAGGCTGAATATTCATTCACGGCGTCTTTCGGTGAAGAGCTGCACTCAAACATCGGGTTGTGAAGCATAAAAGAAACCCTGATTATTACGTGTAAACTGGAGAAACTGATGGATGAATAATTGCAGAGTTTCAAAGCAACTCAAATGGATGTCATCATCATAATTACAGCAAGGTAATTATAAATACTCATTACTGAAATTAGCTTGTATTTCTAGAGGGTTGAGTATTTTTTTCCCCACACATACAGGTGCACTGAACACACGCAATTATTTGATACGCTTAAAATGAACCCACTTAATGCCCTGATCATTTGAGGCATATTTAAACCATATTGAAAAAATACAATTATCAGAGAGAGTTTATGCTTGTTTACGAGTCAAAAAGGAGTAAGAAGTTTACACCAGTCTGAAAATTTTTTTTTTAATGTTGACATTTTATCCAAGTAGTGTACTGGATACAGTGTGTAGCTCAAAATAGAAATGCTAGTAGACTCAGGGAGGAATATTCTATACTTTCCACAGAAATCTCGGTTATATAAATATATTTTATGCAACGTATGCACATAAATGAACTACAAGTACAAATTCCATCTTATTAAATGGTTTTTTTTTTTTTTTTTTTAAGTATTTTAGTTCAAGAATATAGTCCATGAACAAATCTGTGAAGGCCATGCGTTTCCTCCACCACCTCCATCAGCCTGCAGCACTCTGCCAAACCACCGAAGTTTGATTCTGCAAAACAAACTTTGCCCTGAATTGCAACATTAAAGTGATGGATGTTGACATGTTCTTACATTTCAGATATCTGAGTGCCTCCGAGGACAGATTTTAGTTAATTTTCGCTCCATTTTCATTAATACATCCTGCTCAATTAGTCTTGTCACTGGACTGTGTATCAGCACTTAAAACTCGCTCTACTTCATTTAATTGGATAAGAGTCTGACTTCTTCTTCCATCACTTTAAAAAGTGAAAAATATCTGGAAATACTTGACGATGAGTTCCTGCGTTGATGCGTGCCCACCCCACACACACAAACACACACACACAAACAGCCCTAATTATTTACCTACTGCTAAGAGGCCGACTCTGAGGCCTAGTTAGCCGCTCCACATGCTGATGGCGGGGGTTCGCTGGGTGTCACTCTGCGATGACGGAGCACACCCGGCCTCCGCTCCGTCCTCCGGGTCATTAATAGCTCCCTCGGAAATGTTTCGGCCTGGTTCTCATTTATCCATTAATCCTCTTTAATTAATTCTCTTTCATTTACTTTGGTTAGAAGGAATCAATAGCACAGGTTTCACTTAATTTGACAAATGTTCTGGTGCTTCATCCCCTGATGCTGTGTGTGTGTGAGAGAGAGAGAGAGAGAGCGTGTGTGTGTGTGTGTGTGTGTGTGTGTGTGTGTGTGTGTGCAGTTTAAGTGATGTGGAGATTAGTTCGAAGTGACTAAATTGAGTCATCTAAGAAAAGTTGCGGCCGAGGCATGAGTTACGCGTGCGAACCAGACGTTCATCTTGATTCGTGCACCAATCTCCAGAAATCTGGAGAACAGACACGTCTGTCCGTCCGTGTGGTAGTGGAGCCGTCCGACACATTTTTATTTTTTGATTTTTTGTCCTCCTCCAGTACATATTGTTTTTCTCCACAGAGGAGCCTGATCCTTTGAGCTCTTTGTCTTTTCCCCAACATTTATGCGCTTTTTTTTCTGAAGCTCAAAGGGAAGTCCCAGAGGTTTCAATTAGAAAAGCGTGGTGCATCTGAGTGTATTCAGTTTAATAGCAGAGCGATCTCCTGAGTATTGTGGAGGGCTACTGGAAGAAGTGCTGCTCTGTCTCTAACTCGGGTTAATTGGGTTTCTTTCAGCTTCAGCCAACAACGGCACGTTGGGGGGGGAAAAAGGAAGGTTTATTTTATTGTGAGCTGAAAATCTCATCCGTGTGTACATTTTGATATTCTTTTCTGATGCACACAGAGAGAGAGAAAATAAAAGCCATACAGTTGTTTACTGGATTGATCGCATTCATCCAAGCATCCAGGCATCTCCTGTATACTTTCCATTACCGCCGACTGTTTCTCAAAGTGCACGATAAGTTCAGAGATATTTGTTTACCAAGGTTACATTATTGTAAACAAGCTTCAGAGCCTCCTATTTATTATTTATCTTCACAGAATCTTTTTCAGGCCAACTTGGTTTGATTTTCACCAACAGGAAAAAAAAAAAAAAAAAATCAGATTTGTTCATTTCGTAAGTATAAGGCACATTACCAGTAACTTTGAAGTTATTAGTATTTTGATTCAAGTCTCATCGACCAGGAGTGTGCAGAGCGACCCCTTTCAAGAGAACAAATTGTTTCTATGTGTTTGATGTATTAAAATTTCACAGAAACCATAAATTAAGGATGAACAATGCATTATTCCAAAAGCAGGACTGAATATTTAAAATAGGAGCTCATCAATCATACAACGCTGAATGATTTGTTGTAATTATGTAGCTCATCTGAAACAAATGTAGAATCTAAACAGAATATAAATATGCTGCCGCCAGATCTGCATGGTGCAGCGGACTGGGGCTTCACAACTGTTAGAGATGCACCGATGGCATGTTTTAAAAGGATGGGAGCAAGTATGAGGACCATTGTATTGAAGAGTGAGTCCGATTCTGGAATTGCGACCTTTCTTTGCAGAGTTAGCATGTTTTCATTAGACGTGTGGGTTTTTCCCGCAGTCCAAAAACATGTATGTCATGTTGGCTGCTATGTCTAAATTGATGTGTGTGTATTGTGACCTGTATTCCCCCTGTGTTACCTGCAATCTACTCCAGCACTCAACATCTAAGTTGGATGAAAAGGTGCAGAAGACGGAGCAGTTGGGGCCATTTTAACGGTAACATGTCCATTTTTCATGATGGAATCAGAAATACGCCGTCCACAAAAGAGCCTTTTCCTCCATTTCTTCTGGGTCTCCTCTCCTCTGTTGAAGGTGGAGAGGGCCGAAGACCCACCTGCATCCGAGGGGAACGCACTGAAACCCCAGAAATGTCACCTCGCTTAGCATATTCCAACAAACTGCAGGCACTTAAATGTAGAAATATGTTTCTGGGATGGAATGCGATTGCAAGCGGCGCTTGGAAGACGTATCCTGACTGTTTGTGGCTCAGCAATTTGTTCTCCTTTGGGAGCGCTCTGATGTCGGGAATAAACAAAACTAAATGTTTTTTGTTTCATTTGAATTAGCTGAAATGAGATTTAAAAAAAAAAAAAAAAAAGTGTTTCCGTCGCTTTGGAGTGAAGTGGAGCTCTCAGACGCTGACGGAGAAGTTCCAGATCTTTCACTTAATTAAAAGTAGACATAATGTGGGCTCTGGTGGGACGCTGCTCTCGCTGTGAATGCCCTCCATGGGATTCCACAGGCGGCGCTCGCCGCTTCATCACAAAGCCCTCGCCGCGTCGCTCCAGTCGGAAAGTTGCAGTCTATAGTTTGAATATTTTAGAGGACTTTTCAACAATGGTTCTGGTCTCTCCGACCCAGTTTCGGTCCTTTTTTTTTCCTTGATTGTATTTTGCAGTGAATCCTCAAGCTTCTCCAGCAAAAAAAAAAAAAAAAAAAAAAGGATCTTTGAAGAAGGTTCCAGAATATTCTGCACCGGCTGTTGTTTCGAGTTGAAGCCAGGCCTTTATTTACTGGGTGGCATGCGAAGCCACCACCCTCTGGTTTGTCTATACCAACTTTTGATGTGTTCATGCTCCGTTGGCACAACGTTTGAGTGAAAACAGAAAAACTTTAGTCGCATTTTGGATTTGAGACGGTGCTCGGACCACAGAAAACGCATCTTTTTGAAAACTATTGGGAATTTCACAACAATGCTCGGCCTCCGTCTCCATGGTAACAGGGGGAGAACGCAACTTATCTGAAATGTTGCTCCTGCACCACAGCCATAATGGTTCTTCCGCCATGTGAGAGTGAATGGACAATAACAACGGCAGCCTCCAGCATGTCATAAATCCCAGCTCACATTCTCCTGGAACTTGGTGGTTTTGGAGTTGAGAGTCACTCAAAATAGCAATCCAACTCGATTATACGTCCATAAAAATGTACTCGTATATGGTTCTCTGCACGCATGTGTGTGTGGTTTCATTACAAACAAAAAAACTCGAAATATTGAGGAAACAGGGCCTTATCGTGACGGACTGGGGTTCATTATATCTCCTCTTTAAAGCGACTTTTCCAGCAGACTTACAAAAATAGAACTATTAAAGGAATGTGTTTTGAAGTAAACCCAGAACGTGTGAGCTCCCGTTCAAGGAACAATGAAATGTTTCCAATCGAGTCTGAACTCACACACCACACATAATTTGCCTCATGTTAAGTAGTAACATTTGGCTGGATTTCCTGTACTTTCACCAAAAAATAATAAAAATATTGATTTTGGCCGTTGGGATCGGTAAGGAATAAAAGCTGCCAGATATTGAGAGTAGGAGTTATGTTCGGAAAGCTCTCACTCGTTGCACATTTATTGACAAAACTATAGCCACGAAATCCAATTAAATCAAGGCATCTCGGTTGTAAAAGGGTTAAAGTTGTATTCCACAATTTCTATTTCCTTGTCGCCCGTGGCGCTCCTGTTGAACAACGCGGCAGATGCTATTAAATTACTTTTGATGTCACAGATTATTACATCTGTTTCGGGCTCCCCTTTCTCTTAAAGTAAACGGTAAATAGACTTCACTTATATAGCGTATTCTTATGGCCTCAGCAGTTTCGAAGCACTTTGCAGTTTTCATCACATTCTCACACACACACACTGGCGGAGTGACGACAATGGCCGCCATCCTGACCTCCGCTGGGAACAAATTCGAGAACCACCAACCTTTGAATTAAAAGACAACTAAGCCACCGAACACTCTTATGTAATATTCTCAACACTTCCAATAACGTACAGGAACTATAATTTTATTTACAAGCGAGATAAAGTGATTGTTAATAAAAACTATCGACTGTTGCAGCTCCGAGGAAGCTTTGCTCTGATTTCTTTGATTTCCAGTTTAGCAAACACACATCCCAGGACTCGTCACTAAGCAACATTGGCTCGGCGTCTGGAGAGAAAGTGATTATTTTTCTGCGGAGATGTCACTGGAAGCATCACCTTCCCCGAGTCACCGGACCCTTCAACCAATGACGAGCTCAGCCACGAGAAATGTTGCATCTCCGTAAATGTCAATTTATGGAGCTGCAGGACTGAAGGGAAGGAGGGAGTCATCATCCACAGACACGGCGAACAGCTTGTTAACAAGCGTGCTGATTAGACTGTGTGCAGTGCAACATTTCTGCCGCTTTCGCAGACTACATTGGCATCTTTTCCCCCAGTTCTGGTGGGCTTGACGGTGTTAAAAAAAAAAAAAAAAAATGCAATTGTATTTTTCCTGATTAGAATTTCAAGTCCAGGTTGCATCTGCGGAAACCCGGCGATTATGCCAACAGAAAGGGTTTCAGATACGAAGCTCCAATCCCTGCAGTCGGAGAGTCGCTAACCGTACAGGAGCCTACAGCTTCCCACACACAACAGAAGTTGAGAAACAATAGATGGCAGAGCAGCGCCAGAGACTTCCCATGGCGCAATAAAACCACATGAGCAGAACTGAACACTGACAATAAAAAATAGAATCGATGGGAGTGCTTCACATTTCCTATCCCATTGACAGATTATTTCATGGATCACAGCAAACAAAACTGTGGCTCATTCAGCGGAGGGAGTGTCTCGGCTCCCGTTCTCCAATATGTTCTTTTGATTACTTTAAAGCCGGAGCTGTTTAAGCTTCCGTCAGGAGGGGAATCGGACAGACAGACAGCTCAGGTCGCGGGAACGCCGCGGCCCGACGTGCCGCCGGTGCCACAAAAAAAAAAAAAAAAAAAAAAAGGAGACGGGCGGACCGGGGAGATTCACATAATCCAAGTAATTATCAGACGTAAATGAACAGAAAGTGCAACCATCTCAGACGAACAAAGTGATTTCACAGATCACTGATGCCCTTTTCTGGAGATGGCAAATTAATGGCAGAGCTATATATTTTTTCCTGCGCTGTGCGAGTCCTCCTGAGTGCAATAACGCCGAGCGTCAGGGACTCGCCATCAGAGCCTCAATCGTTTTCCACCCTGGACACGGAGCAAAGCGAACGGAGGGGGGGAAGGGGATTGATAATGGGATTCACTTAATTGTAAATTAACAGAATCTTGCTAATAGGATTCTGTTAATTTAAGATTTATTTCCTTATTGATTGAATTTACTCCTTTTGCAGTATGCGTGGAAAAATGCTTGAGGATCATTATCAGCAACCTTAAATTACTTGGAAAAAAAAAATGGAATCTGCAGCATCTCGTTAATCAGGCAAACGATCATGAATAAGGATGCAGATTTACTTTGTGCTTGCATTTTGTTGCCGGCAGCAGTCTGCAAAAACCCAGAAAATTGCTATTGATGCGGTGTAAATGTAACATATGACAGCATTCATGTAGGTAGTTTATGTTTTTCTATTTTAGACACCATAAATGTCTGTGCTGCGAAATGGTAAGAGATTTGGAGGACGCTCTTTAAATAACATCTATTGGATCACTTTGGATGAGCGTGTTGGGTCAATAAACAACAGTAAATTCTGAAAACACTCCTTCAGGATACTATTGAACAAGCAATTTGAATCTATAGAAATTCCTGCGGGACGCGTGCAATTTATTATCCTCTGGAAGCCGACTCTGAATCTGTATCGATACAGTCAGCGGGTTACAGTACAATCTGTAAAATTCAAAACGCTGTTTGTCCCAGCCCACCGTGCAGACTCTTCCTCTCTATCTGAGCAAGCTGCCACTGTCTATCATGCGTTGTTTCTTTTTTCTGTTCTTCAATTATTTGTACATTCTGGCACACAGTCTGGAGAGGGTGCAAGTTGTGGTAGAGGAGGAAGACGAGGAGGAGGGGGGCAACAGGTACCAGAGAAAGAGAGAGAATAACTGTTTATTGGGTTTTAGATCAGGTTTGTCAAACATTTTAGATCGAGTATAGACTCATTTCATCTCGAGTGGAGGCCCAACTGGCAAAATAGTGTCAATATAACCTTTAAATTTAAACTTCAAAGGTGCAAAACCAAGAAATTTCAGAAAAAAAAAAAATGTTTGCCTGTTGATGAAGAAACTTTCCCTTTGAAAAATCTGTCTTCAATGTTTTATTCTGAGGTACAGATGAACAGCTTCAGTGGGCGGGGCTATCCTGTCACTACTTCCAGGTTCCAGAGCCAATCATATGCAAGTTCCTGAGGTTCCCAAACAAGCAGCAAAGCATTCTGTATTAGATGTTTGAAGAACGTTATGCAACACAATGTTACTTAGTTTGACAGGCAGCTTTCAAGGTAGCATCAGTGATGATGTCTCAGCTCAGGTCGCAGTGTTGTGTTCTGTCTGCTACTCTTTAGAAATATATTTGCATGTCGTTTTCTTGCAAAAATGTTTAAATTTACTCAGTGGCCGGAACGGAGTCTTAGTTTTGGCCCACGTGCCTTATGTTTGATACCTGTTTTAGAGGAACTGTACAAATTCTCCCACATTCTTATTACTGCAAAGAGAAAAAAGAAGAAGAAAAAAAACTCCAATAAATGTGACGTTCTCAGTAATGATGATATCAAACGTGCTCATATGTGATCCGACATAAGATCTCTGATTTGAAGCGAAGCGACCTTCGGGCTCGGCTCTCTTCTGATGGCGGCAGTCACGGCAGCTGAGCCTGACATGCTCAGATACAGCATCATTTTCCCCTCCTGTGAATCCATCCATGTAACTGCCGACAGCTCTCCAAACTCAAGCCTCGCGTCCAAGTGTCCATCTGCACAGGAATGCCCTGCACCGTTGGCCGCTTCACACACAGAAAAACCGCAATTAAAACGCCGGCCCTCCCTTTCCAGCGGCCCCAACCCCCTTTTTTTTTTTTTTTATTGTGTTTTGTTAATTGTAACCACTGCACATTCACACTAAAAACACACAGTATGAAGGGAGTTCCGTGGATTTACTTCTGCTCTACTTTTGCAGTTTAACCACTTCAGGTTGAAGGTAAGGTAAGGTAAGGTAAGGTACTTTATTGGTCATTATACAGTGAATGTACAACGAAATTTTGTTCTCTGCATTTAACCCATCCATCGATGCCACTGAGGCATTCCGTATGGAGCAGTGGGCAGCTGCGGGGAGCGCCCGGGGACCCATCTCCAGATGTGGAGTCAGGTTAATGGTCAGAATCACCTGACTGGAGGATTGACCTATGGTGCATGTTATCGGTTGACGGGGGAAACCGGAGATCCCGGAGGAAACCCATCCAGACACGGGGAGGAACATGCAAACTCCACACAGAAAGGCCCGCACGGTTCGGGGATTGAACCTGGGACCTTCTTGCTGTGAGGCAAGAGCGCTAACCACTCAGCCACCGTGCTGCTATTTTAAGTTAACAGCAGTAAAAGGAAAATCAAGTGTTTAATGGTTGCAGGGAGAAGTCCATGTTCCAATTTCTACATCTTACAACGATATCGGCTTTTAAAGTATTAGAAGCGTGGTTCTTTTCTTCTGTGTGTAATTTTCCAACATTACAATAAAAATTGAACCTGCAAATGGGTTTAAAATACAAGAGTTCTCCAGTCTGCTCTATATTCTTGGTATTGCCATAATTAAATGCTTCAACTAAAGAAGTAAGTGACCAAAGGAATCAGAGGCAGTTTAGTATTGCAGTGAGTCCCCGTGTGTGAGGAGGGCTCCAGATCTCCGACAGTGTGTGTGTGTTGTGGGGTCATAAGTGTAATCGTTCCTCTGCTGCAGATGTCACTTCCATAGCTATGCTGGGAGGAGAGACTTAGGAGAGAAAACACCCTTATCCCACGGTAAACAAGCAGTCTATTTAAAGAGGGGAGCTAAAGCGAGTGGATTGAGACGGGTGTGAGTGACTCATCTCGAAGGTGTTTTCACAGAGAAAGTAATGTGTAGGTACCGGAATATTACCTACCTAAAGTCGGGTAAAAAAATGAGTATATGCACAAAATGGGTTTCCTTTTTGACATATTTGAACAAGCAGCAATGCCTTCAAACTAATGCCGACTCTGCCGAGCCACACGAGTGTTGCTTCACACTTGTTCTATTTTCAGATCTACACGATATTCATGTCACTACTGTCACCTCGCGGTTTCAATGAAACATTTGGTTCTTCCTGAAACAGCACCGATCAGGAGGCACAGTCGAACAATGCATGGAGTTTATTTTGCAGTGTGAATGAAATATAATTGAAATAAAAGCAGATTATAATGCTTCTAAGCCACGTCTATCTGCATGAGTCCATGCTTTTTTTAAATTTTTGTTGCGTTGCCATCATTCCAACATCTAAAAAGTTCTCTGGAGGCAGCAGCGGCAGGATTGTGGACACGGCTTCAATTCTTCCACCGTCAAAAAGGAGCAATCATCCACCATTTGCCAATTTGTCCAGGTCTGTCTGCCCCGAAGAATCACCAGAAGAAAAACTCACGTTTCTTCTGCAGGTTACTCTGAACGCTCGTGATCGGCCCATTTGCAGCTTTCAGCCGAACGAGATTTCTATGATGGAGCACATATCGGAGTACATCCTTTAGTTTTCTTCGTAATTATTTGTTTTCACTTTCTCTGACCAAACTTTAATGCTGTGCAACTGAAAACAGCTTTACTTGCTTTACCCAACGATACACAGATTCACCCATATGACTGTCATCTGCAATAACTGCAGGTGAGTGTCTCCCGCTAGTTTGAAGGACGTAATTATGGCCTGACAGACAGACAATGATAGCGAGCCGGTGAAACCCTGACAGAGGAGCGTGTGACAGTCTGACGAGTTGAAACGCATTCATTGTTCTTACGACAGATCTGTTGGCAGGAGCTTCTGACGCCGCCGTCGATGACTCTGGGCCATTAGCTGTCTTTTGGTTTTAGTAGCTTTGATATTCAAGCTCTGAGGTTCACTTTTTTGAGGCTCGCTTTATTGTCGAACTGTCAAATTCAGAAGGATTTCACAGAAACGTTCAGCTTGTCACCGCAGTCATGGTTGTGACTGATGACATGTTACTACACAAAATATGCATGAATTGTCCAAAAATCTGTCATTTCCGTGTAAACGGACACTGAAAATGCAACGCAATTTTCCTTTTTCACTCGGAAATGTCATGTAAACTCAGTCTCACATTCAAATTCACACCTGTGTCTGGGCAGTGGGCGGAGCCTAACCCAGCCGGAACCGGAGTTTTAACAACGACACCGAAACAGAATTTGTAAGAATAATGAACTTGTCACTGCATCCAAAATATCCTCTCGGCACATTTTGTTCACACAGTAATGAGTCTGTGACAGATAACATCAGCTCGGGAAACAAAAATTTTATTTGGTAAACAATCTTTTTTTCTCTCTCTCTCTCTCTCATTTTGGAACAGTCCAATTATTTCATTCTGTCTTGGCAAAAACATTGATTAATTCTCCGAACCCTGTTTAAGATTTTGCCCGAGGGTCTAAAAAATGACTTTAATCCTCTTCCTCTCTTTGAAAAGCAAAACAAAGGGACTGATTTGCAGCCTTTGAGACGTGAGCCCTCCTAATCAACAACACAGTCCAGTAAATATTCTGGCCTTTTGATAACAGCCACACACGTCTTCCCTCGGCAGGAAAAAAAAAAAAAACAATAAAGCGCTCCAGTTGTTTGATCAAAATGATTGGTCGGAGCACATGTACGCCCACAATTATTTCAGCCAAGGTTAGGAACTGAGAGGAGTGGGAGATTTTTTTTTTTCCTGCGGTCTCTGCAGCAGGCGTTTGTTTTAGTGTCATCTCGGAACTGTAATTTCTCCACTGTGCTGGAAACGATCGGATTAACCGTACACACTTGTTATCTCTGGTCTGCCTAAATTCCAGTGTAATTATTCACACTGAGGAGACGAGCCGCAAAATAAAAAACCTGCGCGTTGGCGCTTTCGAAGGCCGCCCTTATCACCCCGCTCAAAACCGGCTGGAGCGGCAAAACGGGGGGGGGGGGGGACTTCTTCCCGGCGTCGCCCCCGAAATGAAAGGGAAGGGATTTAAGCCGTCGTCACAATTAGAGAGAGACACTGAGCCGAGTTTGGCTCAATTGCCCGAAGTTATTAGCTCACGGTAATTAAGTTTGCATTATTCTCTCCGACATCAAAATGATTTGGGCTTCGCCTCTCTGTCATTGAGGGCCGGGCGTCAGCCGGCCTGACTCGTGCAGATACCCATGAGCCGACCCCGGCGAGGGTTTGAAGACGCCGAGACACGAGGCGGGGAGGGGGGCAACGCAGAGGCGCAGAAAGCGAAAACCTTGTCCGTGACTTCAAAGGTCTATCTGGGTCTCAGAGGGAGGAGAGTGCGGGATTTGGTAGGTAGGACAACTTCAAGAAGGGGCAGATGGGAAAAAAAAAAAAAAAAAAGAAGCATGTTTGCTGGCTTCATATACCAGAAAGACTTTATTTTTTAAAATGTTTTCAAAGCCCCCCAAGGACGCAGAGAAACTGAGGTCACCCAAGGCAACGAAAACACGAGACCGGCGCTAAACAGGAAGCTACACAGATGGGCCGATAAAGGACGGAGCAGCAGACTGACATATCGCACCGGGAGATAGGGCTCGACGAGATGTAGGTGGAAACAACAGGAACAATCAGGTGGAGACACGAGGAGGGCGGAACGCCGGCGCACCGGAGACGAGAAGAGAAGAGAAAACATGAAGAGAGAGCCGGATACCGCGGCTGACAGACGTCTGGCCTAATTATGACAAGAACTCAATCCAGCCACTGTTCATTTCTGATTTTGACTCTTTCATTCATTCATTTTCTGCCGCTGGTCCCTTTCGGGGTCGCGGGTGGCTGGAGCCGATCCCAGCTGCTGTGGGCGAAGGCGGGGTACACCCTGGACAGGTCGCCAGTCTGTCGCAGGGCTGACATATAGAGACAGACAACCATTCACTCACGCATTCATACCTAGGGGCAATTTTAGGGTGACCAATTAACCTACCATGCATGTTTTTGGACCGTGGGAGGAAGCCGGAGTACCCGGAGGGAACCCACACACACACGGGGAGAACATGCAAACTCCACACAGAAAGGCCCCAAGCCCCGGCTGGTATTTGAACCCAGGACCTTCTTGCTGAGGCAAGAGCGCTAACCACCGCGCCACCGTGCGGCCCTGATTTTGACTCTTTTTCCTCGTATTTGGAGTTCCACCTTTATTAACACTGCTCACGTTAATCAGGCTCCGTAACGTGTTGCTTCGTTTCTCTACATTCTACCGATATAACAACGCCATCAACAAGGCTGAACAGTCCCAGAGACCAGCGCCTCACGCAACACTGCTTCCAATCGTTTCTCTGAGTTATCGACTATCTTCTTCTTTCTAAGGAAGAAATCTATTCTTCACGCGAGTTCGCCCCAATGTTAATTCAGAGCAGCAGCATCTGTTGGATTTGTTGCCAAATACTCATATCTATTCATTAGATGCATAGTACGAAGGCAGCGGTGTTTACACTGTTTGAAAATACAGACATGCACAGATCCAAACACAGATAAACACACATTTATAGGTAAGACATGCGGCTCGAACACATAACTGTTAAACATGAATCATATGAAAACAGGAAGTTAAATAGCAGGAAATCCTGTGGATGAAAGAAAGAGAAAAGAACACGGCCATGGCTGTCCTACTATAAATGCCTCCATAAGTGCAGTCTGTCTTCTCCATTCAAATAACATATCAATAATATATGAATACAAAGTTATGTAAGTGTAACCTAAAGGCTTGACTGAGGATTGCGGTGAATTGCAGTTATTCTTTGAATCTGGACTTCTAAGGCCTTGTTTGCACGACGAAGTTCAAGTGAAAACCTTTGTGTTTTTGGGGTCCGTTTCACCACAACGGTGTTCAGACCCACTGAAAATTTTTCAAAAACACTCTGGTTCTTACATAACTTTTCTAAAACACTGATACTTGGCACCACAGCCAGTAAATTGTTCTTCTGCATATGCATGAGTAGATAGTTACGAAAAAACTACTTTTAAAAAAATGAGTAAATCAAGAACGATTTGTCCTGTGCCTTGGAAGTGTGATATTTAGCCTCGAAATACAAGGTTCCTGCAATCTTATTTCATTTTTCTGCCTCCGCAAGCTGCTGTTTTCTTGCAGATTAATTATAAAAAAAATTACACAAATTAGTTTTTATAAATCATTTAGTAAGAGAGTTTATTTTGTATTTTTTACAAACTAATTAAAACACCCTTTCTCTTTAGGTCAGAAGTCTGAGTTTCTGATATCATATGAAAATATTTGCAATAGGTATAAATGCTTATATATGTGGTCAATGCCTTTGGTGTTTAGAAGAACTTCCAAAAATCATTACTTTTTTGTATCAACAGCATTTTAATTTTTTTTATATCTCTTGAAAGATTTTTTTACAATTGGAAGGACTTGTGAATACAGAGCATGGAGCTACAAGGTTTTTGTAGGTTTTTAATTTTTCCATTCAAACTCAAAGGGAAAGGTTACCTGAACACGTAAGCGTTATTTCAAACCGTTTCTTCAGCAGTAGTGATGTCAAACATGGGCTTGTGGTTCAGTGAAATGTCCACAGGGTTTCTTCGTTAACGACCGAATGAACGGTTGATTTACGGCCCCTTTCATTACGCTTCTGCCGCTTTGCAATCACAGTATTCCAACTGACCAGCAGGACAGTCTCTCCTAAATGTTAGACACGCCATAAAGGCGGGGAGCGAGGCCATCCATTCGCTGGCGGTAAAGGCCGATGATGAGCGAACTCCAGAAGTTGGCAGGACTCTTTGTAATTGAAACAGCAGCACTATGGGTAAAGCCGACAGCACCAGCTTAGATGAGCTCTGGTGATTAGGCTCCAGATTTTTTTTCCAGGAGAAAAAAAAAAAAAAAAAAAAAAAAAGCATAAATGACAATGAGATGCAGTTGATCCAAACATATCCGATGATGATGGGCAATTAGCGGCCAAATGGCTGCAAGGATACTTCTGGTTATTTGCTCTGCATTTGGCTCCAGACTGACTCTGTATTTCTGCACGTCCACAAAAAAAGGACAGCACTCTGACAGCTGTCATTATTTCCTTTATGAGCTGAAACTAAAGATACTTTTCAGAGGTTTTCAGTGCAGCTTTCAGCACTTTTCGCTCTCATTGAATGACAGCAAATGTTAATGTTATAGTAGTGTATACAAGCTTCCCCCTGCTGGAAGTGAACTCATAAATAAAACGAAATGACACGGTGCAGCGCTGGAGATAGCTGGAAAGATTGGTGGGAGACATCTGAGCTGCGGAGGTATTTCTGAAATCGTGTATTTTTACCTTTAAACATGATGACTTAAGTCAAAGTGAGGGGATATTGATGCTAAAAAAAAAAAAAAAAAAAGCCCAAACAAACAACACAATCACGGGCTCCATACCTTCAGAGTGTTCTATAATTCAGCGCCTCGCTCTTACTACTGCGTAAACCTTTTCCTGACAGCGACGACGGCATAAAGCGTATAAGTCTCGCGAAAAACAAACAAGCACCGGCGCAGGAACATATGTACTGTAAAATGCACTGGAGCCGCCGCTCGCTGTCAGAGCGAGCGGCGAGAAGCTCGCCGAGAAGACGGCGAAAATAAACACAGCTTTCCCCTTCTCACAACTCTGGTAAAAGCTCATAGCCTTTTATTAATTCAGTGGCCTTTACTGCATTTTTGGAAGACTCTGGGCTCGCTTGTCAGTGGATCTCCGGGTATAAATAAATTAAAAGCTGTTGCAACTGGAGCTCCGGACTCTGATGGCTGCAACAATGTAGCCTGGATTTTCTTTTTTTCCCTTCTGCTTAAGCAGTGACCTTTGCTCCTATTTCTTCACAAGGATACACATGTCTCTTCAAACACCTGATTGTGCTCTGCGCTTTTATCAAAACCGAGTGACGAAATTCAGCTGCAGTTTACTGCCAGGCATTTGCATACAGTAAAATAGAAATGCATACCGGACGCAGCATGAGTTCATAAATTCAGGCTTAATGAGAACATACTTCTGCTGGCCCAAAGGTTAAAGCAGCAGGCATCTGGGGAAGTTAACGAACACCTCACTTATTACCCACCTTTGAGGTGCCCTTGAGCAAGGAACATAATCCTGCTGAGTGGTTGAGGCTGCGGTTTCACCGGGAGACTCCCGAGTGTGCCTGCATGGAGCTGTTAGGCATGGCGGTGACCGAGAACAAGCTCTCAGCAAGTCTGGTTGAATAGTTGGAATGTGGGACGTGTAATTAATATCCTGTTTTTTGCTGCTCGGTTGTGTAATTTTCTTGTCCCTCCACTTGAACAAAATGTTCTTTTTGGAAAGATTTTTCTCGCCACATTGTTCTCTTTTAAGCAAATAATATTACGGATGTCATTCCTCCTGTCAAACATTGAGATGTTTTCAATTGCCTTGTTTCATATTTGCTATCTCAGGTCAGCAACACCTGAATCCTTTACCATGATATCTTTTTTTTAACATCTCTCTGCAAATGTGGAGACGTGTGTGTGTGTGTGTGTGTGTGTGTGTGTGTGTGTGTGTGTACATCTCACAGCTTGTTGGAACAATGCATCACTCTGGCTGAAAAGTGATGAAATTAAAGCAAAGGTTTCATGCGCAGCTGCAGGCTTTCAGTCTTTCGCAGAATGAAACAAATAAACATGAGAAGAAGCGATGTGTCTCCTACAAACGCTTTCCAAAATGCCCTGAAGAGATTTGTTTTTATCTTGGAAAAGATTTTGAACGGTGTGATCACATTACTTCGAGGCAGCTGTTGTCTTTAATTAGTGTCATGTGTGTCGTTATCCATCCATACATTTAACTTTTAAAACAGTTTTCTCCAAATTCAGGTTGACTGAAGCCAGTTCCAGCTGACGGTGGGAGAAAACAGCGTCATAAGAACTCCTAAACAGGACCTGAACGGGGTCTCTGCTCAGGAAATGTCAAGCATGGTTTTTGCAAAGTGCTTTGGATGCGTCTCTAAACATTTCTAATTTTAAATGACAAATAAATATTGCATTTAGTTCAGTTTATCAGACAACAGAATTCAATGCAGAACAAACCACAGCTAACATACCAGCTTATCATATATCAGCTAAACAGATGGAGTTTTCCACTAGAGAGAATAATTTTCTCTTTAATTCTGGTATTAAAAGGTCAAGATCTTATGTTTGAGAGTCTACGGAGACCATTTATCATTTGGTTTACTTACTTATCACAGCATTAAAATATTTAATCTTCCTCGCTGACTGGTGCAATTTAGATGAAGCATTTCCCACATGAAGAGAATAAGGACCTTTTTAACAGATTAATCATAAACAAAATATAGAGATGCTGTGTCAAGCCTGAAGACCATTTATTTTATGATCTTTTTTTTTTTTTGTGTGTGTGAAAGGCTGATTTATGTTTCAGGGCTGTTCTGCTGCATTTGGCACAGCGAAGCTCGAATCTTTGCCGGGGAACAGCGGAATCTCTGAACTATCGAGGGATGCTGGAGCGAAACACACTGCCCGGAGTGGGAAAGCTCGGCGGCTCGGTCACAGGTCACAGCTCCTGACCCGCAACACGCAGCTGAAAGCCAAGAACGGCGCAGAACAAAACACTAGACTATTCAGAAGTGGCCCTCCGAGAAACCCGAGCCGGTCAAAACATCAATGGGGGGAAAAATCCTGACACATCCAGTTTGGAGGAGGCACCCTTCAAAATCCAGGACTGATGGAGACCTTCAAAGCCACTTGACTGCAGTGACTGCGAGGCATCAATCATTCTTATCCATGCTATATTCATTTCTGATTTTCACATCAAACGTAAACAGCGACGGCAGCAGATTTCATTCCGGCTTGGGGGAAAAAAATAAAATAAAATTAACAGAAGGCCGAAAGGTGAATTTTATTTCCCTCCGTTTCTTTTTCAACATTATTCTTCGCTGAAAACAAGCGTGACCCGCGATGCATTTTCATCACCACAACAAAGCAACAAAACAATGTCATTGAAGCAGACGTTTTAACAGAATGCCCTCAGGAATATAAAGTCTGAGCAAATTCCTGTCAATTATTTATAAAATTATGCTCTGAAATTGGTCATGAATTACATTACTAACCAGTGATGGGAAAATATTATATACTTGTTGTGCTATTTATCTAATAAATACTTCTAACACCACTGGTTGTGGCAGTAACAGTTTACTCAGAGCAGCCTGTGGTTAACATTACTGACGAATTCAGCTTGCTTGCATCCAACTTACCTATTTAAGAGACATTTGCTTCTGTTTTCTAGCTTTTTTCTCACTGACAGCATGCAGTTAAAACTAAAAGACCTACTGAGCATCTTATTGCTGAGTTTAATCGTTTATTGTTGCTTATTGTTACTATTGTTTCTCTTATTTATTTTAATGTGTCGTCTTTTCTTTAGAAAGAATGAACAGAAGAAGTACTTCATTGCATAGTATAGCTACCCGTTTTGCTGTGCATCTGATAATAAAACTCTTGAATGTTGAGCTACTTCAGTAACGGCCAATTACCTCCAACAGATCAGAATGGGTGTTTACTAAGGATGTGCAGGAGTAGTTGGCTACACTATTTTAAGTGAAAACAGAAATTTATTGCATTTTGGGTGTCCGTTCACACAAAAACCGCACTCAAGTGATGAATCTGTAGAAAAATCTGAAAGCAGTTCCCAGGGTGCAACTTTTTGAATGTCTCCAGTGAATGATCATACAATAATTCTACTACAGAACAGAGGGGTTTCTCTATTTTCAAACAGCAGTAGCATACAGATCAGAACTGAACCACGGCAGCGTTAGCCAGAAACGTTCCGATCCACCCGGTCCGAGAAGATAACGCCGCAGGGTATGCTTGCATTTAACTTTGCTGAAGGTAAAATCTTCAGAAAATGAACAGAAAACACAACATTTTAAAACAGTGGCACAAACGATGTATTTGTGGGACAATCTGAAAGTACCTAATGAAATTGTGTTACATTTTTTCCCTTTTTTTAGAGTAGTAAACTTGTGATAAACATTGAAAAAAAGAAATTAGCAGCCAGACACATCTCTAGTGTGTACTACAATTTTACTACCTGAAGTCCTTTGAGCCGGACTTAATGATTCAGATGAGTCAGAGCCACAGAGTGCTGACAGCTCATCCAACATGTTACAACAACAGCACCATATTAGTTATCTGCACATTAATACACTAAAGACACAGATTGAGAGACACAAAAGTAACCTCTACTTACTTTCTCAATCAGCTGACTACTTCTTGAAGCTTTCAGTTTTGCAGAAGTGCTCCATACATGGCATGAGCTCTTGTTTGACATTAATTTTATTTGCCTACAAACCAAAAGCTGATAAAAATGTTCCTGCAGGACCAGAAAAGCATTGGATTGCCTTGATTATATAAGGACATTAAATTCTCACACAGGTCCATCTGCAGGTTTTGGGCATCACGTGAGATAAAATCGATGCTACGTGAACAATGTCCTTGATTTGAATACATTTACCTTCCTGTTGCAGCAAAGCCAACATTAAGCCAATCAGCTCTCGGATGCTGTAACAAGCCCGACATCCAACACTGACAGAATCATCTTTCTCTTTTCAAAATCCCGTCGGTGTTTGCACTTATTTTGTGAAATCAATTTGAAATTGTCTCAGAGACACTTCAAAGCAGTGTCAGAGGTCATCTTCACAACAACATCTCGAAAGTTTGGAGCTTTTTAAGGCTTATTTTGGTGGTTTAACCGATTCTGGCTCCAGTGCCCCCTCATGGTACGATGAAATACAGTTTCAGATCGAGACTGCCTCAATTCTGAAAACATCCCAAACACAAGTATTCCTGGAACAGTGAATGTCTTCAGGACACTTTAAATCAGGATCGGCCAAGTGATGGAAATAAACATTTATTTAAACATAATGACTTTTTAACATAAAATCTATGCATGTCTCAAACATTAAAGTTCAAAGTCTGAACAGATCAGCCTGTTGAGTGTTGTGGGTTGTGTGAATAAAACATTTTAACCTGAAACCAGCAGATCCGTGACATGCAGACATGCCGCAGCAGTCGGAGACGGCCGCTAGATCCTCCTGCTGCGGCTCAGAGCAACCGGGCAGATTAGTGGATCGCTTGTTTTCTCTCTACTTCTGTCAAAAATCCCTTTTGTTATTCACCTCAGCCTCCGCCTCGCTTCACCTGCTGTCTCCCTGGCTCGCAGTGACTTGGCTGAATTAGTCAAATAAAGCAGAGAAACAAAGCGGACGACTCTCGCCGACTGCCGTTTGAGCGAGTCGTGCCGAGGCCAGAACGCTGTGATCTTTTAATGCCGCCGCTCGGCGTCCGAACGCCGCTCTGCATCTGGCCTTCGGTTGTGATGATACCGTAACGTGTATTGATTACGGCCTGCTTCCTCCTCTGCCGAGACAAGGCTACTCATGAGCCGACAGTGTCGAGATTTATTTGATTTGTGTTGTTATTCTGGCAATTCTTCAATATTACTGTCTGAGAGTTTCCAACAATGGAGGAGGAAGGAGGGGCGGCGGGTAATGATAACAGGATCACATCTTAATCTGTTGAAAGACATTTGGCAGAAGCACAAAAGGGTCTCTTACTCTTTAACAGTTCATTTGATATGGCTGAAAATCCCCTCCGGCGCTCAGAAGCTGACAATATGAACCCTCAACATCACAGTCGCAGCTTCATTTCACAGTCAAAGTGAGACGAGAATCTGACCAAAAAAACCTCCTAATGTGCGCTGACTGAGCGCTCGCCGAGCTCCGCCTGGATTCCTTCACAGATGTTTGCCTGAACCCTCGCACTTTCTCATCCCGCCGAATGAAAAGTGCTGAGAGAGAATCCGGCTTTAAGTCGTGTCGAGCGCTCGCCATTGTTCCCGTGAATAATACGAGCCTCGCTCCTTCCTGATCTCAAGGGCAAAACGCAATTCCGACACGTATTTATTAGCGCAGCTCATTGTGGGGGGACACGTCTCCGAGGACTGTTGTTTCGCTTGAAGCCAGAGGAGCGATGAGTACATGATTGTCCTGTATTGTAAAAGGCTGCGGTTACTTTGGCAACATGAGGAGATGCAGCCGAGGACACGGACTCGCATCTTTGGTGGATATTTGCCTACAGTGTGCCGCCCCGTCCACCTGCACATTATTCATCATTCATCATATTATCATTGCTATATTGAAGTTGGTCAATATAAGCAAATTGTGATGATCTTACTTGACCTGAAAAAAAAAAAAAAACTTACAATATTATGTGTGATGTTAGATAATTTCCTAAAACATTGAGAATTACACTATCAGAATATTGTTTCCAATCGCACTGGGAAGCGATTACACTATTTACAGGACCTGATCCGCGGCTGGCGGCGATTATTCTCAGCTCGTCATAACGTGAACTGGGGCTGTGTAAACTCGCACACAGGTGCGCCGACACAAAAGACGCCGAGGCGCTTGTTGCCGAGAGCGGATTGGACCAACGCGGGGGCAGATCGCTCACCGAGGCAGCGGGAAGCTTTTGCCCCTCAAATGTAATCTGACGGGGCATCATGTGTGTTACGTTCCCACCACTCATTAGATTATTAAAAAAAACTGAACATTTTCAAAAAGTTGTAACACAAGGTAAAGCCCAGTTTCCACATAAAGTTTTCCATAAATATGCAAGGCTTTTTAATCAATACTTCCTGCTGTCAAATCACTTCGGTTTATTAGTAATAAATCTGCAAACGATGTTTATTTCTTGCTGTGTTGGCTGACAAAATGTGCCATTTGTGGAACTAGTTTTGAGTGCACAACAGTTCATCATGCACTCATTCAGTTAAGTACATAATCAGCGTAATCTGAGGATCAGTGTATCGCAGCCCCATTTAAATCAGGCCCTCTCAGCTGGACAAGGGGAGCATTGATCAGGCCTTGGAATGCGTCCAGACAGCATGTATACTCCACGGATGTCTCCTTTAATCCGCGAGTATCATAACACTCTGCCTGCAGCTTTCGCTGCAGTTTGTGCACATCTGTGACGCCCCGGGGGGATTTACACAAACGATCCTGCGGCGGATCCCCGAGCTGCTGCCCCCCCCCCGCGGTGCGCCCATCACCACCTCTGTCCGGGTGGTCCACCTCCCGGGGGAGAGGTGTCCTGCACGCCGGGGTCTGGCAGAAAGACAGCTGCCCGACCTTCCTGTACGAACACACGCTCCGGGCTGCGGATCCTTCATCACAGGGTTTCCCCCCGGCAGGGTATCGACGACCCTGACCTTGTTCGGACCGAGCGGAGCTGCGAGTCTGAGCTGGAAATACTCGTCCACTCTGAACCGCCTGTTTATAGCTGCTCAGCCGAGCCTCTCAGCTGTGACTCCTTCCCCCGCCTGATGAAAGCGGAGCCACGCCACGCTTGTTGGAGGAGCTCGCCTTCAGCACCTGGCTGTCACTTCGCTGATGACTCTCTCCTCCCAGCGCTCGGAGCTTAAGATGTCTTACAGTCTTTCTCCTTTGAGGCACACGGGGAAATCATAGTCACTCAGCAGAAGAAGCTGAAGAAGACAATAAAACTCGGAGACACTTGAACCCGACACGATGAGAGCTCGAGAGCTAACCGGGACGTTGTCCACTTCCAACCTGTCCGAGCCCCTTCCCGCTGTAATCTCGCCGTCTTATCTGTAACGTAGCGGCGCTCAGCCGCCGGCTCTTCCTCCTCAACCAGTTGTCTGCTTCCTCTCCAGATGGCACGGGCTCAGTCGGTGAATCTCATCCTGTCATCGTCTTCCCAGTCGTCTCCCAGATGGCTGGACTTTCCTCACCCGAGAACATTAAGAGACAAAGTAGCTTTATTTTGTAGTCGTCAGCCGGTTTGATCTTCCAGTGACACCCAGACAGCAGCTTTTTGCAGACCGATCCAAGTTTTAAGTCAAAAGTGTAGGTCTGTCTCACTGTGATGAATACTCAGACCTTTATTTTGTGAACTTCAAACTTCAACTGCTTATGGTTTTTATTTTTTTTTCCAATCCAAACCTTGCAGAGAAAAATCTTGTGGTTGAGTGCAAAGATACACTGAATCCACTGACTTCAAACATCACTGAGCATTAATTTTAATTGGGGAAAACTCCAGCAGTAAGTTTGAACTACACTTATAACTGGATATATCAGGTGAACGTATGATATACCACGATCTTGAGTATTGAGATAACTGTATGAGCTGCAATAAATACAAATATGTAGATATTCTCAATGACTTCTGGCCTTGATGTTCTCCCTTCCAAAAACAGTGCTCTTTGTTCATCCCTGTGATTTAGGCCAGGCATAGTTTGTTTTTTTTGTTTGTTTTAAATCTTAAGAGGTTATAGGTACACCTATTCCATCCTTTTTGTGTTTTCTGTGATGACTCCATCAGAAACATCCAGGAATGCCATCAACTACAGTCGAGTTTGTTCACTGCAGTTCGATATGAAAGTGAACCAAACTCACTGGTAAGAAGCTTAAAACCACACAGGGTACTACCACACTTCACTAAGACACAAAAAGCTATCTATTCAGTTTAATAATGCAGTGGTTTCCAACAACAAATTCACATTATAAACTATTTCTACTGGGAAAATTACTCCCGAAGCACTGAAGTGTTTTTATTTTTACAAAAATAAATTACCTACATTAAAAAAACCGTGAATCCAATTTTCAGATAAACAAAACACGTGTTTCAAATTTAAGATATTTATACGGGGATATATTTGTTCTCAACTACATTTACAGTTACATGTGTGTTGGGAGCGTTTCAAGGAACCTCGTGTTTGTACATGAAGTCATCTTTCTTCAGCAAGGGACGAAAAAAAAAAAAATAACACCACATAAATAATACATTGTTCTGAGATGTTGCAGAGCACTCAGTGAAAGGAGGAAAGCAAACGCGACATATTAGAAACATTACAGTTTGTTCCTGGTCTCGCTCGGCTCTCTCACGACATGGAGACTGTTTTCACACGTCTGCTGCTTCGAGAGGCTTCAAGTCAGAGTTATGATGCCAAACAAGACCGAGTAAAATAGTCCGGCGATACAGCAGCGATAAATTATGGCCCAATCTGCTGCTGCACGGCGTTCATGCACAGGGGCTCTTCCTGCTTCTCACAGCATCTTAGATTAATCAATACGCCATCAGAGCCAGCACATGTGTCAGTGTGCAGAGCTTACATAAGACGGGAAAAAAAAAAAAAAATCACTGAGCCACCGTTCTCAGCTTTGTGTCCAGATTCTGTTTGCAGTGGAGGCCATGTTGAGATAAATGATCGGACTCGGTTAAAGGAACGTTATTAGAAGTTTTCCAAAAAAAATTACAATTCAAAAGCACTTTAATCACATCTCGGGATTTTTTTTTTCTATTCAAAGTAAATGTAGTAGATACATTTACATTTATTTGTTCCAATTTTGTTTTTACTTCCAACGTGACAAACCATGTTTGACTAAAACACTTGGAATAACTAACTTTAGCTCGGGGGTCTTTGCTCATGGCTACACGTTTAGCATTGAGCCGTTACCAAAGGCTGGAATTGCTTCAGTGATGCAGATTCTTTGTTTGCTGCAGATTTTACAAGCAGCCCTGCTCTTATCCGCTTTTCCATCCCACATTTGTTTTGTTTTTTTTTAACTGAAACTTTCTATCCACAGGCCAAACAACACGCTCTCATCTCTTTCATCGTCACATCACAACCTGCGACTGTTCTTAGCTGCTGTCCACACAGAGGCATGTTATCAGATGCCTCGGTGCCGCAACGGCCAACGGGATGCACCGGGAAACAAGACATCGGCTCGCAAAGCGATAACAGGATGTGGCTCTGAACAAAGTACGGATGCTTCTGTATGATCAGAATGTGGGAGCTAAAAGGAACCACATTTTTTAAACTGTTCCTCAAACCTGTTTTATGCATTTGAAGCCTTTTAAAGATTTGCAGTTGAAATATAAGTCGCTTTGCTTGGAGCAAAGGGAGAGCTAGAGGTCAGCGTTGAGCATCCAAACACTTTATTAAGGCTCGTCATGACCTTTTAAACCTTTAACCAAGATATGTGGAGGCAGATCTTGTGGCGTCATTGCTGTGATGAACGGCGACCGGGTGGTCTGATAACCTGAGGACCTCTGATCCAAAGTGCTTCTCTGACCTTGAGGCCACGATAAATGAACGCTTTTACTCGAAAACATACAACAAGAAAGACACTTTTTATTACTTATGGATGCCATGGATGAGAATCGTATCTCCTCATATTATACACGAGAAAAGCACATGTATTGAAAGAGTTGAAGCTTTTATGCCCTTACACGCTCGACTGCTCAAAACTTGTGAATTAAAACTGTTCACATTGTTTGTTTAGCAAACTGTATGACACATATATGCCTGCTCTGAGTATTTAAACATTTGTCTGGATTTCCAGAGTTTGAGATGGATGCAGGGAGCTGCACTCCTCCTAATGAATGCAGTTTCATTTACATGCTATAAAAGCTCATATTCGCTGGTTTATTGCGGCATTTGGTGCTTTCTCGGCGGCTGAAGCGAATGGCGGAACACGCTGCGCGAGATAGATTTGCTCAGTGACCCTGTTCGTAAAGCTAATGCTCATTACTAGCTAATGTGAAACTTTGAAGTTCCCCAGATGGTGCTGCTAGTTATTATTCATGCTCAGTGTTCAGGCTTCATGACCTGTAAATAATATTCTAAACTGTGTTGTTTTCAAAGCTGAATATGTACATATGGGAGCCATGATTTTTTTTTTTTTTTTTTTTAATTTCCAAGCAAGTTGCATTGCTCTTTTAAATACACAGAGTGCGGCAGCCATGCAAATGGTGTTTTCCATTTCACAACCTCATTTATGTCGACGCTTGTGACAGTAAATTGAATGACTTTAATTATTCCATGTCGGACTGTGGCAGAAATCTGCACTCACAAAACAACGCCGAGCAAACACCAGAGCACTTCCGCATTAATAAACTAAATGCACCAGCAAGCAGGAAAAGGAGGTTTATAAAAGAGGGAGGGATGGATGAATGAGGGAAGCTTAAGTTGGTGGGAAACAAAAAGAAATTTTTGGACAGTGTCCATTAATTTCAACGATCATGATTTCCAATTAATGCATGTAAGGAAGCAAAACAAGATCCAGAAACAACTTCCTGGTTCACAAGGGGCTTAAAAAACTTTGTTTATGCATTTTCATTTCAGGGCAGTTTCACATTTACACAACAACGTTTTGAAAACGATGTCCGTTTACACGGAAACGGCAGAAACGCTGAAGACGATGCAGTTTTCATGATGGGCCACTAGAGGGTGCTGTTTGTTTTGGTAATGAAACTGAACAACTTGCTTTTCGAAAAGTTACACCTTAGGAGAAGCTTTCAAAAAGTTGCAATTCCGTAGTTTCAGGCAGAGTTGTCACGTAAACGGACCTCAAAACGCAACGAAAGAGGTTAAGCTGTGTAAACAGGCCCTGAGATTCAAGGTTTGGTCAACAATTACGACCATACAAAGCACATATTTTTAATAAATGTGAGTCCTGTGCAAAGGAGAGACTTCAAATTCAGTAAAAATCTGATTTGCTGATTTGATTTAAAAAAAAAATGGAAAAATATAAATGGAGTTAATAAAATTCTACTTCAGATGTGAACAGGACTCAGTTCGTGCCCTGAAGTAACCCAGTAAGAAGGAGCGATAAGAGGTTTAACCATGCTATGCATGCCGCTATATTCATGGCGTTTCTTCGCTCATGATCGCCTCAGCCTTGGGTTTTGTTTCATTCGCCTGATTGAAATAGGAATTGGAGTTGAATCTGAGACCTACCTGCTCGATATGCCAGCGAAATTTAAATAGCGCAGGAATGCACGCTGGGATTTTTCTGGGACGGATAAAGGTTGAGAGTCAGCACTTATTCTTATCATGGCTCGTTGGTCATGCCATCCTCTAGCACCTTGGATCTTGTCTGGCCTGTTAAATGGATTACTGATAAGTCAGTTATATTTTGGGTGGTGTATTTAGCTTATCACTCACAGCAAATTTGAGCTGTTGAATTCCTCTGCACAGTAATTTGGATGAATAAAAGGCTCTCTTTAGTATGCTGCTGTAGTCATGGTGGCTATTAGAGTAGCTTTACACCTCAGGAATCAGAAAGAGAGCCGCTGATCCTGAGTGATCTTGCACAGGCCTCTGCTACCAGCACAATGATTCATCCTTTTATAGGATATATTCATGTAAAGGATAACATTTGAAGGCATAAATCCACTTCCAGTGATCTTAAAACGACCATATTTTCTGCAAAGACCAATCCTCTATACTTCAGCTTCAGTTTAGTTTCATCTACCTCAGTGAATTTTTCTACATTTTCTACAAATTGCCAGATTCTTTACAAGAGATTGCTTTCCTGACCTAATTGAATTTAACTTAAGTTGGTTTCACATTCATTAGTGACAACAGACCGTAATAACACAATAGGTTATTTCACATTTTGAAAATGCAGCAGTCATGCTTCAAAAGCTCAACCTGTTGTCAATATGGTGTACACTTGCTGATGAATCAACGTCTGGCTTTGTAATAAGCAATGAGAAACAAAATGCTTAATGGCACCAAAGAAAAACATGAATGTAGTCTGAATGTGGAGATGTGAAACAATGGAGAATCTATGGTATTCTCCAAGAATAATAAGAGGCATTATAGTTTTGCCAAAACATTTTAATGCAGGAAATTGTTTTAAATAACTTGCAAAGGAGTGTATAAAATATCTTGATGCTGTTGCAGGGATTCAAAACTTCCTTACAAGTCACAGGATCTGGCAAATGTCAATTCAATTTGGAACATGTCTGAACAATCTGAAATGCAATGCATTTTTCCTCCTGTAAAAATGTTGCCAGATCTTACTCCATTTCCAGCACAAACAACGAAAACTGTCCACTACTCAACTCTTACCCCCGGATCCCACAGCACGCGTTTTGGGAGCGTTCGGCCGCGTTGCGCTGTGTCGCGTCGCGCAAATACGTTGCCATTGTAGTGGTTGGGAGCAGTTCCACATCCAGCGTTCGCTCGCGTGCGTCACCGACGCGACCGGCGCGCTCAGCCGCGTCCGGGATAAAAATACGCGTCCCACCTATTTTTGGCCGCGGCCGCACGCGAGCGCATCAAGCTCCGCTGTTTGGATAACTCCAAACAGGAAAGAGAACTGAAACAACTTCTGTGTTTTCAAAATTAAATAATTTGAAACGTTTACATTTTTGGTTATTGTCAGAGATGTTTACTGAAGTATCTTTGTATAATCTTCAGTACTTATATTGTGCCAGGTCACAAGTTTTGGTTAGTCATGCATAGTCATACATCTATTTGTAACAATATTGTTTTATATTATGCATTTTGTCATAAATAAAGCTCATTACAAATATCCAAAAAACTGAAGATGTGCATATTTTGATATTAGAATACACTTGTGGAGTTAAAAAAATAGCATATGGTTTGTTTTCCATGTAGTGGTAATGTTTGTCCCCTGAATACAGTTCGTTTGTGTACTTATTTTATTGTGAAAGGGTAATGAAGATAAACGCGCAGCACAGATGGAGTGGGTCGGGTCTGTGTTTACTTCCGGATGCGCAGCTAAACTATCGCCATGGATGAAGACAGACTCGTCGTGGAAGTTGAGAAACTGTTTGGCAAAAAAACGACGAATGATTGAGTTGTTGTTGTTGTTCCGGCTTTTAGTACTCTCAGCATATTGCGGGATCTTGAACATCTCGCGCATGCGCTTCACAATGTTTCTGCGCTCTGCTCTGACGGAGCAGAGCGCAGGAGAACGCGTGCAGTGAGCGCTGACGCGCGCACACAGAAACAGACGTGAATGCGCAGCGGCGCACCGCAGGTAGACGCGTGCTGTGGGATCAAGGGGTTACTTTTAAGAATAAAAACACGGCATCAGCGCACAACTGTGCCAAATAATCGAAGACAAAAGGCAACACAAACAGGCTCCCTACAAACAGAGCAACCAGTCAACAGCCAACACAGACTGCCTTCTCAACCACTGGATCATTGCAATTGCAAAAAAAATTAAAATAAAAAAAGCATGAGCAAACAAACATCTAAATCCAGCTACTATTTGGAGCCCAGCATGTTAAAAAAAAAAAAAAGCCCAATCGGTTAGAAACCTGTCTAATCTGGCAACACTGGTCACAGTGACTGTTAAGATTTATGAAAACAAACTTTTTCAAAAAATTAACAGGTCCAACAGTTTATGACGGTACTATTATCAGTCCGGCCCAATCAAAATGAAATTGGACTGCATGTGGCCACTGAACTAAAATGTGTTTCACATCCTTGTACTCCATTTTGTTGTCAGAAATTACAAAGCTGCAGAAATGAGCTTCCGGCTGTCAGTCTGGACCTCATCCTGCAGCTTCAGCACTTTCTTGACCAGCTCAGCTCTCCCAACACCGGACAGCAATAAAGATGATTCCACTGGGGACAGAACCCACATTCACACGAACAAGAGTCTCCAGTGTTTTTACCTCAGTTGCAAGAACCAAAGATCTGTATTTTTATCCAGTTTGCATGCAAACTGCAGATTAATAATTCAACTCGATTGCGCAGCTCAGAGCTAAGTCGGTGTGTGTCGGTGGTAATTGGCGCTAATGTGTGTGCTGATTTCATCTTTGTGTCTCTAACTGGTGCAGAGCTGTTGCAGATGGGGCCTCCGCAATGCCGTGGAAAATATGACTGATGCCAGCGTCGCATTGCCACATTTATCTACCTTGCCTGAAAAGGAGAACGGATACGTTCGCCGCCATCGTTTGTCACACGTGTTTATTAGCGCCGCATTTCCCCGTTATGTGATAAATAAAAACATCTACTCGAAGACAGCTGTGTGATGACGACTCACAGTAAATAATCCGACGTGTGAGAAATGTGCGGCAGTCGGAACGGCACTGAAATGTGTCTAAATCACAACGCCCTGCCTGCTGAACCGAGCCGGCGAGCCGGATTTGTTTAGTCATTTCATTGTGAACCAAACGAATCGGTTTGCTTTCCAGCTCATGGGTTTCCCCCCCCCGTTAACACGGCTCACCATCTGCCACGCGAAACACGACTGATCTCAGTCTCTTCCGAGTTCACAACAGAGGGAAGAACACCGACAATTAGCGCCGCAGCTCCTGCTCGCCCGTCCGTCCGTCGTGCGCACCTGTTGGCCTCCATTCAACGCCGAGGCGCGTCCCAGGATGCACCGCTTTAAAGGCAACAAAGCACTCAGGACAGGTCAGCGGTCCGCCGCAGAATAACACAATTTCACACTCGCATTCACACGTCTGGGGAAGTCGGCGGCTGCAGTCGACCTGACCCGCATGTCTTTGGACGGCGGCAGGGAAAGTGGAGCACCCAGAGGAGAAGCCTTGTGAAGTCAAGTCAAGTTTATTTGGTACGCCCCGATATCACATAAAGTGTCTCGGTGGGCTTCACGGGCTCACGGCGGCTCCCAACCTTCAAGCCAGCTCTCCGAGAAGACAAGGAAGCCCAAGTGAAAAAAAAAAAAAGATAACGTGTAAAAATAAGGAAGACTCTGGGGAATCTTGTAAATGAGACATTTCCCTGCCTCTGACAGCTGGCTGTACAACAGGGACTCTATATGAGAGATAATGTCAAAAAAGAGAGAGATAATAGTATCATAAATATGAGAGGAACCTGGAAATACAGCTCCGAGAGCTTCAGACACGTGTGCAGATTTAAAGCCTGGATGCTTTAAATGCTTTGTAGTCTTGACTTATTAGCCTGGCGCCCACACACTCGACACCACGCGGTAAAATACTGCGATTAGAATTTGGATTGACCCCCAGCTGTGGCAATGAGGTATTCATTTGTACGATTATGCTGGTTTGTGAAGTTTACGGTGCTTTTTCTCCCAAGGAATCCATTCATCAGACAACCTTGTGGTCCAAAGAGCCGCAGAAAGGGCAAAGAGTGTGAAAATCTGCAGTCCCTGTGGTATAAAACAGAAATGCTGCCACATCCGCTGCAACAGTGACTTTAAAACACTGCAAGCCGGTCGGTTAAAAGTGATGCACAATTCACCGTAGACCGCATGTCATCAGCAATAATACCGTTTAACGAGTGACAGGAATTGACCAACGCTTCTCTGCCTGCTGTTACTGTGTTTTCTCTTGAAAGGAAAGAGGGATTGTGGTTGAATGCAGAAGAAAATACATATAATAAACGTTTCTCACATCCTTCAGGGGAGACAATGGCTGCATAAACAGTGTTTCCTTACATCCTGTGAGCTCTGTAGGTTACATGCATCAAATCGTGTCGTAGTCTTTGTTAGCCTTCTGATTGAATTCTCCTGCAGGAGTTCATGCAGTACTCTTGCCCGTCTATCCGTATTTATGTTGTTATCATTTCCCTATTCACCCTAATGAGGATATCCCTCGCCTTCCTGGGATAATTGTGCTGTTGCTGTACGGTCATTTTCACTAGTTTAAAGGGCTTGTTTTCTTTCTTTGGGTTTTTGGGTTTTTTTTTTTTTTTTTCCCAGAGAAACCTGCAGCTGGTCAAAACATGGCTAATAAAAATAATGAGAATCCAGAGTACAGGTAGGTCTCTGTGTCACCATCCTGTGTAAATGATCAATAGTCTATTAAAGCAATGCTTCACATTACAATTGCCAAACTTTTGCAGCATTTTTGTTGATGAGCAATCATTACTGCAATAATTATAAATTGATGTTACTGCGTCTGTTGACATAACTCATTGTTAAGCCAGAAATGAGCCGATAGGTCATGTTTGCAGGCAGAATATCAAAACCCGCAGTTACATTTTACGACGACAAAGTCTCCCAGTGTGCACTGAGAATAGAAACGCCAATATAAATTAGCATTTTTCAACCTCGGAGGGGCTACATACCTGCGTGTTGGAGGTGTCCCACCGCTGCGGCGCGACCGATTCAAATGAGCGGGTCGTTATCAGGTTAACGTGGAGTTTTATGGCCTCACGTTCATTTTACTCTGCTGGCGCCGGAGCAGGGAGACAACTAAAACCTGAAGGGTAGTAGCTCACCTGGACAGCAATTTCAGAATAGAGGTTTATGTTCGAAAAGATCCTCTCAGGGAAGATACGTTGCAAAAAAAAAAGGTCATGAAACGCTGCACGTTTTTCCTAAAGCGGGAATGTTAATTTGTGTCAAACCAATCATCAGTATTTCAACACTATTATGATTACAGTAGAGTTATCAGGCTGTGTGTTACCAGCACACCCACTGGTAACACACCACCAGGTCAATATTTTTGTATGGGAAAAAGTGGATAACAGTCGTTTGAGCGTGTTTTAGTGCAGTTAATGCAGGAACCAGCCATTGTTTCAGTGAACCAACAACTAATTAAAACAAGTAACTGTGGAAAACAACAATTAGAAGTGTTCCCCAACCTTTTCTGCACCACGGACCAGTGTGAACATCATTTTTCTGCAGACCAGCAGGACAGTGTATAGAAATGCCTATATCCATGGGGGGGGGGGGGGGGGGGGGGGGGGGGGGGGGGGACGAGTTCAGTGCAGGAAAGACGCAATGACTGAGATGATGTGTTTTTCAAAATAAAACTCAATACCAACAAACGGAAATGTAACACTTTTTATTCTACCTTTGCGACCCGACTAAGTTCCACAGAACTTCTTCTAAAGAACGAAATCTAATGAAATAAAACACTATTCTGAGCTACAGAAAGGCAGCTATTTCAATTTTATTAACGTTTCATTTTGAACTGGAATCGATGGAGCCAAGGCCATTTTGGTGGACGCTGTGATATCGCCTCTTTTGTGGAGCCAGATGCTACGACCATCTTCATACAGTCTGTTCAGTTTCTCCCTTTTACAGTTTCCATGCTATAGATGTCAATACTAAACAGATGTATTCTAATGTCACGTACTACAAAAATGTAAAAGCTGTACAGCAAAATTTAAGCTTCAAGTTAAAATAAATCTGTCCACACAGCGGGGAAAAAGAGCATCAAAACGATTTCAGTGTGTCCAAGAAATGTGTGTGACTGGCAAAAAGCAGAGAAGTACCTCGTAAAAAAAAAAAAATGATGGAAGAACATCCAAACTGCACAAAAGAGTCATCAACTCCAACTTGGACTCAAACCAGGGAATTTCTGCCTTTGAGCAAAGAGTACACACAAGTTGAGCAGCAGCTTAAAATACACCTGGGTGAAATACAAGAGAGGAAGTGGCTGCAGCTTAGGGGAACTACGTCAGTGGAACCAACAGCCTTGAAGCAATCATGTGGCCAACATCAGAGTCAAAAGCTGACTCTTTAAAACTGTACCCAGCCCCAAAGAGCAGGCAAAATATAGAGAGAACCAGCAGGTTTACCACTTTTCCTCTAAAAAGTTGGTTAGAATTTCACTAATTTAGTTTAGTAGCAGTCAGGAAAGACCTGCCAAAAGAGAAGTGAAGCACTAATGCCACTGAATTCTGGCAAAAACAAGTTCAATATGCTTCAGAAATGTACGACAAAATGTTGGTGATAAACTAAAATATTGCACTTGACAGTATTGCTCAGAAACTTCTTACATAAACCGTCTAAAAGGAGAAATATTCTACAGCTTTCATTCAGTCACATTTTTCTTTGAACCAAAAAAAAAACCACGCAGAACATTATTACATTATATATATTGTATAATATTAAAACTGAAGCGTCTCGTCTCCCTCATAATTACCATTTAAAAAAACATGTCAATTATGAGTTTAAAGTATAACAGTATGAGTCTGAACAGCATCAACTCCATCAGTGCTGTTGTCTCACACAGCTGGATGTAATAGAAGCGGTAAAGAGAGGAAAATTAGCAGTCAGTCGAAGTGTTCACCGCCTTCTGTCGCTTGCTCACATATACAAAACAAAGTATTACATGCTGTCAGATCACCAAAAAAAATAAATACATACATCAATTTGTAATCTGAAGACAACACGGTACATTCAAGTCTGAAAACAAACAAATATCAATAAAGTGACTTTATATAGGAGCTCAGAATCGTACTTTTAAACCTAATTTCTCGTAGATCTAATTGGTGCATGAATTAAACATTAACTTTGCATTCATAAATATTTGCTGCAGCACAGTGAAATTCATTTCATTATTTCCTTAATCACCCCTTTCTTATTCCTTTGTTGGCAACATTTCACGCGGGTGAACACACTGCGGCTCTGAACGCATTAAACAACGCGCGGCGGCGGAGGGAGACTTGAGAGGGAATCGAACAGCTCAAGTCAAATCTAAACTTTGTTCTTTATGTCTCGGTAATGCAATCTTCTTGTCTGATGCCCAGCTTAATTTGACATTGATTTTTAAGGCTTTTCATTATGTGATCAGGCCGTTGTCGCGGCTAAATTTAACAAGTTTCAGCCTTGACATACGAGATCAATGGTTCGCGGGGCTTAGAGATGGTGGATGAAAAGCATCAGCGGTGTCCTAAATGACTGGAGAGAGCACTTCAGGGCGACATGTTACGCACCTGTAATATTCCCTATTTAATAAAGAAATAATGTCAGAATGTAAAACCCTGAGGAGACCTGCGGGGTTCGGTCCGGGCCACGTGGGGACGGATCCGTGTACAAATGAGTGTGACGGCCTCACGCGGAGCCGTGCAACGTCAGCCGCCGCGAATGTAGGAATATCGGAGGAGGAGGAGACAGGCTGAACAGCACCACAGCATGACAGCTTACTCCACAGCGGAGGTTTAGCCCGGCATTTTGACGCAATTAGAAATGGAATTGAATTGTTCAGGCGCCCTATAGATCACCGTGACTGAGAGCAGGAGAGATGAAGCCGAGATCCGAGGACAGGGTTCTTCTGACTCATTTCTCTGAAGGAGCAGACTGTGGTGTCAGAGCGAGCCATTATCTCAGATTACACTGAGCTCCTTTAAAAAAAAAAAAAAAAAAAAAAAAAATCAGAGACACTTAATGCAAAGGCAGATGCATCACAATATAGACTGGATTGTTTTAGCAGCCGCCGCTACAGAAGATATACAGCCCTCATCTGAGCGAAGACACTTTTCCAACAAAGCATGTCTAATTTAAAAAAGACTGCGGCGGGTGTTGGAGGAAGGGTGGAAAGCAATTTCAAATGAGCCAAGAAATGTAATGCATCTGGCCCGGCAGCTTTGATGGGAGCCTATCTACTCCAATACGAATGTACGGATCGGGGCGGCCGTTCACGCGCCGGGCACTCCGGCCGAGACGGAACACAGGCAGAGTTCCATGCTGCAGGAAACTTCACCTCCATGTCCCCGCTCCGTGTGTGTGACCGCTGAGCGGAGTGACGTCAGGTCAAGCAAGAAGCGCCTTCAGTGCGTAGGTGAGAGCGGAAATGTCAAATGTGCAGTTTTCATGGCCAGTGAATCAAAAACCGATTTGTAGACATCACACAGAGACTCTGGGGACGTTTTTGCCGATTTGAAACGGCAAACAAGACGGAAGAACCTGAACAAACCCCTCTGCCTAAATGTTCCACCCTCTGAAATATCAAGCTGTCTTTGGCGACTTCACATGACGTACCGATAATAAGCAACCGCCATAAATTATCCCACTTTCAGTCTTTTTTTCCCTCTAAATTATACCCAAGTTAAAGAACTTTTAAGATCTTTGCACAATTAACAAAAACACATTTCAGACCAGAGTCCTTCATAAACGAAGACGGGTTCTTTAACACTGCTTGTTTTGGTGCGCTCGCGGTTTAATTTCACACTGCTCTGTATATAAGTGACAGACTGAATGCAGGCTCCATGTCATCCAATCTCTGACGTGTCTCTAATGAAATAAACACCGTGCTTCTATCCCGTCTCCATTACAGGAAGCTGTATAAAAATCACACGCGCCGGATGGCCTTGTCGTCCTGCTCGGCTCCGGGAAGCAGCGGAGTGTGTGGCGCCGTGAGGCAGGGATGTGCGCTTGCTCACCTTTTAGTGTCGGGGTGGACTGGATCACGGAGGGCCTGATTGTTCCACCTCTTCTGCTGCCTGCTGATTGGACTCCATGAATAAGATTCCTGCTGCAGTTATATTACTGAAGCTGAAAAAAAAAAAAAAAAAAAAAAAACACTCATCGGTACTGGTGGGTTCTTAATTCCTTTTCCATGTTCTACCTGTGCAAGTGTGAGTTCTTTCAGATACTCCTCCTACAATTCAGATGGTCACTTGTTGTGGAGCGAATCATTATTCAACAATCCCCAGATCTCATGACCTCATCCCAATGGCGCAGGTACAGACGACTGGGTGGATCAGAGTTTGAAGAAACCCACACCTTGACTATGAATAGATATTTCTTTGGCTTTTAAGGTATTGCGAAGGGAATTGAGAGAGACCTAGCAGTCGAACATGACAGCAGTCGTCTGCGAGTTCAGGGGTGCAAATGTCGTCTGGGTTTCAGCGAGGCGCAGTCGCAGGCCGAAGCTTCTCAGACACGCAGCAGAACAGCTCACGGGTGGTGGGAAATAGAGGACATCTTGCCAGGGTTATGACTTCAAACATGTAACAGCCTCGGCAGCTATAGGCCATGGGAACAGATTGCTCCAATTACAGCCAGCCTCACGCACCAGAGTCCCCTTGACACATGCAACGGTCTATTGGAGTGGACTTAGGGTAGTGGCATGTTGCTTCGGAGCATTGGGGCCCCCACACATCCCACTGCCAATCTGTATTCTGTTTGAACCCGCAGACATCTCCTTTTAGCCCCGCTTTCATTTCAGATTCTGTTCATACTGGCTGTGTTTGGCTGCCAACACAGGTGATTGGCACCCTCTCTCTGAATTTATAACAAAATCAATTCTCTAACAGCATCCCTGAGCACATCAATCTAAGAAAGATGCTTTCTACCCCCTCATTTTCAGCTTCACAGGCTCAGAGTGGTTATAGATGAATCCCTCCGTATACTTACCCATATCGGCTGCGAGAGCGGCGGCGGAGCAGGCGCGGCTTTAATTGGCAGCGTCAAGTAATGCACAACATGTTAGGAACCAGCAGCATTGGGAATCACCTTGTTAATTGAGGGCCGCAGTTGAGAGATTGACTAATTGATCAAGGCCTTTACAGAGGTAGATAATTCATGGCGGCAACACCATGGGGGGAGGAGCCCTGTCAGGGATGATTCATGTATCTCTTGGAGGAGAGTGGGTCTCCGTGGTCTCTTTTGTTCAGCAGGCCTAGTGTGAAGGGGACTGTATCATCAGCACCAGCACCTAACCGCTCGCCTCTCCCTCTAAATCAGAATTAAAAAGGGAAGGCTGGTGTTGATAGGTTGCCACAAATGATACAGTGTCGTATGTCTGTATGCTTCCCCAGATGGCTGCCGCACTCCCCGAGCACCATCAAGATACGGGGGAAGATGTATGGTTGTGTTGTAATGAAAGCATGAAGGGACCCCAAGTCACAGAGGAAACGTCTCCATCACACAGGTAGAGACGCAATCATGCCCCTGTGTACTGTACTCCAAGAAAAAAAAAAAAGAAATGAGTGGAAACAATGCAAAGCTTATAAATTGAAAGAGGCAGGACTTTTGTTGTGAATATTCTCAGTAATTTGCTTATTTTTGTTTGACTTTAAATGTGGGGATGAAAACACGGCTTACAAATGCTGAAAAAAGATTGAATTAGAGTGGCTGGGTAAAGAAAGAAATTTGGCTGAACAGGTGTTGTGGATGGGATTTTCAGGAGAGAACAATAAGAAGTTTAAACAACACTACTACAAATGCAACTACATGTTAAAAGACAGAAGATAAAACAGTGCAGATGCAAACACAACTTTATTTTCACAGATTTAGCTTACTAAGAGTCACAAAACAATCAAAAGCCTCCAACCATGACTTCATAGTTCTCAATGGAGAAGTCATATTAAGCCAATAATGGCGTTTTTTAGAGAAGGGCCCCCTTGTCAGTCACATCGCTGCAGGATTTAATCCACACAGGTGTGGCGGCGGCCATCGAATCGATCATTATGCCGCTGCTACAGAAACAAACAGAACATAATGACATAAGATAATAGCCCACCTCCAATGTGCAAATGTGCCTCTGTCACAACAAAATGAAAAATACATACATCAGTGAGCAGAAGACTGGATTACAAAAAAAAAAAAAAAAAAAAAAAACATCTTCTCAACTGACCTGAAACAACCATCAGTTTTTGCAAGGCCCTGTTGACACAACAAGAAACCATGCTGCGCATGCACAGTAGCAGCTTTTCAAGAAAAGTTGCGTCTCCACGGTTTGCACAGAGACGGAGCGTTTTCAGTGACTCCAAGCACCAAAACGAACTGTTTTCATTTGAAAAAGGCTTTCGTGTAAACTTAGATTAAGATTGCTTTTGATTAGATTATCAGAGGTTTCTGGGTGTTTGTTAGTTTAATAGTTGGAAAACAGTTGAGCTGACATTCACCTTTTTCAACAGAGTCACAGATATATTAACAGTAAATAATCATCTTACCTGCTGCAGTCTGAACATTGGCAGTGTAATCCAGATGCTGAGGAAAACTCTGATCTAGACACAAGAGAAGGGAGACAGTGAAAAGAAGGACACGAGTAAGTAGCAAGAATTTAAATTTCAATTCTTAGTTTAAAGAAGAACAAGACTCTTGATTTAGAATCTAAGCCAGTAAATAAACTACTCCCTCTTGGAACGTCTTTTTCTAAAACCAGTATGTTCACTCCCCTTAATGGATCAAAGACATTTAAAAAGAATTGAACTGCATTTCATGATCTTGAAACAAGTCACTGTTGCGAGCAAACATTTTGCGGTTTTTAAAACCCACGTTTGCTTTTTTAAAATCATCTCCTCTGAGAAAAAGAAATCTGTTCTGTTCACTCACCTTATAAAGTCTTGCAGTCCCAGTTGAACAGCACCACAAAGGAATGGATCAACCAAGAACATGGAAGGTCCTTAGTGCAGATGTTTGTCACCAAGCTCCCTAAAGAAAAGAAGGAAATCAAAGTAAAAGGTCTGCAGTGAAAAGGTTAAGGTTAAAATGCTTCACATGAGCAACTGCTTTAAGTTTTAAATAATTTTCCCATTTCTTCACACTTGACACAGTCCGCGTTGTTTGTTGTTTCTTCCAAATATGAAGTACATTATAAATTCCAGATGAGTTGAAGACATTTGTTGTCAGGGTTCAAGCAAAGAAATCCAAACCTGGAGCACAAGAAATGCTGAGATTCCTGCAGTGCAAACAACTCCACTGCAGACCACTGGAACAAATACTGAAACACCCGCAGAAGGAACAACCAGACACACACAAGAATCCCAACACATCTCCCACTCCCAGGTGAAGACAATCACACACAGGTGACACACACCACGGCACCAAACAGAAACCAGAGTGAAGGAGGGGAAGTCAATGAGCTTGAAAGGAGACACAGCACGAGGACTTCAAAATAAAATAGGAAGCAAAATGTGCAGAAAGGCAATCTTTGCCTGGAAAACTCACTTTTTTCAATACAAAATTCACATTAAACTGCTACATTCACGTGTAAAGTGGAAATATAATAGTTAATCACAGTTAAACTTAAGCTTGAAAAGACTTTGATTTTAGCTGCAATGCCAACTCTGTCTTTAAGCATCAAGTCAAAATATTGTTTTTATCAGGGCTGAACGATATGGGCAAAATTTCATATCTCGATATCCATGCCAGATATCTCGATATCAATACGATATATTACAATGGATTCTGTGAAAGTTGAGCATTTTTCAGAAAAATAAAAAACATCATAATACAAAAGGATGTAAAAAAAAAAATGCAGTTTTATTTATGAGAACTCACTGCCACTACCACCAAACTCGTTTGTGCAGATTCTGCAACCACCCTCTGCCATCAGCTGTCGACCAGTAAACAGATTTGTGGTTGGCTGGCCTTACCTGTGCATGGGCTAGCTTACATGCAGGCCAAGCAGGGGAAATCTTGATATCGTTGATTTTGAGAAACTGATGTCCTGAATGTTCATATCCCGATATCGATATGATAACGATATATCGTTCAGCCCTAGTTTTTATATATAGTGAAACTTCTAAAGCTCGTGAAGTGCCAACACCTTTGAAGAGCGGACACCTTGAAAACGTGGACAACGGACAGGAAAATGGCCAAGAGTACGGTCAAAGTACATTTCTGAGGTCCGTCTCCGGGTGTCCTGCAGAAGCTTCTGATGTTATTCGGTTTAATAAGCCCACAGCTTCAGGTTTTGCTTGTTTACAAAGCGCAGGTGGAGCATATAGGTCAGCGTGCCATGTCTTCTTCTCTAGTTGTATTTCTGGCAGAGTAGAGCTTCAAAGTTACAGCGCCCCCTAGTGTCCTGGCATATGAATGACATTGTTTTGAGTTGCTTTTTGATGTTTTTATCCCAAAATTATTCATATTCTCAACAAAATTAGTCTCAAAGTGACTTTTATCCAACCAAAAATGACCAGAAATGATACAGGATTCTTACAAAAGTCACTGAAATGATGTACAACAACTACCATTGTGGAAAAAAATATTTTTCAGCTTTTATTTACATTTGAAACAAACGTGGCATCTCCAAAATTATTCACACATTTTTCAATAATATCTAGTGGATTCGGAAAATAGACAGTGGTCCATTAAGCTTCATCTGCACATCACTATACAGCAATCCAACTCTTCCTAGAATCAGTGAGCAGCTTTTTTCATGCCTCCACTGCTGTTCTTGACCATTCATTATCAGCAATGAGCTACAACTCTTTTGTTTTCGACATGTCCTCTATGGAGTCCTTATGGCATGCTTCTTTAAAGAGACACCTGTCTCCAGGGGACACTACGGCTTGGATTTTAGGGTGTCCCTCATTAGAGGGTTCACTGTATTGCTTTATATATTAATGCAAGAGAAAATATACAACAAGTTACTTTGGTGCCTTGTAGTGGCTATGAACTATTTTAGCTATATGTCTATAAAGCGCAAGTTACATTAGCCTACAAAACCGATGTAAATTCAATTTTCTACATCATGAAATTAGCACGGCAAATATATATAAAGGGCCGTCAGTGTTAATTGCATTATTAATTATTGTAGGGCTGTAAAAACATTATTTTTTTAATTATGATATCACAGAACCAGGATTAGGGTTAGCAACAGGCTCAAACATTCTGAATCTCTTGTCTAATGAGTGCAGGGGTTTTTTTCCTCTTGAAGTTAGGATAAGTTTGATCATCATTTAGTTTTTTAAGTAGCATAAGAGAGTGACATGATCCCTATGCCTTGATTTATTCGCCTTAATACTTGAATTTTTAAAGCAGAAGTGGGTCTGCAATTTGAAAATTGTTTTTATGTACACATTGTATAAAGTCGGTCTACATGGCCTTTTTTGGAAAGAAAATACAAAAGGTCAAAAGTGAAATTCTTTCTTTGTGTTTGTTTGATTTCCATTTGACACACTCTGTTAAGAAACGCTTGTTATTATGGGCCTACAACTGTCTTGAAATGCAAAATAACTTTAAACATGCAATTCAAAATGAGATAAATAACAACCAACTATAGCAATTCTACGATTAATCACGATTAAAATACAGCTATCTTCTGGCAACCCTAATATACTGTATATATATAAAATGGATGAATCGTAATTCATTGCAGCTCTGTGATGAAACGCCATAAGGTTATGATCATAACATGGATGGTAATTTGCTATAATTTCAGCATTTATGTAGCGTCACACTAAGTTGAATGATTTATATATGGAAAGTGAGACTTGTCGTATTCTACATAACAGCAGTCACACAAAATAATACATTAAAAAATTTTAATTGTCAATGTGTTTTGTTACATTTAACTCTTAAATAGAAAAGAGATTATAACTCTGAGGTCAAATGTGGGTCGTCTGATTTCTTCCCACAGCCAAAAAAACATTCATTTCATGTTTTTTGATGATGACTCAGTTGCAGATAGGCGTGAATGTGAGTGTGTGATCATCTCTCTTTCTATGTTTTCACTAGCATCCTGTCCAGGGTGTACCGTGCCCATAATCAGCTTATCTCAGCTGTTCTGTTCCTGCTTCTTCTATTTATGTTTGTCTGTAATCCCTTCCTTTCAAAAAAAAAAAAAAAAAAAAAAAAAAAACACGTTTCATGCCAAGTTCTGCATAACTGTTTAAAATGACATTGGACTAGCAGAGCACATGAAGTGCTTGCAGTTCATTCATGACTGATTAACTCTCACACACTTCCAACTAACTGATGTGACTTCAACTGAATTTAATGAGTGAATCAGTCAGTTGTCTGATCCACCCAGCGCTGATCGCTCAGCTAATGTGTCACAGCAACGCAACTACGTGCACACTATTAAGACATCCTAATTAAGAGAGACAATTAAAAGTAGCACACAAGTTACTTTTCTAAGTGACTTTGTGATTTTTGTTTAACTAATAAAGTGTGTGTGAGCCCAGCAACTGTATTCGAATGCTCACTTTCAGTCACTTAAGTGGTTTGATTCGTCCTTGCAGAGGAAAACAGCAATAAACAACATAGTATGAGACCTAGAATGAATAATTAAACATATTTGTGCGCTTGCATGCAGCACATACATGTTTTATTTATACTTGATGGTTATTAAGTGTTACAACAAGAAAAGCAAACATATTCCGACATGTATGAAAAAATCCTCCATGTTTAGTAAAGACTGGAAAATAACTGAGTTTTTCATGTACGCTTTACTGTATACCGAGAAGCTCTGAGCACATGAGTGCCATCGCTGCACGCAGCACACACAGCCAAGTTGCAATCAGTGATTAATGTGCTGATTAATTGGTGTTTGATAAGTACCAGCCAACAGCTGCACCGATGCTGAATACAACTCATTATGTATAAGAACATAAAATCAAACACGCTAAATTAAAAGGCCATGGCATCCATAGAAGATAGAAAACAAATGAATTGCAGGATAATATAGTTTTTATAATATTTTGTTTACAAGTAACATGTAAAAAAAATTCTCGTGTTTACTATGTAACTGATTACATAGCTGAAAATATTAAACAGGATCATTATCAGACATTTCCTTTGAGGCTTAATAACTTCACGAACCAATCGTGGGGGAAAGACATTTTGTCTCAACAGCTCTTCCATTTTTTTGTTCCTCCACTTTAAGATAGTTGTGAGATCAGCATCGTTCTTCTTCCCAGGAAATAGCCTTCGCTGTTTATATTTCCTCTTAGAGATTTGGAAGTCGTCTTGCTCTTTCAAATCAAGCGGGGTTGGAGGGTCTCCAAATTTAATTTTGTGAGAGTGTCTCTGGAAAATTCCCATAAAATCAATTTTTTGCACAGTGGCTGTTTGAGACTGTGAATTGCAGTCTTGGGCTGAGATTATTACCAGATGCAGAATGTATTATTATCAATATTGTAGGAGTAGCAGTAGTGATAGGAGTTTTAATTGTTTATGTTAATTTTGCTAGCATACAATCTTAGATTCCATTTATGTTATATGTTTATGTACACATACGAATCAGTAAATGCAGTTTGTAAAGTCATCCATATTATTTCCTGCTTCGTCCACGTATGCTGTAAATAGCTCTGGCAACACAAACAGCAAATAGACACCGATATCAATGTCCCCAGTAATTTCCCCCCAGCTTATCTAGGTCTGTCCTGAGTCGCCCCCATACCAACCCTGAAACACAATCTCCTCTAATCATATGCCCAAACCACCTCATCTCGCTCCTTCCGAGGTGGAGGAGTCGTAGCGGCATTAACTCGAGCCTCTCGCAAACAGTTGAGCTCTCCATTCCATCTCAGAGAGCGAGGCCTGACACCCTGCAGAGAAAAACCATTTGAACCACTTGTATCGGCGATCTAAATCCTTTGGTCATAACACAAAGTGTCCATTGCTGAGGGGAAAGTGGACCAACTGGTAAGCGGAGAGAGGGCTTCGCTTTACAGCTCAGCTCCTTCTTCATCACAACAGCCTGGTACGGTACAGTGACTGCGTTTCTGTGGCCACTCACCTGAGCCTGCGTCCCAATTCACAATCTCTTATCGCATCTATTGGGAATGAGACCTCCGGATACTTGAACTCGATGACCTGGGTAGGTTCCCCTCCTTCACCTGAGGCATGGACTCAGACTTGGACCTGCTGATCTGGAGCTGTTGTAGACCATCACAAGTTGGAAAGTAAAGGATAACATCATCAGTGAATAGGAGATATTCTGCATCCTTAGACATTCTGCAGGGGAAAATCGTGAACAGAGGTGAAAACAAGGTGCAGCCATGATGGATATTTCACTCAGCATCAGCTCCAGTATGTGCTATAATGTTTATGCTGCTGTCTGACCATATGGTTAAAATAAATGCACTGTGGTGATGCCAGTGATGGAGAAAATGAAAAAGATTGCAGTGAAAACACACACGCACGGGAATAAATACAAAATGGACTTTGATGCTGGCAAAATCCGGCAAGACTGTATTTTATGTTGTTAAAGTGAGCATGTGTTTTAATGTATTATGTGGTTTGATTATTTTCCCATTTCCTGCTGTGGAAGAAGAGTCACCAACCACCCGCACTGAGAAATGGGATGAAGTGAGCAGCTTGAATTATTTTCATGATTTCACACAGACTACCCTCTGCTGCAGTATTACCATAATGAATTCCACTATTTCTATGTTTTACTTAGCATTACCATCAAGATTAGAGGGGCATATCAAGGGAGAGGCTCCAGTTTGAGACTCCACTCTATCTGAGCTAAAATATAACCTAGTGAGGCTTGCCAAGTTTGCCTGGAGTCAGTGAACTGCCAAATCTTTCACATCCTACAAGCACAGGATTCATCACAGGGTTTCAACTGCCGGAAATATTGCAACTGGAAGTCTTTTCAGTGGCCAGACAGAGAACCAAAGGGTCCTCCCACTCATAGTTTAGCTTTTTATGTATTAAGAACACAAAGCGCAGTATTGATTACTGCCGAGCAGCCAATAAAAAAAAAAAAAAAAAGACATTATGAATTATGATATCTGAAGTCATTTGTTGCAGGGAATTAAAAAGCTGCCGAGTTAGTTCACTTCTTGAATCTTTTTTTTTTTTTTCAAATGTCAGTGTGAAAAATGCAATCTGTGAGGCCCACAGACTGGGCAGCACAAATCTCCCTTAAGGCAAATCTTCTCTGGAATAACTGTTCTCTGAACTAACAGAGGAGGCTTAGGAATCGCTGGGGTTTGATTTCAAAGGAAATATAAGGAGCTTATAGAGGACAGCAGTCCTTCAACCAGTTCAACGGGGTGGTGTAATTATTGTCAGAGATGTTTCATTTTTCTCCCCACTTCTATTAAATCCTGAAGGACACAATGTAGATCCACAAATGTCAAGAACTTGATTGGGCATATTGCTCATATTGCTCTAAATATGTTTGATTCTGCACTGTGACCACTGCATGGACTCAGAAACACTTCAACAAAACTACCGTCCTGAAGCAGAGAAATCCACAAATGTGAAGTAAAGGTGTATGAAGCAAAAAGAAGAAAGAAATTAAGAAACTACGTATGCCTACAAGCCGAACACACTGTTCCCTGAGCCTCAGCAGATTTAAAGTAAACCAAACATCTGGCATATTGTTTATAAACAAGGTGGGTTTATGGAATTTCCAAATCATTTTATTCGCTTTTTATTTTGCAAATGTTGGTTGAATAAACTACGATTTTTAGCGTCCTTTGCTACAGTCAGCCGTTTTAAATGAGGCTGCAGTTTCCAAGGATACCGACTTTGTTGATTTCTTTTTTTTTTTTTTAGGTAGCAGGACATGGGAATAGATCATAATTTGTTTTTGATTAGGAGTGAAAAGAACAAATCTGTAAAAGGAAAAGAAATAGACACAAGGAAAGCTGGAAACATCCATATCGTGCTTCAATATAACACTAATAGATACAATCAGAGCAAATTGCAAATGTTTCTCCAAAAGAAAAGACCAAAATCTTGCACGGAAGTTTCTTCCCTGTGATTATTTTTAAAGACAAAACAGTGGATATTCAGAGAGGTCAGAGTGTCAAAACGTGAACACGGAAGCTGGATGATGGATCAGCCCCCGTTTGACAGCTGGATGTGGTGAGAGCCTTTGGGCATGTTCAGAGATGTGTCCACGTGTTTGTTCATCGCAGAGGCAGGTGCTTTGAAGAGCTGAATAACTTAGCTTTCTTTATATTTCAGTTCAAGCTTTCAAGACAGCCTTTAATGAAAGGAAATCAGGTTTATGCAGGTATGTAGTTTTCGTTTTAAGAGGGAACACTAATGATGATGATGATGTCGGTAGAAGTGATTGCGGGGATAAAGATGAAAAATGGAGACTTCTGAGCGTATGCAGAACAAAGTGAGAGTCGGGGAGATGCCTCATTGTCCTTCCCAGAGTGGATATCATCAATCAGTACCTCAGGTTTCCTAAATCAATACGATGGGATGACATTTTGGCAGCAGCCCGCGCGCTTCCGCCCAGGACTGCCGGGACGAAAAGACAAGACTCTGCCTCCGTGCATTTTGCTTTCCCTCCCCCTCATTTCCAGAGGCGGCTGTTTGTGACAGAGACGGTGACAGGTCACAGGTGCCGTGGAAATTCACCGTCTCCCGCAAACAAGTGCAAACATTTACCCTCCCATACAGTGGAAGAGAACTCGGCGGATGCATTAAGTTCCAGCCTGCACACATGAAAAAGGGACTCCTCCTCAGGACTGGAGGTGACTGCTGTCCCAGTTTGAAACTGCTAATGTGTGCCAAGGTCAGACACCCACTGCTTATGTCTCTGTACACAGGAAATGCAGAAGCTGCTCTTGACTCGGGCGGAGGGACTGTTATTGTGCCTGTTTATTTTCAGGTATCGCCGTTATTTTAAGTGGGAGTTCCATCGAGGTAAAGGTCTCCTTCAGCAGCAGGCATACAATGACAAGAACGTGAACATTCGTAGTGATAACCTTTTCATATTGGAAGATATGAGTGTTTCTAACTTAACTAAAGAGATTGATAAGATATAACTACTTTTGTGTCTTGAGTCACCTTATGTAATTCAAAGAAAACTGAATTTATCAACATATGTACACAGAGGTTACATAAGAGAGAAATAGTGGTGTCACCATTAAAAAGCCTTTAAAGCAAATGTTGAATGACTGCAACAATGAAAAGGCATTTTATTAAAAATTTGTCTTTTTTATGAAATTTATTTTATTTATTGTGAAGATTTTCACTTAAAGTATTATATATTTTGATAGCTGGGTGTTGGTAGGTTTTCTGCTGTATATAGTACAGCTTTTTTTTCCCTTCCTTTTGTCTTGACTGGAGTTTTGAAGGCCTAATCTCTGCTCCACAGCCGCTCTCTGTAATGTCAGGGGGTGTCACTCATAAATCTGACCTGATGAAAGGCCTTTGGAGTCAACTTTGTCAACAAAGAAAGTACAACATGCTCAACTATCTCTGTCTTCCTCTTTGCATACTAAATTATTAAGCTGAGGCGGAGGAGCGCTTTGCTGCCACAACACTGCTCTCTGCTGGTAAATGAACTTCTAATGCCGGGCTGACCTTTGAACAGCTGCCGGACACAAGTGAGGAGAATAAGATTTTAAAGTTGTGTGTGTCAAAGAAAGGGGAAAAATACTGTTACAACCGAGGCAATTTTTTTCTGAAAGAGTATCTCTTCCTGGAGTAAATTTCAATCCTTACATGGTTGAGTCTTTTTGCCAGGATATTAAAAATGTATATCACGTGCATTTGCATATGTATGAAGACAGAACAACCATCTAACCAGTGTAATAAATAATCTTTCGCCATTCCGGTGGAGTGAATCAGGCATCAGACGCCGAGGAGACTAGACTACAGGCAAATGTTCTTTTCTTCGCTCCTTCCATGCAGACCCTCCACCTTGTGAGTCGCAGATTTACAGACTGCATGGCGGAGGCAGTTTTAGTAATGATTCACAGGCTCCCAAGCTGCAGGGGCCTCCAAGACATTTGGAGTAATATCACTTTGTTCAAATGCTACGGTTGTATGTATGAGCTCTACACTTGCACCTTGTCGGGAGCTAAGAATTTCCTGCGGAGCCCCTGGAGCTGACCACCCACCTCTTTTTAGCCTTGTTAGAGAACCAAAGGGAAATCATATTTCAAGATGATACCCTCTCTCTTCATCTGCACCATGCTTATTACTGCATCCAAGAAAGATCAAAGCTACCTAAACTACCCTCAGAGCTTGCAGCCCACTGAAGATTTTCCACAGTGCTAGAATAACGAGGTGAAGACTGCCTCCACTTTTATCTTCACCTTGCTTAGCAAGTGAGTCATATTTGTCAGAAGTGGATCTTTTTTGGCCAGAAGTGCCATACTCTTATTATAAATGCACCGAGGCAGGGTTGAAAACAGGAAATTCTTCAAGCAGGCAAACATTTCCAGTATCATTAACACTTTTTTGGGGGGGAGGTTCCATGTGTAAATCCCCTCTGGTCGGCATTGATCTGAGCATCGGCGCTGCCTGAACCTTGCAGTAATAATCAAATGTGACCAGTATCAAGTGGTGACTGAGGCGGCGGACTAACCCGGGGACCCTCCCCCCCGCTGTCTTTCCTGAAACAGCTGTTTGAGCTCTAATTAAAGGGAAGTAGCAGGTGTCACCTGAGCCCCGACTGCAGGGGTACACCTGGCTGCATTAATTTGATCCAAAGTGGTGTTGACGGACTGCCTGCACTCCCGCGTCCCGCATTAAGCCGCTGGAACTGAGCACCTGCTCGGAGCGGGGAGGCGAGAGCCCTCCGTTAACACCGCCGAGCGGAGCGCCGCGTCTCGGCGGCGACCCGGAGGGACGGCCCCGTCATCCCTCGCCCCTGACTTTCCCGAACGACATCTGCGAAGCGAGCGAGCGGACCCGCAACGCCGACCTGTAGTCACACCGAGCGCAGGGCCGAGCGCGCCGCAGATAATTGTCTGTGGAAACCTCCCCGAGGCCGTAAAGCCAGCTTGTTTCAGATCTCCTGATGATTTCACAGGACATTTAACTTTACACCTCTCATTTGTTACTTCTCTAGGGTATTTCTAAATATCCATTACCGGGTTCCCAGAGAATGTGGCAAACCTCAAACTCCACTGGCTTTTATGTATGCATAAATAGTCACCGGGGTAGGTGTGACTCTGATTTCCCTGACAGGATGTGTGACTGTGTGCAAGGTTAAGCAAACGCACGGCCCCGGAATCTGCGGCGACAAATAAAAAGAACTGCTGTCTTTCTGACACTTCGATTGCCTAATGAAATTCACATGGCCTAAGAATGAAGCCGCCGCAGTTCAGGCGGGTACCGCCTCGGGTCGTGCCGCACTCTCTGTGGCAACAGTTTCTTTGTGCCACGACAATACATTAATTTCATGAGTCAACAGGCTACGACTGGCAGTTTGTGTCAAGCTAAACAGTGTTTAATTGGATTCTGATCCATGGCAACACCACCGGAGGCTTGTTTCCCATCTTTTATTTCAGCAACACCTGGAGCGTAATGGCGGTGATTACATCCCTCCCGCGGTGTCCCGACGGTTCTTCCCTCGCAGACCCCCGGGAAACACGGCGCCGACAGTCACGGTCCACGCTGCCCCCGTTTGACTGCTGCCAAACCTTAAGCTGCTGCTGCTGCTGCTGCTGCTGCTGCTCCAGCACTGCTGAGACAGGCCCAGGTTCAAAGGGATTTATGATAATACAAACTAAATTAATTGTTTACTACTCAAACGTAGACACAGTTGAGAGACCAAACAATGCATCAAGGAAGACTCTTGGCAAACGCGATAAATGAAAGCTGTTTTCTTCAAATGAAAATAAATTACGGCACTGAATCATTTCAAGACAATCTAAGCATGTAGTGCAATCTGATGGAGAGGAATTTAGGCTTTAAATTATTCTTTAACCAGAGAAAACCTGCATCAATTTAACATGAACAAAACACAAGCAAGCGCTAGGAACTTGTCAGAGGGAATTAATTAATAAGATTAAAGAACTAAGATAATTTTCAATGTAAGAGTGTTCTTTTGTAACCCAGAGGCCTCTGATCTGAGTTAAGTAGGAATAATCTGAGCTCACACCATCAGTACACTCCAGCTTTAATATGCTGGAAATGCGTCAAGAGCCTTTGAATTGGCTTTAATCTGTACATAATCAGCACAAGTGTGAATTGCCTTTGTGGTATTAGCTGCTAAAAAACAAAAAAATATACAAAATAAACATTACAGAAATGGTGTTGATCGATGTAAAACTGTTTAAGCGAAGGGAGTGAAGAGTCCATATTATCCTGGGAGTCCAGCAGTGATGGACATCCAGCTTCATCGTCATTACGTACTGTCTGTGTATTTTTTTTAATCACAATACATCATTTTGAGGTGAAATGCTTCCTGACTGACAACAGCTTGCAGCATCAGAGTGTGATCACTATTCTCTTTTCACGCGAGCATTGGGGGGGGGGGGGGGTCACTGACACCCACCGATGAGGCTCTCCGAGTCGGTCCTCAGAGCACGAGGACCCGTGACCTTCAGCGCGGCCCTGCACTGTCTTACAACCACAGAGTCAGGCGCGTGTGAATAATACATCAGCCTCTCCTGCTGGGACCACCCTCACCGCTCACACAAGTAGACATACACAAACATGACGGGAGGTCTGTCTCACTCAAAATCCCATACAATAATGAACACAGACCATCTGAAGGCTCTCTCTCTCTCTCTCTCTCTCTCTCTCTCTCTCTCTCTCTCCTCCCACCCCCTCTCAGAGCATGAATAAAGGGCTTGTTTGGTTGATTATGTTAGTCCAGTCTGCCTGACTCATTGATCGTCTATCTGACTGAGGCCTGTGCAAGTTAGAATCTATGGCTCTGAAATATAAGTAGCCCGGCGTTATCGATTAATCACATTGCATCAATAAATTCCCGACGTGATTAAAAATCATAAATCACAGAGTATCGGTACCTTACAGTATACATTACAGGCACAGTGACCTGTAAGCGCCAATGCACTCTTGACATATAGTTTATTCGTAATCATTTTCAATGCAACGCACAAGGTTATTTTCTGTAGCTCAGGAGTGTCAAATTCATGCACAAGCAAAACAATTTGACCTCAAGCAGGCCAAACCAGTAAAATAACAGCGTAATAACCTTCAGATACAACATCATGAGTGGTTTTAAGTGGTCTTCTTTGTTCCAGTGCAATATCGTTTTAGAAAAAGCCTGAATATGTTGAACATTTTCAATAAATACGATCGTAATTTGAACGTATTTTAGCCATGAAACCTGGTGCGTGAAACAATGAAATGTCAGAGGTCCTCCATTTGTGACATTTTGCAGCCTTCAGTATGCATAAAATGAGGCATTTGCTGTCAGAGCATGGCGTTGTTAATATTGCTGCTTTTATTGCTGCATTACTGATGTATCAACTCGTGTCTCAGTGTTGTCTCTCACCGAAACACTGAAATACCCAAAATATCCATCAGAAAAAAAGCTAATTTTAAAGAAATGGGCACTAACCCATTTCTCAAATTTTTACACTTTATGGGATACATGATACGTCAGTGTACTGTTGACACCAAGTGTCAACGTTCACATAAAAGCATTCATATGTCTTGCTTTGTACATGTAATTTCTATTTCTTTGCATTCAATCTCTTTTTTTTTTTCCTCAAAGCAATGAAAGAAGCTTTGAAAAAAGAAAAACATGAATAACACTGTATTATTGGTCCTCACAGTAATTCCTCACCTCTGTGCCTGTAAGTGAAAGGATCGAGCCACGAGGATTCTGTTGTTTGCACTCTGAGAATGAGCAGAAATGCCTGAAACATTTGAAAATCCCCTGTGATTCGTGGAAAAGGCTGGCTGTCTCGCTCTTGTTTCCATCTGCTTTACATACAGGAGCAGCTCTGCAGTTTGCGCTGAGATTATTTGAATTTCATGGAGTGTTTGACATTTGATAATGGTGCTGTATGTTTATGGATTCTAGACATCCCTGCCGAAGGTTTCCTATCATGTTTGCTCAGGCGACCTCCCCCATCAAAAAAAAGAAAGAAGAAAGAAGAAACAATGCAAATGAATATGAAAGATTCAAAAATCTCAAATGAATGTCAACTCCAGTTATTTTCTAGCTTTGCGAGAGCAGTCACATTCAGACTTCATGGCATATTCCGGAACAGCGGTAAATTCTAACACTGATACCAGTCATGATTTATATCAGCAGAAGAACCTCATTGACGAAAAGGCCGGAACAATGTGCAAAATGTAAATAAAATGTGATGCAGTGGTTTGCAATTCCCCTTAGCAATTTCCATAAAGCTGTCAGTAACATGACATGGGTACAAAAAGAGCATTTTGAAGGGTTGAGGCTCACCATTCTCCCAGAAACAGATCGAGTAGGATACTCTACTTATGTAGGAAACTATTTCTGTGGCCTTTGACATTACAGGCCTGGATACAAAATGCTGAAGAAAGAAAAGCTGTTTGTTTCAGGAGGGTTTGGTACCCAGACTTTTGCTTTTCTTCCTTGAACAACATGTTTGTCACATTCAGTCTGATCTAATATTCTTCCATTAAATGGTCAAATGTCTTTCTTTCAACATCTAATGTGTTGTTTGTGTTTTGCTGTGACAACACTGTGGCTTTATTAGGCTTGTAAATTACTGCGATTATTGATAATTTACACATTACAGTGGAGTTATAAGTGCCATGGACTTAGTTGTCTGTGTTTTTTTGTTTTTTTGTTTTTTTTTTTGTAGTACATGGATTTGAAAAATTTGAATAGAATACAATAGAATAGAAATACCTCATTAAACCCAGAGGGAACTTGCAGCATTGCTCCAAAAAATAAAAACAGAAGCTAAAATAGCAGTAAGACATAATAAAAGCCAAAACTGTATTAAATAAATGTCTATCCAGGGCTAAGCACTGATTTGCATAACCATAGAAGAGTGAAATTATCAAAGAAACACAAAAAGCACGATTTACAAGAGGAGTTTTGGAGTACTATACACATAAAATGAGAGATGCTGGGCAGGTTTGAGATTTTTTGTATTTTCTTTAGTTATAAGTCCCCGAGTATTGCCACAGTTGGTTGATAATCTAATAAGATAGAGCTCAGATGAGAGGCTAACAGGTTTTTTTAAAGGCTGTGGGCACAAGCAACTGTGTAGGAGTCCAGTGTAGGAGGAGAGTGTATGCATAGTAAGAAAAACTGCCAACACGCAGCATTACAAACAGGTGTGTGTGTGTGTGTGTGTGTGTGTGTGTGTGTGTGTGTGTGTGTGTGTGTGTGTGTGTGTGCGTGCGTGTGCGTGTGCGTGTGTGCGTGTGCGTGTGCGCGCCAGTGTGTGTGCCAGTCTGGCTCTCACAGCATGGTGTGACAGTAATTTCACAGATTGGAGCCTGCCTGTGCAGATGTTACCTCCCTCTACTGGACCGCAAAGTGAATGCAAATTAAAGCTGATGCTGTATAAATGAAAAATATGAATAAAAACTGGGAAATGCTCAATTTTCTGAAAATGTTATGAAATCGGCCGTTTTTTCCACGCTGTTTTTACAGCCGTGAACACGGTGTGGAACTAAATGTTGCTCCTCCTCGTGTTTCCACACGGTGCTTTTTTCCTGTCCCACCGGCAGCAGGTTTGTTTTGGTTGTTTGCAGCATCTCGAATGCTTTAAAATTCGTCTTATTTTAATGGAATAACATGGAAAATGTGAAAGTAGCAGGTAAATTAACTTCCGACGGCACAATATTTAGCTCCAGTTTGCAGCGTTTCGTCAAACAATGTAGTTTAAACGTGTTATTTTGAATGAATGTGCGGTAAGTTTACATTTGTTCTAATGCTATAGGGCTTCATATTGTTTATTTTTTAGCAATAACATCTTGATACTGCTTTCAAAGATTGTTTGCATCGCTCATTTGTATGTGTTTGTCCCTTGAATATGTACTTTAAAAGAATGCAACAAAGTGAAAGAGTAATTTTACTTGTATTAACTTTCAGATTGAACTCCAACAGGGCTGTCTTCCCCCAAACACAAACAAATAGCTGAAGATTTTTCTTGCACAAACCCAGGACCTAACACCACACTCTGTACAATGACACAAAAAAGTTAAAGGTACCTCATAGCACGTTACATATGAAATACAATTCCTTTGCTATATTCTGTAACAGTGACTTCTCTGAGGATTAACTCTTTGGATTGACACTCCATCTCAGGGTGTTTGGTGGAGCAGAGTAGCTTTATTCAGCAGTTTTTCACCTAAAAAGATAAATTCAGCTGTAATTTTGTCCATTGCTTCAATGAAGTCATATTCTGTGTAACTTTTTTGGTGCATTGTTTTATTCCTTTTGACCGATCCTTCTTCCTGTTTTTGCCTGGCACACCGGCACTTTTGCTTACTTTGCAAGACAGAATATGTCCACAACCTCGCAGTGCTTTAAAACCTTTAATTAGTATTTTTTTAAGAATATTTTTAAACAAATGATTCACTACACACCATTGTAAATGTCTAAACTGAGTAGTTTTGTGACATAAATAAATTAAATGCTGTCTCACCTATTTTCAAAACATAAAGAAAGGTTATACCTTTTCAAATCAAGAGATCTCTGCAACCCCCCCAAATGAGTCTTTTCCCAATCCCTGGTGGGAAAACACTGCTCTCGTCTATACAACTTATTAGAAGCAACCATTCAGCCCCGTTCTGCTTAGTGTGACTTTGCACGGCTCTTTTTCTTGTACTCAAATGAATCAGGTGCTCAGAGTTGGCTGCCTCCTGCTTTTGGCATCCCCTCCACGGATGAGTCACATGGAGGCAGGGCTGGCAGATCTCGAAATCCACGCCACCAAAGTGTCGTCATTGTGCATGTGTCACGTCCACGGTTCTGGCTCAGGATGCTCTCACCTGCGTCCGGTGGCTGCCAATTTGGAAATTGGGTGTATACATCTGCTTCAGTGCAGAAAAAGGCTGTCCGCTGACGGAGCAAACACATGTAGTAGAGTGTGATTGAGGAGAGGGTGGGTAGTTTCAGCAGATTGTGGGTCCAGCTGAACATTGAACATGTGATTAAATTGCAGCCGTTTCTGTCTCTAATCATGTAAATTAATGTTAAAATTATATGCCCACACATCAACAGAACTGTGTAGCACTGACTGACCTCTGTTTTCACCCCACAGCTTAAATAAAGAAAGACCTTCTTGTTGATGGCATCGTTGTGGTCAAAGATTTCTGCTGTTCTGCCTGCTGACGAAGACCAGTTCGCCCTGCAGTTCAGCGACAAAGTGGAGTCGAGCGTGGTGGAAATGCTGAGGCGGTCGCGGCGGCAGCTGTACGGCGAGACAGAGCGCTCCAGCCGCGCGCTGACCGCCCAGATCGTCCTGGATCTTTCGTGGGAGAGACTCAACACAGGAACGTGGCGGCACGTGGACAAAGAGTGGAGACGCGTTTACTCCTACGGCTGCCTGTTCAAAGTGGCCGCGCTGTGCCGTGAAAATCCATCAGAGGATGAGATCCTGCAGGCTGTCAGGACTTGTGACATGGGGTTACTCATGGGTGCAGCCATCATGGATGACATACTTCACACTATTGTTCGGCTTCTGCAGAGTGAAATAGGAAAATTTTCCAGAGAAGAGGATGAAAATGAACACAAGGTCAAGGTCGGCTGTCTTTTTATATGAAATACACATTCTTTGTGAGTTTGTGACCTTATTATTTTATTTATTGGAAACTAGGCATGAATAGTTTTTTGTGCCAGTGTAAGCAAAGGATGTCATTTTAGATTAAATTCACCCAAGATTGGAAACTCACAACAAACAATATTGAATGAAAACGTGTCAGGATAAGCTGTTGGGAAGTATGTTGCCCTCTATTATTTTTCACTCCATCAGATGTCACAGAAGATGTGGCGCAACAGAATCTCTATCAGATCACTTTGAAACTCCACAACAGTGAGACTTTGAAGCCAGAGCACAAGGACTTCCTTCAACCTGACATTTTTTTTTATTTTTGTGGTTATCGGGCCACTGAAATGTCAGACCGGTTGCAGAATCGCTCAAATCTCTCAACATAATAAAAGGCCTTGTTATGTTAAGCTAATCATCACCCTTGAAAAATGTGTTTTATATATACTTTCATAATCCATAGTTTTAAGCGATTATTGACCAATTGATTTAGTAAGTTATCATTTGAGATTATCATTGAACTTTTTTAAGAAAAGTGAAAATTAGAATGAAAGGCAGTATAAATGTTAATAAGAAAACATGACTAACTTTATTTTTCTTTTAATTTCATGAGCAGAAAACAAAGATTGCTGACTCGCTTGTTCCTGCGATCAGAGAGGAGTTCGCAGTTCCCAGGATAAAGTGTCCGTCTTTAGAAAGCTTCAACACGGATTACCTGCTCCCCCTCAAACCGGTGATTTTAGAAGGAGTCATCGACCACTGGCCTGCCCTCAGCCAACACCCCTGGAGGTCTGTCTCACTTTCTGCTCCTTTTAATGTATGTCTTCCTTCATGAATTTGTCAAAATCGCTCTCCTCAGGTGGGATTTTATGTTGCAGAAGCGTAAAGTCAATTAGAAAACCAGTCACGGCTTCACAGCATCGGCGTGTTGCTAAACAGAATCCGGCTCATGTCAGACTGTAATCAGACTGATTTACACTTGTGATGACAGCAGAGTGCTCTCCTCCGGCTGAGAGGCCAGAAAAACTACATCACTGTGAATCACTGTGATGATTTTTGTTAAAAAAAAAAAAAAAAAAAAAAAAAGAGCGAGAAAAAAGTGCAGGTCAGTTTACTGATCACTTCCCCCCTGATTGCCGACTCTTAAGCCTGACACCAGTCTGATAAAACTTCCTTTCAATTTAGGAATATCCTTCACTGTCCTCCCTCCCGCCGCCGCCTCCTGACAGCTGATTGTTCACTCCAACATCCGTCAAACGGCTCCTCGCCCCTCATTCGCATTCAGAAGTGCATACGGGGCATATTTTAGAGCAGCGCTGAAATACACAACTAATAGAAAAACAAACTGAGATGTAAACTTTCCTGTTCAGACTGTTAAACAGCAGTGAACCTTTCAGTTCTGTTTTAATGTTAGCGGTGCAGATTAGTTGTGTGTGTGAATTCTAAAACGCTCAGTGTTTTGTCTCCCTCCTGCAAAGCATCGAGTACCTGCGGTCGGTGGCGGGCTGCCGGACCGTCCCCGTCGAGGTGGGATCCAGATACACGGACGAAGACTGGTCCCAAACTCTGCTCACAGTCAATGAATTCATTGATAAATACGTCTTAAATGCAGTGAGTGCATCCTCGGCGTACATTAAATGCTAATGGAGGTTTGTCCGCATGAATTTTAACTCAATATTTTGATTTATGACCCAGGATGGAGGGAAAGCTTCGGGCTATCTGGCTCAGCATCAGCTCTTCGAGCAGGTACAGCTCAGCAGCTCAGCTTCCTCGCCGTGTTTAGGAAAAAAAAAAAAAAAAAAAAAAAAAGTGACAATCTATTAATTTTGTCAGCTCAGCAATTTAGCATTCAGATGACATTTTCAGCACTTTGACGAATGGGATTGTTTCTTTTCCGGCTGTCATCCTCACACCACATCGCTTTGGACAATATTGACTTTTTCCGCCCTAATTTCACCGCAGACGTCAGCGCCTTGTCTGGAGTGAACTTTCCAAAAAGGGCACCTTGTCAGGATAAAAAGTTTGATATTTTGCACAGTTTGATAGTTCTGAATGACGCTGAATGAGAGGCTGCCAATCAGGCTAAGTTTTCATAATGCACGCTTATTTTCTCACACGTCGGACAAACTGGTTTGAAAATGAGTCACTGAGTAAAACTTAAACTGAGGACTCGGCGAAGATGATCAGTGGCCGGAAAGTTTCTCTACATTCAGCAGACGGGCTTTATCTGTACGATGGAGGTGAACAAACAAAACCAGGATTAAATAAGATAAAGTCTAAAACCCTACTGGTGGTTCTGAAAGATCCAGCATCAGAATATTGTTGGGAAGTTGTTTTTTCACCTATTTTTACTTTCTCAACATAAAAAATGTAATTTTTTTGAAATTCTGAGAGTGATGATCATGGCAAGGAGATCATGTCATGAAACATTGGAACTTTTGAGTTCAGAAACATATTAAAATATGGTAAAATCCACTCGTTCCTAACATCTTTCATCTTATTTAAAAGGTTCAGCATAAAGTCAGACTGACCTTTGCGCAGGTTTACCTCAAAGCTTTCAATGAAATCGGCTTTACAAGGCCCACAAGTTGACCTTGCAGAGTTTAACCTTTGACCTTTGTCCTCTAAATTGTATCAGCACATCTCCGGGTTACTGTTAAGTGTGTGTGTGTCAAATCAGAGGAAATTCTCACCAGACATGAAATATTGAGTTGAGGATGGGACGGAGAGCCAGAGGCAGTGAAACGCGAACGATTAAGCGTGGACGAAATGCCAGGGATCATCAGAGTTAAACGGTATCCTGGTTTTTTTTTTTTCTTTCTTTTTTTTTTTTTTAACCAACTGTTCAGAAAACCTGCGCTCAGGTTTCATGGCAGTCCACCCAGCTGTGTGGACACAAACGCTGCATGCTGAGTAAATAACTGCCTTCCCTCGAGCCATGTATTTTTAATCACAGCCTAACAGAGTAAAAAGAATAATAATTAGTAATTAATTTAACTTGCAGGAATGTTGGCAAACGCCCCAGTTTGGGATGGAAAAAAAGAATATTTAGTCAGTGAAATTGGTCCTAAATACCAAAATTACTGCTCTTTTTTGGGTTTTTTTTTTTTTTTTTTTTGATGTTTTTTCAGATACCGGAGCTGAAAGAAGACATCCGCCTGCCGGACTACTGCTGTCTGGGTGAAGCCGATGAGGACCATATAACGGTGAACGCCTGGTTCGGGCCCGGAGGCACCGTGTCGCCCCTCCACCAGGACCCCCAGCAGAACTTCCTGGCTCAGGTTGACGGTCGCCCCAATGGCGGAGTTAATGTCAGAGATCTGTCACTACGGCCGCAGACTGTTTACCACCTCTGTGTGTGTGTGTGTGTGTGTGTGTGTGTTAGGTGGTTGGAAGCAAATACATTCGCCTATATTCCCCGGAGGATTCAGACAAGCTGTACCCTCATCAATCACAGCTGCTTCACAACACCAGTCAGGTGGGGATTGACAGTCCATGGAGATAATACGCATGCGGTGAACCCGCAGAATATTTATGCACCTCTCTCCGTGCAGGTGGAGGTGGAGAATCCAGACGGCGAGCGCTTCCCGCGGTTCGCCGAGGCGCCGTACCTGGAGTGTGTGCTGCGGCCCGGAGACGTGCTGTTCATCCCCGTCCAGCACTGGCATTACGTCCGAGCCTTAGAACTCAGCTTCTCCGTCAGCTTCTGGTGGTCCTGATTGCAGATTTTATAATATCAATGATAAAAAAAAAAAAAAAACAGGATTCTTTGTAGAAGCGAGCCCGAGTCCAGCTGGATTCCTGCTGCTGCGGAGGGGAAATCAATCCTCGGTTTTTAACTAATGTGAGGCTAATTCTGGAAAATGTAAGGACAACTGCTGATCACACAAACCTTTGATCCCTGAACAATGAACGCACACTGCTGAATAATTACTTTAATTGTGCTGCTGATGATTGCAGCAGCATCCATTGTGTGGAAAGCTACCAGCAGATTAAAAACAACAACAAAAAAACCCTGACAAATGATCAGTTTGAACAGTTTGTGCTTATTTGGTTCTGCATATCGTTCACAGAGGGCTGTTAGACTTTTAATTTGATAGGATATGTTTCTCTTTTCAAATTGGCTTATATAATTGTCTTCTCAACCTTATTCCTACAAATATTCTCAGATGTGTGATTTCCATAATTCATGGAAATGAGGCAAGTCTTCAAATTTAATAACCGAGCCAGCCACAGGTACGGGGACGTGATAATAAATCCTGCTCGCTGGTTAAACCGACAGTCTGAAGCAATCAAACAGGTCACAGATGAAAATTAATAAATGAATTAATCCCCTGAGCATAGGCAGACTCCGAAATGGAAACAGTCTCGTTGGTTAAAGACGCCGACGCCGCAGGATTCCTGAGCAGCACCAGAAACACTGCAGCACAGCAACAGCAACAGCAAGTCCATTTTAAATGTTTGTTACAAATATGTGAATAAGAAAGAAGAGATTTTATCTAAGTTGTTTAAATATCTGAATAAAACACAGAGAGCTGAAGGGGAAGACATGAAATCCGCAGTGATGAGTGTGAAGCATCATCTCCAAATCACAGTTTGAAGGGCAGAAGAAGTAATATTTGAATAAAGCATAACAGATTAGAAGTACAATAAAAGCTTAATGATCTTGAAATTAAAGTTTCACACTGAGGTCAAATAGAACAGTCCTCAACCTTTCTGCGATTTCTTCAATGTCAAACCTTTATATCTAGAAACACGGCTGGAAAGAAACTGCATAAATTATCATTTAAAAAAAAAAAAATCACCTGTAACTCACTGAGGTAAACCTGCAGTGCTTTTCATAGGTTTTGCAAGATAAAACACAGATAACCGATGATCTTTGCATGTGATCTATTAAACAAAAAAAGCCAATAATCCCAGGGTTTTCTCACAGTGAGGCATCAGTGCGAACCACTACGCCACCGTGCCGTCCTTCTGCTGTCCTGCTTTGAGATGCTGATTTTTATCCAAAAATAGGAGCATTTGTTCTTATTTTAGTGTTCTCTGTTTCTGCAGCAACTGCAGAGAAAGTACTGCGTCGTTTAAGTAATAGATTAAAATAAAGTTACTTTCCTCACAAGGTTATCTCCCCACGCCGATAATATGAACCCTGCCCGCGTTTAATTCTGTGAGTAAACGCTGTATACTTCACTTGGCCCTTCAGTGCTTTGTTGTTGTCAAGTAAGTGGCACAATTGACTTAAGATCACACAAAACTGCTTACTCTCATTATAATGTAATCAATACTCAATTACCAGTGAGGTAATGTGGGACCTCTGGGCCTCTAACCCATACTCTTAAACTTGGACCTCGTCGGCTCCTTTTTTTTTTTTTTTCTTTTTTGATTAATGGCCTCATTGCTTTTTCAAATAAATCAGGCAAATTAGGAATAAATCCATCAGATTTATCTTGCGATACAATGGAGTGACTTGGAGAAGAACTTTTTGACCAGAACGAGTGGAAATCTCTAAATCTCAAACACAAAAAAAAGCCTGGATTCTCCTTTTGTCTAATTCACATCGATACTTTCAAACCTTCCCTTAGCTGTGTGACACATACAACATGAAAAACTGTGAAAATGCATCAAACTTTATTCAAATATTCTCAAAAATAGAGAAAATACACTGACATTAGTATTCAAAATGTACAAATAAGAGAGGAGTAGTGATTGTCATGCATGAAAACGTATCATATTTAATTAAAGACTATAAACAGCTTTGAAAAGGTAAAAAATATCAATAATGATGCTATAATTATTAAAAACCTGAGCTGGAAGCGACACGTCAGTAGTTATTAAATTGCGAAGGCAACACCAGGTAGAGTTTAATAGCACAATAAAAAAAAAAAATGTTAAAAAAATTAATGATTGTTTTGTGTAATTAGGACCAATCATGTGCAAATGTAGAACGACGACGTAATACTATCAGGCGTCGCTTCCTATTTCTCCGAGGCTGCCCTCCAGACGCGTCTGAGCCGCCGTCTCAGTACTCCTGGATGTCCGCGGCGAAGTTCTGCGTCCTCTCCACCACGAAGAAGCACAGCGTCCCCGCGAAGCCCAGGACGACCATCAGCAGGAGCTGCCACATCAGCAGGAGGTAGCCGCCGTAGAAGAACGCCACCGCTGCGAAGACAGACTGAGAGCGCCGCAGGTTTCAGCCGCGCTGGAGATGAAGTGGCGCCGCCACACCGAACACACCGCTGATCTGTGAGGCTGCTGCTATTTCACCCGGTGTGGGAGGAAGAGCTCCACCTCACTCAATACATGCCGTTATTCAGTATTTGCCATCATTTTTAATTCGTACTTTGATGGGAAAAAGCTTCCCCCTGACCCCCAGATCACCCTCAACACTCTTTAAAAACCTCTGATCAAACTCTCTTTACTTGTTGAAGCTTTATTTCTCCGAAATCAAGTCAAAGTTTCAGCGTTAGATATGTTTTTTTTAACCTCTCAGAACCCAAAATGTTTCATATTTATGAGGCTCTCAGGTTTAATTCTTGTCAGAGATCAATTTGGCGGCAAAGAAAAGAAGGAGAGGTTTAGCGGCGCCGGTCCGCCACTGCCTTTTTTCCCCCCCTTCTAATGTGGCTTCAGGTGAATTTATTTCACACACGACGGGGCGACGTCCGGACCCCGGCTTTGCTCGGCTCTGCTTGACGGCGTCAGAGAATCTGCAAGGCGGGATTACCTGGATGAATTTGAAGATGGCGAAGGCCGGCGTGCTCTGCTCGGCGTACACGTGGCCCAGGATGCTGTAGAGCTGCGTGTTGAAGCAGCTGTCGCCCAGTCCCAGGAGGAAGCTGCACAGCAGGGCGATGGACACGCTGGCGGCGGAGAAGCACGGCTTTTACATCCAAAAAAAAAATACACAATCGCGAGAATTTGGAGAATGACCGGGTGAATCTGTCGAAGGCCGTGTCTACCTGGGAGTGAGGTACGGCGTCCTCTGGGTGTTGGTTTCAAACACGACGGAGGCGTCGCTGGGGATGCTAATGAAGATTAAATAGAAGGCCACGAAGTGGACCACCATTCCCAGGAAGACCACCGAGGTCCGCCGGAAGCGGCTGTTCTTGCACATCAGCCCGAACAAGCCTCCTCCTGCAGGGGGAGGGGGGGGAAAGTTCACACTCGGTGTCAACTCCGGCACCTTAAAGCATCCGAACGTGTTCTGGGAGAGGAGTAAATTAAAAAAAAAACTCAATTTACCTACTATTTCTCCGATGCCTACCACAATCCCCGAGATCCCTATCAAGCCTTTGGCTGCGGCGCCGAACTGCGCGGTGGCTCCGATGCACGTCCCGTACACTCCGCTGTAGAAAGATAGCTCCAGGCCTGCAGAACGGGGCGGGGGGAGGGGGGGGTTTAACGCTGTAGCTGCGAGCCTTTTTACCCGAGGCCACAGAAACACTCCGATGCATCCGACTCACCGCTGTACGCCATGCAGGGACTCAGCAGGAGCATCGTTTTGGTCTTCAGCAGCTGCAGGATGGTTGCTGAAAGCGAAGCAACGCGTATGGATTTCAAATGCTAATAGACTGGATATTTGTCACATTAATATTCTTTTTTTTTTTTTTTTAAGCTCTTAAAAAAAAAAAAAAAAAAAAAAAAAAATCCAGGACCAATTTTCCACTGACAATTAAACTTCAGTGTTAGTAGAATATGGGAAAATGTCAGTGAGCCGCATTGAAATGCAGATGGAGAGAACAGAAGCACCCAGGAGAGACTTTCACTCAAGCTGTTAGGGAAAAAAAAAAAAATTCAGATTTGTAAAGGGAAGAAATCCCACTCGGTTTGTTTATATATGCCTGGATGCCCTTTCTTGACATGAATCAGCGTGCATCTTTGATAAAGCAGATACCTTTAAGGCAGGTGTACACATGCACACTGGATACGCGCGAGACAAAGAGCAATCTGATCATGCAAACAACTCCGGGCGCCACTGAAGGCAGGTGCAAGTTCAGCACACTTTCCCGATGACAAACACAGATATAATCTGAAATAAACTGGCGAGCAGGAGGAAGCTGCCGCGCACTCTGTTGTGATGCTGGAAGATTTTTATCCGCATGAAAGGCAATTTTTTTACTTTAGGAAAAACAAAATTGCCCGACACCGCCTGCTAATTTCAGTCGAAGAGCAGCGAAAAGGCAGAGAAAGCAGGAATAACCACAAAGGCGGCTTGTTCACTGTCTTTTCCAGGAGCGATCAAAACAGCACGACAGATTAGATATATTAACAGCGGAAAGTACAATATTATTATTATTATTCTGTTTGGGAATTTCCAGCAGAATAAATGGCAGCTTCAGTCTAATGGAATCACACCTCAAACCATTAGAAAACAATGAAAAAGTTCATTTTTTTCTTACATTTATGTGAAACTTCCATGCACATTTTAGATTTTTTAGCCTGAAACTAGAATACTCCAAATGACAAGTTTTACAAAGTTTAATCAGAGATGGAAAAGTTTCATTGATTATTTGTTACGGCTGGATTAGCCTGAACTTGATTTTTTCCTACCTTGAGCTCAGGTTGCAGTGAGAATCGCGTCTCAAACACTTACCCAGTTCGGACTTGGTGTCTTGGATTGCGGTGTTTGCTCTGTGCGTGTACCTTAAACAGGAGACACTAAGTCAGTATTAACTCCTACGGTGCTGCTCGAGAGCGATAAACTCTACTCACAAGCTTTCTTATAAATAACAGGTGGAGTAATTTACAAATCAAAGCGGGAGAGCAGTCCTCCCTGAAGGCCGCCATGTTCGCCTGTTAGAGTAATTGTTCAGTCTGAAACTCAGCCAAAAGCGAGGATCAAATACTCCAAACTGTTTCTAACACAATCTGCAGAAACAGATGGAAATAATGCCCCCCCCCCAAAAAAAAAAAAAAAATTAGCTCGCTACCGAGATCCCAGTTTGATCAAAATAGAAACTTTTTCTATGACTTTCATGACCTTTTACGCCAACCTATATATTTTTTCTTCATGGATCAAACTGCGTCCACGTTCACAAACGTACACAGCGTCTGTCTGAAGCAATCTGGAGAGGCTCGGGGGTGGTGGGGGGGGTTCAGACCCTCGTCCCTCTCAGAAGAGAAAGTCTCGGCCTGATTGCAGCCCACTCGTGCAAAGTGCCGTGATTAGGCTCGGCTCTGTCGGAGCCGCATTGATCCGGGGGAGAAACGGACAGTACGCCATAAGAGACGGTCGTTTACATCATGCGGGTGGAGAGCAGCGACTGGCCCTCCTCCTCGGAGAGCAGCTCCTCCTCGCGGCGGCCGCCCCTCAGCACCAGGAAGCTGAGCGTGCCGAGGACGGAGGTGACCAGCAGGGACAGGAAGACGCTCCTCCTGCTGCCGTCTGAGAAGGAACCGCTTCATTAGAACGCTGCAGACGTATCAACGGCGTATTCCAAAAGAGAGATCGCTCCTCTAATCCTCTTGATATTTAACTTTGGCAGCGCCGCCGCCGCCGCCGCCATACCTGGGATTTCCGTCCTTCCGTTCCAGTCGAAATAGATGTAGAGGTTGCCGAACAGCATGCTGCCAGGAGGGACAAAGACACGGCGTTAAGGCGACGTTAACAGCTACTCCAACAGGAGTGTCAAACATGAGGCCCGTGGGCCAAAACCGGCTCCAATCCGTCCCGCATAAGCCACTGCAGACCTTCTAGAAGTCTCTGGTCCTCCACCTCCACCCCTTTTTTTTTTTTTTTTTTTTTTTCCCCCACTTGGAAAACACTTTTACTAGATCAAGCAAACCCTCTTTTCTTAGTTGACATTTTGGTTACGCCTGGTTTCCAACTGATAAGAGCAATACGCTGTCCTGATCAAAGCCTCGGAGACTGAAATTGGCCCTCGCACTAAACACAGGAGGACGGAACCCGAGCCAGGAAGCAGGAACACCTCGCACTGATCTTTGACGTGGATCTTATTTTCAAGGCTCCGTGTGTGTGTGTATGTGTGTGTGTGAGGTGCTGCACAGGCTGCATTTTATCTCCTGGAAAACATTTAGAGTTCAGCCTCTTTCTCCGAGCACCACAGAGACGACTGCACTCCTTTGTAAATTGCTGCTTACGCCGCTGTGACACTCTCTTTTCTGCTCCGGCACAAAAACACAATTCATCAGCTGCGGTCAACTCAGAATCCAGCTGTAGACCGAAAGCTCACATTATGAACATTTTAAAGTCTGCACACCGGATACCCGTTTATTCTTTTTAGTAAAAGTAATGTCCTCCTTATCGGTCCTGCACGCTGTCATGTTCGATCCTCGTGGTATCAGAGATTTTAGTCTGGTGGAGCAAGTTTGGCGTAGATCAGAACTCCGGGGGCCTTTCACAGCTTCATACTGTGACCTTTAATTAAAGCGCTCCCGTTTGGACAATCAGTGTAATTAAAAAAGAAAGGCCGGGTCTGCGTTTAGTTGAGCCATTTGAGGAACAATGTTTGACAGACAGCAAAAGTACACTACATTTTTTTTGTTTTTTTTTGTTTTTTATTCTTCTTCCTGGATCAAACACTGGTTTTATAAACATTATAATCTACATTTCTGCCTCTGGGGGAGGTTTCTCTCACTTTTTGAAGCTGCTTATTTGCCATTCATGGTTAACACTGCAGCTCCGTAAGAAAAAAAATAAAAATACTATGATCTATTTCTGTCTTTAATTACTGATCTACCTAAACTAAAAAATGTAGATGAGCAATTAGTTCCTCACCAGAGCCACAACAAGGGATGAAAAAAAACAAAAAAACCACAGCAATCTGTGTTTGTGTCTGCAGGCTCTGGAGGAAGAGATTCCCGAGTTCGCCGTGGCGCCGACCACCGCGGCGGCGTCGGGTTTAGCGACAGCCAACGCAATTGCCACACTAATTCAATTTGCATATTTTAACAAACACAAATGAGATGTCCGAGCCGGCAACGGGCCAAAAGAAACAAGTGACGAAAAGGCCAGAACAGAAATGTTTGAGGGGAAGGGGATGTTTTTTAGGTTCACTCATGTGGAAGAATGACAACTTCTGAGCGGGCTTAACAAATGTATTTTTAAATTAAAGCCTACAGTAATATAGTGCCTGCTGTCAGGCTAAAAATACAGACGGGATTTTGAAGTGCAATCACATCTTTGATCAGCCGGAGTAGTTGCATCAAACAAAAATATTGAACAAAAACGCGGTGAAGTGTGTTTGTGATGGAAGGAATAATGAAATGAGGCTCATTTAATAACAACCTTGAGCTGAATTTGAGCACAGGTGAGTAGGAGGATTGTTAGGATTCTCAAATAAAGCAGGGACCGTTGAAACTGCACATGAACAGAGCTGGGAAACATAAGGCCCGGGGGCCCACATGTGGCCCTTTAGCTGTACCTGAACGGGCCTCGGGGTTTCATTGGGAAATCTTAACATCTAAAATTGTCACATTTTTTGAAAAATTATAGTTTTTATTTACTGAAATCGTAGTTTCGGAAAATTTCTTTGGTCTGGCGACCGGATTGGAGCTTCAAGCGGGCCCCTTTTGGCCCACGGGCCTTATGATGGATGGAGGGACGGAACGTAGGATTTTCTGCACACCTGCACTGCAGAAGAGCCCAGAACATCCCCGTGTTCCTGTTGATGGTGGAGGCCTCCGAGTTCTCCACCAGGAACTGTCCTTGAGCCGTCCAAAGCACTGTCACAAAGCCAGAGAGAGAGTCATTCCACATGAGAAAAGAAAAAAAAACACCACCGGTCAGTCGATTTGCACACGCAAAGCCGAGAAATCCTCAGTGTATCCGGGTGTAAATAATGCATCTAACCATACGGGGGCCGCGCGATACGATCAAAATTCATCACACTGCTGCGATTTGAGGCAGCATTTAAAAAAAAAAAAAAAAAAAAAAAACAGCCCTGAATCATTTCTCCTCGTTTCTTGCAGTAAACGCTCAGCAGAAGACCGCCCCCTTCGTATTTTCACTAACATGTATGAGCAGGCTGAAGGTGCAGTGCACTATTTGGAGAAACAGCCCCTAACCCATTTAAGGTCTAATTTGGGATATAGTGTTTATACGCCTCATCTCAGCCCAGCCATGATAATCCCTGCATGCATGATTAAACACTATTTGTATTTTGACACAGAAATTCAGCTTGCATGGGCGGCAATGGAAACAAAAACAAAGAAAAAAAAAAAAAAACCAACAGCAACCACACTCAAGTATTTATGTGCCTCAATATCTTGAGCCATTGTTAATACACTGTATCCTGCTTCACTGATCATTTGAACATTTTGGTAAATGGAATGTGATTCAGCAGGAGCCAAACAAAAACATGAACCCGGCCTTTCCTGAATATAAAACAGGCATTACAAATAGGCTAAAGAAGAAGGGAAAAAAAATCCCCTGGTTTTGCTTCAAAAATTGCTTGATCTTTCGCTGCGTTTCCCTTTTTGGGCTGCTGATCAGATAAGGTTAGATCTCCAGCTCCAGATCAGTGAAATGAAATTGAAATCCTTCCTGATTTTAACAGTTTCACACAAACGAGCCAGTGCATTAATCAAAAAACAAATCAAACCAGTTGAAATAAAGTGAATCTTTTTTTTTTTTTTTAATTAATAACCGCTTGCTTCACAAATCTTTGTGTCATAAGATTAAGGAATGAGTAAATTAAACAAACACAGGGCCAGCAGACAAGTCGTCTTGTGACTTTCACTCTTTCTAATTTGAGCTTTTCCTTTTCTTTTTTTGTAGATTTACAAAGAAATAAATGCCCCTTTTAAAGAAAATTTGGATTCTGGTGCAAAAAAAAACAGATGACAGGTTATCAACATCCCTATTATAACAAACAACAATTCAAGCGGACATTAAATTATAACTGATGAAAGAGGAACTTACAGGCTGCTCCGATGCCGATGAGGACAGAAGTGAAGTAAAGGGACCATGTTGAGGGGTTGATGAACACAGCGATGTAACCACTGAGCAAAAAAAACAAAACCAGGATTATTTATGCATTAGGATATTTGGAGACCGTGCAGGGTCATGCAGGGTGAGCTTAAGGCCCTGTCTGCAACAAACTAGATCTGCACGTCACAGATCTGTGCAAATCTGGATCTACAGTTTGCAGCTCTGCATATCTAGTCTGCAGGGGGAAATAACACTTCTCCTGTAAAGTAAAATAACAGCGCTGTCTATTGATCTATTGGAGACAACTGTCTGTCTCTAAATTATGCACACATCTGCTCGTCTTCACCTTAAATGCTCTCATCAGTGCAGCGACTGCAGTTCATATTGTATTCAATCCTGGTCAAAATGAGTTTCCTCCCCCCATCACCTGCAAAACCAATAATCTGTGCTTTCTTGGGGGGGAAATTGGCACCAAGTCTGATCTACACTATAGAGCAGACTTAGGAAATTGGTTTCTGATTTTGTATGTTTTTCATGCACAGCTCCTTCTGGCTTCACATGTCTGCAGGGGAAATGGCTGTGAAACCCTGCTCCAAGTGCTCATCAATAATAAATAAAGTCACCTGTACAGCATGCCGCTCAAAAACATAGTGATTTTGGGGCCGATGACAGTCACAACTGAAGGTGCAAGCAGGTTGGAGAATGAAAAGACGCCATAGATGATCCCAAGGCTGTGGAAGGAAAAGTAATGAGAACACAGTCAGTACATGTTTTAATAAAAACTGCATAATAATCATAGTGTTATGCTGTGTTTTACCTGTGGTAGCCGCTTCCAGAGAAAGTCCCATTTTCCAGGCTTTTCACCACAGTTTGCTGAAATGAAGGAGATGATGCTGAAGTTATGAAAAGGTCCTAAAGAGATTCATCAGGCTTCATCATTTCATTGACCAGTCAGGGGAAATTAGAAACACGAGATTCTCCAGGCAGCAGCCTGTTTGGCCTCTTTCCTAATTCACATACAGTCATCTGTGGTTGGATTTCTTTTTCTTCTTCTTTTTTTAAGGTTTAGCAAAAATATCTCAGTTGTGGTAAGCATACACATGTTGCCAAAAACATATTTAGAAGCGCACTATTGTGGGTGTGAGATGGATTATTTTAGGATTTCTGAATGGGCCAGGAAATCTGTTCAATCCATTCATCAAAAGAAGAAGAGGACAGAAAGATCTCAGTGAACAGGAACACAACCTAGGAGTGTGACTTACTTCAATGTTCCCACATGTGGTGAAGGCAGTGAAGATGAACAGAAAGCCCACTCCCAAAATCACAACGTTGAAAGTCCGTCTGTCCACCATGGTGTCGTCTTTAATCGTCCAAACGGCACATTTTAAACATACGCCACCTTATAATGTTGCAGATTACAGTAATCTGGGTCATGAATCAGCACCGCGGTGCGGACGGGAATAGACCCATTTGGATGAAGTCGCGCCGGGGAAAAGGAAACTTCAGAGAGAAGTTGTGGTGTAGCTCTTCAACAAAAGCGCTCGGAGAGGAGGAGCACAGAGGCAGGAACAGTCATGAGGACGCTCCACTTCCCTCCTCTTCTACAAAGTACTCATGACTTCTTGTGACTTTAATTATCAACAATGTTTGTGGTCTTCACTTCCCCGTCGGGGTGACGTCACCCGCTTTTTTTTTTTAAACCTTCCTCTTCAGCTCTGCTGCCCCCCAGAGGTCACCGCGAGAACTGCACCCCCCCAAAGAAAACATGGTGTGGGGAGGCATGACAATAAATAAATAAATAAATAAATAAATAAATAAATAAATAGAGATAATTCAATCATTCATTCACACATTCTTCAAGTACAAGTTCAATACAAATAGAAATGCACATATAACACAAAAATATTCAGTGTTACATGTCTAAAAAAGGGTAGGGAAAAGAAAAAAACTTGCTTAATCCTACACCATCTCCAATATCCAATAATAACATTTTATAATGGTGCTGCTTCCTGAGTCTTTAACTTAAGTAGACCGAGTAATCCACTTTACTACACCAACTATTTGAATTAATATTCAAAGTTTTTGATTTTGTTTTTAGGAGAAATTGGAAAAGCAACAACAACAACAACAACAAAAACAAGAGAAAAGGCTTTCAAAGCTTGAAACATGAACATAACAAAATTACATGGTCATAGCTCCACAAAGAATACGAGTGGAAAACGCAACATTATTATTTATAAATGCTGAGGCGAGGTTGTAAATACAGGAACCAAATGGGAGTGGCGGCTAAATCATTAATTTCCCTGGTTAGTGTTGGTGAAGGTAATCATTTCAGAGGAACATCTGTGAACAACTATATAACTGCAGACTCATCACAAGAGTCCTGGAAGAATCAAATATATGTGCAAATGCTTCCTACATCTGAAGATCTCGTGAAAGCATCCAATTCAGATTTTAACAAGTCTGACAAGTGCGTCATCGACAAAGCCTGAGATCTTAGTGAGGACGTCAGTTACGACATTTGGTTCGGTTAACTTCACAGGGTTGAAGAATAACCAGACCATCAAAGGAATGTTGGAAAATCTGGCTGAAAACACATCAGGGAGTCAGACCAAGACTGGTGGAGCGTAGAAAGACAGGATGTGAAAGGTTCAGTGATCTCCTGCCAGTTGCAATGTAAGAAACATTGGGTTCAATTTCAGTATTTGCCAAAAGTGTGCTCTCCAAAAAAAAAAGGCAAATCTATTTCCAAAAAGGAAATCCATGGTGATCAAGCAGGAACGCATGCAGAATACTGTTGTGGAAATTTTCTCCAATGAAAGACACTCCATAAAGACTATTATGACAGAGACTATACTCATGAACTGTCCCCAGACAGGCTTCAGACCTAATCAGTTAATCATGACTGCTGGAGCCATCCTCGTTGTTAATGAGCTCAACCTGCTGCTAGTGGAGACAATGGGAGGTAAATTAGTCCAGTTCTGCAAATTGGTGGAAATGGCTGAAGTGCTGTGGATTTCCAGAAACAGGGCTCCCTTTCAGCGGAGGTGTCCTGATGGAAAATGCTTTGATGGTAGATGACAGGTGCATGACTGAACGCCTGGTACCTAAGAAAGATACATAATGATTAAAAAGTAAATAAATAAATAAATAAGGGATGAATACTGCCAAAACACAAAGATAACAAATGTAATACAACACAAAATATGATCACAATAATTAGATACTTATCCCCCAACAAATGTGCAGTTGTAATTCAAATTCAGGTATTATGTTCAATTATGTTCAATGTTCTGATGGAATGTACATTTATGGAAATCCTTCATTTCTGTGTTCATCAGACTGGATAGTGCTTCCTTGTAATGTATTTTATTCTCAGTTATATTCTTTCATGCATATATTCTTCACCACTAAGCATTGAACATATCTTTAAAATATGTTATTCTAGTTCTCTAGAGTATTATCTAGTAGTATCCTGTGTTCATTGTGGGATAAAAAAGAGTATGTTCTTTTCTATTAAATTCTAGAAATTCATTTATTAAAGTTGTAAAATGAGATAAGATATGTTCTTTGAGAGAAAGACAGATTTGATGTTATTACCAGAGCTGAAGCTAGTCAGAGACGAGCGGCCAAGAGGAAAAAATGAAAATCCTCCTCTTGGTGTCTTCGTCTGCTGCATGTGCTGCCACCAAAGACTTACAGTCAGCCAAGATGTTTCACCTCTCCTCGTTTCCGTATTCGCTATCGCTGCTTCATCGCTACGAATCACATGTTCAATTTTTGGTACATTTTAATGTAAATCGTTATTTAATGAATACTTTTCTGTCTGAAATATGACCCTGCAATCATTGAAGTTTCACGAAAACATCAGAAAAACAACTGATTGTGCACCGATTTTCTAGTGCGCATGCGCATTTTAACTCTCCGTCAGTGTAACGGCTGAATAAAACTATAAACAGTCTAAAATTGTGCCGGCGACTGTAGCTTTAGTCGTGACACCACTTTCAAACGCTAAGTTTTTGATTTAATTCTGCCAGCCTGTCACGCCAGCGAGAGGGTTTGCCGGGTTTTAGCTGACTTTTGTTTCCCGGTTATCAGATTCACCCCGCTTCCTGTTCGCTCCTCTACAACGGATTGTACACAATCATCATGGCGACCCAGGATGGTGGGTACTGAGAATATTCAGCACTATTATCTTCATATTTTCGTCTTTAGGGCAAATATTAACAGTAAAACACCACGTCGGTGTAATACAAGAGTTATCGTGTGACGTTATTGACGGACTGTAATGTAACTGCGAGTTTTTTCCGTCACGTTATTCTGTAAATGTTGACCAGTGTTGCTGCTAGCGCACGTTGATGCTAACATCAGTTTAGCTCTGCCTGATGAATGTTAATATTCAGAACAGAACAAATGTAGGGTTTTAAGACGTGACGGTGGTTTTTAAGCTGCCGATTTGATATGAATGATTGATGATAAATGTGGTGGTGAAATACTCTGTCATACGGCAGCAGATGACTATCGAGTGAGGCCAGACGTAAGAGAAGATGCGGTGTTTTTGTGGTTGAAACAAACATGTCTGTGGTGGTCTTCAGGCGTGGTTCGCTCTTATTTCTGCCCCCCACCCTCTAAACATTCACAGTTTCTGAGTGGAGAAACGGAGATGAGGATGGAAAGAACTAGAAAGAGAATGTATGGCGGCAGTAAAAGTGAAACTAGAGAAACCAGACGTCATTTATCGCTCTCGTGTTGTGACTGGGAGTTTTAAACTGGTTATTATCATCTCTCAGCATGACAGACATCTAATCTGTAGCAATATATGTATAAAAAACTATCATCAGCTTTGAAATGACGAGCTTATGTTTGACACGTTTTCGAATTCAAAATTATACGGTTGCATTCTTTTAAGTAATCCAAGTCTGAACATGTCCTGTCATGTTCTATTGAATTTGTATGGTTAGAAATGCTACCAATACTGTATCAATGAACCAATCGGGTCATAGCTATTAATAATAAAACTTTGAGATTTTGCAGTCCCTTTTTTTAATTTCAAATGCAATGAACTCTCAGCTTTAGTTTAGTTCATTTACTGTTGATATCATATGTGCAGGGTTTTTTTGTGTTCTACCCAAGACAGAATCGAGTCAAATCCAAGACTTTTAGAACCCAAGACTGAATCAAGATTAAAGCCACTTCTGAGTACAACAATACTTGAATTTTTACTTATAATTTAGTCCATCAAGTTAAATTTTAACCCTTTAATCTAAAGGATAAGATGTAAAAGCCAGTAAGGTTCAATGGATTCTCCTTCTGTTTGTGTGTTTACCCAGTTTTTTCGACAAAGAATTGAACTGAAAAAAAAAATCCCAAACCTTTCACTTATGAAAACAATATGTTGTTACTGTGATACTGTCGGCTTGTTGTTGTTGTTGTTGTTGATTTCTGTTATGAGGCAGTAAAATGCTTAAAACAAGTAACAAAAGATTAGGGACAGACTTTTTAGAGAGATAACAATCTCATCAGCTGCACTGGTTCATTCAAATATCTTGTGCTCTTTCAGGCGGTGAAGAAGTCATAATGGAAACTGAAACGAAGCCAAAAGAGACCGAATCACTGGGTGAAGATGGCGAGAGAGGTGACGCAGAAGCTACATCTCAAACAGATGCAGGAAATGCCACAACTCAGGACTCTAGTATTAGCAACGGGGACGATACGGACGACACGCAGGAAACAGTGGACTTGAAGATCATCTGGAACAAAAACAAATATGATCTGAAAATTCCCGTGGACAGCACGGGCGCCAAGCTAAAAGACAAGATCCACGCCCTCACTGGTAAGAGCACTCAGTCACTGGAAACCTGAAACTACAGCGGATGTTTTCTGCAGCTCGCTCTTCTTCTCCTCCGTCTCCTCAGGTCTTCCGCCGGCAATGCAGAAAGTGATGTACAAAGGGTTGCTTCCAGAGGACAAGACGCTACGTGAAATCAAGGTTACGAACGGTGCGAAGATAATGGTGGTAGGCTCTACGATAAACGACGTTTTAGCTGTGAACACGCCCAAAGAGGTCATCCAGCAGGAAGTGAAGGCTGAGGAAAACAAGAAGGAGCCTTTATGCAGGCAAAAGGTACGATTCCTCATACTTCTCACAGAGCTTGAACCAGGGGTGTCCAACATGAGGCCTGCGGGCCAAACTCAGCCTGCAAGAGGTTCCAATCTTGCCAAGGAAACACAACACTGTGGCTCAAGATAGCTGCCTTATTGCTGGCAGATATCTGTTGACCTCAAAGCCAAGCTGTCAAAGTGAGTTTGTAAACACGTGCATCCAGCACAGAAGTTATCATTACAATTAACATTTTGCAAAAAACTGTAAACTTAGAAGTTTTAATTTAAAGGTTATTAGAGCACTGCTTTACCAGTCTGTCCCACTAAAGATGATACTGGACTGTATGTGGCCCCTGAGTTAAAATAAGTTTGGCACCCCTGGCTTAAACCATATGATTTCTTCTCAAAAATGAAGAGAAATTCGATCATCTCCCCGCCTCGCCAAACACTTCAACAACCACTCCTGTAGAACATAGATTTTCTTTCAGTCAGTGTGATTAAAGGGTCCACTGTTCTTCCAGCAACACAGGAAAGTTTTGGATAAGGGTAAACCAGACGACATCATGCCAGCTATCAAAGGAACAAAGGTGAGAACGCCTTCAGCCAGGAGTTTTAATCAATGCTGCCTCACGCTGACGGCTGCTCTTCCCCCCCGACGCAGGAACGATTACCAACAGTGCCTTTATCCGGGATGTTCAACAAGTCCGGAGGAAAAGTTAGACTCACATTCAAACTGGAACAGGATCAGCTGTGGATCGGAACAAAAGGTAAGATGAGACGGCCGGCCCTCCTTTCAGACAAAAGATTCAGCGCAGTGCGGAGGTGCCGACGATCAACACTTGTCAACCCGTTTGTGTGTTTTCTTATCTGCAGAGAGAACAGAGAAAGTCCCAATGGGCTCCATTAAAAATGTAGTGTCTGAACCCATCGAAGGCCACGAGGACTATCACATGATGGTAACTGCTGCTGCTTCCTGTACATCACACACCATGGTTTTACAAAACAATATGCCCTGTTTTTCCTCCATTGTCTGATTTAACTAGAGAGAAGGGTTTGGAAACGGTGCATTATTAAGAAAGACTCACATTGCTCGTATTGTATGTTTGGGGAAAGTGGAAGTTAGTTCAGCCCGGCCGTGGAGGTAAAGGGCGGGTGTAGCTGCTGACTGGAGTGAGCGAGGGCGCACTGACGTGATGGAGTCGTCACCCAGCCGGGAAATGTCAGCGACTTCTCTAGATTAACCTTTCTGTCGAACGCACTTGTTTTTGTCTTTGAAATGGAAGCTCGGGGACGAGCGGCTTAATGGAATCAGGTAGTTTGAAGTAAATGGAGCTGTCTTTTAGGAGCGCCGGCGTGGTGTGTCATCGCTGCGTCTTTATTGTGTACACGCTGAGGGAGGTTTTAAGCAGTCGGATGTGTGACCTGCATTATTTATTAGCCATGATTTAATCTATGGTTATACTGCTGTTTTCTATTATTGCAGTTGGTTGAGTGCATTTGTCCTAATGTGATGTCTGTCAGGGACTTGGGTGTAGTTTTTGGTTGTTGTTTTCTTTTTGTTTTTTTTCATTGCACAATCCGACCCTACCTCTTCAGAGCAGGGATGTGAAGCCGTGATGCTGAGCAGTGCTGACAATGACAGAAGATGTGATGGCGGAGGTTTGAGAGAAAAGAGGGACGATTTGAGTGTTGAAAGGAATTCAGTTTGAGATAAACGCTTCCTCCTTCACCTGTTTTTTTGGTCATATTCATTATTTAATAGCAGTGTGACTCTTTATTGCACAGCGTATTGGGCCGTAACACACTCCTCGTGCACAGTGCTGTATTTGGAGTCGGATTAAAGAGACTTCTCTAGCTGAGTTATGGTAAATTGCAGTATTCACCCCCAAACAGTTCACACACCCTTTACTCTTCTGCAAAGAAGTTTTTCCTTTAGGGCGGCGGTGTCAAACATAAGGCTCGCGGGCCAAATTTGGCCCACCAAACCATCAAACTCTTCCAATCTGTGTGTTGTAATGAACAGAATATAGAATTGAAAGTTTTTTTCAGCTATTGAGGTTTGAATTTTCTTAAACTGTGTTAGTCTCAGCATACTCACCAGCTCTTCTCCTCCTCCTCAGGCTTTTCAGTTGGGTCCAACGGAAGCGTCTCAATATTGGGTCTACTGGGTGCCTGCACAGTTTGTGGATGCAATCAAAGACACAGTCCTTGGAAAATGGCAGTATTTTTAATGTGCCTCTTTTTTTGACAATGATGAACTTGGACGGAGAGGAGAAGCCGAGAGAAACAGAAACTGGAGCGAAGGAGCGAGGCTTAAGGAACTTATTAAGGAATTTATTGGAAGGAATCTTGACGGATGCCTGTGGACTAATAATAATCTTTTTAGGTTAAAAGTGCACTATGTGGCAGCGTAACAATTCTCAGCCCTGTTGATCATTCAGAGGTTTTCAGCAAATCCAAGGGAAAACGATAAAAACAATTGTACAGAAATTGCTAACAACTTTTCTTCAGTTATTCTTAAAGAAATAAAAGTTATTTAATGAAATGAATTCGCCAGCTCAGTGTTGTTTGTATATTTCCCATATTAAATCCACTCAAACTGCGTCTATATTGTGAATATTTTGAAAGTTTTCTGCATACTGTGGATCAGTTTGGAGTCTGGAAAACACAAGCTCAGAACTTGTGGAGCTGTTCCTGTGTGATTTGGGCTTTTGGTTTACAACACATTTTCCTCCAGGGTTTCTCTGTTTACCTATTAGCCCTGCTGTAATGAAAGGGATTCACCTCGCATTGAACAACTAAATTACAAAATGATTTTAGTCTCAGACCATAAAACTCCTGAACTCTTATTTCCCCCCAGTATCCCACAAGCAAGCGGTTATAATGGAGAGAATTCTTTAAGATACAAACCGCATTAGGCATATTCTCTAATGAATTCCAGAATTACAATCATTCATCAAATTGTAGTTACAACATGGATTATTTTAATGAGTTTCCACACAGCATGAGCTCTTAATAACCAACTGAGCAATTTAAGGTGTGAGTTTCACGCAGGTTGCAGGAGCGGTGCGCCCGAGTTCCTGTGAAGCAGCGAGATTCATTGGAGTGCGGCGGGACGCTCGGGTCTCCTGCTGCCCTCTGAGCGTCGGTCGCTGTTCTAATATTCACAGCAGGTATACGGAGTGACCCTTCAGCACTTTACAGTTTCAGCCGTGCATGCAGTCACAGCTGCCAGAGACGTGGAGGAGGGGATCAAACTACAGACCCTGCGATCAACAGAAGTGACAGAATCTGAAGAAAAGATGACTATTCCAGTCGGAAAAAAAAAAGACTTCCATTTAGCTGCTGTTCTTCGTAACAGTCAATACAGAACGCACACCCACGTAATTATCTGTTGACTTCACTTCTAACATCAATATTTGCTCCACAGGACTATTCAATTATTGTTGGGTTTGTTTGTTTTAATGCTTCCTGAACTCTGTGGTTTTGTTAATTATCATTGCTTTGTTTTGCTGTTATTGATTGCTTTGAAATAAGCTGTTCTATTTTATTGTTAATTGCTAATATTATTTTGGGTTTGGCTGATCTTGTTTAAAATGGTCGATTTGACAATCTGGTATCAGAAGGGGGACAAACCTGAGGGCTAATGATTTGGGAGTCATGAAGAGGATATAAGATTAACAGGTTATTTCCAATCTAACTCAAATTACTTTTAACAATAGACACTAGCTCTTAGAGGTGATGGTTGTTAAATATGTAAGTCATACTTTGGTGTTTCATACTATAATGGTGGCCACCGTGTCAGTTCTTTGTCTCCCGCAGGCCAAATCCCTTCCATTTTCATGACCATTTAGTTCAGGTGGACCCTCAGTGGCAGCAAAGAAGCAGTCATCTCTGTCTCCCAGCTTACTCCTGCTCTTCTGGGAGGACCCTCAGCCACTCCCAAACCAAACCACAGATATTATCTCTCCAGTGACCCCTGGGCCGAACTCAGGGCCTCCCTCCATTCAGACAGTGCCTGGTGAACCTGATGGGAGACGACCAGGGGTCATCCTAATCATGTGATCGAGCCACCTCAACTGGCTGGCTGTGGAGGTGTCGCGGATAAATTCCATCGTGTTTAATTTTTTATCAGATGGATATCCATTATGCTGATAAATCTTAGTGACAAAAATGCTTGGTCACATTTATCCCTACAGTGAGGATGATTTTCTTGTGCCTCGAAACCCTGAATAGGATATAAATAGTTAATCATCCCTGCTTCTTATGTAAAGACTATTTACCTGAGCTTGATTGAAAGTCCCTGTCAAATTAATCAGCTAAAATGTACTGCAGTTCAATTCAGCTTCTTCTTCACCACAAGCATGACGTTTGTATTTGACCAAACTAGATCCTACAAATATATACAAGGCAATATTGCCTGATTACAATGAGCTGAGTAGTTCAGCGGTGGGTTTGCTCACCTTTTTCACAGCATAAGATATGAACAGCTGTTAATATCCATTGGTAATAATACCGTAATAAAAAAAATACTCCTCTTGTGATAGAGGCCTCTATGTCTTCTGGTAAATCTTCAGAAAGTGGGCAACTGTTGTCACACTGACAGTTTTAGGAGCATTTTATTATTTACTTTGCATTGCACTTCCAGTAAATTGAATTACAATAAGTTGTGTCAAAATTAGATTATTTAAATTTTAACCCAAAAAATAGCTTTTTCTCTTTTAAATTCTGAGAGGGAATCATAAAGGATCCATAAATGTCCTAACCCTAGCTCCCCTCACTTTGAGAAACAGTCCATAAGCTCCACAGGAGTTCTTTAATAACTAAATGTTTTTAATAATGTATACCGTAATTGTGAGATAAGGGAAAAACAAATAACAAAATTAAACCACATTCTGGTACAGTGTAAACGATGTAGCTGAATAATTTAGTGATAAGGCGAAAAGTGAAAAAAAAAAAGAAAGAAAAACATGCTGACGACAAAAAACTGCGTCATTTCCGGTTAACGCGGGGCGTTTCGCGGGAAAAGTTTCAAGCCTGAGACGCGTACGTCATGTCGGAAGCGGGGAGCTCGGAGGTGGAGAAGAAGCGCCCCCCTCCCGTGAAGGTGCTGTCGGGCCAGCTGAGGGCGGCGGGGAACCGAGGTCCGAGCAGCGGGGAGGGCTGCGTGCTGAGGCTGGCCGGAGGCCGCTCCCTGCCGGTGTCGCTGGTGTGGATGCAGGGGACCGTGATGGAGGTGCAGCTGCACGCGGACAGCGTGCTTCTCATGGACGAGACCGGAACCTTCACGGTGCAGGGCGTCGGCAGCGTGCCCAGAGGGAAGCCCTGCCTGTCTCCAGGTGAAGAATAGCCAGCGGGGCAAAGGGACTCTGTTTTTCAACGCGATGTCAGCTCATTTGCATATTGGTGAAGTGATTTGCATTCTTACCTCACAACAGAAAATCCCCTGTTCGAACTGGCTGGGTTCCTTTCGGTTTGTAGTTTGAAGTACTACACCCCTGATATACTGTATATCCAGTTCTGTTATTAATGCTAACTTTAATAATTCACAAACACAAATTTTAATGCCTTTAAGTGATCAATAAATATGGTTTATAAAGCTGTTTTTAATGTGCCAAAGAAACAAAGCATAATATGTTAACAATGCACAATTGTTCAAAAGCAACTAAAAACATTTCAAGCTAATCATTAACTGTTCTGCAAAAACTCACTTCAATACAAAATTCTTTTGCTTTTTCATTTAATTTCTAAGGATCACTTCTCTTACTGCACTGTTTGGGAATTCATAGAATTTATGAGATTATCGGTTGGTTGATTGCATCATTTCTTACATCCTGCAGAGAGAATCACTGAAAAAAGCTAAACATTTCTACCCACACAATAATATTTTGATGTCTGTCTCCTAACTGCTGCATCTCTTGACATGCTTGTTCTCTTGGACCTGCTGTCAGTGACCAGTCGGGCCGCCTGCTGCTGTTTTCCCAGGGAAATATGTCATGGTGATGGGCGTCATCCAGGCCGTCTCCCCGGAGCCAGTCATCCGTGCCGTGAAGATGGCCGACCTCTCGGAGCTCGCCGCTCTTCACAGACGCATGTGGAAGCTGGAGGTGGAGGACCTGCAGCACGTGCTGGCCTGAGTGAAGAAGAAGAAACTCCCTACAAGGGCCTCAACGCCACTTTGTCCAACATGTCAGCTCCATGAGGGATCTAAGAGAGACACTTTGTTTTTGTGCACAATATATTTATTTGTAATAGTTTTGATACAATAAACTCCCTTTTGTATGCCAATGAGACAGTATTTTTGTGACGTGTGTCAGTCTGATTTGCTCTAACTTCAGCTATATTATTGGGATGAAGATGCTCTGGGATCTGAACGATAGCGGCATTTAAAGAAACTCATGTTCAGCACCAAAAAAAAAAAAAAAAAAACCATCCAGATGAGCTATGAACATGCAGCCTGGACTTTATACGGTAAGTTATGTTTGAAATGACAACAGGGAATTCTTACAGAAGAGGACAAACTGCATACCAGCAGCTCTTTGTTTACACTTGAAACAAGAGTAATCTTATATTGCGCATGCCAAGAGTAGTGTAATGAATTACAGCATCATTTGTCACAGGACATTTTCCCTCCTGTACTTCAGCTAAAATCTGAAGAAGCGCTGGTTGAGCATCCAGTCGGATTTAAAGTGTGTGTTTGACCTGTTTGGAAACAGGTGTTCAACGACACAGAAGAATCTGGAACTCTTAAATTACCCCCAGGTGTGAGAGTGTACGAGTGGCTGTCCGTCTGTTTTTCGGTGACAGATCCTGTTCTCAGTTAGCTGCGGGATTCATCAGACATGTTCCAGTTCAATGAAAGACAGAAGTTTGCAGATTAGAAAACAATGCTTTATTTTGGTGTTGTGCCATTACACTGGTAACACTATTAGATAAATGGAAAAGTGAAAATGACCTATTTTGACTGATTAAAATAAAGAGAATGTCAACTGAACGTTTAATTCACACTGAAAACAGCAATGGTCATCATACACAATCTGCCCATGAAAAAGAAATTACTTAGATTTATTTATTTTTTTCCAAAGTCAACTGTTTTAAGTATTTGAACTTGTTTGTGATCATGGTTTACACATGCTTTTTATCGCCACCACTTTCAGGTTTCATCTACTGAATCGGTGCATAGCAAAGCTGCAGGTGTCTCCCACTCAGGATTCGCTAATATTGATAACACTCCAGCAGCTCTGCTCAGAGACACCCAGCCACCAGTTTTGGAGGGCCGGTCCTGAACGCCCCTCCTGTAAAAAAAAATCACGCCGCGATCAGGCCTGTGCACTTCAGCGGCCCCCCCCCTCCCCCAAGGACAACCTGACTCACGACCGTTTGAATACTGGATCACTTGCAAGTAAGCACGAGTACTGTCATCACGTCATTATTTAATGTCTTTAAGCAGAAAACTGTATTTTCCAAAGTCATTGTCATTTGGTGCTATAAGATGATCTTTTCTGGCTTTGGCGAGTTTCAACAAAAGGAATTCCCTGCGCTCCATCCACTCTTTCAGCTCCTGCGCTCCGTGAGCCAGCTTGCACAGGTCGTCCTCTGTGCACGTGCCTTTTAGGAACCTGTCGGAACAACACCACCGCACGTCAGGCCCCTCGCTGAACCGCCGGTCCGGTGTTCCCCCCCACCCGGCGTCGTCGTCGCATCAACTCACCTCTCGCAAACTTTGAAAGTGCCCGTGGGAAACCGGTATTGCCAGCAGTTCTGATCGTCCTCGGAGTTAAAAACCCGGTCTTTGTGTTTCTCTGAGGTTATATGCTGCTGCCACTGCTTCTCGCTGTTGCAGTTTTTACCACACAGCCAACAATGATTGCCAGCCTGCAAAGGAGAGGAATCAGATTTAGGGCCATCTGTTTCCGACAGACATTCGCTCGAACGGGGTTTTTTTCTGCACCGGCAGACGCCTCAACGAATAAGCTGTGGTGGGATGAGTCTGGCGGCCTGTCGACTCACCACTTCTTCAGCGTAGTCGGTGGGCATGTGGATCTGCCTCCCGTTCTCCCTGACGGAGTTACTGGAGGTCTCCTCGCCCCAGCCGGGCTTCTGGGACAGCAGCCACTGCTCGTAAAGCTGATCCATATCTGGAACTGAAGGCAGGGGCGGGGTGAGCGCCGCAGCAGCAGCAGCACACAGAGGTCACCGTCAACTCAGTAAAGATCCCCAAAACTCACTGTTGTTTTCCTTCATGTAGGTCCAAAGGTCTCTTTCTTCTGCGCTGTGAGCAAATGTGCAAACCCCGACGTACTGGCACTTCTTGCCAGCTGTCACATGCATGCAAATCTAAGAAAATTAGAAAAATATTTCAGTGAGCTTCAACAGGAGGCGTTTAGTGGTTAAAAACACTGGGTGGGCTTCCGTACCTCAAACTGAGATGGGATGGGCTTTTTGGTTGGAAGAGGCCTTACTGTTGTCCATTTTTTCCTCTCATGGGAGCTTACAAGCACCACCCGCCTGTCTTTGGCCCACCTGAGACACAACCGGCTTTCAGTGAGGAGCCCTTTCGTCATTCTGTGACCGAGAAAACCCTCCGAGTACTCACGTGTGTCTCGCCTTGGCGGAACAATACTTCTTGTTTTTGTCAGCTTCACTGAGCTGGCCGTTTCTCCAGCATTGGCCACAAACAAACATCATCTTCAGGTTCGGGGGGCCGAACCGTCTCTGTGCAGTGGAGAGCTGCAGACGATAACTGAAGGGTTACTCTCGGCTTTTATCTTTCACAGACCCCCAAGGGGGAAGACATTTTTCACAGCACACCTGAACTTCAATACTATTAAGAACCTGATCATATCTATCGGTGTGATTCGCTGGCACCAGCACTCTGCATAAAATCACCTGATTATCAAAACAGATTAATAAGATGAGCTGAGATAACATCTGCAACGACTTCAAACACTTTCCAACCTCAGTTCATTCACGCAATTTGGAATATTTAAACAAGACTGCTCAGTCTGTGGTTCTCAAAACAGGAAACGGAGATGTGCATCTTTACAGATTTAACACAGTCACATTTAAAACTGTAATAAACTACAAACATTGGTCACTTGTTAGCTTCATCAGCTTATTCCTTTTCTAAAAGATACAAGACTTAACATTAGTTTGATGTGAATCCACCCTAATATGGGAGGAGGTTGTGAGAAAGACATCGGTCTCACCTGAGGTCCCTGAAATGAATCTGTGTTCCAAAACCTCTTCGCCTCCTGAACAATACTTTCATGAGTGATACCTGTGTAATGGGGGACCAATACAACAAAATTATGAAGGAACTGAAAGAGTCCGGCGCGGTTCCGCTCTGAAGTGCGGCCTTACCGAGTTCATGCTGCATCATCCAGACCTTGAGCTCGATGAGGCTGTGGGCGTAGAAGCAGTCGTCCTCTCTTACGCAGCCGTAGCGGACTTCATGGCGACAGAGGTCCAGCTGACTGTGCGGACTCAACGGTCGGATTTTGGAATAGCGCACAGTCTTCTCCTTCAAAATGTGTACCAGGCACCTAAACCACAAAACAGACCCGTAAATACCCACAATTTCTTCTCCTCTCTTCCTTTCCTTTACAAATTATGTTGGGTTTTTTTTTTGGAGGGAATAAAACATTTCCAAACACTTTTGATAGGGACTTACTTATGAACTTCAAAGTCATGCTTTGTCACAGGATGGGAACAAAGTGAAGCGTCATCTTTGTTGGTTTTGCTGATTATTCTGGGTTTATGGTCAAAGCACACCTGCAAAACAAACAAAATGGCACAGCGGAGTCAGAGGCAGATCACAGCCGACACTGCTGCTCTTGTTTTTACACCGAGTGCCTTTCATATTACACACATCACACAGTTCAGACAGTTACTGTACTGTGCTCAACTTCTACTGACTCTTTAAACACACAACATAAAGCAACGCTGGCAACTTTCTCAACTTGCATTTTTTAAATTTATTTATTTATTTTTAAAGCTAGTGACAGGCATCGCTCCAACACAACAGGCGGCAGATATTGACGACGTATAAAAAGCTCAGAGGAAGTCGCTCTGATGTGGGGCAGAGGTGTTGAAGTCATTTTTGGCCAAAGGTCACCAACAGCTCAATTGAATCTAAAAGGGGAGGGACCGATAGGAGGCTCCGTCTTTCTCTTAATCTTTACAGCGTCAAAGTATGATCTCTGGAGATAGCTAGCTATCTGTGACATGTTCCTGATCTCTTGAAATCGGTTGGATCATCTATTCAAACAGAACCACCACTGTCCCCAGTGGACAAATTAGGAACAGCAGTAAGTTTGAGGAATCGCAGGGGATTTCCTCCATTATTCTGAAAAACGCTTGCCGCCCCCAGGCTGAAGCATCTGAAGCAGCTCACGCTACGAGTGAGTACGCAAGCGACCGCACTCCGACAGATCTGAATCAAATCTTGCGTTTCCTCAACTGTCTGAACAACAATCTTAAATGGACAAAGAGCTTTTTGGAGGTAAAGACGTGACGCTTCAACCAGATTAGGATCCAGTGATCTGATGAGGGGTGAAACTGAAAGCAGTTAAGGTCCCGATAATGCATCACTGAAAGAAGCCACCGAGAACTATGCTTGTGTTTATAGATCAGACATTTCAGGTAGAAACTATTTAGAGGGATTCACTACAGCTGATTTCTTAACATGAAAATGAAACTTGGCTCAACAATATAGAGGTTGTTTTTGTTTTTACAGCACATGCACGAAAGAATTCACCGTCCCACAGCTTCTTTCAGGAACCAAAACACTCACCCCACATAGAAACATGAATATCCCTTGATGCTCCTGTAGGATCTTGGGAACAGTCAACCTGACATTAGAGTTTGGCCCAAAAGGGTCAAAGAGCAGCTCTCTGGAGATAAACCCTTTCCGCTCCATCGTCCAAACATCAATCTCTTCCTGGCAGTATGCAAATGTGCAGTGGCCAGGGTACAGGCACTCTTTCCCAACAGCCACCTCTGAAACAGGCAACGTCACCTTTTGTTTAATGCGAGCAGACGCCACTCGAAGCAAAGAGGACAGTGAGACAATACGGATAGCAAAGTAATTTAAATAAAAACTGTACATTTGAGTACATTAAGACAATTGGTTCAACATGCAAGGAGGTGATTACAAACCTTTGCAAATGTAATAAGGTCCAACATATTGGGTTTTTGTTGGTCTGGGCCGAATGAGCTTCCACGTTTTGTCCGGCGACTGCTTGATTCTGCCAAGTAATACATCCTTTTTGCATTTATGCTCTTCAGTGTGAAGTGCGTAATCCAACACTCCAGGCCCTGTGGGAAGACGAAAACACACGTTCCTACCTCCATCTCCTGAAAGACACTGACCAAATCAAACCTCTGCAGAGGTCTGCGTTCTCACCGGTTCGGACGTAGCACATGGAGCAGGCTTGTTTGAACTCGTGTGTTTCAGCCAAGGGGTTTTTCGCTAAATCCACAGCAGCAGGGAGGCCCTTCACGTCGGGCATACCCACAGCCATTCCCATCGGGGCTTCATTATTATTATTGAGCTGCATTAAATTAAAAAAGAACACACTTTGAGACTGGGACATAGTGCTGATGGGATATTTAGTCTTTTATCAAACAAGAATTACCTGTGGAATGAACGGACTAGCTGGAAAATCTGAAATTTTGACAGAAGCCGTGATTAATCATTGTCATAGTGATTTGAAAGTAAAACTACATATTCGTTATGTGAAGAAGAGCACAAACGCACCTGTTTTATAGTCTGACAGGTTGAGACTGTCGAGGGAGTCCAGCGGTGGAAGCGTGTCAAAGGCGTCCATACCAAAAAGCGTGCTGGAGCCCAGCTGGTGATACAGCGGCGGCAGATTGACCGTGCACGGCTGAACGCTGCCGTGGAGGAACGGGCTGATGTGGGAGGGCATCAGGAATGGACTCGACATGGAACTGCCCGGGGCGATGCTCGTCGGCAGCGGGAGCGGCCCCTTGACGGTGGGAATAACCTGCCGGGAGAGAGACGGAGCCCCACCGGGGTTTCAGACGTCTTGTCTTTCGCGCTCGCTCGGCGGTTCCCGCCGCTCTCGCTCTCTCCGCTCACCATGTTGGATTCGGGGCCGGCCTGGTCGAGCAGGTCGTCCAGATCGTCCCCGATGATGTCCGCGTCGAAGTCCGGAGTGGTGTCCAGGATGCTGCAAGGCTTGCTGGTGCGGCACCCGTTTGCGAAGGCGAGCGCGGGGAGGGGGGCGGCGATGGGCACGGGCGCCGGCAGCGGGACGGACTCGAAGCCCGGGGGCTCGGACAGGGTCACCGACGAGATGCTGTTGGGGGAGAGCTCGTCCACCGCCACGTCGCTCAGCGGCGAGGACGCGGCCGCCGGGGCCTGCACCGGAGACGGGCCCGGAGCCAAAACGCTGTCCAGGGTCAGCGGAGGCACATCTGCACCAAGGAGCCAAGTTAGCACCGCTTCACAAGCAAGTTCAAGCTTCTCCAAAAACTGAAACTCACCAACGTCTATTTCTTTTACCGAGGCCGGACCGAGAGAAAACTAGAAAGCAACAAAGAGAAAGTGGTCACAGAAATTCTTCCAGTTGACACATTGTGAGTGACGGCCGGCGGACGCTGCTTACTTTATCGCACGGCGCATCGGGATAACTTGATGCTCGTAAAACATTCAAGGCAGGCTGTGGCAAAAAAATAAATAGTGGTCATTTCCAGTTAATTATGTGTCACAACCAACCTTATAGACATTAATCACACTCGGATTATTCGTAAGTGACGTTTAAACCAACTGTGCTTTGAATTCCTTAAAATGTTATCAGATAAACCTAAAGTTTTATTCTTTTAGCATCATTCAACCTCATAATTCAAGGTTCTTGGAAAAACATCACAGTTAAGCAACTTAACAAAAAGCCCACATACCTTACTTCTCACATAAGCTTTACGGATTTTCAACCCTAAAATTTTGGCAATGTCCTGAGTCAGCTGTGTGACACTGGGATCCTACAGAAACACAAATCTAGAAGTTAACATAGTAAAGGCTCGAATGGTAGAAAATCTGATTATTTTAATGTTTCCACTCATTATGTGTGTGACATTGCATGTGTTGGGCTGGATGATCAATTAGCTTTTTTTTTGTTCCACGTTGACAGTACAGTATGAAGAGGTGTCAAAGGTCACCTGAGGCACTGCGAGAGAGCATTTGGCGACAGCCTCGTAGGCCTCTTGATGTCTCCCCAACTCTTTCAAGGCTTTTGCTTTTCTATACAGTGCTTTGTAGTTCCCCTCATTCAAATGGAGGGCTTTTTCACAGTCTTCAAGTGCTTGGTCATACAGTCCCTGTGGGGAAATTAAACGGCGTTGAAAAAGCGGCGTTTATGACCAGAGCGCGCCGGTGAACGCGGGACAAAGAACCTGTGATCATAGATCGGCTTTACGTGTTCAGTGAGTTGAGACAGGTATGGGTGTGGCCTCCTGGAAGGCAGCAGGAAGTTTTACTGCCTTATAACACCAGTCAGTGCACAGAGACGGAAGGTGGAGGACTGAGAACTTTACTGGATCAGTGTCTTAACTAATTTAACAGAACCTTGACATCTGGAGTATTACATACAAATCCGATTATTGATGCTTGACTTTATGAAACAATGAGCTACAGTTAACAGATAAACTTCAGACATTAATCATTCACACAGATTACAACAAACTCAAACAGCCTTTTAGGGAAATCCCTAAACTCCTGTTTAAAAGTTCTGAAAATGTTTAAGTAGGCCCTTTCACCAACGCTTAAACCAAAAACCAGCAGCTGACAAGCAAGAACACCAACAAAGAAACCAGGATAACTTCATTCTCAGCTATCAAACTCCCCAAAAAGAGATAGATATTACATGTACATCACCCTACAAGAACAATCATAATGTGATAAATTCTTCGAAAGCATGCACTAAGTGTCAAAGAAGGAAACATTCTTATTACAAAAGTCGGCCGCACCTCATCATGTCAAATAAAATAGCTGCCTGTCCTCGGGCCAAACAACACCGTCAAACTGGAAATGAGCGTCGTGTCAAAGTGGGACGTCAAAGACCTTCTGCGGACGGCGGCGCGGCCTCCGCTAATGCCGCACGGCTCCCGAAGGGGTGAAGACCCAATGCAAATTAAGCATCGATACAAAAATAAAACAAACAAAAAACACACACAGGCCACATGTCGGCCGTCTCAGTCTTGACATTTCCCTGAACTAATGTACATCCATTAGAAAACCTGCCGGCAGCAAGCCGCTGCAGAACAAGGTAATAGTTAACGTTGCCTCGGGGGCCAGACGCAGCACGACTCCCGGAAAAGCAATGTCTGATGCAGCGAGGACAATGAGGGGGTGTTAAAAAAAAAAAACAAAAAACAAACAAACACAAAGACCTCTTGGTTACACTGAGGAGCCTTCTCAATACAAATGAACCAGAATAACAGGGCTGATGGGCCAAGCTCTGCTGCTTTTGGATACAAAGATATCAAGGGTCCTGCGTCAGATTTGATTATTTGTTGATCATCATTATTTTCTCCTGAATCAGGTCGAAGCCATTCAGCTTGGACCAAAGCGCACAGTACATGTCAGGAGTCAGTCCAGACCTCTTTCTAGTCAGATGCCGTTCATTTAAAATATCTGAGTATATACTCAGGACTTTGCTCTATAGAAAAAAAGATTTACTGGGAAAGGCACCCTGCCTGCGTGTCTTTACTGTGATGGAAGAGGAAATTCAAAGCTTGTCACCGTCTACTCACCGGGACAATATTTAAGTATGCCGCGGCTCGATTTGCATACAGCTTTTCCAGCAAACCTGTTGGAACACAGATTTCTTCGGAGTCAGCGTACTCTGCTATGCTCAGGGCTTCGGTGTACATCTCAATGGCTTTTGTCCAATCTCCTTCTTTAAACACGTCATTTCCCTCTCCAAACAGATTCCACACGAGGTCCTTCATGAACACCTGCAAATTCAACAGAAGCAAATCTGCTTAAAACAAACCCACACAGGCAAATTTCCATTAAAAAAGAAAAAAAAATTTTAAGTTAGTGTGGCTTACCTCGTATTGATCTTGACTTCCAGGGAATGGAAGGGTTGATCTGAAAGCAAATGAAGTGCAAAGTTACAAACTGTTACATTTTCAGCTAAATGAAAACATTTTGCAAAAAAAAAGAACACAGTATTAGCTGTCTTTAATAGCCTTCTCTCTGTGTTACACATGCAGCTAAACTTGCAAAAACAAACATCAATACAGACACCGAAGATGCTCCTCATTGAACTGATTCAATAGTAATGAATTATCCATGATATGATTTGGAGATTTGCCTTCAGTCGACTTTATTTTGCTGCATTTCTACTGATGCATCACTTTCTTGTTGTTCTGTTTCTAATTTTAGGTTTTCATACCAACTATGATCATCTGTCTAAACATGTCTGTTTTTTTCAAAGCCACTATAAAAAAGGTATCATTCCTAAAATAAATAATTTTATTTGTATAACACTGATATGTTTGTGTTTTTCTATTGTGATTTTGATATAATTTACCTGGAATGTGACTTAAATTGTTCTGAGAAGTTGTGTGTGCAGGCGCCAACTGTTTTAGTCAAACTAATTCCTCTACGAAACCTCTAAAAACTCAACACTGGCCACATTTTCAATCTGAAACTAACTAAGTTAGTCTCACTCTCAACACACTTCTATGTGAGACTGATGCTGTTTTAAGCGAGCCAAGTTTCCCCAAAGATTCACTGTAATAAATGAAAAGAATGATCAAAAGTCAATCATATGATGGGGTCATTCAGCGAAATGTTATGAAAATAGTTTTTGTTATGCAGCTTTCCAGCTCAGCTATTTCCTGCCATGTAAAGTTGTATTTCCTATCATGCACACTGAACCATGAAAATACACTTTAGATGGTCACACTTAAACTGAAACAAGCTGAGCGGCACTGTGTACGACTACAAAGGGCAGACAGCGCCAAAAAGGTCACAAGATCCACTAAAACTTATTTCTTAACTCGCATTTCTTTCAGTTTGAGCCTCTCTTTCAGAGTTGTTTAGGTTCAAATGCTACACCAACACATAATTTGAGTAACAGACTCCCTACTCATCTATGACAACTTACAACAACATGACACAGCATTGCAGTATCATAAGCATCACTTTTCTTTTCACAATAAAGGCTCTTGTCATATTAGATGAAACGCAACTCTGAGCTGGCTGGCAGGGCTTGGCAACAACATGCGGACAAACCACAAATCTGCCTGATCCACTAATGCAAAGCACACATATGCCACATTAAAAACTGAACTGACGTCAGAACAGTAGGCAGCTGTCTCACCGACGCGCAGCTTGTCTAAACAATGTCTCTTTGAAAGACATTGTATGTTAGATTGAATAAAACAGATGCAGATAATACAGTATTTCTTTTATTACACCTCCTGCTAATTGATATCATGACATATTGAGGTAAATGCTGCACAAACACCATAAAACCAGTTAGTTTTTTTAATTGATACCTTTATCATTCAATGTCTGTTAAGCTCTCAACCTTATTGTGTTTTTAATTCTTCTGAGAAGTCACTGAAGTCCTTGTGTCCGTGCACAAAGCTTTGTCTCTGTGCACAGAGAAACAGAACTTGCAGTTTTTTTTTTAATTTTCTAGATATCATAAATGGCCAATGACAAGTAATCATGCCAAATCCCATCAGCAGGGGATGGATAATTTTGAAAGGGGTTCATTAGCAGGTCGGGCTCAGGTTTTATTCTCCTGCTCTTCAAAGACAAGACTCACACTAATGGTTACCGTCATTACTAATAAATCCCTAAAATTTCAGGTTTTTGATCAAGACAATGACGTATGACTGAGTAAATAGTGCGATTTTATCTTTAGCAGACTACACTGATGTTTTCCGTTATTCGGTCGGTGTGTTCTGTTACACTTGATGTGATACGAACAACTGGAACAACACAAACTGATCATCGGCTGTCAGTTCCCCTTAATTGGCTAATTGATTAATGAATCGCACCTCGAGGGAGAAACGTTTGCGGGAATGACAGCGTGTGCCAAACATGGATGAAATATTCATGACACATTTTGTGAGTGCGTCCTACTTGAGCAAGAAATGATCTGAACAACACCTACTGGATGAACTGTAGGCCTTTCTGAATCTCGTGCCAGCGAGTCCTTCTGTCCTGACACGGTCCGGACATGTTTGCCTTTTTCAATGTCTTCTCACCCCAGTCAGCACCTGAAAACATACACTTCATCAGCACTTAAAATCATAATAAATAGCAACGACACATTAACAGTGCAAAGGTGACACATGTGGACTGCTCAACTGTTTAACCAGAGGTTAAATCTTTTCACTGAAGGTCTTTCAAAAAGTTATTTATACAGCGTATGGGAAATTAAGACAACATCTGGCGCCATCAAATGAGCCCCAAAAAATGAATAAAACAGGCTTAATGATTCACAAATATATACATATTGGTGTGACTGGGATCCATATATGTCCGTGCCTGTTTATAGGACACAGGCAAATGAATAGCCAAATCAGTGTGCAGAATTATACGAGACGGTAAAGAGATCCGTAACAACCTGGAGTGTGAAGAAGCAAAATCTCTGAACTTTTCAATACACATTTCGATTTGATGTCAATGATCACAAATGTACTAAAGGTTTACGGTGACTGTGTTAAAGAGTGACTTCAGGCTATAGAATACACAATGGGGCAGCGGTGGCCTCAGGATAGAGAGTTCACTGGTAAGAATCCCACAGTGGAGAGGTAACCCACTGTGGGTCTCTGTGCATAACTGTTAACCCCCATCAGCTCCCTGGACCGCGTTGATATAGTTGCCCACCGCATTCTTGAAATAGGATGGGTAAATAAAACAAAAGGAATTTCCCTAAGGAGATTAATAAAGTATTACTGGCCAGTTAGTTTAATCTGGTCTGGTAGTCATGTAGACAGTACAGATTTAAGAGTGCAGATAAAAATGAACTCATTTTAACTTTTAAATCATTTTTGAAAAATGTTTCCTTCAATTACAATTTACTATGAAAAAAACAATCTCAACTTTAAGACCTGCTGGAAAATGTGACCTGAATTCAATTTATATCGAGCTCTATTTGTATAGAGCTGCATCCAATAAAAAAGTGTACTATGACCTGCACAAATGACCTTAGATAAAGGTTTATATTTACCTTTAAAGAGAGAGAAAGGTAACACAGATGAGGAAAATAATGCAAGTGTTGTGATATGTCTTGATAAATTTGGACAGTTAAACAGCTCTGGGGGTTTTCAACCTATATTTTCTTTAGATAAACCTAAACATGACCGATTGATGCCATTGACAGTACTTGTGAAATCATACAGATCTAGCTACCTAACAATGCACTTCCTTAGTGGGATTTCATTGATTGGTCAAAGATGAAAAAGCAGATTGTTTTATTCTGACCCGGCAGCAGCTTGCTGAGCAAAAGTCATATGACAGAAAGTCTTCAGAAGCTTCATCCTGCTTCTATCCATCTTCCGTATTTAGTAATGACGACACACGAACAGTTCCGGAAATATCAGGGCTGAACATTTTATTGACATCGTGAGAGCTATAACATTCTTAAAATCTATTTACTTTTCGTTAGAAAAATGACAGCACAGCGTCGTAACGCACACTTCTCAAGCGGTGGGAAATTGATGGACAGATAAGGAGATAAATAAACTTAGCATACGAAAGCTAGAGGTCCATTATCGGACAGCAGCTTCACACATCACCGACATACTTTCTCATTGTGTCTGGTTTGATTTCAACATATTTTCCGCATGTTTAAGGCGAAACGGGTCGAACTGAGGCACAGATCATGATGGTCATCGCGGCTTCAGATGAATATGATCATTTCAGCACTCTAAACAAAATAAACAAAACTTAACTAGTTTCAGATATATGAATATTTTATTTACTATGTATTTTTCTGTTCTGGTTGCTAATCAGCGTAAGATCTGAGACAAGAGTGATGTTAGCTCGATGTTGTCAGCACAAGTTGAAAGAAATGTCTCAGAAGGCTAATGTTTACAGTCTCAATGTATGGAGCTCGCGTGTTCCTATATACAACAAGAGGTATGTGAAGGATTAAATATTAAAGTTAAGTTTAATATCAGCGGGAGAGAGTCGTGTAGCAACTTGTCCGACAATGGATGCACTGGAGTTAGCACACGTGTAGCACCCGCGGCCAGGGACCACCGACTACGCTCAGCGGTCTTCACCCGCCGGCCAACATCCCCGACTCGGACAGTCTGGGAAGAAGGCACCACGACATGATGCGAACTGGCTGAAAAGCAGCTTATTCTCCAGGCGAAGGAAAGACGGGAACTCGAGCCGAAGCGTGACGCTATCCGTCCAAGTTTGTAGGAAGTAGCCTAACAAAGCACAGGCATGTCCAAGTTAAACTACTTCCTCAACGCGAAACAAAAGCGAGGAGAACACCTGTGGCGGAGAGCGGGTAAATATCACAGACATTACTGGACAACACTTACATGAATGTGTCTTTATTCCCGTCGGGGATCTAAATGGAGGGAAAGTGATTTTCCGTTCCGGCTAAAACAAGTTAGCTCGCTGAAGGCCGCCCTTTCTTCTGTCTTCTTCGGCTGTGACGTAAAGGGCGCGAGAATCCACGCATGTCGGCTCACGTCGCCCCCCAACGGCAGGAACGTGACACTGCATGGTTGAAAAGGATAGATAGATAGATAGATAGATAGATAGATAGATAGATAGATAGATAGATAGATAGATAGATACATAGATAGATAGATAGATTTTCTTTGCATATTTTGCAGACAAAATTTACAACAAAATTGGAGAGCTGGTCCTCTGATTGTGCAAATCTACAAGACGTGACAACCAAAAAAATAGTGAAAAAGTGAAAAATGCCACATAAGAAAGAATTGTATCATATGGCGATATGTTTACAGTTGTTTATCCCAATGCCTCACTGTGCAGTTTTTTAAGCTTCACAAATTATCTCATAAAAGCTCATATAAACAGAGCAGACGCTTTCATGATTTTTCCATCAACATTGAGATGATTTTTTAAATTTTATTTGATTTGATTAGTCTGAGTATCTTTTTCAGGCAAGTCACTGGAAGCTATGGCATTAAGCTGCAAGCCACCGCCATCCAATGATCAGTGTTAATTCTGAATAATAGCTTATCTTCATTACCTTATCAAATTAGCTACTGGAAACTCCAAACTTCAAGGTCAGTTCACAGCAAGCAGAAGACATTTATCATCATGGGCTGTTTATATCAACAAATTTACAAATGGACATAAAAACAAATGCAACAATAAACTTAAATTAATTCTGCCACTTCATTTATTTGAAATGGAATGAAATTAGCTTATTTAAGGGAGGCTAATGAAACTTATATGTGAGCTTAACCCTTTTTTTCATAAGTGACCCTATATACTAACTCCCACATTTCTTCATGCTTCTTCCAATCTCACACAATGATGAGCTGCAATAAACACTGAGATGAGAACTCCTGGAATTCTGGCATTTGTCAGAGCTGTTCAATGTTCTTGGAGTCATTCAACATGTGAGAGATCTAAGATTAGATCTACAGTTTGAGGGATTTGCAGTTAAAATATGTCAGAGCTGTTATTGAGTTTAGAATCAAAACTTCCTCCTCAGGATGGAAATGCTTGTATTGAAATGGGAGACCTATAAAGGGTTAAAGCTTCCAAAGTATGAGATCTATATGTACTTGTTTTTTAATTGTACCCAACATCGCATAATGCACTGTATAATTACAGACTTCACGCAATCACAAAATGAAAGGGCAAAAGTTAAATCTTCATGATTTTAAATTAAAGGGCTGTCAAGATAACATAATTTTCCTTATATCTATAAATTGCATAATGGTTGTTTAAGTTTTTCTTTTAAATAAACATTGTTTCTCCTTTCCTTAGACGTTGAGTCATAAACTATCTTTGAGGAACTGAACTAAATCTCAACAGTAACCTCCTACTCTACATATATTAAGCTTCACATCTGACGGCAAAGCGCATTTATTTATATACCATAGCACCAGTAAGACACAAGATACTCCACAATGCTTTACAATGAAATTAAAAAAAAAGGCATAAAGAGAATAAATAAAGTAAAAATGTTGTTAAGATAAATGTAATTAAAAAAGTTAAATTTATTGTTTAGCAAATTATGTTTAAATCCTGATTTAAAAGAAGTGTTTGTCAGCAGTCTTCGGTTGTTCAGGAAGTTTGTTCCTCAGGTGAGGATTGTAGAAACTAAAAACTGCTTCACCTGGTTTTCTTTTGTCTCTGAACATGGTTTATATTCATCTGAGATGTATTTTGGCCTGAAACCATTCAAAGTTTTATTGACCAGAAGTCAGATTTTGACATGAATCTTTGAAAACACAGGCAGGTACATGTGACTGTGGTCCTTCATGAGTGGAAAATATCTTTTCAAACTGTCTCTTCTTATTCTCCATCCTCATGTATGAGCATTAGGGAATCACTGATTAGGTTGTCAGACAGTCCACACACCAGCAGATCTTCAGATCTCTGCAAGGAATCCAACAGTCAGTTACTTCTATTAGTCAGGTTTCATCATTTCCCAATTCTCTGTTTGAGTCATTCAGGGAGGTTCATCACAGCATTAAAGCTGGACTCATAACAAACAGCTAAGCTTTCTTTAAACAGGATAAGTGGAAAATGGCAGTAATTATCCTCCAATGCCAAAGAAAAGTGTTACCTTTGAGAGTTTTCCTCTTTCTACATTTCAAAAATGATTTGTGAAATGTTGAATCTGTGGAGCTTTCCGTCATTTTGCAATTATTTGGTGCTCTTCATAGATTCTCTGTTCAAGCACATTCAGTCTGCGCTTCAGTCATAATAAAAAAAAAAAATCAGAGTTTGAAAGATGTATTTATTATTTCTTTCAGACTTCAAGGAGTCTGATGTGGGGAAGAAAACACTGCTGAGCTTCACACGCATCCTGGGATCCTACTTTCTGGCCACTTTATTGAAGAGCTCAGCGAATTCAGGTTTTTAACATTTTCCATCCTGATATGATCATGATGTTGAATGAATGTTTTTCAGACAATGGGCTTGTTTGAGATGAGAGTGAAAAGATGCGCTGCGATTTGAAGAATGTGCTTCATGATGCGGCGCGGTCATCCCGGCAGATGTAATAACTGCCAGGAGGAGGCGCTTATCTCACATTGTGCAGGAGCACCAGAGACAGATGCATCCACAAAAAGAGAGAGAGAGAGAGAGAGAGAGAGAGAGAGAGAGAGAGAGAGAGAGAGAGAGAGAGAGAGAGAGAGAGAGAGAGAGAGAGAGAGAGAGAGAGAGAGAGGGGAAAATAAATGTCTACAGTTATCAAAATTCAAAGTGAGCGTCTTTTGTGATTTAGCCGCCCTGACATTGCCGCCTTATTGATGGCAATAGAATGGAACACAACAGAGCCGGAATACACTTCCGAAGAGAACATAATAAGACAGAAAAGGCAACACACAACAGCTCAGGCCTGAAATTTGTCAAGCAAATCATTCCGAGTGCTGCTCAGTGAATCATCATGACAGCGGTGATAGCTGCAATATGTGCTGAGTGTGTTTTGCTCAACTCACTGACCTGTGTAGTTCAAACAAAAGGAGATTGATGAGGATCATGAGCACGTCTCTTTATAATTAAGTAAGACGAGGTGTGTTATTAGAGCATAAATACTGTGATTATCCAGTCTGGATGCAAGTGTTAAGAAAGTAGAAACTGCAGCAGGATTTCAGAGCGTGCACTGAGCAAGGCAGAAGTGTTCCAGCTGAAATTAACCTGTGAATTCACACAGCTTCCAAAATGTAACACTGAAGCAACTCCACTTTTGTACATTAGGTGGCAGTATTGAGTTCCTGTCGTTGTCAGTTTGTCTTCGTCACAGAAGATGTCAAATGTCACCTTGACCACAACTGGAGCAGAACAAGGAGATAGGCACAGAAACAACAACAACAACAACAACACACACATTATCTTACACATTTTTTAGAACAAACTTCGGCTCTGGGTTGGTGATTGGCGTCAAATCTGCTGGACTTTCACTTCGTGATTAGACAATTTGGGTTTTTGGCGTCGGCTGCCAACCGGAGGCTGGTATCTTTACAAGGGATGATTAAGATACTGTGCCATAAGTGTTGTTATCTGTTGAACCGGTACATTTTGCAAGCACTAAATGTACGTGTGGTTGATTTGCCTGTCTCATAATAATAACAGCAATAATCGTGATTTTGTTCACAGCCTGTGTTTCTTATACCGTCTGCCATTTTTCATTGCACACACGATACATTTCAGATTATTGAGACTGAACTGGTTGAAGCTCGGTGGTTAACTCCAGTACCATATCACAATATATAAAGCAAAATGATTTTCCATAATTCATTTCTATTAGTTTTATCTTCAGTTTTTGAAGTGGAGAAAAAATGCATACTGTACCTTTAAGGTGTGTTCAGTTAATTGTAATAATGCATTTTCAACAATGCAAATATTCTTAGGATCCATCCATCGTCTATAATGCTTATCCTGATGGGTGGCAAGGATGGAATGACAAACAAATACACAAACCAATAAAAATGTTCAAGGTGCAAGAACACTAACCAATAAACTCTCTAACAACAGTCCTCAGCACCTGTTTTAAAAGACTTATAGTTATACATCAACTGATTAATTAGTGGGAAATGAACAATAAACCCTGCATCGCTTTGGTAACTCTATAACAAATGACAGATTTTGAGGTTGTAGCAACCACATAGTATAGTTTACATTAGTATAATTGCTTGGTTTTGCAAAAATATAGACATTTTTATCATACATACACTGTACCACATAAAAGAAAAGTTTTGAAGTTTAAATGTTACGTTACTATTTTAGCAGTCCGGCCAACTCACAATTTTATCTGAGCCTATGTGACCCCTGAACTAAAATTTGTTTGACACCTCGTATCTATGTACTGTAGTAGCAGATATATTTCATTCACAAACAAGAAAGTTGCTTTATTATTTACAGAACCCAAATGTCATAACAATGTGGTCAATGGCCAAATAAATGCGCCACACAGATATAACAGCCCCATCAATCTGAGATTTGGGTGCTTGATGAAAATCATGTATCTCTTTGTGAATGTAAATCAGAAGGCCTGGATATGCTGTTGTTACGCTAGCTAGAAGGCACTGAGTCGCCAACTCGAATTCTGATTGGTTGAAGCAACTGTCTGATTGACGCTTCACTTTACTTTACTGGGCTATCAGAACGGACAGTGAAGGCCTCAGGCAGATTTCTTTGACCCTAGCAACAGATGATGCCTGAAATCTGATTGGTTAAATGATTTAATATGAAAAAAACATGTCTGGAAGCAGCGCAGCCACGGGAAAACTATGAAAGGAACTGGAACATACCGTTTGGAATCATTTATTAATTATTTATGGACAAAATATAATTTACATCAGTCTGTAATTCAGATACTTTTTAGGCCAGCAGAGAAGGCTTTGCAGGCCCTGACGGCCCACCACTGTGAAAATGTCAGATCACAAAGTAAAACATGTTGTCAGTGGACAATAGAATATAATTTCAAATAGCAAAAAAAAATTAGCAGACACACTGGGAAAGTACAGGCTGTTTACTCTAGAGGGAGCTCAGCATGACAAACACTGGGATCGGTCTGTAGCCAATGGCTATGCTCAGGAGATTACTCTAAAAAAAGCTCCCCGTGCTGCAGGCAGAGAGCAGCAGTCACACAGACACTTGCCGTGAGGAGCTGAGCTGCCTGTTGCATGCCATGGCAGCCTTTCACCACATACTTCTCCTGCTCTCTGGTAAGTTGATTATTGTCTTTCAAGTGGAGTTCCTGTCAGAGAAACACTGCAATAATGCTGGGAAGTTATTTAAAGAACACACAGGAAGGCGTCGGAGCAGGTGAGAGCCTGGAGGTGAAGCTGCTTGGTGTTTACATGCACAGCATGCGTGTGACATAAAGTCTTAATTTTCCTACATAACTTTATTAAACTGTGCTGCTTTCCAGTGTGACTTGTGGATGTTCATGTGATGAGATTAAGTGTTCACATTAAGTAAAGATGGAAAAAAGAAATGTTTCGTAAGACTACCAGTGTGTGTTCTCCAGCTTATTCGTTATTATAAACTGAAGTATTTCCTGAATTAAAAAAAAAGGAACACTGATTCAATAAAATGTTTATAAAAAATACATTTTAATGCAGTGGTTAGCAATGGATTCAGGATTTTCTGTATGGAGTTTGCATCCTTGTGCATGTGTGTGTTTTGAAGGTTCTGTATATTTCCTCACACTGTCTAAAAAATACAGAGTTCTCTCGAGCCAGTTTCTCTAAATCCACCCATGGTGTGTATGTAAGTGTGTGTCTATTTGCTCTGTGTTGGCCTGCTGGTCTGTTCAGACTGGATAGTAAAGAATGGGTGGATATTTGCATTACAGAACTTTTTTTTCCCCAAACAGGAAGTCTTGGAATAAAGCAGTTTGTGATATAACTTTAATTCATCACAGCTCCTGTACAGATAATTAGTTGTTACTGGATGTAACTCCAGTTCTACGAGTAAGTGTGTGCGGGCTTCGCTAGTGGCACTCCTCTATCTCTCGACAATCCACTGAGACAATCAAAGCTCGGCGCACCAATTCCTGCCGCGTGATGGCACAGCACCACGCCCTTCGCCAAGGCTATATTACCAAGGGCGAGGTGCCCACAAACCCTTCTTCTGACGTAAGCAAGTAAGGAAGCAGACAGCTGGGCCAGCAGGTAGGCGGGCACGCACTTACTCGTAGAACTGGAGTTACATCCAGTAACAACTAATTCTACTTTGTAAGTGCTAAGCCTTGGTACTCACCAAGGCGAAGGGCGTAGGTCGATGAATGTACTCCCAGCTGATATGCTGACGGGATTGGTGCGTAAGACGGAAGTAAACAAACCGTACGTCCAGAACGATTGTAGAACTCCCGAAGAACGAGGCGGGCATCCATGCGCCGAAGCGCCGCCCGCGACGTGAACAAGCATCGCAACAGTGACACACACACGCCGGCCGGGGTAAACCACAGCGGCAAGTGGGAAGCCCCCAGTCCGCGACCCACGCACGGGAAACGGCAGCCGGACCATAATCCAATACGGCAAGCAGCAGAACCCCTGTTCCCGCTAAGCGCCGTCACACAAAACGGCAAGCGGTAGAACTTCCGCTAAGCACCATTGCAGTCAAACATCTGCAGATCGCGGCAAAGCCAGGCAGCAGGCAGGAAAGCCCTGATCCACGACCCCATCCGGGACGCGACGGACAGGCCAGAAGGACCGAAACGGTTAAATGACTGAACTCCTGTTCTCGCTAAAAACCGACATGGCCACAGAGTCTGTGCAAATATCCAACAGATATGAATGCACAAAGGTGGACGTAGAGGCCCAGGAGGCAGCCTGGCAGATGTCACTCACCGTGACACCCCTGCACAGGACCGCAGAGGCAGCCACACGTGGTGTGGAATGAGCACGAATCTCCGCCGGTGGCAGGAGATTCTGTGCCTCGTATGCAGCTGCAATAGCGCCCCCCACCCAGTGGGCGAGACGCTAAGAGGTCAGCTCACGTTCACAAACAGCTGGTCCGTGGGGGCCTGGAGGAACTCCAAAACTGTACCGATAGTGCAGGAGACTGGATCCAAGCCCCTCTCCAAGCACCCCGTCGTGAAGAGCTGCCACTGAGACCTGTAGGCCTTGACAGTAGAGGGGGCCCTGGTGCTCTGGATGGTGGAAACCACCGCTGGGGGGAGATCTAGTTCCACTAGTCTCGCCCGCTCAGCCTCCAAGCCAGGAGCCTCCCGCCCAGGAAGGGGCGGGATCGGAGGGCGCCCCCTGCCTGCAGCAGCGCGTCGGGCTCGTCGGGAATCAGTCACGGGTCCCCGACCGCCAGCTGGACCAGGTCCGGAAACCACCGAGCGCTCAGGGTGTCCGGAGCCACCACAATCACGTGAAGGTTGTGCAGCCTCACCCTGCGTAGTAGCAGGGTCAAGAGGTGGGTCGGAGGGAACGCGTAGGCCAGCTCCTGTGTGCAAAGGCATCTACCCCTAGAGGGGGTCCGTCTGACGACCTGAGCGAGAACCAGAGTGGGCACTGTGCGTTCTCTGCACTGGCGAAAAGGTCTGCCACTGGGCGTCCGAACCGGTACCAGAGTCGGGCTGCGACCCACGAGGACAGGCCCCACTCCACGTGGAGTGGGCCTCCACGGGACATTCTGTCTGCACCGACGTTGAGAACCCCGGGCACGTGTCACGCTTTGAGAGACGTGAGGCGCCGGTCCGCCCACAGAAGGATCTCCACCGCTTTGCGATGAAGAGGAGAAGCCTTGTGCTGAGCTGGGGTGAGCACACTCTTGTGTCGGTTCACCATGAACCCCAGGAGCTCGATGTGGTGCAGGACCTGGGTCGTGTGCAGCACAGCTTCCTGATGAGAGGACGCCAGTATGAGCCAGTCGTCGATGTAGGTAAAGACTCTCAAACCACGACGACGGAGGGGCTCCAGCGCTTCTTCGACACACTTGGTGATTGTGCGAGGAGCTAGAGAGTAGCCGAAGGGGAGCCGGGTATATTGGAAATACCGGTCTCCTGGAATAAAAACCTGAGCACGCCTCTTCCGCATTCAGCTCCGTAACCGCGCCCCGGCGGAGGAGCGAGGATACTTCCGCTTCGAGAGCGGCCGCCCCTGCAGGGCATGCGAGCCGCGTACGAAGGATGCCGATGGCGATGGCTCTGCACATCCGTATCAGGACCTCGGCCGCATTCTGGATCTCCTCGATGTCTTCTGGAGAAAGCTGGGACTTCTTGTGGCAAATCTTATCCACAGAGCCCAGCAGGAAGGTCATGTTATTAGCTAGGGCGAACATCTGGTTGCCACTAGCATAACCACGATCCAGGAAGCCCGCCATGCGCCTGTCTCTTTCAGACGGCAGCATGGGCTTACCGCCCTAACCTGACACGCCAGATGGACAGTATCATATGTCCGCCACGGAAATATTTCACAAGTCCATCTGGGTAGCTGCTTTTCTGATTTGATTTCAGAGGCGGGACCTTCAAAACAATCCGTAGCTGGCGATTGGACGACCGTTCGAACCAAAGAAGAAGAAGATTGGACGACCGTTCTGATCGACACATGACACACTCACCACAGACCAATCCACATCAAGCCACGGTGTAACGTAGCTTACGTGCGCTGCTGCTGAGAAGCAGTAGACATCGTTTCCTGACAAAAAGACTTGAAGTGATGTTCTGTGCTCCTCTTTCAAAGAAGAAATTGAGTCGCTTTCTTATAAAACTGCAGATATTGCCGTGTCCACGGAGATCGCTTCGCAAGCCGCCATTGTTTTCAAACTTTTGGGCGCTTCCCGTTGTCGTCACGTCTTCTCGTCACTTCCGCTCCTCCCGCAGCACCCGCCTCTTTCCCCTGATTGGGCCGGCAAAATTTTAACAGAGTGAAATCATTGGTCTATGGAGTGCTACAAGATGGGATCTGCAGGATTTAGGAACTGAATCAGGCAGGCCCATCTGCTATGCAAGGTTATTACCGCCCGGCCAGGTGGAGGACTTGGGGAGAAGGCACAATCTCACGGAGTCCTCTATGGTAGGCACTTTGGGGACCAGCAGCTAGCCGTCCATGCAGCAATATTTGCGGTAGCCTTTCACCGCGCCCTTCGCAGTGAGCGGCGTACCCCAATATTTCCGCACGTTGTCTTGGAACGATGGCACAGCGGGATATAACACTGCAGTCTGGGATCGAGTCCGTGACTGGGTTGCTAGATCGAGTGCAAAGTCGCGCTGAACTGGCTCCGGAGGCTGCGGCGGCAGCGCGAGGCCAGTGCGCTAGGCGGCGGAGGTGAAGAGCCCCGCGAGGTGTTCCACAGGCTCGCAGGGTTGGCCTTGATGGCTGGCGTGGGAAACGGTGGAAGTGGAGTCGCCTTGGTGCGAACTCCGCGACACCGAAGCACTGCTGCTGCTGCTGCTGCTGCTGCCGCTAACCTCGTCCCACTCGTAGGCGGCGGGGGCGGCAGTGTCCACAGCGTCATCGGCGTTGTCCTCGCGAGCAGGAACCGGGGAGGTGTCACCCATGAAGGCCGCTCGCCGCTGAAGTTCTTCAGGTGGCAGAGCGAGGCAGGCCGGGCAGGAGGACCGCTGGCGGTGATGCTGCCAGCCGAGGCAGTCGAAGCAGCGCTCATGACAGTCTCCCTTGAAGAGCGGAGCACCGCAGAAGCGGCAGGTGAACGGCCCGATGCCCGTTGGCGGCTGGTCACGGGCTGGAGAATCCATCTTGCCGTAGAACGGCGAAAAAATCTTGATCCAGAGAAGAAAGAACGGCTTCTAATGTACCGTAGGAACTGAGGAAGAAGAAGGGTTTGTGGGCGCCTCGCCCTTGGTAATATAGGCTTGGCGAGGGGCGTGGTGCTGCGCCATTACGCGGCGGGGATTGGTGCGTCGAGCTTTGATTGTCTCAGTGGATTATCTACTGATGGAGGGGTGCCACTAGCGATGCCCGTAGGCGGGCATAGCACTTACGAAGTAGAACTGATCATTTCACTGCAACTTCAACATGAATACTCAGGTGAAGTTAGAGCCGTCACTGTTTGTTCCTCTTTGCAGTGGCTGTTGCTCCTTCTGCGGCGCGAAGTTCCCAGCGGACTAAAAGAGGACTGCTGGAGCTGGCGGGGGCCATCAAATGCAGCACAGGGAGATCTGCTCTGTCCTACATGATGTACGGATGCTACTGTGGACTGGGTGGTCAAGGCTGGCCAAGAGACCGAACAGACTGGTGAGACTGATCACACTGTTTCTGCACCTTTATGCACAAAGCACAAGCGCACACACACACACACACACACACACACACAAACACACACACACACCGACTCTGAGTTTCCTTTTATGAATGAGTGGACTGAACCACGGGCCCTGTGTGATGGACGGAAGGAGGTAACGCCTTCCACATACTGAGGACTCACATGGTTCCAACGGGACCTTTAAAATAGTCCAAGAATTCCACACCCAATTTCTAATTACCGTCTCCTTCTCTTCCTCCTCCACCGCAAGACCTCTCACCCCCTCCAACCAGTGAACTGCTAACTATCTGTTGTGAAAACCGGTGCGGCGATCCTGCCTTGCCGTTAAAATAGCGGCGGCGCGACGTGAACCGCAGCCCTCATACTGCTTTTGTAACCTTGTCTCCTCAAGACCGGGCTGAACCTTCAAATGATACGTGTGTGGTGTTCTTAATCTCTCTGGCTGTAGGTGTTGCCACAAACATGACTGCTGCTACGGGAAAGCAGAAGAGCTTGGCTGCCAAACCAAAACAGACCAGTATCATTGGACATGTGAAGACAAGAAAGCTGAGTGTGGTAAGGCATTTTTTCATTCTTGTTTGTTCTTCTGAAGTCAAAACAGCTGCAGTTCTTCCGGTTTTTCATCTGTTTTACATATAGGCAGTATTTGCACAAGAATAAAGCAGCCAAAGAAAAACTTTCACATGAAGATCTGTGGACTGAGCTTCACTCAGATGAGCTTTGATATACTGTGGGGATAAATGGGTCACGGCACTCACACAAGGTGGCGGACATCACTTTTATTGTCCCCTGAGTACCCATAAGTACAAAAGAGACACTGAAAAACAACAATAGCAACGCTTCATGTTTCAGATGATATCAGATTTTCTGAGTTGCCAAGCTCAAGATAAAAACAAAACTTTGAATAGCAGATTATTGTATCTGCCACTCATTACCTCTGCCTGAGCTCAATGGAGTCCTGTGATAATGCCCACAGTGTTACCATACTTCCATCTCCTATAAAGTTAAATCATGTTGTCAGGTCACTTGCTCCCAAAAAGAGTTTCACATGAAAGTGGAAAAACAAACTCTCACATGCTGTAATGTTGTGGAATTTCAGCTGACCACTGAGAGGAAACATTTATTTTTCTCCTTGCAGATGATCTGGACGACAAATGTGAAAAGTTCCTTTGCAAGTGCGACAGAGACGCAGCCAAATGTTTGAGAAAAGCACCTTTCCTCCAGAAATATACCTTATGGCCAGATTTCATGTGTGGTAATGAACACCCTATGTGTAGCATGTACTGATTCAATAAACACACCTTCATATCCTGTGTGCCTTTCAAAAAGACAATAAAATGCAGTCAGATGTGGCTTACAGTGTGTGTTTTTTTATATTTAGAACATGATGAGACTCTTTAATGAATGAAATTGTGCTATATTTCTCAGAGTTTTTAAAGGTAAAATAATTCACATTCAGTTTTTCTAAATCCGTGTAATTTCCTGAGTAAGGATTGTAGAAAAGAAGGATTTCCTCTTTGGAAACTCAGTCAGAGCTCAGCCTCAAGGTCATATGTTGATGAGAAAAGGAAAGATCAGGTAACCAGTCCTCACAACAGTTACTCTATTTGTTGAGACGTGCACCTGAAAGTTACCTGCCAGCTCCTGCTGGATTACTCTGTGAGTGACTCCCTGCACTCGGGCAGGGTTGGTTTCTGACTGTGCTTCATTCATAGGGGTTTAAAAAAAGCCTTTGGAAACTCAGTGAGCTAACAGCCACACTGGGGTTTTTCTATACTCTATATAAAGTCTACAGTGACACAACTGTCAACCCTGAGTCTTATTTTTAATGCACATAATGTGCCCAGGGAGAGCTGTTCAACCCAAAACTTCAGCTGCTTTTAAGGTTTAAAGAGTAATGGTGACGGATGCATGGATGGAAATCAAGTCTCAATCAAAACAGCAGCAATGTGTAAAGTCAAGGTATTCACCTGCAGATGGCACCACATTCACACCTAAACACTCCTGGAAACACAGCCAATAATACTCACATTAACCTCTGTAATAATAATAAAAAAAATACATCTTTTTCCTGAAGGCTTATAAAAAGTTGGAGGAATACTTTTAACTTGTTGTTGAGCCAGCTAAAATCCATTGCCCTATTTTAGTTCACCAAAGTTAACTCTGGTTTGGTTTGGAAACCTCTTCCAGTCTTAATTTGAAGTCCAAATCTTAATTCAGACTGATTCCTAGTAAACAGTATCACCACCTGTAATCAAAGCAACCAAACTGCATCCCAGATGTTGCAGCTCCAGTGAGCGCTCCCTGTCCTGAGCCTGGTCTGTGAGTTCACACAGGGAACACACAGTTTCTTTTGTTGGTTGTACTCATGACTGTGGGCTGAAATGGGAGATGATGCCATGGTGCAGCGCCCCAGCTTCAAGACGAGAAAAAGTATTTGGATCAGGGCCCACAAACACTTGCCTGATTGTGTCCAACCTGCAATGGGTATATCTGAGGGTCATAGAAGCCATACACTGGATACACTGCCTGGCAGAATAGGGAAAGTTATTCAAAGTCTGGCTTTTTTCAAGATGAAGTGATGATCGTTGCAATTCTGCCACTGAGTTAATGCTGCCAACCTGCTGCTCCAGATACTATTATAAGACTATGATCTTTAACCATCTTGATTTGTTTTTAATGACACATCCTTTTATATAGTACACCAAAGACCATATTCTGAGCCTTGAGACATTGGAAAATGTGTGTTTATTTCTTGTTTCTGTAGTTTTATCATTTGTGTATCGTCTCAACAGCAGATTTACATTCAAGTGTAACTTCTGATTTCTATACCTGATTTATCCTTTGTAGCATTGCAGAGGGGCCGTAGCAAATTAGAGGTACAAATAGGGTTCCTACAACCACAGTTAAAGAATATTACAGGAGTACCGGTAATGTATCGGCTCAGCTCACATTTGTTCATGGACTGAAGGCCACAGGCTGACCGCTGAAGTGAGTTAAAGTTATTGGCACACAGGTTCATAGGGTTCTCCAGAGGCAGTGGTTACCTTGGGTTTTGGTTTTTGATTTTAGCCATGCTGTCCTGTAAAATCTCACTAAGGGACCGCATAGTGGCACAGCGGTTAGCGCTCCCATCTTGAGCGTACGGGCCTTACTGTGAGGATTTCACATAATACTTTCTTCTCATCTTGTGTGTGCGGCACTTCAATATAGTTTAATACAGGAAAATAGTCGCCACCTATTTTATTTTTATTCTTAGGGTCCCATTGATGGAATACTTATTTGAAGATAGTGCAATATAGATTTTGCCAGCAGGGGGCGTCACCTTAACCGTCAAGCGGCTGATACCGTAGAAGAAGTATTTAGTAATATATAAATGATAAGTAACATTAGGAGGAGATAATAAGTGTCTTATATTGTAACAGCTGTCGAGTTAAAACGTGAATGTATTCTTTTTTGAGTTTGAGAAGGAAACTCGCCATGGTAGATGTGTAGTCCGCGGTAATGAAACCAGTTTGTTTGTTTGTTTGTTTATTTTGTTTCGAGCTGAATTTCATTCACAGTGCTCGGCAGTAAACAAAAATTACATTACAATATACAAAAATCATTACAATCAATACAGCATAATACAATAACAAAACACATTTATATTAGCTCGAAAAGGAGTGGGATGAAGTAACACTTATTATCTCCCACCCCTCTTTACTTTAACTCTTTAGCTCAAGATATTACAACCTTCATTGTTACACAGTTGTGTTCACAGTACAATTTATAACACTTCCTTTTTTATAAACAAAAATCATTTCCCTTAATATATTTTTCAAAAGTAATTTCTTTCAGTTTCTTTTTAAATAACTTCATATTTGGACATTCCTTGAGCTTCCTACCCAGGTTGTTCCACAATTTTACCCCTTGAACTGAAGGACAAAGTCTTTTCCGTTTATTATTCGCCCATCTAACTTTAAAATTCTGTGTATGACGTAAATTGTACCCTACTCCTACTCTTTTAGAAAATAAAAGTTGGATGTTTTTTGGAAGATTGTCCTTACTTGCCCTAAATACAATTTGTACAGTCAATAAATCAACAATATCTTGAAATTTTAATAATTTAGAATTTGCAAAAAGTATGTTTGTATGTTCTCTGTAACCGACACCATGTATTATTCTTATTGCTTTCTTCTGTAAAATGACAAGAGGGTGTAATGCTGTTTTATAATTATTTCCCCATACTTCTGCACAGTAAGTAAAATATGGCAAAACTAATGAACAATAAAGTATACGCAATGAATTTTTATTTAGATCATGTTTTGCCTTATTTATTACTGAAATACTTCTTGAAACTTTTCTTTGAACATGGCTTATATGTGATTTCCAATTAATTTTATCATCTATTAATACTCCTAAGAATTTTATTTCATTTACTTTTTCAATAATTTTATCATCCAACTTAATTTCAACATCATTTGTTCCCATGTTTCCAAACACCATTAACTTGGTTTTCCCCAAGTTTAATGACAATTTGTTTCTATCTAACCACGATTTAATTTTTTTCAATTCTGTATTCATTTCCTGCTCTAATGCCTGGAGGTCATCCCCAGTACAAAAAATAGTCGTATCATCAGCAAACAAAACTAACTTGAGAACATCTGAAACTTTACATATATCATTTATATAAAGAATAAATAAAATGGGGCCCAATACTGCCCCCTGTGGGACACCACAAGAAACATCCAACAATAAAGAACAGAAATCTCCAAGTTGTACAAATTGTTTTCGGTCAGTAACTTCATGTCTTTCTGAGTTCACTTGATACAACTGAATTACTGAGGGATGCACATAACTCCTGCAAAAGCATGTGTTTATAGCCAGAATCTATGTTAAACAGAGTAAAACACGTTGACTGAACTGTTGAATTAAGAAAGCTGAGTTAAAAAGTTTACATGTGATCAATTAAGTGATTAGGTTGTGATGAATGTCCATATTGTTCACAGAGGTATTGTAGGTTGAGGATGGACTATGTACTTAATTAGTAATCAGGGAAAGTGTTAAAGTTATTTGTTTATTTCATTGAAAGTGAAGGCAATGAGAATACAGCATACAGCATTGGTCTGAAATAGGTTTAGGTTAAAAGAACAAAACAGTAAAAACAAAGGTTAAAAGCATTATATTACTTATTTGAGGTGATAAAGGGTTTTTTTTTTACATAGATCATAGATTAAATTGTGCAGTTGTGATTTTGTCAGTTCAGGACAGTGATATATGTGATTAAGTGGGGCTATAGTAACGTCCTTGATTAGAGACTTTCATTATTGCTGTTGTTTTTGTGTTTTAAGTTACAAGCATATTGTATTCTGAGTTTTGTAATGTGCAGAAGAATACTCACCAAGTGCGCTCCTGTTAATGGACATTTTACTGTTTTTGAAGTGCCTGCTAAAATACTTTGGACGAGAGATGAGTTGATTCATCATTTTCAGCATGGTAACGTGTACGGACTTTCTCAGAGTGTTTCTTCCCACAGTGATGAGTGGTGTTGGTAGGTGTGAATGTGTGCGTGAGTGTGTTTGCCCTCTGAGGAACTGCTAACCTGTCCAGTCATCAGCTGGGATAGTCGGCATCCTGCAGAAGTGAGTGGCTGTAGCTTACTCATAAATCTACAACTCGCCTGATTTCACATCCACATCCCCAGCAGCAGGGTGGATCTCCTGAAGAAAACCAAAGGAAATGCTGGCCGCCTCTCTGGCGCGCACACAACAGTCTTAAAGGTGTGTTGTTTATTCCCTGCCGATGAGCTGACAGAACCCGCTCCATGCTAATTGAGTTCTTTAATCAAATGTTTGGCTCCCCAACCGAGAGGCAGATGGCTCACTAGGAAGTGTTGGCATTGACAGCGCGGAACATAAACAATGGTAAACATGTGCAAAACAAACTTCAGAGCACCATGAGATCTGTGTATCTTCCATGAGGTAGAAGACTTTCTGTTCATTTGACTGATGGATATGCTCTTGGGATGACTAGAACACAATTATACATACTGGTAAACTTGCATTATTTTACCAAAGAACCTGACTACAGATGAAGGCAGTGGACAGGTCACTGGAGTCACAGTGAAATTCATACCAGAGTCACCAACAAACATTAAACACAGGTTTTTGGACAGAGAAAAAAAATGCAAAATCTTCACAGAAAGGCCCCTCAAACCAGAGAAATGATTACTGCTGGGCAAGAGCGCGAATCAAAGATCTAATTTGGCTCTACTTCATAAAATTTACTTTTGAGATGAGAAAATACAGACAAAAACAAAAACAAAAAATAATGTAGAGCATCCTGGACCTGATACAACTGTTCACGGTCTTTTTCTACCTCCTGTCATGCAGCATCTCCACATATTTTATTTTTAGGAGGCCAACGAGCCATGACAGACGTCATACAGACACACAAGAAAGAACAAATGTATTGCCATGAAGGATAATCATTGATTATCAGTGAGTATGACAAAGATTAAGTGTAATCCAGTATATACATGTTCTAGTTTTTCTGTGAATGGGAACTTAACAGTGACAAAACAGAGGTGCTCCTCATAGGCTCCAAGTTTGCTACCACCAAAGTTGATAGTTCTTCATCACCATCGACAGTTCCTCTGTTTCTCTCTAATGCCAGGTCAAGAGTCTGGCTGTCATACTCAACTCTGACTGTTGGTGTTGTAAAAGGTATGACAAATAAAATGTCTAATAATAATGTTATTATTTAGTATCTGAAACATAATTTCATACTACTTTTTACGCTAAAAGAACAACAAATAAAAATGACCCACAAAATCTCCTGGATGGCATGACCAAACTATTACCGTTGCTTTTAAAAATGACACTGAGCTTTTCTACGTCATGTGAAAGCATTTCAACTGGAGGCTGAATTTATACTGTTCTCTTTTATTCTGTTTTGCTCCGGGCTGCGCATTTCCCACAGTGTGCTTCATAATTGAACGGACAGTTCTTATTCAGACTTTCAAATCTGTGCATAGAAGTTTAAGACTCACTGAGTCCCACTGAGGAAACATACTCAAATATTCTTACTCAAGCCCCCTCACACCCCGTGTGTTCCAGTAAAATATAGGGGGAAAGGTGCGATACACTTCCTGTTTCTATATGTGGAGTTTAAATATTGGTTGTGAAAGGCAAAAGTATTTGGGAGGAGGTTGAGAACTGCTGGTCAAGGGAAACGTGAAGTGATTCACTCATCTCCCTTAAACTACAACAATGTACTTAAGTAGGGTTTTTTTGCGCTTTTACAGTTTGTGCATGAAATCATTGGTTTTGTGACAGCAGTCTTCAGTAAGGGAGGGTGAAATGTACATTAAAAATCCAACAATGTTAAAATGTTATTTTTGACCCTGTTCAAAAAAAAAAAAAAATAGGAAAAAAAATCTCCTCGGTTACTATGGAAACAAGCTGCTATAGAGTAGCAGAGACAGCCGAGAAGTCGGCCACAATGGCCTTGTCTGCGTGTCGCCAGTCCTGAAGAGGAAAGGTGGTGAAGGTGAAGAATAATCACAGCGGACACAAATGAAGAATATCTGACATCGCTTCATAGAATCATGAATGTCAAGTCATCTAAAAGCAGCATTTTGATGGATTTGTTTTGTGTGCGCACGGCCTTGAGGACAACATTTGTTTGCTTTATCTTGATGAAGAAATCTCAGAACTAGTGATTTTTGCCATCTGGATCCTATTGTCAGAAACCAAGATACTAGTTTATGGGCTAAATGCAGCATTTGCTCTCAGCTCTAATTTTGACATCAACCACTAGTGATGTGCCGTGAACACCACTGAATCGAGATTTTTGCAAAACCTCTGCAGCAGCTTACGGTTTTTTTGTAAACGTACGTCATTTTGACAAAGCACCCCTTCAACAGATGGATGTGATGATGCCTCAGCACCAACCAGATATGAATCCCTGATGCTACAAAGTGGAGCGTTACCCTGGAAACTGCACTACACTACATCTGTGTCATCTGACTGATGGTGACTAACAGTGTTACATATCTATGACAATAAGGACATGAAATAAATGCTCATAAATTATGATTATGAGAAACTTCACTGGATAGGGTGAAAACCCCAAAACACACTGAATGATGTGCACCAAATCGGCCAGTGGTAATTTGTGCAAGAATGAGAGACAGAGAATGTCAGATCTTTATATATCCATCAACAAGCACACATTTTTCAAAGAGTTCACAGGATTTGTTTTGGCATGGTAAAGCAGGAAGCAGACTGCATGTCAAACCTCATATGAGAATATTGTACAATATGTAGAATAATGGTGTTTGAAGTTAAACTATGGTAGATAATACTCTAAAGCTGTTAATCTGTGCTAAAAATTAGGCCAGTTATGAAAATGTACAACATAAGGCTCGACTTTTGAAAGCATGTACTAAGTAATTTTATATAATTGTTTATAAGGCAGATTCAAGTTGGTAATTGTACTTCACGCAAGTTAAAAGGCACGGACGGGGTTCGAACCCGCGATCTTCGGTTTACGAGACCGACGCCTTACCACTTGGCCACCGCGCCTGCGCTGTGTCCACATGCAGAAATTTTTTTATCGTCTGATATCAATTTTTATTTGTACTCTACATGTTTTATCATCATGTAGGATGAAAGTAAAGAGTTTTGTGTTTCCACTGTCCACCGCACATATTTCTGAGAGTCACCACGTGTCTAAAGACCTCGGATGAGGTAGAGTTGGCGAGCGAGCGGTGTAGACGTATTGTTCCTATTAGACCACTAGAGGGTGGTGTTGCCTACCATGACATATCTAAGGCAGATGAGTTGATATAAAATCTACACAGCGACTTCATTGCAACATTGTATGGATTGAACAATCAAGCACAAAAACAAAAAAACACCAGAGATAATCCTAACATCTGCAATGTTTGGCACTGGTTCAACTACTACTAAACACAAAGCACAAGCATCACAACAGTGATCGTCTGCCTTGACAAAATGTTTAACATCCTGGATGTTAATTTGCCAATCCTGAGGAAGACTGTTGAACTGAATGGACTGAATTAAAGGTTTTATTGCTGGGTGAACATTTTCGCCCAAGTCCCCTGTTTACTTCTTCATATTACAAGGTCACCAAAGCGCCAGTGCTGTAATTACACTTCCTCACCACAGGGGTCGCTGTATTGTGAGGGTGCACATTCTCAAATCAGATCAAATCAAACTTTATTTACAAAGCACTTTCATATTTAAAAGAAACAACACATACAATATTTTTAAGAAAGTCAGTATATAAAAAAACCCCACACCTTCGCCATAATCACACACATAAATGCACACACACATACATTCAAACACACACAGCATCTCAGCATCTTTGACCAGACAGTTAATCCCTTGTGCTTCCTTGTGCTTGCCAGAAAGGCAGCAAGCCCCCAAATCTAATTTTACTAATTTCTCCTATGTTTCAAGATAATTGCTGGGCAAGTTCTTTTAAAAAAGTAATTATTTATAGTTACTTCTTCAACAAAGTAACTGAGTAAAATATTTTTAAATTAACTATTAACTAGGCAAAGTAACCATTTCTTTACTTTAATAAAATGTGTTCGCATATGTCAAACAATTTGGATCCCCTCTTATTGGAACTTTAAGATGCATGTTCAATTATTTGTTATAAAACTGAATATATAATCAATGAAATAAATGGACACTTGACAGAATAAACTACAAACAGGAAGCACTGCATTAATCCAAAAGACACCAATCAAATTTGATTTGTAACTGTAGATAAGCTTTTCTACATTTGAAAAAGAATAATAAAACACAATGGATGTATGTCAAGAGATGTCTGTATTTGTATGAATGAGTTTGCAACAATGTATCCGTTTTAAATGACGTCATCATCTAATTTTACCCAGATATGCAAACGAGTCGCTATGCAAATTGGATAATGATGTCATTTAGAACTTTCCTGACTGAGGAGTTTGCAACAATGTATCAGTTGTAAATGATGTCATCATCTAACTTTACGCAAGCTTCAATTGTCTGCACTTCACATTATTGTCAGTAATGGTAACTATGTAATGCTGGGAAAAATAATTAGTTAGATTACTTGTTGCTAAAAATAGTAAAGCCGTTTGTTTTAATGCTTTTTGTTGTTTTGTTACTCCCATCAGTGGCATGTTATTTTGCAATAATGTGCAAAATGTTATTCTTGTATGGAAATCTATACAGTTGCACTACTTTAATATTGTCATTTACGTAATTTTGCCAGAAACATTTCCCAAACAAAGGAGGTTTTCTGGCCACTGAGATCAAACCGTCCAGAGTTGGGAGTGGTCATATAGGCTAACTGGAAATTTTAGTTTAAAAAAAAAGTCAGTAAAACATATCCTGAGGGGTGGATCTGACTCCCAGCTTAGGAGAACACAAGTGTCTACCTAGTCACAAGCAGGTTTTACACTTTCATCCTGCCAAAGCTGGCAGTGGACATTAAGGCGGTGAGTCTCTTTCTCCTTCTTCTTTTCTTCTAACTTAATGTATTTCAGGTCGATAAAATTTTGGTCAAGCTTCTGCACTAACTTTCCCTTAAAACTAGCAAGTGAGAGAGTAAATAATACCATTAAGAATTATTCTGATGGAACTTAAAACACCCACTATAGTCTTGTGCTGTTTATCTGCTGTATGAAGGCCTTTAGTCGGTGCTGTTAGTTGTTTTTGTAACGAAAGCAGTGAAGCATGGTCGCGTTAACAGGGCCTTGACAGACTGGATGGCAAGGTTATAATATTGAACATGTTTATTTATTCGGCAGTCAATACAGAAAAAAGAACTGCAGCATCAGTGCAAATATATCCATTTCGGGCGTAATGTCAGCACAGCCAGCTTCCTACAGTTTAAATTGAAAATGTGTCTGCGTCGTGGTGGAGCTCCAGCGTCCCTGGAGCATGTTCTTGCATCAGTTTATCCATCTGATTTCAGCTTCTCTTCTCCGAGATGTCGGTAGTTAAAACATCAGAGGACTATAGAAAATCCAGCAGCTATGTGCAGATATTTTCCTCTCTGTAGACCATCCGTAACGTGCCACTCTCTAAGATAAGTTTTAATTCAGCCATGGCTGCAGGTTACAGAAAATCAGCAACACCCTCTAAAATTTTACTAAAAGTACATTTATTTATTTTTTGGTTCTTGTGCAGCAAAACTTTACATCAATCAGTGTCAAACTGACAGTGATGGGTTTACATATCTAATAAATAGAAGAACTAGTAGGCTGTTTGCAATTCTTTTCAAACCAATACAATATGCATGAAGCCAGACTGCAGCTTTTCTCTGTCTTTCTTTCCAAAACATCAAAGATGAATGTTTGCCTGTGCAGCTTTTCTTCTTTCCCCTTCTCTCTTTTTTTGTGGATCAGATATCCTAGAGGCTGTTTGAAAAATGAATAAGACTCATTTCCATTGGGAATGAGTTAGCAGTGGAAATCACAGATGTGGAGTCTTCACCTTGACCTGCTTATAGCACGTTGCGCTGAGCACCAGAGCAAAAAAAACGGGGCTTCTCTTGAATAAACTGTATTTGTAGATTGAATTCAGAGCCTTGTAAGTCCAGTCTCAATTAAACAAACCAAAAGATGCCACTGTTTTTTTTGTTTTGTTTTGTTTTTTTTTTGTGATGGAGTTTCTAATTCACTGCTGGGCCTTTGAGATTACTTTATATTATCATGTGCTGACCATGTAATTTTTCATTCACAAACCCACTTTCTTGTCATAATGTGGGAAAAACAAAAAGGTCTAGCCGAACATCAAACGGGTTGGTAGAATTTTTCATGCAGGGGAACACCCAGCAGCTCACTCCCTCGGAGAATATGAAGTATTACTCCGGCAGTCCCTTTAATTATTTATTAGTTTGCTCATGTAAAAAAAAAAAAACTTTATTTTGCTCAGCTGCCTGCAAATGAATCCTCTTGTGCCCAGAGTTGGTGAGAATATTTATGTGCGGATGAACATTTTCTGCACTGTTTATACTGTCTGTTAACATAAGTCAGGCTGAAGAACATTTGTGATTTCTGAATTGTTATAAGGAACAGCGAAATGAAATCCTGCAACAATCCTCTGACTGAAACAAACTGTCACACAAGGGGGTTTAATAAATAAAATGAGCGAGTGCTCTGTCCAAGAGACTGGGTGCTAATTATTGTTGGCTAATATCAGCTTCAGAATGAAATATTACCACCCAAATGTGAATCTGAAACTCCCTGATTGGCCATCAAAATTAAACCGTTAACTCCACCAAATGTGAGATTTGATTTGTTTTGGAATTAGGTGGAAACAAATGTGCTGAAATTAGTATTAGAATCAACTTTCACCAAAACCGTTGGAGAAAAACCAACTTGGATGAGTTTTTTGCTGGGATTAAAGTCTTGAGCTCTATAATGGATTTCCGTTATCTGTGCAGAGTAGCAATGCAGTAAGAGTTTTTAATCAGATGTGCCTCCAAAGTTATGCATTTACAGCACAAATAAGCCATCAATCAAAATTCAACTGAGGCCCTGTTTACACAGCAATGTTTTCAAGTGAAAACAGAAAACTTTTGCTGTGTTTTGAGTGTCTGTTTACATGACGATGATGCTTGGAGCCACTGTCTTGTCAAGGTTTTGCAAACGATTGCCATCTCTGGTTAGATGAATGAAAATGCGACTTTTTGAAAATGCTGCTTCTGCCACCGTAATGAATCGCTCTTCTGCACATTGGTGCAATATATTTTTGCTAATATTTTGTCCATCAAACTGAAATCTCTCAAATCACCTCTATCTGATGCAGATTTACTTGATGCACTCAAGTGTATTTTATCACATTCCCAAAAATTGAAAAGAAGACATCTGAATGGATTGAAGGGATTTGAAGCCCTGGAGCCCAAAACAAAAAAATATTTGGAAGCCTAACCAGCATGTTTTTGTGCTTGTTAGTCACCAAAATAGTTTTTTAGTCACAAATGGCAACATGGCGACTTTGGATCCTCTTGTTTGGGTTTGATTTGGATAACAGCATTCACACTGCCACAAACACATTATACTAATGTAACAGCAGTAGCAGCTAATCTTAACTGGACCAAACATGATGAAATGTACATATATGTCAACATATAGTCCTGGTTCAGCTAGCATGCAGCGTGTGTGCAGAGAGGTGGAAACAGGCAGCTGAATAAAATCGAGGCTCTTTTCTTGACGTGTGAGAAAGTCGACAGTGAAAGCTCGAAGAGCAGGAACATCCTCAATACATTGCATCATTTGCTCTCCTGGTATTTTCTTGAAGGTTCAGTTAAAACGCAGCTTCAAACTGTTATTTATACTGCTGGCTGTACTGCTGCTGCTCATCTTGACAAGAAGAAGAGACAATAATGTCAGAAGACAACGGTAAGTCAACTTGAATCGTGTTGCTGCAATTTTACATGAGAATTGGCACAATTTCATGAAGGCTGGGTTCTTGCTGTAACTGAGACATCATGTCATCCTAATCTTTGATTGTCATCCTAATTTCTTGCTAATTTCATGAATTAATGTGTCTCCATTTCAGTTTGAATAAGAATAAAAAGCTTGACGTCTTCTTTCACTACTGAACTGAAAACTACAACTTACAGTTGAAAAATTGAGAAACAAAGTCAATGTACCATTGATTATTCAATATTGATCAGAATGTTAAACATGTCTTTTTATGGGTATTTTAAAATGATATTGTCCAAAACATGAAACACAATAGAGATGTATTAACTCACACCAAAGTTTTCTATGCTTAATCTGACCTGACATTGAAAATGTGTTTTTGACTACAACATGTAGTTTATATATATGCAGTTTTTAGTCTGTTGCAAAACCGAAACCCATTTTTTAAGGCCTAAAAATGCAGCAAAAACGCCTGAGTTTATTTTAAATGGCCAGTTGTGATGTGTAAATATATTAGGGTGGAATTTGACTAATTTGACCAGAGTTATACTGTGATAGTGACCTGAAACCTTTGTAAAACAATGAACACAGAATAGTATAATCTAACATAAACCATTGCTTAATTGTTACTACAATACTTTCTTATCCTATTTACATATTTGACAAAAAGCCTTATTTTGTATTTTTGGACCATGAAATAAAGCTACTAACCTATATGTAGTGTGTTTTATGTGCTATCAAACGTTCAGATCAGTTCAAATGCACCCTGTGGGTTCCTGCTGGTGGAGTGTGAGGAGAAAATAGTTCATTGTGAGGCGGGAACGCTGGTCCTGACCCTGGTCACCGCCCGACACGCCAGTGTGAAATCCAGTTGAGAGGTGAGGAGCTGATGAAGCTGCACAACAAAAGCGATATCATCTCTCCCTCCATGTCGAGAAATTTATTTCCCCTCCCCCCTTCTATATATTCTAATTTCCTTGAATTCTCAATATATGTCTCATTTTTGTCCCTGTTGCTTCAGTTAGGTGTACATCCTCATCCGCCTGTTGGGTCTGTTACCATAGCTACGATATGATAGTGCAGACAATGATCCTGGTCCTTGTTTCCTCCAATAGGGTCCCACGGCTGAAGCAGTAGCATGAAGTAAAGATGCTCATCTTTCAGAATGAGAAACAGGTCCAGGAGCAACAGAAAGTGAGGCAGGGTGGCAGACGGGACTGCGCCCAGTCATGGCGGACAACAGAAACAAGATCCGACGACCCAGACAACCGGAGAGGAAGGTGAGCGCGTCGACCATTTTGAAACGTAACTCTCCTTATTGTGTGTTGAAAGAGTTTGCCCGAACAAAACAGTGGCGGTAAACAAGATACGCTTTTGTAGCCAAGCTTTGAAAGCAACAAAGGACCAGGATCCACAAAAAGGAAATGTCACTTTAAATGAAATGCTTCAGCAGACAGAGTATTCTCACACTTATAAATGTAGATTGAGTGTGTCGGGGGTTGAATTTAGCTTCATCAAAGAAATTCTAGTGGAACTTTGCGAGAAAAAAAAGGAAAATGCTCTTTTTATTATATGTGTGATTAAAAAAACTGGAAAAATGGTTGATAAAGAGCCACCAAAGCAGTTTTTAGGTGATCTAATCTTTATTAAGTGAATTGTGGATTTAAAAGCAGTCACACAGATGTGGCCTCAATCAAAGCCCATCAGAAACATCTAAAGAAAAGATGCTTTCAGGGACAATCATGGGAGAAGCTTTGAGGCCAGGCTTGTTGAAATCAAAGGCCTGAAGAGCTGAAATATTTTTTTATTCATTTATTTATTTATTTTCGCCGGCTATCCATACGATTCTGAGAAAAAAAAATAAATGTGGTCAGTTAATCTGCGGCTTGGAAATGGACAACAGCCAATGCAGCATGTTCACGCTGCCCCCCCACTGGGCGGCCCATGAGCCTGTCGATATGGTGGTTTGATGTTGGATGGAAAATAAGAACCCCCCACAACAAACGGAGGGCTGGAACAGAGAGACTGGAACAGAGGAAGAGAGGCTAGAAAGGGAAGAACCATCGACAGATGGACTCTGTTGTGATTAAAGATGGCGGCAGTCTTTACTGCAGACTACGATGGACTGTATTCGACGGCTAGAAAAGCGGCGGGAGTAGCCTGCGATTCAGCACAACAAAACCAAGAATCTCACAGGAAGGTAAACCAGCAGGTACGACGTCTGCTTTTGTGTGCGAGGCTGGAAAAACTGCTGTTACCAGTAACTTTCCATTGTATTGTGCATCGCTCTATTATGTCTGCTGCCGTTTTTTTTTTTTTTTTTCCCTTCATGTCAGTGCCATGCTGTTTTGTTGTGTCCTCCCTCTCATCAAAAGCGAAGCACATCATTTGATTCGACTGGTGAATGTGTTATCCCATGACCAGACGACCGAGGAACCATGAGAGGATGAACACTTAGATTAATTTGAATTTTCTCATGCCGCCAGATGTCTGCTGGTGTACTTTCGCCGTTTGCTACATGCTTCCGTATGTATGTCTTTGGTATTATCGCCATAGGAAATGTAGGCCTTTTAATAAGATTTCCCTCTTCTTCGGGGGAGCACGGTGCTCTCAAAGCTGTAATAACCAGCAAAATAAACTCAATTCTCCAAATTGCTCAATCCTGTGTGCCTAATCCAGCCCAAGACCTGTTAGTCATGATCTATTCAGCCTGGACAAAGGACATCAGCAGGACTCCAGAATACATTTTCTGATAGTCTTTTGATTTTTCCCTTTTCTTCAGAACTTAAAACAAACACTGAAAGGCTTTAATAGCTGCGCCGCTATTTACTTCCGCCTCCAAGGAACTTTGTCCGTCACATTTCAGTGTTTTTTTCCTGTCTTCGTTCTGCCTGCGAATGCGCTTTGTCTTGTTTGTTGTTTTCTTTTCGTAACTTTTCATGAAATCTGGATTTTCCCGTTGTGCGCAGGCTAAATGGGAGCATTCGTTTAAACGTCTTAATGGGCTTTTGTCCATCAGGGAGTCTTCAGTGGAGATAAGCCTGTTTCAGTCTGCCAGTGAGTTTAAATCCACGCTGACAGGTGGAACAAAAGGCTGAAAGGAGCGAACGGGGAGACATGAAGTTGTCCTGTGGTCACACTGAGCTACAGCTGGATGCTTGGACATGTGGAACTTTGCTTCTCATGCTTGAAATAGAAATAAATCTCAATACAATCTTGATAACTCTTATCAGTTTACGTGCATATTGAAGGTTTTATATCCATGATGGTGTTCCTTACACAGGAAGCTCTCCCTCTCACTGCACGTCTTTAACAATTCACAGTTATTTTTTCATAAGTCTGACCGATTTCAGACCCCTGCACCTCGGAGCCGAACGCAGACACCCCTTCCATTGTTCGTCTGGGTGCAGAGCAGCTTGTCGGGGCCAATAGCTCTGGGCTTTTTGTTTGTTGCTCCTGAAGAAGAGAAGATATGTTTTGTTTTGTTTTTTTTCCGTTCACCTTCCACTCTCAACCGTTTGCAGCTAAAGTGAGGGATTGAGTTTGAAAGCCTTCTGGTTACAGGACCTTTGGATTTTGTGTTACTGGAGCCTTTCAGTAGAAGTCTAAATGTGTTACACTTTCCTGCTGGAGAGAAATATTTACAACTGTGAATTTTGGATCATTCTTGTTTAATTTGTGTGAAAAACCAAAACAATTTTTCATTGCACCAACTAAACAGCCTTCATAAAAATATATTCTGTCAAAGCAGTTACTGTTGCATGCGCACGGCAGTGACCCCTCTTTAAAATTATTGATTTCTATGAAAAAAAAAAAAAAAAAAAAGTTAAGAGTTGATTCTTGCTCTGTGGTGTAGTGGTTTGGGCTTTTTCGTAGTTTGGAGTACAGGACTGGAGGCCTTTCTGTCTGGAGTTTGCATCTTCTTCTTGTTTCCTTTCACGGCCCAAAATATTCATTTGAAGCAGAATGGTGACATTAAATTGTCAGTAGGCTTGAATCAGTGTTTCTGTGGTCAGCTGCAGCACAATAGGAGAAAGAAAGATGTCCCAGTTTAATTCAGTTTGATTGATTAAATGTCACAAAGTGGAGCAAACTGTCTTTCATGTGATGAGCCACAGGTGAAAAAGCAGGAAGTGTTGAGAAGTAGTCATGAAAGTCATCCACATGGTTGACTTTCTTTAAATGCTGCTTCTGTTTTGTCCAAATGTTGATAGTTGCTCATTTTAACAATAGCTGTCTGTCGCAGTTGCTTCTAAATTTACTGACTCATATGTGGATTTCCTAAACTTCAGAAGTTGCCATTTCTGAATGTTGTTTTTGTTGGATGATGGGAAGTCACACCAACAGATTGTCTTACAAATATTCTACAGACTTGGTTACTTTTGCCCAAACTGTTGTGTTTCTGCAAGATCTAAAGACAAGTGTTGATGAAATGAAAAGTTCTGATGAGTAAAATTTGATTTTAAAACTGAAGTAGAGGGGTGGCTGACTTTTAAACCTTTTGTAGCAACTTTTGTCTTGATTGAATCTTCAGATTTGAGGAAAACTATCACTATTTGAAAAAAATGGACATATCTTTAGCTTGACTGTTGAAAAGGTAGAATCTGTATTTCCTGTCATGCTTTTTCAATACATTTACTATCCCTGTAAAACTTATTCTATTATGATTCAGATAAGACTGATTTTACATGTGGTTGTTGTTTTAACTTGATCTTTGAAGCTCCTGGTGATTTTTAACAGTCATACAGCATCTATAAATCACAACAGAGTCAACTACATGCAGTCAAATTTGTTAAAAGAAAACAAAATCGTGCTTGATGTTAGTGTTGGTTTTAGGGTTTGAGAATGATTTTGTATGGAGCAAGACATAACAATATCCTTATATAGATACAAGAAAAAAAACTTCCTTCTTTATTATGAAACTTAAGAAATAATCAGCAAAGTAAACCATCTTATTTTTGCTTCATAGATAAGAGAAAAGTTTGTCCTGTACATTCAAAGTGGGTAGAGCAGCAAGAAAAACCCATTGTCCGGTTGAAGCCTTTAATTTTCACCTGAGATGAAGCAAAGCGGCTTCTTTTTCCTTCAGATGGACTAAAGAACTTTCTCTTCTTTCTTTCAGAAACAAATGGATGGTGAAGACAAACAGCTCCGGCCATATCGCTCCCCTTTCAGGCGTTCCCTTTTCACGGGGGTGAGAAGCGTTTTACCATCGCAGCAGCAACATGTGATGAACGTCGGCGCCATGGACCCTTCAGCAGGAGCGTGCACGGCCGGGGGACGTGCGAAGAAGACGATCACACTCACGGTAAAACATGTGGATTCAATCGCCAATCAGTATTCTCTCCCTCTTTAATTTACACTATTAAAAAAAAGACCACTCACAATACCCAGAATGCTTCAGTGCTTTCTCACACATTTATTAAGAAAGCCGCTGAAAAGTGCTTACAGCAGTGAAACTCGTGAAGCTGTGGCAGCCTGCTTGAGTCTCAAAATAAATACTTAATTCATGGACGAGAAGCTTTTTCTCAATAAACATTTTTCACTTAACCTGCTTAAAATCGCTGATGTGTGAGGATTGTTGAATAATTGGTGTTTGTTTGTGTTTTGAAGTGCGAGCGGTTCAGATATCACGAAGCGATGCAGCACATAGCCAAAGAAGGCAATTAATGCAATAAAGTGAAAAGCAGAGTGTGTGGATCAGGAAGCTTAAAGTGCTTCTGCACAAAATCAATTTTGCCCGGAGGAACCCGCAGCGTGTCGAATCTTCTCCATGTTTTATGTTGCTGCCATGAATGTTGTAAGTACTGTGTGCAGTTAACGCCTTCACAGCTTTCCAGGTTTGAGCAGTCATTCCAGGTGACGAGAGAGCTCGGAGTGTGAAAATGCTCACTGCAATGCTCTCGCATGGGTTTCCTGTAATTACAACAATGCACACACTTTAATCTCAGACGCTGTAGAACTGATTGAATGCCGAATCGTCGCCTGGTTTCAAAGCCGAGAGATAAATAACTGCATTTCGTGCTGCATGGGTTTGTACTATGAAGCCATAAAGAGAGTGACTGAACGCTGAACAAAAATGCAAATGCAGCACTTTTGTTTTTGCTCCACATTGTTCACGAGCGGAAGTTGATACTCTCTAAGACTTTTTCTATGGACAGAGAAATGATGCATGTTATTAGAAACTCCTCCCAACAGCATGGCTTTGGGCTGGATTGGGGCCTCCTGCTGGCCCGGTTTGGCCCACGGGCCTTATGTTTGACGCCTCTGTATTCGAGTCGTGTCAACACGCGCAAGACAAGTTAAGCCTGTGTGGGAGTTGAACCTGCCAATACGCCATTTTTAGTGGCGTTTGAAGTTTGTTTGAAGCAGAAAATTATGTAAACATGAAGGACGCCGTGTGCATTTATCTAAGGATGGTCTATTCGTGGATATTTGTCCAGTTTGTGTGTGTAAATAGCAGCAGAATGAGTCACATATTCATAAAAGTATAGCGCAGCTATTTCCTTAAGATGTTTGCCTGAAAGCAGCAGAGAAGTAAAGAAAAAGGTTCTCCACACCAAAGCACCTCTTCCCCGTGTGATAAAGTGTGATTTCGACTTTCTGTGGGAAGTTTGAATGTCCTCTGAGTGTGTGTTTCCTTCCTTGAGTTGCATCTCAGAGTTATCTGTACGTGTGAACAAAAAAGTGTGACTGATTCTCTGTGTTTCCCGTGTGATGGATAAATAGTTATTTTCACCGTTGGTGGAGGTGGAAACTGTCTTTGACAGAAACAATTCAGATGTGTAATTAGATCATAACCCTCTTTAAACGTTTTTTTGGCCTGGACATGTCTGCATTTACAGCCTGTGATATCGTGAATATAGTGTTTTTATGAGGCGACAGCATTATTATATTGAAGACAAGCATGGATAGTTTGTGGAAGATGGATTTTCTAAAATGGAAGAGCTTTTAAGAACATCATTTCAATTGTTAATATGTCAGGTATGAACTTAATAAAAGCATTTATTTTCTTGATGTACTTTGTCACATAGTATTTTAATACAGATGATTTTGTTTCATTTATAGTGGAAGAGGGATTCTTTTAAGCATGGTAGTGGTTTGCACTCTTCTTAGGGAGCAGGCTCTTTGTGTGGAGATTGCATATTTCCCATGTGCACGCATTGAATTGGATAGGTATATTGAATTGGATAAAGATGGATGGTATATGTTAAAAAAAAAAAAAAAATCAACTATTTTTTTGCTGACCCTCATCTCTCGTGTCCTCTTGAGGATTGCCAGTCAAAAGAAAGAAACTGATCACTTCGGCCTATTTTCTCCTAATTTGATGAGTTGAGAGAGGGATGCAGGAGGAGGCAGCACCACATGTACCGAAACCAAACACCGGCAGTTTGTGTAGTGAACGGGCGAGGCGCTGTGCGTCATCCGCTGCTGTGTGCAGCCCGAGCTCCGCACAGACAGTGAGAGAGAGAGGCAGAGAGAGGGAGAGAGACAGCCATGGAGAGGCACAGCACAGCGGACTCTTTTCTTTGTTATTTCTAAAGTCTTGCAGCCCGTCACCATGACACCGCCCGCTGTCACGCGTGTCGGTCCAAACGCCCGATGCAGCCGAGAGCAACAAGGAGATCTCCGCCGGTGAAGTATCTGTCACTTTTCCTCCGCTCCCTCCCTCTCTCTCTCCCTCTCTCTCTCCCTCTCTCTCCCTCCTTGCTCTGAGATTGGGATTGCGGTAGCCTGCTCGGGAAATATTACCATCGCTTTGCCTGGTTTGTAAATCCTGCTCGGGAATCGGCGCGGGGTTCCCTCGATGTGCGCGTAATTTGGATGTTTTTTTTTTTTTTTGCGCTCCGTGCTTTGCCTTCCTTCACTTGTGCGGCCGCGTGAGCGAACGGGCCAGATATTAATAGTGTGACAAAGTTGTGCACTTGTCGGTCGGCTACTGAAAGGCCTGTCTCTCTCTCTCTGTGTGTGTGTGTGTGTGTGTGTGAGTGTCAGTGTGTGTGTGTGTGTGTGTGTGTGTATGTGTGTATGGAGTTTGTTTCGGGCTCCCCTCCCCCACTCTCCGCTGCTGTTCTGCTCGTTCTGGAAAGGCCAAGACGCGGATGTGATCACAGCCTCACTTCAAATAAAGAGCTCGTGTTCATAATGATCATAAAACAGAGAATTCTGGGATATTTCCTATGAATTCGGCTGTGATTCGCCCGCACGTCCAAATCCAGCCGCCGCTGTGCCGCACACACTCACACAGACACACACACACACACACACCTGTGAGCGCACATCCAGTGCGTACGAACGAACACCGGTGCGCGATCCCATCACCTCGCGCATCATCAGAGGTAGTGATCACATCCCGCTTCTCCCTCATGATTCATTCCGTTCTCACCTCGGGCTCGACGTGAAGCGCCCTATATTTCAGCATTGGGGGGGGGTTTTCCTTCACGCACATCTGTCCTTACGCACGGTGCACGTGCTGCTCACGCTCCAGGATCGTGCAGATCATAAACACTGTCGTCACTTTTGTCTTCGCAGAGCCTTTGTTTACTCGGATAAATGATTGTTTTTAATCGGCATTGGACTAGACAGGGAGTGGGTGTGCCCTACAGGGGAAGGCGGTCACAACCTTTAAATGTATTTTATTTTTCTTGGGAAATTAACCTTAAAAAAACACCCTAGCTATGATCATAAAGACATGCTTTTGCCACATTTAACCTATTCTTTAATCCTATTACTTAACAAGTGCCTGGAGCCATAAATAGAGAAGCCATTTAGATTGAAAGTGCAGCGTAAAGTTCTTTACCCCTGATTGTGATCTGTGTGATTTTTAAAGCCTCAGCTGAGGCGACATTAGCTCCTAAATTGAATCCTGACACTGTGCAGGGTGTCAGGGAAGCTCAGTCATAATCTGTGCAGTCTGTAGAGATGGAGATGCATCCGCCGCCGCTTCTTCCCTCAGCAAAAAAGAGCTCTGTGACAATACACAAGGACCGAAATGTGTCCTTGATGGAGACAACCAATCCCCTAAACGCATTCGGCACACTGTTTTGTGGCTGATGTAGCATCTTCACTCGGAGCAGGGGGAAACAAAATAAAATGGAATTTCTGGCACTGGGATCAATGAAGTATTATTTTCAGTGTTGCTTATGATAGCGGATAGTGCAAAGAGAACGACTGCTTCATTACCGAGTTCCCACTGTAAACCCCAAGTGAGTTTACGGCTGTGATGACATTCTAATACTAATGTGGATGAAGCTGGAATAGCTGTGTGAAGTAATTTTATGCCTGTGCATATAAATCAGCAGGATATCACTGCATACTTTATTAATACTAAACCGTATTCATACTGCTGTCTAGAGGAAAAACATGGCAAAGATTACCAAACTATTCTTGAATTTTATGACTTCAGATTTCTGCTCAGGCTAGCAAATGTGTATTTTTTTTCCCCCTTTAAATTTTGACTCAAAGATTTTTGCATTTTTCTTTTCATATTCAATCACTTATTCAAATGTCACAGGCTGTACCGAGCCTGTGTGCCACAGCTGCCAGAAATTCTGTGAGATGCTCCCATAATGAAAGTGTGAAAACAGCTGAGTTCACCGGTCTGCTGTTCCCTCCGTTCTGCGCTGAGAGGTGAACCAGAGGATGCGTTCAGGCTTTTCAGTGCCTCTTGTTTCGTTCTCGAGTCTCCTGCATTCCCGCAGAATTTGCATTAATTTCAATGTCCAGCCCGAAACAGGCTCCCTGCGAATCCATGAAAAATGTCATGAGAAACCCCACAGTGCTGAGTTCTAGAGATTTCCCAAGAGGCTTCAGTCCTCTGCTGATCCGCCGGAATTCCTTTGTGCTTATCGTTGTCAATAAAGTTCCCCACAGGACTTAGTTTGACTTTTTTTCAGGAAGGAGGGGGAGACTCGTTGTTAGTATTTTGTAGTTCCCTGTGAAGGGAGATTGCTTATTTTTCAGTGATGTGATGAAATTGGTCTCATTGTGTATTTTTCCTCCCTGCAGGAGTTTTTATGCAGTGGCATAAGTGTAATTCTGGATCGCATAGTAGTGCGGTGTGGGCTCTACGGGGACGTGGTTTATGGATGCTGGGACTATGAGCATCAGCGACAAACGGGGCTACTTACCGAGCCTGGGAGGCAGCTTCACTGAGGACGCGCCCAGACCTCCAGTCCCCGGGGAGGAGGGAGAGCTGGTCTGCAGCGATGGCCACCAGCACGCCGGCTTCCCCTCCAAGAGCGGCAGCCTCAAGTGCGAGGCGTCCGGCGCCACGCCCAGGCGGCCCGACCTGGACCTGGGTTACGAGCCAGAAGGGAGCGCCTCCCCAACACCACCCTACCTGAAGTGGGCGGAGTCTCTTCACTCCCTGCTGGACGACGAGGACGGCATCTCCCTGTTCAGGACGTTCCTCAAGCGGGAGGAGTGCGCCGACATGTTGGACTTCTGGTTCGCCTGCAGCGGCTTCCGGAAGCCGAAAGCTAGCGAAGGCAACGGGGAGAAGACGGCGAAACTCGCAAAGGTTATTTATAAGAAATACATCCTGGACAGCAATGGGATTGTTTCCAGACAGATCAAACCGGCGACCAAGTCCTTCATCAAAGACTGTGTGATGAAGCATCACATCGATCCTGCGATGTTTGACCAGGCCCAAACAGAGATCCAGACGATGATGGAGGAGAACACGTATCCTCTGTTCCTCAAGTCTGACATCTATTTGGAATATACTCGGACAGGAGGGGAGAGCCCAAAGTCGTACAGTGACCAGAGCCCTGTGTCCGGCAGCGGGAAGGGACGGCAGGATCATGTATTCAACCCAGATATCGAGGCCTGGCGGTGCGACCAAGGGCCGGAGGAGCAGCCCGAGTTTGAGCCGGCGCCGAGCGGCGGGCTCGCTCACGACACGGAGTCACACCGGGCTGTCGGCGGCGCACGGTCGCAGGAGAGTGACAAGTGCAGGTAAATCCTCCATCAGCCAGCTAGAGAGCTTCAGCAACACTGCTTCCCTCTGCAGACCGCCGAATTAGACACAAACCTGAAGCCTCATTCCAACACGATGTCTGATTGAAACAGAGGCAGCGTAGCACAAAGGCCAGCAGCGCTGCTGCATGAATGAGGCAGTGTTAGGTGTTAAAGATGCCGTTTGTTGTAGGAAGTTGGAGAGGCAGTTGTGCAGGAACTGTTTCGGATCCTGAGTTCGTGTAGAGACGAGCTTTTGTGAAATCATCAGACCTGTGAGCCTCTGCTTCCTCCTGCCGTTTTATCTGGTCTGACAGATCTTTAAATTCATAATAACCACATACAGCAGTAGCACTGCAGTGAGAATGCCACAGGTTGGAGTGCCAGCTGGGCGTTTCTGCGTGGAGTTTGCACGTTCTACTCATGTGTGCACAGATTTCTTCCAGGTATGCAGGTTTACAACCACAGTCCAAACATGCATGTGAGGGTAATTGTTGACTTGTGTGTGGGTGTTCGCCCCGACAGACTGCTGACCTGTCCAGGGTCTATCTTGCCCTCGCTCACAGTTAGCTTGAATCAACTCATACACGATTAATATGTGTTGTAAACTGGAAAAAAATTGTCATAATATGCAAACATGTTGCTTTATATGATTTTTTTTTCCAATGTATTTCTTCACATCGAGTCCAGGCTCACTGGATGACGGCAGGTTACACTCGGGCAGGTCACCAATGTAACTCTCTTCAATTACAACAACACATTCACATTCACCTCTATGAGCAATTTCTAAACCACAAATTGACCTCAGACACATGTTTTGGACTTAGAGGTCAAACGTGGCCGGAACCCTCACATGCACAGGACGAACAATGAAACGCTACACAGGAAAACCCCCGACTGGGCTCGAACTGGGGCTTTTCTCTCTGTGTGGATACAGTGCTGACCACTACACGCCCAGACAGCACCGTGAAATTAAACACAGTAACGCTGTTTCTGCCACTGTTGTAAACAACTAATGGTCTAAATTCAGTGACCGACTCGTTGTGTGATCTTATTTCGTATGATGCAGCAGAACTGATACCCAGGGTTTTATCAGTGTGGTGGTTTTCTGAATCAGTCTCAGTCTTCTTTGTAGCGGCTCCACTCGCTTCTTTTTCCTTTTCTTGCTGCAGTGTGAGGCTCAGCTGTGTTCAAGGGCTTTTTTGTGTCCTCTGCGTTTGAAACGCTTCCCATTTTCCCTCCACCAGGTCAAAGTGGAGCCATCCAGATGTTGCTGTAATCTCTGTAATGCTCTGCTGAAGCCCGCTGTTTAAAGCCGAGAAATATTAGCTTTTAGTCTATTTAAAGCACCTACTGATCCATATTTTAAAGACCTGTACTGAATATATTAAGTTTTTAATTGCAGCAGTGGCCAGCCTCACTTCTCTCCTTTGCTGTTTCCTCTCCTGCAGTTTGAGCATTTCGAGCTAATACTTTTACTTTACATAAGTTGTAGATTTACTGGTTTATTAAATATTTAATCATTTTAATTTTTCTCTTTTACTTCAGTATGAGTTTCCCTGCTTTACCTTGGCAAAATTAAATGGCTATATTACACAGTATACACTTGTTCCTTGTATTTACTCAGTCCAGTAACACATTAGTGCTCAACAAATAGATTAGAACATTCAGCAATGATTTTGAAGATCAGTCCTCCATGAATGATTTTAAAGGATCATATTTGTTCCTCCTCTTCTCGATAGCGTGATTCATATTTGAAAGAGATCATCTGGTTTTTGTTCACTTGTCCTTTAAGCTACTTGTAGACTCTTCCAGATGCTTAAGTAGCAATTTATTTCAGAGCTTTGTATTTCTTCTAATTCCCACATATTGACTCGCTAAAGCAGACTTCTGCTGTTACGCAGTCGTATCATAACCCACACTGTTAACACAGAACCGACAATTTAATAAAATGCACGCTGAAATCTTCTTGATACAGTATTTCTGAAACTCGTCACGTAATGTTTTGTTTGAACCTTGTGCTGTGATCAGACATGAATCGAACTTCAACCTGAGGTTGTTCAGACCGGAAACTGATTTTCAAACAGTTGTAATTGCTTGTATTCAGAGCATCGCTGTTAGAACTTCAATGAATGGATCATCATGGTCTTTTTTCCAAACAAATCAAACTGAACAAGTGTGAAACCTAAAAACTGTCCACTCTAGAATACGAACGCTTGATATAAAATATAACTTTCCTTCTAATTAGTCTTTTTCTAGAATAAAATACCAATTTCTCACCGCCGTGAGTTAACTACTCTGCCTGATCCTTGGAGGTAGTCGGTCAAAAACGCATGCAGAGAGCAGCAGTCTGCACAAAAACAAGCGAAGTGATGCCGTCGAGCATCTGATATGCAGCATGTGACCGTTTAACGTCGACACCAGAGATCGGTGTTCTCGGTGTCACTGCTCAGACGACACAGAGGCCTTCCCTGTGTCTGACCTCCGCTGCAGCGTAATGATGCAGGGCAGGACTTCAAATCAGCTGAGACACAGACAATACCTTCCAGTTAAAACCCCCTATATTACAAAAAAACACGAGTACAATGATTCTGTGTTAGCGGCAGCTCCTGGTTCTGTTTCGCCACGTCCTCCAGCGTTTGTGCTTGTGTGGTTGATTTCTGCAGACTCCGATTGCTTGTTTGTACTAATAAGACTTTTAAAACATGACCAAAGGCGTTTTTATTTGAGATCAATGTTTGAAATCGTTTCCAAAATATCACTGAGAAAAAAAAAAGAGGGGGGGGTGAAAAAAATCTTTGCAGCGAAGTACCTCAGGCGCTTCAAGCCTGCGTGTGAAGATCTGCATGGCAAGCAATAAAAAAACCTGTTTTAATTGGTGATTGAGCTGATTTTCACATCGTTATTTGAGCACTCAGGCGCTTGGCTGGAATCACTGACAGACACGCTTCATTTTTTTTTTTTTTTTTTTTTTTTTTTTTTAGAAATAGCCTTTTAGTGTCGCTCTTTGGGTTTTTTTTTGGGGGAAGTAAATTTCACAGGAGTTGTCAGATCTCTTCAGAGAAGGCCAACAAAAGGCATTAAATAGTCCTTCAGATCAGCTTTAAGGAAGGAGATGACTTGAAAGAGAATGGCCTTTATGTTCATTAATGTTCGGAGGAGATTTTTTTTTTTTTTGAAACGGGAACGGCTCCCGTTTTGTTCTCATTGGAGTGAGATGTGAACTTCAAAGGCGAGGCTTGTCTTTGTGAATTCAATCACTGTTGCTGGAGTAATCTTAACGGCTCCCTAACAGGCTGCACATGAGAAAAATCCTGCCGCAAAACAGTCAACAACATCAAATTCACTTTATGAGGAATCATCTGTATTCAGATCTTGGGACTCGAACCCGCTGAATAATATTTCGGAATCTGAGGTTTGACCTGAAATGACTTTTTTTTTCGCATTTATATAACAGTCACCGGGCAGAATAGAAGCAAAAAGAAAAGGAGTTTAATGTAGAGGTTTCACACACGCTTTAAATAAATCAGTGTGTCTAATCTGAAGAAGCTGCTGGTTAAAGAGCAGAAACGTTATTGTGAGTTGAATTCATTAGAATCCATGCGGATGTCCTTGAAGGACCTTGGGCTGGGACCCCATGTGGTGGGTCATGATGTGCAGGGAGCTTGTGTGAAGACTCAGATACACACTCTCACACACACACACACACACACACACACACACAGACTCACTAATAACCATAATAATAAGGATAACAGCGCAGGTTTGGAACGAATCACTTCAGCACAGCGTGCCGGGTACATTCTGTCCTGAAAGGAGGACGCTAACGGACGCCACATTCGGAGCGCCGCCGCGGCGTGACGGCCATGCGTCTGCCGAGAGTCTGAAGGCATGACAACATTTCAATGAAAAGGCATTTATTCAGCGAAGCCATGTGGTCCTCCCTTCAGTTTGGCGCCGTGCTGCTCCTCGTAGGTTTTCCCCAGACATAAATAACAATAAACAGAGAGACTATATGATTATTTATTTAAGTGAATAATGTGGCTGTCCTCCCTGGAAGGAAATCTAATGCAGCTCTGTTTTGATGAGCTACCTGTTATTATGCATTGTTGACAGATGCATTGTGTCTTGGTGGGTGGCAGGCTGTTCACAAATTACAATTGAGCATCTATATATACATACAGTATATACTGTACCCTGTTTTCAGCATTTGTATGACTGATAAACGTTAAATAGAAATTCTGTGTGACTGAGTCTTCCCTAAACTATTATTTCTTATTGCTAAATGAGAGATTCTTCTTTAATTTTGGCCCTTTATTGAAACAGCTGTGTGTTTTGTTCTTGATTTGTTCCATGTGTGGATATGATCATTTGAAATTCGTTCCCCCTGCTGCATTTCTCATGTGTTTTTTTGGTTTTTTTTTTTCTTATTCCATATTTGTCCTGACTCTTCACCGAGCTGTAATTATTCGCCTTTGAATGTAGATGCTAATGAAAATCAGTCGGTCACAAAGGTTTCATTTTGAACCCGGGCTGCTTCTGCATTCCAAACAGGGAGAAAGCTCGGGCAAATGCTTCGGGGAATTCCAATTTGAATAAAAAGTAATGATGCCTAACATCTATAATTCATGTGTACAAAGCCCTTCAAGAAGTGTGCTCAGCAAAGTCTGACTGAGAATGTAAATGGTGTCAACTGCAGTCTCCTGGTCTCTGCATCGGACGGTGTGGACAGATGCAGACCGCTAACCAGGAGCAGCAGTGGAGTCGTAGCGTACAATAATCGTGATTTTCTCACTCATTCACATCACGTTGCATCTTCCTGCTAGATTAAAATTTGTTTTTCTGTTTCAGATGATGCAATCGGACAAATTTAAACACTCTCTCAGCCGCTCCGCTTTTCGTTTCTTTATATTTCCAGGCATGCGCTGCTCCCGCAGCCCGTCAACCCTGAGCAGGTCATGGCTCCTGCCACCAGCGCCAACGACAGCGAGCAGCAGAGCATGTCCAGCGACGGAGACACGCGTTCCCTCACAGACAGCAGCGTGTACGTATCCTCACACACACACACACACACACACACACACACACACACACACACACACACACACACAAGTCGTCGTGAAGGGGATTCCCCGTCACGACACTGATTTAAAGACGCTTTTCAATTTAAGGCTCTGTGGGGTTATATTCCTGTAACATTAATGTCGCAGCTCTGACATCTACGTACGTTGTGACTTTAGCATTTTAATACCGCTTCATCTGAAGACCAAAACTGAAGCAGGATTTGTGTTGATGAGTAAATTATATACTCTATTAAGAGAATTTGAGCAGTAATGTCTTCAAGGTGCTGGGATGGCACGGCGGGGAAAGAATCCCAAGTTCCTTCAAAACCTCCACAACTGGACATCGCAGTGTGGATTCTCAGCTAATTGGTTCAGAGTTAAAACTCGGCCCCTCCAAACACCTCACGGAGCTGCAGACTGGTGCACGTGCCGCCATGTGGCCGTAATCAGCCGGACCACTTGTGGTGCGGCGGGGACGCGGCGGGCCTGAGAGAATACCTGTCCTGCTGCACCGATGAATCGGGACTCGCTGGGTGTTCGTTTTTTTTTTTAGGCAAAAAAATCGCAGAAAAACTCTTTCAACTTCAAAGCCGCCTGTGTTGTTTATTCATGAGAATGTTTCATAAAGAGAAAATGTCTTTGTTGTTAATTCCAGAGATGGGGTTCCACCCTACAGATACCGCAGACAGCATCGCCGAGAGATGCACGAAAGCGCCAAAGCAAATGGGCGAGTGCCACTACCTCATATCCCAGTGAGTTATTCATGGCTTCTTTCACTTTCCCTGCCTCTCTACACCTTCCTCCTCTCTTTAACCGCCTGTCTCTACCTTATTTCCTCCCTCCCCGCCTCCGCCCCGCCATTGGAGATGTGCATATTTAAGCCGTGCTGTGTCACAGGGCCTGTGATGGAGTATAAGAATAGCTGATGGTGAAAGAGAAGACTGTCTAAATGCAGCTTGATGCTTGCCTAAGCTCGGCGCGCTGAAGCCTGGCTGACATGAATCCTCCGCTGTGACAGCCGGCTGCCTCCTCCCGCTGTCTCTCGGCAGGAGAAACCCCGGCCCCCCTAATTAGGCCTCGGAGTAAAGAGTCAAATTAAAACATCCTATTAGGATGTGTGAATCGACTTCATGGTAAAGCACAAATCCCTCAAGCGGAGCGCACACACTTCCCTGCCCCAACAAATTAATCAGGGCCGCTTTCAGGAAAGCGACAGGGCTCTGATGATTATTGTTTGAAATGTCAACTTTTCTTACCAGTTTTTTGTCCGTAAAAAGCTTTAAAATCAGAGGTTAATTACTGTGAGCAGACATGGTGGCAGCGCAGTAGCATATCACACACGTCCTCATTAAGGAGAGCAGATGAGTGTGAGGATTTCTTTAACGTTAACGTTAAGTTATCTTTCAATAAATTGGAGGAGATAACGTGAGCCAAAATGACTAATAAAGAATCAAAGTGGTCCAATTGAGTGTAGTTCATGCATTTTTGATGCAGAAGTTAAGTTTTTACACGGGTGAAATCTGGTAGAGGTTCTAGTTTGTGGATAAGTCAATTTGGCAAACAGCTCCACAAAAAATGCAGCAGGAACTTGAATAAACAGTCCCTCTGCAGGTTTAACTCTGGATCCTGTCTGGTTTAATTCTTTCATATGAAATTCTGACAGGATTTCGGGGGTCAGGCGGCAGTAAAACACTCTTTTTCACTCCCCTGGAATCTGTTGACAGCAGCGTTAATGAATAATTTCATCGTCTTCTTATCCCCCAGCCGCCGAACCGGGCTCCCAGGGACATCCACGTGGAGCCGGAGCGGTTCGCGGCGGATCTGATCCGGAGGCTGGAGGCCGTGCTGAGAGAGCGGGAGGCTCAGGAGAAGCTGGAGGAGCGGCTGAAGAGAGTACGGCTGGTATGTCCCGCTTTGTTTTTTTTGTTTCCTCCACAGTGAAGCACAAGCGGACACAGTGTTCGGTTGATTCGATTTAGCGAGTTAGCGTCTTCGGGGAATTGCTGCTGAGGTTAAGAGACGGGGGAGCATTGTGCTCGGCCGGCTGAACTCTGGCTTGATGCGGAGTGACAGGGTGCTAAACGGAGAGCAGTTTCTGTTTGTGTGCGTCTGGGCTGCTTTCACCCACGCTCGCTTCACGTGGGTCATAATTAGCTTCATTACACCAAAGTGAGAGCAACCGAAAGGACAAGAGGCGTATCAGTGCTAACAAAAAAAAGACTTGAATTTGCTGTGTTTTGGTTGTTGGTTTTTCTGCTGCGTTTAGTATGTTGCAGTGTTTCAGAGAAGTTCCGTTCCCCCCCCCCCCCCCCCGTTTCCATGGAGACGGAGTCTGAGCGTTTTCGAAAACTGGTGTTTTCAGTGGCTCTGGGTGCCGTTTACATGTAAACCTACACTCAAAGTGCAACAGAAGTTTTCTGTTTTTACTTGAAAAGTAAAATTTAAGATTAAAAAAATACCGTCAAACAATCTAAAGATGCTTGCTTTACATATTCTTGAATGCTTAGTGTTAATAAATGCAATTTGGGAGCATCAAATTTATCTGAATGCTTCTTTTCTCGTTTGAGACACGTAAAAATGACCTGCTGTGAGGTTGTTTTATGTTTTGATGTCATTTAGCATGAGTAGCTCTTTTACCAACCGCAAATACATTCAAGAACATTTCAGATTATTGGTCACTGCAGCACATTTATTCTCTGTATTGTATAAATTGTGTGTTATTTGTATAACACAAAGAAACAGGAAGACTTACCCCCTTATAAAACATATGTCACAATGTCAGTTATTGAACATGACAGCTACATTCAATTTAAATAAGAAAAAAAATCACTATACAAAAAGCACTGTGTGGATAAAACGTGATTTATGAATCATGTAATTTTTGTTCACTATCTTTGATTCGTCAAGTTAGATTAAAATACCGGTAATTCAATTATTTAAATGTGAATATTTCACACACAGTGCTGTCAATCTAGACTTTAAATTATTAAAACTCTAAAGAAACACAGTAATACCCATAAAACCTGATTAGCCAGACTCAGGATGTAGCTTTATTTTCCTGAATCTTTAAAAACACACACACAATATTGAAATATGAGTTTAAAGCTCCAGCAGTGAGTCGGAGCCGTTAAGGAGCTCATTCAAAGTTCTCATGGAGCAAATTCTAACATCACAGAGGTTCTCTTTCTCTTCAGCAACTTTGATTTACTTTAATAAAGGAGTGATTCACTAAACAGTGACCATGGATGGGACATTGAGAAGCCGGCTGTCGGCTGAAGAGTATCAGTAGATGCCACCGACGCTTGTTTCCCGGCCAGACGAGTGAGAGGGAGCGTCTGGCCGCTCGGACTTCAAGTTTCCAGCAACAAAAGGAGACTTGAATCCGCCTGAGCTTAATGAAATTAATGAGGCCAGCCATTTGAATGGGGAATAAAACGGGAGTCATGAATCATTTGGAGGATTGTGTCCTTCCCTGTCAGCAGCCTGGCTTTGTCGATGAATCGGATGGAGCACCTGCGCGCTCGGCCGCTTGTAAGCCTGGAACAGCGAGCCGCCCGTTTGATGTCACTTGAACGGTGATGAAATGGTCGCTGTTACCACAAATGAAATCGCTCTCAGTACTCGCAGCCAAGTATTAAGTCTCAAGGCAGACGATTTATGTGGCTGGCCCCCGAAAGGAGGGAAGCTGCCATCACACACACACACACACACACACACAGATCGAGCTTTGCTTTATGAAACCTAGAGGCATGGATGAAATGATTGCTAATACTCCGGGTCTGTGGAAAAAGGAAACGTGAACTTTTTTTTTTTTCCCATTTTAAGTACGATATCAGAGGTAATAAAACTGAAATGGTCTTAATGTGCGGAGAACGTCTTTAGCATAAAATCTGATTTAAAAACCCGCCATCTGGCTCATAATGGATGTCATTCCCTTAGAGCTCCGTTTAAAAGGTTCTCAGTCACATTTCTGCAAGGACTGAAACTACAGCGCCGCGGTTTTTATGTATATCTATTGATTGTTCATTTTACGTTTTGAGCTAGTGGCCAAATGTGAAAGATGCATTATTTTCAGTGCAAACTTCCACCGTTTTCAAAACGTTGCAGTGTAAACACGAAACTTTTCTGAAACAAAAACGCATTTTCACTTGAAATGTTGTATAAGCAGGAAGAGAATTACATATCGGTGATTAAAGCACACTGCATTCGTTAAACACACAGTATGAATAAATAAAGTCAGGTTTATGATCTTTTATCTTTGGGATTTGTACTTCAGAATAGAAATATGTGTTTTTCTGACATGATTTTAACAGGATGCAGCTGCAGCGTGTTGATCCTTTGTTGTTCCTGGTCATTTTTCCTTCTGCTCCTGACATCTGGCCTGATGCTGCCAGATATGATGCAACGTTGAAATAATGAAATGCAATATGTTGTCAACACGACCGGAGGCAGCAGGGCTCCAGATTCTCCAGATATGTAGAGCGTTCACACACAGCGTGTCGAAACATGGAATTTATGGCAGTTCAGTCAAATTGAAAAGAGGAAATGTATTCAGTGCATCATGCTGGTAATTTACGTCGTAAGCTGTGATTTGTGGCCTCTTCAATGTGAGCAGACATGAAGTCCTCCTCTACACCAGGCATGGTTGTGATGCAGCTGCGCTCGGTGTGTTTCGCAACCTTTCTACGCTTGTTTTTCATTTCGTATGAGAAATGAGCTTTCTGCTCTGCAAGCTGCTTGTAGATCCACGCAGGAAATCCCGTCAGATGGGAAGCTCTCATGCAAAAAAATCATGAATCCAGGAATTTTTAAATGAAACTTGTCCTGAAAGAGTCAAGGAGTCAGATGGCCGTCAGAGGAAAAGTTAAAAAGAAAATGCATTGATTTTGCGTAAACGGCTGCAGCTGGTGAGGGGCAGACACCGATGACAGCTCTCCATATTGATCAGTTCGTAGTTCAGGGAAGTTTTTCTAAATATCTTGTGGAGATCTAATCTCAAGGCCACAAAGAATCCGTGATAGTTGGACCACGATGGGATCCACAGCAGTGTTTCCTGGACTCATTGCTCTTCTTTATGCTGAGTAGTCACATAAACTTCCTTTATTTTCTATACATTTTTGTACACCATTGTAAACCAGTGTTGACTCATTTCACACTCGTAAACACAGCCACAGTCCATCATTAGAACAACGTGGACACACTATAAAGCAGATCGGCACATCTCAATCAATAAAATCCTTGATACTCTCTTTATTCGTGTTGGATTTTCATTTTGTTCCAATCAGGATGGTAAAAACCTTCGATCGTGTACTCTCTCGTTCTTCATAAGAAGAGACCAAAGAATTGCAAAAAAAAAAAAAAATCCCATTTAGCACCACGGCCAGCTCTCAGGCAGTCAAACCTGTGCGATCGCGTGCCAAGATTTCCGACTCTGAAACGGAGGAAGAGCGAGCCAGTGGGAAAGTGCTCACTTGAAGATGTCACGGCTCTGTGTGGAGGCTCAGCTGACACACATATCTGGATCAGGTGCAGAGATGCAAAGACGCACAAAACGATTTCAAAATGTGCCAATTGAAAAAGCGTTTTTTTTTGTTTTTTTTGTTTTTGGCCGCGCGTCGTATCTTCTGCGGAGCGGAGAAAGAAAGAGGAGCTCGTCCATAAAGAGGCTGAGAATCTCTTCCACACGGTGTGGAGTAAATGGACGGTGAGTGCGGGGCAATAACAACACTCAGATGGTTTGGCAAGTTTACAGGAAGAGGACCGTTTGAAGGTTTATTTCATTATTAACGACTGACATAAAAAGTTTGAACTTGGGCTGGCTGAGGAATGAAAGTAGAACTCCTACCTACTGTTGTCTCTCCACTATACATCTTTGTTCTCTCCTCTCCCCCGTCCTCCCTGCCAGAATCCTCCTAACTTTATACAGGACTGGAGATGAGAGATGAAAGTCCGGCCGTATGGTGCTTGCTCCTCCAACTACATTAAAACAGTTCCTTGTGGTTTAAATCTGTACCGTGAAATAAAACTGGGAACAGTATGCGGTGCGAGTTTTGATACCAGCGAGTGTTCATCCAAGAATATATTATCTGCCCTGTCGGCTCTTTTAAGCCCACCTCTTTTATTTACAGTTATTTAGGTCCTTGTAATGATCACGCCTCGTCCGTTCCCGGTCGCAGCCGACTCTCTCTCTTCTCTGCTGTGTTTCCTTTCATCTCTGCGTGTCGTCCCCCCTCGCCGCGGCGCCTGCTTATCAAAACCCATTACTGATGCCACAGCAGCACCCCGCCCAGTAAATCCCCCTCAGATAAGATCCTGTCACAGAGCGATTTTGTCCCAGTCAGTCAGAGCTGAAGCCGCACCAGTCGGCACTTGTCATGACACAAAACAGCAGCATGTGCGGCATGAATACTGATGCCGCCGCCCGTCTCCGAGCCTCTGCAGCAGGAGGGGGGAGACGCATTAGCATATGATGAAAAACTGCCATCTGTAGGCCGGAATAATAAATCCATCCTCAGAGCGTTAACTGTCCTAGTGGAGAATAAAATCCTCATTTTTGTTGTCCACTATTTAGAAACTGCATATTTTGTGTTGTTCCTTCTAAATGCATGCTTTGTGTGTGTGTGTGTGTCTTTGTGTTGAAGGAGGAGGAAGGTGACGAAGTCGCGGCGTCTGCAGCCACTTCATTATCCGGTCACAGATTCCCCCCTGGTGCCTACTCGCAGAACTACAGCTCCCGGTACGCCGACTTCACCTACAGTGCCCCGTTCTTCAGCGACGCTCACGAGGAGAACCCGGAGAGCATCCTGGACGACCACGTCCAGCGGGTCATGAAGACGCCCGGCTGCCAGTCGCCGGGGACCGGGCGCCACTCGCCCCGGTCGCGCTCGCCGGACGGCTTCTCGGGGGTCAGGGGGGCGGGGCCGCCGGGCCAGGGCAAGCATCAGTCCAGGCACGGGTTCAAGGGGGAGGGCGGCCACCTTTACCACCACAAGCACCTGCATCACCTTCACCAGCCGGGCGCCGGGAGGCCCAGAGAGCAGCCGGAGGCCGAGGCGGCCGTGCGCGTGCACGGCGGCTCTCCCTGGAGCGTGGAGACGAGTCATTACGGCTCAAAGTCTCGCAGCTACGCAGACGGAATGGGATCCAACCCCATGGAGCACGCCGGGTACGGGTGAGGAAATTCTCTCACATTAAAATGTTTTTTTTCTTTCTTTCTTTTTTTCTTTCTGCTGCTCACTGTCAGTCTTTTCAATTAAACAGAAACAAGAGTGGCTCTCAGTGTAAACGGGCGTTAAAGAAAGGTGAAGAAGCGCGACCTTACGACGTGCCGGGGTCGGTGGAGGAGATGGAGAAAAACCAGAAGATCTTGCTGTGGTTGATGGAAGGACAGAAAGAAATGGTTCAACACAAGAGGAGCCCGTACGGGTCAGTGATCACACTCAACACCCTTTGGAGGCGTCATCGATATACACTCTCTCCGATCCAAGCTTAACATGGCTTCACTCTGTAAAGGACAAGCGCTGAAATAGTTGGAAATTGAGAACTTCAACACTTGTTAGAAAATATTTCAGAACCAACTTTCAATCAAATCCCATAATCAAATTACATTTGGTCTCGTATGTTGTTCTCTCAGGGGAAAACCGGATCGGTCGTCCCTTCCTATTTTATTTTATTTGCCTTTTCTTTACGTTTCCAGCAGCGTGTCGGGATCCAAGAGGCCCACGGGCCACGACGCGTCCCGCCTCGGCTCGGCAGACCGCTCGGGCTTCATGCACCCCTGCATCGGCGGCCCGCTGCGGAACAACGTGCAGCCGTCCCACCCGTTCATCCAGGACCCCACCATGCCCCCCAACCCGGCGCCCAGCCCCCTCATCCAGCTGGAGGAGGTCTGCCGGCGGCTCGAAGAGGAGAAGATTAAGACCGGGACTCTTCAGCCGAAGCAAAGGCGAGATCCGTTTGTCGTGGCTGCTCCAGCGTTCGCTGCCTCCTGCCGTCGGTCTGTGTCTTAACCGCAGCGGTTTGTGGTCGTCTCTCTCAGGTACGTGATGGAGGTGATCCAGAGAGGTCGCACCGCCGTCAGGCCCGCTCAGTGTCCTCCGCTCAGCGTGGTGCCCGCCGTGTCGGACAGCGAGTTCTCCGAGCCGGAGTAAGTATCTACCGTCAGTCGTTCCGTCAGTCTACAGTTCCTGCAATAAAATGCGACATTTGTGAATATGAACCACAAAGCTCTTTCGTTCAGACAAAACTATGTTCTTCCAAATCAAACATGAGGCAGAGTTCGCACTTGTTTGCAACTAGTGTTATCTTTGTTCCTCTCAGTTTGAAATATTTTATCATATTGATTGAAGACGACAAGAAGATATTGTTTTCAGCGGGCGTGCTGCCAAATCTTTTATGTCAGATCAGATTTGAAGGCTGAAAACATCTCGTCTTTTTGCTCGTCAGGACCAGAAAGAACAGGCTCACGCGGGGAACTGAGCGCTTTCTGTTTGTGCCGAGGCAGACCAGTAGGAGCGTTGAGGACGGGGTCAGGTTTGGGGTTTCTGTCTGGTGCGTGAGCACCGAAGGGCAGGTTTTATGGCTCCAGCGGCGGAGGACTCCGGCATTTGGTGTGTGCTTCCATCGCAGCGGTCTGCACTTACCGACTGAACTCTCCGGCGCCCGCAGTGTCCACGCTTCGAGCCGCGGCGCTGGAATCCTGAAAAGAAAAAAGGATGCTGGCTGGTTGAAGTTAAAGCTGGCTTCCAGCTGTGGAGCGTCGAAGTGATTTATTGTTGCGATGTGTTGATATCCAGCTGTGATCAAAGTCTGATGCCTTCAGGCAGGAGTCAGGCTGCAGTCTGGGATGTCAAAGGGAAACATAAAGCCTTTGTGGATGTAGTGATTTAGATTGTAATCTACAAATAAAAGGGTTTTTTTTCTTGCTTTCTAGCAAATTTCTACTACAATTAAAGTCAGATTTTTGAGTAAAATTATGCATCTTCATTGAGATTTGATATCTTTATGAAATGCGACAGTGGATCATGCTCCTGTCTTGTGATTCACATTGTAGTCATCGAACACAAACTCAGATCCAAAACTTGCAAAAAACTTTAATGAACTTGTCAACATTTATCATGCTTCATCATGAGAATTCCCCGCTTGTCTTGGCAGAGGAGACACTGGCGTAGTGTCTGTTGCCATCTGCTGGAGGACAGATGGGCCAGTGTTGTGTGAGCACACGCCCACGCCGACGTGCCGGGGAGTGTTTATGTATCGACACGGCTCAGCTGTGCACGACGGGTTTTACATGTGAAACTTTCCGGAGCTCAGCTGCCGTCAAGACTTGTTATTTAACCGCTGACAGAAGAACGCCGATGAGCCAACGGGAGATTTTCACCCTTTTATTCCGGTTTCGGAATTTCTCACATATAAACCCTGAACTCCTGAACTATTCAAGATATCTGAATCATTCATAACTCAGCAGGAGGCAAGGAAATTAAATAGAAACAGTGTCAAATGCATTTTAGTACAGCTCAGTTTTGTCTTGAATGGATCAGACCGGTAAAATGATGTTAATAACGACCTTTAAATTTAAACTTTAGCGTCTTTTTGTTTGTTGGTGCAGAAAGTATGTTTGTATGAACAACAGGAAAATTTGCAAGAAGAACGACACAGACTATAAATAATCACTTGTGCAAATAGCCAGGGGACTCTATGTAAATCAAGCGTTTGGCTGTTTTGGGGTAAAGGCTGTTTTCAAATTAACATTTCGATGTTATGAATAGTTTGTATTTCCTTTTAGAGAGCAGGAGTCAGAGAAGAGAGCTAGAGTTTGCAGTTGGTCAGTTTAAATGCTTCTGATGGGTAGTAGTCAATTTATTAAGTGCTTGTGCCTTTATTTGAAATCCCTTCAGATAAAGTTTCTTTTTTAGGGAAGGTAATTACCCTTAATACAAATCTGACAATTATGAAACTGTAAAATCAAAATCGATCCGTTCAGCCTGAAGATTATTTCACTCATAAGAAAGTTAATGAGCTGAATCGTATATTTACTGATTGATCATAAGCAACTACTTATAGACCTTATCTGATTACAACGCTTCTGCGTCTTTTTGTGCGGCGCTCTGCCGGGCAGCGGTCACTGTGTCGGGCATCCACATGCGGCTTTTTGGTCGTCCCCGACCTGCCTGACCGAAATTATGAATGTAATTACAAGATGTATTGAAAGATTACAATTTGAAACATTCTTATCAAACAAAAGACGCAAAGAAATACAAGCTCTTGACTGGAGCCTTGGATCATTAAAGTGTGTAACGCACTGCTTTTATTAACCGATGTATTCATATTGAGGGGAATGAAGCAGAACTCAAGGTTCTGTGACTCATCCAGCTCCAGAGAATTCGAAGGCTCAGAATGATTACATTCAAAATCCTGACTTGCTTTCAAAAACACAATGAACATTCAGTCCTTCTGAAATCCTTTCAGATGTGTTTTTCTTTGTATTTTGGTTTTCTCAGGATTTCTTTGGGGCGTAGGAGGGATGTCTCCTCCCTGCCTCCATCCTCCGCTATATATATTTCTCGCTGCAGGGTGGGACAATAATTATCCCCCCCATCCAGAACATTCCCTCTTCTGCTTTTACCACAAACTACACCCTGTCAGTGTCACAAACACACACTGTGTGGCACTTGTGGGTTTTCTTGGGTCTTAACTTGTTTTTAGCCCCTTTATCCATCCTTCAATCTCCTTTACCTGCTTTTTTTCAATTTGGGGGTCACAGCGGACTGGAGCCAATCCCAGCTGCTCCCCGGATGGGTGGCCAGTCCAGCACAGAGCAAACAGAGAAACACACTCTCTCTCACACACACACACACACACACACACACGAGCCGTTCAGAGCCACCAGGTAACCCAACAGACGCGAGCAGGTACCTTAAGCAAGGCAGGTTTTATTCATATAGCACCGTTTAGATACAGAAATACAGTTAAGCAAATACTTTATTAAAACAAAGACAATTAATTGAGTGAAATATACTGTTTATTTGAAAGTCTGAGGAAATTATAACGGTTTAAGTCCTGAATTAAAAGAAGTGTGAATGTCAGAACTGAAAGCTGCTTCACATTTCTCCTGACCTTGGGAGTATTTAGTAAATCTCTTCCTGAGCTCCTCAGATCTCAATGTTTCAGTTTCTACAAGTAAATCTGAGCTGTATTCAGATCCAGGACCATTTAAAGCTTTGTATTCGGAAAGTGACATTTTGAAGTTTGACACACATTCAGCCAGTGCAGAGATTAAAGCTCAGGTGTGACGTGCTCCATTCTCCTTGTGTTGGTGAGGACTCGAGGTGAGCTGCAGTTTTTTTGCTGAGAATAATCCAGCCTGCTGAAAATCAATACATAAACAAGTCTCTCTGAATCTTGTTCAGTCAAAACTAATATATATATATATTTTTTTGAGTATTAGGCTAATTTTGTTATTGTCTTAATGTGGCTGTTAAATTTCATGTTAGAGCCAATAATTACACTAGTTTTGTTGTATTAAAGGGGACATATTATGCTTTTTTCACTTTGTGAAGAGTTTCTTATAGTAGTATGTGTTGTCATAGCCTCATTATGACGTTCAGGTTTAAAAACTGTCTGTTTCCTCCCTGTCTTGCTACACCACATTTTGTGAAAATGCCTGCTGAAACGGTCGGAGTTTGAGTTTGGTCGGCTTATCCTCAAACAAGCAGATTTTACTCCTCCCCCTGACTGTGCCCCCACCCTCTGTGTGTTTGCGTGTGTGTGTGTGTGTGTGTGTGAGAGTGGGCGTGGACAGATGCGTTCATGTGCATACTGGGAAGCAGGCTCAGAAACAGCCTGTTCCGAGGAGGGATCCTCAGAGCCACTTTTTGGACCGCTGAAACTCTGAACAAAGGATGAATTTGGGGCAAACAAACCTAAATATTATGTTTTTGGGCTTCTGAGACCTATGTGTCATGACTGAAAAATAGCATAATATGTCCCCTTTAAGTGATCTGAAATCAAGATGAACGCTGACTTTTAACCTTTCTTCTGCGGGTTAAGTTGTTAAAAGTTCTGGCACATCCTCACATTGATTTCATTTATGTACTTACTCAGCAGGCGTAAGAGGATGTGGTCCTTTGAGCTGTGTGTCATCTGCATATTTATGATCAGAGCTACTATGGAGCACGTAAATGAGCACCTAAATGTTGAATAAAAGAGGCCCTAGGATGGAGCCTTGAGGAACCCCACGAGCGATTTTCATTCTCTCATTAACATGCACTCTTCACACAGGAAAACAGGTCTAAGCCTTTGAGGCAAGAATGCTCAGTGTACTTCTGTATTTTCAAAATGTGCATTTTTGTGTTTCTTACCGTTACATTGAAAAATGTTTTTATGGTTTTCTCATCGGTCCATCCACCTGTTTTGTGCCCTTCTTTCATTCACCACAGAAGATGTGAAGCTAATGGACTGAATAAGTCTCACATTTCGTAATTTGTTGAATGTCTTTTCCATTTCGCAGACATAAAGCCAGTAAAAAGCAGCCGTGCGAAAACACCACGGTGGCGTACTACTTCTGCGAGGAGCTGATTCCGTACAGGACGACTGTCAGAGGGAGGGTGGTCACGCTGGGACAGTTCAAAGAACTGCTAACAAAGAAAGGAAATTACAGGTATTAATTTATGGTCTTGTCTATCAGAATTTTAAAAAAAAGAAAGAAAATTGGAATCATTGTATTTTTCGAGCTATAATCCACAGAGAGATGTGTGCGGCTGAATGTTAGCTGGAAGCCAGTTAAATGAAGGCTGAATCAAATGGTAAAGTGTATTTCCGGCTGAGGTGAGCTTCAAAAAAATTTGAATATCACAAGTCATAGTAGGATGACGGGCTTTTTCAGGACATTTGAATTAGATGTCATTTAAAATGATCTCAAATTACTGCATTATTATGTTTATTTAATGGTAAAAATAAAATGTCAAAACAATCAAATGCATTTTTGTTGAAAGATTTGTCCCTTTTTGAATTTTTTATAGTAATTGGTCACAATTTGGCTCTCTGGTAATCAGGATTAATATTTTTGCAGCCTTCACAATAATCTAAGCTGACTGTTTTAGATATAAATACTGCTGTAGACGATGCAATTTTAGTTTATTAGCTGTTACAATTGTTGTAAAACTACACATTATGGTGCGTGTGCGCCATCTCTGCACAGCACTTGCTGCCTTCAGGAGATAAATAAACAGGAAATGGATTTGCTGATGAGTATTTATGCAGAGGGAAATAGCTCAATGCAGAGTGGCATGTCTGAAATCTGCTCACAGTTTGCTGCAGCGTTGGCGTTGCTGTCATGTTCACACCTTTTTCTCCGGCATATCAGTCGCTATAGCCGGGGTGACGGCTGTCTCCGATCACTCAAACACGAAGACAGCCGAGCCAGAATCCCTCTGATCGACATCACATCTCAGATTTTAAACCTAAAGTCACAGATTTCTCGGGAAAAGTTTCTTTCAGTTAACATTATTGCATATTCTATGTATATTGAGGACTAAAAGTGATCATTTTTAGAAGGTTGCCAGCTTTGATCAGCACATCCGAGCCCCTAACCCCGTCGTTTCCGTTCCCAGGTATTATTTCAAGAAGGTGAGCGACGAGTTTGAGTGCGGGGTCGTGTTTGAGGAGATACGGGAAGATGACGCCGTCTTGCCGATCTTCGAGGAGAAGATCATCGGGAAAGTGGAGAAAGTGGACTGAACAGGTTTTGGAGCTGGATGTTGGGGAAAAAAAATAAAGTGATCGGATGGAGAAGAGGAAGTGATTTGGAACGGAGGCGTGGCCGACGGAGACAGACGTGACTTTAACTACTGCTGAACTGGAAGAGGAAGAAAAGGAGAAAAAAAAGAACTCGTTTACTCATGTGGAGTGAGATGTAGCATTGTAAAGTTTACTAGATAAATGAAGAACAAAAGTGCTACTAAAGCTACATATTTTTGATAATGATGTAAAAGAAAGCGTCCTTTCTTAAAGTAACAGCACTTGCAATTTTTCTATGTATTGGTATCAGATGTGTACAGTTTGTGTTAAAAGAAAACTAAATTTTATATCTATTTAAGTATTTAAGAATTTCAGTCTTACTGAAGTGTTTCCCCTGTTTGAAGAAAATCTTTTTATAGGGCTGATTTTTGTTGGATGTTTTGTGTGTGTTTTATTTTATTGTTTTCATTCCTGCTTCGTGTTTTTGCTCTTCTAAGTGCTTTTAATGCTTCTTTTTTGTGCCATTGAGTCAGAATGCTCATATTGTAATACTACTGACCAGGTCTCAGCATACATTGTTTAAAAAGGACTGAATCAGGAGTGAACAGAAACACATTTCCAGTACTGCAACCCGGGCACAATTTGCCATTAAATTTTTATTTATTTTTTTTTAATAGTTGAGCTCAGTAATGAGAGGCGTGCTTGTTGGAAGACATGTGGATGATTCATTATTTATTATTTCATATATATGTTTGTTGCAGGCATGTATATTCTGTTCACAGTTCACTTTCTGACTCCTGCTTCATTCGTACCTAATTATTTCCTGCTGAGATTTCCTGGGTTGCATCACTGTATAATGTTTCTGTTTGCCCTCCACATATATGTAGCAGCGACTTGGAGTTAAATTGGAAACTCAAACTAATCCATTGTGTGAAATCAGAATTTGAATTGTGAACATATCTATGCAAAATTATTGATAATTTAGTCACCCCGATCCAAAAACCACATTTGTTTTTACAAGTATAATAAATAAGTAACATTAGAGACTATTATGAATAAATCATTTACTTGATTATACTTAATTGAGTTGAATTTGTGGTAAGATGGGGTTTTATAAAGTCTTTGATCGTTTTCTGATTGTAAATTAATAATTTGACCTTTTCTAAAGCAAGCCGCTCTCTGGAGGAACATTTCATTGGACGCCGTCTGGAGCTTCATTATGATCAGAGACAAGCTATAAAAAGGAAAAAAAAAAAGCAGCTTTTCCACCTGGTGACTTACACACAGCAGGTCAAGAGGTCCTCAACCTGTTCCATGAATGTCATCCTGTTGCTACTGATCATGTGTGTGTGTGTGTGTGTGTGCACTGAAAACATACAGATTGTATTTCTGAGAGCTGATGATGCAGACACGTACTAATTTTTATTTTTCTTGTTTTTTTTTTCCTCACACCGCCTCATCCCTGTGATCGCTGTCCGTTCTCGAGCGAAGCTGACGATCAATCCGTAGCCTTCTCCAGCTTCTCGCAGCTACACCTTGTGCCTGACAGGTGTTGTTTAGTGCAAATGATCTATTTATGATAGATCTCATTACACCAAAGAGGTGGTTAACGCGCTCCTCGACGAGCCCCTTTCCTGTTCCAGTCCACTCCGGCGCGCACGTGGAACCTTCTATTTATTCCTCCTTTTATATTAAAGGAATAACGCTCCCATATGGAAGGAAGGCCGTGAGCTGAATGGAAAGCAGGCTCGTGATTCGCTCACGTGCGCTCACGTCTCCTGATGGCACTAAAACAAACTCAGAAAAGATAAAAAAAAAAAAAACAACAAGACATGGTTCAGTGGGTTTGCGTTCGCCGCCTCCTTTTATTTCACTAATGTAATGGAGGCGTTTGCACCGCAGCGGCTCTCGGTGAAGACAGTCGGCGGGGATCGCCGGGTGACGAGAAGATCCATTTTCTATTCTGCGGCTCATAATTGTGCCGAAGACGCTCGTCAGAGAGGAGCTGTGTAGTAAATATGCAGCCCTTTAAAACAGACGGGCTGTGCTGTCCTTGAGTGCATGATGGCGTTTTCTGTGTGTCGTTTGCATAGAAACCCAGCGAATGATCTTTTCTGATTTGAGAAGCTGCTTTTTTTTTTTTAGGCCCCTAACTTAAATGAGATTAATATATGTATCATCCAGTGATCCTAAGCTATATCTGGCAGGCGTCATGTTGATTTTTTTTTGTCATGTCTGTTATGATTTGTACTGTGAAAGTCCCAAAAGTGAACGTGTCTTATTTAAAATCAATGAAATGCGGACAATAAACAGCAGAGTGCCTTTATTACTATGCTAATGATGTCTTGACTTACAGACAATATATGTGGACATAAATGCCAGGGATTAGCTTTATATGTGTGTTTTTTGTTTTGTTTTTTTTTTATTATGTGTTTTCACTGTAATGTTCTGTCACTGCTCCACTTTATTTATGTAAATATGTACAACTTTCCATTGTCATCGACCAGCAGCCCAGTCGTAACGTACAGCGCCCCGGACCTGTTCCTGCTCACTAACTAGCATGGTAACCAGTTAACGGTACCTAGACAATAAATACATGCAATAAACCAGCATTCCGACTGTGAGTCGTCTGTTAGTTGATGTATTTTCACTGCATGAACAACAAGAAAAAGAAGATGAGTAGTGATACATTTGGAGGCCAGATGCAGTGTCTGTCTGCAGCCTGCAGGTGGAGCTCTTCCTGTTCTCTGTGTATGTAGAGAGGTTATCCTGGTGATTCTGAAGAGAGGTGGGTAGGGGCTGTGCATGTGGAGTGATGGACAGGGAGGAAAAGAAGAAAAAGAAGCCATGGATCGGTGTGTGTTCTGGATGTAAATACAGAAATGAGAAGATTTGATTCTCAAAATGAAGAGAGGAAAGTCACACTGTGCGAAATCTGGTGAAAGATCCTGCAGTGACCCGAAAAATCCTACAGGATCAGAACTCTCCGTGTCTCTGGTCTCCAAATGGACTCATGCCAATTAATCCACACTTCCTACTTTTAAAAAAGTCACAATAGTTGAGCCAATTAGAGCTAAATGACCGTATCAGCAGTGCTGTGTTATCCCCCCCCCCCCCCCCCCTCCTTCATGCCACTCAGTCGGTACCCACAGGTCTGAGTGGGCTCCTAATTGGTCTCTGCGTCAGAGGATGGAAACAAAGCTCCTCTGGAGAAACTAACTCACCAGTTTATCAGGCTGAAAATCACCTCCTGGAGTCCGACCAAGGAAACACCCATGGACTCCGCTGTTTTGGAGTTAACTCTGTTTGTAGTACATACAGTTAACACACCTTGCGGTGTGTGTATGAGCTTCAGTAACAGTTACTTCACAACAATCAGGGACACCATGAATCCTCAGGAGTCATACTGCCAGTGTTTTATAATCTTAAGTCAGAAGACTTTTGTTAATATTGGCCACTATTTCTTACAAAATTATTCTCATTCACACAGAAAAATAAACCAAATTTACTGAAATAATCAACCCCCAAAAACCTCCTCCCTGTAAAGCTTGATGAAGTCGCCACACGTCATTTTATTTTTCATTTTCAGCTGCGCCGGCTGCCTTTTAGCACCCTTTAAACATTCTGCGGGGCAAATTGCACAGCGGTTTCCAGAGCAACAACACAGCCGCAGACCTGGTCAAGGTTTGCAGTGACGCAAGTGTGAATTTCCTGGAATCACTCCTGACTGAGGGGGGCTAATCATTTCTGTGGCTTTTTCACATCAAGTGTCAACTTTAATAAATGTGTACATGTACTCTTTCTTCACTTTTGTAACACAGTATGCTGTATGTACCCAGTAGAATTTAATGTCATCCTTGCCAAGAGGTAACAATAGGCAAAATATTCTTTGGAAAATTTTGTTCTATTTATTTTTCAGATTTATAGAGAAGCCTTTCTATTTCTTCAAAATCCGCAAATCAAACCAGCCGGATGAGCACTCGCCACACAGTAATCTCCTCGGCGGCCTCTCCTCGGCCCCTCCTGGAGCTGAATAATATGAAATCATGAATCTCATAATACAAAATTAGTTTTAAAATCCAAACGTTGAATAGCCAAAGAAGAAGGTGCGTTGAGAGTTCATCTCCTTCACATTTATATGGAGAAAAGGACATGTGTGCAGCGCAAAATTAAAATTCTCTTTGTGATGGACGGATGGATGCAGTACAATATCGAACTGGTGTACCAGCAGAAGCTAACAGTCCTCCACTGATGTGATTTCCTCCATGATCTCCTTATTCTTTCCCATTCTGTGAATCTTAGCCACATATCAGTGTTCAGGCGGTTTTCAGCGTCTTTTAACAGAACAGGATCAAAGCTTCTCATCTCCAGCTCATTATGATCACACACAGCTGTGGATCCTCGTTTCCCCTCCTGTTATCATCCTAACGTGAGGGATCGTCTATCAAGCTCATAATCAAAAGACTGAGTAAGGTTCTTGTGACCCAAAGTGACTTCATCCAAGAAGCCATGTTGGAAAAAAGTGAGTATTTCTAGAGAGAAGTGCGGACAGGTTTTAACGACCAAGTGATATAGGAAACCCGCGTTAACCTAACATGTAGCCGCTGTGTTGTGTTGGGGAGCTGCAGCAGTGACAGAGGAAAACCACAAACATCCACTCAGGAAGGTTCAGACCAGGCGACCATCTGTAACGAGGCTGCTCTGCCCGCTGCACCCAGTGCTGCAGTGTTACATAAACATCTTTATCAGCGAAAAATCTAAAGTATTCTGTTTGTTCGGCTGGGATCCCACACATCAGACAAAGTTGACGTTAAGAGAAAAAAGGTTTTAACTCACTTCCTGTCTGAACATTTAATTGAGGCATGTCATTAGGGACGTGTGGGAGATGTGGGGTAAAATATCCTTTACTGCAGCATTAATTCCTGCTCCAGCTCATCACAGAGCTTTCTCTCCGGTCTCTTTCTTTGGATTTCCATTCTGGACTCTGGCACCGACAGCTTTATAGAAGTTTTCACCGTCGTGGTTCACATCTCACCTCCTGCTATTTATGAACCTGTCAGGGCTGTCAGGTCACATGTCTGAAACCAGACCTCGTCCACATGCAGCTGCTGCTCAGATATCAGTGCAGCATCCCGGGTTATTGATTGACCTTACGGTACTTGTAGTTTATTCATTAGCATCCTCCCCACCCTCCTTTTTTTTCTTTTTTAAGTTCTCTGCTGTCTGTTCCGCCTCTGGCTCTGCACTGGCCTCCCAGAGAAGCGGCGGTCTCTCAGGAATCTCCTTTGTTCTGCAGGATGCGCTCGTTAAAAACCACGTCTTACTTCTGCAGCGGCTGGCAACACAAGGCAGCCGAGTAAATGCAGTGGATGTCTCCTGATCTCTCCCGTGTGTGTGTGTGTGCGTGTGTGTGGCCGATATGGACCTGATCTGACTGACGGTCCCTCAGGTCGGGTGTCCCCAAATGAAAGACACTGCACTTTAAACACAGCAATGAAACAAAGTCTGTCCCTTTAAAACCAGATGAGATGCAGAGCAGCTGCATCAGCTGCATCGTGAACCAGGAACTGATAAAACCTCCTGAAATCTATCAGCACTGTCTGATTGCTTCGATTGTGCTGAATTAAAAAGTTAAAATGGGACTGCTAAAAAGAGCAGAAGTTACATTTAACTTCATTCATCAGCAGGAATTTGGTTTAAATCAACTTTGTTTGAAAGAATCAATATAACAGCACATTTCACTGCCAAACGATCTATTTAACAGACAAAAAGACAAGAGAATACTTTTCCTTTTTGTGACTAAAACCATTTTGAAGGTTTGGTTTCAAATTATCACTGTTTGTACAAACCAAGCTTTAAAATATGTATTATTATGTCAAACAAAAGCTGGAGTTTTGGAAATTACTACTTACAAATTTCTCCATTGAATATTTAAAAAAACAGGACTGTTTTTAATCTTGTCTTGTCTCCACAGTTTCTGATTATTGAACTAAAGCTGCAATTCCGGATTATCTAAAACTAATATGAGGCTCAGCAGTGGATCCCTGCACAGCTGCACCACAATTACAGACACAAAAGCATTTATTCAGAACCAAAACACCTAAAATCAGTAACGTGTTCTGAATAAATCTCACAGCCGAACGTTTTTACCTCTTTCCTGTGGTGTATTTTTCTCTCTCCACCACTGCCACAGACAGACAGGAGTCATTTAGAGGAACAGCTGATCCATGTTGTGGACACACATATTTATGAAGTTGACACTCTATATGCATACATCTGCGTTTCTGATTCATTTTTTCCTTCCTTTTCTTACAGTTTATCTCCCCTGCTGAGCGATCATAGCTACTTGTTCAGTAAACTGAACAAAACACATCAAATCACTGTATTTTAGGATTTAAATTAAGCAGAGCTTTTACCTCAAGAAGAAAACTCTATTAACTTGAAGCTCATGTCAGACACATTTACCTCACACCAAATCGTGGATTTTAAATCACAACCTCATCTTCTGTATTTTCAGATTGATTTTTTTTTGTCGGCAGCCGATCCAAAGCCAATGAATATCATTTGTGAACGGAGGTGGTGACAGGATTGTGCTTTGGAGTGAAATGATTCACTACAATTTGCGTTTCTGCAAGCAATGGACCCATTTATCACAGTCACGATCACCGAGTTTCACTCTTAACGCATTTATCACACACATTTCACTCAAACTGAATGATGGAGCAGTTTTTCAAAAGTGTATCTGTACACTTCCTGTTTTGTTATTGTTCGAATTATTAAATCTATAGCACAAAATGCATTTCAGTGCTAAGAATAAATCAATTTCAAATAGTATAGGGTTCAGGTTAATGTAACTGATTGAAAACACAGCTGCTGCACATGAGCAGTTCTCCCAGGATTTCTTTAGGGTCTCAGAGTCTGGTTATCTTACCGACTGCCTCACTGCCCTCAACGGTATCTTTAACTGGAACACGGTAACTTTCAGATAAATCTAAAATAACATTCTGATTTATCCTAAAGACGCACTGAAAGGGACAAAAAAGGCCAGCAAAACAACAGTTTTTCCGAAAATAACTGCTATACAGAATTCAGAATCAAATCTTGCAGTTATGTGTTCACAGAAAATAGTTTATTTGGCAATAAGTGTAGAATACATTTGTTTCTAAAACATTCTGTATATATATATATATATATGTGAGTGTGTGTGTGTGTGTGTGTGTGTGTGTGTGTGTAAATTTCTGTTTTCGAAAGCATAACAGAGATACTCAATATACAGCATATATGAGATGGACAAAATTACAGTAAACACACAGGAGGGAAATTGTGCAAAGGAAAATGTTTTGCTCGCAGAGTGCTCTCTGAAGAGAAAATGATGTCTTATATAACCCGAAGGGAACACAACAAGGTCCTTATTACAGCTCTGAGGTAGGACACAACTTCACAGGAAACAGATCAGATCAGCTGTTTTAGTACTCAACGGAAACACACAAAATACGCTATTTTAAAACACAGCATCAGCTCAGAAGAGCACTCACTGATAAATATAGAATTCAAATATATAATATTTACATAAAACAGAAACATGCCGTAAATACCGTCTATGTAAAACACAAGTAAAACATGAAAGTGGATCCAGCGTTTTCAACCTTTTCCTCCTGTTTCCGTCTGATTCTTAAAGTTCTTCCGCCAGTCTTTTTTTTTTTTTTTTTTAATGGGATTGAAATGTTTTGTACATTTCTTTCTGAAAGCATTACATCATTTCTGTATTTATGTTGATAATACAAACAATGTCTTGGCAGGACAGAAATGGATCTGCATGCAAGATAGAGAACAAGCAGACCGATTAATTCTGAGTCCCGCTTGGAGACATTACAGCCCTAATAATGAGCGAGCGGGACGATTGAAAAACAGCTTAATAAGACACAATTATATGTAATTATCATTAAAGTGGAGGAAAGACCTGAACATTAAACCCTGTTTGAAGTCAATGATGCTGACAAACGTGGATTTCTACAAACTTCTCAACCGTTATGGGACAGACACAGCGCTGTTGGAATACTTTATAAAACCTGACTTTGAACCAAAGTGCAAGCCGTCAGTAAGGCAAACAGTGGAAACAAATAAAAAAAATGAGATTTTTTTGTTTGTAAGCAACCTTTCAGTCCCTCTGCCAGTGTGATGGAATCTAATGTATGGATTATAGAATAAATACATTCTGCAGCAGATGAACATTTTAATAATCTGTCTCTTGCAAACACGGTGGAATCTTGTCATGACGTGTGAGCGAGGAGGGGGTCTGGAGGTTGCAGCGTCTCTCCCAGAGGGCAGTCTGTTCCGGGCGCGTCAGCGGAGCGGGATCACTCGTCAGCTCGGCGGCTGAAAGGGCAGATTCAGGGTCACCGTGGCTTCCCTGGGCTCGGCTACGGGCCTGTTGATCATCTCGCACTCGTTCTGTCTCACGTGCTCCTCATGCATCTGCGACACCTCGGTGGAGGCGGCCTCGAAGCCCGGCACCGTGTTGGCCACGTGCACCACGTGCACCTTGTTCCTCCCGTTCTTGCTGAGGATGCAGCTGAACACCTTCTTGAAGCCCTTGCGGAAGTGCTTGGACACCAGGGCGTAGACGATGGGGTTGACGCAGGAGTTGGCGTAGGCCATGCAGTGCGACAGGAGCCTGAAGGCGAACGTGGTCTGGTTGAAGGGGAAGTCGCCGTACAGGAAGCACAGGATGACCACGTGGTACGGCAGCCAGCAGATGCAGAACAGCACCGTGACGATGATGATCATCTTGGTCACCTTGCGCTTGGCCCGCTTGGACTCCGACATGCCGTCCAGGGGGTCGACGGCCGTCCACAGGTACTTGATGGTGCGGGTGTAGGAGAGGCTCACGATCAGGACGGGGATGACGTAGCCGAACAGGAAGGTGCACGTGTCCAGCACCTTGCGGTTCTGCCCCTCCCAGCCGGGGATGCACACCGTGCTGTTGGAGAACTCCACCAGGTCGTAGTAGCTGAGGTACGGGCCGGCAAAGACCAGGGAGAGACCCCAGATGATCACCATGGCAACCACGGCGTTGCACGGGGTCCTGAGCTCCCTGGAGCGCAGCGGGTAGCGGATGGCCAGGTACCTGAAAGACGGAGAATAGAATGAGGACGGCGTCTGGTCGTGCCGAACATATGAAGGCCGCTAATGGCTGAAGCACGTTGAGCCGGCGCGCTAAAAGGTGACGACTGTACGCAAAAGACACCGTGACAGGTGTTCCAGGAGCCTCATTAAAATCAAGCCGACGTGTCACAACGAGGCCCGGACTGGAATCTGCGTTTACACTGCGCTGCCTGCTGTAATAAAGCCTGAAAAGGGAGACGGCTCACTTCTCATTAGCCGTGACTCCGAGTGTTGACACCACGCTGCTGCGGCACGCTGCACAACTTTAGCGGAAAAAAAATTCTTCACCACATAACTAACAGGTTAAAGATATAGGCATCGTGAACATGAGTAAAATATCGAAATCAAGTAATTACGAAAGAATGATAAACCACATTGCTTTTGTATGATCAAATATTCAGTATTTATTATTAATAAATTCATGTATAATTTTTACTGTAGAGCTATTTTGAATAATTTATTCCTTCTTGATTTAATGGTGAAGAATATAGGTGTTGGATATAAAATAGATGTTCTGTGAAAAATCCTTAAAAGCTGATTTCATTTCAAGTTTTGTCTTTATGGCCAATTTTCTTAAATTTGGATTTCTGATTGATTTAATGAGACCTTAACCAAAACTGAATCTAACAATAGAGTAGAATAGAACTGAACTGAATCAGAAATTGCTATTATATAATGTATAATGACCTTATTAGAAACAGATGACAATAAAAAAAAAATTGAGTAACAAATGCTCAGATGCTGAAAACAAGCAACACACAAATAAATAATATGAGGATCGCAGGATTAGATTTCTTTTTTTTGGTTTAAAAAGTAAATGCCATTTACCCAGAATCCTAAACTGTTGATGAAAAAGGTGATAATAAGGCTGAGAAGAGGATCCTCTGTGTACTATTAGCATGTCTCACTCTGGAGGTTCCTACACTGACAATCACTCACTCTACAGGTATTAGTTGGTTTTATTGAGTAGGAAGCACCTCTGGGAAATATGTCAAACTGCCGGCAATATAAACAGAGGGGTTTTTGGGCTTTTCAGTGGGATCGGATCTCGTAGGCGGTGCATGATAAACACACAAACACAGCAGAGTGCGCTTCGATTGAACCCTGCAGACACCAGCTGCCAATCCAAAGGGGGAAAAAAAAAAAAACATTTACAGGAAGCAATTTTCTTGAAAGTGACGCCACACACACTATTTCACATAGTTTTTTTCTTCTGGTCAAATATATGATATTCTTCTTCTGTTTGACATGCATAGTTTGATCTCTGAGGGGCAGATAGTGGAGGCTTACGGCCTTGTTTACCCGGGGCAGTCAATCCACATCCTTGGTCGCAGCACTTCATGGACACTCCAGCCCACGCTCCAAAGACACAGGAATCAGCCTCTCTGCTCATCGCAATCAAAATGAAATGATGCACTCATATTAAATATAAAAATCAAAACGCTTTCAGCGTGCGCATCACTGAAATCTCTGTAATTTGTCCGGACGCAAATATTTCCCTCTTTTCCCTACTGAAATGACACGGTGAGCGATTCATTTGGTTTTGAGAATATTGCAAATCTCTTATGAGAAAACCTGATTTGGAAGCGCGTCAGTGACCCTGCCTCAGACGGAGTCAAGCTTTTGGAATACGTTAACACAAGAATGAGCCGTTGCTGAAAACTGCAAACCGATGTGTGGCGAAGCAGGCGTAGAACCCTGACTGAAAGAAATCAGAAAAAGAAAAAGGCTGACACTGTGGTGTAGCGGTCGCCATTCTCTGTCACAACAAGAGGATCATGGGTGGATTCTGTGGGTTCCCCAACACAGCAAATAAAAGAATGTATTCTTATCATTCTTGGTCATTTATTTGCCGTTTCTGAATGTCGGCGTGATTTTTCCGTCTCTCTGTGTTGTACTTGTTGCATAACGTCCATTTTTCCTTCCAATCAAGCCAAATCCGCCGCAGCTCCCTGCAAACCGCCGAGCTGGACAAAGCAGGTATGGAAGAAAGGATGGAGCCTGTTAGTGTCAACACAATGTGTCGAATCCAGAGGAGGAATTCTCCTTTGTGCTTTATTAAGTCAGGGACCAATTAAAGCTGCTGAAAGGCAGCCTGGTGCATCTGTTGAATGCGAGACAGATTTCTCTCAGTGTCTGCAGCATTTCAGCATGAATGCATTTCAAAGCATCCCTTGTGCACAAGTGAATCAGGATTGGAGTTTTTTATTCCTAAAAACCACCAAAAAAAAAATCAAAATATGCATGAATACCCACTATAATCTTGTGTGGGTGTTTTTTTTTTTCTTTTGTTTTTTGTTTGTACTATTATCCTAAGATGCGTGCATCAGCTCTTGAATATTGCTTTTCTTGCTATGCAAATGGAAACCCTGAATAAAACCAAACAGCATTTCTTCGCCGCATCAAAGCCGCGCTAAACACACGATGAGGTTCTGCACAGCGTCACATGTTTCCCGTCTGCACAGTCTGAGCGTTTCATGCTGCTCATTCAGGCTGAACTGTGATTTCAACCCTGCTGGGAATTCCTGGTGTAAAGTGTGACTGTGTGCTACTGCTTTTCCTTTTTTTTTTTCCTTCCTTTTTTCAGTTTTCACTCAGGAACTGAGAAGGACAAACAACAGAAATTCATTAACCTCCCTGACTCATATGTTCCAGAGTGAAGAGGAAACGACTCGTGCGTCCGCCGGAGAGTCAACATAGTCAAAGTGAGCAAAGTGAGCCCGCTGCACACCGGCCGCATTGACCGAGATGATTATGCTGCCAAACGAGGACAATGGATGCTTCGCACTGACTCTCTGAGGGAAATCATTCACCGGCAGGCATATTCAGTTAGAGCAGGGGTGTTAAACGCAGGAACCAGGGGACACGACTGACCCACCAGAGTTCAATCCAACCTGAAAGATGAAATTTGCAAACTGTGAGGAATGATGACCTTCACTGCAATACATGGATTTGACCACCAGAGGCGCAAACTGATCTTCTTTTCACTTTGATGAGGCAGTCGAACTGATCATACTTTAAGTTATCAATACTTTAAGTTCTATCCAGAAGCTATGGTCACCTATGTGGCTCCAGGGCCGCAGGTTGCACACTCTTGCCCTCGATGAATGTTTTTTTAATGGTGCCGTAGAAGAAGTCGTGGCTAATCTGATCACGTTTGTAATCAGATTCAAGTAAATACATGCAGCCGCACAGCTCAGGGCTTCTCCATGCAAATGAGCCTGGCAGATTTGTTTACCTGAGCAGAAACACATCAGGGAAGAAACACGGGTCAGCCGCTGTGACTCTCTGACACGTCCGTCCATTATGGCCGGATAAACACAAGTCGCCTCCCGCTGTCATCAGCTAACCTCGCCACCCTGCTCCTCTCCTCGCCACGACAAAAAGCAAAAATAAAGCACCTGGAGCTGGAGACCTTGACGATGATGATGATTGTTGTGAGATTGTATGTCTGATGACAAATTGGAGTGGCTTTATATTCATGACAACATTCTCTGTTCTCACATGAGCAGAAAGCAGAAGTCTTGACTTTGAGTTTTGTTTAGTCCAAATAAAAACCTTTAAATTTCCCTCCTCAATTACTATTTATTCCCCACAAATTAGCGCCTTCAGCGTTGTTCTCATTTCCTCTCTTAAGTGAGGCATACACTGGAGCAAACTAACACAATTTTCTTAAATTAACGACCCGTGTGCTTGAATAGTGAAATGTTTGTTTTCCCCTCGTCTTTGAAAATGCGCAATGCCTTTGAGATATCAGCTTATTGGAACCAAGATGGAGAGCTCACGAATGTTAAATAATGTATACATATTTCATTTTGGGTTTTACTACATCTGTATAGATCCCAGTTTGGAATAACTGACGAAACATGAGCGTTATAAGAAAAATAAAGGTTGAAGGTGAGTTGATTTGAGTTATTTGTCACTATCAAGTGACAATTAAAATAGATCAGTCAATGAAGGAAGTCGTTTCCAATCAATAATCAACATTTATGATCACCTGTGAGTCAATAAAAAACAAACAAACAATATAATAGTCAGAAGTCCAGTTTCTTCTCGAGTTTTTTTTACCAAGTGCTTCGTCTCTGACTGTTTTTGACCAAGTCTCATTTTGTTCCTGCCAGTTGGATTGATTTCCTCTGGACTGAACCCTGTTTTTCTCCGGCCTGAATGAACGGCGTGATTCCGCCGCTGCCTTGTGTGAGTCACTCACCGGGGTCCTGAGCCTGGACATGTTCGAACAATGTGACATGTTTCAAAATACCAGGCTGACGCAGGGTGGAAGCCAGCTTTAGCGTTTGGAGCCGTTTCTACAGAAGCAGGAATACATTACACTATATTCCCATGAAGGCTTTTCAAAAAAAAATGCACAGTTTCCATCCAGTGAATGCGATATCTTTGCTCCCCCTGCAGCCTTCATCTGGCTGCACCCCAGGACACAAAAAAACAGGAATAAGTTCTCCTCCATCCGAGAGGAGCAGGAGGTGATGCACTGTGTTTTTCCAGCTGTTCTTTATCGTGTACTGTGCTGTGTTGTGCTGCACTTTATCCTGTTCGCTGCTGTACTTTATGTTATCTTGTCTTTACGTTGCTGACAAAGCAACAGTTTGCACTGAACTCCACCCGAATAAATGACCAAGATTGCTTCCTCATGTTTTGTGGGATATTTCATTGTTTTTACTGTTTGTTTCCATTCTTGTAACTGCTGCGTAACAAGTCGCTCTTCAAGGGACAAAAGATGATAAGAAAGTTAAACTTGACAACCAGCAGCTTCAGGAAAAAGTGTCAAAACATTTAGTCAGAGTAAAGTATGATGAGAAATTAAACAGGTTCTAGCAAAGACACATGAGAATAAATGTAAAATAAAAGCACATAATTGCTGTGTTTGCAGTGAAATGCAGGGATTACTGAAGTACCTGTCGACAGACACGGCGGCCAGCGTGAAGCTGCTGGCGTACATGGTGAGGTTGATGAAGAAGTGCACCACTTTGCACATGAAGGAGCCGAAGACCCAGCCCTCCAGGGAGTAGATGGTGGCTTGGAACGGGACGCAGAAGATGATGAAGAAGAAGTCGGCCACGCTCAGGTTGAGTATGAAGAGGTTGGTGGTGTTGTAGCCCACCTGGCCGCTGCGCAGCAGCACGGCCAGCACCAGGCTGTTACCCACAGTGCCGAGCAGGAATATGAGGGAGAAGACCACCGAGACGATGACGCTGGTGGGGTTCAGCTGGTAGACTTCAGATACGTTGGTCTGCCCTCCGGGCCAATTGAAATCCTCAAAGTCTGACATTTTTGCAGGTCTGGACTGAGTGAGAGAAAAGAGAGGATTCATATATCAGAAAAATGCATTTGGAGCATTTGGAGCGTTTGACGTTTCATATCGGGAAAATAGAGATCGAAACCTCTGGGGATTGAAGGAGTTGTGCTTCATGCTCTGGCACTCAGTGTTGACAGAAGGACAAAAAACATGAATTCAAAGAGCTTCTAGCTAAATCATTAGCAGTTTTTCATCATCAGTGACAGGCCTGCATACACATAAAGACAAATAATTCCCTTTGGAGTGGGGCCATGCACTGCAATAGGACAAGAATAGTTTAATTGGCTCAAGTTGTTTGTGAAACGTAGTGCGAATAATTTGCTAGTTAATTGAAAGTAAGGTTGCAAAAGCAGCAGTACACTCATAAGTGGATTGTTTTGTTGTTGTGCTGTCAGCCTCATACAAACAAACAGAGAGGAGCTTTTTTTTCTTTTGGCTTTATAATCTGACAATAATTCGCTGTTGCTTTGTAACAGACATCACTCAGAGTAACCCCTCCAGGTCCTCTGCTCTCTGATCCCACCTCTGAGCGTCCGGCTCTCGACGGTCTTTTTGCAGCACTCAAGTTGGATCCAATTACTGGAAACCAAATGGAAAAACTTCCACTTCATGGGGAACCTTCACTTGCAGCCAGAATCGCATTAGAAATTTGTGATGAGCTGCAGTGGAGGGGCTGGTTAATGTCCATATCTGACCTTACACTTGAGCTTCGCAGGTGTTCCGCTTCATGAAAACAGATTATTTCCGACGGCGCCAGCGGGCGCTGTTTTGTGTGTGTCAGAAAGACGTACGGCGCTATTGAGAGTGGGCTGGAAGTAGAGAGGCACTCTGAATAGTCACAGCGACACACAGGGAAAGATAATGTCCATAAACATGTTATTGATCCCCATCAATCATCCAGGGTGAAATAGAATAAACGCTTTGAATATTGTTTACTTAAAAGGCGCCACAGGGAGTGATGATACCAAAGGCCATGGCTTTGTTATGTTTGATTGCATTTATATGATTGAGTTTTTGTGTTTACATGGTAACATGTTTCTGATGAGCAATACTAATTTTCTTGGCTGAGCTGGAAGAATGGGTCATATTCCAAACCCAATCACTGTGGTTCGATCCCCCATCTTTCCCTGCTCACACGTCCAAGGAGAAGACAAAAAGCTATACGAAAACAATAAATCTCTTCATATATGTACGAAACGTGTTACCATGCTACGTCTGTGCTTTGACTCTTGATCGTCCTGCTCTGACATGTTCTCCGCCTGAGGACGGGCAGCTGGAAGCAGACGCAGTGCATCTCTTTCCAGAGCCTTCCGATTAGCTCTCACCGTTTTTTATTTCCGCAATGAGGACGAGCTAATTTCTTTTTCAGAGGAGTAGACTTCAAAGCAACACTTGTTTACTTGATCATGGGGGTCTGGCAGCGGCATCTGAATCACTAGGATCAACAGAAATCCACATCAGATCACAACCGCAGCACTTTTGTGTAGAAACACGCTACTCGAAGAAACAGCTGGAGTGCTGATCTGTCATGACTCTCCTAAAACATTTCGTTTTTAATTTCTACTCATGAAACTGATTACAGACAAGGGAAACAGCCCACGTTTTTTGTTCCAAGTGTCGAGAACACAACCCTCAGAGAGAGAAGAGGGGGGGACAAGATGCCATTTCTTTTTTCTAACAAAATTACCCTGAAGGAGGAGAACAGCTTGATCTAAACTCAAGTGAAGAAGCACGAATGAAGGCTGCAAACGATGTGACTCCGTGATCAGCCTGGTGTTTTGAGTGGAAGTCATGCTGCAAGCTTTGTGTCTCCAGCAGGACGAATGTGATGGCTAGGAGAAATTCACAGTGCTTGGATTTTATAGGCTCAGTGGAAACTGAAACTGCAAAAAAAAAATATATAAAAATATATAACAGATGTTATCTTGATGTTGAAATTATGAAGGAATCAGTCAGCTGTTTGAGAGCATGAAGCTTCCAGATGATAGATGCTGAATTTAAGAGGGGTTTCGTTAAAAAAATGTCCTCAGGCCGTTCACCTCAAAGCAAAAACAGTTCTGACTTAATTATTAAACAGCATTAAACTTTTAACATCCCCTGACTATTAATCCGCGCTGGCTGTCTTTCTGCATAATGAGAACAGTAACTGCCCCTGATTGAAGGAAGTCATAGTTACAGTTTAACGGCGAGTAAATTACGCTTAAAGTGAGGAGTACGTCTCAGTTAAAATGATCAAGAAGCTCGGTCGTACCATCAGGTGGCTGCTGCGGAGGAATTTTCCTTTCTGTTCTGTCTCCTTGTTCATGGCGTGACTGAGATTTCTTGCTTTTGCTCCCGCGAGGGAAAGCCAATCTGGACTGATATTAAATTTCCAGCTGCAGCAGGGAATCAGAGCTGAGGCTTAAGTCTGCAGCGAACATGTTTAAGTCTCAGTGGGGACTGATCAGAGAAAACACAGGGCTGACACACAGAGGCTTTATGATCTGCTAATAGAGCCCGACAGCTTATTCAATTTGCGGATCTGAGCTCGCAGGAGAGCATTATTAGAATTTTAGGAGCTGAAACAATGAGGGATGAAAACGGCAGAGTCAGAGGAAGGCGAGCTAAGCACAGTGTAGCACAGACTAGATCTGAATGTGTGGGAAAACATCTACATTTTACCACAGGCAGGCTTCGGCATGTGGCTCAGCGATAACAGTGTCGGTATTACAGGATGTTGCAAAGCCACATTTTGCGTCTTCAGTCGCAGGGGGGGGGGAAGCCCAAAAGGAAAACTTTGGATCAAAGCAAAGACGCGTCAAAATCTCTGCCTCCTGTGAGCAAGTGACCCAAAATAACAATGCTGAATCTGTTTCACACATCTGAATTGCAAAGGTGCTGATTTTCACTACTGAGAGGATTAGCATGCAGATCAGTCAGATACACTGTGAACCTACCAGATTGATGCTGATGCTGATGCTGATGCTGACGGGCGGACAGTATCCAAAGCTTCAGCGCTGCTCTGGGCTCAGGGATGACACTCCCAACGGACCCGCTCTGTTAAGATGCTCATACTCTTCCCACTGAAGCCTCTGCTCCTCCACTGCTCATCTTCCGTCTGCCTGTGTTGCTGCTGTCTTACTCTTTCTCCGCCTCCCCCCCCCCGCTCTCCCTCCCTCTCTCTCCTCTCCATCCTCCCTCCGGTGGGGAACTCCTCCTCCACATTCACTTTAATGTTCACATCTCACTGCAGGAAGGCATTGCAGGGTGGTGGTATGGAGAGAGGCGGCGGCGACAGGCAGTCTAATTGCAATCACTGCATAATCAGGAGGCTCGCTGACAAATAATCAGTATGCAACGCCGACGGTCCGTCCAAACGGCACCCAGCCAAATCAGCCGCTCTTCAAATATGACACCGACCTTTGGATTCATCTTTAACACAGCGTGCTGAAGCTGCTGTCTGCTGTTAAAGGAGTACAAGACAGTTCAACCAGACAATCCACCAGAGGCAAGGAAAAGTAATATTGTTCATGTGCACCATGCAGGAACTTTAATCAATGGCTATTGTTGCAGGTTTTATAAGAAAGGGGGATATGGCATCAGTCATGATGACTGGGACACCCACAAGATTCTTTAGAAAGGCAGAAAAGAGCTGGATCATTTCCAGAGGTGGAAAATAATGCATTACATTTAGTCCCGTTAGTATAATCAATAGGTTTTTTTGGGTAATCTGTAATTTCTGACTATATTTTGAAACACATAATTTTACCTTTACTGAATTACATTTTGTAATTTCATTAATTTTGTAAATTGTAACGAGTTTTTACTTTGCTACATTGGGAATTCCCCCCCATCACTGAGTAAAAAAAATGATATAAGAAAAAACAGACAAAAGAAAACTGAACTTGCACAGCTTTTTTTCTTCATTTCTTATATCAATGTCAATGTGCTCATTCTTCAGTTAAGCTAATTGATACATTTGTCATTAAAGAGTTGCTCAACAATTTGAGTGTTGTGGACATTTTGTTTGAATTTGATTGTATTTCATCCCTGCTGACCGCCAGAAGGCGGTGCTGAAAACGCTGAATGTTCGAGTATGTATACCAAAAATGTCACCTGTGACCCCTGGGTGACCCTAGAAACGTAATAAGTTCTGGTATTATCACAGGTTCGGCTCCTCTTTTGTTCTTGCGTGTCGTTTGCATACCGCTGAATACGGCATTGAAGATTTCGACTAGCCTAGATGGCTCATCGCTGCTGGTAGCCTTGTGACCCTGTTGGTCAGAGCAGCAAAGGCTGCGATAGACACTTCCTTCACCTTGATTCCAAGGTTGAGTGGTGCTAATGTGGCGTCTCCCTTGTATAACAGGACTGGCAAGGTCAAAAGAGTCGTTCTTAACCTCTCCCGGTGGGCGGTAAGGTTATTGAATCTTTTCTTCCTTTTCTGGATTACCGTATCTGGGTGGACTGAAGAAAACACAGTTGGCGTTAGCTTTTACCCGTTGTTGGCGCTCCCTTCTTCTGGTTTATTGATGCCTATCCTATCCGTTAGTGACGCGGTAAGAGCTGCGTTCACACTGCCGAAGGCTTTCCGCGATTTTGCGTCAAAATACAATTGAAAACAAATGGGAACGCGTGTTCCAGCCGCGACGATACGCGTTTTTGCTGCACGTCGGGCCGTTGACGTGGCGGCGGCACGATTTTGTGGCGTGGCGCGGATTTGCGTCCGACGCTGAAGTCGGGAAATCTGAACTTTGACGAGTCGCGATTTTGCAGAAAACCAATCAGAGAGCGTGTCTATGAAAGCGACACTCATCCTGGCGCAGCTCCTGGAGCAAATAGTGAAACTCGCCAAACTCTGACCGTCTGTTGCTAATATCGTGCACCCAGGCACGGTGTACTGTCTGCCGAAGGCATCGTTGTCTGGCTTTATGAAGCAAATAAAGCCAAGACACCTGCTCAACAAGATTAGCTATGATGCTAAGCTAACACAGGAAATACGGCCGGAAGCCCCGCCTTCCCACCAGACGCGACGCGTTTGACGCATTCGGTGTGAACGCAGCTAGGGCCCGGCGTTGTTTAGCGTCGGACCTCAAAATTGACGCGCGTTTAACTTCTCGCATTGACTCGATTTTTGACGCAAAATCACATTCAGTGTGAACGAGGCTTTAGCGTTACCCTGTGGCCGTGGCCGGCGTAGACCGCCTCAGAGCGCTCTTCCTCCGACTCGGTGTCGGTCCCATCTGTTGAGGAGCCTGTCAGGTGAACCGTTCTGAATGTCAGCGTGCCGTCCACCCAGCTGCAATACAGTAGGTGGAAAGTTGTTAAGGGACCTATATCATGCAAAATCCACTTTTTTAGGGGTTTTTTTTAGGCCCCAAAGTTGAATTCCTTTTTTAGGGGTTTTTTTTTTTAGGCCCCAAAGTTGAATTCCCTTTAAAACCACCCCCAAAATGTTATTTCCTTTCATCCACGCATGTCTAAGTAATCTTTTTCAGTCTGCTGCTCTTTACAGCAGCCCCTCCCTTCGGGTAGAAAACAGCTCGTTTGAAACTCTTCAAACCTAAGTACGTCACAAAAAGTTGAACTCCCTCCCCACCACTCTTCTCCCACCCCACCCCCGTGCAGACAACACGCCCACTCTCCTCTGACCAGCAGCTGATTCGCATTTTCCACTGAGGAGCCCCCCCGCAGGTCCTCGGCAATCAGCGTTGCCGCTTTTTGGAGCTCCAATTACGGATATAAACTTTAACCATCGTTTGAAAGCAACAATCAAGCAAGAGCAAGAGTCTGAAGAGTCTGCACTTGGTGAGTTTCTAACAGGAAAAGACGTTTTCGCGTGTGTTTGCGTGTAGAGAAGCTAGAGCTAAAGAGCTAAAGCTAACCTTAGAGAAGCTAACGTAGCTCCAATTGGTTGAAGCACGCTGTCGGTCAAAGTCCACAGGGGGAGAGGCGGGATTTTCAGTGAAACGGAGCGTTTTCTCTTCCGGGTTTCAGAATTAACCTCCAAAAATCCTTTATTTAACACAAAATGACTTTTCCTTAGCGCCAAAAATAAACTATTACCATGTTAATGCCAATAATAGGGGTTGGACGAGGTAAAAAAGCATGATACAGGTCCTTTAAGTGGTGCAGCAGCATTTGCAGGGAGGACCCCGTGCTTTGCCCCGTCCCCGCAGTCCTGGTTTTCTTGCAGTCTCCTCCAGAAGGAATTCGTCCTCCACCTACAGTCAGGAGGGATGAAGTAGAATGACAGTTAGGAATATAAATTCGGTTCGATGAATCCCGGATGACCGCCAGAGCTTTCTGTCACTCAGAATCTTCAGGATCACGCAAGAAGATTCTGTAGGAACCGAACCTGTGGTGACACCAGAACTTATTACCTTTCTAGGGTCACACAGGGTTCATAGGTGACATTGTTTGTAGACATACTCAGACTGCACATGCGCCACTCTTTCCCTCTATTCCCTCTATCATTATACTTGTGCCTTTTAAATCTGTTTTTCTTTAATCTGTTTAAACAAACAAACAAAACAAACTCCTTGTATACAGTACTTTACTATACTTGGCAATAAACCTGTTCCTGATTCTGATTCTGATTGTAATTTCAGCACCGCTCTCTGACGATCATCCAGGATTCATTGAACAGTTATATTTGCAACTCTCGCTTAATTTTCTTTCTTTTCCTTTTACCTGATTTTCGTTCCAGTGTCCTTGACTTGCAGATCCGTGTTTGAAGTGAAAAAGAACAAGAAAACAGATGAGAATATAATTTAGAATTTGTGCAACAAATTCTTTGGGAACAAGTTTCCATATTATATTCCCTGAAAGGTTAAAAACAAAACAGCAAAATCATGCGGTTCATTTGTCAGTTATGTCTTTCTATAAAAGGAAGGAAGAGCACGGTGTTACTGAGGAACTGTTCGGTTGTTTTTCAAACACTGTGAGCATCCCTGACACTTTGAGATCGTTGATTTAAAGGATAGCCCCATTGGCTAACAGTATACGGATGTCTGCAGCTCGACTTTGGATCTAAATTTCTCCTGAACCACTTATCGGATCAGAAAACCCTTCTGGGTGAATGTATTGTTCTACTTCGTTCTATAAACAACGTGAAAACTGTTTAAAATGAACTTATCCTTCAAGTCATGTCTCATTTAGAAAGTCTGCCTTCATTCACAGTGTAATTTGTAAGTGGATTTAAAAGGTGGAGCACAGAAGTCAGAATTTGCGCCACTTGTTGTGCTGGAAAATGTTTTATGGGATGATCAGCAAAAGCTTCACATTTTACCATCTGAAAGGTCCTAATTAAATTGATTAAAAACAACCAGTGCTGGATTTGATTTATGACTTCTTGTCCTTCTTATACAAAGATGAATGACCTCCATCTCGCTGTAAATTTCACTCAAAGCAAATCTTATAAGAAGTACTTTTTTTTTTACTTTACTTGACTGATCAGCATTGCATTGCTTTGTGTCCATGCAGTGTATTTGCAATTGACAGTATTATAATAAAAATAAACTGTCAGGCTGCTAAATCCACTTTGTTTAGTGGAGTCCAAGTCAAAGTTTTCTGGTTTTGGAGCAAAACAACCACAAATGGTGTGTGTGTGTGTGTTTGTGTGTGTGTGTGTGTGTGTGTGTGTGTGTGTGTGTGTGTGTGTGTGTGTGTAATCACCTTTCTGTTTGCCTATCGATATTACCTCTTTCACTCACACTCACACACCAGTCCTGCAGTCGCAGTGCAAAGTGCCCGACCTTCATTGTCTGTCGAGCATTGCGGGGCTTCAGCGCCTCGTCCAAGGACACCTCTTCTCATGAGATGGGAAATTGAACTACCAGCCTGGGGATGAGAAGTGCATCCCTTCAATCTACATCTGTGTTTGAGCTGGAAAGGTCTTCAGCTGCCTGTGCCAAATACGAAACGAAAGACGGACAGCTGGACTAAAGCTTCCATGACAAAGAGGTTTGAGTCAGTCATGGCTAATAAACGTGGACGCATAAAGTATTTAATTCAAGGCATGGTTTACCAAAGGCCTTGGTCTCTGGTCATAAGAGGATTCGGGCCACATGTTCTTGCTTGGATGAGTACCTTGTTGAGTACCCTGAGGGGAAGTAGTGGAAGCACAGGTAAAACCCTGTCTTCTACCCATCACCTGTCTCAATGTTAATTCATATAATCACAGTTCAACATGTGACGCTACATTAAAAGAATACTCTAAAGATTTTGGATCCACGCCCTATCCCTATCATTTACAAAATGAGATAAGCTCATAAATACCTTTCTTGTGTCTGTGCGTCCAGTGGCTGGTTCCCAGCTGTTAGCATCGTAGTTAGCTTAGCTCAACTACGGCAGGTGAAGAGGAGGCAGAGCCAGACTGACGAAAGTGGACAAAATACTCCTTCCAGTGGTCCAGGGGATGGCGTGTTAGCACATGAAGTAAATCCGAATAGTTATAAAATGTTTAAAAAAAAACCTGTTTTCTTTTCAATCCGTTAAAATAACGTTTTGATACACACAGACCTGCGCATGCGCAGTGCTCCGCGGAAGGATATACCTGAGCACAGCAGTAGCAGCCATAGACTCAGCCGCTGTGTGCCGGTATATCCTTCAGCAGCGCACTATGCTTGTGCAGATCGGTGTGTATCAAAACGTCATTTTAACAGATTGAAAAGAAAACATGGTTTTTTTTAAACATTTTATAACCATTCGGATTTACTTCGCCTGCTAATACGCCGTCCCCTGGACCACTGGAAGGAGTATTTTGTCCACTTTCGTCAGTTTGGCTCTGACTCCTCTTCACCTCCAGCAATTGAGCTAAGCTAACTACGATGCTAACCACTGGGAGACAGCCACTGGACGCACAGACACAAAAAAGGTATTTATGAGCTTATCACACTTTGTAAATGATAGGGATAGGGCGTGGGTCCAAAATCTTCGGAGTATTCCTTTAAGTCCACATGGCTCAGTAACAAACAATGCTCTGCTGACTGCAGGTAAGTTGTTCTAGTCCTGATCAGAGTCAGTTTGTGTCCATTTTCTCATCCCGGATTCAGCGTTGCGTGCTAAATTTGATTCTATTCGTTCACAGCGAGCGTCTGGCAGTGAACTGTACATAAGTGGTGTCAAATTGCATCGTCGGTGCGTATATTTTTACACGAGTGCTGCGGAGGAAAATTAGTTGCCGTGATACAGTTGCTAATGAGGAGGAAATGCAAAACTATACAATGAAATTCATGTCAGGTGTGAAACTAAATTGTCGGAGAATCAGTGAAGGTTGAGGAAGACTTCCTGAATAATTCAAGAGCATGAAAGAGACCAGAATAATTCATGCAGCAGAGAATACCAGAAAAGCAATACTGTTGTAATCTATTGTTCATTGAGAGTCATGATTCATCTTATCCAGACTGTTTGTTATTCAAAAAAACAGAAGCAAAAAAAAAAAAAAAACACTTCCAATTATGTGTGTGTCACATCTGTTGTTTTACTCTAACAAGGCAGCAAGGCTGGCCTTATTGACACCAATATTTGTCAGTGTTCAGTGGATATATTTAAAAAAAAAAAACTATAGGTTGCTCATGTGACCAACAGACAGAATGTAGCATGCACACTTATCAGCGCGTGTGCTGCCGAGAAGCGACTCTCGTGTCATGAAAGAGATCTGCTCTGTGCATCAGATCGCTCTGCCTTTCACACTGCGCCCCATAATACAGAACATTTCAATTAACCGTCATAATGATGGGCGCAAACACACCAGCAGTGCTGGACAAAGAGGAAAATGAGAGCAATTAGCAGTTATATAACGCTGTGGATGAGTGGAAGCTATACAGTAGCAGTGGTTCATCAGCAGTATACTGCAATTATTGCCTGCATCACCTTTGCAACTACAGTAATTAGTATTAGTATTAGTATTTGGTACTCCATCTATCTATCTATCTATCTATCTATCTATCTATCTATCTATCTATCTATCTATCTATCTGATGAATCAGTTTCCATCTCTTCCGGAACAACATACGACAGTCGCTGTCGGTATTATTACCTCCACATTTCACGTGTTCCAAAACTAAAACTCAGAAATCTCAAGTGTTCACAGCCTTTACTCAATAGTTTGTTGATGCATCTTTGGAATTAATTAGTCTTTTTTGAATATGGTGCTACAAGCTTGGCACACCTCACAGGTTCACTCGTTCCTCCTCGCTGCGTCTCTCTGTCTGTCTGGCTCCGTCGAGTGCCATTTTCAGTTCCCTCCAGAGGTGTCCAATCAGAGTGTGAGCTCCGGCTCGGCCACTCAAGGACACTCACAGGGCAATTCTGAAGTCCCTCCCTTCTTACCTCAGCTGAGAGCTGAGAGTCATTGTCCTGCTGGAAGATGAACCGTCACCTCCGAGGTCGAGAACACTCTGGAGCAGATTTTCATCCAGGATGTCTCTGGACATTACTGCATCCATCTTTTCCTCTACTCTGGCTGTCCCCCCAGTTTCTGCCACTGAAGAACCTCCTCACAGCATGATGCTGCCGCCGCCATGCTTCACTGCTATTGGCCAGGTGATGAGTGGTTCCTGGTTTCATGGCATTCAGGCCAAAGAGATCTGTTTCTATTCAAACTGCACAAACAACACGGAAACAGTAGAAAAACAATAACACCAGTGTTTGTGTCAGTGTGTCCTATTAAAGTTGTGCTCTGTAGGCTTTATTTGAATATTTCACCACCACTCCTGCTGAATATTGCTTTTATGTTTTGGACACTGCCATTAAAGATTCCACCCAGTTTGACCATGACTTCACAAGTTGAGTCTTTCTAGCCGACCTGATGATTAATATGAAAATAACCCCATTTAAAATTATTGAAAAACTATGTCCCTGAACAAGTAATTAGTTTTTTACCTCCTGCACGTAACTACCTGTTTGAATCATGGCTTGCTGAGAGCCAGAGAGAATTTACAGAGTATCCTTTTCTAATTAAAATCTCACTTCATTTGAACCATTTAAAGGGCACTCAGTGAAATAGTGGAAAAATAACAGTCTGATTAAATTATTGAATTCCACAGTTCAAGACTTTTTCTTTTAGTGGATTTTTAAAGTCATAAAGCCCTTGAGAGAAGGTTGACCAAAGTCACATTTACATCTCAAACAAATCACCCTGACAATCTACTAAAGGTTATATGCTTCTTTTTCTCGATGCATTGGGTCTCTGCCTGAAAATGGAAACAGTACAATCTGTGCTGATGTTTGAGGAGAAACACTGGTGCTTCTTTTATAATGTCCAGAATCCCTTTATTTATTGTTAAACTTACAGGAGTAAAATTACCAAAACTGCATTGTGCATTCTCTGCAAATCAGTGATGTCTACATGTGGATGATTAGATCTGCCTCTCATTCCAAGGAGTCCAGTTCCTGCTGTGTTGAGACTCAGTAACGTGTTGCTCAACACCAGTTAAGTGGTCAAGGCTTTTAATTTGCCAAATTTATTGACACGGTGCTGACGCGGACTGTAAACACAGATGAGTCACTCCAGCTCCCGGGCACTGCCGTCATCCGACGGCCGAGCGGGGAAGAGTTTGACCAAACGGACGGCGGCCTGACGGGGCGAGGCGTGGGCGGCGCTCCCGTAAGCCCGGAATCAAGCGGCGCTTTGAGATCCTCACAAATGTTTGACACGTCTCTGCCTCTTGGCGTTCGAAACACGAGCTCTGACAGGCCGTCTGCAGGGCTGTCAGAGACGATCCTTCAGTGGAGGGAAGGGACGGCGGGTCAGGCGGAGTGTCCACACACACCAAACACCTGTGGGAAAAACAAGCATCACTGTGATTTATACCACTGACATTTCACATATTTTACCACCCAAACTACCCTGATATTAATAGAATTCATAAAACAAAGACCAGTAACAACCTTACCATTAATATCCCACATTATAGGTATGCTTACTTCTTAGCATTAGCATCTAGATTCCAGCTCAGATAAAAACTAATCTCTCCTCATAAAAGACGAGTCAAACCGGTGGCCAATGGAGAGAGCTCAGCTCGGACAATGACGGAGTCTGGCCTCGGCGTAGGGCAAATTAACATTCAGAAATACCTCTGGGTGTTGTTTCGTGTGAGCGTCTCCATGGCAACAGCGTACAGATCAGTATGAAAGGACGGCAAAAAAAAAAAAAAAAAAAAAAAAAAACACACAGGATTGATTTCCACCAAGAACACAAGGGGTGGCATGACATTTTACAGATTCAGGTTTACATAGAAACCCGACGGAATGTTGAATTATTAAAAGGCGGCTCGGGGCGAACGGCTTCAAATATGTCTCTTCTGCTCACTCAGATCTTGGAAAATTGAACACAGTTGTTTGGAGCACATTTCTTTTTTCAGTAGCCTCCCACAAATTGAAATTCAGAGTAAACTGTTATAAGAAGACTCCTTGAGTAAATCCAGAGCTTGCCCAGAAATTTCAGGTGTTTTATCTTTAATCAATTTTATCCCCGCAGCGCAGGACACAAATGTGACAGGCAGCATCTACAAACAAATTGTTTGTGTGGAATATGGCCGTTGTTTTCAGAAAATACCGTGTTATGCAGCGCTACGGGGGCATGCGGTCCTGATAAAAGCGCGAGATGACACCATTGTGCACGTAGCCTGCGTAAGTAATAGCTCCAGCGTTGTCAAGCTGTCAAACAGCTCCCATAATAAAACTGTGACAAAAATACTGATGGAGTCATTATTTACGAGAGGCAGCGTCTCTGCAGTAGTGCACGCTCTTGGCCCGGATATGTCGGACAAACATCTAATTCATTAGTCCCCTGCCGGAGTGCAGAGTCCAGCATTCAGTATTAATGTTTCCACAACAGAAATCAATTATCATGTGAGCCGGTGGTTTTCCGTGCCGCGTGTGATCCGGACTTATTGGACGCCTCTCAGCGCAGGAGATCAATCAGAGCCGTGGCCCCGGAGGAAATGAGAGGTGCAGAAGGCGAGGCGTTAAACTCACACCCTCGCCGGGGGTCACAGACGCCGGAGAGCTTCCGCTGGATGCAGCCTGCTGCGCTCAGACACAAGTGAAGTAAAAAGATGAGTGTGACCACGGAGCAATTGGCCGAGTGATGACAGAAGTACTTCAGTGTAAGAGAAGAGTGAGTACGACCGTTTAATGCTCTCATTCGTGCAGCTATTTCAGAAAAGTGGTTTGCTGTGACAGTTCAATCGTAATTCTGCACTTTACCTGCAAATGACTTTTTGACCCTTGATCTAAAAATGAAGTACCTCTTTGTCTGTGACATTTCCAGTTTCTATTAAAGCAGTTCTGTGCAAGCTATCAGTTGTTAAATCTTTAAAATGTGGTAGAATTACCGTAATTGTTCAGACATCTGCAACCCTCTTTAGGGCTCTAAATCAGACTCCTGGGGATTTCAGAAAATAACATGTAGGGAAGCATTTTTATCTCATTATCTCATCATTATATTTTCACCTCAGAGGAACCCCATCTCTCCTATCAAAAGGCTGCAAACCAAACATTTCAAATAGCTTGAAAAGGTACGAAAATTATGAATATCTGCTATAAATGGTTGGAGGGAAGCTAAAGCTTCTATAATGTTAATAAGTTATTATTTAATATCTCATGACTTCAAATGAGTATTTCCTTATTTCATAACCACAAAATATTAATTTAATTTCACTTTTTTTTATATTATACAAAATTCTTTTAAGCATTTTCTTATTTTATTTGGTCAAGTGTGACAAAAATGGCTGTTTTGCTCAGTAAGACAAATGTTGCAGACCTCTGTCTCAGCTGCCTGAAAGAAACGAATCAGTAAATTAATGAGAATATTGAACTTGTTGAAGACAAATCAGATGCTCTTCTTCTGAGTTCAGGGGAAGAGGGAAGCCGTTGTAATTCAGTTTTGGCGAACCCTAAATCAAACAGCAAATAGTAATGGTGGCATTATCGTCACACATCACTTCACAACACTGGATAAAGGATATTTACTCTTTATGTGTATATATGTATAAATTAACTGCAAATCAGACTGAATTAGAAACAGGCTAACTAAAAGCCTCTTCATTTTAAAGTATGTCATTATTCTCACCACAATGAAAACTGGATTTAAAACCCAGGCTAAAATCCTTAATGCTTTTGAAATTGCTTAGTGTGTAGGAGTATATTACAAGGCAAAGGCATATACATTAAAAAAAAAAAATCTGAGAAACACAATGAACAGAATAAGTGGGCATATCTCCCGTAAGGAGAAATATGTGTTTCATTTACGGTCATAAACATCTCAGAATAAATCAAAAACAGTGTGAAGATACAATAGAGAACAATGTAAGATGGCGTAAGAACACAATCATGTGTTATGTGCATGTTGCAGTAGCAATCAGCGTGATTATACCTTCCTGACATGTTAAATACGAATATTATCGGCCAGCGGACTGATTCAATCAGCCATGCTTCAATGAAATCACAGCAGAGCCACCAGCCTCTGCTGTGCTCTTTCAGCCCCGATGCATTAGTCATCGTCGTGGCTTGAATTGGCTCTTGGTGTGAAAGCTTTCATATTTTACATTTGAGAGAAAGCCACGCATAAAGTACATTTTTCATAATAGTGCCGGAGCAAAGCTTATGTGAATGTCGCTTGGTTTTATTTATTTTTTTTAGGACAAAGAAGTGTCAGAAAAGAAGAGAAACAGTCATCTTCCCCCATTACAGATGTCTGACGTTGCTGCAGATTCAGTCTGAGTGCTGTTCAACATGACAGGGTTGCAGAACCCAGTCTGTATTCTCCTGAGACGAGGCAGGTTTATCGTTGGATCAGAAGTAAAAGCGATCCAACCTCATTGTCTGTCCATATGTCTGTGTACTCACCATTGTGGTGTGTGTGGTTTCATCTTGAAAATAACCAACAGCACCTACTAGTGGGGTACATTCTCACTTGAAATATTGTATAATCGGGACCTAAATTTGACTTTTAAAAACACCACAGGCTGTTTTGATGAAAACCAGTCAACTGAAGAGCAATATTCAGGAACAGGTCCCAAAGCCATTTCAAAGACTCAAGATATTCAAAATGTGTTGATTGCACAAAATACTGAGAGTAGTTTATGTTATCAGATTCAGTTCAACAGCACAATGCGATTTACAACATCTGAAGATGACATGTCTAAAACTGCCATAACTTTTAAATTTAAATTTTAAAGTTTTACTTATTGTGGCATAGAGTATATGTCATTAAAAATGTCTATATATTTGCGAAATTCAATCAATTACAGTCAAAACTTTGCACAATTTCATAATAAAATCATTTAACTTCAGGTTCAAAATACTGAAAATTATTATTATTGTTTTAATTCTTAGCAAAACTGGCCCATTGTCTACAAATATACAGACGTTTCTCAAAACTGGAAGCACAGTGCTGCAAGAATCAAACAACGAAAACAGAGTTGAACGAATCAAACCCAGATGTTGGATGTAAAACTGATACTGCCTGATGCTGATGGAGCAACTTCCCCAAACATGGTTGTAAATCTGAAACATAGAGTCTGATGTTTTCAGAAATTAACCGTTCGTTAACCGAGCCACTCACACTACACATAATAAACACTCGGATAAAATGAAGCGGTTTTAGGAAGAAAGATCAGGGTTAAGTGACATAAAAATGAATATATCAGACTTTATTTTTAATTAATGCAGAAAAGGTTTCACTTACATTTTCTGGCCACTCTTTGCTGTACAAATGTGTCTCAGAGTGTGCAGCAGCGTGGATTGGTTTTTCAGAGTGCCACCATTTTTAGCTTTCGAGAGTAAAAAGGACGTGAGGCCGAGCAGAAGCTCTGTAAGTGGACTTCTCCTGCAAAGTGCTTTTCCCTCAGCTCGTGAAAGTGTCTGAAAGTGGCACTTTAAAGCGGCATTCTCATCTGAAAATAGATTTTAATTTGCGTTTTATATAATCTTCACTCCACAGTGATTATGGAGGCATCCCATCGCTGTATGAATATCAGGTCAACATATTAAATTACATGGTGTGGTATTTCCTGTCGGTAAAACAAGACAATAACTGCACTTTGTCAGAGCGTCCAGATAAATACACAAACCCCTGAGAAGTGGTCCGGACTTCACATGACACTACAGCCCTGATTATACGCATTTAGAAGTAGTCAATGGAGGAATATTGACCCCGATCTATAGTCCGGCCAGAGAACACAGAGCCTGCAAGGAGTGTCCTTTAACATAGCTGAGTGGCGATTGCCATAATTGATTTGTAGAGGAGAAAAACATTCATTAGCCTGAGAGAGACCACTTCAAAGAGAGCCTCATCAACACAGCAGATGGACATGGTGCCTTCATCAAGTGATTGGCTCTGCATGATTAAAACAGGAGCACAACAGGGGACGTTTACAAAGACTGATTTAAAACTAACATCCTCACAATACTGCCATATCTGGAAGCCTTTTACCAGGCTTTAGCTGATATACCTTAAAACTTATCCAAGGATCTTCATAGAAGTAACGTCCCTGAACATCCTCCATCGACTGAGAACATCCTGAACCTCCAGGTGAGTCTGGAGGAACCACTGAAGTGTGTCCTTGAGCTGAAGGAGAGGAACACATCGTGACTTTATTGATAATAGCTGCTCACAGCCGCTCATTTGATTGACTGCTTTCTTTCACAAAGATGTATTTCCGATGTTTGAATGGCAACTGTGTTTATTGGGAAAAAAAACAAAAAACATTGACTTATTCAAACAAGAAAACAATGAAGTTACTGAATGTAGATTTGTGTTTTCGGCTGTTTTGATTGTCATCATCTTTGTCATTTTCCCTTCCGCAGATAAATAAAGACTGACGATGATCATTTGAAACATGCTCCATGTGCTCGTAGTCTGTGGATGAATGAGTCGAAGGGTGTCAAACATATGGACGGTGGGCCAAAACCGACCCGCAGGAGGCTCCGGTCTGCTCCACCAAACCACCAAGTAAATAATAAAAAATTTAAAAAGAAAACAGAGAATGTTTTTACACGTTTCTTAAGAGTACTGGATTCAACACAACAGTGAGACCTTAGCTGAGATATCGGCATGAAAACCAGCTACCCTGTTGTGATCAATATAGCCTCAGAGCCACGCTATCAGGGTGAATTTCTAAAAACATGCATTATGCAACAGCCACAGAAGAAGTTCTTCAGACATCTCACTGTATTTCACACCAGAAGGTACCATTAGAATCGGCATTACGTTGACATTGACGTCATCCTCAGTAGGAATCGTGAAAGCAAACATTTTCATCACACATGCTCTGCACCACAACACAGAAAACCTTCGAGGTTTAAATTTAAAGGCTAATTTGGCACTATTTTACCTGTCCGGTAGACCCAAGAATCAGTGAAGCTTAAAAAAAAAAAGAATAAACTTTAGCTTTCCTCGACAGGAGCTGTCTGACCCTCACTTAAATGGCTCAGCTGGTTTATTCCTGAGGCGCAGTTCACGCAGGGCTTCTTCCTCCCACAAATGTGTGTAATTGCAGCTTGACTTAATGAGTGAAACGGTTATTGGACTGACCCACGCAATGCAGACAGAAAACATCATTAGAGCTTCCTGCTTCATTAAGGAAGACAAAAAAAAAAAGAGAAACCGAAGGTGAAGCTAGTTTCTTCCGTTTGAAATAACTCAAATAAGAAGTAATCTAACTCCACTTGTTTTGGTCCTTGACACCAGTAAGATGAAGTGACACTGCTGAACCTTCATTTCTAATAAATCCACAATGTGTCTGAACACTAGGGATCAGGGAACGCTCCTCTGTGTGTAAAAATTGGAACCCAACAAATGTAAACCATGAATATTTCTCTGTGAGGAGCCTGAAAATAATGTATTCTGTGATATAAATTAGATTGTGCCGGGACACAAAGGAGCTCCTCATCCCCGACTGACTGGGATCGGTTCTCTATTGATCGGGACGCAGCGCTCAGGCAGACGCTCCCGCGAGTCCTTGAGCTTATCGGAGAATGAATCTGGTGTCGGCGAAATGAGAAGCAGGGATAATTACGAGCAGGAGCGCAGAGGCGCACTACAAAAGGTGACAACTCAATTAGTGGAAGCTGGAGTGGAAAAACAGGCGGCGCTCGGGAATACCGAGAGTCTTCCCTCTGATCTCTAGTTTTTGGCTGAAAAACATAGATCAGCATTCACTTTGTTTTTCTTTTTGCAAGATATTTAGAATTTCTATAAGATCTGCTACATATTAGCAGATGAGATGAGAAACATTCTTGCATGCACATGCATGGCTTTGTCAGTATTGTTTCAGACTGTTTGATCGCTTGTACAAAGCACATGCTGTTGTCCACGAGATAAAATATTAGACTTGCAGTGAAGCTTCTTTGAGGATGGAGCACTCTCCCTGCTTTGCACATGTGTGGGACTCCAGTCCTCGAGGGCCGGCATCTTGCACGGTGGAGGACTCTTTAGCACAGCTGATTGCAATGCGGGGCTCCTGATTGGGCTCCAGGAAGACACCAGCGTGAGATTCAGGTGTACTGAGGCAGAGAAACCTCTAAAACATGCAGGATGCCAGCTCTTGAGAGAAAATGGCATTCCCGCTTCTTTGATAGAGCTCCTTTTTTTCACTTACCCACTCCTTTTCCTTCTTCTCCCCGCTGCCTTCATTTCCTTGTCACTTTCACTCTCCACCTGGGATCAGAAACCTCGGGTACGACTGTTCGTTGGCACGCTTTCAGATTCTCTTAGTTTGCTTGTTGTTTGAAGCCAGTCTTCATCTTGTCCCTGCTGAAGTCGCTCAGTACAAATGGGATGAATGTAAAGGAGCCAGTAAGAGATACCTTTTCTATTCTATGTTAAAATTAGCAGCACTGTGTTGCAGAAACGTGCATCTCCATGTGTTTGGTTATTTTAAAGCTAGTACTTTCTTGTTGTTGCTGTTTTCACGTCGAAATTCAAATATAAAAGGCAGATGTTTGGAATGGGTCTGGATTCAAAATCAGCTTTACTGGACCTTAAGATCAGAGCAAAGAATTGATCAGCAGTGCCTCGACACCTGAAGGCTTCAAACAGGATGCTTTCAGATGAACGAGTCCGCCGAGCTGAGAGCGTCGTCAGCAGGATGATCAGAGACACACAGTGTCTGGAAAGCTACAGGAATACATGATCTTGATCCCCTTGATGCCATTGTAACCCAGTAGTTATTTTGATTTATTTGTCTTGTTGTTTTATTTCTATATTGTTCTATTTGATTTATATCTGGTGCATTTGATTCTTGTGAACTACCAGTATGCACGCATGTGATTGGTTAGAGGAGCGCATGTCCCGCCCCTTCGCGGAAGTGCCGGAGTGTCGGCAGGAGCGCACATGTGCGCTGCGGGGCCGAAAGCTATTAACATCTGTGAAAAAAGAAGCAAGTTAAACTGCTTTTTATCCCTCGGGTGGCTGGAGGAAGACCTCCACCTGAGTGAATGGATGATTCTTGGACCTGTGCATCAGGAGTTGTTTTGTTTCATAGAGCGTGAGTCTTGGTGAGTGCATGGAGCTGAGCTAAAGCAGCTAACTCTATTAGCCACACAATTGACACAAGGCACTTTACAAAGCATGTAATTTTACTCTTAGTTTCATTATGTTCTTGAATGTTGGAGTTATAATCAATTGCAGATACATTATGCACTGATGATCTGATAAGGAAAAGGTACAGGAAGAATCTAAGTTTTATTTTCACTTTGAATATATTCCTTGTATGAAATATTGTGTTTAGTGTTGTTTATGTGATTGTTATTGAATGTGAAAGTGTGTTTGTGCTGTTATTCAGTTCATGATTTATGTGCTGAAGAGTTAAAAAAGTGTTTAAATACTAATTCATGAAGTTAAAATGGATATGTTGGTTAAAAATGGGATAAAAACTGTTCTATTAAGAGAAGAAACTACAGTAAAAGGTGAAGATGGATAAATAATTCATTGTATCACCATTATGTTGCAAGAATGTGTGACAGATTTTCATTTTATTTCATAATGGCCATAAAAAATTGTTTGATTTCATTTAGTGATAGCCTTGTTTCTATACAGGCTAGGTTTTTTGAAACCTTCAGAAACCGTTGGATGTTTGAGAATTGGATTCTCCTTGACGAAGGAGATGGCGAGCCCCAGCGAGTGACCAGAACCCTCCTTAATCCAAGGAGCAGATCAAGAATTCCTAAGGGTGGGAATCCTTCATCACCCATCGAGCAAAGGATGTGTGGTAGGAGCGTCCAACCACCTCTGACTATTCTGACTGAACATAAGAGCTCTTAGACTTGACTTGACTTTGTTTTGACTGAAACTGAACTTAAACTCGAACCAGGATCTAAAGGAACACTGAACTGAACATTTGGAAGGGAATTTGCACCCTTTTGAGAACATTTTATTTTTTGAGGAACTGATTTTGACATGGCGATACAGTGATTGTTTTTTGTTGATCAGATGGTTATGTTTTGTTGAAGAATTGAAGTCATGCATTGAATCTATATTTTCTATTTCATATAAACTTCCTTGTTATTCAAGTTCAATCATTTTGTGGCTCCATTTATTCATAGTGAATATTCACTTCTCTTTTAAACCCTCCTCTGAACCTAGTTTCTGGTCCTTGTGAGTAAGTTAACCCAGGTGGGTTACAGAAAAGTTGGCGAGCCAGCCAGGAGGTTTTAATTTGAAAAGTTATATTTTAATGATTCACATATTTTGAAAATCAGAAATTTAAAGTGAACAATTGAATAACTGGAGCAACATAGGATTGATTTGGCAGTTATTTGCCTTGAATTTTGCAATCTTGCCCAATTCTGTTTTGAATTTATTTTGTTGGGAAAATCTAAAAAATGGAAGTGGTGAAATCAGAGAATGTGAAAGTTCAGAATTCTGTTTTAGTCAGCGGACTAACTCAGAGTAAGGTTGATGAAGAGGTTTTTGACTTTTTGAAACAGTTTGGTCCTGTAGCAAGGTTGATCGAAGTGCCTTCAGAGAGTAAAGAAGTGAAGGTTATTGTTGAGTTTCAACATGAGGCTACAGTGAAAGAACTAGAGAAACGGTACCTGCCTTTTTCCAGACCTACCACTGAAAAACCAGAAGTTATTCACCACATTCAGAGCCTGGGAAGTGCTTATAGTAGTGAGGTTAGTGCTTCTGCAACAGTAACTTACCTGACTGAGCTGAAAGATCTGGCAAAGAGGAGCAACAGGTCGTTTGAAGACATTTTGAGGGAAGAGTTGACAAGAATAGGTGAGTCAATGGATCAGGAGGCTCAAGGTAATGTGACAGAGACCCTCTCAGAGCAAGAGCCTTTGCCCTCCACAAATGAACCTGATGTTGCACCACATGCTGTTGAAAAACAAAGCCCAGTAGATGGCACACACCAGATCCCAGCTGATGTTCTCACTACACCAGATGCACAGCGTGTCATTGTCGAACACATTGTCAAAAGTAGTGAAGCAGCATCTCATTCTAACTTATCCTACAAACTGAAATCTTTTTCTGGAAGAAGTCCACACCCTTCTTTTGAAGTTGATTATGATGCTTGGCGCAGCAGTGTGGAGTTTTGTTTGAGTGATCCCATGATCTCAGACTCTCAGGTTGTGAGAAAAATTGTTGAAAGCCTCTCACCTCCGGCAGCCAACATTGTGAAATCGCTTGGCCCAAAAGCCACTTCTGAGGCTTATCTGAAGCTTCTTGATTCAGCTTATGCTACAGTGGAGGATGGTGACGAGCTATTTGCTCGCTTTTTGAACACCAACTAAAATGTTGGTGAGAAAGCTTCAGACTACTTACAGAGGCTACACACTTCCTTGAGTGCAGTAATTAGGAGGGAAGGAATTGCCCCTGGTGATGCTGATAAACAGCTTCTCCGGCAGTTTTGCCGTGGTTGTTGGGATAGCATATTGATAACTAGTCTCCAGCTTGAACAACGCAAAGGTGCACCCCCACCCTTTGCTGAGCTCCTTCTCCTACTACGCACTGAAGAGGATAAACAAGCCAGTAAAGCCACGAGAATGAAGCAATACCTGGGGATCACTAAAATGAGAGCTATATCACAGGTACAAGCCACATGCATGTCCAGCATGAGCAGTCATGAACCTGAATCAGAAGATGCCTCTTCTACTGCTACAAATGACCTCCGAAAGCAGATTGCAGATCTCCAAGCTCAAGTAGCACAGCTCAAAGCCAGCAGTGCCGAGAAACCTGCAAAGAAAGCAACAAAAGGCAGTAAGAAGCAACAGAACAAGGCAAAAAATGAGCCAGAGAAACAAGGAATAAAACAGATCACAGCAAGGGTGCCCAGACCCAAGCCGTGGTACTGTTTCAAATGTGGTGAGGATGGTCACATTGCTTCTAGCTGCAATAATGATCCAAATCCAGCATTAGTGGAGACAAAAAGGAAAGCCCTCAAAGACAAACAGCGTGTGTGGGAAAGTTACCACAACAACCCCGATTTAAACTAGTTCAAGCTTCTGTTGAGGGACAAACAGGAGCTCGGGATGAACAACGTCCCATCCCCTCAAAGAAAAAGAAAGCTATGAACTTAAAAACTGACCTGTATCACAGCAACAAGTTACCAAGTCGACTTGTGGGAACAAAATGCACAGCCACAGTAGTTGTTGATGGAGTGGAGTGCAGTTGTCTGCTCGATTCTGGCTCACAGGTCACAACCATAGCTAAATCCTTCTACCAGAGACATTTATCTGAGCAACCAATCAAACCGATTTCTGACATTCTTGAAGTTGAGGGAGCAAATGGCCAGAACGTCCCATATCTGGGATATGTGGAGACAGTCATAAAATTCCCAAAAGATCTTCTTGAAAGTGAACCAGAAATATCCACTTTGGCCTTAATTGTTCCCGATCTCCGTTCAAACAGTGACATCCCTGTGCTGATCGGCACAAATTCTCTTGATCCACTGTACGAGTTGAGACAAGAAAGTCCTTTACCTCACTGGAAATCTCTCCCTTATGGCTATCAGCAAGTCATGAAAGTACTCGAGCTTCGGAAAAAGCAAACTGACAGTGGCAGAATAGGCTTAGTGAAACTTAAGGCTCACACTCAGGAAGTTCTTCCAGCAAACCAGAAGGTGGTGCTGGAGGGCTTTATGTGTTCCAATCAAGGCATAGTGTCTGGTGAGTGGGCAGTCCTTGAACATCCAACTAGCTCATCGTTACCGGGTGGTATCCTTGTTGATTGTTGCCTTATTTCCTTACCAAAACGCAGTCCCTACAAGGTTTCTGTGCTACTGAGAAACGAGACAAACCACGACATCACACTGCCAACCAACTGTGTGATTGCTGAGTTGGTTGCCCCTGAATGTGTCATCCCAAATACAATAATAGAGGAAAATAAAGTCTCTGCTACATGTTCCACCCAGCAGCAGACTACAGACACAAAACCTGACCTGAAATTTGACTTTGGTGCTTCACCTCTCTCTGAAGAGTGGAAACAGAGAATCTCTCAAAAGTTGAACACTTTTTCTGACGTCTTTTCTCACCATGAGCTTGATTTCGGCCATGCAACTAAGATTCAGCACCACATAAATTTGAAAGATGAGACCCCATTCAAACAGAGACCCCGACCCATTCACCCTCATGATTTTGAAGCTGTGAAAAAGCATTTGCAAGCCCTTCTTGAAGCAAGCATCATTCGAGTCTGAGTCTCCCTTTTCATCACCCATTGTGGTAGTACGAAAAAAGAACGGTGATGTGAGGCTATGTGTGGATTATCGGAAACTAAACATGCAGACCATCCGCGATGCTTATGCACTGCCAAATCCGGAGGAGTCCTTCTCAGCTCTCGTAGGGTCACAATGGTTTTCAGTCATGGACCTAAAGTCGGGATATTATCAAATAGAGATGCAGGAGGCAGACAAGCCAAAGACTGCATTTGTGTGCCCCTTTGGGTTCTATGAATTCAACCGCATGCCTCAAGGAATCACAAATGCTCCAAGCACTTTTCAAAGGCTTATGGAGAAGTGCATGAAAGGCATCAATTTGAAAGAAGTTCTCGTCTTTCTGGATGATTTGATTGTGTTTTCCAGTTCTTTGGAAGAACATGAGACCAGGCTTACTCATGTCCTGGAACGCCTGAGAGAATATGGACTAAAGCTCTCTCCTGACAAATGTAGGTTTTTTCAAACCTCTGTCCGCTATTTAGGACACATTGTGTCCAGAGACGGTGTTAAAACTGATCCTGTGAAAACTGAAACATTAAAAACCTGGCCAAGACCACAAACTTTGAAAGAACTTCAGTCATTTCTTGGATTTACTGGTTACTACCGGAGGTTTGTGAAAGACTATTCAAAAATAGTTAAACCACTTACGTCTCTCACTAGTGGTTATCCACCAAAGCGGAAGGGTAGTAAAACCAGCTCAGATGACTGCAAATACCTGAACCCCAAAGAACCCTTCGGTGAACGTTGGAATGAAGCTTGTGAAGAAGCCTTTCATGGCATAATTGAGAAACTTACCTCGTCACCAGTGCTCGGCTATGCTGATCCAAGCTTGCCATACTTCCTACATACTGATGCCAGCACTACAGGGCTGGGAGCAGCTCTGTACCAGAACCAGAATGGAGAAACACGTGTCATTGCTTATGCAAGTCGAGGGTTGTCTCGGAGTGAGTCTCGCTATCCAGCTCACAAATTGGAGTTTTTGGCTTTAAAGTGGGCCATCACAGATAAGTTTCATGATTATCTGTATGGTAACACATTCACAGTCATTACAGATAACAATCCCCTGACATACCTTCTGACGACTGCTAAGCTTGATGCTGCTAGTTATCGCTGGCTTGCAGCTCTATCAACATACACTTTTGACATCAAATACAGATCTGGCAAACAGAATTTGGATGCAGATGGCCTATCTAGAAGACCTCACAAGGTGCTTGAAGAAGACATTGGTTCCCAAGAAGAATGTGAGCGCATTGAAAAGTTCAGATCTCATCTGTTGGCAACTGTGAAAGATGAAGAACCAGGATTTCTTCTTGCAGACACAGTAGATGCAACATGTCAGAAACACATGACACTGATTCAAGACAACATTTCTTCTTTTGGGTTGGTTCAGTCTCTTGCAATGTCTCCATCTGCCATCCCAACCATGTTTGAAGAGGGAGAGAACAATGGTCTTTTGACAATACCCACGTACAGTCATTCTGATCTCATGCAGATGCAGAGAGATGATCCTGTCATCGGAAAAGTCATCAGCTGGCGAGAGGCTGGAACTAACTTGCCTGATGATTTCAAAGCCAGTTCTCCTGATCTCCTATTGGTCTTAAGGGAGTGGAAGCGTTTTGAACTCCAAAATGATCTTCTCTACCGAAAGCGTCAACATGGAACAGAAACACTGATGCAGTTCGTTCTCCCTGAGGTCCTCAGGCCCACGGTGTTGGAAAATCTTCATGATGATATGGGTCACCTAGGGATTGAGCGGACAACTGATCTGGTTAGATCTCGTTTCTATTGGCCAAAGATGGCCGCAGACATTGAAAGGAAAGTCAAAGCTTGTGAGAGATGTGTTCGCAGAAAAGCGCCACCAGATAAAGCAGCCCCTCTGGTAAACATTCAGACCACCAGACCCATGGAGCTTGTCTGTATGGATTTCCTCTCATTAGAGCCTGACAGCAAGAACACAAAATACATTTTGGTGATTACAGATCATTTCACTAAATATGCAGTGGCCATCCCCACAAGAGACCAAAAGGCCAGTACTGTAGCGAAGTGTCTGTGGGAACACTTCCTAGTTCATTATGGATTTCCAGAGCGACTCCACAGTGATCAGGGAAGAGATTTTGAGTCTCACACCATCCGAGAACTTTGCTCACTGCTTGGTATTAAGAAGGTTAGAACTAGCCCCTATCACCCCAGAGGCAATCCTGTGGAGCGCTACAACCGGACTTTACTCAGCATGTTGGGTACATTGAAAGATTCAGAAAAAACCCACTGGCGTGACTATGTTAAACCGCTAACTCATGCCTACAACTGTACCAAAAATGATGTTACAGGGTTCTCCCCCTACGAATTAATGTTTGGGAGACAACCACGTCTGCCAATAGACATTGCTTTTGGACTACAAACCTCTAATGAACAGCCCCACTCACATTCACAGTATGTGAAAAAGTTGAAAAGCCATCTTGAAGAGAGCTACCAAGTCGCCATTGAAAATTCTCGCAAAGTGGCTGAGAAAAACAAAAGGAGATTTGACAGAGTCATTCGTGAGTCAACGTTGGCTGTTGGAGACAGAGTTTTGGTCCGAAATCTCCGTCTCAGAAACAAACACAAACTGGCAGACCGGTGGGAAAAGGAGATTTGCCTGTATATTCAGTGAGACCAGAAAAAGATGATGGGCCACTACGAACACTTCATAGGGATCTTTTACTCCCTTGTGGTTTCCTATCACAGATGGAGGAGGAGGAATCTGAACCTATCAGTAAGCTTCGTAGGCCCCATACCAGGCAGAGTCACCCCACCAAAAAATGTCTTGAACCACCAAATGATGACGATTTTATTCAAGAGGATGATGACATTTGTTCTTTTGAACCACCACCTGAAATGATTGAGAGACGTTTCATAAAAATTTATGACACAAATGTTCCAAAACCAGACAAAAACAGAGAGGAATCCACAAAACTTGACTCTTCGGGTGCAGATTCATTTGGTTCACAACCATTGAAACCACAGGAAGTCATGTCTGTTGAGAATCAATCTCCAGAAGATTCACTCATTGGAAGGTCCCTGGATGAAGAGTCAAGCCAACAGTTGGATCTACCTGAAAGCGAAGTTGTAACAGAGTCACATTTGCCTAATGAGGAATCTGTAAACACAGCAGACAAAACAGTGGAGTCCTTTTCCAAGGCAGATGATGATTCTGAAGCAAAAGAAAGTCATTCGAACCTGTCATCCAACATGTCAGACCCACTTGAAGAGAGCTCTTTACAGACAGACTGTCAAAGAGCTGTTGGGACAGACATAGCTAACCAGACTGCCACAGAAGCAGACAGTACACAGATTACTGACACTAATGAACTCCATCCTATCAGAAAATCTGAGAGAAATTGTCAGCCATCCCGTAGACTCCATTACACTGAGCTAGGGAATCCCTTGATAACAGTAGTGAAGTCATTGTTCCAGGGTTTAAGTGATGCTGTCGTTGCTTCCCTGAATGCTGATGATGATAGGAATTGTGGGTTACAAGGTCAAGCTTACGAGGTGACAACACCCATTTTGGAGTAAACAGAATCTGTAGAAAGAAAACATGCAAAGGGACTTGCATGACATTTAAAGAGGGAGGATGTAACCCAGTAGTTATTTTGATTTATTTGTCTTGTTGTTTTATTTCTATATTGTTCTATTTGATTTGTATCTGGTGCATTTGATTCTTGTGAACTACCAGTATGCACGCATGTGATTGGTTAGAGGAGCGCATGTCCCGCCCCTTCGCGGAAGTGCCGGAGTGTCGGCAGGAGCTCACATGTGCGCTGCGGGGCCGAAAGCTATTAACATCTGTGAAAAAAGAAGCAAGTTAAACTGCTTTTTATCCCTCGGGTGGCTGGAGGAAGACCTCCACCTGAGTGAATGGATGATTCTTGGACCTGTGCATCAGGAGTTGTTTTGTTTCATAGAGCGTGAGTCTTGGTGAGTGCATGGAGCTGAGCTAAAGCAGCTAACTCTATTAGCCACACAATTGACACAAGGCACTTTACAAAGCATGTAATTTTACTCTTAGTTTCATTATGTTCTTGAATGTTGGAGTTATAATCAATTGCAGATACATTATGCACTGATGATCTGATAAGGAAAAGGTACAGGAAGAATCTAAGTTTTATTTTCACTTTGAATATATTCCTTGTATGAAATATTGTGTTTAGTGTTGTTTATGTGATTGTTATTGAATGTGAAAGTGTGTTTGTGCTGTTATTCAGTTCATGATTTATATGCTGAAGAGTTAAAAAAGTGTTTAAATACTAATTCATGAAGTTAAAATGGATATGTTGGTTAAAAATGGGATAAAAACTGTTCTATTAAGAGAAGAAACTACAGTAAAAGGTGAAGATGGATAAATAATTCATTGTATCACCATTATGTTGCAAGAATGTGTGACAGATTTTCATTTTATTTCATAATGGCCATAAAAAATTGTTTGATTTCATTTAGTGATAGCCTTGTTTCTATACAGGCTAGGTTTTTTGAAACCTTCAGAAACCGTTGGATGTTTGAGAATTGGATTCTCCTTGACAAAGGAGATGGCGAGCCCCAGCGAGTGACCAGAACCCTCCTTAATCCAAGGAGCAGATCAAGAATTCCTAAGGGTGGGAATCCTTCATCACCCATCGAGCAAAGGATGTGTGGTAGGAGCGTCCAACCACCTCTGACTATTCTGACTGAACATAAGAGCTCTTAGACTTGACTTGACTTTGTTTTGACTGAAACTGAACTTAAACTCGAACCAGGATCTAAAGGAACACTGAACTGAACATTTGGAAGGGAATTTGCACCCTTTTGAGAACATTTTATTTTTTGAGGAACTGATTTTGACATGGCGATACAGTGATTGTTTTTTGTTGATCAGATGGTTATGTTTTGTTGAAGAATTGAAGTCATGCATTGAATCTATATTTTCTATTTCATATAAACTTCCTTGTTATTCAAGTTCAATCATTTTGTGGCTCCATTTATTCATAGTGAATATTCACTTCTCTTTTAAACCCTCCTCTGAACCTAGTTTCTGGTCCTTGTGAGTAAGTTAACCCAGGTGGGTTACACCATATATCCTCAACATTTTGTGAGTAGTGTTTAAATGTTGACAACAGTCAGATTTTCCATCAATATCACATTAATTTTCTTGAATCTTTGTTCCAACAACGTTCATGAAATTTAGCCCGACTATATTCATATGGTTGCTTCACTGGCAGAGTTAATGAATTAATCAGCTTCCCCTATTAGCCTCACACGACGTGTGCGTGTCTGATGCTGAAAGCAACAGTTTAGTCTTAAATGCCAGAAACCACAAGCTGATAATAACCGGCAAATCAAATTAGTAACTGTAATTAAATTGATATCACCCACTGTGACTCACGGATACAGTCGTGCCAGAAATTTCTAGAAGAGTCGACGAAGGCCGGAGAGAGTTAATCCAGCAGCACATCACAAATCATTCATTTTGTTTATTATTGCTAATGCTGGTTAGTTTTTATATGGGATGAATCTGAGGACCTTGAATCTCTCTCTCTCATCCTTGAACCTGAGGTCGCTCCCTGCGGAGGTCGAGCACCCTGAGCGGCAGTCGACAGGGTGTGAGTGCCTGAATGAATGGGTGAATATGGCGAAAGCCGTTTGAGGCGCTGGGGTGGTGAAAATGTGGCACATTGGGGCAATCGTTCAATTCAGTATCTTTGAAGTCTTTCCTGAGCAACGTGCACCCGTGCTTGTACTTCGTGCAGCAGCCTGCGCTCAGATCTAACTACTCTATCGCGTGTCTGACCTATTTACCGCTTTGTACGCCACTCATCTGCTCCGTGATGGAACATTTTTCATCGGGGCGGATGAATAACACTCAGCAGGAGCGTCTCTTGTTCAGTTTGTTCATACCTCAATGACTGTCAAGTACACTCAGTATATTGAATACATTTGTACCTACTGAGTTTAGAGCTCTTACCCAGGCTCGACCTTTTCCCAGTTTGCTGATTTTTGTTTTTCCATCCACAGAACTAAATGCCACGTTGTTTGTTGAATTGCAGCAGTACGGTTACACACTGTTGCACAAGAGCTGTGTTTTCTTTCTGCTTTAATTTGATTAGTTGGTCCCATTTTCAAGTTAAGAAGAAGGTTTTCAGCAGAGTCAAGACATTTTGGAATTAACAGCTTTGCCTAACTTTGTGCGGTCTTTCTGGCCTGTTGGAGCCAAAGTGGCAGCACAGGTGCTGGAGAGGCAGAGAAACCCGGCGGGCACGTGGAGTGTGATGGATGCATGTCGGAGCAGTGGAGGCACTCAATACTGAGACGCCGCAAAGCATCTGCTTTCTGCAGTGAAATCCCCTCAAGGAGACACACACACACACACACACACACACACACACACACATACACACACACAATACTGCCTTCCTGTAGCAGAAGACCTTGTAACAAAGATCCTTTTGATTCAAAACGTGCATTTCAACTGTGCGAGCGTCAGTATTTCGATCTAAATAAGCCTTTTAAGCAAAAAAAAAAAAAAAAAAGCTTTTCTTCCTCTGTTATTCAGCTTCACACAACTTTTCCATTAGTGGCGACGGAGCGAGGGCACGCCGCCGTCCACTCTCCTGCTCTCCCGCTGTGCTGTGAAATCGCGCCAGCGACACCGGGAGATTGGAGATCTGTGTTTTCCTCCTCACATTTCAGGTCATCAGTCTCCAGCGGAGAGAATTCAGCCCACCTGTGGCACCGCTGAGAGTCTGCTTATGGAAGGTGTGATGAGACTCATTAAGAAATGCTAATACTGACGAAATGAATACTTATCAATTAAAATCAGTGTGTGCAGCGATTTCATGCAGGTTAATACAATCTAAAGTGCAAAATAATCAAAAGACAAGGTTAAGGACAAGAAAAAAACCTCAAGATCTAAAAAAAAACAAAAAAAAACATGAAAACATTTACAGTATTTCATGTGAAATTTGGATACTTGGAGATTTGAGAGAATTTGTGAGGATATTAAAATTATAAAAGAATAATTAAAGTTTTTTTACATGATCCATTTAATTTCAGAAGTAACATGAAATTCAGTTGAAAACAAATAAAGAAATAAAGAAAGTGATGTGTTCACTGGTATTTTTACAAAGCTTCAGTTGAATTTCAGCTTTAGAAAATGATTTTTCTCATATAAATCTTCCAAAAAAAAAACAACTTTAAAACTCTTCTCAGTGTTTGCTGTCTTCAAAAACTGCTACTTTCTTCTTTTTTTGATATAAAAAAGCCTGACAAAAGTCGACTGATTCACTCAGCTACTTGCTAACAGGCTTGCTGATGAATTTCGGGCCGACTGACCAAACGCCACCAGTCCAAGGTTGAGCTGATCCTTAACCATCCATCTAGAAAGAGGTTGTCAATATCTCAGAAACCGGCAATGCGGCCAGAAAGCCCTGGAGCTCATACCACACAGAGGAGACGGTGTCCCTATAAATCTGTAAATGCACTGCCGTTGTGTCGCAGGTGCATCCGCTGTACGCCTCAGTGAGTTTCACCTCAAGAAGAGACAACAGAGGCAAAAAGCTTCTTTCCTACTCATGTCAGAGTCTGAGTGTTTGACCTTTAAAACAATCGCAGTGAGATCTTCTCCTCTTAAAAGCAGGTTTGGTTTTCCTCTCCCATCTCTATTAACCCTTTTCACATTACGCGAGGTTCAGGGTGAATCAGGTGATAAATATTTTCTGCGTCAATAAATATTCAAGCAATGTCTTGTTCTGAGCAGCAACACAGCTGTGATTCATGGTACGTCAGCTCAGCCTCCAGCGTGCTTCATCACTAACACTTTTCCTCATAATGAGTATAAAACTATTCATTTCACTGATTCTGTTTTGTTTCCGCCAACACAAACGGCACTCCTCTCCCAAGACCTACAAAAGTAATGATTATTAATGTTAAATTCATTCATAAATCCTCTCCAGTGAATGATCTCTGAGTTTAATAAAGTTTTTTTTTTAATCACGTCATTAACGGTCTGATCAAGATGTGATTATATACATTTTACAGGTATGATTCCATTTGTGTGCCAGCTTTTAAAGTTGACATTTGTTTATCTCATGATATTCATGGGGAAACTTTAATTTCTTTCCTGTCATGTGAACAATACGTTTTTTACAGATTAGCACGTAACAAATACAAATAAAAAACAGTCATCTTTTCTACATTTGTTTAATTTATTTAGACGTTCATCTTTTATGGGGATGACTCTGTGGTATGTGGGGGCATAGTTTGTGTATTTATAAGGATATCTGCACGGTTTATGCATATTATATTTGGTCATATTGTGTCATTATATTACAGGATGTTCCTTGAAGTATGACTTTAAAACTTAAAAAGGGGTAGGAATCTTTTAAAAAAATGTCTTTACTTCCTCCTACTCCTTTTTTCGAACTATGTTGATGTTTTCTTTTGTTTTCTTTGATTTGTATTAACTTTTTTTTTTATCATTTTTTCTTTTGTATGTACAAATTAGCTGCATACGTTTTTACAAGTTCGAAAAATAAATTCATTCATTCATTCATTCATTCATTTTATTCAGTTTGCTTGGTTTTTTTAAGTTCGAATTTCAAAATCAATAATGAAACCATTTTTTTTTTTCCAAATAAGGTTCATGAACGCAACGCAGTTCAGCAATACCAATGGTGCGTTCAGAGCCACTGGGATAAATGTAAATCAATCCATTAAACTGGGAGTTTTCCACCCACACAGTTTAAGACACAAGTTATTTTCTCCTTAGTTTTGTACCTGAGCTATAAATTACAGCATTACTGCAGTGAAATAAACTTTCTCTTTGAAACTACAAGTGAACAGCTTGTTTATTGTCGTCATGAGAGGTCTGTAAACTCGGAATTGGGAGCTTCCCATCTGGTTCCATCCCACTGACTGAATACAGAACCAGAGCTTTGATATTCAAGTCAGCTTTTAACCGATATAGCCTTTCTCTGCATTTCTGAAAATGGTAATTTTGTCCTAGTTATATAAAAACACACACTTTCTGCAGCGGCACTTTGTCACTTTTTTATCTGAGGAGGATGATTATGTGTCATTTTCCTTCATTTAAGCTCAAGTAATGTGCGCTTTTTTCAGCTCTGATTATAGACACTTATGTAAATGTCTACAGTCAAAGTCTCACATTCTAATTCTGTAGAACTACGAACTGCTTCTTAAAATAATAATTAAAAAAAATTGTTACTCTATTTTTTAATGTGCATGCCATATCCAAAAGGAAATGTCACTTTTTCGATATTCTCAAGATTTTAAAGACATGAGGTGACAAACATGGGAATATACATGAAGTATGTCTTTTATAACATTTACGGTAACTAATCTAAACAACATATTGCATCCTAATTATTTTCCCAGTACTAACGGGAGTTTCAAACAGATAGCTCCCATGAATATGCAAATTTCTGCAGCAGGATGCTTCAACTGATCCCAACATTTAGTGCATTAACTGGGTTTAATACTGAAACGTGCTGTGAATATTTTGTCCGCTCTAGCACTACAGAGGGATTGTAATTCCACTGTGAGCTTGAAGTTACTACACAACTCCATGTGATGAAGGGAATTAGATTCCCTCTGCACAGGCTGACAGGTTGAAGAGGTCTCGCCCAGCGCTTGTGACCCCTTTGTCAACTCTCATTATGTGTTATTATGGAAATAGTTGGCACCCCTAATGTCATCTGTTGGCATAATCAAAGAAGAATTAAACTTTATTTCTTTCTAGAGTTAAAGTCCTCAGATAAAGAAATAAGGTGCTGCATTTTTTTTTTCACCTGTGAAATTGGAATTACGAAGAAAGACAGACACACTTTGGTAATAAATAATAAGCCAACTTGACCTGGAAAGTTTGAGTGATTTATAACGACTTACTGCCCCCTGCTGGACAAACTTGGAACAACTTCTGCAGCAACTTGAGAATGAAACGGGTTGGATGACAAACTCATATTGAGCCTACAGCAATTTAAAGTCACACATTAACTAACCTCAGACGCAGGTTTATGGATTGTGGGAAGAAACTGGACAAACACTCGTAAACACAGTGAGAACATGCAAGTCCCACAAAAACAGGCCAAAAAGTCTGGATTCTTCGTGTGCAGTGAATAAATATGTAAACCACCACAGCTGAATAAACGTTGGAGAGGCTCAATTCTTATCCCGTTTTCTGTTTTTTACCCTCTTAACATGATACTGTAACAGATTACTCCCAACTTTTTCCGCTTCTGATGTGAAATATAAAGCAATGCTATTCTCATGTTGTGAATACTACATGTTAATTTTTCTCTGGCATGGGATAAGTTTGAATATCAGAAAAAAATAGTGAATAGGCCATTATAATCACATTATGGAGGAAAATGTTACCAATCACTTGTAGTTATGCTGTTTGGAGCGTCTCTGGCTAAACAATGACTGTCCCCAAAAGAAGGTTTATAAGTCATAAACACAGAATCATTCAGCTTTACACTCAATACACCCAAAAATACTGCATTTCCTGACAATCTTAAATTAACATACATAAAGTGAAGGACGGCTCATTGAGACCAAACAGCAAAACTTTAAACATGTATTTCTTTTAAATTAAATGGAATATCTGTTGCTTTTGTTGTTTACCAACTTCATTGACACAACTAATAAAGAAGTATGTGTTTAAGTAGTATGACTCCTTTTTCACTGTGTCATCTCATCAGGGGAAAAAAAAAACAACCAGTTCAACATTCTGGGTACAGCTTTAATATAATTTATTTAATATCCATGTATGGTAATATAACAGCTTTTCTGATCAGCTTATAAAATATATACAGAGCAAATCATTAGTAAAAATGACAGATCCTGCTGAAAGTAGATGTGCTTATGTGTAGAAGGCGGTAAATTTTCAAGAATCTTCCAAGAGCAAATCTTCAGAGAAACAATCGCTGATCCCGGGTGTTGACATCTCAGATGTGAATAACTAGCACGGGTTGAAGTCTGAGCGGCGCTCCGGCATTAAGAAAGGCTGCAGTTGGACTGTTTGGACTCTCTCCCCTGAGAAAAGACACACGGTCAGGACAACAACGCAAACACACATTTCCCCACAGTAATTCAATATGTATTCACAGGCAGATCAGACTTTCATGTTGTGCCAAAAGAGAAATAGGATGTGTTGTCATGACAACAGTGTACCTACATGCGCTCCTGTTAGCATGCTAGTGTCGGCTAAGCTTTCCGGGTACCTGTTGTCTCTGCTGCTGGCGCCTGTACTCTTCTTCACTGGCAGCGAGAGCCTGAGCGAGAGCCAGATCCTCCTGCTCCTGAGGACTGAGATGCAAACGCACACAAACTGAGTCAGAAAAACACAGGTCCTCCGTTCCACCGCACGAAATCCTCGCTGTTCTGCCGGGGAGTCAGAGCAGCTGTCGGGTTTGCTACCTGAGAAATGTCTGTTCACACCAGAAGAAACCGTACTCTAACCGAGAAACTTGTCGGTGGAATTTCAAACCATCCACTGGGATGTTTCCTCACCTGAGGGTGGGCTGCGGCGGCGGCCTGGACTCGGCCAGAGACATCTCCAGGGCCCTCTGCAGAGCCTGCTCCTCCGTCTGCAATGACAGCAGCTGGTGTTTACTCGCAGCTTTTGTTCGTTTAAATGAGGCGATGACGTGGAAGCGGTGCACGTACCAGGCCGGCCTGAAAAGAGGCTGATGGTGGGATTACATTCTGTGCTGAAACCGAGGTGGGAATCCGCGGGGTGGAGCTAGAAGACAGATAAAGGAATGAGCGCATTTGCATTTCATCTGTTTAAAAAAAGTAACATGTTATGAAAAGACGGGTTCTCACCTGGTGCTGTGACTCCTGCTGTTTGAACTCACACCGTTGGAAACGGGCCGAGAGTTCCCCGAACCCGATGAGCTAGAACCGGAGGCGGAGGAGGCACCTTGAGCCCTCGCTACGGCGGCGTGTCTACGAGCAAAGACGTCACACCAGTCAGCGGCGCTCGCGTGGTTACGTCACAGAAAATGACGGCGTGATGATTACACCCACCCGGACTTGGACAGAGGCTTCCCGTCGGTCTTACAATCGTGGTCTAAAGGGTGTCGATGTTTAAGACAGTAATTTAAATGACACTGGTCGCAGGTCACTCGTATCATTTCCTTCTGCTTGCAGCCTCCTCTGGAGCATTTATTCGTGAAAATCTAAAACCCGAACAAAAGGAATATTCTGTTAATGTTTGCGTTGTTAAACAGCTGAGTAAAATCAGAGGAGCTCAGTATGAACCTTTCTCTTCCGCTGCGCAGGGTCCGATTTGCAGTCGCGGTCGATGTGTTCGCCGACTTTAATGTCGGGCATTTCTCCTCTCTTGATGGGGATGGGGATGTTACACAACGGGCACACTGGGACCTGGACATCCTGCAGAACAAACATGAAACACAAACAAGACATGAAACAAACACGTGATGTAACGATAAAGCCTAAATGCAAAATAAAAACAAGACTATTGGAATGTGAAGCTGCTGTGAGAAACAGTGTTGTTATTATGCAGTTCCTGGTCTTTGTGTTGCATTCAGGTGACACAAGAAAGTCAGAAAATTGGCCTTCTGCTGCAGATTTATTTGAATTGGAATAAGCTGTGTTTGTTCTGCTATTCTTTTGATTATGACATCAGTTTCTTTTGGTTACTGTTGCACTGATCTGTTCTCATCATGTCGAGCCCCTGATGCGTGATTATTGTCACTAAAGAGATCAAATGGATCAAATATTTTACAATGTTTAAGAGTCTGGGATCACTGATGAAGCGGAGGGATTCAGGTGAGGCGTTTGTATAAAACCATGAATTGTTGAATTGAAAGGATGTGACATAAACACAACCCACGTGTTATCTGCAGTGATGTTGAGTCCTGGATGAGTATTAAACCACTGACAACATTAAAAATGTTACTGTAATACTATGTCTCTCAGCGTGGATCCAGCCACTTAATCATGAGAAATGATGCAGATCAAGATTCAGCTTGTATCATAGGTTTTTTAGAAAAACAGTTAATAATAACATAATTGGAATTATTCTACATGTTCATTTTGAAAGGTCTTACCTAACAGAAACAGGCATTTTGGACAGTACTGACAAGACTTGATCACTCTTAAATTCTTCTACTTAAGCATTTTATGGATGGATTACTGTTACCAATTAATGTGATAATCTCATCGAATCATCCTCAGAGGTGGAAAATGGGGAAACCCACTATTAAACAGAAACCCAACCACCTCGGATATTTAAATCCATACAGGCCACATAACCCCAACATCAAGCTCATTTATATATTCGAAAAAGTAACTTGTGACATGGAGGCAAGTTTTAAACATGTTTTTATAGTATATAAACTGTGATCAAAAGTCAGCAGTTAAAGTAAACAACAACTGAGTAACTATTTCCCAGCTTAACATTCACTTTGGAGTACAATTACCCAACGTAGACAGCAAACATTTACCTTTTTGTAGGATGAAGTGCATTTGTGGTTTGCATAGGTGATGTGATCCTTGCAAAAAATCTCTTGACAGGCGTCACATCTCATCGGAAGAAAATCTGTAGTGACAGATCAGTACGTTTACAATTAGATTTATCTTAGTAAAACAGAAAGTAGAAGACAAAAGGTGGATCTGAATACTCGCCTAAACGTTTGCAGGTCTTCTCGGAACAGTGCTCTCCCAGATCTGGAAACTCCATGTCAGCTGATCGTGAAGAAAAACACACTGTGGGACGGTGGAGATCTTTAGAGCTTTAAAAAAAACCCAGCTGATCTGACAGGGAGCTGCTCCCACGGCTCACTGATGACTGTTTACGCTGGAGTTATTGATGAGTCATGTGGTTATGAGTCCTCGAAGCACAACGATGAGACTGCTAAATTGGTAGCTAGCTGGGCTAAGTTACACGATTAGTTCTGTTATGTAACATAAGAGGAGCTCACAGGCGTTAGGGTCGTACAATCGTACAACACACACACACACACACACACACACACACACACACACACACACACACACACACACGCGCGCGCGACTGCTGTTCTCTATCAACACAAGGAGCATCCTTAGTCATCGAGATTTCTGTTTCTCTATCACTGACTGTGAGACTCCAAGATTTGTAGCTACAGCTTAAATTTAGACAAGTTAACTCAACTCCAAAAATCAAATTGAAATGGTTAAGTTAACTACATGAGCTACAAGTCATCCATAAAGAAAATGACACAAAAAATACACCGGATAATAACAGAGAGCCGCCTTTGTTGTCCAATGTTTTGATAAATGCTGACTGTCGTAGCCAGCTAGCTAACATTAGCATCGCTTTGCGGTATTACTCACCAGATATACTGCCCTCGCGCTGGTCTGTTGTATGGAAGTAAGTTGCCGCGACGTTATCTTGAAGAATCCAGCTCTTGACTGTCTTTGTCGCTCCTTTTAAACCGCAGTTTGAGCCCAGATCACTGGTCCGGGCACCGCACCGCCTGTTAGCCGCTCGCCGTCTGCTTCCTCAGCGAGTTCTGATGCGTCACGTAAGCTCCGCCCCCTGTACGTCTGCTGACGTGAGGCGCAAACTGCAACGTCATGGTGAGTGTTGTCACACGAGGAAGTGGGAGGAAGAAAAAGCAGGTATGATCTGGAAAGATCCACAAATTCTGAAGGGAGTGAGAAAAATAGGGCACTGTAAATGTAGATAGGTAAAAAATAAATAAATAAATAAATAAATAAATAAATAAATAAATGCATACATACATACATACATAAATAAATTCAATTCAATTCAATTTTATTTGTATAGCACATTTCAAAAACAACTTCAGTTTACCAAAGTGCTCCACAGAAATACAAAAGGAAAAAAAAATAAAAGGCTCACCTAAACATATTTATAACACAAATGAGACACCAAAATACACTCCAGTTTTTAAAAGCCTGTGAGAAGAGGTGTGTTTTCAGTCTGGACTTAAACTGTCCTACAGACCGAGAGGACCTGACATACAAGGGGAAGCTATTCCAGAGGGTGGGTGCAGCTACCGAGAATGCTCTGTCACCTTTTAGCGTGGTTTTAAGGACAACCAACTGGAGCTGGTCAGCTGACCTCAAGTCTCTGGTCCGCGTGTAGGGCTGCAACATATCACTCAGGTATGAAGGGCCCAAGGAGTGCACTTAAAAGCGATCATTAAAACTTTAAATTCCATTCGAAAGTGGATAGGCAGTCAATGTAAAGAGCACAGCACAGGGGTAATGTGCTCCTGCTTCTTAGTCAGAAGAAGGGCTGCAGCATTTTGAATGCTTTGCAGGTGTTGCAGGGCGCCCTGGTCCAGCCCAACATACGAAGCATTACAATAATCCAAACGTGAAGTTACAAATGCATGGATTGCTCTTTCAAAATCAGCCAGAGGAAGATAAGATTTAATTTTGGCCAGAGTCCTCATATGGAAAAAGCTGGCCTTGATGACAGAGCTGATGTGTTTGTAAAATTTAAACAAAGGGTCAACCATCACCCCCAAGTTTTTCACAAAAGGATGGCAGAAGGAGGACGGAGGACCAATAACACTGTCATGTCCTTGCAGGGGGTTATTTTGACCGAAACCAAGATCTCAGTTTTATCCTTATTTAGGTTCAGAAAATTTGCACTCATCCATGTCTGAACATGTCAGTGTCTGGATTTTGGAGTTGAGCTCAACTCCAAAATCCAAACTGGAGGGAGCGGGGTTGGCAATCGAAATGTGCCCACCCGTCGAAATGTGTCTCCATTATGTTATCCTCGTCAGACGTCGAGACTGCGCATGTGCACATGAAGGACTGCCGAGTAAATGTCCCAGTAAATACAGCTGGATTTAGTGTTTTTTATTGGTTATTGTCATTTTACTGCAAAAAAGACTGATTGTAAGGTGAATGGTACGCTGCTTAACGCTAGCTTAACGCCATGACCAACGCAAGTGTAAAACTTCTTGATGATATAAGTAGATTTCTAGAATTTTTTTTTAAAGAAAATTATTGTGATGCTATATGTTTAATCAGTCTTTATTCTATAATCACTCAATCCAGCTGTATTTACTGGGGGAAAGGGTACTCACGTGACGTGGGGAGGCACAAATCGATGGCTGGGGCCACGGCAATGGAGCTTTAGCGCGGTACATAATCTCTGCAAAATCGCTCATTTCGGCTATATTTTTTCATCTATCGCCAGTGTTATCATAAAGTCAGCTCGTCTACCATCTTCAGGTGGGTCAGCTTTATAGGTAAGGCCACAGGTGTCAAAAAACCAGAGTTGTCCTTTAACTCAGCAGTCCTTCATGTCGTTCATTTCTAATAATGACACTCATATCAATGCGCATACTACACATACAAGTCGCAGTAGCTATATATATATATGTATATATATATATATATATATATATATATATATATATATATATATATATATATATATATATATATATATAGTAGTTACTGGACGTAACTCCAGTTCTATGAATAAGTGTGTGCGAATGTACTCCCAGCTGGCATGCTGACAGGAAGGACGGAAGTAACAAACCGTTCGTCCAGAACAATCATAGAACCGGGTCCAAGCCCCTCTCTGAGCACCACGACGTGAAGAGCTGCCACTGAGACCTGTAGGCCTTGACAGTGGAGGGGGCCCTGGCATTCTGGATGGTGGACACCACCGCTGGGGGGAGGTCTAGTTCCACTCGCCTCACCCACTCAGCCTCCAAACTAGGAGCCTCCCGCCCCCGATGGGGAGGGAACGAAGGGCGCCCCCTGCTTGCAGCAGCGCGTCGGGCCCATCGGGAATTGGCCACGGGTCCCCGACCGCCAACTGAGCCAGGTCCGGGAACCACCGCACACTCGGTGTGCACCCTCACCCTGCACAGTAGTGGGGTCAAGAGGTGGGCCGGAGTGAACGCATACAGGAGGCCCGGAGGCCAGTTCCTGTGTGCGAAGGCATCTACCCCCAGAGGGTCTGACGACCTGAGCGAGAACCAGAGTGGGAACTGTGCGTTCTCTGCACTGGGGAAAAGGTCTGCCACTGGGCGTCCGAACCGGCGCCAAAGCTGGGCTGCAACCCATGGGGACAGGCCCAACTCGTCATAGAGTGGGCCTCCCCGGGACATCCTGTCCGCACCAACATTGAGAACCCTGGGCACGTGACACACTCTGAGAGACGCAAGGTGCCGGTCCGCCCACAGGAGGATCTCCGCTGCTTTGCGGTGAAGAAGCAGAGACCGAGTCCCCCCCATGCCCGTTCAGGTACGCGACCACCGTAGTGTTGTCCGACCTGACAAGTACGTGGCTGTCCTTCAGCCTGGCTTGGAAATGGAGCATAACCTTCTGCACCGCAGTCATCTCCAGCACATTGGGAGAGAATGGGAGTGGAATCCCAAGCACCGCCCACCGTGTGGTGGTCTAGGGTGCCTCCCCATCCTGCGAGAGACGCATCCGTGAACACAACGACGCGATACGACATGCAGCCCAGGGGGACTCCTTGCGTCAGGAGAGCCGGATCCATCCAATTGATGAGATCCTGGCGTGCGTGGGGCGGGATCGGGAGCCTTCTGCAACCGTCCCGCGCCCCCACGCAGCGGTGGCGTGCAAACCACCGTTGCAGCCTGCGCATGTGCAGGAGGCCCAACCGAACCACTGGGTGGGCAGCAGCCATCAAGCCCAGGACGGTTATGATTAATCGGACCCTGACCAGGGGTGTGGTCATCCCAGACCTCAGGGCCGAGAGCAGGGAAGTTCGTCTCTCCTCGGAGAGGCGAGCCATCATGGAGAGCGAGTCCAGCTCCAACCTCAGGTAAGACGTCAGCTGAGCCGGGGTGAGCACGCTCTTGTGTCGGTTCACCGTGAATCCCAGGAGCTCGATGTGGTGCAGGACCTGAGTCGTGTGCAGCAAAGCCTCCTGCTGGGCCAGTATGAGCCAATTGTCGATGTAGGTGAGGATCCTCAAATGGGGGGCTCCAACGCTGCTTCGACACACTTGGTGATTGTGCGAGGAGCGAGAGAATAGCCGAAAGGGAGCCGGGTGTATTGAAAACACCTGTCTCCCACAGCGAACCTGAGGAAGGGCCTGTGCCTCCTCAGAATGGGGAAGTGGAAGTAGGCATCCGTCAGATCGACCAACGTCATCCAGTCCCCGGGCCGGACACACTCCAGGAGGTGTTTGACTGTCAGCATGCAGAACCACCTTGTGGCTATGTGAGTGTTGAGGACTCGCAGGTCCAAAATGGGTCTCACTCCCCTGGACTTCTTGGGAACCAAGAAGTAGGGGGAATAGAAGCCCGGGTGTGCCTCTGCCGCGCTCATCTCCGTGACCGCACCCCGGCGGAGGAGCGAGGCTACTTCCACTTCGAGAGCGGCCGCCCTCGCAGGGCATGCGAGCCGCGTACGAAGGATGCCGTTGAAGAGAGGCGGGTGACTGGCGAACTGCAGGGCATAACCATTTCTCAGCGTCCTGGACAGCCAGGGAGAAAGCGGACCCAACATGGCACGACACGTGTGAAAACGGAGCGTGAGTGGTTGCACTATGGCCAGGAGGGACGGCCCACCCGTCCTCCCGGCCTCGGGAGACGGGGCCCCCGACGAAAGGGCCGTGAAGGGGGCGTCCTGTGCTCGAGCGCGGGCGGCCGCTCCGGAGCCACAGACCGACTCTTTGTTGGAGACAACCCGGGCAGAGGCCAAGAGCGCGGAATTTCCCGGGTCGCTGGCCTTGGTCCTGAAGCCGGGGCTGGAACGCTCAATAACGGGACGCCTCGCGGCGATAACCCGGAGCGGTACGGCTCTTTCGCCCCGATGCTGCTGGGAGCGTGAAGAATAACGCCGAGAGCAGGGCGCCCGGCGGCGGAGACCCGGGTCGGCGAAGCTCCGCTGCTGAGACGCTTTAGCAGACAATGGATATATCCGAGGTAAGCTAGCTAGGCTCATAATGGGCCCTGCTGATGTCCAAACCTTAGTTTAGATATATTTCTTGGATATCTGCCGCAGATTTGTTCACTGGTTCTTTGCACTGGAAGGTTACTATCTGTAGTGTTTTGTGATGCTTCTCTTTCTCCAATGAGTATTTTTCTTAATCTCATCTCCTGGTGGGTCTGACCTGCTGCAGTGAGATCACACTTTCGCCAGTTTTGTGGAAAACATCTTGTTTATTCTCCTGACTTCAACCTTCCTTCCTCTGGTGGAGGAGCCAAGCTTGAGGATGATACAGATCACACCCTTAAAGGGCAAGATGGTGATTTTTTTTTTTTGGGTAATTTCTGGCATGTAGCTTTACAAAATACACAACTTTAAAGAACATGGAAGCCTACTGCTTTCCAATATTAAGCCCTCAACAAATCTAATACGCCCATGAGTGGAAACACATATTTTCTAAATCTCAGCTCGGACTGAAGCTGAATCAAAAAATAATAAAAGCTCCCGTTTCAACATTTCTCAAGTGTAAATGACTCTTCACCTCTCTTCAAGATTTTCACTTTAAATGCAGATTACCCCTTTCCTGACAAACAATGCAATCAAGCCAAGTTCCACTTGTCGTCATTTTTATTTCTAGCTATGTCCTTTTACCCTTTCAGTCAGCTAATTGCCCCCTGAAAGATGCTTGTATCTTTATTAATTTGACACCTAAGCTCATTGTGTCTCGCAGCCCCTCGACAGTCGATGCATTTTCCTGCGTCTGACAAACCAATCAGAAAATGAAGCCCCCTTTACCAGCTTTCTCTGCAGCTTCGGGCTGTATAACAAGGCCTTTATCAGCAGATAGGATGTGCTCGTTTGTCATGCAGATGGGTCTGATGACAGGGAAGGTCAGGGCAAGCCATGCATAAGAACGGCAGTAATGAGTTCTGATTGTTTTAACAAGCTGTTGTTCGGTAACATCTCAAGATTGATTCAGTAGGGGGCTACTGGTCCTGTTGGATTATATTGAGTTCAGTTTGTAGAACTTTTTGTGAGTGATACTCACCTGAAATGCAGAACATTTGTTTTTACCTCCGTTGGACTTCTCTCTGCATTGACTTACAGCTGGTTTATTAACAATCTGACTGCTAACAGTTTGCTTTAGTAGATTTTCAGAAAAACTCTTTAGGTTAGACTATAAAGACAAATAACTGCAAATACATTAAAAAGAAAATTATAATCGGAGGTGAGGTTTAGCTGAGAGCTCCTCCAGACTCAAAATGTTCGATCTATCCATCTTTATTCAGGTGTTAGGCATAGGCAGCTGGAGTCCATCCCTCATGATTGTGTGAAATTAAAATCATCATGAGCTAACCTCAAAAGCATGTGTTGTCTGAGGAGACAAGAGTTGACCGACCATTTACCAGAGGCACGGGGAGACCATGCAGACTCCACACACGAAGTCCCTGTTGACCTATGCAGCAGCTCATGTATGTTTCATATTCCATGTAATTTGGTGTTGCTGGAATCACAGTGTGAGAAGTGTCAAGCTGAGAGATATTGATATGCTTTCCATTTTAACAGACTTTGTAAAGTGATAAAGTTAATGAAAATGTGCATGAAATGTGAATGAAAACCCCACGATTCAACTTTTACAGTTTGACATTAATTATTCAAACTCCATCATCCAGTCTTCTTAGATGTGCTTCAGTCTGAGTTTGGATTATTGGGTAAGCATGGAATTGAGTAAAACCGGTCTAAGCATTGTTTTAAACGGCGCACACAGGTTAAATCTTTTGCAAACTGATGGCTTCAAATGTTAATTTATCAGAGCAGAGGACCTTTTGTGGTAATTCCAGGCATCGGTGGTGTTTTTGCAGGTTTAGCCAGTTGATGGCAGCAGGATTCTTCCACAGACCACGGCCGGCTGAGCTGAGGAAGACATGAAGAGGGTCAATTCCTGAGAGAGTTACGATGCATCACATCGCCTCCACGGCATGTTTATTCATCTCTTTATTGACTGAGGGTCAAGACTTTGCTACATATTATTTCTTTTGCATGGCAGTTAGTTCTTATGGCATGAGTTGCTTTATTTGAAGGCTCGTGCTTCATTATAATTGACCAAAAGTATCATGGACTTTAATGAATTATAAGAATATTTAAAGGATGTCATGACATTTTTCCGTGACTTTTCTGCACATTTCAGCTCACCAGGAGCAAAATTAGTAAGAAGGGATCAATAAAACGAGTGATTTAAGTGACACGACTATGATATTCCTCCTCTGAGATCTTCGGCGTAATGAAAGAGTGCATCATCAAGAGCCGACAGAAGCAGTTAGAGAGAGCGTAAATTTCTCCTCTATTCTGCAGCACCTGCTACATAAGCTGCAAACGCTGCGGCCAGATGGTACAACTCTGAAAACACCTGCCACCAGACACACACACACACACACACACACACACACACACACACACACACACACACACACACACACACACACACACACACACACACACACACTCATACATCCCCAAACCCTCTCTCACAGGCTGGACACCCAGACCTGCCCCTTCTGCAGGCGTTGTCAGGATTTAAGCTTCCAATTATCAGTCAGAATTACAGAAACCCGTAGCAGGAAGGGGAGATTTATGAAATATATCCTCTCAGAAGAAAAAAGGTGGAGACAAAAACATCCATCCGTGGAGCTGGAGCTGAACCGAGGCAGCTGAGTACCTCCTCACCGACTCACCTGTTCATCACAAGCAAACACTGACTCGCATTAACACTGACGGCAGGAAAGATATGATCAACTGTTCTCTGGACAGTGGGAGGAAATCAGGGAGAACAAGCGAACTATATAATTCAATACAACTCCTGACAAATTGCATTGCAATCCGTCTATCTTCTATACCTTTTAATCTACATGTTGCTGGAGGTAATCTAGATAACTATGGCCAAGAGCAGGATACACCTGGACGGGTCACCAGTCCATCAGTACACACACAGGGAGAGGTCAGACAAACACACACTCACATTGACCCTGGTTCAATTCCAGCATCAGAGCCTTTCTGTGCAGTTTGGGCTTCTTTTGAGAACTCCATATTTTCCCCACAGTTTAAATACATGGATGTTGTGATGGACTGGTGGCCTATTCAGGGTTTACTCTATCTTCACCCTCCTGCAATTAATCAGTCCCACGAAGTGTGAAAGACACAGATGGAAAAAAGAATTTATTCCCTGCCTGCACAAACAATAGTGTAAACAGCCACTAGAGGGCACAGCAGGTCTTTTTATCCTCTCAGAAACACAGACAGCTCCCCTGAGACTGAGGATGGTGACTCCCTGAAGCAGGGTCAAGGTTTAATACACCCATGACATATTTAAAACACGCAGCAGGAAGATTTATTACATTAAGAGTAAAACAAAAAGGTTTTGTTGCTTCAGAATATGATCTTAAAGCCAGTTTAGTATTTATGATGCAAAGCTACACGATCAGTCAAATATTGATGCTCGAAATGTTCCTTTCTTCTGCAACAAAGTGGCTACAGGTGGCTGAAAATCCATAGTACGAACTCTGTGGAGGATTTATAAACTCCGCATTTAGCTTCAAAGTATATTTTCGTGTTAGAACATGCTGTCTTGTTTTGCTCCAGTGTAGTTCGAATAAATATCTCTGGGGTTTTTGCTATTTTTTTTGTCTTGTACAGCAGCAGATGGCCGGGCTGCAGAGTACAGTCACTGCTCTCACAACCAGATCTTTGTAATGTGAGGGAACAGCCAGGGACTGCTAGCAATCACCATCACGTCCAAGTTGGCTACAGTGAAAGCAAACTGCAGAAGCCATAGCAGGCAAGTTAACACTGGGTGATTAAAAAATAGCTGCAATACTTTTTGCCTTGTCTTAACTTTATCTTTGTTTTGTTTTTTTAATTATTTTTATTATTATTATTAGTCTGACGAGATACAACTCTTAAGCACAGACGTATTATTTCCCTACTTTCCAGGTATGTCATGTGTTGGCCTTACGAGGCTTTTTCCATGCTTCATTTGCAAGTGCAAACCTTTTTGCAGAGCCTGTGAACTGCAGCAACAACAGCTTCACAACATGAACCACATATCCACATACATGGATTAAATGCAAAAAGGCCTAAAAAGTTTGTGCGTAGGCATTATTCCACACTTTGTTTCACATTACTGTAGAGAAGGGAGTCTGAACAGTTGCAGTTACCGAACCAGTGCTAGATGGTGGAAAAACGGTGGCCTGCGGAGCAGCAAGGTTCAAGGAATCACTTTGTTATGAGAAGGCTTTGGGGGTGTCTCATGCATCATACATATAGCCATGCACTGCAGTAACATACTATTCATTTATCCCATCACATATGGAATTACCCACAGAATGGGGTAGAAAAATGGCATATGCTACATATGATCGTCCTGTTGAGTTGAGTTCATTGTTGGTTTACCTGCAGGTGATCTAAAGGTTGGTGCAGTTCAAAAGGTTATATGTGCAAACTTCCATCCACATGAACTGAATCCACTTGTTTCTACACATATCAAAATTATACTTTAAGACCATTTACTTGTTTCTACACTCCAGTCAGCTCAGAGCTGCACAGCTGCAAATAGTCAAAAGGAGAGGTGAAGGGTAGTGAAGTTCAAAGGGTTACATTGTTATCAGAAACTTTTGGGACTGACTTTGTGCATCATCTGCAAGCCTTCATGCACTCAGTCATGCACAGAAAGCTGCAGCCTGACTCCATGCATTCAGTTCCACCTATCCACACACATTTGGGATTATACAGCAGAGTGGCTTAAAAAAATTTGGATAGGCTACACTTTTTTTTTTCCTCTGCCCCCCCCCTTCATATTCCTGTAGAGTTGAATTATTAGATTGAAGTTGAATAATAAGCACTGAGTCAAACAGCACACCCTTCATCTGCGGAGCTGTAATTAACGGGGGTAAAATGCAGGCGGTGGTGAAGGAGGAAGGAAAAAAAAATGCAAATTATTCTGCACAAAGGCTCCTCACAAATTGGCGTCACCATTTCTCAAATTATATCATTACTATATTTTGAAAATGTTAATCTGTTGAGCGGATTTCCCGGGGGAGTTGAGTAAATTAGTTCTATTTCCGAGACTGCCTCTCTGCAAAGGCACGGCAGCGACAAGCACCTCTGATTTGCTGATTACAATTAGACTCCCCAGTTTGGGCTCCTTCAAGCATTGATAATTTTCGGCATATTAAGCACGTTTTAGCAAAGGTGATAAGTCAGTTTTAATTGAAATGAAATTATTATTCTAATGGAAGTTTGGTTATTATTATTAGGAGGCACTAGTCATTCTAGCTTCATTTTTAATATATAAATGCTGGGGAGTAAAAAAAAAAAAAGATTTTGAAGGGCATTAGGGTGTCAGGATTGAATGAGGTAATTTGAAGGGAATTACTTTCTCTTCTATCAGAAATGAACTGAATTAAAAGTCCAAATCAATCGCTTTCACTTCTCCATTCTACTTTGACAGCGGCACAATTACAGATAATTAGATGGGAGGAAACTTTTAATTGTGGGATTAGAGGGGGGAGAGAATTTGTAGGATCAGAGGAAAATTTCCAGGCAAGAGTTTCTTGCTTAAAATCGAATCAAAGGATTTGTGAGCTTAAAATGGCAACCCAGCTCCTTCGCTCTTTTTTTTCCTGCTGTTTAATTGGAATTGCATCTAGTTCATCCAAATCATCCAAAACAATTAATTTAGATTTAATTCTATAATTATCATCAAATCGAATAATGTGCAACCTAATTTAGATAGTTAAAAATTAACGTGCGTGAAGTTAATTGAGTAATTAAACTCCTAAACTGCTGCCTATTAATTTGCCTGCCTAATTAAAAATGAATTTGATTCTGTGGTGCTAAAGTAGGCATCAGTGTTGGATGGGCGCGATGATAAGGCCTGTGTCTTTTTTTGGGGTGGTGTGTGTGTGTGTGTGTGTGTGTGTGTGTGTGTGTGTGTGTGTGTGTATGGGTGGTTAGTGGGACATTTAAACACCTATATTGGCTTGGCAGGCTTATGAATTTCACTTATCTGGTTATCTGTAGCCAGGTGAAGCTTTCCAAATCCTCTTACAGGAGACGCAGCCAAACAGACAAATGCCACAAGAAAAGTTGCAGAAGATAAAGCACAAGTACACCAGTTTATTTATTTACCTCCGAAAAGAAACTTTAAAGGGTGGAACACCCCCAGCAGGCTTTGATCGGAGTGTAAATGAATAAGCTGCAGAGTTTGCTGTGTGTTTTGAGAGGGTTTGTGCTCCATCAGTGCCACTGCTGCTTTCCTCCACCTAATTCATCACAGCAGTGAGCGGTGGCCACCTTAACAGCACCCTTAAGAGATTAGAGCAACATCTAACACTCCCATAAATGATTCAGAAACATGGGAGGAGAGGTGGAAGTTAAACACACACGTGTGTGGTGACACCAAACACACTCTCCAGCCATCAGCGTGGGTTACTCATCATCTTCCAGTTTATTTAAATGAATCAGGGATGGAGGATGAGGCCTTTATCAGTCACAGTGTGCTGGAGGTGAAGGGTTACAGCAGGGACAACGCTGGAAAACATGTCATGGTTTATGGTTTTAAATGAGAACAAGTTGTTTTATCTAATTCTAAGCCTCTCACACATGTTCAGTCCATGTAAAATAACCAGATGTATTAGGATGGGATGATTTGGGGGCAAGTTATAAAAAAGCAAAGCATTATGGGAGACAGGAAACAACTCAAGTTAAAGTGAAAAAAGTGAGTTAATTAAAAATAAGGGATAGAAAGCTGTGAATAAGTCAAGTAAGAATAGTTGAAAAACCATATGGGTCACTGTATAGTGCTGTGACTTTTATTTAACACATAATGAGGCTAACACTTCTATAGGAGGAAATCATGGAGGAAACTGAGAGGTCATCCCTTTCTGTTCAGGGAAAATAAATATCTTTAAACTTTTAGCTGTATGATTTAAAGAAAAGTATTCTAACTTATGTCAAAAAATAGGATGTATTGAAAAATTCCTATATGGAGCCATCTTTATCAGATTCTATAGTAATGCATTGAAGGATTCATCCAAGAACTTCCTCTTGAATGTGTTTAGAAGAAGAAAAAAAAAAGAGAGAGAGAGAGAGACATGGACACAGTATTGGTTTCCATCTGTCAGCCTCCACCACTGATTTGTCCCGGAATTTATCTCCTTGGATGGAAAGTTAATCAATTAGTCTTATAGGCCCTGTGCTGGGCTCGTATCGATCCACATCAACAAAACATAAGCGCAATAAAGGCGATGCGCCCTGCCGCATGCAATCCGAGCCCAAATGAGAAGGGAAAGTGTTTATTTCTTATTATTGTTCCTTCTGAAGAGCTGACAGAGGGGGCCAGTTATAGGAAAAAAAAAAGAAAAGAAAAGGTAACAAGACAGGGCAGCGCCGCGCCTCAATGCTGGCCTTGTTCGCCTTATTATCGGGTTAATTAAAGCTAGAATCTGACAATGTCACCCGTTGTAGAAAAACGGATTTAAATGCAGTGTCTCTGGAGACTGTGTCAAGGGCTGCTTTTCATTGAGCCCCCCCATGTGTGTGTATGTGTGTGTGTGTGTGTGTGTGTGTGTGGGGGGGGGGGGGGGGGGGGGCAGCCTACATTTATATATGTATACTTGGAATTGACGCAAAGCAATTATTGAATTTTAGATGTTCAGAAAAAAAGTAAAAAAAAAAAAGAATGGGGAGGAATTATTCATAAGATCTTGTCCGTTAAAATTAAAGTTAAAATACAAAGAGAAGAGCGCTTTAAAGACTGCTGCTTTAGAAAAAAAAAAAGAAGAAGAAGAAGAGAGAGAGAGAGAGAAAGAGAGAGAGGACGATGGATAAATGGGCGAGATCATTTCTGAGGAGTTCATTAAAATGTAGGGCTACGCACACTGAAATACAGAGGGTTGTTATTTGGGCTTGGGGGTCAAGTGACGACCGGATTATATACTTCCTCATAATAATATTAATTAAACAATTTGCATGCTAATAGGGTAACAATTATCGCAGCTTCTGTTGAGAGATTCAGGTTATTACAACATGCCAATCCGGGTGCCAAGGGTCAGGGAATGAGTGGGGTGCGAAATTTCAACTCTGATTAACATTATGACAGCGCCAGACTTGGGATAAATAAAGTCGAATTAATTATTTGAAAACCTATTGAGCGGGTAGGATTTAGGTTGGGCTCGGGAGGAGGTTTCTGGATTCAAACCGTTATAAATGAACGACTTTTGTATTATTTGCTGTTATTTTTATTTATTTTTTTTACAGTAAACTCCAGGGGCTTCAGGGTCCTTTACGCAGCCATATATTTTGTGTTCATTTGACACAGCCTTGGTCATAAATGAAGCTTGCAGTTGTAAAATATTATAGTTTAAAATGCCATATTCCAGCCATCACCCTGTTTGCTTTACATGCATGCTGACTGTAAAGTTTTTAATGGATGCAAATAACTATCATCATTTTAATTCAGAACGCTTTTAGTTTTCTCTTAAAACTTTCGGGCTGATAAAATAAATAAAACTCTATTTTATAATGTCTAAAGTGTGGAAAGCACACTGGATTGTGTGCATCCTGGTCTGCAGCGCGCCTCTGGCCGGGCTCTCCCCGCCTGCAGCCTGCTCTTCCCCGGGATCCAGCCAGCCCTTCCTCCCGGTGGGTCCCCCGTGTAGTCCTGCGATGTAGTTCTTATCAAAGCCCTCCTGTCTTGTTGTGACAGCTCTGATATTGTTTATTGAGGTGGATGTCAGCTTTAATTAGCAATCGATACGGGGAGCGTTCGCAGCGCGCGCCTCTGACGTCAGAGCCCATTACCGCTTCTCATTGGGTCCCTTATTCCCACAGCCCGGGCTAATTATTGGGAGGTTCATGTGGATAAAGTACAGCTCATCCCTCCCTTCACATCATGTCCCCTGCTCGTCGGCCACACTCGCTGCATGCTTTTTAAATTCGCGTCGCCGGCCTCCAGACGTCGTTTCCTCTTGCCTGCGGGATGATGGACAGCAGGATACTGGATCCACCTCACGCCCAGTTCGGAGGCTCTCTCGGCGGGATGGTGGGCTTCCCGTACCACCTGAGCCACCATCACGTTTACGAATTAGCCGGGCATCAACTTCAATCTGCGTCCGCGGTTCCCTTCTCAATAGACGGATTACTTAATGGTTCGTGCACGGCTTCGGTGGGTAATTCCAACCCCCTCTTGTCTTCGGGCTGCGGGATGAATGGAGATAATCAGCAGTACAAACTGACAGGTAAGCCACATTGTGCACCGCACAATAACCTCACGCCGAGGAACAATCACAAACAGGATGTTGCGATACAACTTAACCTGTTCGTCGTGGGGTTTTTTATTCCAAAAGGCAAAGACAATCCTCTTTAGACGCAGATGAGCCTCCATCTCCTCCCACTTCTTTTTTTTTATTTTATTTTTACCTCCATGGAGATAAAGCTGCGTCTAAATACAACCTTTCAGTCAGCCAATAATACAGAAAAAGAAAGCATTTTTGCATTTTGCATGGCTGTGAAATCAGAGAAGGCTACAGATTTAGACAAAAGCTGCAGCGCGCGCGCGTGTGTGCATCTCCCACGTTTCAAAAACGCCATCTCCACATTTGCCTGTAAACTTTACAAATTTCTGTGCATGTGATTGAAACCGATTCCACTCGGATTGCTGGGAAATGTAGTTATTTTTTGAAAAAATGCCTATGGAAAATATTCTTTGTTTGTTGTCATTGTGCTGTCAGACTCGGGGGACCCAGACAAAGATAGCCCTGGTTGCAAGAGACGAAGAACTCGCACTAATTTCACTGGTTGGCAGCTGGAGGAACTAGAAAAGGCTTTTAACGAGAGTCACTATCCGGACGTGTTCATGAGGGAAGCGCTGGCTCTGCGACTGGACCTCATAGAGTCCAGAGTTCAGGTAAATACTCATTTCTTAGTGTGTGTGTGTGTGTGTGTGTGTGTGTGTGTGTGTGTGTGTGTGTGTGTGTGTGTGTGTGTGTGTGTCTTTGTTTACTTTCTTATTTATCTGTGGCAAATGTTCAGTGTGACCGCCCCCCCCCCCCCCCCCCCCCCCAGCACAGTAAAATAAATCAAAACAGTGCATCAATGTTCCAACTGTTAAAGCGGATTCAGTGTTGTAATATTTATCCAACAATATTTTAACAATTCAAAACGTCTCACTGCATGATTGTGTATTGTTTGACCTTTGGTGGCTTCAGTCAGATAAATCAATTTTAATTACATCCTTATTTTGACAGTTATTGGAACAATATTATTTTATATTCAAGGGTTCAGTTTATTAGTAATATTTATTATTTTTCAAAGAAAACTAAATACATCTTTTTTTAACTGCACTTATTTATTACATATAAATATTGATAAATTCTCCTTATAAGGAATATTTTCTAAATAAATTATTTTTTCTTAATTTACTTTTTAGATTTAATTTGATTTTATTTTATGAGTGCATTGTAATAACAGAAAAAGACGACGCTTCCTTTGTTAGGATTCATCCTAACTTTCACCTGTTTGATGGTTTATTTAACAAACGCTCTAATTAAAGAACACAGGAAGATGTAACCTCCCTTTTTGTTTAATTACCATATTATGAAGACTGCTCTAATTATTAGACCAATTAATTTTGCCCTTGCAGTGTCAGAGGAACTCGTAGTACACGTTTAAAGCTTTTTTCTTTCTTTCTTTCTTTCTTTTTTTCTGTCTTCAGGTATGGTTTCAGAACCGGAGAGCCAAGTGGAGGAAAAAGGAGAACACCAAGAAGGGTCCGGGTCGACCTGCGCACAACGCGCACCCCACCACGTGCAGCGGGGAGCCCATGGACCCGGAGGAGATCGCCCGGAGAGAGCTGGACCGGCTGGAGAAGAAGAAGCGCAAGCAGGAGCGGCGCCTGCTCAAGTCCCAGAACAAGCTGCTCTCCGGGGACCTGTTCCACACCCCGGGCTCGGACAGCGACAGCGGGGTGTCGCACGTGACCGACAGCGACCACGCCACGGGCCCACCGTACGACTCCGTGGGGGGGAGCCAGTCCAGCTGCGACCAGACGCCTCACCCCGTGCAGACCCCGAACCACCACAACCAAAGAGACTTGGACCAGGACGCCGGGGGGTCCGAGCTGGACTCGCCCGACCCCGGCCACCGGTCCCGGGGCTCCGGCCTGCAGAAGCTGAGCCCGTTCAGCGTGGAGAGCCTCCTGTCGGACTCCAGACCGAGACGCAGCCCCGCGGCCTTACCCCCATCGCGGCCTTTGATAGGGAAGGGACACTTCCTGCTCTATCCCATCACGCAGCCGCTCGGATTCATTGTTCCTCAGACGGCCCTGAAGACCGGCGCGGCGGGGAGCGCGGACGGCGACAGCCCGGCGGACCGAGCCGCTCCGCGCGGCGGCGGCGGCGGCTCCTCGGCGGGCCCCGCCGGATGTAGGAGCGGCTCCCCGGACTCCACGCAGAAGGGATCGGACGAAAAGAGCGGCTCGCCGCACGGAAGCGCGCACGCGTCGGTTATTTGCGGCGACTCGACTTTCGCGCACGAACACAGTCCACGAGTCAGTGAACCGGACAAACCGGAGCATTTAGAGGAGCAGGACGACCCCGGGTCTGTCCTCAGTGACTGCCCCTGTCCCCAGCAGGCAAAGACAGACTCCAAACAAGATGTCGACATGGAATAAATCAGAGTGGGTAAAAAAAGAAAAAAAGAAAACAAATAGAAGAAAGCAGAAACTTCCTGACATAGCCTCTAAACGACACCTTTCATTAGGCCAAAGCTTCAACATCTCTGCATCTAATCTGTAGGTTCCCCCACTCTGCTGATGTTTCCACAGTGTGTGCTTTTTATCTCCCTGCGAGTGTGTGTGTGTGTGTGTGTGTGTGTGTGTGAGTGAGAGAGAAAGAGAGAGAGAGAGCCAGGAGTCTCTAGATATCCTTTAATGTGTGATAACTTGTCAGAAAAACACAAGACCAACAAAAATCCTCAAGAGCTGTAAGAAAGGTATTATACTATTTATATATGTAAGGTTTTTCTTAAATAAATCTATTGTATACAAGCACCTCCAACCGTGTGAGACCTTAAATAGCAGCACATGCAGTGCAGGACTACAGTACAGTAGGAAGGGCTTTCTTAAGAAATCTCATGTTGTACTTTGTATATTGCCTTAACAAATTTATTCATCTATAAGCCCCCTCTGAAATGAGGTTACGAGCCTGAGGCGAAAAGGACCCGCTCGACTCCTGCAGAGTTTTGATATGAAAGTAATTATTTTCCCGGTGGCTACTGCAGGGGGATTCAGTTTATTTTAGCTCAAAGGGGGTTATAATACATTACCGATTTCTAGTGATATGAAATCACATAAACTTCCAAGAATAATAGAATTAGCATGAAAAGGCCTGGGTGTCAAATTGAAATAGGAAAATAATAGCCCCGGCAGCTGGGTGTGTGTGTGTTTGTGCATATTGGATAGGAGATGGGGATTCGTGGGGAGGCATTTTCATGAGCTTTCTCCCCCCCTTTCCTCTTCTTCTCCTCCTTCTTCTTCCTCCTCTTCTCCCTCTCTCTCTCTCTCCACTTTGTCAGGGCCCCTTGTAGCAGGGCTATATTAAGATAGATGTTCGATGATATCCCTCATTGTTCTGTCGCTTTACATTGATGTTTCTGTGTTATCAGCCTATTGATCATGCGTCGGCTGTAATAGGACGGGCTGAGGCAAACGTGCCTATTTACAATAGCAGAACACATTTGTTCTAATAGGGTTGGTGGTCCCCGGGGAAGCCGCACGGGATCGGGGACATCTGCTCCCCCTTTTGCAATATTAGCAGGGTTGACCACAATATCAAGGAGGAGAACGCAGCACGCTGGGTGGAAAGTAAATTAAGACAAAAACAACAGCAGAGGAAAGAAATCCAGCTGTACTGTATGTAGAGATGCTGTTAAAAAACACTCTCTCACACACATACACACACACACACACACAGGGCCTTTAGTGCTCTCTTTGGGTCTTGATTTGCAAATAAATTGAAAATAATCAGAGGGGTGGTGAGCTTTACGTCTGAGCCAGCGCAAATGAATTTCTGAGCCAGTGTCCCTTTCAAAATATTTACATAAATTTCAAGCCATGCAGCTGTTTGCTTTGGGAAGCAATGTCTTATTAGGTTGGCGTGTGTGTGTGTGTGTGTGTGTGTGTATGTGCATGTGTGTGTGTGGTGGTCCAACATGGCACACGCGGTGAACATGCACGAGATTAAGGCCCGCGTGGCTGTGGGGGTTAGAGGTCCACCTTTTGTGTCTGCACTTTGTTTACTCTGCACATCCCTCACTTTTATTGTATTTTTTTTTTAATTAATATTTTCCCGGCCATTGATTGATGTTTCATTTCACCAAATTTCCAACATTGTCATCTTTTTTCACCCCCTCCTTTCCAGACCCGAGTATTATTTACTAAATTGCAGGATAACCGGGGCCAGTCTGAAATAACCCCTCAGACTCTTCGGTGCGTATTTTTCCACGGTGCTCTTAAGGCTATTTGGGACGTATGCCCAGTTCATCCATAATTCATTAGCACACTGAATAGGAGTATCGCTGGCTGCACATTGGTGGCCTTAAGGTGAAATTAGCGATTTGCTTAAGTAGTTAAGCTTTTCTTGCCTGAGAGCTGCACGCTGCATGATTCAAGACAAACTATCAATCGATATGCCCAGGCAGCCTCCAGGAGATGTGTCGTCCATGAATCATACTTTATGAATTCAATTTATACCCGGAGAAATTTTCAATTTGAACGCCGGATCATTATGGGAGAGTGTAAATTGTTTTTGCTCTATTATGCATCGGACGCCATCATTTTTCTTTCTAATTACGGAGGTGTCAGGTCGGGCTGTCATGCAGACGCTGATTTTCAATTTAACTGATCATCATGCATTCATTTTCCCATTTGATAAATCTGCTATCTCGAAGCTTCCTCCATGCCCGGAATGCTAAAAGAGAGGCACAGATTGGCAAAGTAATAGGGGCCTGTATGCGGCAATAAGTGCAGATCAGGCAGCTAATTTAGCACCTCCTGGTATTTCCATTTCCATTTCTCATTTCCAACTCTCAAAGGAGGAAAAGCAGCCCAAAGGCAGAAAGGCTGCTAGGCTTCTCATATCGGGGAAAGACAGGGAAAAAATCTACCAAAACGGCTTGTTTTCAGCCACACATTGCCTAAATTAGGATATCAAGCTTAATTAAGGCTAATAGAGTTTTCTCAGTATGTGTTGGTTTTATTTAATAGAAACAAATTTGCGCAATTAATTATGGCCACCGCATTAAGAGTCTCATTTGCAGCATTCGCGCTGCAGCGTCTTCAGAAATAAGCCCCTCATTTCCACGCCAAATGACTAACCAGGGCTTTTTATAAGTGCATCCATCAAACACACCAATTCGGTTTATTTAGCAAAGAAAATAGGTCAGAACTGGCAGAAATCAGTGTCTTTTAGATATAAATCCAGATGTGCGTAAATTTACGCATTTGTGTTCCAGTGCGTAAAAACTCCAGTTGTTCAAATACAACGTTTTCGTGAAGGAGTGCGATTTTACACGTCTGCACAATTACTTGAATGCATTTTAAAATAACACTAAGAGGATTTACAAGTTTTCATGCTCAAATTAAATGGACAACGATGTATCTCCACACAAATCCGTGCGTCTGCACAGGCGACTCTTGTGCGCTTTGTGTTCCTGCATGAGATCTGAGAGGCTCTGGAGGCTCAGTTTGGATCAGAAAGACCCGTGTCCCTTAAAAAAGACAGAGAGAGGGAGAGAGAGAGAGAGAGAAGGGGGATCCTCCATAAAATAAAATGGCACTTGACATTTGGCTTCTCCTGCAGCAACTCTGCCATGCCTTTTAGGATTATTTTACATCTCATACTCATTAATGCGCCGGCGGATTTAATCATTCTTATCTTTCCCGTGCATACCTGGGATAAGCCCGAAATTACCATCTGCATTGATTTCTGGACAACCCTTAAAAATAATTTTAATTATCTCAGAGTATTTCGCGAGAAATCCCTCTAATCAAAATTTAGTTAATAACACTTCACCTCTCGGATTTCTCTGTGTGGTTAACATGGAAATGTGAAGTCAAATTTAAGGGTTCATTAAAGTGTGCATGGGTTTGCTGAGATACATGGCATGGAGCTGTTAACCATCAACACTTGAGATTTCCAAAAAAAATTATGTATTTTTATTGTTGTTTTTGTTAACAAAAGACAAATTGTTAAATAACTTATAGTTTTATTGATATTGTAAATAATTGATTTTTAAGAGTACAATAAACAATAAAAAAATATTCTAATGAGAAATTATAGTGTCAAAGATTAGGCCAGATAATTCTGAGAGAAAGTCATAAACGTGCAAGAAATGGCAAAAATGTGCATTTCACACTCCCAACATGAAGGCTAAAAGGTTAGGTAATTTAGGAAAAACCAAACTAATAATTCTAGTAATTGTACCTTTAAATAAATCAGACATTCTGCTGTGTTTTGTAAAGATGTGTGATCGGGAAAAATGATTTTTGGGATGCATTTTAAGTTATACTGGAACCTGAGGAAAAAGTCTTAGTCATTTTTGGAATTTTTTGTGATTTTTCTTTTTTACTCTAAGACAAATTTGTCTAATTAACTCACCAAAATCAAGTTATACTATTTAAAGTATAAAAGCCGTAGACAACATGAATGTTGGACGTGAGGATGACGCTTACAAAAAGAAAAAGGGACAAAGAAATCTCCTCTCACAGACCTCTGAAACAATCACAAGCCTCTTTTTAGATAATGAAGAATGAGGATGTGCAGTCGGTTTTCTTCACAGCAATAATAATACACCACTTCCCTCTCTCTGTTTAAAAGAAACGTCTTTCTCATTAAATATTGCACATTTCTACATTAGGCAGGCACCATATTGTCTTGGAATGGCTGCAGGGAGGGATTAGATATTAGACTCCTTCACAATGAGAGCACTTGCATCCTGGTATGTGAGAGGTGACAGGAGCCTTTTCAGAATGGTCACACCTGTTGCTATCTGTCTGGCCTCATTATCTAAAGGGCCCCGCATTGTGCTTTTGGATTACACAAGCTGGCAATTCACAGGACAAAGAACATTTTAAAAAAAAGGCAGATGATGTCTTAAAACGATGGGATGAGGAGTTTATTATGTTCCTCCAGCAGACATATTTCAGAGTGACGACTCTGAAACCATCCCACCACAGTCTGCTAGCATTCCTTATTTTTTTGGAGAATTATTTCAAATAGCATACTGAACTGACAAACGCAGACTCGATTTGTGAATATTTTTTTAAACATCAGGAGACATGGATTGTATTTGTTAAGATCAGTGAGGTAGTAATTAGATTTGAAGTTGGTATAATGTGCAGGCTGTATATTAATGGTATAAAGACTGTTTCAATGAACACATTCCAAACAGAAGTTATTACAAGGTAAAGCAAAAAAAAAGAGCAAGAGAGGGACATAATTAACTCTCAGTGAATCTAACAAACCAAGCAAACAATGACTTGCAGTCCACAGGAAAACACACTATGACCAGCTCGTGCTTCCTCCCAGGTGAAACCTCGTTTGACCTTCTGATACAGATCATATTGATAGGCGGTGTGTTGTCTTTCTTGGAATATAGAAAAAAGAAGACAATTTTGACAGCAGAATCTGCCTTTTCTTCTTTAGAAGTTGGTTTATCATATGTTACCTTCCTTCACGGTGCTTCCAATATAGCTTCAAATGACCTAATGTTTTAAAATAATGTAGGAGAACTTTTTTTTAATACCTATTGTTGCAAAGCATTATGGGACCATATCTACTCATGTATATGTGAATACATACCAATTATCACCTTGCTGCGGGTCCTATTTACGAAAGAATATGGTGAGAGTATTTACAATGAACTCCTTGTTCTTAGTTTGGCTCCTGTCTCTTATATGTGTAGGCAAATTGGCAGAGAACATCTGAAGCCTTCAATTTGTCCTCAGACAGACTATTCAGAGAGCATGCTCACTGCAAAACAGACACAAACATTGCAGTTGGAAGCGAAAAGACAAATAAGCTTCAAATAGGAGATGGTTAGCTTAGTTATACATCAAGGTTTGAAAAAGTGGTGTCATATTGTAGGGTCAAAAGGTGTCACTGAGAGTCTGATATACTTTGGGCACAAATTGTGAATATCCAGATCTATTCTCTCCAGAGACGGGAAAAGTTTCTCTTTCTCAGGTTCTATTTGTTGCCGGACTGCCACCTGATAATGAAAGCATATACCGCCTTGAATAGTGTTGGAAAGTTGCAGGAGAGTTTATTCTTGGCCTCTCGGTGTTGACCGGAGGATTTTCATCGCGATGTCGGCGCTCGCCACTGAGACTGCTGAACGTTCACACAGCAGCCTGCGTGAGGAAGAGTATCGAAGACGAGTGCTGGGGAGCTTCGTGGCTCACCACATTCATTCATTCATTCACCTTCATTTGGCTTGTGCGGTTCAATTCAGCATCCTTATTACTGTGCTGGGTTAGAGGTGACCGAACTGCTACCTGTTGAGACACTATAGATCCATATATTACAACTCAGCCGAATAGCAAACAACCCCTTGTGATTGACAGTGAGGTTTATGTTGAACTGCCTGATGAAAAAGCTGAATGACTCATATAAAGCCAAGCCATAAGGATATCTGAGACCCGGAGGATCACCGAGCAGCACATCATCTCCAGATCCACCATGTGCAGGCCGCTAAGCCAAAGCTAAGTCCAAGAGATTGACTGAAGTAAGGCTGAAACTTAGAAGTGGTTCAAGTTTAACAAGTGTCCAAAAGCAATCCATGGCACAAGAGAGAGAAAGGGGATGCGAAGGGAAAACTCCAGGCTACAACAGCAATCAGCCCGGCTTCCAGAAGCTTGGGTGAAGCGCGGGATGACCAGCAGCGACGATTAAGAACCTGAGGGCACTTGAAACAGCAATCCACGAAGGGAAAGGGACTAAGAGAGGGGCAGGCCAGGAGATGCAAAACAGCCTTTCTAACATTAAGGGCAGATCACGAAGAGGGGTTCACGCTATAGAGGCAGGCTGCAGTTCATTAAGAACAGGATAATTAATAGGATACTTCACATCTACTAAGGAGAGTTACCTCCACAAACAACTGATGACTTTTAGTTCTTCCTGATTGCTAGAAAGTCTTCAAGGTGACATGATGACTTGATTCTGGATGATTGGGAAATAATATTTCCAGATTGCTTCAGTTGTTACAATCCAATCCTCCATACTCAAACAATACTGCTGGTTCTCGCCGACCTGAAGGGATCAGAGGTTTTCTTCTCATTCTCCAGCCCAGGCGGGTTCAGACCTGTTTTCTTTCTTTAGCAGTGAGCAAATTAGCGCTAACCTTGGTGTTCCAGGTCCAGGTACGATGCTTCATAGTTCAATAAGCCTGTAATTTCTGTGAACCTTTTTCTTGCTGGATCAATGTGAATCATCACCAGACGAAGAGGTACCCCCGAGGAGAAACCTCCTCTGCAGCTGGGAAGGAGAGGTGAAACATCTCTTTTGTTCGATAACCGCCTCCCAAAAGGCCCGCAGGAGCATCATCCAAGACACGACGCTGCTGTGAACCAGGAAAAAAAGGGAAGAGGACACACCAGAGCAAAGTCCCAGGTGAACTTCTCATAGCGAACAGACTACTGGTAAACGGTTAAGCACAAATAACCAGACAATCATATTGACCGCCACTGGAAAAAATAAAGTTTGGGAGGGAAAATGACTGTAGGACAAATATACAACCTCCTGCTGCAAGCCAGAGTGTAGGACAGTAAAGAGATATTGGAAAACTATGTAAGCCAACATATTGATTCAGTTTTCCAGGTGTAGCTTGTTGTCTCTGTTTCCTGCAATCGTTTCATCCCACAAATGCATGTCAGTTATAAATGTGGCAAATCTTAAAATTGGAGCAAATAATCTCCACCAAATTAGGTCTTTAGATATCTGGGAAGGATGCTCATATACTTCAATGGCACCATTCAAAACGTCTTAGAAACGTGTTTCCTTGATGTCAAATGTATTTATTTGACCAATTATAAATCTTTTAATGCGCACACTTTCTGCTAACACAAAGAAGAGAACGCAATACAACAAAACAGAGAATTTCAAGCCTTTTGATTGACACATGCAAACTTTAAGTCTGTGCAAAGTTAGAAAATAACAAGGAAATCTAATATCGTATGGAGACAAAGCTCAAGCACTGTGGTCAAAATCAGTCAACAAAAATGAAAATAAATGACACTGGGTTTCATGCTGACTTGCTGGTAGTTGGCACATGCCAGTGTAATCTGGGCTGCTGAGACAAATAAACCTCACTTCCCCTCAGTTCTTGTTGTTTCGTGGCGATTACGGCACGCTGCTCCCAGCGGCGCTCATGCATGTGTTCATGGAAATCTGTGATGGAGACATGAAGGTGCATGTAGCGAGCAGCCTGGCTGGCACCCTCACTCAGAGTATCAGTTATTATCTGCTGCATTGTGTGCATGTAAATGTTGTCATTGGGGGGCTTACAGCTTGGTGGTGATTCATGAGAAAAAGACGAGCATTTTCCTTCCTTGACTTCCCGGGGAATCCGTGCCCCGGAGGTTAATGAAGTGTGAAGTGTGAAAACTTCCCGAGATGGGACGAGTTAAACAGAGCTCTCAGACGTTAAAGCAACACCGTCCAAATTTATTTGCGTGTGTCACTTCTTTATAAGTCTTAAATCTGGCAAACGTGCCCCATGGGCCATCTGCTACACCGACTGGGGCTAATGCCGTCGAGTGTGTTCCAGTCAGCCCGCATTAAGGGGCGCAACAACAGGATGTAAGTGAGAAGTAGGACTGAAGTCATGGAATTTACTCACATTTGTTTTACCTTCAATATGTACAATATTGAATACATGGACCCAAAGTGGTATGTCAACATTTGCTATTATACGTCTCTTAAGTGGAGTTATTCACCCTTCATAGGCACTCATATTTCAAGGATCAAATTCATTATGAACTTTTTTAAAGAACCAAAAGAAACAAATTGACATTATTTTATGCCATTTACTTTGAATTAAATTTGCCGGGAAAACCAAACAAATTTCACCATTTATGTCTGTTATTAACTCTCATTTAGTCACACTGTTCTTTAATGTCATGAGATATTCACACACGCTCGTTTCAAAGGTACAGTCATTAAGGTTTTTTTTCAGTCAGTCAGGTAAACTAACTGAGGATAAGACACAATTTTTTAAAGCCAAAGACGATAACACCTCAGTATTTTATTTCTATCTGAAAAGTTTAAAGCAGAATTGTCTTCATTTGTAGCAGCAGCGATTTCACAGGTATCACTCAAAATCTGTATTTTTGAATGGATCCTGTAAAAGAGCCATTAAATCATTTTTGAAGCCACACAAAATAAATCATTGATAATGGTACAATCAACCAATTTGTAATAATAATAATAATAGTAATGATGATAATAATAATAATACATTTCTTTAATTCTGCACTTCCCATAGCTGTGTGACCTCCATAATGGATATAATAGTGGCCTAGGGGAGACTTTGCTAATAGACATTTTTTGGAAGCAATTAAAAATGGTTCCCATGAAAGGACTGACATGTCTGCCATGGCCAGAGCCTCAGACCAGGCTCTCCTCTTTCCTTTCGTCATTAGTGGTATTGCAAATGTTCTGAGCACATCAAGGCCAAGACCCCAGACTTCACTATTACAAGCGCATTATTCAATCCCTGGACTCTCTGGTCGTACTGACATGTACAATCTCTGTCATTAACGCGCCCGTAAGCTCCGGGATGGACCAGACTCCGGGATCCACTCGAGGTCCAGGTTTTTTTTTTATTTAATGGCTCTGGGGAAGCACGGTTCAACTGGGCCTGAAATGTTCCTATAAAAGGGCTCTGTAGAGGAGCATGTTATGGCTCTGTAGCTGGTCTCAATCGATCACATTACGGCGAAGGAGGTGGCGAGATGTGACAGCCCAGAAACATTTCAATACTGACACAGAGTGTCTGAGAGCTTTTCATCCACACTTGTGGAAAAAAAAAGCTTTGTATCAGTCCTGTAAATGGGTGTGATTAGTCATAAAGGAGCTTATTGTGCAGAGGCTGGAAGCAAGTTAGAGGTGATAGTGGGACCGAAACAATGCTGTTTACCTCTCGGAGGTGTGAGCGAATCCATCAGCAGTGCCGAGGACGGCCGGGCAGCCCTCCCCGATAACTCATTATTGACGGTTTGAGGAGGACCTGAGGAAGGGACACTTTAGGACATAACATTCACTTTTCTGCTACTGATGAGAAGCAGGTGCTTAGAAAACGGGATTAAGAGAGTGCAGGCCTGATTGAAGAAAGCTAAAGGCAGAGACATTTTAGGGAAATACCAGTGGTATTTATTATATACTGTGAAGACAGCAACAGAGGGAAGATACTGAACATTTTACTCAACTATAACAACCACTGTTCCAATGCACGTACAATGATTAAATGTTATTGCCAAGTAAAATTGTTGAGTATGCTTTCATATCTGCAGCAACTTCTGACTAATCGCTGCAAACATGCTCTCAATTCTATTTATTTAAAAATACTTAAGGAACAAGGACTCAAACCTCTGGATAATTGAAATGTACCATGAGAAATTACATTGAACATTTAGTATTAGTAACTAAATAATCTGTGTTGAGTCTCCAAGAACTGCAACAAATGTCAAATGAACCATCAGAAATTTAAAGCACAGATGCTTTTAAAAGTTCTCCACAAAGGCAAAAGCATGTATTTGTTTTTCTGTTTCTTACAGTGGAGTCTGGGGCTGTAAAATCACTGTTTTGTGCCACAGATGTTTGTTGGTGGTTTTCCTACCGGCGGCGGTTTGAGAAAAACACCAAACGAGTCAATCAGGAGGAAAGTCACACATCGGGAGGGAGACAACATTAAGGAAATAACAGTATAACTTCCAGCAAAGAGGTGAGCTGACCCAGTTCCAGCTGCAGACTCACGAGCTGCGCGGTGTTTCCCAGAGGACTGGCTTCTCCTCCACAGGAAGGTGACTTTGTCCTTGATGGGAGGCAGACTGTAACCTCTGCAGTGCAACATGAGTTTTCCCTTCAATCAGCCTGATGCAGCATCGGGATGAAGGCTGAGCTGAGAACATTTAAAATAATGGTCACTTATATCTGTGTTTTTAGTATTTTGTGATTTTAAAACAGAAAACTTCAAGTGCAACTGTGACTGGGAGTTGTGAAAGAATAACTCCATGAAAGGCGTCACACACAAACAGAAGTATTCAAATAAGAGTTTGAGCTTCTGTGAGAACTATCTAATACAAAACAAGAAAAGATCATCTTTTATTCGTCCCACAGTTTGGAAATTTTCACTGTTGCATCAGAGGGAAATATATTTATATGTAGATTATATATAATAATAAAGTCTGCAAACAAAAGTCGAGGTGAGCCAGCTGTGGGAATAGAATGCAGTAGAGCACGATGAACAATGCAGAGATTAATAATGCTGCACAGTCTACATTAATTCAGACATATGTTGTGATTATTAATGGTCATTTTTGTTTTTACTCATGTAGCCAGGTAGAAAAGTCAGTTCAGTTATCGTAATTTAGCATTTTAAAATATATATTTGGAGAGACGTGAAACATTAGTATCAGAAATTAAGGCAGTTCAATCACTAACACATTAAAACACGATGAATAAGGGATGTTTAAGTGACTGACAAAGCTGTTAAAAGGATAAATGATGTGACTATTAGATGCCTGTTGTGCAGCATGAGATGCAATAACCTACAGCATTTATCATGGTGCATGTTGTGAGTCTGCTTCTGCTAAACACCTGGGCTGACAGCCTCTGCACCGCACGCCAAAAATAATATCCCGATTCATAAGTGATCGCGAACGTGGCACGAGATACATTCTCCCAGTCGTTTGGCATCACTTTGTGCATACAGCTGTTGGAGAAGAAATGTGAACACGGGTTTTTCAAAGTGTGGGAGGATGAACATCTGCTCAAGAAGCTCCAAATGAGCTGATCCACTCAGGCGTTTTTGGTTGAAAGCCACAATTTCTGATGTTTTTCACAACTTAAGACATTATTATGAACAGGTTGTTGGTAAAGCAGTTGACTTCTCTCCTGCTAAATGCTTTAAAATGTAAATATAAGGCCTGTGGGCCAAGAGGCTCTTGATCCCCAGATCCAGCATCGGAGAGGCCCGCCTTGCCCTCTGACCTCCCATTTACCAGGTTTAGCAGCATTACGATTCCAGCAAACCTTCATTTGAGCATCATTTAATCCTAAAATTCACGGCAGAGTCATTGTCGCGTTTGTCTTCAAATTGTTTCTCAGACAAAATCTAATTCCCTAAATTCATCAGTCGATGTTCTCGGAGGACGTGCGGTCATGTTCCCAGCTATTTGCAGATTCCCCGCATTGTTTCCGTGAAGATACCTGCTGCGTCTTTCCCAGTGAGCTGTTCAGAAGTTGAATCACTTCACAAATACAATTTCCAAATATCGTTAAAGGCGGCCCGTTTTGAAGGGGGAGAGGGGAAAAAAAAATAATTGACCAAGACAACACACAGCTTTTGACAGCAGCCTGTTCTGCCACAGATCTTATAGCATGTCTGCAAATTCAAGATATCCTCCACTACAAAAGTGCTTTCCCCATTAATGAATAGAACATGAGCCGAGGAAATTATTCCTTGAATTCTCTGGGCAGATAATGATTCTCATCTTTATCAGTGGTTTATCTTCTAAGGTCAAGATTAAAGTGAAAAGTGATGTGAACCCCCAGTGTCTCCAATTAAGAAGAGAGAGAGAGAGGAGGAGAGGGAAAGCAGGCGAGAGAGAGAGCGAGAGAGAGAGCAGAGGTGGACTCTGCTGTATTACTTCGTTTTCCGGTCCCTCAAGTATCCGTGAGAAATAGAAAACAACACAATTAAATTATGACACCTGACACCTAGACCTCACATCAGTGTGAATCATAATGGACTAACCGCTGAATGTGAGATCCTGTCAGACGATTAATGTGATCACACACATTAGCACCTTTCTATCCGCTATCTGGACGTCTTCTGATTTAGTCCCCCCCACCCCCTCTATGCTCCTGATAAAGACCTTGGGAATGATATGTATGGAAACTGTGCGTAACTGAAGCTTTGAAACAACGAAAATGAAAAGATCTACGTTGTGCTGATATGCCTCCACGTGGCATTTGGAATCATCGTCACGGCACGAGCGCCGATCCTCAGCAGGCGGCCAATTGCCTTCTCCAGTTGTGCTGCGCACCGACTGTTTCTTCAGACCCACTAACAGAAGTTCCTCTGTGAAAGGTGTCAAATCGCAGAGGTCATATTTTTAGGCAGATTTCCATTTGCCAACATTTCAGCCGTTACACACACTAAAAAGATAAATATGGTAGTTATTTCTTTGCTCCTTGTTTTTCTTCTTTCCACTTTTATGTTGGTGAGAACTGCTGCTGCTCATGTTAATTTGACTCTATCAGTTGTTCAGGATGTTGAAGATGTAGTTTATGTCCACAAAAGCATTATTACTGTGGACATTTATGATCATTTCTGCTATCGTTAAAATGTTGTTCCAGTCTCCTACTTTCCAAGACACTCGATCAACTAAAATTATATACCTAAGCTAATGAATACTTAAAAAAAGACGAAAAGCAAATATGCCCTGTCCTTCAGAGCGACACAGATTGATGAGAAACACTGCAGTTAGAGAGTTTCTTTGTATTAAATTTCAGTGGAATGTAAATAAAGTGACTATAGTTTCAATGGATCGTTTAAAATGGAGAAACTTTCTACTTCCAGCAGTCATTAATGTGATCCCACTGAATCACTATTCTTATTATCAGTGTGTCATTATAGCCTGTAGTAATACCCCAAAACAGTGTATCACAGAGAAGACCTGTTTGAGGAAATCCATGACACCTTCCCGTGCACGCTGTTGATGAATCCTGATCCTGTGGTTCCTCTCCGTTTCTCTCCCGAAGACTCGTTTCCTTCGGACATCCATCTCCTCCTCCAGCCTCTCCTGGAGCGTTTGGTTCTTCTCGGCAACCTGCTGGTCCCGTGTCGCCCTGTCATCAGAGAACCTGCGTTTGCATCTCCGGCTCCTGCTGACTGGCGTCTCACTTCTGACACATAACTCTTTCACTTTTCACTGAGCTGATTCCTGTGAAGCCCTGATCGTCACTGGTTCTTCTGAAAGGCTCTGGTTCTTTCCTTTCTCCACCTACAGCTCAAATGGAAACGGCTGAACAGCTCTCTCTTTGTTTTTGTTTTCTCCTTCACACTTCCAAAAAATTACATTTCTGTAAATGTTCACAAAAAAATAAACGAGGGATGGATCAAATCTTTGTTTGCTCTAAATTTGAAGGTACAGTATGTCATGATTTTTTAATGTATGTAATGAAAAACAAGACAAAACTACTGATAGTTGTCGAATGTGCTGCTGTTACATCTACCAAATTCTCCAATGTGCTTCAAAAGGTTTAGCCTTGCAGTACAACTTAGCACCACAAGGCGGTGTATTGAGTCGCATTAAGAAACGAAAACAGCGAAAACATAGATATATGTGTATGTGCAGGTATATTTACCATTTTGACCCACTCTAGACCACTGTAACTTCCAATCAATGAAAAAGAAAAGTCAAATTGCCACTAAAGTGACTCAATACTGCCGCCCCATGGACCAGCTAGGTATGACTTCAATCTTATAGTGCCCCTTTAAAAATTGAGAAACTAAAAATATTTATATTTATAGTAATCTATAATTCAGAAATGCACTAAAGTTTAATGATTTAATTTCCTGGCGTTTCAGCGTGTTTAACATGTACTGATGATGTTTGTTTGCTTTCACGGCACGTTGATCCTCGAAGTGCTCTTTAAAAAGGCATCATAATTCAAAGTGTGCCCTGTAAAAGGTTTAATATAAAGATTTCCCATGTATGGAAATGAAATTTACCACTTCTTTGAGGGTTAATTTAATTAAATAGTTTATGATTACATGTCAGGCGCAAGTAATAAGATCCCTCTCTAATTTTATTCAATTGACTTAAGTGGCTGAACGAGAGAAAATATCCTCTGATCTGCTTCCTGTGGTGCAAAGTAAGGATGCAATGAAATATAACACCTAACCAAAGTCCTTTTTTTTTTTTTTCCTTCAACATGCTGTGGCTGGTAATGATTTTTTTTTCTCTTTTTTTTTTTATATGGGTGAAAGCAAAGAAGCTTACATGGTTTTACAAGCAGGGGTGCTACCAGAAATTCTTCCCTCCTTTGACAAGATGTCACACTGGACACCTCCAGCCTGTTATCATATAACAGTGGAGTCGCACCTCCACGTACTTCGGGGTCCCATTAAGAATACTCAGTGCATTTTCATGAGGCCCTCAACCAGTGGCCCAAATTAAGAGGCTTTCAACAGCAGTGGAAATAGCTGCCTAGAGCAGCGCCTCCCCACAGAGTGATTGAAGGAGCTCTCAATCAAGAGATGGAGCGAGTTGTGACCATGCTTTCTTTTTTTTTTTTTTTTATGTTAAACCAATCCAACACCTAATCAGTTACTGCCCTGTTCTTGCTAATAGATTGCTGGTTGGCTGCTGCGGCTAAGCTTCATAAGGTGCAGTTCAGCTACAAATCATTAGGCTCGAGAGTGCAGACTCTTTTCTCACTACAATCCCTTTTTTTTTTTCCTTTTTTTTTCACCCCTCCACAAAATTCAGTTTCCAGTCATGTTTTATAAATCAATCCAGATAAAGTACAGTCGTGAAGGACAAGTGAAAATGAAAACAACGTGTGGGTTTTTTTTAAAGAAATACAAGCAAGGAGAGGTTTTCGGTATACACTGTGACCGAGCCGGCGTGGCTGTGTTTCCATTACATGCCGCATTTGGAAATGGATAGCGGCGGCTGCTGCTTCTCATTTATATTGGAAACCTGAAGCCTTTAATATTAAAGCCGGGCCCGGCATTAGCGGGCTTGCTGCACTTCCACGGGGCTCCTCAGTCACAGTGTGTCAGAGTGAACTCCGGTAGATGTGGCTGGGAATTATGGGAAGTCAATAGACCCTAAACACAATACTTAGAGAGCAGTGGAGGTACAGTGTGTTCAAACAGAGAAGGAATTGAGCACGTAAGGGAACGAAAAAAACAATGAGAAACACCAGTGCGAGTGTTGTAAATCTTTATTAGATCTGTTTAAACACCAGAACCGCATGGCAGAAGCATTGAAACGCAAGTACAACTAATGCTGCATTGATTTAATTGTGTTGTAAGTAACTGACTCATTTCTTTTACCTGTATAAAATATCTGTAACAATAAATACGTTCAAAGAGCAATCCTTAGACAAACAACAAAATCAAAACCTACTTTCTGATCATTTGTTGTGGATATAAAGAGCGGTCATGAAGTTATTGTCTATAAATAAAAGCCAACACATGACAGAGCATGATTTTTTATGAGTAATGAAGCTTGCTGCTCCAGTATTTTGAATATATGCATGTAGTTCATTGTTTCCTATAAAATCTACTCACATTCAGCATTTTGAATGCATTGTAAAGAGATGCCAGACTATAAAAGTATAATTTATGATTTGATTGGCAGCCTGAATATGGAAATATAAACTATTTATATGCCATAAAAGAACATACGATCGTCTGTCGGACAGAGGAGGAGAATCCATTCAAATACAATTCGACATTTTCAGTTTGCACTTTGAGCTGCAGTAGAACTCTTTTGTTTCCAGATGAACAGAAATAGTATTTTCTGCACTGAAAACACACACAGGAGCACATCAGCTCACATTTCACATAACACCTACGCACCGCACTCACATTATCACCGTGGGAGCTTCATGATCGTCACGAAGCTCAATTCAGACGAGAAATACGAGTAGTTCTGTGGCAACAACCAAACAAGTGCAACTTATTTCATTTCTGTACCGCAGTGTTTCACCATAAGAAACCAGGGAAATGTCTGTTTGTCAAATAATGATGAAAATATCATCTGGAGAACAAGCACGACAGAACTTTATGATGTTAAATTTGGATGCAAATCTTTATTATTTATTCTCCACTATGTAAATAATCTCTGTGAAATAATTTACATAAAGATGTACGGGAGGAAAAAGCAGCAAGCTGGGAAATTGAACTTTTTTGAACTTTTGACAAACTCTTTCTCTTTTCACCTATGCAACGTATTTATCATCAGGATAGCAGAGAAAAAAAGCATCTCTAATGTGTCAATGTGTTCAAACTCATTATAGCACGCTGCAATACTACATTCATCCAGGAAGGTGTGTGTTGTGTGGAAAAAAAAAAATAACAAAAATAAACTGTAGCATAATTAAATTATCCTGAATATGAGGGCGACTATTGTTATTAGGGTGTCACACATTCACAAATACATGCATGCATTATTCATGCATATATGTATAGATTGTTTTCACAGGGGTGTCAAACATAAGGCCTGTGGGCCAAAACAGGCCGGCAAGATGCTCTAATGCTGTGAAATGACAGTATTATATACAGAAAATAGCGACTTTTTAACAGTTTCAATTGGGCTTTATGTTGATATTCTAGTAATTTTCTGGACTATTTTTTTTTTTTTTGTCTAAAAAAGAAAATTGATGTGATGTTAGTATTTTTTTCAGTCCAGCCCACTCTGGTGTTTGCAGTTTTTAGATTGAAGCTTCAAACACTTTCCGGAGTGTCGTATTCAGTGAAACGGCAAACAGTGAAAACTCGTCCAAAGTATTTAACTGGGTTGGACTCCATGTAAAAACAGCAAGAAATGTTTAAATTAGAGAATCAATTAGTCTTCAGTCTGCTTAATACGTTAAAGGGTCTCACTTCATTTGGCACAAACAATGGAAAAACGAAAAGGCAACAAAAGGAAAGCAATCATTTTGCTCCAGTGGTCAATGGCAAATAGATGATTCCTCCAGGTAGAATTTTTTTTTTTTTTTTTACCTTCAGCTGAGCTGCATTGATTTGGCTGCACTGGGTGGATGTCACACATGCACTGAACAATGCTCAATGACTTTGCTATCCTATTCCCATTTAAATTGCCTCTACGCTTCCTTTCTGACACCTGTTTAAATCAATGCCTTCCTCTGCAGGTCATGGGCTGAATGTACTAAGGCGCACAGCAGCCGCCTCTCAAATCCACTAAAATCAACACAATAATTGAAATATTTTCAAGCTGATTACACCGAAGCCCAGGGCTTGGCTGGTTGCTAAGAGTACGCTCCCTAGTTGCTAGGGGGAGTAAATCATCTTGCATTATTTGATTTTTGTTACTGATATGAAACTGCTAGTCCCTCGATTAAATGTCTCACAGTCAAACACCTAGGGGACGGACAGGAGAGGAAAAAATAAAATAGTCGCCGCGAACCTGCAAAATAGCATCTCTAACTTCCCTCCTCCGTGGGGCTTCGACACAAATCTATCTGCTTGTTTATGTTTGTTCCTGCTGAACTAAACAAAGCTGCGGCTTTGCTCTCATTGAGGAAAAACAGAAAAGACAGCAAAATATCCCGGAATCCCACATCACGCCCCCGGATCGGCGCGATCATAAGTAATCTGTCTGTCGCCTTTATCAAAACAGATTGCATAGGAAGGAGCCAGGTGCTTTTAGCAGCGGTCTGTGTGCAGTAAACAGGCCGTCGGATACAAGCAGGGAAAGACTGACCCAATCATACGCTGTCAGAGGAGATTCAAAGATAAATCACCTGGACTCGCACGCTCTCTGCAAATGTCACAAGTTAGACGATGACTTGTCTTTGAAGCAGGGGTAATTTACAAGCACGTCATCATAAATCCAGTTAAAGAAACCTATTGAAATAATTAGACATAAGACGTTTGAACAAGTGGTTTCGAGAGTTTTTATTTTACATTCTAAAATATACATTGAAATCCATTCATAAAATCCTCACAAAATAACTATCGTGTATGATTTGTTGCTTTCATTCTTACTATATTGCTACATTACTTATAGAAAACTCCTGCTGGTGAGTTCATCCAGCTGGGAACCCATAACCAGTTGGAAAAGTCCCATTTCCCAGTTCAGAGGATTTAAAGAAGATCAAGAAAATCTGCAGAGAAAACACTGATAACATTGCGATCATCAACATAAGGCAAAACAGGAGTGAAATAAGAGTTGCAGAATCAGTGTTGTAGATAGAATTTGCTTCATGTTGCAGTTATTAGTAATTAGTGAACTAAAGTTTGACTGATTTCAATAGAATAGTTTAAGAATTTGTTTATCACAGAGTCCATCATTAGAAAAAAGCTACTCCTCATGTAGCTTTATTGAATGATGCCAAATACTGTCTGGAAGGTGTAAGAAACTTGTAACCATCCAGGTGAGAAGTTCTCAGTTAGAAAGCTTTTCATTCATTTATTTATTTATTTATTTATTTATTTGTTTCCTTGTGGGTAAGTGGGTCCTTTCCTTGTTTCCAATTACTCATAAAGACTGTTTATGACCCTCCAGGTCCAGAAGGGCCCGCCTCTGCTCCACACACTGCTGTCCTAAATCATGCTGCTATTTGCAGCGAAAGCACAGTCATCATAACTGTTAAACAAATTGAGCGTAGAATTAAAAGCAGACTTGTTGTGAGTTGCGTTAGTTTGATGTGCACGGTGTCTGTGAGTGGACATTGTGTTTTGTTTTGGTCGTGTCGGTCCAGGATCGCTCTGGAGTCCCTCTTCAGTGGCTCCCTGTAGCTTAAAAAGAAAAAAAAAACATGATTTCCACTTGTTTTATTTATTTTTTTTTTTGGAGAGAAAACTCTCAGCAAGTTCATCTGAATGTGGATCAACATGAACATTTTACCCCTACTACTTATTTTACCACCGCGGTTGATTTTTTTTTTTTTTTTAAAAAAAAGCTCCTTTATTTTCCTCTTCTGACGTGCATGAAGGAGGCGCTGCAGCCTTCTGCTCTCCTCTCTGGGATCTGATGCTCAGTGATTACAGCTGGACCTCCACTCTCCTTCCATTTAATATTAATACTGCATTGAGGAGGATTTTCTCCAAAGACTTGTCAGACATTGAGGGCTGCTCCAGTCGGCCTTGTCAAATGAGATCAGTGCTCACCATAATGGTGAGGTCAAGTGGAGGGGCATCCTCTCAACTCCATAACAGCCTGACAGTGAGCGTTATATTATGCCCGGTAAGTACGGAGCGCGCCGACGTTGGCAGCGCTGCAAAAACTCCAGATGCACTTGATGCACATCCAAGGTGTGCTGTATCACTTAAAAAAAAAGAAAAAAGTGTCAACGTAATCCTCTAAATGGGTGTTAGTTGAATGAGTTAATCTACTTATGCAACATTAGATTCTATCTATCACAAGACTGAAGTGCCGTGGAGAGAATACGAGCCATTTAACTGTATTCCTTGACCCCGGCTATGAGCGGGCCCCCGGATGTTGTCCTGCAGCCAATAAGGAGAAAGAAGCCCTGACAGCTCCGCTGAAGGGGAGAGTCACAAACCTGGCTGCTAAGTCCCTTCATTAGCGGGGCCGTCAGGTCTGCCTCACGGTGGCTGGATCGATAACACGGTCCCGCCCGCTCTCTCTCTCTCTCTCTCTCTGTCTTTTTTTTTTTTATTTACCAACCAGCGCATTTCTTGTAGCCGAGTTGTCTTTAAACTGCGCCGCTGTTTAACTGCTTTATTCAGCCTCTGTATGAGACCATCTGGTCCCCTGTCCTGTAAGTCTCTTCTAAAGCCCAGGCCTGACAAGCAAGAGATATGTCAGTGCAGTCCTCAGCACAAAGCAACATCTGCCATGCCTGACGCCCACCATTGTATGGCCATTTAATCTGTCCCCCTCCTCCCCTTAACGGCACACAACAGTTCCTGGTATTATGTTTTGCCACTCAATTAGCATTATCATCCCGCTGAAATAGAAGCCAATTTACCTTTAATGACGTGATTGTTAGATGAGTGACAGCAGTCGGCGCCGCCGCCGCCGCTAGATAAACGGAGGCCTGCCCCTGTTTCCCTGACTGGTCGCGCCGAGGGCTGGGAAGTCAGAGCCAGCCAATCGCGATGGCCTGACTTCACCCCTTCGCCACCAACATTGTTTCCTCCGGTTCACAGAGGCAGTGTGCTGGAAAATTGAGTCCAGATTCATTAGGTTTTCAGTGTGCCGCTCGAGTCAGTTAAATTGATACATTTCCTAACAAAATTGAAGTGCTTTTGTGGTGCCTGCGGATGGCTGGTGACCCCACTCGGCCCACTGAGCAGCCGAAGCAAGCTGATGGATCCATTAGACCGCTTAGACTGCTTATTCCTCTCTCTCCATCTCTGACTGACACTGTAAATCTGAACCAATTTCAGACTCTAATCACCATTACAAACCCCTTCCACTGTCCATTTGTTACTCTGCAATTCGAATACACTACCTAGATTGGTTCAGAAATACCAGTTTAGAGGGGCCCTCCTGCTTTCCCATGGTTAAATGGCTCATGACTGGTCCCTTCTCTCGGCTGCGGCGGAAACGCAGTGGCCACCACCGAAGGTGGGTGGGTGGGGGGGGGGTGGAATAACAGACAGGGAAAACAAAGGGGCCTTGAACAATTCCCAAAAGATAAACTGGAATTAAGAGAAATGATAGATAAATGAATAAATACCAGGGAAAAAATTGGAAGTGTGAAATCCAGCGAGATGACAGACAGGTCTCAGGGCCACACTGCCGGCTGTGGCAGGAGGGTGTCCCTTGAATAACAATCACTGTTACACCTCCAAAACATTTCCTCATCCACTAGCCATTTTTACCCGAGCTTTTATCTGCTCAGTCAACCGCACAGCACTAGCGAAGCGGCTGGAGGATATTATTTCCCTGTTGGCCCCAGTCATATAACTCTGCTTAATATGCACTCTATAATTTAAGAAACTCGAATTATAACCCGAATACGCCTTGCTTTATATTATCTATCTAACCTTCAACTTTGTTCAACTTTGAATTAGTGACTCTGAACATTTACACAAAACAGGTAAAAAAAAAAAAAAAAAGAGAGAGAAAAAAAAAGCTGTAAAAAGTCTAAAAGTAAAGCCTCCCATGCATTATTTATGCCCTTAAATCATAGCAGTTCAATTGAAGGGGCTTATATTGAAAACCGGTGAGCTCACCCGTCAGTCTCTACATCTAATTAACTGCTGCACCTCATATCCTCTAAGTGCAGTGGAAACACATTTTAATTGATATTGAGATGTTTATGCCCTTAGAAAGTAATTAAGATTTTCAATTAATCCTCTCTTATTTCTGGACATCTTGGTTCGGTGTCCTTGAGCGTCCAGCGATTAATTCCCCAAACCTTCTCCAAATGAGCCGACTTCAATTACTTCGCCGTGAATCGCAACCCTGCGACTGACCTCATCCCGGGCTGCGTCGTCGTTTAAATTAAAGGCAATGCAAACCCAATTAAATCATACAAGGATGGTGAAATCACCGGCAACTGCGTGGACGTTTGGAGGTACATCCAACATGGCGAGCTGAGGATTTTCCCTTTCTGTCTTTGTGTGTGTTGAAAAGGAGAAGCTGTCCTGAAAACAGCTGCTTTTAGGTCATCAGTAGTTCCACAGCAATCAATTAAAACGGCCTTTTCTCTCTTTGTGTTCCCTTTGGGAGCAAAAGGAAAAAAGCAGCATGTGCCATTTACTCTGACCTCTCCTCACTCCCACCGTGTCTTTATTTGCTTGTTTGCTATCCTACGTCAAACCAGCTGTGAACTACAAAAATGTTTGCATACCGACAGGAAGGAAAAAAAAAAAAAAAAAACAGGGGGCACATCTTGTCAATCAACTCCTCCACAAAGTAAAAAAATTGTTTCCACTCACAGGTAAAAGGTGACGACAGATATAGAAAACATAATCCATCTGCTCACAGTGTTTTTATACCTTTTGGAATTACATCCTTCCCAACCTTAAACGTGTACGTACAATATGGCAACACTGCGACTGTCCAAGCCTCTATTGTCACGCCAAGAATAAATAATAATGTCTCCTTGCTGCCCTTGCAGTCCCGCTTTGCTCACACGCAGAATCACCTGCCCATCTAGGCAACAAAAAGCTTGCTTGGGGGATTATGGTGACATAATCTTAGCAGTGGCCTGTGAGTCGAGGGCTGAATGGGTTTGAACCCTCTATGCCACGCTGAGATAACATTTGTCACCGGGGTTCCTGGGCGCCCTATTCATAGATTAGTGGACTGTCGCCTTTTCAGAATGTGAAATGGCTTTGGCACTGCCGCATGTTTATTTTCAAAAAAAAAAAAAAGAAAAAAACCTATGCCTCCGAGGATGACGGGAGCGTCTTGTCCTGTTCTTGAGAGCGCAGCCGCTTGGCCTCATCCGAGCACGCGGCGAAATCAGTGGCCTCCGTTGTCTCGGTGGATCTATGAGGGCAGCAGACACCGGGGAATACAGCTACATCTTGTTGTTGCTCAGTGGTTCCTCTGAGATAATACATGATCTGTCTGGAAGGGAGAGTGTTAAAACTGCACATTCTTCAAGCCACAGTTATTTTCTTTTTTCTGTTTTTGCCTACTGTTTTCATTTTTTATGGCTCTGAACCATTGTTCATGAAAGACTCATTTTATTTACTATATGTTCAGAAGCCTAATGGAAAGTATTTTACTGAGGAATCATCCAGAATAAAGAAAAACAACTCGACTTTCTTGATTAACACACTTTTTTCACACATCGGAAAGTAAATATGTTAATTTTCTATTGAATATTCCTACCATAATGAAGTCTGTACCTCCATGATTGTTGGGATACATTTTGCTCTCCACACTTCCTAAAAGCTTTTACATTTCAAAACGTGCTTTGTTTTATTCAGACAGAGGCGGTATTTCAATTCCTATAAAACATGGATGTCAAGCACGTCGTAGTTCAGGGGTCACATAAAGCCTAGTTTCGCCTTGAGTGGGCTGGAATGGTAAAATAGTCCTATAATAACCATTACATCTAAACATTGAAGTTTTTCTTTGTGGTTGCACTGAGTATACATGATGAAAATACCTATATTTTCATAAAACTAAACAATTACGACACAAAATAACTATATTAATGACTTATGGTGCAAAATACAGGTTTAAATAATGACAAGTTGAACTTTCAGAGCAAAGAAATTGGTTCTTAAGTTGATTTTTTAAAGAAAAACCATTGATATTGTAATATTACGCCTTTGTAATTATTCATCTTTGAACAAAACCAATTGAGTTGTCCAAAAATGTGCACCAAATTATATTGGTACATCTAAAAAATGACCACAATACTGAATTTTGGGTTTTATTTTGACAAATCTGCATAAAAATCTGAAATGTTAGTGTTTCTTAGCAAGTTTTCATAAATTCACTCTCATAGTTGTGTTACATCTGCTACTTCACATGAATAAGATAGGTAAGATAAGTCAACATTTCAAATGAAAATGCCTCGTTTTTGTTTCAGGAAAAACTTCACGTTTACATGGCAACGTTTTGAAAATTATGTCCATTTACTTAAAAAAAAAATGACACAAATGCTGAAAATGATGTAGTTAGTCAGCCAGGCCACTAGTGGGTGCTGTTTGTTTTTTTGTAGTGATGCTACACACAGGCTTTTAAGACAACAATTTGGTATAAACATTAATAACGGTGAGTACATGGACACTGACTGGCTATTACTGGTGATTCTGAACTATTAAACTACCAAATGTCGTCAGAATACGTGGCGACGAGCCTTCAGTGTTTTCAGAAAATAGCATTTTCTTTTTTTTTTTTTTTTTTGAAATTTTATTTTTTCATTGGAAGAGCAAAGAACATATACCTTGTCTTTTGGGCATAAACCACGTGTACAAACCTGCATCGTGGGTACATATATGCTCCTCACTAGTCCAGAATTTGGTAAGAAAAACAAAACAAACGCGTAACAAATCAAAACTAGTAAAAATAGAACAGTAACAGAGGGTGGGATGGGAGGGCTTACTCCACTTTGTCTCATATAGGAAAGGAACACAAAGTATGTATCTTTAACACAGCCAAGAACAAAAATCAAAATGTATGAGTGCTATTCATAAAACCAAAATTATTCAGTCAACAGATAATACAGGCTTAATATAGTTTGTCCACTTTGACCACATCTGAAAATAGCATTTTCAGTGGCTCTGACCTCCACTGTGGACGACATGACCTCACATGAATAAATACAAGAGAGATGATATTTTAAATTAAAGAAATCTTTTCTCTGTAATCATTTCCCTACATAATTCCATCCTGTGGACCAGTTTAGATCCTCAGTTTGAGCCACGGGCCTTATATTTGGCACCACGCTCCCTCCCTCAGTAGCTGTTGTGTCATGTTTAACAGACTGATATGAATATCTGGCGTTAACGCTTTCATGTGACACTGCCAGACAGCGAGAAAAGAGCGTTTACAACCATGTCTACTTCTTCCTTGAGGCTATAAACTTTAGGATTCCGAGGCATTAGCCGAGTATCAAATGATTTGATTGACTGTTTTCTTATTTATTCGCTGAAATTCATTCAGCGGAAGATCTGCCGCGGCATCTCCGCTGTCCCTCTCTAAACATCCACCGTGCATTATTTGAGCACGCTTCAAGGGGTCTTTAATCAGCCTGAGCGGTCCCCACAGTTAGCATTTAAAGCGAATCTTTGCATCACAAAAGGATGGGATGTGTAAATGAGATGTGACATTTTATTTGTGCGGGGCTATGCGGCAAATAAATAAATATCAGGGCCATGACAGACAGAGACTGCTGGGAAAATCTCCTCTACATTGCACTCCCTGGTTAACTGTCACACCATTAAATTGTCTTTCACGTTGACACGTTGCCTTGCGATTGGTTAGCAGATGTAAAAAGAGGGAACACTTGCCAAACAGTTTCCAAGAGCATGAAATTGATATTGTGAATCATATGTGACAGTGACTCTTCTGCCCTTTAATTGATCTACATTAAGGCTACAAGGCTTCAGCCTGTGATTGGAAAGCCGGGCACATCATGAGGCTGTGTGTATCCCCGGCTGGCAGCCAGAGGAGTTTATTCCTGCACTGGAAAGATTACATCTTCAATTTTACCTGGGGTGTATAGACCTCAGTGGGCCAGCAGATATCTCTCTATAAGTGGGACCTTACTTATTGCTCTTTCAAGTGGTGGATCTATCCATTCACTCTAATTAAATTGAGCTTTTTAATCTGGTTCTTCTAATCCAGAGTCAAGTGTGTTGGGACTTGGATGATGTGATTTGAAAGGGAATACTCTCGATTCACTGAAACACTGTTATCTCTTCTCTACTATTGAAATAAATTTGAAAATGAGGTTTGTGCACTTAAGCACCTCGCACACTCAGATGACCTGAGCCGGGTGCTTTTGGCATACAATGTGTTCCGCAGATATAATGGAAAGCGGAAGCCTTCAATCTGCGAGTGCCATCTTTTTAAACCGAAATGAAATTACAGGAGGCGGCACTACAGCCGGATCTCTGCGGGAATCGGCGATGACGACAACACAAATATGTTTAATAATATTGTTATGACAACGGAAGTGAAAAAAAAAAAATTCTGCATTTGATTTCAGCGCCAAATCAATCAGGGAGAGCATAGAGAGGATAAATACATGTCCAGATGAATGAGTTGGGTCTGTAGGTTGAAGATGACCTCTCTTGGCAATCCCACAGTCCATCTGGCTGAAGGTAAGCCCCCCCTCCCTCCACCTGAACGGCAGTAAAGCATCCAGTCCTCCACTATATAACCTCTCCACTGAGGGAATTCATGCAGTTTGCTCTTTAAGATCCAGATCAGGACGAGGCTTGATAAGGCTTGTTCTAGCTGAGTATCCAGAGATAGGGGTCTTACCTATGAGTCATTTTCAGCATGATCACCCTTATCTGTGTTGAGCTGGGCTCCCCTGGCTACTCGGGGGTGGGGGGGGGGAGCCCCTCTGTTTAACCCCGGTCCTCACATGGCTTCACCACCAAACACAAAACACACTCGCAGCCAAAGATGCTTGTTTGTTGGGGATTAAAGGTATTTTCCCTGCCTCTGTCGCCGGAATTTGGCAACAGCCGCTCTCTAATTCGGGTCACGGTGCCATCGCTCTCATCAACAAACTGCAGGCCGCTCTCCAAGATACACTGGCTCCGATGAAACTGTGCAAATAATGTTGGACAAATATCAGAGTAGCCAACTGCCCCAGTGAGGAAGATAAAATAATATGAATTTATTAGAAAAAAAAAAAAAAGGGGAAAAAAAAGAAAAGTTTAATTGCTGGATACCCACCATGTGTGTTGAGATCAGAAGGAAATGAAACAATTTGGGCCGAGATCAAAGCTTTGGGAGACATGTTGCAGATATATGGCTGAAAATAATAAGACAATGGCTATATTTCAGGCAATAACCTTGAAGAGCAGAGTTCAATAATTTATGTCTGCCAAGATAAAAGTAATCCACAACACAGAAACTAAAGAGCCGATCTCATAATGGATATTTTAATCAAGTCCCTCAAAAAGAAAGAGGTGCCTATTAAATTCCAATTTTAATTTATGAAGAAAGAAATGATTTTGCTCCTCGGTGGAACGAGCAGGAGCTCCAACCATGGGGTGAAGGATGAGACATTCGAGCTCAAAATGCAGAAATCATTTCCACCCATATTTATTTATTTGCCTATTGTTGTTTTAAGGCAGAGAAAGAAAAATACTTCCAAGGTAAAGCCCGTGGAAAAAAAAAGAAGAAGAAGTTTTCATCAATATTTCATGGAGGGACTCAGTGAGTATAAGGCCAGCGATAGGTTGAAGTGTTGTCTCTATGGTAACAATATATCCAGTATATTTACATGGCCTGCCTCGTGGGAGTGTGCCTGCATGTAGGGCTACCGGCCCCAGAAGGAATATAACAGTAAACTAATCAAAAAGCTCTGACACCAGCAGCTCTTCTGTATGTTAAAGTGGATAAACTCTCCTCCAGACTAATTGCTTAAGTTAGCACATCCGCTGAGACATCACTCCACACGACTTCACTGGCTTTATTAACATTTAACACACACACACACTCACACACACACTCAAAAAAAAGGAAGTTTTATCATCTTATGGCTTTCCACACACTCATCTGGTAAAGTCAATAGAGGATCTCGATTTGGACTTTTTTTTTGGGGGGGAAACAGGCAAACACTAATTCGGCGGCGGTGTTTTCCATCTATTTAGGCTTCCATACATCGCAGCCTGAACGGGCGTCTAAACGACGGCTGGAGAACAAACAGCAGCGGGGTGGGAATGGTCTCCGCTCCGGCATCACGCACGGCACTCTGGGGGGTTTGAGGACGGAATCTCTCCATAGTGACAGGATGTGATCGGAGACGTCCCTGCTGAAATCTATCCAGGTTACACGAAACCCCGGGCAAAGGGGAGTGAATTAAAATACATGTCTATATATATATATATAAGTGTGCACGCCGCTTGACCTTAAAATGCATGTACCTTACCAAAACAAATAAAGCAGAGAGAAGAAGAAAAAAAAAGCAATTCTTGCAAAGATGTAACAAAAGCAAGACCTTGGAGACAAGGAGGAAGAAACAGAGATAAAACATGTGTGCATACTGGTGTGTGTGTGTGTGTGTGTGTAATGCCAAGAGGGAGAAATAAATGTGGAGATGGGGCTAAGGAGAAGGGAAATGACAGAAGAAGGAAAGGAGGTATTGGGGTCACAGTGATGGGCGCCGAATTGTGTTGTGAATTGAATGAACTCATCTTTAAAAGACTACTGTGTATTTTCCCTTTATTGAGAGAATAGCCATATTAACATCCTGTTCTCTTCGCGAAGTCAAAGCCATATCCGATGATGATTGGGTTTGGGAAATGCTCTGATGGAAAAATAGAGCCCATCGCATCCACATCACCATCTCACACCACATTGGCATATGCGGCTCACTGCTTCCCACTTTTGGCCAAAATTGAAGAGCTTGCACAGAGGAAAATAAATAGATGGTTGAATAGCAATGGCCTCTGCCACTGAACCTTTTATCAGTGGGAATCTAACAGCCGTGCCGTTTCAGAATTTCAGTTTAGCTTCCGATTACGGTATGTCCCGGCATTTTATTCCCTACATCTCTATGCTTCATAGCCTTCAAACACTTCTCGGTAACTGCCTATTATCCAACAGTTCCACTTCACTGACCCTGCCAATAAAACTTTTCATATCCTTATAAATGAACTCAATTGCCGCGTTCTAAACATTTACACTGCACTAACAGATCATCTCCACACCTTGGAATTGGCTAAATTCCCTTTTCCTTATGAATATATAGGAGGAGATTAGAGATATGATAGCTTTTCAGATTGCTGCACCCAGTGAAATTAGTTTAGTGAGCATTTACAGACTAAATTGGAACCATTAAATAGCGGATTGAATTGATGGCACATTCATTGTCTCTCCATCGGTATCACTGTAAAATCAATTAGCCGTCACTTTTCCATTCTCAATAAAGTATGATTGTCAGCCACGGATGAATAAAGAAGACCCTGACAGCCACTCAGACCAGAACACCATGTGAAAACAAATCTGCGCCGAGGCTCGGGACTGGCAAATGTGATCTGTAATTGTGCAAAAAGGCACAATTGTCTTCATCAAAGGAGCGCTGTGCATAGGATGGGCCATTAGTTTAAAAATGCAGCACATCAATGCAGTGTGAAACATAAAAAAAACCTCTAATCATTGCTTTAGTGTGAAGATATGTAAGGAATGCTTATTGATTTTTCTGAATGAATTGTGGGGTTTTTTTTATAAATCATACATATCTTTCATATATTATTGATGGTCTTGTAATATTACTCACCATCTCATAATACTGTGAAAAATGAAAGCTAAATGAATGCATGCTTGTTTAACAAGTTTCAGAGGCCTTAGAAATTGTCATAAATCACATTGGCAGCATGTTGGAAGAATTACAAATACTCCCATTGCTGGAGGTAAGTAACATCTTTCACTGTTTGTCATTTTATGAATATTTTCTCATACTTCAAAAGAATTTATACTGTCATTCACTTTTAAAATGAGAAGTTGGAACTGAGTCCATAATGTAGAGTGAAACCTTTTGTTCTGTTTCCAACCAAGTCATTGCTTTTATTTCCGCTTTACATTCAGAATTTATACATAAAAATATCCGTCCTGTAATTTTTCTATCAATTACATGCAATTAAAAAAAAATAATGAGTTGTTTCTGAGTAGAGAAACTTGTGTAGAGTGTATTCAACTAACCAATCAATTCAAGTAATGTCAAAATAGTTTTATTTAAAGCACAGATATTCGGCACTTTGTCCAACTTGTGGACCGTTTGGCGTCCTGGTTATCTGTGTTTGTTCATGACCGTGTTAACCTCGCCTGGTTAAATAAAGGCTTGGTAGAATAAATCACTCTGTGTTGTGAACGAACCACTGGGTGTTCCTCGCATACATTTATTGTTCGTCAGCTGTTCGGTTTTTAGGTGCAAATCAAACAGCTCCATGTCTGTCAGTTTGCCAGAGGCGCTGCTAAGTGTCCTCCGAGATCGAGACTTTCATCTAATTTTTTCCCTTCTAATGAAATCAAATAGGATCTCCCAGCATCCCTCATCGCGGCGCTCGGTGCGATATTTGCACTGAGAGGCTCCTCGTCAACAGCTGAAGTCCCACCTCTTTATTTTCTGTGTATAGGGGAACATATGAGCATGCATATGAAAATTACCACCGGCAGCAGCCTCACATATGCTGTCATGCTGTAGCTGGCACAATGAAACAATGCCAGTTTTTCATTAGGCCATTTAGTTGGATTGATAGACCAGCTGAAGCACTTTTTTTTCCCCCCTTTCCTGGATTCACCAACAACAGATTAAAACAATGTGGCCTGCAGCCTGATGGATGCAAACACACTGCAAGTTTCAAGATGTGCCAACTGGCTGTAGCGCCAAAGGTGCTGTGACAGGGTGGCAACAATGAGGTTATTTGAACTTTTGATCAAGATAAATCGTGATTTTTCTGCAGAAACGAGATGCACACGTGCAAGTTCGGACAAAACCAAAGTGAGCCTCGTCCTGTTAAATCCTCTGATCCGTCAATGGTGCATTTAAAACAGTCATTTCTAAAGGGTTTTTACTAAAGCCGGTGAAAATTCAGACATATTTTAATCATAAAATAAGTCGCCTTGGTTCCTAAAGGAAATTATTTGGTGCAGCTCAAATGCAAACCATGCTGGGTGGATGATAAAAAAAAAGGCACATTTGCAGGTAGGGGTATTAAATTCACTGTCAAGATCACATAGCTCTAATTTCTAAAAAAAAAAAAAAAATTAATGAATCTTCACCTCCCTGCTGCAATTACTCTCATGTGCATTGTACTGGCAGACGACTGGTTATCTCCACACAAAGTACGAGGGCTTTGGGATTCTCAGATGAAAGGTGAGATGGAAACGCAATCGGGGTATTATTGCTTCATGTTATCAACACTTCAGCTTCCAGTATATGTACCAATACATAGTAGATGCTCATCTCAGAGGTAAATACTTTGATTTCATGAATACAAATGGTTGTTCACAATAGGCAGGGTAAGAATTCAATCTATATCAATCTGATTCAGCGACTCTTCCAAGACCCAGAAGAGAATGAAGGGATCCGGCATCAGCCTTCATATATGAGCCCGGTGTTTGGTTTGAGCAAAGAGCCCAGGTATAATAAACCGTCTGTGTGTTTTCGCGGTCGGCCAATAGCCTCTGAGCTCTCAGGTATGGTGTGAGATTGACAATGTTTAAGGAGGCAGGCCGAGCCGCGTCAGGGTCAGAGGATGTCTCAGGTAACAGATCAACCTCAGGAGCTCTTTAATGTCCGGGAACCGGCGGAAGGTGAGAAAAGCTTAGAGGGGGCTTTCTCATGAACCCGGCTGACCTGGAGGGAGAGGCTGGAGGGGAAGGCCGGGAGCTTCACAAGGAAAGAATAAGACAGCTGATGTTTGGTAGCAGGTGGGGCGCCGCTCTGTCCACAGGTGCTGCACAGATGCCTCCGAAGCGGAGCGAGCGCCGGTTACCCAGGGACGCCGGGGCCCGCTGAAGTCTCCCGACTCCGTCTCACCCACAGCCCTCGCATCTGCTCAGCCATTCTCTCGGAGTAATTACACATGGCACCGGGTGGCCACGTGACGGATGCTGGCAAACAAGGACAGAAACCTGACAGCGTGGAGATTTTTAACCAATTCCGCCTCTTTTAAATAAACTCCGCCGTGATTTATCTGCCGTTCTGTTTGTTGAGATGAGGCCCGATGCCGCCGCGCTCTTCTGAGGAGGTTTTCAAGATGTTCGGTATTTCAAAACCGTAATGGGGAGTAAATGAAATGTATGAGGAAATGCTGTTCAATTGGTGTCATAATTGCTATTTGGAGGATTCATAATTACAGAGTGCAGCCATCAGATAAAAGAGTGCAGATAAAAAGGAGTTGGGCTGGTAATGGAAATCTGTTTGGAGAGGAATAGTTTCTAATAAGTAATTTTGCCTAATAAACTATAACCGATTTAATCTCCACCTTATCAGGCCAAGATTTCACCACTTTCCTTTTTAATTGGCTATTTTGTAATCCCGATTCCCAACAGAGCGGATGGTCTGTCTGCCTCTCCTGAGACTTAGCATGAAATCAGTTTGAAACACTGTGTCAATCTCATTCTGAAGTGGCCATCTGGCCAGTGTACAGGAGCTGGGGATGGCACGCCGAACCGCGGGGTCTCTGCGAGGCAATCATCAGCAGATTTACACAATGTGTTAATGCAAATTTAATAGAGACTTCCTATCGGCCGCTTTAATCTTCCATGTGCTCTCAGTGTCAGCCGGACCAGAACCTGCATTATGGCAGGAAATCATGTCCATGTTCAGCTGCTGCAGCCAGGCCCATCACCCTGCTTTTTTTTTCTTCTTCTTAGAATTAATGTATTATTTAATGTATTTAATCATGAGTTGAATTAAGAAGTTGAAAAACCTACAATAGGTATATCATATAAAAGATTCCATAGATTCAAATACACTTAATTTCTACTATTCGCCCACTTTGAATTGTGAAAAACCGCCGTGGACGGACGCAGTCATGTTTGTGTCTCTAGAAAAAGGCTATTTTCACTCATCGCGCCCAAGACGCCAAATAAATAAAACACTGCTTTGTTGATATGTTTATAACGTTGCACATCAGGACCGGACATAAATGATATTTCCGGTCAGTATAGGCTCATTTCAGCTTTAACAAAATTAGCCTTTTAATGAATTATGTCCCAAATCCAAAGAGAGAACTCCACTGTGAGAGCTACAAGGCTGGTTTACAAAAACAAGGCTATTCCCTCTATTCATTAAAGTGGAATATATCATGCAGGGCCATAGCTAGGAATTCGGGGATCCTAGAAACATATTGCTCTGGACCCCACTTAATTAATTCATACACCCTACGAAGATCTTAATGGTCCCTCTCCAGCTGTGTGCCCCTAATATTATCCCCACCTTTCAACCCCGCTATGTTTGCACAGGAAAGTCCAACAATCTTACAATCTGGAATTTCAATTAGGGAGATACCTTTCAAACATTTTTTCATGATAAAAACAAAGCAATAAAAAGATATTTCTTGATAGAAACACATTTTATGTGGGTTTTTTTTTTTGTGTTGTTGGGGGGGGGGGGGGGGGGGGGGGGGGGGGGGTAATGAAATGAAAGCCTGTCATTACCAATCCAAACGTCGAGGGGTGAGGTTCTTTCAGGCATGGTGATCCCAGCACCTCCTGGTCAGAGAACAATGGGGCGGCGTACGGCCTCGGGGTAACTCTGTGAATGGGACACACTTTTATTAGAGTGCTGCTTTTACTCAGAGCCAGAATATGGGGGTGTGATCACCAGAGAATTGCCCGGGCTGCTCTCTCCGTGACCTTTTTGCATTTTTCCACTCCATTCCCTATGCTGGGCCACATCAGAGATTACAGGGTGTGGAAAATCCTGGAATTATGGACTCTGATCCTCCAAGTGTTCAAACTGCCGCAACATCACACTGCAGTACAGGAGTAACAATTTGATCATGTCTGTGTTTTCTTTTTGTTTGTTTGTTTGTTTGTTTGTTTCTGTGCGTGTGATTAAACACAAGCCCTCTGAGCTCTTCCTTTTGGGATATAATATCTTCTTTCTGCCGTGAGAAGAGGCAAAAGCAATTACTTGAGTGTGTACGGCCTCCACGGCAGCTCCTGGATACTTGACGGAGGTGTGTTCTGCATATGTTGAAGCCAGACAGAAGTGTGTATTTATTCAAACCTGGCGCGTTCACATTAGCAGAGTGACGGCTGTTAGCAGATCAATACACAAGGGAGAACTGGAAAGTATGAAACTGAACGGCTGAAGGTTAACAAACATGGATATTGGCTTTATCAGCATCATCTGCAGTATTTGGACGTACATCATAGCATTTTAACTGTTGGTCACAGCAACTAGTTAAATTAGAGGTGATAAACATAGGGTTTGTGGACACTGAAATGTGTTTTTTGGACATTTCACTGTATTTTACACCAGAAGGTATTACTGAAACAGGCTTCATGCTGGAATTGTACCCATTTTTGGGTGTAATTGTTACTTTTTTCAAACTTATACTCTATTTTATCATATATGCTCTTTCCCTCAAGAAAGAAAATGATAAATTTCAAGATTATCATTAGACTATTTTACTGGTCCAGCCCACTCAACGTGAAGTCAGGCTGTAATAGTTTGACGCCCCTGAGTCAACAGAAGCAACATGTAGAGCTTGTGTCATCCGTGTTTCATTACGTTTTGCATTAAAAACAATGTCACAATTGAGTTGAGTCTTTAGGTTTTTTTTTTTTTTTTGTTACATATATTGGAATGTTATTACATGCAAGACTTGCTTTGCTTTGAAGGCGGGAGGTGCCTGTTCAAGGCATGATATTACAAAACTTTTTTTGATTGAAACACATTTTTAGAATGTTAAATGCAAACAAATTAAAATTTCAAATTAAAATAGTGCAAAACCACCGGACTAACTATTGCAGCAGTTAAAAACTAGATTGCTGGCTGGCATTTTTTTTCTCCTTTAATAATTCCTCAGCGGCTTCTATATTTGATCAATTCCAGTGAAGACAAGTTAAAGTGCTGCTCCTCAGCAAAGGGACTTACTTTTATTTTTGTTCACAGACAAAAACAAAAAAAAAGACAATGTCTCACCACGTCTGCCCTTTGTATGATTTGCAGTGGCCCTGTCAGGCCCTTTGTTGTTGCATAATGTCGCTCCACAATGTTACTACACCCATCACATATGCATCAGCAGTCTCCAGTGGGAGCATTGTTATGTAAATGCATATTAATGAACTTCCCTCGGAACAAGTCCCTGCCGCTGGTGTTGGAGATATACATCAAGACAACAGAGGACATTATGTCCCTTTCTTGCTTCATTAGTGGTATACATAGAGTAAAACACACATAAACAATTAGACGTATGCCACTCTGGAAAAAGGTAATGAATGAACAAACACAAATAAAGAGCTTTGATCACATAAAATGAGCTTCTGAATCAAAAAAAATGTGACATGCATGTGATTGGAGGAGTGGCGGACAAACATTTCCAGACTTTACCCAAACTATCTGAAAAACACAACCTGACATTATTTACTCCAGTGGGTTTAAATGCACTAAATTGTTTTGTTTCAACGCTCCAAACACTTTGAATTTCACCATATTCGTATTTGTCGGACCTCGTAGCTTTTAGGCACTCTGAAATATTTTTTGTCATGCTAAATTCTGAAGTAATTAAAACGCGCAAAATGCTTTCCGACAAAATGACAGCGTCGTATCTGCTTAATACAGGGGCCTGGAATTTATAACAGGCTGTGAACAGGTAAATAAAAACCTTTGATTTCATTTCAGCTTGAATGTTGCTTAACAAAAGAGACATGGCTAAATACAGAAAATGGATATCAAAATGGAATTTTTTATTTTCCGCTGGCTGTTTAATTGGATGGCCACTTTTACTTAACTTATCTCTGCGGCTGAACTCATTCAATGGAAGTGAGCATTTCTAATTAGGGAAAATAAACTATTTCTTCTCAGTTCAAAAGCGTGTCTTTCACTGTGGAAGGCCGTCCAGGCAGCATGTAGCCGTGTAAACAAATACGACTCCCGGCGACGGCAGCTCTTAACCCTGCTACTGCCTGGTCGCACGCCGAAGCAGCTTTCTTTAGTTTATCGACCAGAATTACACTAATCTACAAAAAAATAATTCAAAAACATGAAATACAGACTTATTTATGGCTCGGGAAAATATCACAAAGCCAACAACGAGTGAGAAAGACACTGATATTACAACCCGGTTTTTTTTTTTCCGTTTTTTTTTTTCAAGCACCTATATAGAAACTGACAACTGTCTGTAAAATTGAAGTAATAAAAACAAGCGACGGCATCAGATTTCACGGCGGCGACGCTCCTCAAAAATATAGATCCACGGACAAACAATGATATACTCGACTGTTTCAGCGAAGATTTCTGGACTCTCTGCATTCCCTTTGTTGTACATGAGAGAGACATTACACCAATGGTGGAATATGACCTCATTTGCTGCAAAGACGAAATTTAATTAACAGAGCAAACAGCGCCTGCCAATATGCCTCCACAGAGACCGGAGAGGATAAGACCAAGAACCTGCAATACTGTCTTAAGACCGGACCGGCAGCTGGACACAGAGCGGCGGCTCTCACTGAGGCTTTTAACTCGCAGCTTTAAAATGCCATTAATCGAGACCATTGAAAAGGTACGGAGCATAACCGGTGCACAAAAGATCAGAAGGTCATTAAAGCTGCATGAATGGAGTTTAAAGAACCTGAAGTGTGCTTCCCTACTTTAGCAGCAGAGCAAAAACTCCAATATCATTTAGAATTTTATCAGCCGTTTGTGTTTTAAGTTGTAAAACTGCTCACTTGGCTTCATGGCTGTTCTTCTTTGCTGCTTTTGTTTTGCCAAAGTAAAATGAAAATCCTCAGAGGGCCACTGTGTGTGTTTGTTATTCAATATAGTTTGTCCTGTGCCTAAACTGTAACACGTATTGTAATAATATCCACTTTCAGAATTCATATTGGTGCAACATGCATACGTCATTGTATTACTTGCATATAAAATAATTTTATATGGGATGTAACAACTCTGTTCTGATTCAAATAAGATAAGAAGATTCAAGGGAAGAACACACTTCAATGTCACAAAGTTAAAAATAAGGATATCATCAACAAAGAAACACGTCAAAACAGACATTTTCCATTACCACATCGTTTCCTTAAGTTCATTCACATTAAATCCAGATCTACTGTCAAATGTAGACATGAAGCAGGGAAAAGGTGTGTGATTAAATTAATGCTTCACCTCTGAGCTCTGCTAATGACTATAGGTGCTGTCCTGACCTTTTTCTGCCTCTACAATGTGCTAACATGTAAGAACTTGTGTGAAAACAATGTCTTCACAGAACAAGCTGCAATAAAGGAGGTGCTCCATTACCCATGCAGTCAATTCATGGTTATGATTATGATTCCTCTTTAGGCTCTGGCCGAGACTTTTCCAGGGAGGACTAGATTCTCTGAATCACCGGATGGTTCAGTCGAATGATTTGTTCAGTCCGCAGAATTGCTCCTGCGCCATCAAGAACCAATAAAACACGCAACGAGCCCGGACTGCATGATGTGAAGCACATCACCTCCTGTCAGGAGCAAACCAACAATACATCCCCAACCCAAATGTCACTATATTTGTGTTTTTTCCCCCCCCTCATTTTTAATCTTCAGTGTTGCAGCATAATTGGTTTCCGTGATATCAAAATCACAGCCGGAGCGAGCGGCATCGAAACTTCAGTAAACAATTTTAAGCCTAATTTGGTATGAGACATGACTGGCCCAGTGGCAGTGTGCAACTCCAATTATGATAAGGATTAAGCACATGCAATCAAAAGATATAACAAGATAATGTGCAAAGATACATTTGGCAAGCGAGCAATTAATTGGAGAAGCATGACACCCCGTCTGCGGAGGATGAGGCGGAGGATGACGGTTCAACACTTGAGTGTTATTAATGGTGAAAGACAACGGATTCCTCCCTGTTCCTGTGAACTGGCCGCAGTCCTCACAGGAAAAAGGGCTTGTCGTTACGATTTGGAGGAGGGAGTCCGGCGCGTACGCCGCCGCCGCCGCCACCGCCGCCACCGCCGCCACCGCCGCCACCGCCGCCCGAGCCGGGTTTGAACCCAGGAGGGAAGGAAATGACCGAGTTCACCAGTTGATTAATGAGCGCGCTGCCACCGGTTGTCAGAGTCTGACACTGATTGCGAGGCTTCAAGCTTCATCTTTTTTTTTTTTTTTTTTCCATGAGCCAAGAAATAAAACACTAGATCCTTTGATGAATCAATTTGGGAGAGAAAATTAAATATGACTCAAACGGACAGACTCTGAGAGCGTATTTAGAGGGGATATTAAAAAAAATGTGGAATGTATCAGAAAATACCATGACCGTTCTACTACCGATACTAGCAGTGGTAATAGTAGTAAGAGCATTCATAGCAGTGGCGGTGATAACATATGTTAAATGTGTTTGGCTGCTGACTGTCCAACTGTTAAGAGAGATGATGAGATTAATTAGGAGCGGGATGGCTACTGAGGGAGAGATGAAGCTGTCATTATACAGTAGGTGTTGAGTAATGATGACTGCCTCGTCTTTATCCCCGGCAAGACCGCCTCCGCCGCGCTTTTAACTCTGACCCAATTAATACCCCAGGTAAACAGGCTCCTGCCGCGGTCGCGGGGCCCCGTTCCCCCGGAGATCACCGGTGAAATGAAGCTGTACGTTTTATCTGTGCATCATGGCTGGAAAGTCAACTTGACAGAACACGGGGCACTTGATAAACAGTCTATATAGGGCACACGCACTGTATAGCAGGTCTCTCAGGGGGAGGGCAGACCAAACCCCAGACGTTACCGAGAAACCCAAAGCAAATTATCCTGACATGGATGAAACAATAGCAAATTGGACAAATGATATAATTTGAGTCCTATAGGCCCCAGTAGAGTCTGGTTGTTTCTTGCACTCAGAGGGATTTGGAAACAGGAATAGTGTTTGATGGTAAAGGTCAGGAAACAAAGGTTGCTCCACAGCGCGGCAGACGCCGCGTCCCCGAGAAACAAACCCGGGACCAAATGTATTCATTATTCTCTTCCTGTTTTTGTAATGCGCCTCATATGAGAGGACTGCTGCTTTTATTATTCAGGAGTGTTTTCCTTTGGTATTTGCTCAAAAAAAAGCAAAGAGATTTGAGGGATTGTCGGAAGTGCCAAACGGAAGGCTCCGCCGTCTCATTTTCCCGACACCGTGATTCATTTCTGTGCATTTCTGACACCGTTCTCGACAACATTGTCGCTTGATTCCTTCACTGTCACGCAGTTTTAACCAAATACTGCACGCTAAAATAATCAAGGAGTGTCTGATTCAAAATGTGTCACGTCTGTACCCGGTCCAGCTAATTAGACCTGATTAAGCATGAGGGAACGGAGTGACGCAAATGTGACTTTCCACTTAAAAATCAATTAAGTTTTCCTGAGCCATAGGAACAAATGTGTTTAAGTAAGTTCAGGGGGACAAAGGTCTCCACGGGATTTAAAATTCCTTAACCGCTGTATGGATGTCTGTCTTTGCGGGGAGGTGGTAGGTCGGGGAAATCTAAGTCTAGACTGAGTATGCACTTTTCAGCGGGAGGCAGCCACAGCGAGCCATTAATCACCCGCTCCTGACACCGAAAACCTTCTGCCCCTCATAAGGGCAAAATAACCTCCAACAATGAGAGGAACTAAGTGGCCAGAGACAATGGGATATTGCGTGGTAGTTTATGTTCCTCTCATAAGCAGCCCAGCCAGCCTCAGAAGATGAAGCTGCCATTTGACGCAGCCCCCAGACTGTACGACAGCAGCGGGGAGGGACATTACACCGCCAGGCCTCCGCGAAGCGGCCGAGAGATTCAAAGTGCATACTGGAACGTGCGCTGTTTTTCACAATGAAACTGACCCGTAGCAGCGTCATTGCACAAACATTTAGGGCAGAATGCAAAAAAAAAAAACAACATAGAAACAAAGACAAAAATGGCAGCTGCAACAAGAGAACTGCTGAGTTTAATGGAGCGGAAAGCATAAAAATAAACATCAGCTAAAGTCAGTAGGCACGATTTACCATTATAAACATGTCACCGGTGCTGCTTTTTACTTTGATCCATGACCATGAGCTCAGATGATGCGAATATGGGTGAACAGAGGTCCTCGGTAAAAGTAGCAGCCTCAGCCATAAAAACACTCGGCGAAAGTGTTGCATCCTCGATGTTACATAAAGCAACCATAATTGAATGTTTTATCACAACAATTCATCAAATTACAGCGTACACACTAATAATGCGGTGTGTACCGGGGGTCGCTCCAGGAGATGAACCTGCAGATTATCGGGATTATCAACCCAATCTCCCGTCGGCTCTCCGTCGCCGCTGTTTCACAGCAGGCTGCTATTTTCAGCAAACACTGGTTTTAAAAAGCGACAGTAAATGACCTGATCAGGACACAACCGCAGATACACACACACACACACACACACATATACGTCATCGTGAATGTATGGGCTTATCAAGGTGAATCAATGTTGAAGCTGAAAAATGGAGCCTATAGATTGTTTGGTACATTTTTACACCAGTAATCATGAGATATCAAGCACCGTTGTTTAAGTTACTGAAAATTAATAACGGATTCACATCAGCTAGCGGGAGGAAGATGCTCTATCATGGAGATGAAAAGTCTGACCGGAATAATTTGGAAAATGGAAAACTTTCATTGTGTTTTGGTTAGCCTACACGCTAACTACATCATTTCTTGCTAATGCTAAAAGCAACAGAATTCCGTTCATCCATTCACTCTAACATGTTACAAGTTTGCAGTATGGATTTTATGATACAACACTGTCAGTTTCCTCACTGTGTCCAAATACTTTCTGTGAGTGAAAAAAAAAAATCCATATATATGTATCGCTGTAATTTTTTGTGATAAAGAAAAAATGGATTTTCCTTCCCTGTTAGTGCCTGCCTTCCCCTGCTGCCGGTGTCAAACTCACAGAGTGTGTCTGATTGAAGTTGTTGGGGCAGGTTGGATCGAAAGCCCCCCTGTGATTAGGAGGTCAGCAAGTCTGAGAGATCAAACCCTCCTTTCTCATCCTCTAATCACAGACTGTATAAAACAATCTAAGCACCACTTAACCTGCGCCGGGGCCCTGATATGGCTTGGCATGCTCTGTCTCTATTAATCAATCAGCTTCATGCTTTCATGAGAGCCGAGATGCAAATGTGGGCTGCGGCTGAATGTCCCATTTCTATGGATTTTTGCACTCTAATCAATCGGGGCTTAAGGTGCCACATTTCTGTGACATACATGGACGTGGCTTAAATATTTGACTAATATAATAAATAGCTAAAAATGAACAGGCCACCATTTAAATCACGGCCAAAAATGTAAATACTGCAGCCAGTAATGATTGAATATCTTTGTGGATGTCCAGAGCTGATCTCTGTTTCCAGCACCTCCCATGAAAAGCGTGCCGGTGTCTCCGTTTGACAGATCCGTCATCCCCCCCCCGGTTTATCCTCGCTGGAGTGGTGCAGTCTGATCACACTGACAACACAATTTAGGCAGCAGAACAAACTCAGCTGTTTTGTTTTCTGGTGACAGCTGTGTTGCTCTCCGCGACGCGCACGCCACTGATGAGGGAAATGTTAAATATGAGAGCGCCGGAATTCAATATCGCTCCCTTCTGCGCTGCCACGCAGGAGTAAAAAGTGTCTGGATTTCTTTTGGTTTGCATGGGAGCAAGATGATTAAAAGATAAATGAAGTGTCATCCATCAGTGGTGAAGGACACCCGCTTTCCAAGCAGGGGAAATATTTTGGCTTTTATTTGATTTTGTCTCAAAAGCTGGAGAAACCCAGATTCAACAAGCTAAGGTAGATAAACTGAGAGGCATTGAAACTGAGTTTTTCTAATAGTTTTAGGGCAAATCTTGGGATTTCTTTTTATTTTTTATTTTTGGAAAGAAACATGATAAATGATTAGAGGGTGTAAGGCTTTAGAACAGACATTTATAAAGACTTGGATATATTAAAAAAAAACACTATTATGAGAAAAGTTCTTCTTTTTTTTTTAATTCCATCTGGATCCAAACATCTATTAACAATTTTAAACAACAGGAAATGCAGCATTCATCTAGCTTCTTACTTTATGTGAGGCAAAGCCGAAACTTATAGCCAAAGTTACTGTTAATGTTTTTTTTTTTCCAGAAATATGAGAAAACCAAACCGATAAGCTCAAAACCAGCCTAAACCCAGACCAGCTGAATCACTGACATGAGTGCAATGTAAATAAAAAAAGGCATTCTGCTAGTTTAACACTGTTTTTAAACTGGTTAGACTGCAAAACAGTCAGAGTGCTCTCATGATGCTGCTTTTCTCTCCGGACCAAACGCTGTACCAACATTTTGGAGCGTCACGTTCACATGACTACTGAAGAGGGTGACAGTGACATGGTTACAGACTGGTATTTTCCTTTTTTTTTGCCTTCCTGCCTCATGTTATTTGGGTAGAGGCTCCTCCTCCCCATCAGCTGTTTACAGAAACTCTGAAAAGGCATGGACATTCGTATGCTGATGATGAAGTTGAATTATTATGACTCAACTAAGAAACTCTTTTGGTCAGAAAGGGGATGAGAAAGTGAGATTAATGGATTAATGTGTACTAAATGTTCATCCGATGCTCAAGTGCTTTTTTTCAGGTCACTGCAAACCAAAGGGTCGACCCTCTTCTGAGCAACCACAACATAAATCTAAGAGGTAGGTAAAAGGTTGTTACAACAGCTGTGGAAGTCTGAAAATCCTGCCAGCAATCATTAGGAAGCAGCTGCATTTAACCACTAACTCTTATTAGTTTCATTTGCATTAAAAGCAACTAAGTGATTTTAATATCTCACACATTATGAGACCAAAATGGGATTTTTCAAACAAAAGAATATTAGTAAAATAATATTTTTAGAAGACGGCTGATCAGGAAATACAAAAGGCTTTGAGGTTTTTCTGCAATTTGCCCTGTGCGGAAAGTCTTCGGAGTGCAACATAATTATCTACATCATCAAAAGCAATTATGGATGCATAAATTGAATGCATGTCTACGCCCCCATTGTCCCTCGCATATTTGTCCCTTGCACAGATAACACAGCATTACCATTACAATGGAGGGGCAATAATGGAGTTGCCCAGCTGGGGTTAAAGGGACGTGACAATAAGCCTGACAAGCCTCAGTCGGACGCAGGGCACACAAAATAATAATAATAATAATAATAATAATCATAATATTACATTTTGCCCATTCACACGTGGGTTTGTATAATCAAAGAAATCACAGACATCATGGATTCACAGATGAACTGTGACGCCAAACATAAACTCAAAATTAGCATAAGCCACTTTCATACTTGTTTCTGAGAGTATTTTACACGATCAGAGGTCAGAATAGTGAAAACATGACAGTGAAAAAGGAGAAATGCTGTGTGTCAATAAAAGAGTTATTGTTAGTTGGGTGAAATGTGGATTTTGAACCAAATCTCAACCAGTGCTGGTTAGAAATGTACTTTTACCAACATGACATGGTTTATGTTGGTGCAGTGGTTAGCACTTCCAACTCATGTCCAGAGTACTCCGGTTTGATTCCAGGTCTACATGTAGAGTTTGCATGTTCTCTTTGTGAGTGGATGGGTTTGCTTTTTAAGGCAGTGATCACTGTAACTCTCTTAGAGATGTGACTGTCTGTATCTCTGTGATGGGCTGCCTCCTGCTCAGAGCGTGAATTCATTCCCATCAATTTCATCCCTTGACGATTTCATGCATAAATAATAATTTTGCACTTGAAATAACGAGTGTTTTGGGTGATTGAGGGGTTGAAGGTTCGGCTCAGTTCAGAGTTTTGGGGTTGCATTTTACACTTTCAGACAGGATCAGCTCCTTTAAGATGTTCATTACTACTCAGAGGTATGGATGCGTCTTTAAATGAAACCCTGTCAAATACAATGTTTCAAAGACAAAATGTCAAACTTGTGTTGTGTTTTTGGTTGTGTGTTTCTGTGTGTTGTAAGTCTCTGGAAATGTCCCATTTTGAAAATGGTTTACAAACAGAATCGGAGGTTGCAGTGAATAGCTTTTCTGTATATGCACTGACAGATAAACATTAATAATAGTGGTGAATTAGGCCCCATTTACAACATTTCATAATGGAAAATGCATCATTTTTTGTGTTTCTGTTTCTGAAAGGTTTCGTGTTTACATGGCAGCGATTTGAGAATGATGTAGCGCTCATGTGGAGCCACTAGTGGGTGCTATTGGTTGTTTATGTAACCAATATGCTATAAACATTAACAATGGGGAGGAAACAGACCTTTGTATGGACAGACAAACAAGTTGGATTACTGATGGAACCTTTTAAAACTTCCACCATGGGAGCTGCTTTCCAAGCTGTGCTCTCCGTGGCTTCGGCGCACCGTTGTTGCACAAAAAAGACTCCCGAAACACAATGAAAGTTTTCCGTTTCCACTTCAAAACGTTGTCTAAAATGCACATATTAATATAAAGGAAAAGGTTTAGAGCTGTTCATATCAGATCAGTTCTCTTGTTTTGTCGTGTGATTCTTATCTTCAGGTCAAGATGATCAAATACTCCAAGTCTGCGCACAACAGTCTGTAATGAACAACGTAAAGTGTGCACACTCGCTCAGACTCGAGTTGTTTTAGTCTCTAGGGACATAAATAGGCCAAGTACATCCACTCCTAGCATGTAAATGAGCACTGTAGTCAATATTTTTGATAACAGCGAAGGAACAGTTACTGTTTGCTATTAAAAAGTTGAATTATTTTTAAGCCTCTTGAGAATATCATTAATTATTATTTCTCGCTTTTTTTTTTTTCTTTATCAGAAGGCAAAATTCTTTAACAGGCACCAAAAATAAAGAGTCATTTTCCGAGTAACTACAAATGATTTAAATGTAAATATTCAGATGTGCTCCAGTGACTTCCAGTCTGCAGTCTAATTATTTATCAAGAGACAAACTGAGGCTGAGCAATCCTCCTTTAGGTTTTTTTTCTAACAAAAATCTTCAAAGATAAAAAAAAGTCAAACCATCGACAAAAACCAAACTATTTGGAAACGTTGAATATCTGAGGACGTCGTCGAGGAGCTGGCATTTGTCAGATGGTAAAAAAAAAACCAACAACTCCGAAGTGACGGCTTGTCAAACATGCCTGACGTCCTTATCCTCAATCAGCGAGAGGTGATAAACGTCTCCGAGTGCCCGCTCTGCGTTATTATCACAGTCTGCCGCGGTGACTAATTTTGGGCCTTTTTCCTGAGCCGCAGACGGCGCACCAGGCCCTCGTCTCCTCAGCCGAGACTCTCCGAGAATCCCTGGCAGCTCATATATCAAGGGAGATCCTCACAGCGGTACTCCTCTTCCTTTTTCAATGCGCAGGGTAAGTATTTTAATTAGTTGGCTAATTGTCTAAGTAATTGGAAGACAACTTAGCTCAAAGAGTAATCAATCTCTACAGGGCTGTGTTCTATCACATCAAAGGATCTGTAATTAACACTGCAAACCATGGGATGGTCTTTGACTGAGCCCGATAGCACGGGGGCGTATGATCACAGATAGCAGGGAGGTTGAGGAGATGGATCTGGGAGGCCTCCGATGAGCGCGCCGAGGTGTTATCATCCAGACACAAGCAGATCCGAGTCCGCCCGTGTCTTTAAAGCCGGAGACAGACCCGGCGCATGCAGCAGCGCTGCTCTGTAAACAAAGCAGATAAAGCCGGCGCTTATTAAATAATGCGTCTTTCTATGTGTGTTTGGCTCGCTCGCATCCGAGTCACCTTTATTCCTTTAAATTCTGGAAAACAGTGTTTTTATTGTCAATACTTGGGGAAAAAAAAAAAAAAATCAATGTGAATGTCTTTCTGCGAAGCTTGAACGCTCAATATTGGACCCCCCCCCCCCCCCTCCTTCCACACCCTTAAATTTCCCCAAAGCATATCTGTTAGTTTGATTTTGACAACAGAATTGGCAATTCATTAAATGTTTTCATATTCTGAGTATCAATTTCACTTTGCAGCAAAGCTCATGCCAGGCATTAAAAAAATTATACGTTTGGGGATGGACGAGACTAATCACGTCTCAGATTCATCCATTCGAGGCCCCTTAATTTCCCCGTTGTAGAAAACAAGACGTATAATGAACAATTATACATAAAGTCAATTTCAGTGTTGTGCAGAAGACTTAATTAAAATTACTAATGAAAAAGGGGGGGAAAAAAAAGAGGAACTGCTTACAGTGTGGGAAGTTTACTTGTCAATTTCAAAATGAGTAAATGCTTTGTCTTCATGGGCTGTAATGAAAATGACCTGAATGGCAACACATTTCTTTTTTTTTTTTTTGTTTACAATCATCATAAAAAAGGAAAGAAAGAAGAAAAAAAAAGACAGTAACCAGAAACCCATCTTGTCATTCATTCTGAGAAGAAGTTGACCTAATTTGGCAAAATTGTGGAGCGGCTAAACATCAGTGCCATTACGTTACAGCGGGACGCACGTCTCGCATTATCAATTAACAAATGTATTCAAAACGCAAGAAATGAATGTCATGCTTGTGGCAGCAGCCTAAACTGGATAATTATGATGAAACATCCGGAGGAGAGCCGTCAGTGGAAGACATGATATTCCCTGAAGTGCCCCCCCCCCCTCCCCTTCCTTCTCCCCCCTCCCCTCCCCCATCTCCGTCCCCCCCCGCCGCAAGGCACAATCCGCACAGTGGCACTGACAGATTGACAAATAAGGTTAATAAGTACTTTCCACCCCTCCTAAAGGCTAATCAAATATTAATCCTCGAGGTGTGGTCAGCAGGAAAAAAAAAAGAAAAAGAAAAAATACAACAAACAATTGGTGGAGGGGAATTGATCGAATTGATTCTCCTCCCGTAAAGCTGCGGGCCAGAGAAGAAGAAGAGGAAGAAGAAGGAGGAAGAGGAAGAAAAGTGGGAGAGCCGCTGCTCAGTTGGAACTGTAGGAATTCATTTCAGGCTGAGAATGAACAAATATTTGCATATAGGTGCTTAAAGCAATGTCAATTTTAAGTCCATGGCGTGGAGCAGGGCTGTGGGCGTGGAGGTGACGCTGACCTCTGACCCGCCCACAGGAAGCGTCTTCCAAACCATCCAGACTCAACTGGTCTTTAAAATGCGACGCTCCGGTGGGACGATCACCTCAGCCGGTCAACTCTTTCTCAGAGGAGTCATCGTATTTTGATTACTGAAGGTGATTTAACTGACAAAAATATCTTTAAAGTAATGTCTGAGCCAAGATGCCAACACATGACAGTTTTCAAAAACATGCCCATCGCATCCAGTGCACTCGATTCTGTCACATATATCTGTATGTGTTTTAAATTTCCAGTAAATACTCAACAAAATATTGCAAATTGATCATGATGACGATGTCAACATGTAGCAGAAGACTGCGATAAGTCACTCGAGCTCTGCAAATTCAAACGGGCGCTTTAAAATACGAAAGAAAAAAGGAAAGTGTGATTAATTGCAATTAATTCACAAAGGCTGAGTGATTAACTAATTGAAATATTTCAATTGATTAACAGCCCTAATTACTTCATACTTGGTGGCCACAGCGCAGAAACACAAGAATCCGTTACAAAAAAAATCAACATTGTCCACACGCTGCTCCTCCTCTGAAACACACACGGATTTCATTCAGTTTATTTACTGCATTATCATATATTCCGTGTTTACAGGTCTTCATTTGTGAAGGGTTAAACCGTCAAATCGTCTTTTTCCTACGCACAAAAAGTGAGTTTCCGCCGTGCAGCCTGGTGCGCACAGTGGGGGCAAGAATCGACAAAATGGGCCCCTTGAAAAACATACTATTGGTGACAAATTTGAATTTTACACAAATCTCCTCCTTCCACCCCTCTCGGACGCTTTTGCGCTAATCGGGAGCCCGGAGACATCTCGGAGGCCCGGCGGACCATGTGAGCGGGAGCCACACACTCCTGGACTGATAGGGCAAAATTGGATCCAGTGAGAATGCAAAGAAGCTTATCAAGCAACACTTCCAGGCAGTGCTCTCTGCAAGAGCATATGTCAACATCATTTATTAGATGTGGCCAGGGACTAAATTATGTATGATCACAAAACGAGAAAAAAAAAAAAAAAAAAAAAAAAAGGGAAAATAGGATCACACGCAGCAGGTGGATAGAATAATATTTGGAGAGAATATGAAATTATTAATAGAGCCCCTTAAGGGAGAATATTTGTTAACATTAACCGGTGAGTCATTTGTAATGCTCGGAGTGTATAATTAATCACATTGGACATTTTTGAATCATACGTGGAGTTAAGTGAATGTTTTATTTGTGCGGTGTTTCTGAGCGGGCCGAGGCGCGTTGCCGCCGTCACATGCGGTATATTTCACATACCAGTGATACAACTAGAGCCAAATCAACCATTCTCAAAAGGCAAACCAAGTAAATTGTATTTTATTTTTCTGCGAGTGGAATTTAAAAAAAAAGAAAAAAAAAAAAAGAAACCCTGTTAACTGTACGCCCGTCACTCCAGCCAAACATATACTAAGTAGCTTTAATATTGCCAGATGAGCAATCTCTCAAGCAAAATACTCTTCAGAGATACTATGTAATTGACTCCACATCTAACAGTATGGAACAAATCCCACTAGCAGAGGGAGTTGACAAATTGCATTAAAAACACTCAATTGGGCCAGGATTGGATAGAAGCTCATGTTCCTCCTTATCCCATTAAACATGAAACAGTTTAATCTCTAAAACTTGCTGACATACGGGGGAAAACGCTTAAGCGGGAGCGGCTTGGATTTGATTTGCGGAGGGAAATCGAGGCACAACAACGTGGCCTTTGGACCGCCGCGCGCTTCCGTGCGCGAGCTAACACGTGTAGACAAGAGCAGAGTTTGCGCCGGCACGGCGACGCCGGAATGGCATTATTTTAATCAGCGTCAATTACAGCGTCGTTTAGCGGCGGCGGCGGCGGCGTGCGTTCCGGGCGAAGCCGCAGACGCGCATTATCGTTTGTCTCAGCCTCGCAGAAAGTGGGCAACGCTGAAGAGACTCAAACTGTCAAATCATCCAAGTTTTTTCTTCAATAGCTTACCCGATTTGAACATGTTACGCTTCTTTTCAAGACATGTAAACAGGTTTTGACATGGGTCTAGTTAAATGTGTAAGACATGGTGGAAAAAAAAAAAGGAAAGGGAAATGCCTGTGTAGAAAAACACACACACACACACACACACACACACACACACACACACACACATACACACCAAACCTGTCAACACACAGTACCTGCTTTAAATCTGTTCCCCATTTCAGGCAATCTGTGGGAACCAGGCCTGTGGAGTCTAATCCTGTTTTCATCCGTACCCCTTCTACACAGCCCCCCTCATCTGTATCACACTTTCAATTCCACTTGCTAGTGCCTTTGTGTGATTTTCATTTGATCTAGCTTTTAAAATTCAAAATCTATTCAAGGTTTTTTAGTTGGATTCACGCTGTTGCCGTGAAGCCCTATTTATGTGCTACATTTGGAATTGCAAATCAAGAGTGTGTGATTTACTGGGAGGTGGCAGTGTGTGTGTGTGTGTGTGTGGGGGGGGGGGGGTACGATGTCTAACATTCCTCGGCATCACCTTTTATGATCCTGTAGGTTTAAAATGTTAACAAGGGTGTTTTAGCAGGCTGATTTGTGCTCTATCAGCCTGTCTGTCCCTGCGTGACAACAAACACAGTTCAACTTTAGTCCAGTGGCTGAAAGCGTTCATTCCGATGTCTGAACTCGTCTCAAAATTCACAAAGCTTCAACATGTTCTCTCACTATCTGTGTTTTTTTTTAACTCAAAAACTCATGTATTTTTAGATTGTACGCCAACGTTCTTCTTGCTACAACAAAAAAATTCTTCAGAATTCACAAACAGATTGTTATTTACATATATTCCAAAAAATATTCACATCCATATATATGCCCCCCAACTTGTAAAAAGCTGAGACACAGAATACAAAAATGAGCATCCTCAGCACATCCCATGTCCAAACTGAGACATGTTACTGAAAATATTAAAGTAATTTCAATTTTGATCGAACACTTATTGAAAAAGTTGGAGCACTTTTATCTCTGTGCCATAACTCATAGTTGATTTTGGGTTTTACTCGTTTTAAAGGTGCTGCAGGCAGGATTCCGCATCTCCGCCATCTTGCTTAGGGTTACCGAAGCAAGATGGCGATTTGACCCATCTAAGATGGCGATTTGAAACCCAGCACAGCCAATCCAGTCCTGTTTTCTCTGACATCACGCCCTTAAGCAAGTTAAGCCCCTCCCACAAGAACGAGCGACAAACGCCCCTCGACCAATCACGGTTAGAGCCTCATGGACTCTTCTGATTGGTCAAAGATACCTGGAGCTGTCGAGATTCCTTTTCAGCTCAGAACAGAGACAGATGGAAACGCTGCGCCCTCGCGGTAGTGCAGTTATTCTACACTCCTAAAGGATTATCAATGGATACTCTAACATTTAATCCAAAGAAAACAGAAAAATTCGCATTGACTAGCAAAATCCTGCCTACAGCACCTTTAAATCATTTTGAGGCAAATTTAGAGTAATTATGTTATCATAAAGCTGCTACGGTGGAGCAGTGGTTAGCGTTTTCACCTCACAGTGAAGAATGCACATGTTCAAACGCTGTCCAGGGCCTTTCTGTGTGGATTTTGCATGTTCTCCCTGTGTGTGCCTGGGTTTCCTCCCAGAGTCTAAAGACATGCATGTGAGGTCCAAAGTAGTGAATGTGAGTTTGTGTGTGTGTGTGTGTGTGTGTGTGTGTGTGTGTGTGTCTCAGTCTGGCGACCTGTCCATGTGTATCCTGCCCTAAACCACAGCTATCTGTGGTTGACTCCAGCAACTTAACAACCTGCATGGGGTAAAGCTGTGTCAAAGATGGATGAAAACAGAAATGTTTTGTCTTTTTCCGATCAAAAAGTGAAGAAAAACTCACCCAGTGTTATTTTCCTTCCACCTGAATTCATCTCTCGTCTTTCTGCTTTAATCAAAGTTTGCGTTGAAAAGCAAACACATGCATACACAAATTTAGCTATTTTTGTTTGTTTTTGCTGTTGAGGCACCATCCAATAAGTTGTATATTTCATATGTTAATGCAAAGAGTAAAAATATGTACGTTCATATGCCTTTGTGGTTTAATATCTTTATTTGTTAATGGCTATAAAAGTGATTCTGCAAACTGTTTTAACTTTTTGTGAAGTTTTTTTTTTAATTTCTGCAAATGCAGGAGTAATATTAGGCATTCTGACATTTGTATGCACACTTTAAATTAGCTTTTTGCTTTTTTTAGTACAAACACAGTGCACGCTCGATGGAGAACAGTTAATAATGCAGCTGGTTAAATCATAGAGGCGGGAATGTACCATGATGCGCTTGCAGCGCCAGAAACAACGGTGGTTATTTGTTTGGTGCACTTCTCCTCATAAGCCCGATCGCTGCTTTCTCCAAAGTCTCAACAAGCTGTGGGAACAAAAGAAACATAACCTTTTCTTTTCACTCAGTGCTGCCAAATGTCAAAGCACATCTACATGCACAATAATCCTGGAAATCCAAAACTATAAGAGCCCTGCGTTGGATGACCACATGTTGTTTTTATTTATTTATTTATTTGAAGCAATATGATTTAGAAAACACGAAACAAAAGCAGCCGCGTCTTCAATTTGGTCCAACTTTCCCTCGATTATGCCAATGGGACCATATCAATATCAACCAAATTAATAACTCCCGCCACTGTGAGGGATCGTCGCCTGCCTGAGCTGCACCTGCTTCGATCCGCAGGACGTAAGAATAGTGAGGAGACAAACTTTGGATCTGGTGAATAAATTCCTCTGAGCAATATATGCAGAAAAAAAAAAAAATTTAATATTGCTGCAGACTCTCATCCGCTCTGCAAATAAATGGTTACTTCAGCACTCAGATATGACTCTAAAGAGCACATCACAGGGAGACTGATTCATATTCCCGAATCACAGACGTTAGCATTAAGAAAAGAGAGAGAGAGAGAGAGAGAGAGAAAAAAGACAGACTTGGTTGTTTTTCAAATGTCAAGGCATAATAAACAACTGAATATTTCTGAGGTGTGTGTTTAAGCTCAGCAGTATGTTGGGTATCTACAGCAAAGGGCTGCGGTAAGTATACGTGAGCCTTTGATGATCAGCCTTCATCTAATATTTGCTTTGGAATAAGTTGCGTCTGATAATCACATTACAGGAAAACACTGTATCGGCTTATCGGAGAATATTACGGCCCTACTTGATGCCCGGCGAGGGATTTAGGCGAGCATTACCAACTCAGCCATAACAAGTCCCACTTCCTGCGATTATCTGACACAAGGTGCTGACAGACGCTCGCTGTTGACATTTCTGTTGATATTGGCAGTGTGAAGGACAGCGATGGCAGGGACTTTACGGCGCTTACAGGACTCACGCCGGCGCGCTTTCCCTCTTTCGTCGCCCCGCATTGTGCCGCTCGGCGTATCATCCGCCGCTGAATGAGCCGCGCACTGACCCGCCGCCGCAGACCGGGAATCGCGCATCGGGGGTTGTTTTCTCTCCGCCGTCTCGGCCGCGTGGTCAGACCCGGCGCCCGGGAACAGCTGAAACATCACAAATGCAAAACGTAAAAGCCCCATTGTGGAGCTGCGTGTCAGAGAGTAGCACACGTAATGGATCGGGGGTCACGGTGTCAATGTTTTTTCATGTTGTGGCCCGATCCTAACCCGATTAGTTTCTGTTAGAAGTTATTATTAGAATAACACAGACCCTACTTACCATAAAATAACAGGTGAGGTTAATGGCGAATGATTTGTTGCATTAAAACCACAGTTTTCGCGTTCCCAACCCTCACGTCTTTTTTTTCCCGGCCCTAATGGATTTTATTTTACTGAATATTTTCTGAAAGCATACATAATTTCCTGCGGAAGCAAGCTTATGTTTCATGAATACAAAGCAATATTAAAAGCAAAAAGTTAAGGCACTTTGAATTAATCATTTTGCGTTGCTAAAAAATGAAAAATGCACAATTAAGAACATTTTTTATGCCCCTTTTTTGCAGCACGGCAGCTTCTTCCTTTTTCATTTTACTCTGTCACAAATTATCCTTTTGAGGCAGATTCTACAATGGCGATTTAGCTTTCATTAGGGAGTTCATAGGATGGAAAACATAACGAAAACTCTTTTCCTTCACTCACTGGGAATGTAACCAGTTTGATGCATGTTCCACGCATGTTCAGGCCTGTTTTCTCCCGCAGTCCAAAAGACACGGACTTGAGGTCAGTTTGTGATTTGTAGGAGAAAGTGTGAGTGTGTGTGCTTGACCCCACCTGCAGCTGGGATGAGGGTGGGATAAAGTGAAATAAAAGACTGATAGAAGGATGAAATATTTGACATTAACCCTTGGACAGTGTTAGATAAATCTTGATCCTTCTACAGTAACCTCATGTCATCGGAGGGGTTTGAGGAAACTATTGTTAATGATTATAGTGTATCGTTCTCTGTGAGTTGTGTGTTTCATGACAAGAACAACCAACAGAACCAACCAGCAGCCTGGAAAACAAACGATCGTCGTCACACGTTACTGTTCTTTTCATCTTTGTCGTTTTCACACCGTTGCAGTGTAAACGCAAAACTTTCCTGAAACGATGTGTTTTCAAATGAAAAAAGTTACATTGTTTTGTTTTGTTTTTTTGTCTCATTTTGTGCTCCTCAGCTCTTTGTGTACCTGCTTTACACGTGCAACTGATTTGAAAGATAAAACAAGTCGAGAAACAAAAGACAGTCACGTCTAATTGCTTCATACATCCAACAGGTTACATCAGCCAATCGAGATTTGTATTTTTGTCTTCTGTATGGAGGGTTTGTCTAGTTTTAGCATAAATTGCTCTTAATCATCATGTTTCATGACATGTTCTTGTGAAGTGAAGAGATGGATAAAACTCATATTTCAACACGTAGACATAAAGTAATCATTCGAAAGTGCATTTAAATCCAAAACTGGACAACGCTGTTTTGTAATTGTTGGGAACAACTCAGTACTAACTAAAAAACAAATAGTGTTTTCATATAGCTAATGCAGCTTTGCCACATTAGCATTAAATTACTATCACAATTAACAGTAATCAGAGCAAGAAGAGGAGACAGCAACCACCAGGTAAGATAACAAACAATATTATTATTCTGTTAATTCATCATAGATACTGTAGATATAGAGGAAATATACTTACATTAGGAGGGTTTTGTGTTGTGACCAGAGCTGAGCTCTGGGGCGTTCCATTTTTGATTGACATCTCTATCAACTGATCTGTCACAATGTCTGCTTAGTTTCTTCCAGTGAAAAAAAAAATAAGGAATCTGATGCAAAAACACTACATTATTATCAGTAATTCGTTTGACACGTTTATTACCAATCAACAACAAAATGCAAAATAAACAACTGGTGGAAAATGATTTTCGTTCATGGGACTTTTTGCAACGTTTATCAACTGTTTGATGTGATTAAAGTCATTGTCTCCCAAGTTATAAAATTGCCAGTATTAGTGGTTTCGGACATGTCTTAAAAAACACGTACTGTATGGTGAGAATCACATTGCGATGGTCAGAAAATCCATTTTGCTAACAAGTGTTCATGAAGCAGCTGGGAACTTCAGTGTAATAAAGAAATGTACTGCAGCAATGCAATGTGGATTTTTTTTTTCTTTTTTTCGCAGTTTTTCATGATAAATTTGACTTTTTTCTCGCTTTTTTCCTTCTATCTTCTCTGTCATAGTTGTTAGTAAAAAAAGAAAACTTGAGTTTGTTTTTTAATTTGTTTTTTGAGCAAATTCGCGGGTCCTTGAAAAATCAAACATTTTCAATGTATTATAATTCAGTGGTTGCCAACCTCCCCCCCACCCCCCCAGCCAGGTTCAAGATAACTTCTTCTGAGTCCCTGTTTACACCACATTTTCTGTCAAAACGCACCCTTTCAGAAAAGTTTTGCATTTACACGACAGTGTTTTGAAAAAATGATGTCCGTTTACATGGGCACTGCCGAAAACGATGTCGTCAACATGCCACCCCTGTTGGTGCAGTTCGTTGTTTTTGCAATAAAACCACACACACATGCACGCAGAGAACAAAACGCACCACTTGTAATATAATCATTCTCACTCTGAAGCAGGAGCTTCTCCTGCTCTAGATTCCCGGTGATCGCTGCCTCCTACCCCTCCATCCTGGAGAACCACAATGCTGGTCACTGTCAAGGCAGGAAGTGAGAACATCTTTTCTTTGTTGCATCAACAGGTCGAACCAGTTCACCACTGGGGTGGGGTTCGGGTGCAGTAGAATCGGTTGTTCCTTTGGTAAAATGCTGAAATCCCAGCATGCACCATGCTCTGCCACTGTGATTGGATGAATGTGATTTATCAAAAAGTGCTCCGAGGCGACTCAAAGCAGTGACTCTACTGTAGAGGACGTCTTTTTGCCAACACTTCAACCAAAGCACTTGCTTTCATCAAGCAATTCATTTCAGAGTTTATAGATCTCCGACGTATCGATATAAGATGAAACAAACACACATGCACCGATGTGTGATATATATTTCCCTGTGTAGTCCGTCACTGAGCTTTTTGTACCTGAATCACATACAGTAATGACTGTGGCACCGGCTTTTCCCATGACATTTAGAGGTTAATTCGAGCTGGTTTCATGGTCATTTATCGATGGAGGGTTCAGAAATTAGCATTCACCACGCTTTTTATTGACAGAAGTGTTTAATAACCCATCAAATCAAATAGGATGGTCAGTCGGGAAGCGCGTCTGTGCAGGGAAAATATGCTCCGTTTCGAACGGCGAGACACTTTTAAACTCCTGATGCCGGAGCCTGGAAGTTTGAGCGTAGAATTAATTTGAGCATATCAAGGGAAGCGGTGAGACAGATTTATGCCAGGGAAGCTCTGTGGTAAATATTCTGTAGGAAGTAATGCCTTCTGTTGGGTTAATGTGTGTGGAGGGATTTGCAGATGACGGACCTGCATGAGCTGCTTTGATCCAGATGGACCTGGTCAGTGCGCTGGAGACAGATGAGGGCAGAGCGAGGAGAGGCTCCTTGTTCTCACCACAGGTTTCCTTTTATTTTGACAGATTTACAGCCTTGCTCAATCTATTATATCTTTCTTTTTTTCCACCTGTGTTCTGCCTTGCACTCTGTCTGATATTTCTCACTTCCTTTCACATCCTCTTTTTCCCCCCAAACTTGGTCACAGTCCTCTGAGCGACGGCAAAATTGTTTACTTGTGTGCCTGAATGAAGGACAATTTTCTTTCTGCGAGGCGGCAGCTGAAGCATTGTAGCTCGCAGAACAACGCACCATGTTCGGAAGCGTGTTCCTCGTCGGGAAAGAACTTATTCATCAGGCGAAGCTCTGCTCATACAAGCTGAAATATTTTCTTTTTCTTTTTTTTTTTTTTGTCTAGGAAATTAGCTTGAGCGCGTAAAATACACTGCACATAATTTCTGTGATCTCCTTTATAATTCCCAGCTTCCTCCTCCACCCTTATCTTCCTCCAGCCACTGTTTGCTCGAACGTGTATAATTTCACGTCCGCAGATTCACACGGCATGTCACCAACTCCCAGTGAAATATGCTTATGTTCAAAGGAGCCCTAATGTGGAGTGATGGGTGGGCCTACGGTAGCCTCGCAGCCGTTGACACACAGCTGTCTTTGCTATAAATCTTGCAAATCCACACACACACACACACACACGCACACTTCAGGATTCTTTGAGTGCTAAATTGCTTCAGCTCTCAAAGTAAGTGTAGCAAGAATCTTCCAGTATACACCATTATGGGGCCAATCGTTTCAGTCGGCCATCAAAGCTTGGAGCCGGAGCTCTAATAGCACCGAGCAATTCATTCAGATTACGTGTGTGTGTGTGTGTATGTGTGTATGTGTGACCAAATGTAAATAAGTAAACAAATCTGACTGCTAACATATAGTTACTGGACAAGGTTAATCCTGCAGGTTAATAAATACAATGCATTGCCGTCTTAATGGCATGCGTGGCCTTGTCAGAGCTCCTTTATCTCGCAGCCTTGTCTGTGAGGCTGTTATATAATTATATCATTGCATTTGTCATTTGCTTTCACCCTTGGGGTGAGGAACAAATTAAAGCACTGAGTATGTTAGCTTTATAAGCAGGAATGTCCGCAACACAAACCAGAACAAAAGTTCATATTTTCTGTGTAATGAATGTTACATTATTTATACTATGAATTATGGATGAACCGGAGCAGACCTGTGCAGCCCTGAACGGGACGGCTTGTAATCAATCCCCGTCTGATGGACCTACTCCAACAAACAATTATTAGTGGTTCCTCTGTCTCAAGCCTAACTAACTGGTACAGAGCAATAATGGGCGCGATTATTACCTGCGCTGGAGGTTTAAATTACGCGACCGTTCAAGGAAACGGCGCTGCCTGTAATTCGGGAATAAATATTAAGATATCGTAAGTCTGATGATCGTGCAGATCGGAGCATTAGAGATTAGGCAGCTCGCTGATTTGGCGTCATTGAAAAGCTTATTGAAGCAAAGTGTTAATACTACTCCCAAAATACTAAAGAGAATGCACATTAAATGACAGCAGCCTTTGAATTAATACACTTTGTAACTTCACAGGCAGCGGTGTGAGCGCTGAGCCGAGATAGGGAGGAAACATTATTCATGGTGTTTTTCATCCTAACTCTACTTTATTAGCTTATTTGATTCCCCATTCTCCTCATAGTTGATTCAATACATTTCCTATTTGCATAAAACTGTCCGGTAAGATTATCTTCACTTATTCGATCTATCCTAAGAGTCACCTTGTTCAGGATCTTATATGAATAATGAGATTTTAAATTGGAAGACACTCACACAGAGAATGAGGCATTTACAGTTAATTCATCTCATTGAGTTACATTGCTTAGAGGTATTGGAGGGTTTAGATTTTCATTCAAGCATCATATTTAACAGTGTCTGCTTCCCCCACTTTACTGGCATTGAAATTTAAATGGCCCCAGCCTGACAGATCCAATATTGCGACCCACTGTTGCTATTTTCCTGGGAGCAAATATATTGTCAAAATCCGCGCATTCGGAGAATGAGAAAGCAGAAAAGAGCGATCACAGAGAAACGCTCACCTTTGTGGTCTACCCTTTTTTACAAATACTTCAATTGGTGGTGGGGGGGGGGGGGGGGGGGACTCTATTCTTTATATGCCTCTCTGTAGAGGAGTGAATATTGTAGAAATTATTTCTCATTTTCCACATATATTCACACTAAAACAACAGCGGGCCGTTTCCTGTTGTGTGCAGTATAACAGAATTATGCATTAGTGCTACATAGTTGAATTCTGTCACACGTCCATGTTGAACTGACAGAGAAAGAGACAGAATGAGAGAGTCAAAAAAAGAGAGAGAGAGAGAGAGCGAGCGGGGGAGGGGGTTAATTGGCTTTTTATGACTCCAATTAAATAACATTATGCACATACTGGCTTAACGGCTTATATGTGGCCTCCATTAACAATGTCCTCTTGATTGGTTCTTGGGCTTAAGGTCTCCTCCAACTCAGGCAGAGCTTGTCATAGTGTTTAAATCCATATGTGGACAAAAAAAAAAAAAAAAAGCTTGTGACAGAGAGTTTATGCATGTGTGTGTGTGTGAATTCTTCAAATGGAGAAACTACAAATCATGAAAAGATCAATGAACCCATCGAAACGAACACAACCTGCAACAATACCTCTTGAAACATTATCTGTCTGACATGACAACAGAATGAAAGTAAACCTCGCCGTTAAAAGGCCTTGCTGCATTATCTTAAAAGCAGAAGAAAAAAATAAAAGAAGAAGAAGAAGAAGAAGAAGAAGAGAAAGAAAACAAGCATGTGCCTGTCCTGAAGCGGAGCTCCTGAGGTGTTAACTAATCTCTGGTGGCCAGTCTATGCACTGCCTCCTCTAATTGCTCCCTGTATTTCAGTCTGGTGTGAGAGCAGCCATTGTAGCGAGCGCCCAGTCAGCCCCCAGAGGTCTCACACCTTCATTATCACTCTTTATTGCAGAACCTTATACGGGCACTCGGCACCAAACAGCCTGCCCGTTAAAAATAGAGCCTTCTCCTCTCCTCTCCTTTTGGTGGTTTCAGTTTTAATTACTAACACAGAGCCAAAGCCAGAGTCCTCAGCAGGCCTGGCGTTTTTTGTTCACTAATTAAAGCGCGGATGGAGTTTATTGAAGGGACCCTGACTCTGCTCTCTCATCTATTATTAAGAGGGCAGGACAAATCATTTTCAAATTTATATGCTGAAACCTGTCCAGGGACAGGCGAGGGGCGGCAAAGGTTGGGGGAAGGTGGGGTGAAATGGTGCTGAACACAAGGGAAGCCGGTCGAGATGTTGTGGCCGAGGAAATAGAAGCAGCTCCTGGAAGAGGAAGGGATAAATGCAGCTGTTCGACGGCGAAACACAAAGAAGCGAGGCGCCATGGATTACTGCTCGCCGCAACGCACGCGTGTGAAGTTTCAGCCTGATTTGGATCATTAGGGAAAGAGAGTCTTGACAGACCTGCACAAGTAGCATTAGCAACGATAATGGCATTGATTGGAGGACCCCCCGCTGTGCGCTCTGTGTAAACAGTGGGCATAAATACCGAAGCAGCGGGGCGGTAATGCGAGAGCGCCGTGTCCAGCCGGACTCGAGTTCTTAGCGATTCACCAAAAAAACTCAGCCGCTTAATATTCTTAATTGTCGGAACAGTTGCGGCCTGCGCAGGTACCTCAGAGAAGGAACGAAAAAGACAAGAGTTCGACTGGAGAGGCAGCAGCTGGCAGTCAGAAGTAGCTACAGGCATTTTTACACCGACATATTAACATAAAACCACATAATGCAGAGCCTATCTCTTTATACGCGCTGGATTGTGTTTGTGTCAGAGATCAAACTGACTCAGTGTAACGCAGAAATGCTTCAATAATAATAATATTTTATTTATAAATTACTGTCACATAAACTGCAGTGTACAAATGAACGCTTTGTCAAGCCGCTGCCACACGCTCAGCAGCGTGTGAGGTATCCGCGCGCACGGGAAAATTAGCAACATACAATTAGAGGGAGGAAAAAGCCTCATATCTGGTTTCTAACCTTTATGAGCTGAGGTGGAGTGAATTGAAAGTTAGAAATAATGAATTTAGCCGGCTGAAGAGCAAGAGAATCCTCCCTTAGCCTAACAAGCAGCTCGCATCCTCAGGGCAATTAGTCACTGTCATCTGAGGGCAAATGTAGAACCCTCTGCATGCTTGTTAAGTAAAAACTTACACAGAGGTCACTGACATGTAAGAGAAATGCAGTGTAACCACTGAGCTATGGAGGAGTTTTCCACAGTAAAATAAGCCAGACAAAAACTCACAGCGTTGCAACGATTCCGCGTTGCTTTTAAACAAAAACGACGTAGCCTTATTAACCCGAAGCTAAGTGGGAGTATTAATGAACGCTGAGCAAAAACACAACAATCACTGTCTTTGTGGTATTAATACATGTATCTGTGCTCACCTCGTAATTAAATGATGATAATAAAGAAAATAAATAAACTATTCGTAACGCGTTGATCCTGATGGAAAAGCAGAATCTGCCCATTGCGCGCTTCATTCTGTTAACCCGGCGATGCGCCGCCTGGATCCGACGTATCTGCAGTTAAAACCAAACAAATTCTCCATGTAAAGCAAACGGAAGAATAAAGTGAATTTCGCGGCCATTCGGCGTGCGGCTTGTTTAATTTTGCCACTTCTATGCATTATAAATGTACACTTCTTTCAGGGCGGATTTTTTTCCAATACATACAGGGCTGGGATATATAGGTCAGAGACCCCAGTGCCTTATCAGTAATTCGCCATTGCCTGGTTATTAAGGACAGCTTAGGTGGAGAGGGCTGGAGTACCAGGAGGGGTTAAGGTGAATTGATTGCCTGTGGACATGTTAAACATGACCCTGTCAGGCCTCCACTCCACTCCTAAAATGCACCAACCTGTGCACCTCACTCCAAGTAATCAGCTGTAAAGGCTTTAATAAAATTCAGAAAGCCCCGAGAACCTCCCCCCGGGGACTGTACCAAGTTGGAAATAATCGAAACCCGAGGCAAGAGACATTTGCACTGTGTTACCGTAGGAAGCATAACAAAATGCCTAGTGCTCTGACCCCTTAAAAAATGTTTTCAGGCAGGGAGGGGAGAGAGAAAAAAAAAAAAAAAAAGAGAGAAGTTGCGGTTTATGTGCGTAATGGAAGCACATAGGTTGCTGTTGTTCACTGTTAAACAGATTGGAAAGTAATCACCAAAGTGTCTGTTCCTGCGCTGACTGGGTTCAGATGCAGCAGCTTGCAGCAGAGGGGCAGTGGCAGGGTAATTACGGGGTAACTTGGGCTCAATCTGTCTGCGGACGCCCTCCCTCTTGGAAGGGGGTGTTTCCCTTGATTAGCCCGACTCGGGGTGAAGCCCCCACTGCAAACGGCAGATTGAAGTTCATCACAGGGGTCTCAGCTGCCAGTATGTTGCAATGAATTGCTTGCTGTAAGAAGGTGTTGACAGGAGCAGCTGGACATCAGAGAGTGATGAAAAGAAAGGCAAATTCATGGAGGACCCAGACAGAACAGTCCGCTGGGGAAAAGGTGGGGAATTGGTCATCTGCTGGCGGAGAGCAGAACTGCAGCTTTCCTAGCCTAGCCCCAGGGTGTGTGTGTGTGTGTGTATGTGTGTATGTGCAAGCCAGTTCTGCGTATGCGTGGCCGTGCTCGTGGAGAAAAAAGTGGAGAACACCAAAGTGTGTGAAGTACAGTCACACTGACTGATTGGATCACTGTAGCCTCTGGCAATTACTCAAGTGATAACCTCCCTGAAATAGATATTTAAGTCAAATCATAACGCAAGGCGCTGGAAACAAATGCCCGCAGCATATTGATAATGTGACAACAATGCAGCAGCAACCGCACGTCAAACATTTCTATTATCTCGATGTCATCTCTCGGCCGGGTGATTAAAACAATCAGAGCACATGTTAAAATGTGTCACTGTTTAAAACACAGATCACATCGGGCCTTGTTTAGCAGCCAAATAATAAATAATGACATGAGCCGGGGCTTTGCAAGGGTGGCTGACAGCTGCTGGGAGATATTACATGTGTATGTGTCCATTGTCTCAATGCGAGCGCGGCTCCTTAGCTCAGCAATGGTGACTAATGTTAGTGAAAATGAGAAACGTGTGTGTGTGTGTGTGTGTTTTGATGAATAGAGATGGTGCCCTAAGGTGAGGACAGACTATATTGGTGTGATTCTACCATTCACTATATTAATGAACTGCCTAAAGGTGCAAATTAGGTTTTAATGGGTGTTACTTTACCATCTTGGTTCTACCACACACAAAGCCCTTTCACTCAGTGTTACGGTTTCTGAGCCTTTTCTTTTTTCCATTATTATTGTTATTATGGAAGAAAAAGGAAGCTATTAGAATTTCAGCAATGCCAAAATATCGTACAAACATTAGAGGCTCATCTTCTGTGAAAAAAAAAAATGCTTATTCATTTTCTGGTGACACTATGTTCTGACTCTCTTTTTTTTTGCTCGAAATGCTTCAACTCGTGCTGCCAAATCTCATCTTGCACCAGCTTACAGTGAACAAAGCCAAACCACTTCACCATTTTGCATGCCTGCACGTTAGCACCGGCGGTTTAAAAAAAGCTGCAGCTTGCTGCGTTTCAGAGAAAATGCGAAACAAAAGATGAGTTTAGGAGAAGATAAAGCTCGGGGAACAGACGCCTCTTAAGTCAGTGGTTTGAGAGAGGAGCGCCCTGCCTACACTGGTCTCTTAGCACACTTGACACCAGCCACTACTTAATTAGCTGCCATCATCTCTCGGCCCTGGAGAAAGAGAGGCAGGCTAATGATTAGTCATTTAAAAAGAAAAAAAAAAATCAGGGAAATTTAAAAAAAAATACATTCCAAAACATTTTATGTCATTCACTTTTCTTTTATTTACTTTCCTCGATGCAAACGGTGATCACGTCGACTCCCATAGCGCCCTCCCCGCTTCACACGCCGGGACTTCAGGGCCGTGTTTCGCATAAATGATTCAGTTTCCCCGCAATCGGTAACTGATGAGACGTTTTTGACACCCGAAACGGGCTGACTGTGCAGAGTCTACAGGGAAATCTGAAGAGTCATGTTTCTGTCTGCGAGGACAGCCTGTATTGCTTTAACTCCTCCTCCGAATCTCCCAGCATACTGCAAAATCAATTGCTTTATTGATCTATAACTAATTAGGGGAAGATAAATGATTCAACTATACAAATACGGGCTTCTATAATGAGCCGATGTTGAGCAAGACATTTTAATTGACTTGTGCATATGAGGCAATTCTTCTACATTAGACTTGCGTTGAGTGCGTCGCTCCACAGGTACCCGCAGCCTAAAGTGAGGCACCAAATCATCCCGTTTTTTTCGAAAGCGTTTGGGTGAAAAATGCGTCTCCGCCGAGGTGTTCGGCGGGCGCCGGTGTCAGCGCGGCGTCCGGCCCCCGCGGTAGAGGCGCCTCTCGGCTGTGACTCGACGTTGTGTGCAGTCACCGGCGATCAAAGGCTAATTAGTTTCAGCTGACACGGGCTGCGGCCCCCAGGTCAAAGATCATGACTGATGTTATGGAGATGATGGTAGCGAGAGGGAGAGACGCGGGGGAGCGAGCCGAGGGATCCCAATCCTCATTAACCAGGAATTGTTGCTGCTACATCAAATCCGGAGCTAAACTAAACTGAACATATATTTCCCATTCTAATCACTTGTTTTACACTTAAGAAAAATCTGAACTTTGGGGCTGCTTTGTGTGAACGCCTCAGCCCTCAGTGAGCGTTTTGCAGAGAGAGAGAGAGAGAGAGAGACAGAGAGAGAAAGAGAGAGAGCTCAGACATCGTAATTTTTGCTGTATGCTTCCCCCAAGGCTACTTTAAAAGATTCACAAAAATACACACCATGCAATTTACATTTTACAGTAAAGCCAGGGTAGTTCATAGACAGACTCATAACCAGGGGCTCCCTCTACAGGCTGACTGCAGCCCTGCTGACAAGCGCGCTCTCTTGCAATGCTCCATTTGTCATAGCAGATGTTTAAAACTATTTTCCCTGGAAGCCCTAAAATCTGAAGAAGTAAATTAATATCCCCTCCCCTCCCATTTTAAGTCCCTCAGACTCAGTTCATAGCCTGCACTAAGTGCCCTTGTTGACTCAATTGGATTAGCACTAATATGTAAACACAGGAGGTAAGAGGACTAATCCTCTAATGAGAGGAGGAAAAAGTGAAATAAATAAGTTGGAAATGCCTCGGTTTAAACGGGAGGCATCTGTCAGGTAAGCTGGATGTGCGCAGATTGAAAGCAGGTATTAAATGTGGACCAGGGGATATTCTGAGGTAAACAGTTGTGACCATTCAGTGACAGCGTAATTACTTGTTTGTAACTTAGTTGGATAATAGGAATACAGCCTCCGGGGGATAAGACAAAGACTTGTTAATTATTAAAGCTTACATCAGCCGGGCACGGGAGAGTTGCAATTATTAATGTTGTTGTTCTTGTTTGTGCTTAAACACTACCTCTGCTGTTAATATACTCATTAACCAAAATGAGTGATTTTATTACTCTTGATTTGGTCTGGGGCTTGTTAAATATATCAGGGCTCAGCTGTCGGTGTCTGCTCGGGGATAAACACTTCTGGCAGATATGGACAGGTGAAGAGGAAAAGCATCTGCTGCAATTAAAGTAAAAATCACAGTTTAAATTATTTGATTTTTTTTGTTGTTTTTTTTTTTATATACATTTTGTTTAAAAAGTAACTCCTACAGAGATATTTTCATTGAGATATAATCACACATTCAATGTTGCAGGACTGACTAATTGCATCTTCCAGATTCAAACATAATATTATGTTGCACTGAAAATTAAACTAATTGAGTTCTTCATTTTTAATGAGAAACTGCTACATTTTCATTTATTTGCATTCAAATGTCATTGCTGATTTGCAAAGATAATTTTGTGGTAAAATATATTTTTTTCCCATAATAATCAAAAAAAAAATGTTGCAGAAATGATGAATTCCCCAGTTAGAAATGATTCATTCAATATGATTATTTCATCTCGTATAATTCTTGCTTTCTATTTAAAACAGTTGGAGAGGTGAGTGGCTTCAAATCTACATGCAGCTTTCAACTAATTTGGAAATAAAAAAAATATCACATGAACATATTCTTCAAATACACACACACATATATATACACACAAGGGGGGGAAAAAAAAGTAACGCAAACAAGCAATTATATTTGTTCACTCTCTATTGTGAGCTAAAACTCTACGCAGCTTTAAAGGGTGTTTCTCTTCCTAATGGGCCCCGTGGGGATGAAGGGGTTAATTGATGCAGATGTTGATCGCTTTTACACACGATGCAGGGAGCATCTCCCTGGTGGCTCCTATTAGAGGCAGTTTTAATGAAGTGCTAAACAGAAGGCTTTCCTACAGTGTGGCCTGTCCTCAGGAAGACTCGGCAAAGAAAGCACTTCACAGGAAAAACAAGGTCCCCTATTGATTGTCGCGCCAAATAACTGAATCCTTTGCCCAATCAATGCTTATTTCTCAACTTATGGAACCCGGGCAACATGAGAGAAAGTCAATCAGGGAGGCGTTATGTTGCTGAGGGCACATAAATGAGTGTGTGGTTGTCACGTGGAGAAAAACCAGTGTAGATTTTAACCTCTTGGTGGTGATAGTCCCAATAATTAGGCTGCAATTCTGCAGCACGCTGCAGCTTAATGTGTGGAAATCACATAAAATTGGTCAGATTATTTTAGACAAATATGTTAATTTAAGTTTATTTGGGAAAGAAGCAAACACTTTGCATTTAATTTTGCAAGTAATTTGCATTTTTGTTTTTTTTTTCTGCCACAGAGGTCAAACATTAAGAGGCGAAAAATAGAAATACACATTTGAATTAACTTCTAAAAATAGTGACGCTTTTATTTCTAAGCTCACACATGGAGAAAGGCTCCCTGCATGGAACGAACTAGTCAGTGGAGGTTGGTTAAAGTGATGGTAATGCAAAGGGGCTTCTCACGCAGCGTTACCAGCCCATAGTCACTAAATTCTGCTCATTAAAATGACAAACCCAAACACACAGTTACTCAGGCGTGATCTTCAGCTGTGTATGGCATCTGGCCCTGACGCACCTCCGCCCCCCAACTCCCCAGAGCACCCTGCGCGCACACACACGCGCGCGCACACACACACACATACACAGAGTAACCCCAATCAAATTTTAAAACAATCAGCATTGCTTTCATTTCCAATTTAGTCACCTGCCACAGTCTCCTATTAGTGTCCACTATGATACAGTATTAGGGGTTCGTAAATGAGGAGGGGCGTCTCGGTCCCCCCCCCCACCCCCCCACCCCCTTTAGACTGACGGAGCTTCCTGCACGTTCCCCAGTCAGCTTCCCACTCCATCCGTCAGCCTCCTCCATCCTGATTATCAGGAGACACCAGTTTCAAAGAGACATCTTAATAGTGATGTCAACGTATTAATTAGAAGTGTTAATGAGCTAAAAGCAACCCAAATTAAATTAATGCAGCAATAGACAGAGAGCGAAATTAGCTTCAATTTCTGTAAATGATTCTGAAGTGTGCACAACATATCAGCCTGTCTGAACATTCCCATCCCCCAAAGCTAATCAAGAGCTACATTGCAATTAGCTGCTTAATTAAAGCAACACTCTGCTCGGAAAATCCGGCACAATTAAGTAATGGCTGTTATAGCATGAAGACAGACTGTATTTTTCTTCTGGAGGAGGGGGAAAAAAAAAAAAGAAAAAAAGAAAACAACATATTCTATCCCTAATGGCCTGCAGGGGATTGAGCCAGCCAAGATGTGCCAAGATGGAGAGGTTTCTATCTCACGCTTCAATGGGGATCTTTGCTCCAGCTGGAAGCCTTGTGAATCAATGACAGCAAGGCAGATCAAACTGCCGTGCCCAGGGTTGCTAAGACATCTGAATTGGCACTGACTGGGGTGACTGCGTCCTAATCACCAGTTCTATTTTAGCAGCTCAATGGCTTCCAGTTGGACAGAGGGGCTCCAGACTATTGACACTTTGCACATATTTCAGCAGCGGACCTGTTACTGATCCCCGCGGCTGTGGACACTGTTGTCCTCCAGTCCCTGCTGGTGTGGTTGGAAGAAACCACTGTGTTGAATAAACACTGTAAGAGCCAGAGGAAAAAAACTGGCTGTGGCTTTATGTTTTAAGTCTAAAATGCTATATGCAGAAGTTTATCAGTGAAAAAAAAAACACTAAGAAATGCAATGAACCAGTTAGTACCTGCAATTTGTAGATTTTAAAAACCAGAAGACTTCTTTTCATCATAATTGACTGAAAGAAATCTCTTAATAAGTTCAAAAATGTACTCACAGGTAAAAAAACTGCTGCAACTTCTAAACAGTGCAGACTGTTTACACTGATTTTCAGGCAAATTTTGGAAAAAAGTGATTGAGTTTCATTTGAAAATAAAGACTTTTGATGGTAAAATTAACAAACATATCAGATTATAACGCCGTTTTCTTTAAGTGTATGATGAACACAGACTCACAGAGCTCGTTCAAACCATCCCACCCTTCAAATTTGGTTCCGTGTGTCACAGTATTTCTGACATTATGAGATGCTTCATTGTTTACGGTTGCAGTAAAAAAGCATTCTACTGTTTTATGAGCGTTTCTATTATCTGCATCTGTCACAGCAGTGAAGTATTTTACACTGGCTTCATACTGAGTCACCATTCTCAGCTGTAGCTGCACAAATAGAATTTGTCAACAAAATATGCTGATGGCTGCTTGGACATTTATTGTGAAAACTAAAACCTGATAACTGTTGGACTTTTGACACTTTTACACATTACAAAAGACTGTTGAGTGATTTCAATCCTTTTTACAACTTCAGTTGTGCTCTGATTGAATAATAAACTTAACTAAAAGTAAAAAACAGTATTATTTCTCATCCCCTGAAGCCATACATGGAAGCAACTGGCTGGACTCTAATTCGTTGTTTGTGCTTTCAGTGCATCTTCCTGAGTCTCCTGAATGTGCCCAGAAATAAAAACTCACTCTGGGGCGAAAACAGCGCCGTGCTAAAGTTCAAGTGAGGACCGCCGCCCCTCTGCGACGCAGCTATTGTCTGTTTTTAAAAGTGCCCAAATGAGCGGCGAGCTGTGATTAACAGCCTTCTCAGGGGTGGAGTCCGGGGACCGTGGTGTGAACGCCGCCTTTCAGCAGGTGTAGGCCACAGCAGAGCATATGCCGTCAGGTAACCAGGCCGCGTCGCCCTACAGAGACTCGGCTGCGATCGTTTTCCCTGGGCCTGCTTCTGCTGGGAGCCGGTGTCACTCAACAAACACCATCTGCCAGGAACCAGGTCTGCCTGCGAAGAGCGTTTATCAGCGGGTCAAGGAGCGGCGCCTTCCTCACATAAAGAGCCCACACACCTGCTGCTGGAGGAGACAAAGGAAGCCGCTTTTACAGCCGCTAATTTCTTCTTTAGGAATTATGTAAACACGGAGCGGTAAAAGCAGCAGGCACAAGAGATGGCTCAGACCCCACAGTGCTCCGGGATACCTTTCCCTTTGCTGGAGAGACGGCCAAAGACACCTGAAGTGTTTGACGCTAAATTAGCTTTTCAAAGACAATAATTAGACTTCTAGCCTGGAGGTAAATTACCTGCTAACCAACTGAACTGTGTTCTAATTATAGGATCTTGCCTCTGAGCTATTGCCAAAGATCTTCATTCGTCGCGAGACGATGTAAAACACGTTTATATAAAAGAAGAAGAAGAAAAAAAAAAAAGAAAAAGCGTGTTGAAGTGGCAAAGCCTGCAGAATACAGAGTGAAAAATGTGTTCCGTGGCTCCGTTACACGGAGCCGGCGAGCTGACGGATCACTTGCGTAACTGCAATAACCTTTAGAGGATTTAAACAAGATAATTTCATAGTGCAGGCAGATGGCAGCCGCCGTTCCTTATGTGCATTCTGACGGAGGAGGTTGACTGAGCAACACTGGATGGCTGACAACTAGGTACTTATCTGCGCTTTGCATATTTTGCAGTTGATGTTGTGACACCGCAAATTGATTTGTAAGACACACAGTCAGTGAAAGGATATTGAATATTTACACTCGCCAAGTAATAAAAACCCATCACGGGGGCGACGGGGAGGGTTTGGGTTGGCCTTTAGGTCGAGGTAATTTCTCATTGTTCTGCCGGGCGGAGTGCGGCGCCTCCCGCAAGGCGGCACTGTGGCTGCGAAAGGAGGGTGGGGGGGTACGCGGCGGCAAAGGGCCACGCATTTGAATTCATCAGCCGTGCCGACGACCCGCCTCTAATTAATATGTAAATTCTACATTGTTTGTTTGCTGCTGTGTCAGAAACTTGTGTGACGAGTGGCTTCCAGGTTAACAGAGATTTAGTGGCGATGGAGGGCTGGAGACCCGCCGCATACCCCGACCAGCCCGTAATGGAATATTTTTATTTAAATACATCAACTAATACAGTACGTCTCCACAGCTTAGAACCTGGGAGACGGGCTAATGATATTTTATTAAGCCAGAGTAATTGAGGATCCCATCAAAATATGTAATTAAACACTTAAGCATAATTATCCAACACAGTAGGAACCCCAATGAATTAATTAAAAAACGTCAATACATCAATTTATTTGAATTCCTTTGTCCCTTTTCTACTTGTAATAATTAACATTTTAATTGCCTTAATTTGTGATGAGTAAAAGAAATTTGCACTTTATTCCACGCCGGCAATAAAAGCAAGTAAATGTGAGCTCGCTGTAATGTATTCACAGGAAAATGATGATGAATGTTAGCCGGTGTGGCTCTCTGCAGCTGAGGGGAGACAAAACTGCTCCCTTTTTTTTTTCTTTTTTTTCTTTTTTGTGGATTAAAAGTGTGTGTGTGTGTGTGTGTGGGGGGGGGGGGGGGGGGGGGGGGTGCGTAGAGGTGTGTGTGTGCAGATAATGTGTGTGTCTTTGCTTGCTTGCTTGCCTGGGTATATGTTCATTATCAGCAGGCTGCCTGGGTTTGATGCATACCTGGAGAGCAACTTAATATCCTCAGGCCACTACTACATGTCAGGCCATGAGAAAGATACACACACAAGACAGAGGAACATCTCTGGCCCCGGTGGAGCCATTTACCTTTCTCCAAGTAGGTTCAAGATATTAATTAAGATAAATCTACCTCAATTCACACATTCTGCCATCTGCCTATTTATCAGAATTATGTTAATCATTTCTGTAGGGCAGAAGAATTATTACCCATTTTGTGCGTAATTCGCATTAACATTCAGAACTAAATGATTTTGCATTCTGCTCCATATGGACTCCTTACACCATGACATCCTTTCAGCATACTGTAGTAAAATAGGGGACACATTCATAACAGTCGTGTGGTTTGGTGTGACGGCGCTCTCCCTGCGGTACACCTACAAACAATATGGAAATGTATCCATTCTAATCACACTCAGCCTCTCAGGATTTATCCGTCATGATGCACCTCATGTGTTTGAACAGCTTTAAACAAAACAATAATCTTATGATGATCCGTTCTGTCTCGCTGGCTGTGATTTGAAGTGATTCGAGGCTGCTTTTTTTTTTCCCCCTCCTTTTGGCCAATAGATGAGGTAGTTAATTAAACTCTGAGGAGATAATTAAGATGAGACGGCTGCTTGAATCACTCCGGTCATCCCGCCATTATGTGGGGCAGGCCGACAGGTGGCACGGGCCCGCATCAGGTGACAACTCAGCCAGCAGATCGCACCATCCGATGGCACGGGCGGGTTTCAGAGCGTTCCCCTCACCCCCCCCCCCGCCGGTGCGAGACGCGCCTGCACACCCCCACATGTCACGTAAAGTCTATACTGTAGATCCGCTAAGTTATGGGATTTGATCTGGGCTTTGAGTTTGTGTCTGCGCGAGCGCTGCCGGCACGTTTGGGTCAGAGTCGGGGGCTGGGAGGGGAGCGCCGGGGCTAAAACAGGGCAGATCAGACTCCTGCACAAGCCAAGGACTAATGAGGGTGAGGACGGGGGCCAGGCAATGCTATGTGATTAAATTTAGATCTGGAAGGAGATCTTGACCCATGGTGCCCTATGTCTAAGTGACATTTACCCAAGAGAAACACACTGCAGCTGAGGCTTATTAACCTTTTATAGATCTAAGCACTGCCGCCTGTCTTAATTGGCAATCGGATTATTAAATGCACCGAATTCAGAGTGATTTGATCCAACGGCGTCTGCAGCGCGGAGGCTGTTTTGGACGGACGGACCCGTCGGCAACAATGCGGGCGTCCAATCAAAGTGTTTCAGAGTTAAAACTCTCAGGGCAAATCTTCAGTCAATTACCGGACGGTAACAAGCATCATTGGCGGTAAGTCATTAGGTTAACTGGGAATTTCACCATCAATAGCCCAGAGTTCAAATCAGATCCTAGAAAAGAGAAGTGAGAGGAAAAATCCATGTCATGTGGAAAGAAGATGGAAGAATAACGGAAACAGTGAGAACGGAAACCTCGTTAAATGTTTTATATGTAATAGGATGTAAAACCACTTTAGAACAATTAAAAGAAACTTCATTAATTCAATGAAAAATAGATACAGGATGAGAAGCCGGGCTTAATTACCCACAGAGCTCTGAGTGGAAAAAACTTTGAAGCTTCTCAGCTCATTTGGGTTTTAAATTAACCTTCCTGCAACAGTGTGCAAACCTTAATAATAAAGCAAGCGCAGGTAGCACCTTTTAATGAAATAAACAATGATTACATAGGCAGACAAATTACTAGTTTCGGCCAAAGTTTGAAGTAATTAAATTTTGCATGGTTAAGAGAAACAATGTCTTTTGAAATCTATCATAAATATTGGTTTGAAATAAGGCAGCGAGGGGACATTACCCTCTGCCACTGTGGAGCATCAAATAAACTAAACCTTTCAGCAATATTGATAACGAGTGGAAGAGTTACAGTGTAATGCAGGTCCAGAAATTCATGTTGGGAGACAAATCTTTTTGTTGCATTTTGGCCGTTTGTTAGCAAGACAACGGTGTTGGGAGTCACTGAAGACGACACTTTTTCAGAACGGCCCCCAAAGTGGAATTTTTCCAAAATGCCTCGATTCAGTTGTATAAACGAGTGAAAACACAATTTTCTGGAAACACTTTGACTCCGTCTTTAGACGCTGCTACTGCACATGCACACCGTAGCAAAGAGTTCTTCTGCACATGTGCGAGTATCAACAATGGCAGCCTTCAGTGGCGTGACTCCCAGTCCATATTCTCCTGGGACTTGGTAGTTAGCTGAGAGCCACTCAGAATAGGAACCCAACTTCATTGTCTGTCCATACTGTGTTCTCACCATTGTTTATCTTTATAGTCTATTGCTCCCTGCATTCTTTTTGTGCTTTCATTACAAAAACAGCCACACCTACCGGGAACCCTACACAAAAACCAAGTCGTTTTCAATGTTTCTGAAGTTTGTGGATATTCGGACATTGTTTTCAAAATGTTGCCATGTAAATGCTAAACTTATCTGATATGAAAACGCAAAAACATGTTTTCACTTCAAACATTGTCTTGTAAACACGGCGTCATAAAGGCTCCAGCCTGGAATCAAACCGAAGTATTTTCACAGTGAGGGAACAGAGCTAAACACGACACCGCCCTGTAATATCAGGACTTGTTATCCTGTATTTTATTTCTTTTAATTAAAAGAAATAAAAAAGCAGAAGTCTAACAGTTGCTGCACCTTTCGCCAGCCGGGATTCGCTCTGCGCTCTGAAACTCAGACTCAGATGAGGCTGCTATAAAAGATTTCTTCTTGTAAGGCTTAAATCTGACAACCCACACCCAAAAAAAAGAAAAAAAGCTGAGTACATGACTTAATTCCTATTTGACAGAACCGGTTGGCTCATGCTCGACAATCATTTGTGTGATTGCGACTATTTGTCTTTAAAGTCGATGCGTCTGATGTAAAACAGCAACAGAGCCCGATAATCAGCGCAACACATTTTCCCGGCGGCTCTTAAAAACTTGCGCCTCGCCTGGTGCTGTTGATGCCGACCACTCACTCAGCGCGAGACGGCCACTTTTATGGACTTCTTACAGTCAGTTAAGATGACCGACAAGCACTGGGAACATTAGTTCTGTGCCACAAGTCCCATACATCAACTGTCTTGTGGCGAGTAAGGGAGGGGATCAACATATTCTAAATGAGCAGACATAATCCCACTGAATGTGGAGTTAAGCCATTTCATAATTAGCAGATTTTCTAATGTATGCCAGGCTTTAATGACCTTTGCAAATGAGAATGGTTGTTTGAATTTCCATCCTTCACATCGTTTTATCCCTGCCATATCTGCCTGATAGAATGAGTGCACCAGTTGATGATATGCATAAGCTTAATGAACAAGTGCACACACTTCTGAATGGAAACTGATGGGCTCAAGCCAGGGAGATTGGAAATGCATTTCCACACCTTGCATATCATCATCATGACCATAAGTGGTGCCTCTCTGACCCGTTAACAATGCATTTCAAGCCTTTTCCTCCAATTAGGTACACTTCTCTCTCGGATTTCTCTCATCAAAATGTTATTAACGCACTATAGTTTTAAAATATACTAGACTCCTAAAGCTGCACAACCTCTTAACTATTGCAAATGACAAAATTATCATTCAATCAGATGCACAGATGACAGACACAAAGTGTATTTGCCTTCATGATATAGTTTGTGGACGTGTGTTTATGCGGCCAAGACAGGAAGTGTGACAGCTTCAAAGTTTAAACTCGCATCAAGTAAGAAAACTTTGGGTAAAGTTCACATAATCACTCCTGGTAACTACATTTATCACGTTGAGGATGATATTTAAAAAAAAAAAAGCATCATTTTTGAGTTTTCATTTCAGAAAATTTTGACATTTACGCAGAAATGCTACAAACGCAGCAGTTTTCCGGTAGGACCACTAGTGGGTGCTGTTGGTTGTTTTTGTAATAAAACCACACACAAACGCACAAATAAGAAAACACTATAAACCTTGAATGCTCGTGCTTCTTGTATTCTGGTCAGATGAGGACTCTGCCTATAAGATGTACATCAATAAGATGCTTTTCTAATTTTTTTTAGTTTGTTCTTTTGTTTTACGTTTCTGGACTTTTTAACCACTTCACTGTTTCAGTCACGGCTCTCATCTCTGACTGCTACTCTCAGTCGAGAATTTCCCTGATGAAGTTCAGACTCACAACTTTTTTGAATTATAAATGTTGGAAGAGGCCAAAAGTGCAGTTCTGAAAAAAAAAAAAAAAAAAGATTCATTTTGGAGAGGAAATCTACTCTGATAGATATTCAGGCTTTTTTCTATCATAGTAACAGTTTCGCTGGGTTCCCCTGCCCTTAATTTGCTGAAAACAACAACTTATTGACCAAATAATGAAAACTGAACTGTAAATAAAAGATATTTAAAGCTTGGCAGTTAGTGATCTGTGACTGATTCAGGAACTTCTCATTTCTCTTCACTAAAAATATAAATAAAAGGTCATGTTTTTGTTGTATTTCATCATAAAATAAATTCCATACTAAATAAAGCTGTTGTTTGTAGTTGCAGCAGCAGGACAAATCTGGGATGGATTTTCCCTGAGACATTTTTTTCTTTTAATATATGAAAAAAAAAATTCAATTTAAAAAGAAACATGAAAAACTAGAAACGTGTGCAGGCTGAAACCTTTTTCTAATTGATTTTTTATGAAGTTAAAAGAAAACAGACTAAGCTTTAATGACAAAATCAAAAGTGCAAAACAGTTTCGACAAATGCAGACTATGTTTGCAAAGATTATGGATAAAGACTTTTCATGATGGTTTTAGATCTAAAACACTCCTGATCAGTAACATTTTGAAATGTAAGAACATCAAGAAGACTTGAATTCAACCAGAAAACTCCTACTTGGAGCTGCGGTGAGGATTTAGCAGGACCGAGGGGGGAGCGCCGCGAGGGGGGCTCATTCTCCAACATTATAACTCCCCCGCATTATATTAACCTCACTGACTTACAAAAAGGCTTTTTCATAGAAATATGACGGGAGAGACGTATTCTCTGCTGCAGTGTTGCACTTCCTAACTTTCCACCCCCCGCCCCCTCGCCGGAGGCCCGCCGTAAAGCCACGCGGTGCGCGGCGCTCGCGAGCCACCAACATTCATCGCGGCTTTAATGCTATCAAACTGTAATCTGTCTGGGATTTCACGTGTGTTAACACAGCGACAAACGCGAGACCCCCTGAAACACGGCAACGGAACTACATAAATGTCTCAAATATCTTAACTAGACAATAAACAACCCATTCAGTTCGGGGGGATTTGCATGAGAAACGCGGGCATTAGCGAGCAGAGACAAGTCTTCTGGCTTTCAGCTGAGGGGAAGGATGACTTCAAACATGATCCTTTGTCAGACGGGATGATGGGAGACACACACACACACACACACACACACACACACACACTCAAGCCTCTCGCTTTTTTGGCAGATCTGGGCTCACAATGCCGTAGATTAGCGGCAGCCTGACCACAGAGCTGAAATAAGCTAATTGCTTAATTAGCTGACCCAATTCCATAAGCTTCTTTTAGCATATTAACAAGAGCTATGTAACAAATAGTTATGTTTCACAGAGGCGGTGTTTGTTTATGGAATTACAATAATGAGGATCAAGTACAAAACACACGGTCAATGGCTCTCCTTTCATGGCACTCGTGCTTTTGAAAACTCAGAGTGTCGGCTTGATTCCCGAACGCCGAGGTGCTTTTCATTCATTTGAGAAGTGAGTTCAGCTTTTGTCTGATCACCAGCAGGTGATCCTGGTGCTCGACCCTCGTGTCTTTCTGTTTGCATGTTGTGTTTTTCTTTTCTCCCCTCCTCTCTATTTTTTTTTTTTTTTTATTCTGTTAAACAATTAAGCCGCGCGGGGGAATATAGTTTGACCGCCCTCTCAATATTCCTGGACGTTTGAGCAACGAGGGACAAACGACAGAAAGGACAGAAAAGAGGAAAAAAAAATCTTATTAGATTGAATGATGATTGAAATGGATTAATTTACATTTTCTGCATGCATACTTTACATACATGATCTTTGCTCAGCGCAGGGAGTTCTGGGCAAAAGAGCACTGTTTGTATGAGATGAACTCATCTATATGCTAATTCATTGGCATGTAGACCTGCTTCATTTCTTCCATTCAGGACTGTTTACCTATTAGCTCTTATAGATGCAAAGGGAATTGGAATATTAAAACCAAAAAAAAAAAAAAAAAGCTAAGGAATACTGAGCATTAGCAGTACATCAGCTGTTATTATATTCATATTACTGAGGCTGTTTTTTTTTTTTTTTCTTTTTGCCCTTTGTTTAAACCGTGAACCAACTTCCAAGGCTCTTTACAAATAATCCAACTCTACCACTTAAGAGCGACTTGTTGCCGCCGACGGAGGCATGCGGGGTTTTTCAGAAGTCCTTCAGAGGATGAGAAGGGACGACACCCCACCGGAAACCGCACGGATTCAAACGAGGAGCAACGTGACGCGAGAAAGACACGACGCAACTTCTTTCTCCCCCAATTCAGAGCTTTAAGGTACAACGTTCGCTTGAGCTTCAATCGACGGTTTAAATAGTGGTTAAACGTTGCCTTATTACGGCCTTACAGTGAGGGGATGTCTGACGGATCACGTTACAAGAGAAGCCTAAATGCTAATGTAATTTCACATGAACCAGCCTGAAAGAGATGCAATCAGCCGCTCCCGATTCAGATGACTGTTGTGTTTAAGAGGATGACAGCCCCCTTTCTTATTGTCTATGTAATTCACCAAAATTGCCACTTACAGCCGCTAAGAGCGGGACGTTTCATCTCCAAGCTTCCTCTGGTCTCTGCTACTCATCCCATTTCTACTTCCTCCAAAAGTGCCACCACTTCATTAACCTTGCCAGGCGTGAGATAAGAGCGGCAGTGCATCAAAGCCCGCCTGCCCACAGAGAGAACAGAGCCCTGCGTGTCTCCGCTACACAGCAGCCATCACACACACGGGCGGAGGCGCAGTCCACCAGCCATCCGGCGCACAGAAAAGACCTTTTGTGTTCCCAGCTGTCATTCTGAGATGTATTTCTTTCTCCAGTTCTTTTTTTTTTTTTCTTTCTTTCTGTGTCCATAACATCATCACGTTTAAATATATATTCAGGGCGAGATGAAAACATTCGGTCGTCGCAAAGGGAGTCTGACTGCGAAATAATTGGTCCCGCTCAGGCATTTCATTGCCACAGACACTTATTGTCTGGCGGCCGCCGTTCTAAGTGGGGTTCAGGTACACGGCGCCCGTCGCCGCTGTGACCTTATGCAGTTTAAAACCTCGAAAATGAGAAAATTAAACAAGAAGAGCATCAAAGCCAACTTCAGCGCGATGAGTAACAACTCCCGACTTCCTCAAAGCGTTAAACTAGATGGTAGGAAATGTATTAACTGAGTCACAATATTGTTTTACTTGCACCACATACAAATCTCTCTGGTGCATTTAATCCCTCTACCCACAGTTTCTCAGAAAGGAGGATATAAATTATTTTCCTTTGGTGGAAACGGCAAATCCCTGTCTGGATTCTGTTAAAAGGCTTAAAATGTCACTAAATGCCAAGGCTGAGACTCCTGCTAACACGTAGGTCTTTAAGACAAGATGTTAAAGCGTTGAAAGTTACCTGAAATTGATGAGGTTAATATTCTTATCGCAAGCCGAGGCTTCAGAGGAAGTGGATATTGAAAATAGCCAGGTAACCCTCCACATTAGGGGCTATCACGCGGATTAGCGGCGTAAACACCAATTACACATTTCATTGTTTGTCGTCAGCAGTATTTAGGAAACAAGTTACAATGCATAAATTAAAGGGATTGGCACGCAGGAGGGGTGTTTTCCCCCTCACAATGAGGCGGCGTCGCTGTAAAGGAGACAAGAGAACGGCCCCAAAAATAACAAGTCATGATGCTGAATGCCGGGCTGTAAATGAGTAATTTACCATGAATATCCGTCTCTATCCCTTTACGGCCACGCCACGTTTCCCGACCACATTATACCGGCGTGGAAGGGTCTGTCACCGAAATTTGAAATAGAGGACAAAGGGCCGCCGAGCAAATGGGTTTTTTTTTTTTTTTAGACGCCATCCTCTGAGTTCGCTGCCAATGTGAATCGGAGGTAAAATACAGTGCATTAAGTCGACCTCTGAGGCAGCACAGAGGAGGGTAGAGTGAGACATTCTGCTATCTATTAAGACTTGCGCTATGTATATATTGTGTTTTGAAGGAATTTTACTGATCCACAAAACCAGCAGGAAAGGATAAGAGTGAGTCCCTAAGACCATGTGGTAAAGCAACGGCGGCGCGGAATCTCCGGCAAGTTGAAAGTTGCTGCGCCGTCGAGGAGAAAGTCTGGCAGAATCCTGCACGCCCGCTGATAACATGGTTGGATTAAGGATGTTTAAGGGAAGTGAAAATTATTCATTTGAGATGGATGAAAGCTGCACTTGTCAAGTCTACCAGTCATGCACTTTATACATTTCATTTCCACTCGCCAGCATGCATAATTTCCCCTCAATGCAAATTTTTTTTTTTTCTTACACACTGGAAATTGTGAGCATATTTACAGCGCTCCCTTAACACGTTTCCCCGACGCAGAAAATGGATAATCTCTATTGAACAGGGAACAAAACAATGCAATTTTTTGTCTGCAGAGGTGTGAGAATCTAATTTTGTGCGGGAAGATAAACCGACACGAGAGGCAAACGGTGGCTTCTCTTTGAAATCGGGCTAAAATAAATAAAAAGGAGACGGCGCTCATCACAGTGACATCTATGGAAATAAATTAAGCATTTGACCTCTCTTATGAGTGTAATTACCGATTCTGAAGTGACAAAAGTCCTGGCCTCAGTGTTCGCCTGGAAGCCCTCTGCAACTGTGTGTGTGTGTGTGTGTGTGTATGTATACTGTGTGTATCTGCCTCTCTATACAAATATTATGATCTCTCTGATGAGAATTAAGTCTCCAGCCTGGATGGCCAATAAATTAGAGGCACGCTTCTCGTTTACTCATCAGAGCTAATGAGCCTGATAAAATTACCTCGAGGATCATAATTACAGGCTAGTGGCACAGACTCTGGCAGGGACTGGAATAAGACGAAACACACACACGCACACACACGCACACAGAGTCACACACACGGAATTTACATTGTGCTTAAAGAGGCAGGGTACAAGCGCTCAACTAAACACACAACACTGCTTATTAGGAAGAACAACAATGTGCGATTCATTCAGAAAACCTGCAGGAATTCTCCCAAAGACACCAACTTGTATTTAGGCGACATCTGCATGTTTTTTTTTTTTTTTTTGATGTACAGGATTAACATAATGCAAGGAGCCAAACAATATTGCAATTTCCACCTTTCTGTCAGAGCAGTTCAAACTGATTTTACCACCCTTTCATAAAGATTAAGCACTTCATGGGTAATGGCATATTTTAATGAACGATGGCAGCCTGGACACAAGAGCTCACCTCAGAGGATTCCATTTCATCACACATTCACAGGATGAATTGTTTTACTTATGAATATTAATGTCCCACTAATTTGAGGCTGTTGTTAATGCTTGTCGCTAGGAGCTTGGCAAATCAGGTCCCATTCCTGTTAAAACCATGTATTAGACACCCCCCTGACACTAAGCCCTCGCCTTTGATTCTTAATTGCAGAAGTGCAAGCATTTGCAGTAGATGGGGCGCAAAGCTTTAATTAACTCTAATATCACACATTCAGTCTCGACTGTCAACCACATCACGCATGGCATTTCGTACCAATACCATCCCCAACTCTGCTCAGCTAGAAAGATTGTGTTCCAAGTTCGTGATCACAATTTCATGCATCTCAAAATGAGGGATGTGTACTTTCTAAGTAGCTGCTATATTGACTGCCAGTGAATTATCTTGATGCCGTCTTTGGAAAAAAAAAAAAAAAAAGAAGAAGCTGTTTTGGCTGTGCAGCTTTTCATGGAGAGGAGTTCCCGTGTTGTTGAGTCACAGATGAAGCTTGTAACATGAGAGAGAGAGAAAAAAAAAAAAAAGAAGCAGGTTTGTGGTTTCGACAGAAGTGTGCTATGTTATTAAGTAAATAATTCAACCTCTCACACGTGTGCTAATCTTCAAAGGATTTATTGGGAAAACAGATTTCAAGTTTAAAAAAAAAAAAAACGCTATAAATACAGAACATGAACAGAGCATTCAATAATACTTTAAAGATGCGGCGTTCCGGCGCAAACACGGGCGGATGCCACTTTCACAGGCGAGCGACTCCACGTTTTCAAACATTTTTAATAGCTCAGGTATACGGAGCAATTCTGATGCAGATATTAGTAAAGAGTAACGTTTAATTAAACCAGGTTTGAAGATAAAGAGCTCAATACAACCTATAGTTTATAAGCCTCCGCCAGCCATAAGCTACTGCTCTGCCTAATCCTCTTTCACATAACATTATTGCATCAGCGCAGCCGAACATTTTTGCAGCATTTATAAAATTAGCAAAGAAATTAACTGTCTGCACTGTGGCAAATTGGATTTCCAAGTTGTGGCCCGGTGATACAGCATACCCAGGCTGCCACCTACAGTACAGCGCGAGAGAGGAACTGGAGCTGCAGCTCAACATGTGTGGCTCCTTCAATTTTACACTCCACAGCTATTCAAAGTTAATTGTCAAGGCTCGGCCTAATATCCTTACAGGAAATTTGTTAAAATCCATTATTTAATAAATACTGAAATAATTTCATTTCGGATCAAGACCGCCGAAGGATTACACGTTTTGACTCCTCATTCCGCGAGGAGCAGCCAGTGCTCCTCCGTCATTTACACACCATGATAGTTTTACATTTTTTTTTTCTTCTTTTTTTGACCAAGCACATTTTATATTGATAAAATTAATACGTTACGTCACTCCGGCCATCCTACAAATATATAGTCTCTATAGGTATCAGGCAGATCCATAAGTTGTGGTTTTCTTCTAACCCCTGTGCTGAATACACACATGAGCATGTAACACACACCTTTTTTTTTTTTCTTTAAACAGAGAAATAAATGAGAAAGAAAAAAAAAAAACATTACAGCTCATTTGGAAAACAGAAATGTCCCACTTCACTAAAGAACAAACCAAGAAGTGAAGGTGAATTCTTAGAACAAACGAACCCAACGTTTGAGATTGAACATTTTCAGAGTGCAGATTAAATATCAGTGTAATCCTTCATGTCCAATAATTCCATAACCCTCCCGTTTCCTGCTCATTATCACACCGCCTACTTCAGCAGTGAAATATAAAAAGCTTTAATCTTTAAAATGATTATTAAGACAGTAAAAATTATATTAACTTAGTTTTAAAAATTGTAAAAAAAAAAAAGAAAAAAAAAAGAAAAAAGAAATTCCCTTCAGGATCATTCAACTCGTCTTTTATTTCTGCGCCTGAACAGTTTGGAGAGGGAGGATTTCCTCTTAGTTTTGGCTCTCTTCAGTCCTGCACACCCAAACAAACACTGGAGATTAGCCGCTGCTGCTGCACACACAGCTGCGGGACAAATATCTGTGAGAAACACACCTCGGACCGAACTTACCCAGATTCTGCATCATCGTGTTCAACTGCTGATCCTCCTCCACCTCCCTGAAAATCCACCCAAAACTCAATTTGTCTCGTGTGTGAGTTCTACTGAATTAAACCGTCACTCCCGGAGTTAAATCTCCCGGTTGTGGGTCTGCGTTACCTCAGCCTGTCCTTGTCCAGACCTTCCACGATGGCGTTCCGGCCGTCCACGATGTCCATCAGCCTCTGCAGCAGCCCGCGCTCCCGCTGCCGCTCCTCTCCGGACTTCAAGTGATCTGCGGCGCGGAGTTGACAGAAACTCACGTGTTGGATGGAAGAAAAGGGGGGGCAAGGAAGGAAACGAGTTGCTGGGACAGACGGATCTGGTACCTGGCTTCTCCAGCAGCCTGCGGAGTTCCCCCTCCACACCTGGCTGCTGCCGCTCCAGCTCCTGGGTCCTGGCTCTGACACACGCAACCAAACGCTCGTTTATCGCGCTCATCAAGAGTCTTCTCATCAAAAAAAAAAAAAAAAACTCAAATTAACAATAATAAAAGCACTCACATGTACACCAGCTCGGACTCTTTCCTAATGTACATCTGCTTTTTCCGAATGAGGTTAAACCAGTCGACCATCAGCGGGTCCATCAGTATGTCCCCCTCACCCTCTGGAAGACAAAGGAAAAAGAAAAAAAAAAAAAAACCAAAACATTTATCAACCAATTACAATCAGATTCGAGCGTTAAGCAGCTGCACGGATGGCAGACACTTCTTTGAGAAGCCATCAGCTCGGCGCCGCTCGTACGCTTCAACGCGATCCGGCTAAATGTTTCCGACTTGTGAGTAAATGAAATCCTGCAGGGATAAATTAAGCTCAGAAGAAAGTGTTCAGACAGCAACGTTTAAGTAAAACTCAGGCTCCGCGCACTCCTAATGACACCGTGCAAACTGTAGAATTAAAAAAAAAAAAAAAATAGAACAATTAAAGCCCTCTAACCCAACTGCACTCCACCCCCCACCCAACACACACACACACACTCATTTTATTATCACAAGATAAACCGTTTGTGTTTCCTTAAGACTGTTTTATTTACACCATAATAATATTAAGTGCAAATGAGGCTTTTAGGATAATTTGGCTGGTGTGTAGGAAGGAGGCTGAGAGGTTTCTGGAGAGGGAGGATTGGGTGGTGTGTGTGTGTGTGTGTGTGTGTGTGTGTGTGTGTGTGTGTAGGGGAGGTGACTCACCTCCTGGGACAAAGTCAACACCTTTCTTGAGGCGCCACGCCGCAGCCAACCGTCTTCAAAACGGAGCCCAGACTGTTGATAATTTTAAATCTGACTCTTTAAATGATTCCGTTGAACAAAGCCGCTCGTGCACGAGCTGCAGAACAGGATGTTCCAGCAAACCCCGATTTACTGTAGACCCGCTGTTACCCAGCCGACATCTCACTTTGGCAAATATAAATACAATCTGAAAAGACTCCTCGGTTTCACATCTTTTAGTTAAAACGCAAAATGTGTGAAAATATGTAAAAGTCGAGGATGCATGAAAAACATCTGCAGCCCCTTTATTCTGATTTATTTTGTGGGAAGCATAAAGTGACTGCTGCAGAGTTCTGTTGCCACTGGAGGCACCGTTGAGTCCAGAGCGAAAAGCAGAACGGCCATCTCGACAAAAAGTTCCGTTCTCATTGAACAGGCTCAAATCTCATGTGTTGAAGAACTACTTGAATATCTGAGTAGGCGGACGAACTGATTTTAGGGAAAACTTTACAACTGCATTGAGACATTACGCAACGAAGCAAACGTGTTCCTGCAATAACCAGAAAATTATTATGTTCATCTGTTCATGTGTATTCTATTCTTGTTTTCATCCAGTTGAGAAAAAGAAAGCATCCTCTGCGGAGTGTAATTCGTGTCAAACGTCAGATCAAACGTCTGCACGCTCAGGCCAAAAAATAACAAAAAAAATAAAGAAATTAAGCAATCGACTAGAATATATATTACAAAACCTAAGTCATGTTGACCTTGAGCAAAGCAATCAGGCCCCCTCCCCGACTCCCACCACCTCGAAGGGGGAGGCAACATCCCAGTGGGCCGGCTGCGGCTCTCACCTCATTTGGCTGCAGAAAGAGTAATAGAAAGGGCAGGAAATCCCGCCACACACACACACACACACACGCACGCACGTACACACACACACACCAACCTACAGCCGCGTGAGGAAACCAGGACACTGCTCACTGACACAGCAGTGGGATTCAGAAGCCCACCCGCACCACAAAGCATCAGGTTATTCATAGCGAGGGGAAAAAAAATGGCAACTCTGGCCTGATGGTGAAACCCCTCACAGACCGCCGCGCTCTGCGTTCTGCCTTCTCCTCACTGAGATTGGATGCAAGTTGGAAACTCTTTTACTTGTTGCAAATGGGAAAGGTTAATGAAGCCAGCGATACGCTTAAAGGTGCGACAGATTTGTGAGAGTTACCAAGTTTGAGGTCCGTTCTGGATGGAACTTGGGATCAATCTCAGATAAGGCACACAGAAGCATGTCATTGAAATATTCAGTTTTTTGAGCAACATTGTATTTCCTCAGCAATAAATGGTACAAAATATTGATAATTTTTTATAAAAAAAAAACATTTGCAGATATGATATTCAAAGGCTGTATAATTATATACTTTTAATTTGCAAGTTTATCTACATTTACTTTTAAAACCCGGATGTTCTGAGACATTTTGACCAGTTTCAATTGTTCATAAAGGAGTCGAGCAGAGGATTTATAGAGGTCATGATCAAACATCTCCATATTCACTGATGTAACAGTACAATATCACATTTTTATAAAAGTCCCGACTATTTTATATGAGAAACTGAGATTCATGAAGATGTTTGTGCCAGTTAAATCGAACTAATGGGTTTAGAAGGTTTTTCATCGAAACAGGCAAACATCCTAACAACATGTATAAAAAAAAGTCCTCAGTTTTGTCATAACGTACTATTAACATTCAAAATAGAAAACAAAAACTCTGATTTCATTTGATTCAAGATTTCTCAAAAACAGCTTTGCGTCATTACACCAGTGCATTGTGGGAGCGGAGTGAGCGGCGTACCTTCCTCGCAGCTGCGCAGCCTCTTCTCCAGCTCCACGCCCTCCTTCTCCAGCTGAGCCACGTTCGCCTCGATATCCTCCAGCTCCCGCTCGATCTGCTCCACGGGACGGTGATAAGACGCCGCCTGACGCAAGAACAAAGAACTTCCAGAGTCACGTATCGACGGTTTTAATTTAAAATTTCTCTCTTTGCCCACTTTAAGGTAAAGAAGGTCATCTTTTTTTTCCCCCCTTTTTTTTGGGTGGGAATGTAATGAAAGCATATTTGTAGAGCTGTTAATTAATCTCTTAAGAGACTTAATGGAGGGAACTTACAGAGGGTGACCTCATTTCAGGCCTGGAGGCGTTGGTGGGTGACAAATACTTTCCCTTTTTAGCAGCTAAGAGGTAGATAAAATAGGATTAGATAGTCCTTTCATGGCAGCTTTTCAGAAAAGCATTGTCACATATGACTTCACCTGATTTATTTGCTGCTAAGAAAAAAAAAAATGACTGCTCTTATGAAATCAACAGATCGGGTTTGTGCATTTGATGCCGTTTGAAAGAAAGAGAAAAGGTGGGGATAAAACCTGAGGGATTTCCATGACTGGGCGCAGTCGTCAGAGGGGTGACGGACTCCTCCGCCGGCTGTCTGGGAGAGGATTTCACAGGTGAGCGACTCCCGTGTTTAAAGCCTGAAATGAAGAAGAAGAGGCTTTACATGTTGGACATCATCTGTCTGAAACTCCGATCGATAAAACTGGTTCTACAGCCTGAAACTTTAAGATCAATAAGGTTCACGTGTGTCTTTGAGGTATATGTGTTATTCATTCAGGACGAGAAAAAAAAAAAAATTCAACAGTTCACATAGTTAACTGTAAGCATGATAAACAGTACTTGTCACCATAAAATCTCCACTGGCTGCAGTTTTAGCTGGAGAATCTCAGAAGAATCTCAAATATGAAGGAAAACTCGATTAAGTGAGACAAACTCAAACTTTCATGAGCTATATAACTTCGGTGCTGCTTTCAATGTCGCTGCTTTGAAGGGTGGTTCAGCACAGACACTGTCGGGTGGAGACGGCTCATTTTTTTAGGAGGGAAAAATATGAACTGCAGAGATAACGGCAAGAAAAGAGGTTTCAAACACTTCGGACCAGATCCGATAGCGCTGTAATAATTCGATTTTAGACTCATTTAATAAAAGGCGTGCTACTGAAAGGCTCAGAAGTGCCTCACCTAAGCTTTCAGGGCCAGGCGGAGGTTTCGGAGGTGTGACTTCCTTAAAGGGGGCGGGATCGGGCTGATGGAGGCCGACTGGAGGCCGGGCTGCGCTGATGGAGACCGGAGGACCCGTGGACGAGAAGGCAGGTGTGTGTTGCTCCGGGAAGGCTTCAGCATCACTGAATAAGCAGGAAATAAAGTTTTGAAAAAAGAAAAAGTATAAAAACAGCCTTCTAAACTAAAACAATACAGCAAGGCCAAAAATAAATGCGCTCAGAAATTTCTATGTAGCTTTTCATACTCCGGAGTAGAGTTTACTTGAAGGTTTGTGCCTTTAAAATATTTTTTTCTAAAAGGTTTGTGGATTTTTGTGAATGAATGATCATGTTTTTAAGCATGGTGCATGGAAACTGTTGCATCGCAGTCAGTCTCATGCCTCACCATGTTAAGAGACGACGAAAGCAGCGGAGAACCGTCAGCAGGGGTTAGAGACAGGAAAGTGCAGCACAGAGAGGAGGGAAAGTTCAGGCCTGCTGCTTCTTGGAGCTTGTTAGGATGGAAGACAGAGCTAGCGGACGCACTCTGAGCCAGTCAACGACAGCGGAGATGGACGGGGTGTGACGGCTTCTGGAGAGTGAAGGAGCTGAGAGGTCAGACGGGCAGGAGGGGAAATCTTTCTACCATCAGGCGACGGAATCATTTCGTGATTACTGCCAGAGTGGCTCATACGTACTTGAGTCCCAGCTCTCTTGTCACAGGCTTGAGCTTTATGTTCCACTCCTTGAAGCCTGCATCTGTGGGGAAAAAAGAAAGTATACTTTAATTAAGAAATACAGCAAATCCTTAACAAGATTTAAATTTAAAGAAATGTCTCTTCTTACAAGACATCCGTTTCTGTGTTGACTCACGAACGCAACGCGGTTTGTTGTGAACAATAAACAAAAGAAGTCCCCCGACTCCTCCACGTCACGTCCAGCTGAACAGCTGATAATGAGCGCAGCCGCTGGTTTCATTATGTTTTCCTCTCACAGCAAAGCACTGCGCTGACTGATCATCACCTCCACATCTGTATTGATCCAAATGTCCCTCTACCCCTCTCTCTGGTGATTTACAGTTGTTTCAGCTGGAGCTGGATGTGACGTACTTTTACTTTCACACATGTATAATAATGTGAGTCACGCCTGTGAAACAACAGTATCGTCTAAGACAGTAAGTTTTTGGGGGGAGTTAAATGCACGTCTGGTCTCTGGAGTTATTTTCCAAGTCAGTAAGACCTGTCAATGTCAAAAATAAAACAAATCTGAACACCATCCAGGATAAAACCAGCAGTAATTGTGTTTCCGTCTGCAAACCCCCCCCTGCGCACACGTCCGTCCCAGGAGAGTGGCAGCTCAACTAGGAAAGTTCATTAGTACCAGACAGAAATGGAAATGTCAGCTAGCAGCACGCTAGCCCGACTCGCTCTGTAAATAGGACAAAAGATGACAAAAGGGCTTTGTTTTCTGCGAATGTGTCAGACAGACAAAGAGGATGGAGGTGGGTGGAGAGGAGGGGTGTGGGGGTGCTGGCGAGTTGTCAAATAGTGGTTTGAGAACGCATGAATCGGAATGAGTGCGGCGGAGCTCGCCTTTGGCCGTCCCGTGTCCAGCGGCGGGCCTGGCGCTGTCTTTGTCGACGGCCTTCGCACACGGCGGTTCCTGATTGTTTGCGAGGCTGGAGGGAGACCGTCCCGCGCCGCTTCCTGCCGGGCGCTGGCTGCAGTGTTCCCGTCTCAGATGAGGCCCGTCGGCCGGACTTGGCTCGTCGCCAAACCTGCACAGACCGAGAGAACCGCCGCCATCAGCCGGAAACACGGAACACAGCTGAAGAAGAGTTCTCTGAAACTCGAGTCAGAGAAGACCGCAGACAACAAATTTCTTTCCATTGATGAGACAGCTAACTTGTTATTGGATGGAACTTAAAATGTGTTCTTAAGGCAGATGCTTTTTAAAGTTTGTAGTAAAAGATTTCATACTTGAGATGTGTTTGAACTGTAGCAATGCTTCCATTTTCCTCTTACACAATTGAAGATGAGCTATTTTAAAGCACACCATCTTGTATTTTAGACTCTTTCTGCACTTGTGGGTGCCAAAAGAGTAACCCATGCTGTAAAAACTAGTTTTTTTTATCTGAAAAATCCCTTTCAAAATATCTTTACAGCTCAAATCCAGACTCTGTACTCACCGTCTCTCTGCTGATCTGATGGTAAACGGTCGTTTGTTGTTATTGTTGAAGTTCTGCTCGGCCAGTTTCTTCCCGCTCGTCATCCTGGGTCTGTTCTTCTCGTCCTCACCGCCCAGCGGGATCCTGGGTCTCCCTGCAGCGCTCTGCTGCTCCGCAGGTTTCCCGTTACCCGTCGAGACCTTCGGAACTTGAGGAGCGGCCTGGAAAAACTTCTGCCGAGCCGCCTGCGTCTTCTGGGCGCCGGCCGTCCAGGAGTGCGACGGCGGAGCCGGAGCGAACGGCTTCTGGACGACCTTCAGCGGGGCGGTCAGCGCCGAGGAGGGACTGGGTGCAGCCCGGCCGGCGGGCCCGGTTCTGGAGGGGTCGTTAGCCGGGGGAGGTTTGACGCCGCTCTGGTGAGCGTTGCAGATAAAGGTGTCTGGATTCTTCCCGGGTTTGTAGCCTCCTGCATGAAGCACCACGGAGCACTCGCTGCATCTGGAAGTGGAGGTTCATTATTTTTAAAATAACTCATAGAATAAACAGCGGCGTGTGAAACGAGTGAATTCTTACTTGAAGCAGCTTCTGTGGAACAGCTTTCCTTCTACAAAGTGCCTCTGAACCAGATGAACGTGGCTCTTGCAAGCAACACACTTGCTGTTCAGAGTCCCGTTTTTGTTGGCGTTTTCTGCCAAGACCACCTGCAGAGAGGAGGGGAAACCGAAAGGTGAAAGATTTTCACCTAAACCGCCGAAAACAAACAACATTCTGATCTCTCTCTTTGGGATGATAAAAAGTTAGAGCGTGAGGAGATGTAAACACGCTGTCTGGTGAAGACGTGTGGTTTGACATGACTGCTGACCTGGCCGGCGGCTCTGGCCGGCCTGGCCGAGGCCTGAGCCGCACGGGCGGAAGGTAGGCAGTTCTCAATGGCGGCTTTAGGCACGAAGCTTTTGGCAACCACGGGGAGGTTTTTCTTCTCTGACGGCTCCTCCTTGGAGCCCTCTGCTGGCCTCTTTACACCTCCCACTGAGGAAAAGCAAAAACACTATTAGTGTCAACAGATAAACAACAAACCTCAGGCTGCACAGGGGGGGAAAAGTAAGGAGAAGCTCAGAACTGAAGCGGTAGGAGGGTGAAGCAGTCAGTCCTGTCTGTGCGGCTGCTGAGGATGTTTGGATCCGACGTATGCTCACTGGGAGGCCGTCCTTTGAAGTAGTTGTAATACTGGGAGACGTAGGTGAGGATGCTCAGCCTGTCTGGGATCCTTAAAGCCACCATGTCTTCTGCATCCAACAGAGCTGGGATCCCCAACTTGTCCTCCGCCACCTGAAAAGCCTTGGAAAAAAAAGAACCAGGAAAAAAACAGTTAAACAGTGTGACGGAGAAACTACGCTGATCCACAAGCACTTTCTGCCCTGTGAAAACACAGTTCTCCCCAGACACACACACACACAATTACAGCATGTGTAAAAATGTCAGACAATATTGTTTAGTTTAAATATATCAGCAGCATTCGGTGGCCAGGTCTGAGAAGGGCCGTGTAATGAAAAGAGCACTTCCTGAGTGCTCGCAGGGATAAGAGAGGGGACGGAGGGAGCAGGATGTGAGGGCATTGTTTACCATCACCCTGCACATGCTCTTCAGACTTAAAGGAAAACCCCCAGTGAAAGCAGAAACATGCAAAAAAAATTAACAAATTTCTTTAACTAGTTTTGCTACCAGCGCATTTTTCGACCTACAACCTGTAAGAAACACGAACCCATTCATGAAAAATAGAAGGGTGTGAATTACCACACCGGTTGCATTCTCATATTACAGCACAGGGAGCATCTCCAACAGATCTCAAACAAAAAAAAAAAAAAAAACTCTGAACCCGATCAAACACGACATCCTCGCTCCAACGCATCTGTTCTGGTTGCACAGCGTTCAACAAGCGAGCATCAGCTTCATGAGAGCTGTCATCGAGTGGCAGGAGACAGCAGGCCTCATTCAAAATGAATGTACCGGAGAGAAAACTAGACCCCCTCTCAGCGCCGCCCCCCCGAGCCGGGGTTTGCTGCTGACACTGCCAGGACGATCCAAGACAACAAGGAAGTCACACACAGAGCGCACTAATCCTCAGAGCAAGCTGGGAAGTCGAGTCCGGGACTCAATAATGGAGCGGTCCCAGCCGAGCCGCCCGTGGCAGCCAGAGGTTACCAAAATAAATGAGTTCAAGTGGACAGAGGCAGAGGGAAGATCTAAAACTGAGGAAAATAAGGGAAGTCTGGTATTAGCAGAGACGCGTGTTCCAACTCATTCTGCTGAGCTGTAAAGAAAACGTGGAAACAGCTAAATATTTAACCAATCTGCTGCATAAATGCCAAGGCAAGAATAAATACACCGCAACTGTGAGTGTGTGTGTCATCTTGTATCTGGGGTTAATGAAGTGGATGTTTTATGCTACATCAGACTTTGCCGCTCGAGTGCGAATGTCTGCTCCTCTCAGCCAGACAGAGGTTGAACAACTTGACATCTTACCAGCGTGTTGTTCTCAAACACATCCTCCTTTCTGAGTGAGTCATAGTCTCTGGGAAAACAGAGAGAGAACAGAGACACGTCTGGTTCAGGTGCAGGAACTGAGGCGGATCCACAGACTTTTTCAGACCAGGGCACCAAGACCTCACCGCTCCGACGGCATTTATTAAACAAACAATACTTCAATCTGTTCTATTTTCCATTTGGACATGAACAAATAGGCTGAAAACCACAATACAGACCAAAATTCTTAATTTCTAAATTCAAAAACTCTTATCATGACATTAAAAATTTGTCTTCACACTTTTTTTTTTAGAAATTTTTCAAGAGGCATAAATAGGATTGTCAGCATGTTTGAACACTTGAACACACTTTAAAGGTGCATTAAGGAGTTTTACAAACTTAAAAATACTTATTTCCCACCATAAATATGTTACACATTTTTAATGATGTGTACAATGTGCCCTGACATATTCATTACAAGTACCTCTAACAGCGCTAAATTGTCACTTGAAAGTTGCAGTGCCGGTCCGGCACCAGCATTTTTTTGGGGAGAATTTGAAAGGAATGACGTAATGCGCGCTCTGGATGGTTAGGTTTCATTTCGTCCGCCATTACTCCGCCAGATGCTTAGTGAGCAACAGCTGAGCAGGAGCTTCCAGAAAGTAAGAAAAGACCGGCCTCTAGCACTGCCACAGCTCCAGCACAGACTCCACCAGGTAAAAGAAACTTAAATCTTACTCGGGCGCTTCTAAACGAGCGAAGACGGAGCCCCCCTCTTCCTTGCACGCGAGCCACAGGGACGAGTTTTTCACTAAGCTGCATTACGCCCAAGGCCTGCAGGGGGCGCTGTTTCGCATAAAACGTGCAAACTCCTTAAGGCACCTTTAAGCACACAACAGCTTGTCAAGATAGTCCCAGTTTCTCCCCATTTTACTCTGGACACAAATTGTCATGAAAGACCTGGAATGGTTAGATTTTTGTTCAGAATTAATATTTTAGAGTTAAACTTGAAATAGACCTATACAGTGATAAACAAGGCCGCTACTGGCATCTAGCTATCATATTTAAACCACAAAGTGAACTGATAGATCAATAAGTGTGTTTCCTTTTGTTGTTAAGGTTGCAGATTATGACATCTGAGTTTTTACTATGAAAATCTAAAGAAATATACTCAAGAATTTCAAGTCCTGTTCACATTACTCAGGCTTGACCTTTATAACAGCAAAAGCAGGTTGTAACCTTACTAAATAATGGATATGAAGGATGTGGGAAGGGGGCACACATGGTGCCACCAGGGAAGTTCCACCCCTGCTCAGGAAACAACACATTTCAACAAACGTTTCTTCTTTTCTTTCTAATGAAACATGAATTTCACGAAAGACAAAAACAAAAGTCAGAATGAGGCATAAATACACTGAAATATAAACACTAACAGGAAGAAAAAAAAAATGCATAAAGTACTTCAAATTAGAGGCTCCCCGGGGTGTCTGAGGCAGCCGAAGTGCCCCTGAGCAGCGCTAACCTCCTGAACATACTCACATGAGGTCCGGTCTGTATTTGTGTATGAGCGCGCAGAACGCCAGGCCGCTCCTGAACGAGGTGGTCATGTTGGTGATGGCCACGTCTCGGTAGCCCTCACACTGCAGCCTGCACCACTGCTCCAGAGCCTTGATGGCAGCCATGCTGCTCCCGAGGAGTCGCTGTCAGGCTGAGCCGAGCGCGCAACAGGCGCGCGAGACGAGGAGGACCGGGAGGAGGCGCGCGAGGAGCAGCGCCGGGAGGAGCCGAGGTGGGGGGGATAGACACGTAGAGGAAAACCCACAAAAGAATGGTCTCAGCCCGATGTTTGACCGTGAACCGCCGCAGCTGCGTCCTGTTTCCTGCCTTGCTTCACCTGCCCGTCCGTCGCCGCGCGCGGCTCTTCCAGGCTGCGTGCGCGCGCACCGGTGCGCCGCTTCCCCAGACTCATTAAAGTAATTGGCGCCGAGTCCGTCCATTCATCACCCCGAGCCCACCAATCAAAGTCATCCAGGGAAGTACACGGTTGTTTTTCTGCTATTAATGAATAATAAGATAAAAAAAAAAAAATAGGCCAGTGTTGCTAAAACGCGTTTAAAATTTAAATTGACATATATTGATTGTCTTTATTAAACCTGCTTATTTAACTTTAATTTGTTTAGCCTAGCTTATTTTATCTTAATTGGCAGGAACACCTCGTGGGCCAGACAAGTCACATGATAGCATAGCTCTCTTACCTACACACTGACTCGCTTTATTTTGTTTTTAAAGGTGGAAAATTGACACAAAAAAGTGCAATTAGTGAGTGTTTATGTTCCGTTTTTGTCAAGGACAAGTTTTAATTTCTTGAAAAAGCAGGTGAATGTTAATCGGATGGCCATGCTGTCATCCCAAGGGCTGGATAACCGACAACACTGAATCAGACAAAAACTTCAGACCTTGACACATTCAGTTTTTATGGTTTCCCGATAAACCACTGAAAGGTCAAATGTCAGAGACAACAGAAGAGAATTTGGGCTAAATAAACCACATGAATGACTTTGTTATTGGTTAGTTTGTGATCATTAGGCTCTCCTGTCCACACTATTTTGACTTTATTTATATGATTCAGACAGAAACCACTCACCTTTACTTTCTTTTGGATTTATTAGTACATAGGGCACTTCACTTGCTGTAAACCACTGTATACTGATATGTCAGAAAGAAGACAAGACTGCTGCATAAAAGTAACTGTAAAATTAATACCTCATTGAGTTTGAGTTCAAAGTTGCCCCTTTTTAATTATTAGGCCCTCCTGTCTTATCTAATCCTGTTTTATATTTGACAAAGAAAGTTTTCCTAACTGTCCTGCAACATTTGATCAAATACACTCTCCAGCAACTCAGAGAGAAACCTGTGAAACGCCATCCATGCATGGAGAGAACAGGAAAACTAACCACTACACAACTGTGCTGCCCACTTAAGTGCAATGATTGACTGTTTTTATTTAAATGAAGAAAATTCCAGCACTTTAAGTATAGAGATGATAACTAAGTCTATCAGGTGAAATTGTAGTTTGCATGTTCTGTCTTTGGGTTTTGTGTGGGATCTCTGGTGGTCCCTCCCCAGGTCCAAACACACGAGCATCATGGTCCTCTTGTTTCTCCGACTGTTCAGGGTGTCCTGTGCGTTCTGCTACACGTCAGCCGGGTTCCACTCCAGCTCATTTTTATGTACAATATGAATTGTTAGTGATTATTAGGTGCTCCTGTCCTCATTCTGATACTCTAACCAAACAAAAAGACAATCTCTATCTTCATCTATTCTACTTTGATGAAGCAAAGTTCACATTTGCATTTATTTCCCTGCACAAACAGCAGATCACTAACAAACTATTGTTCTGTGTATTAAGGGAAGTGTTTAGATCCCTTCTGTGGATCTTCCTTTATTGTAATATATTCACATTGTGTTCCAGTGAAGTAAAATACTGCATGATTTCTAAAGTATAAAACCACAAACTTGCTATCTCAGGCAGCACACAGTGAATTTGAACTGAATCTATGACATGCTTTTTTTTTTTTTTTTTTTTCAGCCTCAGTTCTCTTTGTGTGGGGCCTAATTGGGGACTAATTGAGGCCAACCACCATCATATAGGATTCCTAACCTAATTAGCCCATATCATTGAGTTTCCCACAAAATCTTTAGCCAAAAAAAAAAAAACTTGTAACTTCCTGTCACAGAAACTTCCAGAGAGTAAAATGATTATGGAGATTTAGTTTCTGGTGAGCGGCTGCAGAGTCGTTTCAGCCTCGACGACAATCAAAATATTTGCATGTGCTTCTCTGACCTGTTTTGAAAAATAGCCCCACATCAAATCTGACCCACTGACCTCTGCAGTCGGCGCTCCAACCTCCAACACGGGGAGCGTAATTAGTGAGGGACCGGCGTTGAAATTGAGCCTTTGAAATGTGAGCGACCCGCGCTGACCTCCTTCACTAAAACGGGGCCACAAATACTTCAAGGCATCAATTGTTTATTAACTGTCACAGGGAGGCCAAGCGGCTTTGAGACTATTGTAGACAGCACAAAAAGAGATGTGTAACTCACATTACAGTGTGAAGGAAATGCAGCTTGTCTTGTCTGGAACACGTTTGGTGACTTGTTCATATCCAGAAGGGGGCAGTGTGGCACTGCACAGTCACTGTGCACACCCCGGGGTCAAATGCATGAAGAGGGCTCAGCAACTCTTCTGTGGTCATGCGTCTTCATCAACAAGCCTTCAACATGAGCACAACAACAGCGGTGCAGAATCGGACTCGTCACTGAACGCGGCACGCTTCTAAAGTCACCGAATTTGTTTGATCAATGACTCAAATTTAATGAACTCGTCATATTTGATTCTCCAGATGCTTCAAGACATGCAGATCAGAGGGGACTTCCAAACGATTGATATCCCTCTGCATTAGGTACCGGTTTGATTAAACATTTTAATTCTTATTATTTCATAGACGCATGCTTTTCTCTTTAGTTTTCATGGAACTGTTCTGCTGCAGTTTCAGAGAAAAACCGACCCGTATCGTGTCGTCTCCTCGTCGTGGAGTCAGACTTCATGATTTCAGTTTTCAGCTATTTCCATTGTTTCCTGTGAGGACGTGTGGCTGCGTGCACACATCCTGCCTGTCTGCGAAGGCTACCCAAAAGGTCATCACTGAAATCATTCACTAATTACTTGACTGTATCCTATTTCAGCCACGCTCCGATGGACAGAAATGATAAGATGTCAACATTTGTCTCTCTCTTTGTCTGTCAAGCCTTCAGCATGCGTTCTTAGGTTCATGCAATCACAGCAGATTCAGACAGACATTTTTTAAATGACCTGGAAACTGCATAACGTTAAAGAGACATGATATAATGGAGATACTTTAAAGTAAAACACACATTAGGTCCTCGGTAACTCTGAAAATTAAATCTGAATCAGTAGTTCAGGCCTCATTTGAGATGTTTCTTTAATGGCAGTGACGTTCTGAAATCTATAAAGGGTTCAAAAGTATATTTCTGTATATTAATAGTATCTACACTTTTGTTTTATTATCAGGACAAACAGGAAAAAGGGAAATGATCAGTCACTGTGCATGGCGTTGCTTTCCTGTGTTTGTGCGTCGCCCCCTGACATGTTTACGGAGCCGTGGATCTCGGCCTCGTGCTCTCTGGCTTTGGCCCTCAGCTTGGCGATGCTGCAGGAGCGGAGCTCCTCCGAGCTCGGCCCCTCCGGCCCCTCCGGCCTCTCCCACTTCCCCAGCGGCGGAGCGTGCACGCTCGGCGCGCCGCCCGCCGCTTTTGTCCAGGGGTAGTTCTCTCCTTCCTGTTGTCGGTCCCAGTGCTCTCCGTCAGAACTCTCCGTCTGCTTCAGACGTCGGCTCGCCTTCTCGGGAGCCTCGTCAGCGTCTTTTTTCACATACGGCCCGGCGAGCTGACCCTGGAGCTTCAGCTGCCGCCTCATCTTGGCACGGCGGTTTTGAAACCAAACCTAGAAGCACAGTTAAAGGATGGAATAACCAAATATGGCAAGAGAACGTTTCCCTGTACAGTCATCTGTATGTTTCCTAATATCAAGACAGGCTTTTAAAATGACAGTATATGATTCATCTCCAGAGGATGTGACACACTATGCTATATTCCTGCAGGGAAATTTCCTTGGGACAGATGCAGATGCAAAAGGAAATGCTGCAATTATAAATAATAAATTAGGAGGAAGAACACATTGAGGAAAGTGCACCTAAAGTACAATTAAAACAAAAAACAAGCTATTTCAAATACATGTGTAATAAATACAAATTAAAAAGACCAAATCTTAAACTGCATTTAGAATATAAACTGATTTGGACCACTGCAACAAACATTTGAAGTGGATTAAAGTAAACATAAAAGGAGACCAGCTGCACAAAATCTGTAAAATGGATCTGTCAAAAAAAATACATGGAAACTAATGTATCAAACATTTAAAGTGCATATTTGTCTTGAAAAGATTTTCATAACCATTGCCGAAAAAATGCTGACTAAATATGTAAAAAAAAAAAACCAAGCCAAAACTCAGTATTAATCCATAAGTGAAAAAACTCAATGAAGGCGTTTCAGAAAAACTTAAAGTGAATTTGAATTTGAAAAAAACCCAAACAAACAAAAAAGCAAACAAAAAAACATCGTAACTGCAAATGTAAATAAAAAATAAATAAAAAAAATCAAGTCTGCATGTTATATTAAGTATATCTTTCTCTATATACAATTCTGTTTAACCGCAGAAATGCAATATATCAGCCACTCCTTGGAAGCTAAACTGCATTTATCCAGACTCCGCTGTGAGACACTCCGGGTTTCACCTCTGCATGTCAGAGAATGCTGAGATCCAAACCAAACAGTGGAGATAACGGCGGCCGACTTATTAAAAAGTGCTGATTACGGAAAAGAGACTGAAGAATGCATTTTCCACCTTGCACAGGAAAATTAATATGAGTTGAGCGAGGATGGTGGTGAACAGTCCCAGCAGGCGCGCGGCGTGCCAACTACCTGTACTCTGGCCTCGATGAGGTCCAGTCTGAGGGCCAGGGCCTCCCTCATGAAGATGTCGGGGTAGTGGGTGGTCTCGAACGCCTTCTCCAGCTCCTCCAGCTGCCAGCTGCTGTAGTTGGCCCGTGCGCGCCGCTGCTTCACTGGCCTCTGTTCATCTGGAAAGCGCAGCACAAGCACCAATTACACAATCGCCAACGGGTGACAAGGAACTAATGGCTCTAGATTGGATAATTAGCACGGCAATCATTAGGCCCACTTTAACACCGCGTGGTAATTGATTGTTAGTTACGAGCTGTTAGTCAGTCTTTTGTAAACATTTACACTGCAGTCAGATGGCGCTCACAGACTGTCTTGGAGACGGCGGTCACGCAGTGCCAGTTTGGCTGCGCTCTGTCGTGCGACCCGTCGCCGCCTTGGCGTTCCGACTCACCCGCGCCCTCCGCCAGCGGCCCCATCCCAACCGCCCGCGTGGCCAGGAGCAGGGCCTCCTTGCATGGCTCCGGCTGCAGATAACTCCTCAGGGATTCGTAGGTGATGAACGGCCCCGGGATGAGGATTTGGGGCTGGGAGCCCAGTCTGGTGGGGAACGCGGGGAAGAAGTGGGCCGCCGGCGAGTGGAAGACGGCGGGGAGCAGAGTGGACACCAGCTGCCCGGGGCCAAACATGTCCACGCCTCGAGGGGTCCGTCCACCGAAGAGGACCGGGCTGCCTTCTAGGAGGAGGATGGACGAGCGGTTGAGCTCATCTCAAAAAACAAGGACGCTGTGTTGCCTGTGTCCCGGGTTGTCGGCGTCCCGTCTGGTTTTGAGGTGCTCGGGTAACACTTGAAGAGCGGAGGTTGGTCTCACCTGAGCTTCCTCCTCCAATCCTCTCCCCCCCCTCTTCTCTCCCGGTCACATGACACCTCAAACAGACAGCAGGACTCCTCTTCAGGTGGAGATCCACCCAGTGATTCACCGCCCGATGGGATTGAACGCATCACCCTTTTCCCCGTGTTTGCATAATTTGTCAGGACGTTTCCAACCACATCCTTCAATCAGGCCCCGACTTCGCTCCTGTGCTCTGAACTCCGGCCCCGCGCGGGGCAAGTCGCAACATCTTCTGAAATTTCACTGAGCGAGATGGATGGAAGCCGAGTAAGCCGTGGTGTTTGTGTACACAGGCATGTGCACGGCGAGCGCTCAGCGGACCGGTGAGCGGCGGTCCAACACAAACAGGGGGGAGATGACTTCCTGAGAGCTCGGATCGGAGCGAATCCTGGAGGTTCAGGTAGCTCTGGAAAAGTTAGATTACAAGCTAAACAGGAAAGGAATGATCGACTGTCGAATTAGTTCTGATTGAACCAGGAATTCATCCCGGTGGAGCGACCGTGACTGTCAGGGACCCGGGTTTGAATCCCAGGTGAAAGGAGGACATTCAACGTAAAAACTAAGAGTAGGATCTGTCGTACATAAACTGAAACACTTTGGAAACTAATGGTGTTTATCAACACCATTTACTTTCATGATTTTCTAAGGTCAAAGGTAAAATTTGTAATTTCTCTGTTTTCATTCCAAAAATAGTTTAGAAAATAGTTTAAACATTTTAATACATATGCATGTCAACAAAATAAAATGAAAATACTAAAAGTTTCTATTAATAAGTCTTTCCTTGAACTGCATTTATTTGCATTGTCATTTGATTCAGTTTTCATGCATAAAATATTCATGATGAAATCTCAACAATGAAAAATTACATTTTGTTTTATGAAACAGAAAGGTTTAGACATGAATTCAGGCTGTGAATGTATTCAGTAATGATTAATTATGTGCAAAACATAGACTACATTGTGTGAATTATGCACATTAAGCAGATAATTGAAAAAAAAAACCAATACATAAATACAGATACATACAAAACAAATGGCTTTTTTTGAAGAAATTTGAATGAATTTTGCATTGTGTTTCTGTCACTCCTGCTTAAACAGCTGACTCTACATTCAAAAATATCAAATCATGGAAAATTATCAATTCAAGTAGGAGGAACTGGATTTGTGTTTCCCATCGAAGCTGCTAACGATTTTTAAACCGTGTTTTCAGCCAACCTTTGACAGATGAATGTCTCTGTGCAGCACTTCCATTAAACCTGTGGTAAAATGTTTTTACCACTGTGGCTGAAGTGTGCAGTCAGTAGTCAGAGTTACCAAACACTTACAGGAATCTTCCCTCCCAGATCAAAGTGTACACATCAACACATTAACAGCCATGACAGGAAGATTATCAGCACCTTTTTTTCTTCTTCTTCTTCTGCTCCTCCTTTGAGCGCGGCAGATGTGGCTTAGCGTTGATGGATCTCTGATGACTTGATCACCAGCTCAGTCTGGCTGAATTAAACCCAGGTGTGTCAATTAATCCAGAGACACATGTCACCGAGGCGTACGTCTCCGCAAACCCGGCTCGCCGGCCGGCGGTGAGAACACGCAGCTGTCAGTGCTGTTGTCACCGCCGGACGGACGGGACGAGGCTTTGATCAGGACGATCAGGTGAGTCAGCGCCTCGCTGTGGACCGCCGCTTTCATCTGCACCTGTTCAAACGCCAGATTAAGGCCTCGCCGGAGACAGGCGCTCCAGATTAGCAGGGCACCAATTTGGATTTTTGACCGCTTGAGTTGAAACTATTTGAAAATATTTGGGTGGAGTGGAGTGTTTGGAAGATGTGTTGTTTCTCCCATAATAAGACAGAAATGTCAACAACAGTGTTTTTGGAAACTCTGTGGACACATTTACCTGTGTTGAAGCTTTTGTAGATGTGCTCCTGTCTTCTCTGCTGGGGCAAAATTTCATATCCATCTCAAGATCTACAGTTGATCTACACACATGAAGCACCTGAACGACTCAATGGCTCTGAAGCTGGCTGATAAAAAAAGAAACTAGAAACTGTTTAAATGACAGTCTCAAGATCTTTGAACGATTTCCAACACTAATCTTTGCTGGACCCTTTCATGGAGTCAGTATCAATGAGTCCCATTCATCCTGCTGACTTTCAGCATCCCACACAAAGTAATCATCTCTATTGAGCTACATTCATTTCTATACCTGTATAATATGTACGTCTCCCGTAAATTTTTTTTAATTTTTGTGATTTTTTTTTTAATTAGTATGAGTTTTATGTTATACCAGTCTTTATCTTTACTTAAAAATAATAATAGTGTTTCCCAAAAAATGCTTAAACACATTCTTTGCATGCTGAACATACCTGGCAATAAAGATTTAAAATTTCTGAGGAGGAAAAATTAGAAGTGATTAGAAGTGTCTGATTTGAGCTGCGACTAAACAAACACTGTGTGTGGTGGGACTGACGATGGAATGGTAATCTCCGTTTGTCCCTGGCACACACGCACACACACACACACAGTTTCAGGGATTTCGGCTCTGTCTCAGAGTAGACCCCCTCCTCCACACTCCCAAACTTGTGTTTGTCTGCGCCCGGGTCCTTTAATGCCCATTGATCCAGATAATCAGGGACAGAATTGGTGAGAAACCAGTGGGGGGAGCAGCTCTGACAGTCGCTCCTCACAAGGCCTGAGTGTGGATAATTGAAGGAGGCATTAAGACAACAATAGTAATGGCTAAAGCCGGGCGATATTGGTATTTCCCCCTCCTGAATGACAAGGCAACAGGCGAGCTCCACACCTAAAACGGCGCTGACGGTGTCATTAGCAGGTCGGACGGGCCGCGCATTACCTGCGGGTTTAGCGAGTCGCCGATGGGACACTCTTCATACGTCCTCGGCTTGAATCGGGCTTGTTTCAGCTTGCACACGCTCATTGAGAAGTTGCTGAGAGGGACGGCTGAAATCCCCCCTTAAATGTGGGGCTCTCGCTTAAGTGTCCCCATAGTGAGGGGAGTTGTGTGTTGTGTGGCATCTTCACATGAATGTTCAATGCACAGGAAAGTTTTGTGTAGTTTGAGTTTTATAAATCACGTCTGAGAGCGGAATATGCAACAGTTATTTGAGTTTGTTGCAGATTAAAAAGCACTGCGAAACAAAAACAACGTCTATGAATTCGGGAGTGGATGAACCGTCGCCGAGTGACGAGCTATCAGTCAGCCCGATGAAGATTATTGTTCCTCCTCATCCGCTTGCAGTGGCACTTTAGCTCATAAAATAAAAGAGTCCTGCCAAATGTCAGCTGAAGATGGATGATTATCGTCGGCCCCGCCGTCGTGGGAATATATCTATCTGGTGTCGTTTGCGAGCCCAGCGCAGATTCAATATTTAATGAAAGTATAAGTGAAGCTTAAGGGTTGTCACTCGCGCCCGTGCCGTTAATGACGTGTCACATTACCATACTTATCGGATTGGGTCAATCTTAACTGCAATTACTGGCCTCATTTCTTTTTAATTCATTACGGACGTCGGGTCCTTTCGGTCGTCCGGCCTCTCTGCAAACACGTGGATCGTTCTTCCCGTCGCTTGAATATGTATTTTAACTGTCAGCGGCCCGGACGGGCTTCACGCTGAAAATCTATTAATGGGTCCGGGGTGCCGCTATAATTCAATCAGCACCCCGAGAATGTGTTCGCAACTTGGTAGAAAAAGTGTATTTCATGGCTGAGGAAGCCCCCATGCTCGGCGCCTCACTCTCCCTGGTAATAGTATCCCTCACGGCGAGCAGGTTGATTGTTTTAGTCCTGGATCACTGGCCGTGGGATAAACCTGAGAGCCCCCGGTCTGCTTTTCATGTCAAAAACCTTCAAGGGAAAGCGGCCGCAATCCAAGAGCAATCACACTTGAGACATCAAAGTGCCAGGAGAGAGAGAGAGAGAGGGAGAGACGGTCTGCATTTTTTCCACGCGAGCCAAGTGCAACTGAAGCGTGGAGTAAGAGGAGATGATCTAAGACGAGGGTGCCATTGAGAGGGAAGACGGAGAGCAGACAGATGTGCGCGGGCAGGTAGCGGCACATCGGAGGCCCCTCCCACGGCTGAGAGAGACACCGAGTCGGTTCAAAGTTTGGTGGAACTGGACTAAAGCTGCAAGGGTGTATCGTGATCGAAGATTTTGTTGAGGTAGTGAGGGTGGAAAGTATCCACCGCAGGAGGATTTATTGAGACGTCCATGAGACATCCAGGCTGGTATGATGAATAAAGCTTGTCAGTGGTCCATCAGGCTCTTCCTCCTCCACTTCCTCCTCAAGCTGTCACTCATCTCTGTTCCGCCTCGCTGCCGTCCAGCCAATGGGATGCTGGCGCCCGACCAAGAGCCCAAGCTGCTGCGACTTGCGCGGGAAGTTGATTGATAACCGTAAACAAGAGCCTTTTCGGCCAGTTATAGGACACCGTACAGGTGCAATTAACACATCGGGCAGAAATCTGCGAGACGAGCCGGTGCGTGGCGAGATGGGCTTCACATGAGAACAGGTTGAAGATGTATGAAAGATGGTCTGATGGTCATTATTATTTGCTTTGTAAAAAGGTAAAAGAATTATAATATACATTTTTTCAATTCCTGCAACAAGTGTTTCAAACCGGACTGGTAAATTAATGTTAAAACAACCTCTAAATCGAAAGTTTTTCTTTCTTGTGAAGAGCACAAATGATGGCAAGGTGTAGATTTTCCAAAAAACTAACGATTACTAAAGAAAATGACTACAATTTCAACAAGAAGTCAATCTTAATGCTACCTTCTGGTGCAAAATACCGTGAGATGTCAGAATCTGCTTTTAAAAAAAAAATCTGTTTTCATTGAAATTTATCACTATTTGCTTGATGGTTTGGCGGCCTGGACTGAAGCCTGTTGCTTGTCAGGTTTTGGCCCTTGAGCCTTCTGTTTGACACCCCTGATCTATTGTAGATCAGTAGTAACATCTACATGAATTGGTAGAATAAAAGCACTTCAACTTGAAGCTGTGGTTGATTTTTTATATCGTTAAGAAAAAAATGTTTTCCTTTTGAATTTAAGTGTAAAAAATGAGTGTTAAAAATAACATTTAGTTAAACGTATTGTTTGATTACCCAAGCTCATCTAACCTTCCATTGCCAGTTGAACTACAAAACAACGTCAGGTCCAGCGTTGACCCAGAACTGGCCACCCTGGGGGGGAATAATGGGGTCAGAGTTTGGTTCAAGCTCAGTGAAGGGGGCTCATTCTCCCGCCTCGCTGTGTCTCAGACATCCTGCTTTCAGCTGCCCGGCCCATCCGTCTCAGCGAGCGTCTGTTTTTTTGTGAATGACAGATTCCCCCCCGACCCGCCAGTGTGGGCACGTCCCGCCGTCACCGAGGGTCCGGGGGCCGGGCCGCGTAACAGAACACCGGGAAGCGGGTCTGTGAAAACCTCCAGCCCGCATCCCTCCTTCAAAAGGACAATTATCGCCACGGTTAATTTCCCACCAACAGCGGCGTCCACTTTCCCGCTTTACCAGCACGCCGCCGCGTTGTTTAACTTTTCCCTTTGACTCCATCAAGAGGTTTTCAGTCCAAGTCACTGGCAGCGGGCAGAAAACAACTCGCACTTTCATGGCGAAACGCCTTCCGTCACAGCGCGTGCATCATGCCTTTAATTTACCCGTTACACCCGAGTGGGGAGCCGCTCCCGCTTTTATCAGCATCCTCCAAATTATTACAGGAGAGAAATGAAACCTCACACCCTCCTAAACAGTATTTCCAAAGGTAATTGTGTCTTCTTATAAAAATTTCTCTTATTACCATTTCGGACAGGTTTCACAAATGTCACCTTTGAGTGACGGCGGCTGCCAACGTTCACTTTCTGCTCCACAAAAAGAGAAAATGTCTTTGAAGACGTGTTTTTATTAGCTGACAGAAAGTGTTCAGGTATTTGATGAACACGGTTTTGAATGGAAACATTTTGGCTTTCCAGTTTTAAACAATGCTTGAAAAAGTTTTTTTTTCTTTTTTGTCTAATATTGATAAGTAGAAACAGTATCAAACAAAACAATGCTATCAAACACTTCGTCAGTGTTTGTTCCAGAAGGCTGACATGTCCTTCGAAATGGAATTTTGGAATTAATTTATTTATTTGTAATCGAATTAATTATATAGCATGTATTTCTTAATTTTTAATTTCTGCTGATTCTCTCTCTCTCTGAGACAATCCCATTCTCCACTCACATTCCAATTAGGTTTTTTTAATACTTGAATTATTGTTAATGTTGCTCCATCATTAATAAAAACACTTCTCCTCCCTCTGAATTTGAGACCAAGACTAATTACTACAGCATTCACGTGAATTCCAAAGTTTTAATTGAAACATGTTCTGCACATTGAGGAAGAATTTCAATGCTTTCTTTGAAGTCACTAAATTAACCAGCAGCAGCTCAGCGGAGGATCTTTTAATCTGCGCCGCCGCCGAGTCTCAGAGTTTGCTAATCTGCGGTGGTCAAATTAGAGCGACGTTTGAACTACGGGAAAACGGAGGGAGAGTCTTTTGCAGTCAGATGTTACGTGGTGGCCTCCATGTGAAGGACCTTCATGGACTCTGAGATCATGGAGCTGGTGTCGATCTGTCCGTAGATCCCGACCAGGAAGGCTTTGTGGAGCAAGATGTCGGCGTGTTCTGGAGAGAGAAGGGAAAACAAACCATGATCGCGATAGCTTCAATTAATCTAACGCAGGACTGACGGAAAGAAGCTTCTTACCTTGACAGAGGAGCACGTATTCAGGCAGATTCCTCAGAGCCGTCTGCACCACGTCGAAGTTGCTGCTGCCCATGCAGTACATGAACGTTGGCAGGAAGTCGGTCGCCAGGCTGCAGAGTCAAAAACATTCAATCAGGCCTAAGAATCCCCCGTTTGGCTGAGTTTTGGTTCATTAAAAGAAGAAAAGTTACGCGGAGACACATATCGGTGGCGTTCTCTTCAGGGTCACAGTGAGGCAGTGAACTCACCAGGGGTTGTTCTGGATGCAGCGCAGGGCCAGACTGAAGGCCATGTTCCTGCTCAGCTCCTCAGACGAGGTCATGAGTCTCTGCAGGTCGTTCTGCAACACAACGTGTTGATCGATGTGTTACACACTCACAGAACGCCGCCTTTTACCCGTGTGTGTGTGTTTAGACTCACGGTGAAGTACTGGATGATCTCTGGGCTCCTCCTCGACTTCTCGTCCACCTCTGTCAGCACCTCCAGCACATCTGCAGCAGACGGGGAAACAGAGTCATCGCATTGCTCACGGCGGGAGGCTGATGCAGGCGGGACGAGTGCAGCAGCGCGTCGTTTACCCTCCACGGCCTCTCCCCTCGACATCTTCTTCAGGTACATGGTCATGTCCGCGGCGCTCAGCGAATACGGGGCCGAGATGTTCACCAGAGGCAGCGAGCCTGTGGCCAGGTCGTCTGCTTGATGAAGAGGAGCAACTGGTTAGGAGCGCGGACGCCTCTGAATTAAAAATACTGCTGTTGAATTAGGTAGGAACTCTCAACACTTTCAGTTGTGCGCTCACCGTCTTTCTCTTCCGCTGCGACCTGAGCTGAAGAGCTTTTCACCGGCAGAGTGAGTCCTGCCAGCAGAGACTTCAGCTGCACCAGGTCTGGATTTTCAGCACACATGCTCCTGAAATGGTTAAAAAAAAAAAAACCCTGAATTTCAAAGCCGAGCCCTTTACCGTAACTCGTCAATCACACAGACCGGCCGTCACGTACTGTAAGATGCCCGAGTGTTTCTGTAGATAGGGAATGGCTGCCGCGGCGTCGTGTGTGATGTACTTCTGTGTGAACTGCAGGAATTTATTGATGAAGACCAACGGAGAGCGCGTCCTCTGGAAGTTCTAAACCCAACAGAAGGTCAAACACAGACGGTGTAAAGCTCCGACTTTTAACACAGCTGATTCCAAAGCTGATGGTCCCACCTGAAGGACCTTCATGAAGGAGAGAAGGCAGTCCTGAAGCGCCCTCTGGTGGTCGCTGTGGAAGACCAGCGGCTGCAGCAGCTCCAGGATGGCCAGGACGTTACTGAAGAACGTCATGTGGTTCTGCTGCCTGAACTCCTGGATGTTGAGGTGCATGCGGCCGTGCAGGAGGCCGGCGATCATGGGAAGGTGTCTATTAGTTAAAAAAACAAACATCAGCAACAGATCATCGATTATAAAAAATAACATTGAGATATTCCTTTTTTCTACCCGCACACCTGAGTAGCAGCACGGGGTGCGACACGGCGAGCTTCCTGCAGGCGAGGTTGGCGTCAGACACGCGACCCTCGGCCGACTTGGAGTCCCCGATGTCGGCGAGCAGCGTGACCAGGCGGTGGACCAGGACGTCCAGCTGGAAACCGCACAATCCAGACAGGTTTAGAAACGGCGACAGTATGATCATTTAAACCCCAGTCTTTGACTCAGAGTGGGCGTGTTCACCTTGCAGCTGCTGCTGTCTGCCGCCCCGCCACTGCTGAAGGTGCCCTCGGGCAAGGCCACGTGCTGGATGACCTCCGGGAAGAGCAGATAGATCTGCAGCAGCAAGTTCTGGCACCGCTTACTCATCGCACTGCGAGCCAAAGTAAAGAAAAAGAAAGAAAAAAAAAAAAGAAGCTGTGTTATGATTTAAGGACGAGCCGCTGGGGAGTAAGCTATTCACTTTAGGGGGAAATACATTTTAAAATTGGCTTAGGACAGTTCAGCTGTCCATCCTAAAGCCACGAGCTTAGTGAGAAAATAATCAAGACTGTAATCCGTGATGTTATTGAGTTGTGCAGCTTGAAGCTATTTAATTGGCGGCGACTGGTTGGCCAGTTTTGTGCAGCCATGAAAAAAAAAAAAAAAAAAAAAAGCCTGTCATAACTTTTCAATTCAACTGAGTTTATTTCTGCAGTTATGTTGACATGATGAAGAAGAAGAAAAAAAAAAAAAAAAAAAAACGGTCTTGCCAGATTCACTTCCTCCTGTCCTCTATTGTTTCTGCCTACCAGAGACATTAATTAATGTCCATTAATACTGGCTGCAGACATAAATAGCGTCATGTAATTCAAAGGTATTTGCCTTCAAGTCACAGCAGTTTCGTAAAATCCTCTTACTGGCTCAGGCTCTTGTCAGGCTCAAACGATGCACTCCGCTAAACGAGGAGTTTATTACCGATATGCATTAAGCGAATCGCGGCGACCTTGACCAAGAAAAATCTGCACGTTCAATAGTTTGTGTGTAATTGGAATAAACACCAGCTTATATGACGGAAATCCCCCCACAAGAAGAATGCTGTACATACGATCCAGTGTTTACTCAACACAAGGCCAAAGCCCTTTACTTCCAGCATGTTTTCATCCCGCCGTATTTTCACCAGCCGCCGTTTCAACGGACAGCTAAGCTCTGCTTAAAATACTGTAATTCTGAAGCTAATTTTGCTTGACCTTGGCCAAAGTTTCCTCATTAAAGTGGTTTAATAACCAGAGACATATTCATGAAAGGAGGGTTTGCCTCCACAAAGAGTTGCACCCTGATCTCTGACAGCTAAGTCAGAGCAGGAATTCACAACACAGGCAAGTTTAGAGCTTCAGCCTTAATCCTCTTGCCTTCATTATAATACACTGAGCTTTTAAAGAGATCACAGTACAGACGACTTCTGCTGGTTTTAATTTCACACCAATAGACCTAATTATCGAGTTTTCCCTGGTCCGCAGCATTGTGGCTGACAGAGGAAGTCTGAAAAGTTCATCTGCACTGGGGAGGAAAATCTTGTGCGATTTACTCCAAGTTTATCGGCGCGCCATAACATGGCTTTCTGTATCGGGGCTAATTAGAGGGAACGATGTCCGAACGGAGCGGAGGAACACGTTGGCGATCCGCCGATGGGAAGATATGATGAACATGTGTTTCTAGAGATAAAAGCTAACCTGAAGAAGGTGACGTTTAGGACAGGTGTCTGCAGCTTTCATACATCAAATCTGAACAAACAGTCGCTTTAATTATTTCACAGCAGACAATGTTTTACAGAAACCTTTATCTTGCAGTTTAACCTTTTTTTAAGGCACTTAACGAAGAGGAAAATTTCAACCCTGGAGACCTTTTGAGGGGTTTTCAACTTTTACTTGACACTTAAAAAAAGCAAAAACTATGATGTGAGGTTTTTTCATTAAAAAGAACTTTGAAAATAGTAAATATTTTAAGTTGTAGATCTTAAAAATATGTCTAAACTGAACAAATCTCATGATATCTTATTGGCAAATTTCATTCAATCGTACTGTCAATCAGTAAACTGTACATCGGTTTACCTTGTGCATTACTTTGGAGCAAGAGGAACTTTTCTTAATTAAAAGATGCCATTATTGAAGTTTCTAGTATGCGTTACTATTTTAACCCTTTCATGTCTTGTGTGTTCAATGCACCTCAGCATACTCACCTGTCCTCCCACTTCTTGGAGCAGTTGATGAGGTACTCCGACACTCTCTTGATGTTTTCCAGGTGGCCGTTGCAGTAGGAGTGGAGGAGGGGCAGCCTGGACTGGATGAGGGAGCAGGACGCCTGGTCCACGTTGGTTTTGTCATCGTACGGCGAGTCTCGACTGTTGAGCTCCGACTCCGATAGGATCAGGTCCACCAGGCTGATGAGCTCCTCGGAACTCAGCCGGAGGACGAATTTCTCCGTTTTCTTCTGCAGAGGGAAAAACAAAGAGAGAAGATTCAGCGTCAGGCCGTCTTCCCTGAAAGGTAACGTTTGCCTGCAGGCCTCTGATCCTACTTGAGGGATCTTCTGGTCCCGCCCCTGCCAGATCCGCGGGATGTGGCTGCACGCCCACAAGAAGTCCAGAGCCGACGACGGGTCCAGTCTGCAAAACAGCAAAACTCAACTGAAGCAACCGTCTACGCGGTAAATGACATTCCCCCAGTGACAGCAGAAAGAGAATGGAGTACTTGTAGTCGCGGCGTTTGCTGAGGAGAGCGCTGATGCACTGCAGCAGAGTGGGCCAGTTTGACTGATGTGTAAGCAAGGCCAGGAGATAAGGTCTGTAGGCCGGGGTCCCTCGAGCCTGAAACAGATAATGCAGAGCAAACGCGTATTCTCACAGGACCGGACGGAGCAGCGGAGAGAGGGACGCTATCTGCTGAGCTGCGCTTATCTCACCTTGTTGAGAGCAAACAGCAGCTTCTGCTGAAGGTCCGGGCACACCGACGTGACCTCGGGGTCCAGATGCTCCAGCCAGTCCACCAGCAGCCCGCAGCTCAGGCCCGACTTCGTCACCTCGGAGCCGCTGCAGGAGTTCAACACACCGTTCAGAACTCAGGAACAATCCTTATTCATCATTAACACACATGTCGCTTGTTCTTTGCAAAAGACGAATAAATTGAAACTATGACCACGAAGATCAACAATTCCAGACATTTACAACCAAAAAACCTGATGGATTATCAGCCACAGCGGCTGACAGTGAGCGGCGGGGCCTCAGTGTGTACCTGCCTCAGCAGCGGGGCAGAAAAAGCACGGTTTCCTCTAAATTTCACAGCGTGTGAGTCTGTAAAGCCACCGCGAGGCTGCAAAACCAATTAAAGCTTCCGCCGAACGCAATCCAATAGGAGTTTACGGCGCCGCGCCGCTATTTTTGTCACAGCCGGCCGTGTTTGTCAGTTTAGTCCCGTCAAACACGGATGTTTCTTGCGTGACTTGTGAGGGAAATAGAAAAATGCAGCGCTCACTTGTTAAGATCTGCTTCCTTCTTCACAGCTCGCTCCTCACACTCCTGAAGGAGCAGGGAGATCACCATGGCAACAGGGCCCGCCGTCCCGTTCTGCGTGCTGACGGTCATCAGCAGGAAGAGCAGCTCCTCCAAATACGGCGACTTCACCTCCATCAGGCCCTGCAGCACTGAAACCAGCAGCGGTGGATTCATTAAATGAAAGCAAAGGTTCCGTAACTCCACAAAGTTCAAGTTTATACTTCTAGTTGAAATTTCTTACAATACCGATTTGCATTTGAGGATTGTCAAAAGGAGGCAGGCAGAATGGAAAGCTGCTTCTTTTTGCTTTTCAATTGACTAAAAACATATAATTTATCAATAAAAAGAGAAAATTCAGCAACATCTTATAGGACCGTCACATCGACGCGCTGGAACGGCCGCTTCTTACCTTTCCCGATGAGTTCCGCCTCTGCGTTGCATCTCTCCCCGGCTCTCAGCATGGCCATGATGGTTCTGAGCGGCACCTCGGTGTCTCTGCGGTACGCCAACGCCTCGGCCAGGTGGAGGAAACCTGTTCGCACTGCGGAGCAGAAAACGTTTCATCGCTCACTGCCTGTGGAAGACGAGTCGTCGAGCGCCGTGAGAGAGGAAGTCTGCTCACCGTCACTGTGCCGGTGTTTGTGGGAGTTCTGACCGGCGAAGGATCTGAGCAGCGTCTTCAGCGGGCCGCCGTCCACCGTCGGATTGTCCAACCAGATCAACATCTCAACGATGACTTTGAGAAACAGCGAGGAGAAGGTGATGTCCTGGGACACGAGGCGCTACGGAGACATTGACATGTTGCAACGCAGCCGCCAATGATTTCTCAGTGTGTGTGTGTGTGTGTGTGTGTGTTGTACCTGGTAGAGGTGAAGCTGGCGCATGAGAGGACAGGAGAGCGCGTGGCTGCGGTGCATGGACATGACGATGGGGCCGGCGTGGGTGGAGGTGAGCAGGGCGGTGATGGCCTGCAGCAGGCGGAAGGCCAGACCCCCCTGCTGAACGTGGCCCTGCTTGGCCCGCATCAGCTCCTTAGCCAGGGCCTGCTGCAGGGCCAGCGAGAGCTGGCTGGGAGGGGGGCCGGGCCAGCGGGGGTCCACCTTCAAGGGGAAAATCTGTGGGGAAAATACAGAAAAACTGGTGAATTTCATACAATATTTACCAACCAGCAAATTTTATGTCTTTAACAGGCATGCAGTTCTACAGCCTCGTATCAGCCTAAATTTAATTATTAAAATTAATTTATTGGAATGATCCTATGTACAGAACGGGGGCTTCATAAGGGCATCATACTAACCCATACAATTTGGACTTCGGAAAAAAAAAAAAAAAAGGAAAAAAATCTACTTTTTATTCACTGAACTTGAAATGTAGGTAATTTAATTGGCATTTTTACACAAAAACTGGAAAAGAAAAACTGGTACAGAGAAGCAGTAGCTAAAAAAAAAATCATGTTAAAAGCGGCTTTTTCATCAACAGATAATTCTTCTCAGCTCTCAATAAAAAAGTAAATTTTCGACGTGGCCCGTTTGGAAAGTTAGTCACCCACTGATGCTGTACAGGATAATGATGGACACTTGCTAATGGACAATTCCCCGAGTCATGCTCAGGTCACGCCCTGTGGCGTAGTTTGTCCATAAACCCACCCCATCAGCAGAGGGTCTCTATCCCAGTATTTTCTCTCCCTTCGACGTATCAAAGAGGCACGAAAAACAAAACAGCTGCTGATGAATTCTAGAATTCTACCTGCAGCAGCATCCCGGTCAGATCGTCGTCTGGTCCGACTGCAGGGAGCTGACTGGCTGCTCTCATCTTCACAGAGCTATGAGGCGTCTCCATGGTTACCTTGACCTTACTGGTTTCAGATGAATCTGTGGAAAAGGACAAAATGCTTTTAAATCAGGCGTTCCCACCCTTGATTTCTTGGAGCGTAAAGGCAGGGAGTCTTCTATCTGATCTTTCATTACAGGGAAATACAGACAGCGATTCAGGTAAACTCTGACACCAATAAGGCCATCTGAATGGGAACTGTTGGATAATACGGGCTGAAATGTCAGATAAGCAGCATCAGGAGTATTAAGTATCACTGACCTCTGCGTGGAGGAAGAGAAGAACTCAGTAAGGTATGGAAAGTGTGCCCCCCAGTGGCCCCTCGCTCGTGTTGCACTTCAACCAAGTGGGCCATGTAGTCTGTGGACATAAGAGTAAAAAGTGAGATCAGTTCTAATCCCAGGGGGGTGAATGACGGTTTGACAGCTGAATGTCTGCAGCGAGTCTTACGCTTGTCCATGATGTTCTGCTCCAGCGTCTGGGGGTCGTGAGAGACGGCCTGGTCCAGGTACTGCAGCAGCTTGCTCATGCTCGAGACGGGAATGCCGAAGGACTGGACGAACAGCAGCAGCTGCTGAGGCTCCAGGTCTTGTAAAGCTGAGGTAAAACGCAGGAAACGGCAAATTACAGAGGAAAAGGACAAAATTATACAATGAGCAGGACAAAGTTTAGTGGACTTGGTAAAGTGGTACCCGCGTCGACCAGTCGAGACACTTCGGATCGAATCATCCTCAGCTTCAACCAATCAGGCAACAGAAGAGCCTCCTCTGACGTGTCGACCAGAAAGGCCGTGGGAAGAGGCTTCTTGTCAGGAAACCAAATGTCCAGAAGAGCGTGGAAGTCACTCTCCCCTGCACAAACACACAGATGTAAACACTGTTACCATTTGCTGTTAACAATGACGACAGCGAACGTTAAAGCGAGAGGGACGACCTTTGGGTGGCCCCAGAGTCAGCAGGATAACCATGGCGTGAACCACGAGGATGTGCATGGTCGCAGTTTCCCCTGTGGTCCAACGCAGGAACACCTGGTCCTGAGACTCCGACTGGAAACACAAAGCTTTTAGACACTGTCGCCATCAAAGGAATGGTTTAGTCCCACCCAGCGCTCACCCAGCTATACAGATCCTCTCCTTCCTTGGTCTTCCTCATCCTCCTGATGTACGTGGAGAAGATGGTGAGGAAAGCCGAGAGCACGGCGTCCGACTCCGGTTTGGTGCAGTGTTTGGAAAACAGGCTGTTCATGATGGTGGAGCGCTCCACGATCAGCCGGGCCACATCCTGGAGAAAAAAAAAACAAACAAAAAAATCTTTAAAGCCTCTTCAAAAAAACAAAGCTGTTTATTTTCGGTACTAGCAGTGAAATGTTTTGCAAAAACAGAAATTTTTTCAAACTTACATTCTTTGCTACAACAAATATACAAATTACATGAGTTTGACACCCCTGATCTAAGCGTTAGAGAGCTCACTGTGATTACCAGGGCCAGGTCATTGTGAGAAGCCTGCTCTTCCACCGGTGCATGCTGGGATAGGTAGATGAGATAGGCGCTGATCGTCTGCGGCTCTGTCTCCATGTGAATGGCCTTTGTGAGGAAGCAGAAAAAACAATCATATTTACAAATACAATAATAACCTTCCTTACACTGTATTGCCAGCTGAACAGAAGGCACTGGGACCTGCTGCAGGGCGGTGGACGTCATTCCTCTGACGCTGTCGAACAGCGGGAGCTTCGGGAGGTCCTGCAGCAGCCACTGGTACCCCGGCAGCAGCTCGGCGTCGGCAGAGTCTTCCTCCATCGGCTGGTCTCGCTCCTCTCCGTCTTTCAAGCCTCCTTCACCCAGAACCAACGACAAACCCTGCAAAACGCACGCAGCACGCATCATTTCACCTGAACCAACAGTATGAGAACGGAGGAGGGGTTAAATACTGTACCTTCATTGCGAGAACTCTGGACGCCACCTGAGACGAGCTGAGACGACGCAGGAAGTAATCCAGCACTTCGCATGTGGTCTGTTCGTCAGCTTTAGGGCCCAGCAGGAGGTCCTGCAGCCGTCCAAGCAGCTGCCTTTGCTTTTGTTGTCTCTAACAAATCAAATCAAATTAGCATTTGTTAAAAATCTTCAAGTCTTAAAATGTACCAGGATAAAACATGGACGACCAATACAAAGATTGTCTATGGTTGGAGTCAAGTTACTTGTCTCTTCTTGGCCTTCTGCTCTTTGCTCTCTTCGTCGTCGTCCTCGATTGGCAGGCTGTCATCTGCAGCGTCGTGCAGGAGGAATTCACACAGGCACTGCACGGGCAGCACGTCCAGGGAGCCCTCACTGGACTGAACCAAGTCCGCCAGCCACGGCATGGACTGAGAGGAAGCCTGCCAGATAAAAGGAAAAGTACAGCATCTTAACAAGGAGTCCCAGACACTATTAAAGATTAAAATGTTTTGGGTTTTTTTTTCCTCATTCCGAAGCATTTCCACAATTCTACAAGTTTTGAGGCTTTATTTCCCTGATTAAAGTCAGCCTGTTTACAATTTCCGGACAAAACAAGTGACTTGCTAATTAATAGCTTGAATGATTTCAACAGATGTCCCAGTAAGAAATTATTAATGATCCAACTTCCTCAGTATCAATGAGAGCACAGAGAAACTGTCAGGAAATGCAGCCATGCTGTATATTTTAAACATATAGCAATAATTACAGCAGGAAACTGAAACTTGAAAAAACAGAGAGGCTCTGTGATTCAGGGGGAAAAGCTCAGGTGGAAGTCGCGCTATAGGAAATGACCTGTCTCTGGATGATGTTGAGGAGAAAGTCCGGGTTGCGGCTCCGGCAGAGGAGATGACCAAGGCGCAGAGACTGGTTCAGACTCTTCACCTGCTCCTGGACCTGAGGAGGGGGTCGCCGAGGAGGACCCCTGCGAGTTAGGAACAGCTGAGTTAGGTTCTGTGAGTCACGTCTACACTCAACGTTTCAAGCATTTAGTTTCTGTGTGAAACATATAACATATTGAAGAATCATTTATTGTTGGGGATGCGCCTGCAGTGCATCATGGGGGTTCTTACTGTGGATCCAGGCTGGTGAGCTGCGAGAGCAGCAGGCTGTTGCTCTCGGTGATGGTCTGCTTGGTGGAGGCAGCGGCCAAGTGGCTCTCGAACGCCAGAATCTCCTGCTTCTCCCTCTGGGAGATCTGCAGCTCCCTGTTGATCATCTCCGTCTTGGTGTCTTCGTCCGTGATGGTGCACGGCGGGTATGTGTAGTTACTATGAAGACGCACAAACACTGATATCTTAGCTGTGCAACGTCATCAAAGTTGTAATGTAGATTTCTCTCTTTTTTCAAATCAAGTCTCACTTTGTCATAACCATCTCCATGAGCATCTTCAGAGTAGGATAGCCATCCCATGCTGCCAAACCTTGAGGGAAACATACAAGGTTGCATGTTAATCGATAATATCTCTAAATATATAAATATATATATAAATATAAATCTCTAAATATCCAAGTGTCTTACCTATCTTCTGAGGATTAAATGCCACCACCACGAGCAGCAGGAGCCAGGCCTTCCAGTAGAGTGTGGAAATTGCCAAATTTGGCGGTTGGTACCTTCAAACGGCAGCAGTGGTTTGTTATTGCAGCCTATAAACAGTCCGGTCTAAAAGTGTTTTAAAAGCCAGCGAGGACAGCCGAACCCACCCCGCCGGCAGCTGGATGTTCTCCGGGTGGTGGTATGTACACAGGTTCAGCACGGCATCGATGAGTTGGATCCTTTCCACTTTCAGGACCTCTAAATCTGTTCAGCAGGAATCAATCAGTCTGGTATACAAATGCAAGCTGGAGAAACACACCAACCGTGACACCGGTGGCCTTTTAAAATATATACATAAGCTGACTTGACTTTTGGAGGCTCATTAAATGAAAGCACGTGTTTATCAAACGTTCAAACACTCTGCCAGGGTGAAATACACACATCTTCAAGTGTCTTCATAAACATTTCCCGTTACCATCAGACTGAACTCCGGCTGCTCTCTTCACCAGGTGATCGGCCAGCTCCATGGCATCAGCCGGGCCCAGGGGCAGATCACGAGACAGCCCGATCACCAGGATGCGCATCAGCGTGTCCTCCAGCAGGGGGACCTCAGAGCACAGGCGCAGGAAGAAACTGAGGAGGAGGAATATTTCAAAAAATTAGCTCCATCAGTGATGGAAAGATGAAAGTGATTTATTGTCACTGTAGCAAACTAAACATGAAGGCACCATATTAAATTAGAAAAACAAATCTAAACAATTTGGTTTAGTTTGGTAGACTCAGCTGTTCTGCTCTTCCTACAAATGCATGTTTTTTTTTTACAGACGTGGCACTATTTCAAAGGGATTATTTTTTTGTACATATTTTAAAAACTCAAAGAAAAAAATGCAAAACGAAACATTAAAAAAAGTCTAAATTATCACAAGGACAAAACACAACATATCATTTACAATGAAACATCCGCATTCAGCAAGTACTGTTGAGATATTTTAATATATCATATCATGTTTACACTTCACAGAATCAGATTAATCAGCATTTATTGTGTTTGTTTTTGTCCTGAAATGTCTGTCTGAGGGTTGACATGTGAATAATCAGGATGAGACAAATCCCCGAGAATATACCGTGTCTTCATGAGGCAGTGAGAACCGGGGAGTTTCTCCAGGGAGGGAAGGTGTGAAGGTGTGGACGCTCATGTTAAACTCACTTTCTGTCGCTCTCCGGAGGCCAGTTGTCCCACTTGTAATACGTCTCAGGCTGCTCTGTGAAAAGCACTTTGTGAAGGCTGCAGAATGACAGAGAGAAAAATTGAACATGACGGAGCAGTGGTTCCTAAAAACAAGTCCAGTCAGGGTCAGAAACAAATAAATATTAACCAGTGAACGTAGTCTTTGGCGCCAACTTTGCTGATGGTAGGAACCACACTGTGAAGCCACCACACTGCGTCTCTCTGGATGGACGCGATCTGATTCTGAAACGACCTCAGGACCTCCAGATCTGAACAAAGAAACAAGCCAACTGTGAGGCAAACCTATTACCTGCGTAGATATGGAAAGATTTGATCAAACACAAAAAAAAAACGCACTCTTCTTCTCTCCTTTGTCCCAAGCAATGCCGGCTTCTTTGACCTGAGCAGTGATTCCCAGCATCATAGAGACGGTCAGTAAGTCAGTCACCTGGATGACAAAGCGCTCCTGATGACGAGAGAAATATTAAAACGTCAACATCGAGGTCAAACCCTTGAACTAAAACAGCTGAAATCAGCATGATTACTTTGAACTCCATATCCACGTAGCTGGCCTCCTTCCTCTCCTGCATCAAGCCGAAGCAAAAGGACTGGAAGTTGATCTCATGCTTGGTCTGTTTGATGATCTCTCTCAGCAGAGCTCGGGAGGCGCGCAGGTAATCGTCCTTATTCGTTAGCAAGTCCTGGAACACCATCGCCAAGAACTGCAGACACACGAATCCAAAAATAACAGTTCATTTTGAGACGACACAGGAATTCAAACACACAATCCAAAAAAGATTTGATTTCACCTTTGGCGCCTGCTCCGGGCTGTGCTGAAGAACCGTGTGGAGGACCTGCATGTTGTTGGGATTCCTGGCGTTAGACAGCTCGTTAAAGATCACCAGCTTCACCATCGTTCCCAGGTTGTCTCTGTGCGCATTCAGCAGCTCCCTGGAGGATCACATCGAAAACATCCGAGTTGACTGAATGTGAAAACAGAGCGGGGGACCAAACAGTGAGGACCAGTCAGCACACCTGACACACAGCATGTAGTGGTTGAGAAGGACTTTGGGTTTGAGGCGGATCTTGATCAGGTTGGAGATCACCTCCATGTCATCCGCCCCGTGGGTGTTGCAGTTCATGCACAAAGACATGAGGAGGTCCTGAGCTGGGCGAGTGAGCTGTGGCCACAAAAACAAAGAAAGTGAGGCGATGCTCAGAAATTTGGACGGTTAGTTGTGGAAAAAAAATCAGTATAATCAAGCCATCATGATGTACCCAGCTCAAGTGATAATGCAAAACCTTTTTGCCATTTTAGTTGTTGCCTTACATGAAAACAGTGCTTGGAGACAATGAAAACCTTTTGACAGCTGATGTACCGAGACATCAGATTACCGACCTTTGGGTTCTGGAGCCACATTTCCAGCCTCTGCACGGCCATGAGCCGCGCCTCTTTGTAGCCACAGGTAGCCGTGAGCAGACGCAGCAGGTTTCGGGACACGTTGTCCATCTGTTGCCTGCGATTCAGCTGATCTCTGAGGACGTCCAGCACATAGTCCTCCACACTCTCTGCCAACTCTTCATACCTGAAGCATTCCAGGGGAAACAGGAAAACCACACACAATGTATCAAACTAATACAGATGGCAAAGAAATACTGTTAGCTGAGCTTTACAATTCTATCAAATGAGTGTAAGACTGCACACTGAAAATTTTAAAGATGTAGTTGGAGTAATAATAATTTCTATACCTCGGCATGACTTGCCCTTCATCCTCAGGACTGAGTTTCTCTTCTGCTATCAGGAGTTCAGTCTGGCTGTCGTCCTCGTCTGGAGTTGAAGGATGAGGACTGCTCCCTAAAGCGCCCCCAAAAAAAAACACTCAATGCTTTTTATAACTTCAGAATTCTACAAATTGAGATGTCTTCAGAATAAACTTTACCTGCACTGAGATCTCCAGGAGTGCGCCCGGTATCAGCCTGCAGCAGCATACTCTTTGGAGGCATCTTTGTGCCAAAAGCAGTCTGAATGTTGTCCACAAAATTCTTACAGTGAGAACTGTCCACCCAGATCCGTTCTCCCAGCGAGTCTTCGATGTACACCTGAAAACACATTTTAGACAAAGCTCAGGAGTGAAGGGAACAGAACGATGGCTGTCTATTTAAGCTATCCCGACAATCTCACTTTGACAAAGATCTCTGGCCAGTTCTCGTCCTCCTCGTAGGCCGCCATCAGCAGATTGCAAGCCAGAACAGAGACGAGGCTGTTGCCCTTGGCTTTGAAGTTGATCGAGGCGTCACGGCGCAGGAGGCTGCACAAGGCCTGAGCAAGGGACACATAAACAGCAATTAAGCCGTTATTAGACTTCAGTGTTTTAAGTCTTTTCAATAAACCTTGAGTATGCTGCCAGGGCATTCACTTTGCAAGACTTCATTTAAAGCTCTATACTTATTTTGTTGACATTAAAATTACAACACTAATGAAAGCAACACTTTCCAGTCACTACTTTTCCAAAATTAGACAAAGAACAAGAGTGATTCATATTGAAATATTAAGATTCTTTGAATTCAAACTATATTTAATCAACATCAAGATAAAGGTCTTACTTCAATGATTCCTTCAGTAGCAAACACATTGGGTTTTATTTTAGCCAGAAACATGAGGCTGAGGTATAGAGTGATGTCAGGCTTGGCTCTGTTCATCTTCAGCTGTTTCACCGCTCCGCAAAGCAACCCCTCAATACGGTCATCGTTTCCTTCTGACTCTGCAGCTTCGATCTCATCCAGCAGCACAGCTGGAGACACTGACAAAACAAACAGACAGATGTTCACTAATTCCATGCTGATTGAAAAACACGAGAGCTACTGGCATACCTTCAATGGGCACGACTGACGGCTCCTTTATGGAGGGTGATATGGCCCTCTTGTCTACAGCCGCAACATCAGCGAGTCGTCCCAGAGCACTGACTGGAGGAGTGGTGGAAAGCTTGGGCCGCTTGGTGAGGGTAGACAGACCCGATGAGGAGGGCAGAGAGGAAGTAGTCTCTCTCTTACGGTCAGCAGGTAAACCAGCGGCTGCAGGCTTCAGGAGGACAGCGGGGGCTTTGGGCTCTCCTGCCTGGTTCTTTGATCCTAAAGCAATAAAATCTCCAGGCGGGGGATGCCCTGGAAAAGTAACATGACAGTTTGATTACTGTTTATTTCAATAGTGGCAAACACAATGCAGTCATTTCAAGGCAGTTTTACGCAGAAAAACTTAACATTTCCACAAGCGACAGTGGAAAACATAAACTTCATTGAACAGAAAAGCTTATTCCACATGAGAGGAGCCTGACAGCTGACAGCTCTGCCTCCTGTTCGACTTTTAAAATACCCAGGACCCTCCAGCACATCAGCACTCTTAGAACCAAGTGTTCTGCTGGGGTGATATGGGTAATATATAAAAGTAAGTTAAAAGAAGGATTTTCAATTCTTTAACTCATTAGAAAACCAATGAATTGAAGCTACTACTGTAGTCACATGCAGTTACATCAGAGGCTCAGCTGCTAGTATTACTATACAACACAGTCTGGAGATAACAGAGTTCTAGTCATACCTGATGGTTTTGCAGCGCTCGGCCGCCTCAGAGTTGTGGGCTTTGGACGATTCATCTTTGATGAGTGGCACAAATCCAAACAGCAGTGAGAGCGAGCTGAGCAGAGAGACTCTCCTCCTGAGAGGAGACTAAAAAAAAAAAAGTCAGGAAACATCACAAGTTCACAGCTAACACCAACTGAGCTTTTCACAGACTAAACTGCACAAAAATGAGTAATAGCCATACAGAAGAGGAGTAAATACATACAAAGTTGTATTCTGACAGTCTGAATACTTCAGAATTAATGCACAGAATGCGTTTTAATTGTTGGGATGCTACACAGAAGACAGAAGCTAGGCTAACAATACAGCCGCTAACGACACACGGACCTGAGCTAACTCCGCTACCAGACATCACTACAAACATTAATCTGTTCTCAGCAAACTCGGAGTGACCTGGATGCTTAACGTGTAGCTTAAACTGACCGTGATTACCCTGAGCGACGCACGTCGTGCTGAAATTCTTACTCTTATTACTAGCCTGTCAGCTAACACTAACACAGAGCCATGATGGATTCTTCTTCGCCTCCGTGTTCTTGCTGTTCACCAACAGAAACAAGGCACAGCGCCGCTAAGCGGTGAGGATGGGAACATCATGTCTGGGTGCCACTGCCTTGCTATTAATCACGTGAGAACGGAAGATATTTCGCCTAATTCCTCCTAAAATATACCCATTTATGGTCATTTTTACTTATCAGTTATTATATCCCATTTGGGAAATTGCACATGATAACTTCCTGAGGAAATTTGCACATAAATGACATTGCCAGTACAGTATGAGCCAACTCATGGTACACATGGTGCACATAATGGTCCTAAAGGCTGAATAGTAATAATAATAATAATAATAATAATAATAATAATAATAATAATAATAATAATAATAATAATAATAATAACAGGAAACATTTTGTGAGGGATGAAAAAAAGTCATTGTCATAACTAGAGGGCCAATTTGTGACCAAGCACAGTGCCATACAATTTTTTCCAGAATCGTGACAGTTAATAAGAATACCATTGAATTCTACAGGCTGCATCATGCATGAGAATATCATCATTAAACAGTGAGCACTGTTGGGCACAAAGTTCTGCCATACTGTTGTTGTCCTGTTAGTTTCACAAAGCTAAGTCACTGCATTTAAAAGCTGATAGAGTCTGTTTAAAAGTCAGCTCATGGATGATCCAATCAATAAAGAAGACATCCAGAATGACTAAACTGGGCTGTTTTTTTTTTTATTTTGACTCTTCAGTCTGTCTGAAAATTCAGCCTCAGAATTAACTACATGGTATCAGATGTATTCAAGGGGTGGTTAATGAAATAAACACTTCTGAGAATTCCTCAATGACATACTTTTATCCAATCATTAAAACAAGTGTAAGCAGATATTTTCTTATCATATAATTAAAATTTAATTCAATAGTTCTGCTCACCATTCTTAAAAACAATTAAAGAATGAAGCAATTCAGCCTTGAAATGTTTTGCCTCATGACTTGTTCATTTCTCTATTATCACCACTCATTCTTATCACATTTCTGATATGACATTCAATACTTGATGATGGAAATCACTCGGTTTGACTTCTCAGAGCATCTGCTGGAGAAAAAAACATTCCTAAATAAAGATTTTTCAATTCAGTGATGCACTACTTATACAACTGGCTGATGTGAAATGAGATCTGTCTTAATGGCAAAATAATGCACTTTATTGAAATTTTGTTTTGGAAAGAATGGTGATTTCGACAAGAGGAGGGATGTTTCTGCATTATGACTCATTATATTTGGATTTGTTTTGAACAGATGTCATGGCACTGGAGCTGCAGACAGTCTGGTGTTAGTGTTAGTCCCCTGGCTTCCTGTTGGCCTTTCCGTTGGCATGAAGCTTCCTGTGGATGAGTGGGTTTTCTTCTGGTATTCCAGTTGCCCCAGTATCAAAAAGCCAAGGATGTCAAACATAAGGCCCTTGGGCCAAAGACTGGCCAGCAAGAATGTCCAATCGGCCCACAAAGCCATCAAGCAAACTGTAAATACTTCAAAGAAAACCTTGGTTTCTTCAGAGTTGTGGATACAACAGTGAAACATCAACTGAGACATCAGTGATGCTGCTGTGAATGACAACAAACTAGCATTAGTTAGCATTTAATTTGTTGGACATTTCAATCAATCAATCAATTTTATTTTTGTATAGCCCAGTATCACAACAACAGTTGCCTCAGAGGGCTTCAAGATGTTACATTGATTGGTAAAAATAAAAACAGTGAATAAGCATAATATTAATATGTCAAATTCAGTAACAAGACAAAACGAAGCAACAACCGCCTTAGACCTTCACATCCGGCAAGAAAAAACTCCAAAAACCCAGTGGGAAAAGAAGAAATCTTGGGGAGAACCACAGTATGGAGGGATCCCTCTCCCAGGGACGGACAGCTTTGGCAACAGCTAGCATGAGACAATAAGAAGTAAAGCCTCGGACTATGTTGAGGACAGTCCGTTGGACGGTCCAGCACAGGAACTACGGATCCCAGAGGTAGAACTGAAGCCAGTCCGCGGGCAGGACCGACAGGAGTGTCCTCCCGGTCCGGCCGGAGCTTGTTCGTAGGCCCTCGTGATAGTGGAGTCAGCAACTGAAACTGGAGAAGACTCCCCCTCGAAGGGGGGGGACAGTAGGTGAAAAGCAATGAACGGACTAAAGGGAATAACATTCAGACATTAGAGGATAGGGCTCAGTGCACCGTACTTCCCACAGCATTCTAGCTCCTGGGGCAGCTTTGTGAATAGTTTAGTATTTAAACTAGCATTAGTTAGCATTTAATTTGTTGGACATTTAACTGTTTGGTGTCATTAAAATTGGTTTTAAGTTGAGATTGTAGCTATTTTCAGCACAAATTAAAAACAAATGACAATTTAATCATGAAAAGTGTGTGCTACAAGGAAAAAAAATCCTTTTTGAAGACCATCATGGAATTATTTCTCCAGTCTGTCCCACTCAAATGAAACTGGGCTGCATGTGACTCCTGTACCAAAATGTGTTTCACACCCCTGAGATTAAGACAGATACCTTATATTAATTAATGTTTATTGATCATTTATAGTTTGTTCATTGGAATTTTTCAAATTCATGAAAAAATGCTTTTATCAAAGTAAATACAACATTAAACAGTATGTATGGGTAAGAAAAATAGCCATGTGATGGGTTCCTTATTGGAGTTTATGAAAACATAATTAGCTTCAATACACAGGAATTTTTTTAGCCAGATCTTTGTACCAGTACCAGTATTCAACATTTTTCTATATTGTCAAGCAAATAAGAGATAGCTATTGAATGAAATGATGAGAAACCGTCTCATTAGTGATTAGTATTGTGGAAAGCATTTTTTTTAAAACATAAATTCTATAAACGGACCAAAGCATAGCACAGCTATATGATCTTGTATCAACTAACTATTGTTAATTTGGAAGAAATTTGGAGTAAACTTAACAAATCATGTCTACGTGACGGTGCGTTCCCCCATGTTTGTCCTGTCAGCTGGGACTGGCTTTCAAATCACACATTCCTGAAGTTCAAGATCATTTAATGGCTGTAGTAGCAAACAACAACACGAGGTGGTGATGGTGAACCGACACAAGGTGGCAGCAGCCTCTGCTCTATAAAACAGATCACTGACTGCACTGCCTCATATGAGCTAACTAACCAGAATGAAAACCCAAACCAAACAGCTGCTTCAAAGCCAAACCGTCCCCTGAGACAGATGACGGAGTGTTTCAGTGAAAGAGGATGTGAAATGTTAAAGAAACGGAGATGAACTGCATCTCTTTTCTCGAGGAGTGACAGTCCACATGTTTTCATCGCCCCACAACTTTTCCGTGCCTGGAGCAAAACAGAGTGAGAGCATCAAAGCCTGGGCGGCCTTAATAATGTCCATATTTAGTCCCGCCTCTGGTCAGCGGCACGGATCTGCTCATTCCTCCACCGTTGCTCAGCTGTGACAAGACTATCAAGTGCAGTAAGACGCTGCTCTCCGCTTCAGCGAAGCAGACTTGTGATCATCTTCCTTGATAGGTTTTTCTTTTTGCTTCAGCAATCAAAGAGTTTTCACTCGGGCGAAGCTCTCAGAGTGTCTGGTGGACACAGCCCTCCGACCCGAGGCCCGCCCCGGCCTCTGCTGCCACCCATATCTAACTTCACGCTGTCGGTTTTTCTAAAGCAGCTCCGAACTGCCAGCTGGTTACGTAAAGTGTTTTCATATGAAACACATTTTGGTGAAGTCAGTGGAATGTTCAGTAAGAGCTCCGAATTAAACTCTGTGTCATCTGGGAAGTTCATAAATCTGCAAAAACAATCCTTCAACTTCTGGCTCGAACAGTGCCAGAGACAGCTATTTCATGTGTCAGGTATTCTCAGCAAGCAAACTGCTCTACAGTGAGTAAACATCCAGCGCGAGAAAATGAGTTTTTGAATCTGTATTTACGATTTTATATGACTTTGCTCGTGGGAATGTTGTTACCTCAGTTTGAAAAATCCTGCATGGTAAATATCAGCCTTTTTTTTCCCCCTCCTTGCTAATAATTTAAAGCATTTGGAAGAAAAAAAAAAAAAAAGATCCTCTTACAACAGGGGGCCTCTTTGTACCAGATCAGATTTCTGAGTTCAACAGTCTGAGTCAGAAAGAAGCAAGATTAGTGACTCAATGTTACTTCCTGTAATCCAAACCTGCCTGCAAGGACCTGGACCCCACAGATCGAACCCACCCCAGTCCGCCGTCCCTGTTTGTGTGCTGTTGGACACCCCGGGTGTATTTCAGGTCATCTACGTGCGCCGCCGCCAGATGGACGGTAATTGGGTGGAATGGCATCGACTGAGCAGCTGGACGTCCGACTGATGCGCAGCACCGGCGGTGGTCCTGCAGAGGCTCTGTCTCAGAGTCTGACTGCTGTGACATTCAGCAGGAAACACAGCGTAGCGCAAGTGCTGTGATCTAGTTTCTGTTTGTTTGTTCAACGTTTCCCCAACTACATCCTGTCTCACTCAGCTTAATGTCATCTCATCTCTGATTTAATATCATGCTTAATCCAATCACAAACCTCTGCACATTTAACGTTTCAATTTAGAGTATCAAAACATCACTTTGATCAAATGCCTGTCAATTATTCTTACAACTAATTCAAAACATTATGAGATTATTTCAAATCCTATTTGTGTTCTTATTCAAACATTTCAGTCATATCTGGTGTTATCTAGCAGCATCATCACATGTAAAGAGAAGTTTCTTTCATTCCAGTCGGTTTTAAACCATCCCGGCTCAGTCTATCTCACTTCATCCTGTGATCTGATCTCATACAGTCTCAACTCATCCTATATCGTTATATCTAATAAAATCTCACACTGCATTTACTCATTCCAAACTATTTCATCCTGTCTCACCTCACCTCACCCCATCTGTCTAATCTCACCCACTCTCATCTGATCTCAGATCAGTTCACCTCTTCCCCTCTTCTCCCATCCTACTTAATGCTTTTTCCCTTTGAACACTGTGCAACTTTACCTCTAATATCCAAAAACAAACAAATATGATCTAATTGAGAAACTTATCCACATAAACCACCCAGAGGAAACTGTGTGTTGCTGCTTGCGGTTGCCCTGATGATGACGATGACGATGATGATGATGATGGAGGCAAAGCCGAACACAGAGCCGGTTACTCATCTATGCTTTCCGTCTTACTCCAAGCGCACCGCAGTGCAGATGAAAGAATGCGGCAGACTATCTTTTAGCAAACCGATTGATTCCACATGCGATCCGGAGGAACGGGTCTGATCTGCTGAGTCATTAACCACAGAGTAAAGACAGTAACCATAAATCTGCAGCAGTCTGCTTCCCAGGAAACATCTCGGGCTCAGAGAAAAAAGATGGAAGGGGGGGTGTTAGTCAGTTTTTTTGCTGGAAGCGGGCCTTTGTGGAGCGTATGAGGGAGTATTCCTCTTGTGACTCACAAGTGTCATAACTCAGTGTTTTCAGTGTTTTGAACGTCAGTGCTTTGGAAAAACAGTAAAAAGCGGAGCCCTCCTCACATCAGAGACTCTGACTAGCAACAAGTTTTATTTCTTTTTTGCCTCAACAGCCGCTCTGTGGTCACAACCCAACAGGCCTTTAATCACTCATTTACTAATCTGCTTCGTCATGTATCTAAAGGTCGCACTGACGACATGCCTCACATACTGCGTGTGTTTATTTTTGTGTTTCTGCGTTTCCTCTTTTGGGCTAAATTTAACTCCACTCAATAGAAGTCATCATGGAACAGAAAAAAGAAAAATTCAATAGCAAAATGTCTTTTGACCTAAAAAGGTCAATGAAATAAAGAAGTAAAACCAGGGAAAGCACCAGACGATGCGTTCATGCTGAGGTGTCTCCACACTGCCTTCATTGTGAAAACTCATTTTTCAGTGCATTTGACAGTTTCCCATATTTTTCTGAATAAATCGGTGGATTTAAAGAAACAAACAGGCATTGTCTCCTGGTTACTAAATGGATGAGTTTTTCATGAAATTGATCACATGCATGTGTCACAGGAGCTGTGTGAGGCACGTTGACCTTTACCGGGAATTTGTAGTGAAAACTCGACCTTCTGTGATTTCATCTTTAATGTGAATCTCGGGGCTCGTTTCCCTTATAAAGCAGAGCGGTCTAGCTGAGTGGTTCCCAACCTTTTCTGCTTCTGCTTTTTGACAGATTCACCTTTCTTTTCAGCCTGACCGCCATTTTTTCTCTCTGTATGCTGAAAAAAATATCATTTTTGTGCCTTTATTAAATTAAAAAAAAAACACCTAATATGTAATCTGACACTTAAACCTAATAGTTTTTTTGACATTGATAGAGTAAATGCTAACTCAGCCACATTTAAAAAGTAAAAAAAATCACTTTAACTTAAAATCAAGAGGCCTTTGGGACCTCACATGAATCTTTGAAGCCACCCCTGTGAGGGTTGGGGCCCCCCCCAGAGAGCTTCACTGGGGACCCAGCAGCAAAAGAAACATCTGGGAGTCAGGTGGATCCTCCTTTTTTCTTTTAATTTACTTTTTGAAAAAAAAAACCCCTCATGATCAAAAGAAATATGCTGAAAGGAAATCTAATAATTGTAGAGTATTAATAGTAATAAAAATAACAAGTGAAGAGCTGTTCCTTTGCTGGGGTTAACAGGGGGCCACGGCCACGCTGTGAGAGTGTGTTTGTCCTGTGCAGGGTAGAGATGGGCACTCCTCTTCTTTCAGCGCCACGGCCCAGCATGTTTTCAATGTTTCCCTGCTGCAGCACACCTGGATTTAATGGATCATCATGAAGCTCTGCAGAAGACCTAATAACAAACCAGTCATTACAATCAGATGCGTCAAAGCGAAGGCACGGGACCATGGCCCTCCAAGACCAGGACTGCTGATGTTCAAGTATTCAAAAAACATGTTTGGAAAGTCTTTAAAATATGCTTTTTAAAAAGCTGGTCCGCTCAGCAGAAACGAGAAGGGAAAGTGAGCTTTGTTTTGAACTGTGTAGCCCTCCATGTTTATAGTGTAAACACACAGCATCTGCTTTTAACAGGCACAGTCTGGAGCCACCTCAAAGCCGAATATCTCAAAACTAGAACCGGAAAAACCTTAAAAGGATGCAGACTAAGCATATCTGCATCCACTGCTTTAATTACCCAGAATAACTTGTGACGTGACTGGCTGCAGCGCAGTTAAAATAAGAGAAATCCTGTGACTGCTGGGCTACTACACCACATACTTTCCCCAGGAATGGAATGCTGCTGCTCCCAAGCTCTCACACAGGGAGGGGGGGGGGTCGCTGTTTTCACTCACTTAATGCACATTTTTGAATACCTTGTAGTGAAGGCCTGACCATAAAAGAAGTGGGAGGGAGCAGGAGGTCTGAGGAGAGCAACAAGTCTGAGATTTCCTCCTGGAACTTCTGTTTTTTTTTTTTTTTTTTTTTTCTCGGATTGTATAAAAAGGAAGAAGAAGCTGACTTCGTACAGATTAGTTTTGTAAAGTAAGCAAAAGCAGCGGCCAACAGTATCTATCTTCTATTTATGGATCCCCCCTCCCACCTCCTCCCTCGACCCCCCCCCTCTCTTCCCAGACTGACGTCAGCAGAAAGTTATTTTCATGAATGGAGGGGGCGGTCACGAGGAATCGGTGACGTGAGTGCTTGCGGAAGCAGCGCGTGGAATGTTGGTACATTGTTGTTGTTTTTTAGTTAATTTAGTACGAGGATACGCCGCCGCCGTCCGCTCCACGCGCTACACCCGCCGTGTCACGTTTAACCGGGACCCGCGCGCGACCGACACCGACTCCCGGCAACATTCACGCAACTCCCGGGTCCACAGAGGAGTCCGTCCACAGAGGTGAGCTCAGCTTGTTGTCTTTTTTTTCCCCACCTCGGTTTCTTTTTTTTTTTTTTTTAATCTACATTCCTGTGTTAATAGTTGGAGTTCTCAGGGTGACATACCGGAGCTCGGTGGCGGGTCTGGGTTTCCGCCGCACAGCTCGCGGGATGAGTTCTGACCCGGTTCTGAGAGTTGATGTTGACTTGGTGAAGAGTTTGTGCGGCGGACACGTGTTGTGCTGGAGAAACACTACGCAATGCCCAGAAAGTGGATCAGGCGTCGGAACAGGCGCGATCAGGAAGTTTATTATAGTAATCGTCTATTATTTGTACCTTATTTTCCTTTTTTCGCTCATTTCAAACTCTTTAAATACACATTCGTGCAATACTTTGAAGTGAATGGATCAATTCAGAGCGCTCAGAACTCACGCCAACTTATTTATGGAATACATTATTTTTCTGAAACAATTTAACTGAAAATGAAAGTTACTGTTGCTCACTGATGTTTGTAATTATAAGTTATTCAGACATTGTTTAAACTCTATTCTGTATTTCTCGGATTATATTTAAAGGATAATAGAAGTTTTAAAAAAAAGTTTAATGTAAAGCATTTCCACATCCTCTTTAAAGACAGTATTTGGAATAGCAGCCTGCTCTTGACATTGGGATCAACACGTGGTCTGCATTTTCGACATGTGGGACAAAGGGCACGATGTGAGGTGAGACCACCAGGGCTGCCTGGTCCACACAGGAGAAAGCAGCAGTTCCAGCAAACAGCAGGAGGGGCACATATTTCCACAATCAATCAATCACTGTGGAGGAACAAATGGCTTTATCTTATCTCTCTGTTTAGCTGTAATTTGTGGTCCACATAAATCTTAATGGGTGAAGATAAATAAACCCGGTTCTCAAAGTGTGCTGACCTGATGGATTTTTCTTTTTTACCTCCATCTTTCTTTTTCTTTCCTGACTATCGTGGACTTGTGACCTTTTTAATGGCACCGTGATTAATAGATGGAAAATATTTGTCTCTGGGCAGCTTGTTCCACTTAGATGGTCACAGATTTGTGCCCAGGATGTTTTTCTTCTTCGTCCACTGTTGGGTGCACAATGTGTCTCAGACAGTGGGATAGGTTGCACCCCACCCCCCCCCCTGTCATGAGGTTAACATGTGGTTCAATCACCAAAGTGATGATGTCTGTTTTGGATGGAGCAGTCACAGCAGCTGACTCATTTCACCACCTCGCAAGCACATTAAAAGAAATCCCCCATGGTTGAATAGTCTGGCTCCGGTTATTCATCTGGCCGGACGGCGGTGGAGAACACAGAGCGTTTTTGGTGGTGGAGTGTTGTGAAAGTGAAATATTTGTGGGTAGCAATGTGATGACTCACTGGGATTTTGTTGGCCGTGATGTGTTTTGCTCCCTTTACTGGGAAAAAAAAAAAGAAGAGATGTTGAGTTTTCATCATTGACTCTGGAAGCCGGCGATTTTACACACAGCTGAACACGCCGGAGAGCGCACATACAAAACAATAAGAGGCAGAGTCTGCAGACTGTGACTCACTGACAGTTACACGGAATCCGAGGAGATTTGCATCATGTTCTTTCCTGGATTTCCAAACACTGCTTTCACTTGGTGGTGGGCCACAGGTGTGGCGAGTGTCGGGTTCGCCGTTTTATTTATTTAGCGAGATGGTGGTGTCGGGCATGCCTTGTTTATTCTCAGCTGAAACTTGCTGATTAGGCTGGTGAGTCACATTGCAAAGTGACAGCCATGTAAACAAATGCTCTAAAATAACCTAAACTTGTGATTTCCGCTCACATCCTGCCCGTGTTTACACCAGTGCCCCAGCTAGTGGGTTTAAAAGAGAACATTAACTGGATTAATATCAACATTTCCAAGTAAAGAGTCACAGAAGATTTTCAGAAACTGTGTGTTTGGCTCGTAACTCCGTTAATGTCCATTTCCGTTGCATTTTTGGCATTTCTGTGAATCGAGCTGTCACGGCTGGGAGAATATCTCTCCTCAGATATTTAGTGACTTCTCCTCCCTTTCCGCGCCAAACGTTCCGGCGGTCATGCCAACCATTTCCAAGGTTCTCTGTACTTTTCCTTCCTCTCCGTGAAACAACGGGATTTTCCAGGAAACGTCAGATCAGGAGGGTGTGATTCCCTGCCGCTGGTCGTCGCTTTTACCAGTAAACAGCGTGACTCACTGCTCAGCTATGCTCTCCATTTCCTTCACATATTATCCCACCGAATGTGCTGCGCCGAGGAAAAGAGCGAGAGTGGGCTGCGCGCCCCCAGTCTGCGGCGGGAAAGCTCCTCACCTCCTCTTTGGAAGAGCGCAAGAAAAGCGGGAGCTTTCTCGGAGGACCGAGGTAGACGGTCAAGGGCGAGCGCCGAGTCGGCTTTCTGTCGAGCTCGCTCCCAGAGCGAGCTGAAAACAGGAGAAAAACAAAGCCGAGTCTGCATTTACCACTGAAGCGTGAGCAGAGGAGTCTGATAGCAGAGGGTTAGGGGTAGGGTTCGGGTTTGCGCTCACCTGCTGCATGAACTTGAGGCTGGAAATGACCCTAACATGAAGAGAAACTGCTCAAGTTCGTCGAAATGACTTGTAAATAGGTTAACATGTGTAATATTCATATTTGTCCCCATTTTCTGGCCTGGGTGTGTTTTTTTTTTTTCTGCTTCTCTCGTGAACGGGGTCACAAAGCGTCTCCTCAAAACAAGACGTGCGCTCAGCAGCCCGGGCCGTGCACAGCTGTCCTAACAAACAGGAGACGTGGAGCAGACAGCTGAGTGAGCAGGACCCATGAAGAAGTGAAAGGAAAGGTGGACTGTATCTTCTGCTCTCCTCGCAGACGGTGGTCTCACGTCCCACACACACACACACACACAAGCGCGCGCACGACACGTATGCCGGGCCGGATTTGTTTGGGCACGGCGAGCGAAAGAGACATGAGACGCTTCTGAATTCCAGACATTTCGCGAAATTTGCGGCCCATTGTTTTACAAGTGGGATCGTCTTGAACTCCACCCCCACAGCCGAGTGCATAGCAGGACATATTCAGGCAGCCCGCTCCCCTCGGCAGCCAAGATCTGCCTGGATGTGTGCATGTGAGAGTTTGCACATGTGTGTTCACTCAGGAATGCAGTTTTTTTTTTTTTTTTTTTTTGTTCTTTACCCGCCATCTGTGGCCTTTTTTTTTTTTTTTTTTTTGTTTCAGATATTTTCCCAGACTCCTTCTCTCTGTGTTATGAAAAACCCTACCATGAGTTGTTTTCTCGCCTGCGTTGGGGGGTGGGGGGGTTAGTGGATTTGGCTGTGTGATATAATTGCTGTTTTTCCTCCGGAGGAGACTTTGCGATCAAGAAAAACCTTGTCCGTGCGCGAGTTGCAAAAACATAAGCACATGCCTAAAGAATTTGAGGGAAACAACCTGGCCTCTTGGTTTAGGCTGGAGGCCTCCAGTACGAAGAGACGGGAGGCCCCACACCACATTTCCATGGTCTTTGAGAGGAATATACCCAGGGACCCCCTTCTGACGCAACCCCTCTTAGATGAGGCTGTTTAGGCCAACTTTCTTGTTGTGGAATGCCTCATTTTCAGGCCGTCATGTTTATTCGATGCCTCTGAAAATCTCGATTACGTAATTCTTCTGCGGCGTTTTTTTATTTTTTTTTTAGCAGCAGATGTTCTTTAAGTTTTCTGAACAGCAGTTCGTGTGGCTCTGGGTTTGGCTTCTGTTTATTTTCCAAGGCAGAGTTCAGAATCAGATTTGAGCTATTTTAAGGATAATGACTAATGTTTGGAAAAAAAAAAGTTTTGTTATATTAGCAACATTTTTACAGCCATGGTGGAAACACGACGAACACCCTGGAACGAGCCGTGGCGCCCGGCGTACCAGTCCTCCATGAAAGTAGCTTTCATGGAGGAAAGCCGAGGGAGGTATTTGCCCTCTTACTGAAGTATCACTTATCACATGCTCGCTTAAATTGTTTAGTTGGCAGAAATTTGTGTCAGCGCTGTGCGCTAAATATATCCCCCCCAGAGTTAAATAAGGGCATGGACAGGCTCAGGAAAGCCCGGCGTAAGAGGATCCAGCCATAGAGGCGCAGCCCTGAATCGATAGACTCCAATTGTCTCTCAGCAAAAAATACATTAGTGACTATAAAGGAAACTATTTCTCTGTGACACTCTATCGTCAGGAATTTTTCCACATGCGCACCTACTGGCCTGTAAAGTTCAACATCACTGTAAACGTTATGTGTTTGGGAGTGTGTGACGGCCAGTGTTTTGGACTGCCTGTTGCTGTAGACACCGAGATATCAGATTAGATTGAGCGGCATTCAGAGGGACAAGTAACAAAAAACAGAGACCGTCACAGGAGAGAGTGTGTGTGCGTGCGTGCGTGTGTGTGTGTGTGTGTGTGTGTGTGTGTGTGTGTGTGTGTGTGTGCTGCCTTGAAGTCGTCAGCATAAGTGGATGTTTGTGATTTGTACTATGTATGGGTTGTGCTGCGGTTATGAATGAGACTTGTTTACCCTTTCGGTGACCATGTGACTCACACTCCCACGCCCATTGGCAGGGCGTTTCCATGGCAGCTGTGAGCATGGAACAGTGAACTCGTAGTCGAGCTGGTCTGCAGGTCCTGAAATGGAGCCTGGGGGGGTTGGGGGGGGGGGGGGGGGGGGGGGGGGGGGGGGGGGGGGATGTGTGCCTCTCACAGGATCACAGCTCAGCGCTCTCGCTTTTTTTGGCCATGGCAGCAGTCTGGAAAGCATGCGCCTTGCTGTAACCAGCACACTGAAGGCTTTTCTAAAAACTGCCCTGGCAAAATCACTAAGTCACAAGAGCTTAGATGCAAAGTTCTGCGAAGAGCAGCGGCAGAGAGGTTGCCTGTTTCTAATTTTGCCTGGTCTAGTGAACTACATTGTCAGGGCCCTCCTCCTCCTCCTGCTCTCATAGGTAAATACAGGCACGCTCCAGTTGCTGCTATTTACTGGAGTCGTGCTGCCATCTGCTGGCACATATGGCACAAACAGACACTAATATTGACATATGATGTAACCCTGGAATGCTGCTGTGTCGCCTCTCGGTTAATTCACAGAGAGGAGCGCTTGTATCTGCGTCATTCATGCTGATCTTTCAGATTCTGGATCTGAGACACACTGCTGCTGTTCAGAGAAATCTGAACGTGTTGGTACAATACGATCCAAAACAGCCCTCGCTGTGAAGCAGGGGTGTTGAACACATGTGAGTTCAGGGGATTTGTGTTTGAAGGTACTGTTTTATAAATCAATTATCCAAAATAAAAGACAAATCCCTCAAAGTTGGGATTTAAAAATAACTTTTGGACCTGAAGTCACTTGTGTGTCGTCACCCACCACCCAAGATCCAACACATGTTGAAACCCGCCTTGCAAAAAAAGTAAAAAATATACAATCTGACATCCTAAGAACTATTGATTTGTCATTGTCTGACGCTGACCCTCTTTTCTTGTCCTCAGTGTGTCTTCTGTGAGATTCTGGTCACTCGTCTGCATGCAGGGAATGACGACTCATTTCAAGACGAGCAAAGCTTTAAAGGTGAGTGGCGAGTGTGAGGGAGGCCTTCCTGACGCCTGTCCCAACCCTCACCTGCTGCGCCTTCCTCTCCCGCAGGTCAAGAAGGAGGCGGGGGAGAATGCTCCGGCGCTCAGCGACGACGAGCTGGTGGCCATGTCCGTGCGGGAGCTGAACCAGCACCTGCGCGGACTCACCAAGGAGGACGTGGTGCGGTTGAAGCAGCGGCGGCGGACCCTGAAGAACCGCGGCTACGCCGCCAGCTGCCGCATCAAGCGCGTCACGCAGAAGGAGGAGCTGGAGCGGCAGAAGACGGAGCTGCAGCAGGAGGTGGACAAGCTGGCGCGCGAGAACGCCAGCATGAGGCTGGAGCTGGACGCCCTGCGCGCCAAGTACGAGGCCCTGCAGTGCTTCGCCCGGACAGTGACGCGGGGGCCCCTGTCGCCGGGCAAGGTGGCCACCACCAGCGTCATCACCATCGTCAAGTCGGCCAACCACAACAACTCCAGCCCCGCCCCGTTCTCGGCCCCCTCCTAGTGCCGACGGGACCGGGCTCCTGGCTCCGACCCGGCCCGAACCCACTCCCACCCCCCCCTCCTGCGCTGAGAGGACGCTCGGCCGTTAGACTGAGGGAGGCGGCGAGGGGGCCGGCTCTATGTGACGTTGTGCTGCATTCACCATTCTGTCTCCCTTCTTCTGTCGTCCTCACACACCCTACATTGTCTGTGCACTGTGTAACTCCCCCCTCCTCCTGACCCCTGACCCCCAGCGCCGGCAGGTCACTGGGCCTCTGAACACAGAGATTCACTCCAGCAGAAAGTATTGGACACCTGACGACTTTCAATGTTCTAAAACACCCGAGACTGAAGTAGCTCTATCCTCGAAGCCTTTTTGCCAAATGTCCTTATCTGACCAAGCGTCTCAACGTGAGCGGAGCCTTTCTGAAGCCTTAAATAGTGACGTCTCCTGCTCTCCAGCCAGACGCCTCCGAGGAACCGTCCAAACACAACACCAGATGTTTCCACCGATACGTTCCGCTTCTCTTTTAGGAGGTGCGAAGCAGTAAAAATTGTTTTGGTTGAGTGAAAACCAGCCGAAACGCAGCCGTCCGGGGCAAGAGGCTGGAACAGTGTTGAGCTACGAGAGGTCATCAGAAACCTGCCTGGGGAGGTCAAGAAGGTGAGGTGCCTTATCCTACTATCCCTCTGAAGAAGTTTGGATTAAAAAGACCAACAGTTGCAGATTATATATTGAGAGTTACCAAAACGTTCAGATCAGCAGCGTCTAACTAGTTGATGGTGTCAGATAGCAGCTTTTCACAGAAAGTTTCCATGAATGTTCCTCCATGGGTCTAATTTAGTATTTTGAGAGCTATTCTCTGCCCGTCCTGGACTATACCGACTCCCATTGCAACAGGTTATTAAAGATTTGTGCCTTTTCTCTGCTGGAGAGGACTGGAGGACATGTCCGCAGGGGGTCCGAGTCACGTTGGTCCGATTATAAAGAGGCGTCTTCGGTGCATTCTGGCATTGATGAAATATACTATTTCAGATTGTTTGCTTAAAAAAAAAAAAAAATGCTGGGCTGTGATGGGTTTGGTAGAGGAAGGCATTGAAGGCCGGTGTGAGGGTGCGGAATGTGAGATGTTGGTGTATTCGTAGCTCAAATCGAATCAAATTCACCATAAGTATGATTAGAGCCGTTTTAAAGGTTGAACTCTGGAGGACTAAAAAAAAAAAAAAAAAAAAAAAATGTCAGATTAGTTTGGATTGGGAGGATTCGCCTCTCAGCATGAAGCACTTAAAAGGAAGCCGATACAGTTTAAATGAAAACCAGGTCACAGGACAACTTCTGTTTGGAATTGGATAAAGACGACAAAAAAAAAAAAAAAAAAAACGCAATTCCTACAGGGCTCCGCCGCATGATCGGACGTGGTGAGACCACTCGGTGCCGGTGGAGACGCCTCATGTCACAAAGGATGGTGTACTCTGACATGTATACTGCAGCACTTACTGATGTTTAGCCTTTCCTTTGTATGCCACTCTTTGGTAGGTAATCCATATTGGATATAACGATAACGACGAGAGCAGTTTCTTTTTTTTTCTCTCCTTTCTTTTTAAAAGTACAATGCAATCCAACTTCCGTCCTGTATATTACAGATTAGAGACGACAAAGCTCCCACTGCTTGTGTCGTCAGGTTACATTGAAGAACTCCGTCCGAACAGAAATCATTCCTACTGCCGGCTCTGAAACAGCGGCCGTTCACTTTGCTTTCGACACACTCTTCTACAAGAGAACTCCTGACGCCCGTCTCTACAAAACATTAAAAAAAAGAAGAAAAAAAAAAAAGCCGACTAAATGCAGTAAAATGCCCGGTTGTTATTGTACGTGTTCTGTAATATTTAAACATGAAAAAATTCACTTGAAATTCAGCCGTTTCTTACCGAGGATCCATTCCTAATTTGGAGTGAAGTCAATAGAGATTGTTCATGTCAGGATTTTCTCTTGGCTAAGAGGACATGACTGTTCTTCCCCTGTTCCATAGCTGCAAAGAACAGTACGGGGAACTCTGCTGCTGTACATCCTGCTGTGATTTTGAAGCAGGGGCATTGCTGTGTTCTTACTCTCATTTTGTATTTTCACTTTGGTTTCTATGTTGATACACCCTATGTTCTTTTTTTCCCCCCCCCGATACTTAGTTTTATACAGGATGCATATACAGTATATAAATATATATATATAAATATATTACATATTTTTCTATATTTATGTCTTTTACTATCTGGGAGTGGTGTGATTATGTAATCAGTCTTTGAAGTCTAATTGTTACTGATGCTGACCTTAATCTGAAAACAGAAACAAAAAAAGAAAAGAGGAAATCTTTACATTAACAACGAGAAAACTATTCTCTCCTCTCTCGAGTATTTATAACCCATGGATAGTTCCTCTCAGCACATGTACTATTTGTTTGAAACCGGGGTTACACACAGGTTGAAGCTGGTAATTACTGCGTCGCTCACAGCAGGGGTGTCAAACATAAGGCCCGCGGGCCAAAAACCGGCACGGTGACGCGGCAGTTTCTTGGACGTTTCACTGAAGGTGTCAATAAAATGCGTTTGACACCCCTGGCGACAGTCTGACTGTCAGTTCACTCTCACTGAGCAGCACATGTACGTCATGAACTTGTAAAGCTGCTATTTGCATTGAAGCGAGACTTTAAAACGCGGATTAAAAATGCGATCGGTCAATTTTCTGGATCGAACCTGCAGTACGTTAAAGCGACTGTTGACCAAATGTTCCGTTTACAGCCGTTCGGGCTTCTTTAAGTGAAGATTTTTTTTTTTTTTTTTTCGTGTGTGTAAAATCCTGATGTCAACTGGCAAAATCAAGAGTTTCAAACAAGAAAACTCACCTGATCACATGATTAAAGTCATTTTTTTTTCCAGCACATTCAGAAGAAAACAGCTCAAAGCGTTTTCTCTGAAGCCTAACAGCGACCTCTCATGGTGAAGTTACAGAATTATATTTAAGATGCCTTGATATGTATGGATATAAAGATATATATTTTTTAGCACTTATTACCACGTCTGCGTCTCTGGTTGATGCCAAACAAAAGACAAACCTTTCTCTGGGTGAATTCAGATTCATTGGAGGTCTCAAACACCTGCTGCTCTGTAAAACTAGCCAAATGATGCTTAAATGAAAGCAAACTATTACATAAAGAATGTTCATGGGTTAAAAAAAAATGAACCAAACTGTTTTACTAAACGCCTGCACATCCTAAATAAAGCTTGTATTATCCAGGAACTGTTTAAGCTAGCAACGGTTATTTCACATTACTGTGTATAACAATGACATTGCTTCGATTTTAGAGGTTATTCATTACTGAAAACACACTTTCGATTGAAATAAGCTTTGAGAAAGAAGCTTTTCCAGCCCTACAAGCTACAGTACTTAGCTTCGGCAATGTGGAAAGTCTGGCTGAGTTGTGGATTAAAAAAAAAAAAAAAGAGTTTGAAGTACAGCAGCAGTAATTTAAATGTAATGTTTCTGTGTATGTAGTCTCACGTGAGTGACTGTCAGTGGTGATTTTAAGAGGACAGTAAAAAGGCAGCATGTACCCTCCACAACCTGTCACTACTCTGCTCATATAGAATTTTTATTTATTTTTTTTGATCTGTGTAATTTTATTAAGAAAAAAAAAAGCAAACAACACCTAAATTATTTTTTATTTTACACTCATTTATTTACATGTTTTTTTTTTTTCAATGAACTACCCTCATGTACAAATAAAATCTGTATTTGTTTCTGCTCTGATTTAAAGTATGGTAAATTATTCCTACAAATAGGTCTGCTGTGTCTGTTTTTTTGTACTTACAAATAAAGATTTTTTTTTCTCCTCATTCGACGTTTTGCTCAGTGGAATCGAAATATGTTACAGAGTGAAAACAGCATTCTCGCCTTTCCTGGAAAAGTGGCTCAAATTGGCACAAACGAAGGTAAAACTCTGCAATTAAACATTAAAAAAGCATCTCTGCTCACTGTATTTGAAAAGCTACGCGTCTCACATATGGCAACAGGGAGAAAACACCTCCAAAAGTTCCTATTTGTACAAAGTTTTTGCATTTCTCTTCTCCTGATGATTTATTTAAACCACATCTGAATCCAATAAATACATGAACAAAATCCCAAATTATAACTCAAAACAGATTAAACAAACAGAAAAATATTACAACACCAAAAATTGCATTTAGAACATATTTAACATTCCCCGGAACATGGAATTATCTTCTCCTCCAATGTGCTGTTCCCTTTGGATTACATATTAATTTCAGTAACTGTCCTGCCAGAATGCTTTTGTATTAGTACTGCAAGTCCAGACACCACAAATGTATAACAGGGACGTATAGGAGAGAAAAGTGATGATTGAATACATAAATATGTAAAAACTCGATAAAAAAAAAAAAAATTGGGGGAATTTCTGTAAGTTATATAAACGTGTCAATCACAAAAAGCCAGAAGCGCTCAGATAAGTGCAGACAGAGGCTGCGGGAAGCAAAAGGTTGGCGTGTTTAACAGCTGCTTGTTAGACTCGTTCGCATATTGAGGGAATTAATGAGGATGTGTTCACTTGTGCTTTGTCAGACGGCGTTTTGTCCGATTTTTGTTCCCGTTCTGGTTGCGTACAAAAGGACTGTGCCGCGCGGTCTGCGGTTTTGAAGCGCCTGCTCCAAAACTAATGTGCCTTTGAACGAATCCTTCCGTTTGTCGGGGAATGCTCAGCAAATACTTCAAACGAGCACAAGAGAAAACCGTCCGTGGGGCGCCCTCTTCTCAGGCGGCGCCGTTTCCCCCTGCTTCCCCACCTGGAGTCGCGTATTAATCACATCCTCTTTTGAAAGTGACGGGAATCGGAGGGAGCGGTGACACGGTGGCGGGGACGGAGTCGGGCATCAGGCGGGCGTCTCCCGCACGCCATTTTCATGCTTTCATTACTGCTAAGACGGAGATAAATCACTTCGCTGGCGATCGAGCAATTAGCTTTAAAAATCTCATTTACCTCCCTCCCGGCGCTTTCGGGATCATTAGAAGAGAACAGAAGTGAGCCGTCCATCTTGAATACTGGGACAGTGAAAATTAAACACCTGGGATCAGTCCGGCTCTGTGGAGGACAGCTGCAGCGCCCAGGGGATCGGAGAGGCGTGGCAAGGCCGCAAACACCCGCGTCCTGCTGGGAACGCAGCTAGAACTCGTCGTCGGAAGTGATCAGCATGACTTTGTCGGGCTTGCGGGAGCTCTTGCTGCCTGCGGCCGCCTTCCCGTTGGCGCTGGGCTGAGTCACTTCCTGCGTGGACTGCTGGGTGTACTGCTGATAGGCGGGGGAGAAGTTGTGGATGGCATCCTGCACCATGTCTCCCGGGTTGATGGTTTCTTTCAGCCCGCTGGAGATGCTCTGCATCGGAGGGATGTTTTCTGTCCAAACACACACACACACACACACACCGGAGAGCTCAGTAACGGACAAAAGACAAATTCTTCTCACATGTTTACTACATTAAGACACGTTTTCCGTTTTCTGAGCAGCCTCTCCAGATTATCTTTAAGAAACATCTTTCGAAGTCTTTCAACAGAAGATCTGAATCTGATTGATCAGACTCCTCATTCTGTGGTTCTTCGTTCGTTATTTCCTGACTGCTGCTGTCCGTCCTGTTTTTCCATCTCTTCAATCCCCCAACCGGTCGAGGCAGATCTCCCCCACCTGAGTTTGCTTTAACTGCAGGTTTCTTTTGTGTTTAAAGACAAGGTTTCAGTTTTCCTTCCACTGTAACCACGGTGCCGTTTCATGTGGGATTTTCACACATTTTAAAACTGAAAGTAAAGTTGAAGGATTACAATTTTACAACAAGCTCTTGCACAAAACCAGGAATGTAAGGTTTTTTTTTTCACACACATTTATCACATTTAAATTCTGTACAGCAGAAGCTCGAGCCAGTTTAATAGAGTCCTAACAGCAAAGAAAGAATATACTAAATGTTGAAAATACAGAGTCGAGCATTATGCCAAAAAATGACTCAATATGTTTGTGCATAATGCAAGTTTCTGTAGTTTAATTAGTTTTATTACTGATGCATGAAAGCAGCTCTGTTTTATTAAGTTTCTAAAGGTGAATGGACTTTATGCATCCAGTGCATTATCTCCACCTCTACAGTCTGAACGCTTTTCAGATGGTTAAATGCCAAGCTGCCATGAAAGAGCCGAACCTCGACTGGGAGGAACTTGGGGATCAGTTTACATGAACGCAGAAATCTGATCCTTATCCAGTTTCTGGAGTTATCGGCCGTTATTGTTATTTAACTTAAGTCGAAGATGCAGCAGTAATATATGCTGATAAAAAAAGAAAAACAAAATCAGCGTGATATGAGTTTTTTTTTTGCTGCTCTCTGCCACCAGCTGCTTTCTACAGACGTCTGGAAATGGAGTGAATAGGATTCAGTCACAGCCGCCGTCTCTGCTGATTGTCCCTGAGCACCCAGCTGAGAGTCAGGCCCGGTTTACCCCAGAACTAACGGGATGTCCAAAACAAGAAAGGAGAGCCGGGAGACATCCACACTCCCGTGTTTCAGGGTCACCAGCAGCGCCGTTTGAATTGGCTTACAGAGGTGGCCGAGAGGAAGAGGAAGAGGAGGAAGAGGAAGAGGAAGAGGAAGAGGAGGAGGACGAGGAGGAGGAGGAGGAGGAGGAGGAGGAGGAGGAGGACAGCACGGTCGACCACACTTCTCCTCACTTCTGCCTGTTTTCATCGAGCTCAAGCAAAGAAGCATCAAACCAGACGTGTGGCGGCTTCCAATAGATTTAAACTGTACCAACTAATTAATGACAAATACAAGATCATCACATTGACATTGGATTTCTGATGTTACTTTTCCAGACTTTCCCCTCAATAAAAGCATGAATCCTCAACCTGCATATTTAGCATTCCTCAACATGTCTCATACTTCTATATATGAAGTGGTGGAAAGGACACAGAGGGCATTTCCCTTTACTCTCATTTACATCTTATTGGGAAGCAAAGCTGATGCAAAATATTGACCCTGGCTGCTCGTTAACGCTTTGAATTTGAGCTGCCTTCCACTGCGTCTGTCCTCCGAGGCATTGGGGGAAAAAAACGTATGCCTTTACGCTGGTGGCGACGCGCCGCATTTAATTCGAGTGTAACTGTGTAAATCCAGACGAATGAAAGGGCGAACGCTGGAGGGGGGGGGGGGGGGGGGGGGGCGCACGCTCTGAACGGCCGGTCTTAAGGTGCAAAGCGATGCTATTACTGCTGCGCTCGAACGCTCTCCAGCCTGTCAGTCGTCTTTCTGTGGGGGGAAGACGCGACATCGGCCTGGGCAGCACGTCAACATATTTTCAAGGCGAGGACAGGAGGTGATGATCAGCCGAACTTCCGTCTCCATCCGCGTCGCTCACCTGGCACGTCGCTCTTTTTCTCCTGGTAGACGGTGCAGGTGAAGGCGTACCGCAGGGCGACGGCGGCGAAGAACATTTCGATGCAGGTAATGAAGTTCTGCCAGCCGGCCGCCACGGTGCCGGCGCCCACCTCGTGCCCGTCGATGAAGAGCGCGTTGGGGATGACGCCGCAGCGCTCCAGGATGGCCAGGACCATTCCTGAGAGGAAGCAGACGTTTTCATTAGCAGGTTTTTTTTACTTGCATGAGCTGAAAAAAAAAAAAAAAAAAAAAAAAGGCCAAAAGAGGGCTGAACTTACCTTGCCAGAAAGATAAGAAGATGACAGATTTAATGGTGAGAAACTTGAGCACCGGCTCGTACGGCCGGAGAAGATCACTGGTGGCGAAGAAAAAGAGGAAGAGAGCGTAGAGGGACAGGCTGACGGAGAAGTTGTAGATGATGGTGATGTAGAGGTATCCGCCATTCACGCTGCACGGAACAAGAACAAAAAAAAAAAAAAGTTACAACATCTTGAAACTTAAATCCTCCGCTTGAGAGCGAAACGACAGCGGCTTGATATTTTTAACCGAACGAAAATCACGAATGACGCTATAGTTTTTGTCCTTCAAGCTTGTTTGGAAAGGGGCTGATCTCTATATTTGATTGTCAGCCTGCCTGCGTTGGAGAGAGCCTCTCTGAAGACTCAGCTGTGACTACACTAATTACTGCTGTGCTCTGCAGAGCGCGTGGCTGGCTCCAAGAGGAGAAGCAAACAATCTGATCATCATCACGGCGTTGAGTTTAGAGCATTTAAAGAAAGGACTGGAAAAAAAAGAAGAAGAAGAAGAAGAGAGAGAGACGTTTACTCCAGCCCGCTAATTTTACTGTTGACGTCGACGGAGGAACAAGAGGAAGAACGGAGGAGAGTTTCTCTTTTAGAGGGTGACTGATTGCAAAGTTGTGTATTAAGCTCTCATTGAACTCCGCGCGTCTTTTAAGTAGTGTCTAAGTAATTGTTGTCGCAGCTGAATCTTCAGAAAGCCAAACCGAGCTGAGAGGCAGACGAGAACACCTGAATTTAAAGGCTGCACATTTTTAGGGCCTTTGATTACGCGCTAAAGACAATTTCATTGAATATATTACGCTCTTCTTATTCTCCGGGGACCTTTATTGCTTCATCTGAAGCACCGAAATACACTTAAAATAAATTTGCCCGGCGACAATTTATCTCCAGACTGCGTGGCGCTTGACACACAAAGGAAAAATATAAAAGGAAGCAACGCTTCTCCTCTTACAATAACGTCCTTCACCGAGCGGAACGCACGATGAGAATTAAGGAGGTTCATTTTAAAACACTTGTGATATTTGGGGAAAAGTTCCAACATCGCTTTCTTTAGTACATATTACAGAAGCTTCGGAATTACGAGCACGCAGTGCCAAAAATCCCAGAGTAGCAGCAATTATGGCCACAATGGTGACACAACTGGGACAAGACGCGGCGAAACGCTGACGAAGTTTGAACTCAATACGTTTAGCTTTTCATCCAAACGTACCGACTGCGAGGAGGTGATACAATTATCTCTGCCGCCAAATTGTTTCCACGTGCGCATAAACAGCGAAAGAGGCCTTCTGGCGGTGACAGGGATGCGCGCGATATGTAAGGAATGAAATGCAAATAAAGCTCACTTGAAGTCTCCGTCGTGATATTTGCCAAAGGCCTGCAGGATGATGGTGATGGCGGCCATGATGGGCTTGACAACGCAGAACTGCAGAGTCGCCTGGAGAACGCATTACAATTCAGAGTGAGACAAACCACAAGGGCGCCACGGAGGAGGAGGAGGAGGAGGGGGAGGAAGATATCACAATCTGTTTGTACATGGAATGACATGAAAAACATTCACAACAGACTGACTGCTTGCCAATCTTTGAAACACTGCCGGTATCAGACAGCTCAACAATGTTATTCTGTATCGCTGCTTCTGCTCTGTGAGTTTGACATCTCTGCCTGATGTCGACACTGCTCATATTTAGGGGAAAAAAAGAAGCCTGACTAATAAAGTTACACAGCGTTTTATGAGGGATTATGTGTGGGTTTATTAGCTCGGAGCGGGGACTCCCCGGACTATCTGCTGTTTGCTGGGCAATTATTCCTAATCTCTCATTCACAGCACCTCGCAAAAAGAGAAAGGCTTCAAAATGTCAGCTTTTACAAACTGCAGCAACAGTAAAGATCAATCTTTATATGCTTTGTTTTTTCCTCAACTAATCTGCTGCCTGTGACTTTACATAGCACAGACGAGTTTGTCGTTTTCCCTTCATTCAGCTCAGGTTCTGCCAGGCGGCTCAGGGATCGGGCATGAACAACTCTCTGAGTAGCTTTGATAGAAAATTCATTTTCTCACGACTCTTTTGCAGACAGACTCAGGTTATCCTCCAGAATTATTTTGCATTCACTTATACAAGCAGTCCAGGGCCTGCTGTTTGAGAAACCTAGGAGACTCTTAGGTATGATGCTGCCACCACCATGCCTCAGAACAGATGTTCAGGGTTTGCGTAAAAGAGCAAAATGATCAAAAAGCTAAGATTTTATCTCATTAGTCCAAAAAACCTTGTCTTAGTTGACCTTGGTCCCTTTTTTAAGCAAATTCAAGGTGATTCAAAAAACAACTTAACAGTAGTTTCTCTTTATTTTGTTGAAGAACTCAGTCTAATTCATGCATAAAACTCCCTTCATATGTTAACGATTGAGTTGAACAGAAATGTAATCTCCTGCATGAATAGAAAAAAAAAATGGATTTGTTTTGTCAAGGTGTAAAAAAAAGACAACGAAGTTGGTTCTGGAAAGGAAAGTTTTGACTTCGACAGAAAGTCAAGCGCTGAACTCCTGGGAGGAGATAGGAAAAACAAAAACGTGAATGTAGGTGGCAGGTTTTGCTTTTCCACACCAGACACGTCCACTTCAAATTTCTGACCAGTCAAACAATATTTGTCAGACATCACACAGGAAAAAAAAAAAAAAAATCCTGTCAGATGATGCGCCGAGAACAAAGTGCGAGAAAAGAATGACGGCCAAGTTTCTTTGCTCTTGTGGAGTATGGATCGACCTTCACACTACTCAGGGATATTTTCTGCTGAGCTGCTTTAAGTGTACTTTTTGTCTTATTGTTGCAGCTGTAGCAGAATACTGATAAAGCGCAGACTGTACTGTCCAGACACAGGTATCTCTTATTTATGTTTCAGCTGTGGAGGTTTTCAAAGTGCTACGGAAATAAAGCTGAACTGACAACACCTCACACACGTCAACTGTAAAGAGACTAAACAATTTATGTTACACAAGTTCAAAAACAACCAATGGACAAAAATCTCCTCTGAATTTCACACAAAACAGAGAAGTAACCAAATGTTATTGACTATAATTTCATGTAGGAGGAAAAATATCCAAGTAGTATAAATAGTATAAATGTTGTCAATTGATAGAATGCATCCTGTGTAGTCTTTCCTTCAAAGTTTATTCGGAGAGGTTCTGTTGACATTGAAGAGGACTGAATGGGACATCAGGGACAGAAACTCATCTGTAATATTAAACCGCAGGACAGGTGTCCTCCTGATCTGACAGCGTCTGCTCCGACTCCTGTCACTGCTGCTGCACATGAGAGCAGATCGGGAGCGCCGCACTCAGTTCACCAGAGGGGGGCTTTTCAGACGGACCTTCGTTGGGTGGTGAGATTGGCAAAAACGGAATCTTTTATAATACTGATTTACTTTAATGCCTTTTGTGTTTGACAGTAATTACTGGGTGAATGACTGCCATAGAGTCAGTTTGGCTGTCTGCATCTCCTTAAAGCAAATAATTTAGCGCGATAGCAAGCGACACGTTTGATATTCAAAACATAAAGCTCAATTTCAGAGCCTGTGGATTAAAACTCAGCCAAGGTTTCTGATTCAAAATTAATTCTGAATCAGGAACCTGAATCAGTAACTACATCAATGCAATGATTCCAAGTCGTGTATTAAACTTTAATACTTAGCTAAGGCCAGAGTCCACACAGCCTGACAGATACATGAGACGGGAGGATAAGACGTCAGCAGTTTATCAGCTGTGTATCGAATGTATTGAGGCTGAAGGTTTTATACCAAGTCTTTATTCTATGCTTTGTCGAAACAAAATCTGCTCACAAATCACATCTGTGCTTCCAACAGGCCATGTGGGATACATGAGTACATGAGAATTAACTTTTTTTTTTTTTTAATTCTTACTTAAAACAATACTGTTATTTAAAAAATAGAAGCAAACACAGATCAAAGTCAGGGGCTTCAAACTCATTTTAGTTCAGGGACTACATGCACAGTTTCGTCTCGAGTGGGTCAGTCTGGTCAAATATTTCCATAATGACCTTTAAAGCTAAATGTTTCTTTGTTGGGAGATAGATGCGGATGGTGTGGAATACAGTGAAATGTCCTAAAAGTTTCTCCCATCGCTGCTGCATTATCTATATTTTTACAAACTCACTCTGACAAAAGAGCTGTGAGGTCAATGTTTGTTTGCCATCTTTCGTGGCTGCAACCGCCGATATCTCAGCTCGGGTCTGTGTTTGTGCCAGATCGGAGCTGGTTTTGGTTCTCGTGTATTATGTTTGATAACCCTGCTCGAAAACGCAACATGACTTATCGCAAATCTCTCCTGGAACCCTGATGAAAAACCTCTGGTCACGTGTTGGAGCAGGGAGACGTCTCCTGAAGGCTCCTCCAGACGCCGCGATCTGAGCAGTCTTAAGATTAATACCTGCTACGCTGTGCGACGGGGGATTTCATAAACTTGGGTACGAAAAGCACATCTGACAGCACAGTGTCTGTTGCAATGCATTTCGATATATCACATTACCCTGGATATTATCTACACACTCTGCCGGTGTCCTCTGGAAAATAAATAGATGAAGCTAACAGAGATTTGTCATCTGCTTATTGTTTTGGCGTAGCTTGTATCGTTACATCATCTTCTGCTGCAGCGATCAGACTGTGTGCTGCGAACCTGTGTCAATTTTTAAAACAGGAACGCAAGAATGCAAGCCACTGCCAAAGGTATCGTCATTAATACTTATCCTTTGTTTGAGATGTCCCAAATCGCAGATTGAATACCTGCCTTGAGGGTGTGTGCAGACTGAAGGGTGTGCGATTGCTGCATTAGTGCGGTTTGCGCAGCAGAGCCATCCACACCCCGGTCTGCAGACGCAGGCCGCTTGAAAAGCAGGTTGCAAAGAGAAACCAACGTGTGATTTAATTGGACTACACACAGATGTGAATGAACTTCAGAAGTACCGCAGTTTATTTGAATAGAGTTGATTTTAACTGTTTAAAATGTTCTGCAGTAACCCAGCATGCATTGTGCTGCGTTCAGCTTCTGTAGATTCACCTTTGTTACACACTCTGCTGTAAAGTTGTGGAGTGGTTATAGCATTCTCTCTGGTTCAAGTCCAGGCTGGGGGGATTGTTTGTGTGTAGTCTTCATTTTCTTTTCTCAGGATACTCCGATTTCCTCTGACAATATTTTGAGGTTTACCGAGGACTATAAATTGCCTGTAGGTGTGAATCTGAGTATATGAGATTGTCTGTCTCTGTGTTTTCCCTGTGAAGGATTGGCAGCCTATCCGGAGTGTACCTTGCTTTATTCCCATATTCGGCTGGGATCTGCTCCAGCAGGCATCAAACTGGATAAAGCAGAATAGAAGATGGATGGAAATCATTACTCCAACCCAGATCAATGGACAATGCCACATTGAATTATATTCTAATATGCTATGATAAATATAACACTGGACGTGTCAAAAATTTATTGATTTTTGTATCTTCCTGTGTACCTATGCAATAGATTCAAAGTTACATTAAAAAACTAAACTGTTCACGCTCACTTAGACTTCACCCTTTACTCAGCTGGAACCAAAATACCTGCAAGGAGCCACATCAGGGAACGATGAGATCCCACTTGGGGTCTTTTTTTTTTTTTTTCTTCAAATAATCCCCTGAAGTGTAACACAATGTGATAAATGACTTAAGACAGAAATGCTGAATAACAGCTGAGCCTGTAAGAGAGTAGCTTATCCTGTAACCTTATCTCCAGGAGCCAGCATAACTCCAGGCTGCTTTTCCATATCAGCGATTCATTTGTTAAACCCTCTTCTAATGACACGCTGGCGCTTCCCCAAAATGTGGAGAGAATTCTAATACTTTACACAATAATCTCAGGGACAAATTATGGTCATATCAATGAAGATGAGCAAAAGCAGAAAACTTCATAAGAAGTTTCTCTATATTTACACTCTCATAAGTATAGCCGACCAGGAGGACTTCAGGAGTTTGAGATTTGCTTCTTTTCAGAATGGAAACAGTTGATCTTTAAGAAATATCCTCTACTTCCCTCAGTGTCGCCACATGAGAAAACCTGCAAGCCTTTCCTTTAGAAACTCTTCACGTACCACTTCTGTCGAGGCATATCGAGTGTTTATCATTTGCTTCTTAAAAAAAAAAAAAAAAAAAAAATCATTTCACCCTGCATTTTGTTGTGAAGACGTAACTCTCATCTCCAATATCCATCAGTGTTAGGCTGGAAGCTGGAGCTGCATCCCAGGACGCGGGGAAGGAGCTGCGCTCTGACAGCTCATATCATCTCTCTGTGTTTACTATCAAGCGGCTCTCACCTGGCATCAATTGCTTCTGTTTTCTTTTTATTCTTTTTTTTTTTCTTTTTTTAACCAATGGATGTTATCCCCTCGAAAGCATGCAAGCAACTATAACAGCTGTCATTTTGAAGCAGCCTGGCAGAGCTGAACGGAATGGTAATTTACAGCACAGTAGTGTCGACGCTGTTTGTTTATTTTTAATGGCGATTTGATGCCTTCCTCGTTTTTGGCTGCGGTGGTCGGGAGGAGCGTCTCCGGAGCAGAGATAAGGGGATGATTGAAGCTCACCTGTTTGCAGAATCTTAAAAAGCCGATGGAGTAGCTCATTCCGACGAGGCAGCACGTACCGTACAGACAGCTAGACCTGCCGAGACAACGGGAAGTAATGAGCTATTAACTCACGTCAGAGCCGAGGCTTCATGCGTTTACCAGCAGATAACAGGAACGGAGGCAATGTGTTACCTGATGAGGATATAAGGAAATGGATACCAAAAAAAAAAAAAAAAAATACAGCTTAAACTGTAACCTATTATTTGGTTTGACATCTAGCCTTGAAAAATTATTTGGAGAAGTATCTTCATGTCAGAAGTTTGACTAACAGCTGCACAGTAAATCAATCACCAGCATTACTCAGCACCTATTGGGAAATCCATCAACAGTGGGAAACTTTTTCAAGCAAAAATATTTAGACACATGATTTTTCAACTGTCTCAAAGGCAGTTTTGTTTTTATCTTTGTTTTAGTGCCTTGACTGAGATTACAATGGATCCTCTTCTTTGCCTTTTTGATCATTTAATTAAAAGAGAGAAGCAATCATATTTTACATTTATTACCCAAATTGACATTTAAAACATTTTTAAAAATGATCTGTATTCATTTTATCTCATGAGCTATTAAATCTCATGTCTAATAATTTTAGATTACTCTGGTAAGAATGTCACGGTCATTGTCTTGATATATTTCCACCTTTATTTTTTTTACATAAGCATTCTATATTGCGTGTATTGTTTTCTTACTCTTCTATTTTCTGTCCACTTGTTGCTGTAATGATGCACATTCCTCCATTGTGGGACAAATAAAGAGAAAGCTTATCTTTCATATCAATATTGGAATATTTCATGAGATCTGATCTTTTTTCACCTAAATCAGTTTTACAAACATAATGATCCCAATTATGACAAAACATGAATCATGCTATTCTTCTTATTTGCAAATTATGTTGGAGATTATAGACATTTGAAGCTGCTTGTCTCCTGAAATATTGAGGAGATCAGACAAGACAAAAAGAAGAAAAAGTGTGATACGCTCACCCATGGCTAGCTTGTAACTATATGAATAGCTGAGGAACTCGGAAACATCAGAAGATTATCTTTTTTTTTTTTTTAATAATGAACTCAGCTGCTGTTAAATTGCTGCTACGGTTTGAAGATCATGGCTGTATTTCAATGTTTGTAAAAAGTCTCACACTTTTATTTAGTTGATTAAAACATTACAACTAACCTGGTGTTTCTGTGCAATTACATAACAATGACAACAGTATAATTCAACCTGAGGCGCTAATGACATAAGCCTGGCATGATAAAGTAGGGACCAGTATAATCATGATTTGAGTTTATGTAACTGCTATATGATTGTTGAGAAACACCATTCATAAGTGCCAATTTTTAAAAGAAAAAAAAAAATCCAACGCTAGTAAGAAAGATGTCATTGATGACTTGAACAAGGCTTTAAATGTGTCTAATGAAATCCTGGATCTGTCAGCTAATTTAACTGCCAGCTTGCGGAATAAAACACACTCGACTTGAGGTTTAATGGTTTAAATTATGTCTGCAGGAGATTTTATCGTGGATCAAATTGGTGAGACGGCGATGATGGGGCGTTGAGTTATTTGCTGGAAACCTAATGGATTTAAAACATCGATACTGGATGTCTGAGGAAGGCCTGAAGGGAGGGTAAAAGCAAAGCAGAACAGGTAACATTGCTCAAACAAGGCGTGAACTATGTTTCCTGGTCCTTGCAGGCTGGTGTCAGGCAATCCCATCATTTATCAGAGCTCAACATTAGTGCCAGCGCTGTCTTAAGAAGTGCTGTCCTGTGGCTGAGTCAGCCATAAAGCACTGCCTGCTGAGACCGGTCAAAAGCTCACAGATAAAGGAGGACCGCTACTGATCAACGGCGCCGTTATTTATCGTCGGGATTTCAAACTAAAAGGGAATTTAAGGAAAGAAGTGTGGACTGTGTACTCTTTTTACGACTGGAAGCGAAGCCAAAGCCACAGCGCAGTTTAGCGCTGGCTGACTTTATGCCTTTATAACCTCCAAGGCGTCTCAAACTAATGTTGTGCAATAAAGATCTTTTAATCCGGTTTGCACAAGTTAAATCAAGCAGAAACGGGCCGAGTGCACTCACTGTATGGGCTTCCCTCGGATCTCGGCCATGATGGCGCTCTCTCCTCCAAGATACTCAAAGGACAAACTCAGGAAGTTGTAAATGACGAATGCTGAAACACAAAGAGAGAAGTCACTTCTTTTCATCTACCAGAAAGCACCGAAATAACAAAGAATAAGGGTGGGATCTGGATGTTTGGTTTGCATGCAAACTACCACATTTCGCATTCAAACAGCAATGCTGGGAAAATGATCGCTGGAGTTTGTATGTCAGGCTACTAGTTGGTACTGTTCTTGTAACACACACATGAACACAATACAATGTAAATATTCACACACGTTTCAGCTCCCCTTCGACGACATAATAAATGTAGACTTTGTCTGAAAGGTACCAAAAGAATGAACATAGATCTGAGATCTTCAATTGTTATTGTTGTCGATCTACTTATGCAGTAATCTGTGTTTCAGAAAACTGGACTTTTTCCTGTTTACACAGAGAGAAGAAGCCTTTGCATTTGGGAAATGACTCTGAAAGCCATTTTCAAAAGGTGTTGTTTTAACTGACTTGCAATGCTGACAGAACGTGACAAATGTTCTTCAGTCTGCACTTGAAAACTTTGTAGTGTAAACAGGGCTTTAGTCGTAAGTCTTTTAGCCGGTAGCCCAGTTTATCCATTTTAACCCTTCCTCTGTTTCAGCCGCTTCGCTCTATCGCCATTATTTTTTCTTCTCCGACGGCTTTCGGCCACGTTTATACGACAACATTTTCAAGTGAAAACGCTTGTCGCACTCTGGGTGTCCGCTTACATGATATCAGTGCTTGAGCCAATGAAAACGCAACTTTTTGAAAAATGGCTCCCTAAGGGCTCCCTTTCATTGCTGAGAATCATCTCTAACAGCAATCCAACTTGGTCTTCAGTCTATACAAATCTTTGTGTACTTTGTGTAATCTTCATACGTAGCGTATGTTCTCACACGTGTGTGTGTGCGTGGCTTCATTACAAAAACAGACAACAGCACTCACTAGTGGCCCTACAGGTAAACTACATGGTTTGCGGAGTTTCTTCTGTTTGCATGTAAACGGACACCATTTTACAAAATATGCGTTTTCACTTGGAACATGTAAACAGGGCTTTACAATGCGACGCTTATTTCAGCTGATAAATCACTGAGCCGTTCTGTTATTTAACAGTCACATTTGTCACCTCCAACTAACATTAAGCTGCATTAAACATCAAATCAAAATGCTTATTTCCACAGAATTTTGTGAAAACACATTGCAGACTCCTGGTCTGGGGAGAAAAAAAATCATTTAAAAAATGTATTCTTATATTATCTCATAAAAGCGTCTAGACTTAACTTGCTTTCAGTGTCCACACTCACATCCAAACACACACAAGCTGTTTTTGAAAGCTGCATGATGCCTGAAGCAGCTGAAGACCGGTTTTGCTGTGATTTTGTTCTCTTTTATCATCTTTGTTATTCTGTAATTGTCGCCACCAAAGTGAAGCACTTTAAATAGCCTGGCTTCTGAATTGTGCTGCACATATTAAGTTGTACTGCCTGGATGTTGAACGTGTCTCTTTACATGACTTTAACTATGAAATGAGTCTGTGCTGCCTTTCAGTATAACTTGAATAAAAAGGTCAAAAGCTTTCACAGAGAGAAAAAAACTTCCATGCGATAAAAAAAATAATTAGTCCTACATTTTGGAACAATAAATGTTTCAGTCCTTACATTAAGGAGCTTCCAAGGGTTCCGTGTCTTGGAAATCCGCTCCTAATCCTTTGTTGCTATTTAAGGAGGGATTAAATGAAGCTAATGCAGATGGGGTCCAGTCAAGAGAAGGTTCATTATGTTTCCGCTGTGGCTGCTGGTGCTGTTCAAGTCTCCCGGCTTTCCGATGCAGTTCGCCATCAATCAGCCACAAAATTGGCCTGCAAACTGGAAGCTCCTCTTCTGAATAATGGATCACCTACTTTAGTCTGTTCTCAAATTACTTGTAATCCATTTTGCATATGATTCACTTTTTCCAAAAGTGAAGTGCTTTGATCGTAAACCAGAAACACGTGATGAGAGTTACACTGTACAACAGCTGTCAGATTAAATCTGAGGAAGTCAAGTTTACAAAAAAACGTATAAATATATGACAAAAACAAATTATAAGCTTTTCTCACAAACACTTTGTAAGCTTCATTATGAAGTGACTCCTCCTTGAAATGCAACACCTCAGACATTGAGGTCAAGTCATTTAATAACCGTGGCTGGTGAAGAAAAAAAACTAGTTTGGTCACTTCCTTTGCTTTTCTGCTTCCCGGCAGCTGAAATATGGGCCGGGCAATAAAAGGGCGCTATCAGGCAGATGAAGCGAGGCGTGTGATGCTTACCTTCATAACAGTCTCGAACCGAGTCGAAGTACACATAGTACTGGTTGTTGGTGATGAACAGGAGGCTGAGCCAGGAGTCGAAGGCGTACACTGGCACAATGAACAGTATCCGGATGATGTAGCGCTGCTCATTGGGTACGGTGTAGGATCGAAGGTGTGTGTAGATCTGACAAGAAAACAAGGATAAAGCACATGAAATTAGAGAATATTGTCTTAAAGAATAAACAAAATTGTTATTTCAATTCCGTGATATTTGTGAGCATTATATTTGAGACAAATTTACAGTAAAAAAAAAAAAAAAAGTTAATGGCAAAGAATACGGGAGTCAACAGATGCTAAACCTGCAACAAAACTAAAAGAAGATAAATGTAAAATAAAGAGGCAGAGCTGCTCATCAAACTCTTATGATTGAGAACTGCATCTGCACTCAGACTCCAACCTCGAGAGTTTTATACACTATGTAAGTCCACAGATTGACAGATTGTACATCAATGCAATCAATTCAGTGCTGTGGCTTCTCTTACTAAAACTGGGCTCCAAGGTTAACAACTGAGCAAATTAAGAAATCATTGTTATTCAATTCAGTGTAGCTGCTGCATTTTTTTCCTGTGGTTGTGACTTGAATGAAAATAAAACCGATGATGAATTAGCATAGAAAACCAGGTCATTTCTTGTCTAAATAAGAATACTAAATTGCTCTTTAGGTCACATTTGAAGGTGCCACCCATTTTAATCATACCTATGAGATACCAATCTTAATTGCAAAGGCATGCTTTTGCACTGGAGCAGGAAACCAACAAGGAGAACAAACATATTCTGCTCAGAAAGGCCACCAAAGGTCACCCAGATATGAACCTGGCAACCTTTCTTCAAGGCAACCATGCTAACCACTAAACCAATGCGCAGCCAGCTACTTACTTAATCAGGTGAAGGAATAAAGGAAACAAAAAAAAAAAACTGCAATAATTTCTTAGTTAGTTGTGTTCCTTAAGCAGTAAAGTGATAAAAACCACAAGAGTACTGAAGACTCAAAACTTCTCTTGCCAGGATTTAAAAACAATCAGATTTATGACTCCATGTTATCTTTCATTTAAAGTCCAGGTTCTTTATAAAAGGCATTTGCAAGGTTTCTTTGAAAGAAACAAAAAATGATGAGGCAACTCAAATCTTTATGACTTCCCAGATGGTTCCTGCTCCAAACTTCTGGAGCTCCTAACAGAGGAACACCCTGGCTTCACACACTGCTGCAGGCAATCACATCAGTGGATAACTGTTATTTTGCGGCTCTGATAAAGGTCTTCTTGACCTTTAGATTCAGTCCACACTCTCACATACGACTACTCCTCAAGCCTCCATGTGGACTCTTCAAACAGGACGCACTGCACCTGACAACATTTCGGGAGGGAAAACAAACTGCACATAGGAGACAACTCTGTTATTCTTTCATCCATTGACCTTCAGTTTGTAGACGTGGACTGGCATGGCAAAGCCAACACCTGAACTTTCTTTTTTTCTTACACTTAACATCTTATTTAAATGGACAACTACTAAAATAGCAGCAAAATGGATGCTTCTTCTATTGATAAGGATCGGCTCTTTCATTCCAACCTCAAACAAGTGCAGCCTGGTATGAGCAGCATGCCTGCAGATGAAAATCGTACTTAACAACGTGAGGAATGCTCTGTTCAAATTTCTCCTTGAAGGTCTCTCAGATAATGTAACGATGCCGTGGATGGAGGCAGCAGTCTGTGCATCTGCAGGTTTAAACTGTCATCTCCCATTACACAATCAATGGAACAAAAAAGGTTTTATTGTGCACAGTCTTGCAGCTGGAGCTCTTACAGCATGGAGGCAAGATTATTAGAGGACACATCACTTCGGTGGATATCACCGAGGTGTCAGAGATGATGGCAGACATTTACATGTAACGGTTGAGTCATTTACAAAAGACTAGCTGGCTGAAACTCCACACTGAACCACACTGTTGATAATTCATGTGTCAGCTAATTATGCATGAGAGGCAACTCAGCTAATAACATAATAACATAATAACATACATTTTTATGAAACTAACAACTACACTGCTACTGGGAGACATTCAACTTTCAGGTGTCATGCCATGGACGACTCACAGTAATTGTGTTCAGAAATATTCAGGCCATTTTTCAATCTAATCTGAAATTAATTGTCAGATTAAATGATTTTCTAAGGACTTTCTCCAAATTAAAACAGCTCACATCACAGGCAAACTATCGCTAGAATGGCAATTTCTTGCCGTTATTAAACTACTTAATTGTGCAAACGATCTGTATGCAGGTCTGAGTGTTTTTAGGTTTCTCTTTAGAAGAGCAGACAAAACATATCAGTACTGGTGGACATCCCAAGTCTGCTCGGCACAGCTTGATTAAATGCCCATTAGAAAGCGCACATTAAAGCCTGATGACTGTGAAAGGTGGGAGCGTGATGTATTCCCCCATCTTTACAGTCCAAGTGAAGCAGCACGTAGACTGATGGTCCCTATTGAAAAGGCAGAAAAACTCCTGCCGACTCTGTGATGCTGACCTGGCATTCATTCATACTTGTATGTTGAATAACTGCTTCAAACACAAGTAAACCCATCTCACGTTTGCATTTCTGTCCAGATTACAGATGCATGGACAAGGGGAATCAGAAATCTGAGCACAAAAAAAGAATCCAAAATGAGAAGTCAATTTCCTTTTGGGAGGACGAGTGCCACCTGTGAAACATAACACAATCATACCGCCCGTTGCTCTCAATCCCAAATGTTTCAAGGCACAAAAGGGACCAATAAAGCCACCAGGAAAAAAAAGAAGTACACTCTACAGATAACTAGTCCGAGAAGCAGTGGCTACATTACAGCAGAGAGGATCTAAGGTCATTGTCTATCTGTGCTTAGTATTCAGAAAGTGAGTTTAAGAGTCTATAGCAATCCTCTGGAGCCCAGTCAGATGAAACACCACCAGCATTGCAACACTTGTTCTGCGGACCATTATATTCCCCCTGTGTAACACAAAAGATGCCTGTTGCAAACCTGCTCCACCCTCCCTGTGGAACACTCGCTATTTATTTGTTCAATTAAAATGTCTTGCTGGTGAGCGTTTGGCCAAACACGTACTATATTAAAAAGATAGAAACCAATTTGCAGAAAATTGAGTCACAAATCCCTAAACAGGGATTGCTTTTTGGATCTGTTGATGCAACATGTTGATGCAACATGCCAAACAGCTTCCTCAGCCACACAAACAGCAACGTTTTAAATAATGATACTGCATAAAATATTGATTAAGCACATGTAGATGCAACTTCAATTACCCTATAGGGCTGTTTTCAGTCCAACGATGGACAATGATTCTGTATATAGGTTACAAAATAGAATAAATTGGAGGTTCGAACTGCACAACATGAAAATGGCTACGAATGGGAAAACAACACCATGGTCCTTTATAACACTGTAAATGTTATCTCAGTATCAATTGATTTCCCCCGCTGATATCACACGGCACCCCTCTGCATTCTCTGCAAATGATAAAGCCGTAATGATAAGCTATCATCTGCACAGTGGGCAACACACCCACAGAGGAGGAGTAATCACTCATTTACCACAGCGATGAAAAGCTTTCTGTGTAAAGGTGGAGCGTGTTGAGCCGTTCGCTCTTCTTGGTCATCTTCCTCACCCCCATACAGAGAGCGCTTGCTGTGGATTCAACGCCCTGTAGTAAACTAAAGGTTTTCCTTATCAGTTTTAATGTGATAGTAACTTGTTCATAATCTAAGGAAAACAATCCCCACAATACAACAGGGGATGAGGCCAACCAAGGTGAGGATGCTGTAGAAATGACACTTTTTAACAAGATAAGAACGTGTTTGTGCGAATATGGAAATAGGTCTTGTGAGCAGCGACACTTGAACTTCCTGCTCGGAGCTGTGATGTAACGAGCCTTTAAGGAAGAAAGAATTCATTTCTATCCTCTGGTAAGGGAGGAACAATCTGTCCATCCTGGCCATCTCTGATTACACATTTACATCATCCGGAGTGCAGCGCGTTGAGGGCGTCTTACTCACCAGTGCTGTGGGGATGAAGTCATTCTCTGTACTCATTAAGGCAATGAGAAAAGATAAACATTCCTGTGTGAGAGGGAGCACACACTCACCTGGTGGCATGTTAAAAGCAGGGCAGACCAGACAAATATGCCTGAGAGGGCCCGGGCAGACACTGTGGTTAAAAAGAACTGATCTGTCACCACAGAGCCATTGCTGGTTTGAATGATGGTGATGTTGGAGGAGATGTCAGACTTGTCTGGCCCAACAGATGCAGCCAGGTGGACGGCAGAATTATTTATGTCTGCAAGTGAACTATTCATCTGAAATAGAAAAAAAAAGAAAGAAATCAGTGTGAGACTAAAAGATAAAGTGATAATACCAAATCACTGAGTTTGGTTTAATTCTTCTAGTATTAAAAAGAATTAAACACGGTTTGTTAAGTTAATTTACATGTCAATGAGTTAAAAATATATATATATAAAATTCAAAACCAACAGAGGAGCGTCGGTATAGAGATCAATGGCCCCCGCGCTGAGCTCCGTCTTTAGTGTCAACAAACAGCTCACCTTGTCCGGTGGAAGCAGCTTTATCTCCTTTAAAATACACTGTCCACTGAACGGCCGGGGCTCGCCACAACCTAAAGGCTCGACATGTACGATAAATCCGCGTTTGAGGCCATTTACAGACGGCCCGTCTTCATCTCCGGGCCGACACTTCCTCGTTGCAGACAGGTGCCTCGCGGAGGTCGAAGTCCACGCAGTCGCGAGAGCAGAAATTCAGTCCAAACCGTCCACTGCTGCCCCGCACGCTCACGCAAACCCCCACGGGCGAAGGCGTTTACCTCCTGACGCTTATTAAACCGCAAACTTTAAGAGCAAACAGTACTGTTGACTTTAACCAGAAGCGACGACTCAGAGATAAACAGGTTAGACACAGGTGAAGGGATCACGTGACGCCGGTACCACGTACGCCGTCATGACGTCATGACGGAGAACCGGTGTTTTGTCTGGCTTGTCTTCGCTAATGCATGGAGACAGACACTCACGCACACAGACACACACACTCCTAGGGGCATTATCAGGGCCACAAGGCAACATCCCATGCATGTTTTTGAAACACGTGAGGAAACCAGAAAGGTATTTGAACCCGCGGAGCTTAAAATTACATTTAAACAACAAAAAGACAAGTGCTGAACTATTAAAGCAGCAATTTACCACAAAATTATGATCAAGTATAACTTGATTGACTTTTTTCTATGTACATTTAAGATGTAGTGACTGATTAGAATAGATGTTTCTTGGTGTTCGCATGGTTCTTGCCTTCCTGTGCATACAAGGGTGACATTTTCTCCCAGTCCAAAGAAAAAACTGGGATTGGATCCAGGACAACCCAGCACAGAAGAGAGACAGACATGCTGGATTGCACCATGCAGGATTTCTTCACCCTTTAAATCTCTCAAGATTACATTTGCCACATGTAGAAACCATAAATACAAAATCAACTTCATCAACCAACTTCATGTAGGATCATCCTTTTATTTCATTCTTGCTTTCTGATTAATTTTTTTACCTGTTGCTTCAAGTCAGTTCTTTGAATGCACCACTTGAGATTTACAACTACCTTCTTGGATTAATCAAAGAAAGATGAAAACAACAATTGTTGGTGATGAAAAGGTTGAAGCCCTGTTGACTGTGGATGAAGGCAACGTGCATCCAGGATCTTCCCAGTGCATCACAAGACTGACTTAAAGTTCACAATTGTCCAGTCCAATTTCCAAGTTTTGCTGAAATATACCTTAATGCCATCCATTATATAATCCGACACTATCCTTCAGTGAAGCGGACTGAATGAACTACAATCACATAAATAGAACATACATTGATACCTTTCATTGTACTCATTCAAAATTTTATTTTTCCCAATACATCTCAGTGTAAAATATATTTTATACAAAACAGAAAGATCGACAAAACATTTCATACAGTGGGTAAGGATGAACGACTGCCATCAATGTAAAAACGGTTTATCAACACATGACAAAAAAAGCTTACAAACTTTGAGAGAAAAAGTCAAAGGGATGATTTTGGATTCATAAACGTGTCTCAAAGGACACGTGTTTTTTGAAAATGTTTTTTTTCTCCCAGGCACAAAAAAGACCTTGCAGCAAACCGTCGAGATTACTGTCCACTTTATCCATTCCCTACCACACTTTGCAACTTCTGATGACATCTTTTAACTGATTAATTGATTCTATAGAAGAATCCTTTAGTGCCAGTCCCAGTAAGACGGGCCTGTTTCCAGCTTCCTGTGACACGAACAACGCCAGGTTTTTGGCACAGACGTGTGTCAGCGGCTGGAAAGAGAAACAGAAAGCAGAAATTAGATTATCACATACGCAAAAACTCCTCACGTTCACTTCATTACCTTTAAAATCCCAATGATTAAAAATAATTTTTTCAATGGCAACATTCCTAGGCCCTCCATCTGGACACACACAAACATACACACACTCTTTAGGAACCACAGCTTTACAACAACTGTTTATTTTACAGTAAAGGACAATCATTGTTTTTTTCAATGATAATGGGAACAAAAAAGTAAACTCAGGTCTTATCAACTTTACAAGCAAACTTTGAATTATTCCCTTTCTTCATTGCTGATAAATCCCATGCACTGCATGCCTGTTAGAAAATGACATGCTCACGCAGAGATGAAATAGGTTTTCTTGAGCAAATGTTAAGAGATGACTGCGCACATTTCACCACAATCTGCTGGAGCGGATCACAACCACTCTCATTTGCCCTTTCACAGCATGAAATGGATTACCCCGTGTTGCAACAAGTCTGTCTGATGGCCTGTGAACAAGGCCGTATCACACTGATACATTATTTATCTGAACAATTTCATCCAACAAACCTCGTCTTTGCCCAGCAGTACTTTGGTGGAGAACGTGGGGGTGCTGAGATCATTAGACCTGGAGTCGGGTGTGACGGATACCAACGTCCCGATTTTGCCGTACTGTGTGAGAACGATGAATACGTAATTGCTGAACTCTGTGCAGACGACTTCTGTTGGAATTCCATTGACTTCTTTCTGTGCTTGCCTCGATTTGATGATGGGCCCGGACATTTTGTTAGTCTGGGGACGAAAAAAATTACAGAAAAGGTGTATGAGGATATGAGGATTATGAAGAGGGAAAAGATCCAGACACAGCAAAATGTTACATCAAAAAGAGGGTACCTCTTTGTTATTAAAACTAAACATGACTTAAATGGCTAATTCTTGCGATTAGTCTAAGATATTGAGTGCAATAAGACAATTTTCTTAAAAGACATTACTTTTCAATCATTGCAATACTAACAGGTCTTCTGTGGTTCAAGCCACTGAAGCCATTGCTGCATGCTGAAACTGTACTTTAGTTTGATGGTAACTTGCTAAGCTTGTCACCTCTGCCTCCACTGTAAATTGTTCTACCAATCTTAGATGATGGCAATTTAATCTACAGACCCCCCCAAAAAAACTCTCCTTTGCTGCTTGTGTTCTCTAATAAACTGGACAAAAAAAAAGTCACTGGTTTTATTTCATAGACAAAACACTCCAGTCCCTTCTCAATATTCATACCCCAAATCACAGTCTATATTCTAATGGATTCATCAATCTGGTCATACCCAAAGCTCATGCTTCCGTTGGTCGCTTCTCATTTCTCATTTCAGTTTGCTGCTACAGATGACTTGCAACAAACCTTAAAACTTGTTTCTACTGGTATATTTATTACATCTACTCTCATAAATACAATAAAATTGATATTGAAGGATCACTGCACTTGATTTTAGCTTTTATCAACCCGTGTCTTAATACGTTTCACTGCAAAAACAGTAAATACTACTTGATTTCTTTAAAAAATGTGTCACACTGTTATAATGTATATATTTTTACTATGTTTTTCTTTGTGGCTCTATGGCGCATCTTGGCCAGGTGGTCACTGTAAATAAGAAATGGTTCTCAATTGTGCTACCATGTAAAATAAGGGCAGAATAAATTAACAATCCACATATCAAATGAGGATGTGCATAACTCATGAATCCACTCCTTGCAGCTCCGATGATAAATTGCTCGGTCATTTAGCTTCAATGTAGGACAGTAATGGTGGGGGGGTTTGTTTGCAGCACCACCGCTTTAAGTGGAAGAGTCAGGATCACATCCTCGCTAAACGGTCATCTTATCAGCAGAGACATTTCAAAACCGGTTCCTTGGCTCAGTTTACAGCAGAAAAGTGAAAGAGTCGCTGCTCACACGCGACGCTACCAGCGCGGCTGCTAACCGTTAGCTTTGAAGCTAATGGCCCCGTTGGGCTCCGGTTAAAATATTACCTCATTAAACACATTCAGGCGCGTTTGTGTGAAGAGTCCTCACCTTTTCTACTCGTCGGTCCGCTGCTGTAACTTAACTTTGCAAAGAAAGCCACCAAAATTTTGAACAACTCTGACGCTGTCACAGAGCATCCGGCGTGAAAACAAGCTGTGACGGACGCGCTGTACGTACATACGTGGGGACGCACTGTGCGTGGTGACGTAAGTAGCGTCACGCCCACTACTAGTTACATGCTCTAAAAACATAAATACAAACTGAAAAATTTATTTTACGTATCAGTTATGATTGTTTAAGTTTAATAGTGAAATATGCTGCACTAAAATGCATCAGTGCTAGCTGACTATAACATCCATGGGGCTTGCTTTGTCTTTTGATTATGGCTTCTACTGGCTGGAATACAGTCACTTGAGAATAAGAGGTCATCTCCAGACTTGAAAACTGTCACTTATTCTGGAGTCACATAAAGTGAATCTTGTATGCACTCCAGCTGAAATAAATGCGTTACAAACATGCTCAATTCCACACTTGTGTCTGTAAACTTATTGCGATAGGAAGAACCAATAAAGTACACTGATACACTGATATACGTTTTTGGACAAGAGGTTTCAAAGTTTGGGAGACTGAGCCCCCCTCCTTAGAAGCTGAACCACAATGAGCCCTCCTGAAAATGTTTCACCACATGTATTTACGCCACACTAAATTGCAATTCTGAGGTTTTCACATGACAGTATTATTGTTCACAACTGATGATGCAACAAAAATCAATGTCTTTCAGTCGATAAAGAGTCGTTGAATGTATATTTCAGTTGTTGGTGGCTGTGGCTTGGTTGGGACAGTGGTGTGTCTCAGGCGGAAAGGTTGCAGTTTCAACTGGAGTGTTCATCCAATGGGACACTTGGCAGGTTTAGGGTTAAAGTCATCTGACCAGTGGTTGGGTGTTTATACCACTATCCTCAAAATTCCTGCCATGCCTGTAAAGTATCTTAATTGCTACTGTACTCACAGTCAGTCGATAGACATTTCCTTAACATTTAGGTCACGATCTACTTTCACAGTTCTGCAAAACATTTACATATGTTTATGTCCAGTGAGCTGAGAATATGCCATAAATGTCCCGTAATACAAATAAACATAGAGGTCAGTTGAAAGAAAGACACAGTCATTTTCTTTTCTTTGACATTGCTCTAACATATAGTAAAACTAACTTGCAACACTCTTCATAAAAGCTGTTTTCTTTTTGCCTCAAGTTAGCCAAAGAAGTGAAGATTAAAAACACTTAATACACACAGAGCACTCCGAGCTTCTCTTTGTTTTTCTTGTAAGTCAAACTCAAGGTTCCAGCGCTGTTGTTCACTATGCATAAATAATCTGCACAGTCATTTTCCTCTATGTGACTGTGATGAAGTAGGGATGATTTAACAGAACTTTCATAAAGTATTATTATCGAGAGTGAAATTGTTTGAGTTTAAATTAAGCTGGTCCTCTGGTCTGGTACATTTCAATCAATATTATGGAAATTCTTCCACAGCAAGAAACCCCAGAGGCAGGATGATTTTTAATTAACTGTCAATGGAGCTTTAAAATACCAGATAATGTCTTGCTTTCTTCATTTTTTTGTTCATTTTTAGTGTTTTTTTAAAACGTCGTACAACACAACAGTCTGTGTCTGTGCTACTAAAAATCCATCCATCTTCGATACTCACTTTATTCAACACTGTACAAATTGTCCAGCACACCTTGAACAGGTCACCAGTCAATCAACACTATCAAAAGATACAAATTCATTTAAAACTCACATTTTTCCACAGCTGTACTGTGTAACTACAGAAAACTCACACACAAGAAGGACATGTACATTTAAAGGCAGCCTTGAGCTCTGAATCAAACCTGAGATCTTTTCATTCTGAGGTAAGAGTGTGAACCACTAGATCAGGGGTGTCAAACACCTTGATTGGTGATTTGACGGGCCGGATCGGAGTCTCTTGTGGGCCGGTTTTGGCCCACTGACCTTATGTTTGACACCCCATGCACCAGACCAATTTAATGCCCTTACTACCAACACAACAGATGAAAACAAGATGTATTTTGTGATTGTCTGCTTGTCAACGTACATTAGATTTGATGTAGATGTAAAGTGTGGTGTCTGGGCCGTGTAAAGATGAATCACTCCTGTTTTTCTGCTTTTGTCTAAAAGTTGTCCATTAACACGATCACATTTGCTTTTAAAGATGCAGAGGAATCTCCACCGCGAGCAAAAGTGCTTGCATGACTTTTTTTTTTTTTTCAGGTGGATGTGAGGCTCCATTGAAGTCTGTGAGTGCTGCATCAGGCTGATTTGAAAGGAGCCATCCCTATGAACATGACACATTCACAATGTCAAATACAACCGGCTCAGCGAAATTGTTATGCACTCTGAGTAGGCAGCAGTAGGTATGAAATTGCTTCGGCCGCTCTCCACACTCCCTGGCTGACCATGTGTGTCCTTGACTGATCATCCTGATCTAAACAAAATTGCAATGCATACATCAATATACAATATCTGGGCATTAACGTATGGAGTCAGACGGGCCACTCGGCCGAATCTGTGTGAGTCAGGAATCACCTGGTGGATCTCCACAGCATGACCAGAAGGCTCAGACTTTAAAAGGCTGCGTGTATCACAGCAGCCGGAACTGAAGGGGGATGAGGAGGTCTTTGAAAGCTTTGAAAGCACACTTATAGAGCGAGACAGGCTCCGAAAAGAGGATGGAGCCACTTTAATACTGGAATTAATGATTTGAGTGTAAAAGTTCAAGCTGATAACAGGGAGATAGTCTCCAATTCACAGCTAACAGAAACGTTTCAGACTATTCTATCACCGCTTGTCATCCTTCTAATATGTTGAGAATTTTCACAGATCATTTTTCTTAAACGTATTCCTGCCAGAAAAAATGCTCCTATCTTCATGTTTCAAAATCACAGTTCGTGATTATTTGTGCCAGATTTTAAAGCTAGAAGACAAAATGATATATTTACATGGAGCAGTGTGAATAAGGACTGATATTATTATCATAAATCACTGATTGGATTTCCAGGTGAGGATGTTTTGCAGTTTGTATAGGTTTTCTCCGAATAAGATAACTTTCCCTCACATTCCAGCCCATGCTTGTTCGGTCTGCATCTCTCTACTTTCATCGTGATGCGGACAAAAGACCAGTCAAGAGCATAACCTGAGCTTCGGTTGAGGTGGAATAGACTCCACCTCATGGTTGGGAGGGTATGTTCTGCCAAGAAAATGAACAAAACAAAAAAAAGAAAGAAGAACTCAGATCTGAGCTTCGGTTCATGATGAGATTTCTCCACAGGAAATTCCAAAAAAGGCTTTGAAATTTGCTCTAGTCTTAAATCACTCAGCTTTGAATAACGAATCAAAATAAACTCAGACTGAAGGTTACAGTTGCTGATGCAGGGGTCTAAGGGTGTCTACAATGTCCAGAGAAATTAGGAATGATTTAAATCTTTACAATAAAATCTGAAAGAAGATAACGCTGGTTATGTTGTGTTCAGTTCTGTAGAGTGTGTGGCTTATTTTAATAGATTTGTTCTCATCCCGCGTTTGCTTTGTCTGACACACGGACAATGTTAAATTTAAGAGCCAGATGTACTTTTAAACTGCCTCAAAAGACAGACTCGAGAGGCATTGTTTCATGATCTTCCTCTGGGCAACAAAAATGCTCCAAACACCAGCTGGAGCCGGAAAGTTTGATCCTCGGCGTAGCACAGAAAAAAAAAAAGAGAGAAAGTTCGGCTGTGACACATCTCTAAAAGAGCTGAGGGTGCTTTAGGGTTTTCATTTTACAAACACACCCCAGCCCTCAGTCTGTATGACTCGTCAAGTGTTGTTTTCTGTTTCTCTCTGTCTCACACACTCACTCTGTGTCAAAATGTCATCCCATGTGAAAATATCTTCTTGTCTGAATGAAGCCTTCTCCATCCATCACCTCCCACACTTCGTCTTCACATTTCAATTTTTCGTCTTATGTTTGTCTAATCGAATCTCTTCGATACAATCTAAATGCACATATTATGTATGCTGCTCCAATCCCACATACCCATTCTCCACGCCATTTTTGCATCTTCTCACAACCTTAGGATTTTAAATACTGAATTAAAAATATTCACAGTACCGGAATTAAGTTTTTTTTTTTTTTTAGCTGCAATCTTGTCCATATTTACGTACAATTCACATGATGCAATCTGCTGTTGAGAACAGTTCACTATTGAAATCAGATTCAATCCCTTCATTCGTCCAACTGGTTTCTTCTTTTAACAGACACATTTCCTATTTCATGTCTGATTCTGATTTGAAAATGTATTTAGCATACACTTTGCTTGCACGCACGCTCCTAATCCTGTGAGATCTCGAGAAATAACGCGTTCTGTAGCCTCTTGGTCACGACTCCAACTCCAAATCGTCCCTTTACCCCATTGCTGGGCTGCATTCTCAGACTGATCTGAAATCAGTAAGTTTTGAAGCTTTGTCCCAAAGTAGTGAATCCTCAAAAGCCTCTACATGACCTCGCAAAGACTGGCACACAACTACACACACACACACACACCTTCACACACATAGACATTTATTACCCTGGTGGCCACTAGAGTGCTGTGCTGTATTACAGATCGAGCTCAAACGAGACTTTACCATGACATTTTCAAGTTGCACTCATGCCACATGGGATTAACCAGCAGGCCTCTCTCCATTAAGTGTTTTGAAAACAAAGGCCAAGACAAAGCATCAGGAAAGACAGAACAACATGTTCAGAGAAAGTGACAGACAGCACCACCTTCTTTCACAGGCCACCGAATGGCTTCACTTTTGCCTCTTCGATTTCTCAGTGACGTTATTTAATAAGACTTTGCTGTTAAATTACTGAAGAAAAGCCAATTTGGAAGCTTTGTATAAACTGGCCACAATCTGGGATTGGAAATGTTTAATAATAATTAGCGATTACTTTACTAACCATAGTTTCTGGATTAAGGAAAAATTAAAAATCAAGAACAAAAACAATTTTCTGCCAGCAATCTCATGGCTGAACTCTCTGATTCAATTTCCATTTATTTTTTCCACTCCCCAGTAATGGAGAGTGATACAAAAAGCAACTGTTCAGCAGTGCAAAACATCTATGTCTACCACAAAGTCATTTATACAATTAGTTCAACACTTTTTTTTCCAGTACAACATTTCCAACGCCTGACATCCAGTGTCCCTTCTCTGCATGATCGAGATGTCTTCAGATTCCCGTGAATTAGTTAGTGTCAGGTTTCTGCAGAGTTCAATAATGAGCCGTTCGCTTGAACCAAGTGCAGGAAGACGTGAACCCTGCGGGGCAGGGCTCCCCCAGGACCAGGATTAGGAAACACCGCGCCCAGTCAAAGGCACCATTTCCTATAGTTTGTCTCTCAGCTTGAATAGGTTATGACTGACAGAAGGAGGAACCAAAGGGTTTGGAAAGGAGAGCAGAAATCTGAGACACATTAAAGACACCTCCCACTCTGTCGCCTTGCAGCCTCTCGCTGCGTTCCAGAAAGGCACACATGAAATTAGAACTTATTTCAGTCTGCAAAGGTTTTGGCTTTGTTTTCCCAAGCTGTTAAATTACTCCATGCTCCTTAAGTCATATCACACAAAAGCAGATTTGCAGATAAATAAAAAAAATCCTACAGCAGCATAACATTTGTCCTTGGTGATGAAAGCGTGTTAGTTTTGTGGGCGTTCAACGGTAGTACACATTTCTTTTCTTTTCGAGTTATTATTGTGGTTGGAGGATCGTCTGTGTGAAGGTTCAGACCTTCTGCTATTCTGAACCGATGCACAGCCTGCAACGACACAAAGTGGCGTCGAGAAACATCAATGAGTTGAGTCCGTTTGGGAGCCTTTTGTGTGGAGTTTAGATGATAAATGAATTCATACAAAAACTGAACTGGACTTTTCAAAAACAAATATATCCAAAAGCCTAATCCTCCCATGCTTGGCCGACCCGCCCCTTTATTAACAGACACTCGATGCTAAATTACAATGTTCATTAAAACTGCGAAGCAAAGAGATATTCTTGTTACCGTCAACAAATACTGAAACAAATGTGTCATATATGACAGATTTGATAGAGTCTATATCTTGTAGCTATAAAATATTTATATGATGTACATTATAAACTGAAACTGGTCCATATTTAACTATAGAGTTAAAAGATTACCACTGGAGAATGGCTTCAAACAACTCAATTACCTGCCCTGAGATAATCCTGCTGGAGCCGTTCATTATTTATGAAACCCGAGTGCACAATGTAGATTCAAGGGAACACTTACACATTCACACTGATGTAGTTTTAATGCATTGTTTCTTTTTTTTTTTTTTCCCCCTTCGTATTCACAGAGCAGCTTTGCATTGTCAGATAGATCACAATGCTGCCATGGCATGCAAAAACAGAAAAGTCCAGACAATCAAATGCTTTCAACACATTCAGTTAATCCTTTAGCGACAGTGGATGGACGCAAATGTTGGGTTTTCACATCCAACCTCCAGCTGATGACAGATTCATACTGAGAAGATAAAATCCTCACACAGGTGTGGAGGTGAGAACTCTGCAGTATTAATATTTCCATCGTGTTGAAAGCGAAACCTCATCCTTTGGCTGAAAGTCACAAGGTAACCCTTCAACACCTTCCAGATTCCTTAGCATTCAGGTCAGCGGTGCATCTACACTTTCCTTGTCCTTGTTTGCAAGTTACACTCCAGAACATCCTTGTTATTCTGTTTTGCATTATAGGTATCTGTTTTTATTCAGAGAGGTGAGATTACGTCCCCGTTCTTGTCCTTCTGTTTCTTTTTCTTTCAAGCAAGAATATCTGAATAATTAACCGCAAAGAAGTCTTACTTTTAACAAACTGCTCTCATCTCGGGGGTACTTAACATATTAAGTGCTTCACATTTTCTTTGTTCTCACACATTAAGCTGCGGTATTTGGTCTTCAATCTTGTGTTTGTGACCATTAATCATCACTAATGACCTTCATTAGGCTTCCGCCTGCTCTGCCTGCGTCTGCACTGCCAGCCGAAAGTGAGATTTTATTAAAAAAAAAAATATTACAGTTAATACAAGATGGGATTAATGTCCTTTAAAGTCAGGAGATATTGATGGCTTTGGGGGGAGACGACTTTAAATAGTTGAAAGTGTTTAGTTGATGAGTTCATTAACGTTAATCAGTTTCAACCGGCTCTTGACACATGCATCGAAATGAAACATAAGTAGCGTGCCCTTTAGTGTTGTTTAAATTTTCACACAAATGTATCACCTGATTAATTCAAATAACTTTGTTAATTTGTGCCACTGATTATCTGCCCGGCCTGTGATGCAGCACCTCATTAGACCAGAATAGCCAGAAGGCATTCATCGGAGTCTCGCTGAGAAATTTAATATTCCAAACAATTCATATTGGTATTCAAAAGCATGATGTGCAGCAATATAATTAAATGTGTAATCGTCTGACGCAGACAGGAACACATCTGAAACTGGCTTGCTTTAAACAGCAGAGACAAGACGACGAAAATCAAGGTAAACTTCAAACTCAGGCGATTCGCTGCAAAGCCGGCCCAGCTGAAATAATAGAGCGCGCTTTACTTATTCTGAAGGACAACTGAAAGATTGCAGAAGAGGAAGTATAAACAGCGCGTGGCGCATTCGCAGATGGTAATGGGAGAAGAGTTATTTTTTCCTCGATGCCTCGGGAACCGGACTCAAATGGCATCCATTAGTTTTTTCCACGGCGTCCCCACGGAGAAATCACCTCACACCTTCAAATTTCATTGTCGCCCAAAAAAACCCAAGGCCTCCAGGAATAAAAGAAGTGCATCTTCCAGCAAAACATCTGCGGTTTGAACACAAACATTGCTCACAGGAATGTGAGCGATGCTTCACATTCTCCAGAATTTCCCATCAGGGGAGAGTAAAAGTCACCAGTTGAGGAAAAAACATCCAGCTGAAAATGTGTCTTAAGGACATGATGAGCAAAAACATCATATGTTTTAATCGAGTTTATGAAAGATTACTGGAAAATTGTGTCTGAGCCGTACGCGCCGAGCATGATCGGTAATTACGTTAAATGCTTGATTCGCTCATCAGGTGTTCACTTCATTAATATTCTACGGAGCACAATCCGGCGAGGTATGACACCAAAGAACGTAATATTCTCACTGATCCGTGACAGGATGGCATGTCGGTTTCCACATTCTGAAATGTCAAGGCTCTGAAAGTCATGCATATGTGTATGAAGGCGCAGTCAAAGCATGTCGACAGCATGTCTTTATCTAAGTAGGCAGCGTTTAGCTGACAGTTTGGGGAATATCTCGCTAAATGGTTGAATGGAACAAACTCCTAATCCTTCAACTGAAAACAGAATCTCGATCCAAAAATAAAACTTCAACTTTAACTCACATTATCATCGTATCTTTATGTAAGGTTGTAACTTTAACAGTATTGTGAAATAGCTCAGTATAAATTTGCACATTACTGTCACAGTATTATTTGAGTGCTTTCAAACTTAATTACTAGTTTGTCGCATGTACATGAAATACGATGGAGAGCTGCAGAGATATTCGTCTCGCTCTCTTCAGCATTAATGTCATCTAAAGCTCCTAGTTGACGAGCAGCACTGTTACTATCTTACTGAACCATTGTTCTCAGTGTTAAGACATTCACTCGTCTCTCTGTCTTACAGTATTTCATGACTTTCTGTCAATTTTGTCATTTCTGTTAAGTTGTGTTCACAGCATCTATGTCCTATTTATACCAGAGACTTACTAATTCCCTGAAGCTCTGCACTTTGTAAACCATCTTTTTGATGTGGCCTGAATAAACCTTTCATATTTTCTTCAAAGTTACGCTGGAAAACCACAGTTTCCTCTGGGACCCAACAAAGCTGCAAGTTAATCATTCCGCTTTCTTTTTGATTCGGTTGTAACTGTTATGTACTAATTAGTCTCCATTTTCTATGCATAAGGTCAAATATCCCAAAGGCTAATCATCTGTTTTGTGTTACTGTAAACATCCGTTCGGTGGTTGTGGAGCTTTGATTTGTGTGCACAGAAACACAGAATATAAAGCAGCTCGACGGTGACTACATTTTTAATGTCTCAGTCTTTAATTGAACGTGAAAAGATCTTTCCTTTTTTTTTTTTTTTTTTTCAAATCCCAGAAGACGTAGGAAATGAAGAGCAGTAAAACGTGGAGAGGAGAGAAACCATCTGACATTAGAAAGGATAATTTCCCTCTGATTAATTCACTTAACACACACAAATGAACAAAAAAAAAAGCTGAATTATACAGGCTGTGGATTTACATCTCACTGGATGGCGCCGCTTGCGAGATCTCTCTGTTCTGGTTCAGAAGGTGGTTGGTTTTCTCATGTTAGATCAAAACATACATGACATGCATATTTTAGCGAGCCGAGGCCTGCCTGCGCATTACCGTCAGTATTTGAATACCTGATGTGACAAAGTAATCCCATTTGTGAGTACACATACATTTGCAGTTCAGTGGGGGGGGTCGCTCGGCTCGCACGGGCTCCACCCTACAACAATCAATGAATTAAACAGCCTTCGTGCCTTCAGTGTGAACGGCTGCTTTTAATTTTTTTTTTTTTTTTTTTTTCCTGCCCACATCAGCCTTTTTCAGTGATCTATCAGTATCGGGACGAAGCCTGTCACGAGGCACTCTGCTGTGTGTGTCACCTGCAGCTCGAGTACCAGCTGAGAGGGGGGTGTTTGTCAGCAGACAAACAAAGCTTTTCATCACACATGCGCTCTCGAAAACACGTGGGTCGCGAGAAGTCATCTAATATTCTAAAAGGTGGAAAACTCCTTTAATTTAGCATTTTCTTTATTCCCCCCTCACCGATCCGGCTGTTTGAGTGCGGCTGTGTGTCACTCGGTGTGATTTATCGCCACTGTGATGAGTGTTCACACACACTGAAAATGGTGTCAGCGACTTGACTGAAAAAGGCCAAAAGAAAAATGAACAGAACTGGCCTTACTTCTTCAACGTATGACATTTATGCTAATTTGAAATGAAGATCCTCATTTGGAAATACCAGCCCTTTACATTTTTTTGCCCACCGTGCCAGTTCCGGCGGCCGTATCAATCTTCCGTTCGGCTGCTGCCGGCTTCTCGTTTGATGGAAACGCGAGACCGCCGCGCATTGTTTCTCACGAGACGTAATGGGCACAATATTTTACGGTGACACGGCAATGTCTCAGTGGGCGGACCGCCCGAAATTCATCCATCAATCTGCACCCCCCCTGTGCCTTGACGCCCGGGTGGCATTTGGTGGAGACCGAGAGCGGGTTGGGTGACGGGGGCTCCCATCCCGCCCCGGCGTTATTTAGACCAGCGGGAGCCTCGCAGATACATCGCACACACCTGGGAAAAGGTCACGCAGAAAAATGGAGAACAGCGGTAAATTACCGCTGCCTCCCACCACTGGTCTTTGTTACCTCAACATGCCGAACGATGAGCTCTGAATCTCAATCAGAACTTTGTGAGAGTTAATCTGACCGGGGTATTTACCATCCGTGAATGAATTATGGGCTTGAACTGAGTGATTGGGAGTTGATGAAATTATTCACACCGCATGTTTAATTTCTAATTATGCTGTTACCTAACTGATTATATCAGTAAACGTTGGTTTGAGACATTTGTGGCCACATTTCTGAATATAGGTACATTTATTCTACAAACCTTAAGGCTGATTTCTGCTTTCCAAATAAGTAATTATGTCTGGACTTTGTTGTTTTTGGCTCTTTTTTTATTTGCTGAGGTCCAGAAAGAACAAAAACAGTTCTGAATGATTCAGCAGATTTAGCAGTTCGAATACAAAAAAAGAAAACAGATTTTTGTCATCTCATTATTTCCTGAGGATTGTGATTCACAGTCGTACATCTGGCCCGATGCATCCTGCTGATCGTCACGACGCAGCGGTTGAACACAGAGAGTTCATGAAAAGCTGACATTTAAATCACTTAAATGTCAGCAGCAATGAATGGTTGTCATATTAAATATGACGGTAAAATGTTAGTGTTTAGTAGGCTGGGTTTTAATCAATGATCAGCTGTTTTGATCTGGTTGTGTGCAATACATTTGATTAATACTGTTATTAAAATACTTTATATAACCTTATATGACTGTTTACAGCACAGACAACTAAACTCCCCAAGTCAACCCTAGGCTTGCCTTTGTTAATCATTTTCTCTTCTTGATGGAAACATCATGTTTTTATCTTCAAGATTAGGATTAGAAGTGCTGGTGTGTGTCCAAGCTAACACTGGGCAAACATCGGGGAAGTAACCGCGATTACTAATATAAGAAGGAGCAAATAGTGTGGGCAGTGCATTCTTAATATGGATTTTCTCTATAAAGAATACCTATTATATGTTTGACCACTTTCTGTCAAGCAGCGTTTTCTGACGAAGTCTAAAGCAGAGGTGTCAAACATAAGGCCCGTGGGCCAATACCAGCCTGCAAGGGGCTGTCAATCTGGCCACCACGCAAATTGTAGAATCTTCAAAGGAAACACTGAATTTTCAACAAATTTATGAACAGTAGCAAAAATAACACAATACCTGACCCACTGAAGATGCTGCCATGAAAGCAGCTTCACTGCTGTTAAAGTAGCCACAACATCATGCTGTTGGGGCGAGTTTGGTAAGATAACCTATTGGAGGTCAAATCAAGCAGGAGGATGAGGAAGACAGGTGAGTCAGGCCTCTTTGAATGTTGATACTTGTTGATGCTGGATGGACTGGTCTGAGTATTGTATAAAGTGATGATCCAATCTTCACATGAAACCAACTCCAGAGTTTACAGAGAAAGGTCTGATAAAAGGAAAATATTCTGTATGTTTCACTTCTCTGTCAAAGGTCACAGGAGGCCGACTGCTTCAAGATGATGGGAAGTAACTTATATAACTTCTATATAAACAAAACCCCATCATGCATCACTTCACACATGGTCAGCAGCAGCACTTCAGATAATTTGAGTTTTCTCCCGTTTCCATGAAGACGGAGTCGAAGCATTTTCAACAAGTTGTGCATTCCTTCGTTTCCACAGAAACGGAATCAAAATGTTTTCCCAAAAGTTCCAATTTTGCTCGTTTCCACACAGATGGAGTTTTCTCAAAAAGCTGCGTGTTCCCCCTTTTCCATCGAAACACGGTTCCACCTTTTGAGGCTCCGAGCACTGTTGTTGTGTAAATGGACCCGCAAAATGCAACAAAAGTTTTCCATGTTCAGTTGAAGACTAAACCTCGAGCTGAGCTCAATCGCAGACCTTCACAGCAGCTAATCGCTGTCTGTGTGCAATTTGAAACTTCTATAAGTACTACATGTAAGTGAAGGTAACACACTGTCGCTATCGTCTAGTTTTCTGTCACTTAAAAGCTTTGGCAAGTGAGATTTTTGTTCTCTGCCACAGAAGCTTTTCCCTCGGTATTTTTCTACCTGTTATCCCCCTCATTTGCATCATAAGACAAGTCTTATATATTCCCGTGATTGACAGGTTCACAGTGCTGTTTTCATTTGTGTTTGAATACAAATAAAAACAGCGAAAGACAAAAGTGGAAAGTTGCTCTCTGGCACACTTCCAGCCGCAATTTTCTTGACTAGACTCCCATGTTTTCCTTGAGGTGTCTGTGCTTTTATGCAACAAATGAAGCTTCTCAACCAGCCTGAATTTTAATTTTCCTATAGCTCTCTGCTGAATTAATAACATGGCAGGAGCTGTTGGGAGCGCGAGTACACCGCCTATCATCATTTACGAAGGCGGCGGAGCGTCGGCGGAGCACCTCGTGTGTGTCTGCGAACGCGCGGAGGTGTGGAGGGGTCAGGGGGGACGTGGCCGACGAGGTGAGGGGTGTGTGTGTGTGTGTACCTCCGCGGCCGCTCGCCGGAGTTTACGGCTTGTTTTGAAAAGGCTCCGACGCTCAAAGCTGCGTTTCCTCGAGTGTATCCGGTGTCCGGAGCTCGTCAGGCACATGGCAAAAAATCTGCCAGTTTAATGTGCTCACTGAACAGGAACATTGTGTTTGACTGCGGCTGTTCTTATCTGCCCCTTGGTAGTATCCCTCTCACATTCTAATTTACTTTCCACTGAAAGGCATTTTTGTTATTAAATTATTCAAATGAAGACTGCCACAGTATATGAAATAAACTTAAATGGAATGGGTTAAGATTCCACTTTGGGCGATAATGGTTGCTCACAGTTTCCCCCCCCCCCCACAAAAAAAAGGAGAATCACTTTAACCAATAACCCTCAAATTGTGTTGAAGGAATAAAGCAATAAGCCCCACACTCCTGGATAAATAACTGTGATGCCTCTCTACACACCATGAGCTGATAAATCCAAACCCCTGCATGGAGAACGTTCACCACGGTGTATCTCTGTCAGTTAGTGTTGCAGGGATTACATAAACGCTGAGTAACTCTATTGTGATTGAATTTCAGTCACATGTTGCTACAAATATGTCTCTCAAATTCCCCCAAAATCATTATTTAGATTTGTTTGAACCAAAATGTGACGAGGGACACATAAAAGACATTTTCCAGTAAATTCCACCTGAAGGAAAGAGTGTCACATTCTCAAACAGAAATGCAAAAGGAAGCTACACTTCTTTTTCTTTGAGATTTTTGAGCCACACGTGTTACACGTATGGATTTCTCTGCTTTGCTTTTTTTTTTTTTCCCCGTCACGTCGCAGAGGACTGTGGAAGATGGGATCTCAAGCCGAAAGGCAATTTTCAAGCCTACATGAGGTCAGGATGTAACATCACACGAACATATTCAGGTGGAGTATTATTTTAAAGCCCAGCAGATGCTGTCTGTTTGACCGTTGAGGGGACCAGATAGATATTGATTTATCTCAACCTCTTGTCCTGGAGCTTCTCTGTGGACCTGCTCCACAATCTCTGATTAGCCGGAGAATTACGTAGTGCTGTGGATGATGATTCCTCTCCACATTTTATCTCTGAAAGCTGGAACCTGTTGCTGTCATATGGAGCTCTGGAATTCAGCAATGTAGTTTACCAAAAACATAAAAGCTTTACAACAAAGCACGCCTTCTGACAGGTTACAGCAACATGAGAAAGATTAAATAACTAAAAAAAAAAAAACAATGTTAAAGCTGGTTATATTTAGTGCCACAGGCTTCATGTTTACTTCAATTTGCATCCAAAGCTAGCTTTCTGTGTTATGTTTTGTTTTGTTTTGTTTTTTTTATTGATGTGTTTCGATGGAAAATAATTGCTCGGAGTGATATGAGGAAGGTGGATGATTGAAGCTGGTTGTCACAGGTTTTCATTCGTTGAATAATAACCTTACCGCACCTTAACTGATCTGCGACTGACAGAAATGTCACTAAACGTCCATCAGATGCTTACAATCAGTGTTCGGTCTGGCAGAAATATTGACAACCTCCAGTGCAGCCGCAGCTGGTGTTCTGTGTATTTTCTAGGAATGTTGCATCCTGAGTCTCTACCGAATACCTCCAAGAAAATGGCTTTACGTTTACTGATGGTAAAAAATTAAAAAAACAAAAAGATCAAATTTTTACAGCACTTCATGCTAAGGGAGCTACAAAAATGTTAACTTTGCTTTCTGTGAAAGTGAGTTCAGGCCCCGAAGCACTTCAGCAATTAATTAGAGATTTCTAATGATGGAGCCACAGTTATGAATAATCATGTCTCAAGCAACAGGAGTTAGCACAGCCTTAAGGGAGATCAACAAGGAGGCTTATTGTAATTATTATCATTCCTATTCCATGTATTTATTTCACAGCCTATGCATATTAACCTTTCCTATCTACGCTCTGATAAAATCTGGTCACACTGGCTTGATTTTAAAGGCTGTAGTTTGGCATTAACCGAGCAGATTAACTAATACACATTTTCAAAAGTATTGGCCAGCCTGCCCTAAATCATAGGATTTAATCTGATGTTGGTCCATCCATTGCAGCAATAACAGCTTCAAGTCTTCTAGGAAGGTTTTCTGCAAGTTTTACAAGAGTGTGTTTATGGGAGTTTGACTCGCAGCCGCCACTCTAATTCACCCTAAAGGTGTTCTGTCAGGTCCGGGTCGGGAATCGGACTGGATCATTCATGTCTTTATGGACTTTGCTTTGTGCAAAATATACTCCAAAGTATCTTGGTATGTTGACGCTTTCAGAGTTCTTTTCACTGGAACCAAGGGGCCGAGCTGAACTCCCAAAAACCCATCATCCCCTCTCCACCAGGCAGTAAGACAAGTACTACTCTCCCGGCAACTGCCAAAACCAGACTCATCCGTCAGACTGACAGAAGGAGAAGCGTGATTGGTCCCTCCAGAGAACAGGTTAGCGTGTCCGGTGGCGGTGTGCTTTACACCACTGCATCCATTGCTTTACATTTGTAGCCATGAAAGTCATTGGAACGCCTGAATTCAATTACTGAGCAAGCTGAGCGAATACTTTTGGCAATATAGTACATTTCTTGTCATCAGCAATATCATCAATATACTCGTTACGCTCTCGATGTGTTTACAATAACCCTTTCATGCTATTCCCTTTTAATTTATGGAAATCCATTTTGTTCTGTCTGAATCAGATTTTTCCATTTGTCGCCTCATTTATGATAATAAATAGATCCGGAGTCGGCGCATCGAGACATCAGACGCTAAATAAAACAAGCGACAAGGCAGCGCACCTTTCTCCCTTTCTTCTAATCCATTTCCATTCAGCACATTATGAGCTCTTTGACGATTCCGGAGCATCGCCGAGTGTTTTCATATTAGCATCAGAGGAAGGATTACTGCTGTGGATTACAGGCACTGAGTCATGTGTGGGCAGAACAGGTAAGCAGAAGCAGAAGTGTTGCTATGGTGTTGGATTTGAAAGTCCTCTTTATGTTTCGAGATATCAGACTTGCGTGGGCAAAGTCTGTGCAGTTGTCATCCGCCCGACCTCCAAGCTCAAGTCACATTCCTCTGCGCCGCATTTGATCTCGGATGTAACGTGTCGGGAGAGGAATCGGGAATTGTGTTTCTCAGCTGTAAAACTGTGAAGATGAGTCAAAATCTGTGAATCTCTTTGATACGGAGCCAGATATATTGACGGTTGGTCAGTCGTCACATTAATTAATGTTTTCACAAGGTCTTTCGTTTCAAGTAATATTACTAATGCTAAAAGAGAAACGTTACTGAAAGGAAAAACAGAAAACAGAAAATGGTTTAGAAAGAAAAGATATGAGTTCAAATCAGAGACACTGAAAGTGCCGAAGCTGCTTTCTGGATACTTTGATTGTGTCTCATTGGATCTTCATCCTCACTCATTATGCTTGCAATAGCCAAAAACTCATTAAATGTAATGATATTTTAGCTTTAACACCAGAGAGGATTAATCTTTGCTGGAGCCTGTTTTTGTCTGTTAAAAACAAAATAAAAAAAACCTCAAAGTTCAAATCAGATCAACAGAGATTTTTTTTTTTTTTAACATGAATTTATGGTAATTCATTTAGGTCAGAAGCTGTGAAATGACAACGCGACAGATAAGCAAACCACCTATGAGATAAGTCCAGCTCATGAATTCAGGCAGCATATCGTCGCTGAATGAAATTTGTTATCAGAAGACTTTCAGACCTGTGAAGTGAGCAGCGCGGCCCCGTCGTTAAGCGCCGGCGGCAACAGAAAAGCCCACAACGAGCACGCACTCAAACAGTTCGGCTCTCCTTGTTTTTCCTTAGATCGGTAACCCAGTGGGCCGAGATACAGTGTGTGTACAGAACAGTCCCTTCAGTGCGAAATGCGATCTGGCTCAGTTCACAAATTGTTTGCCCTCTCTGCTTCAAAACGCAGCACGCTTGCAAAATAATATTCTTTTTTTTTTTTTTTTTTTTTTTTTTTTTTACAAGGTAATACCTGAGAATGAAACAAGCAGATCTCTGGATTCACGTTGAAGTGAGAACTGTGGCGCTGAAAACTTTTTAAAAATGCTCCGTCTCCATGTAAACATGGGAAATGCAACTTTTCTGACCGGCTGCTTCAGAGCAAATGCAGTCATTGTACTCCCATTGTCCACAATCAATAACTTCAGCATGTGTATATTGTGTATATTGTGTGTTGAGCGACGTGAGCGTGGCGTTGCAAACTGGAACCGTCATTAATTTCTCATTTTTACCTCAATGTTGGTTATGCAAGGCGCCGATATAATCAGATATAAGCGGATATAAGTTTCCCTCCACTGTTAATTGATTTGCTGCTGCAAGTCATTAGATTTCACGCTGTTCACTCCCGCATACCGACACTTTTCCTCAAGTAAGATCCTATCTTGACAGAGTCCAAATTAAAATGATTCTCCCCTGTCTTTGAACTCCTCCGTCTATCTGGAGTCATTTCCTCCCTCGCACACCTTTGTATTAAATGTCAATTGTCCAGAGTGAAGTCACTTTGAAATTTTACCCAGAACTTTGTTACATTGTTTGACCTCCCTCTGACTGTAACACAACTTTATTAAACCACTGAATGGCCCCAAGGACTTAATTCACACAAGTGCTATTTATAGGTATCATGTGAGCATATGGTGATGGGATGAGTTTGTTATTATCTACATTCATAATGAAACCTCACAGAAACAGAGGCCGGTCGATGGGTTGTGCCATGTTATGTTATTTCAAGCATGGAAGTATCCTAATAAACTCTTAAGCACTCACGATGATTAGCTGTTGCATAACCTGAACCGCTGCCAAAGGGTTAAAGCCCAGTTTTAATGTAGTTCGGACATCACCGGGCTCCCCGGCTCGGGCCGCATTCCAAAAAGACAATTTGAGAGAATTACTAGAGGCACATCAAGTTGTCAGGATCCCCGTTCCATCACTGGGAGCTTAAAGAAACATCGTGCCGCGGAGAGGAAATGCGACCCTCACACTGTGGCCTTTTGTTAATTCGCCTGCGTTCGCATCCAAAACGAACTGCGAGCAACGGCGGAGCGGCTGAGCGTCTGGGGCAGAGCCGCGGAGTGTGTTGCTGTTGCAAAGCGCATCGTGCACTGCGTGGGCTGACGCACAGAAAATCCATCATGGCATAACAGCGGCCGGCGCTCGGCTCGATTTGACTGCGTTTATTAAGAGCACGGCTATTTGCGCGTGTGGTAATGCGCTAAGGTGGCGCCACTACAACCGGCCGTGACACCTGACGGAGCGCTTCAAAGTCAGCAATGCGTTACGGAGGTTCCAGCGAGCCTTTCAGCCGCTGTCTTACACTCCTTGCACGTCATTAGCTTCCTCCGATCTAATGATAGTAATTTTACACTTTATTTGTAATGCACTTCCAGCGCAGATTCAGCCCGCTCAGTGTGTTTGGTCGGTGTGTCGGGAGCGCGGCGTGCATGCAGTGCTGGGCAAGAAAACAAATCGTGCCATGTATTTTGGCAAGGACAAGAAGCCGATGGAGGGGAAAACAAGACTGCGGTGACGAGATTCTTAAGTGAGAGACGTGTGAAAAGTACAGCAACCACCTGTTTATCATGTTCAGTAACTGATCATTCAGTCCGTCGCTCTTTAAAGGAGAATGAAACCTTTTGGCCCTGTTTTACAGGATGTTTGAAGTCATACAGGAAAAGTAAGAAGTAAAAGTAAAGTAAAAAAAATAATAGAGTAACGAAAGCACTCAGAGATGTTTGGTTTCATAAATACGCTCGTATATCAGTGCGATGATGTATTATAACACTGCTTTATAACGCTGTTTGTTTCAATGGTGGAACATCTTTAAATAAACCAATCAATTATGGTAAAGTTTATTTTTTTAGAGCATTGATAAATATTTAAATAATAAAAAACAAAAATGTTGAAGATTAGACAGCATGTAGGATCAAAAGCCAACAAAAAAAAGATGCAAGAAGCAAACTTAAAGCTTAAAAGCAGATTTATGTTGGGGATACAAATATCTTCAGATGGTCAAAAAGAAAACATCTTCTGGCTAATTCCAAGAGTGCTTCACAGAAAATTGAATCCAGTGTTGGGACAGACACTGTACAGTTGTGAGTTTTCTATTATTACCAACAATATAAAAAAAACAGAAGAGGAGGAATACACCAGCACCTTTAATATACACAGTCTGAGTGTGGTTTCAAGTCCCCAATCTGACTGACTGTGCAAATAAAAGCTAATAAAACTGTGTGTGCTTCCTGTGCTGCGGACCGGAGATCCACAACAGCCAGAAGACATGGAGAATGAACATTCTGGACAGAACCGGCTCACCTGCTTCTCTTCACTTTCACAGATCTCGTCACTGTGGATCTCAAAGCTTTCCACGGCCACACAAATTAATTTGATAAATCTTGATGATAAGAAACACCGTCTGGATTTTAATAGTGTTTCTGTTCAGACCATCAGAGAGTTTTGAGAGAAAAAAAAATAATAATCTGAGGCTGTTGGCACTGTCAAGACATCTTCGGAGCCAGACTTTTGATGATATTCATATTTATTGGATTTACATCATCAAAGCATCTAATTCTCCACCCCCCCTTTTTTTTGTCATGAATTCGATTCTTTGTTTTTGGAAAGTCGGGTTACGCCGTTGGCAGCGCGCTTGGCCGGGGGTCATGCGAGGAGACGCCCTTGATATCTGCTTTATGGAGTTATTTTGGCAGCTGATGTTCCAGCTAATTTAAAGCAGCAGTCAGATCAGATCCTTTCAGAGGACCTGAAGCCCTCAGGTCCCTGCGGATTCCCCTCAAAGCCCAAAGAATTGTCTTGCTGCAGCTTGAAAAAAATACCACACTGTTCAGTAAAAAGGCTTGATATATACAGGATTAAACAAACAAGTGTTCAAGACTCATTATCCATTTAGATTGTTTATTTGATCACTTCCTGGTAAGTTTATATTGTTTTAGAAGAACAAACTTCCAGAACTCCAGTTTCAGTTCTCATCTCTTTCATATCGTTGTGATCAAAGCTCACCTCCAGCCCGATTCCGCCCCTTCAATCACAACACACACCAACAGCCAGGTTTTTTTCGTTGTACAGAAGACCAATAAAAGAAAAAAAAGCCGGCCTTGGCTCTTTTCAGCGCAGGAGTCCCTGTACCTCACCTTTGAGCCGCTGTCAGGATTATGTAACTCCTCATATCTGACGGAGCCGAGAGCCGCGCTGCTGCCTGCCTTCTCTCTCCCGCAGCCTAATTGTTACAGGCAGACTGATTTACCGAGTCTTTTTTGGAGGTAGTTGAAAACGATAAGTGTTACGTGGGAGTGTTGTGTTTATTTGCATTAGTGTTTTCTTTGTTTTCCGTTGGGAGAGACCGGCCTGACCCGGTCTGCTCCCTGAAATCCTGGCCCGGGCTGACGGACACTGACGGAGCATAAATATTCAGACTCTGAGGCGCCATCTGTGCAGCCACATTAAAAACAGCACTAACATTTCACCAAGCAAAGGCTCTTCAGCCGAACCTACTCACACAACCACAGAAACACTCAGTGACATTTGTTAAATCTATATTATTCCACTATTATTCAAGCTTGAATAATTTCCATAACGCAACAAATGGAGAGCAGAAATGTGAAAAAAATGATGTGATGTGAAAGCTGAGAAGAGGAACACGTGGATCTATAAATCACATTAAGTATTTAACAAAACTTACAATACTTAACACACACAGCCACCGAGATTCCTTTCAGTTTTCATTCTAAAGAACAGCGTGAGCTTTGTTCCTCGGTGTCGTCAATACTCAGGCGTTATTCCGACATGCGGCCCATTCAGTATTGAATATTTATAATGTAGTCTAGTGTGGTTACTAAAGCTGCTTAGTTCTCCTGGCTGCCACTGAAAATAATCATCAATGGGAAAACTGCTCATAAGTGTTTTTTAATTAAAGTCTCTTGCTCAGAAAAGCCCAAGGCAGCCACTAATCTCAAAGCAGCATGTTGTTAAGTGTAGGGATGTATTATTTGCAGGTCAAAATTAAATTCTCTCCAAAGGTTCCTATCAGAATCAAAAGACAGTGAAAACCGGGTGTCGCGTCTTCATGTTTTCCAATTTGGATTGCTTTTATTATATTTTCTCAGATGTAAAGAAGAGAGCGTTGTCAGATGTCTGTGTCGAGCTGAGAAAGCCGGCAGTGTTTCTGCCGCTGCGGCCAAAAAAAAGTACATTTTCAGTTTGGCCTCCTTCGTGTAAGTCTTTGACAGTCAAAGTTAACCGGCTAAGTTGCAGCCGAAGCGCCGGAAACGTGACCTCTGCTCAAAAACGCAGACTAAAACCATACAAGAGAGCAACGTCTACATCTACCGCTTAGTGAAATATTCAGTGTGGCTACTCCGACATTTAACTTCAGTTAAATATTTAGCTGAGCAAGCTCTTAATTTGGGATCTGGTTAAATATTTAGTCGGACAAAGTTTATGAGTCACTAAAATATTCATTGACGAGATTTTGTTAAATGTTCAGTTAAAGTTCATATGTAACTAAATGCAACAAACACTGGGTTTGTTCGCACTCTTTCCTCAAATACACAACCGGGGAAGGTCCACCTGGTTTAGATCTTTCTGCGTAGTTTGCATGTTCTCCCTGTGCAACGACAAGATTCTGTCCACAAGCCAAAGACATAATTATTGGACTAACTTTGATTTTTTTTTTTTTTTTTTTTTTGTCTGTAATGTTGTTTTTTTTTTTTAGGAAACTTTGTGGGATCTCTGGAGATCCAAAGCATTTCACTGAAGTCAAATACTTGCAGACAGCCTCTCTCATTATCCTCCAAAATCTGAAGCTTTAAAGATAAAATCGATGGGCCGTCTCCCAGGTCTGCTGTAGTTCTGAGAGCAGGGGTGTCAAACATGTGGCCGGCGAGAGGCTCCAGTCCGGCCTGCCAAAACACCGTAAAACTTTCAGAGAAAACATTGATTTTTTTTTTTTAAACAAATTTCTTGAGATTAGCAGACGCAACAAAACACTGAGGCCTGAGCTGAGATTCCAGTGAAGCTGCCAGGAAATACAGCTTGTGAGCAAACTAGCATTAGTCTCAAATGCTGTCAGGGTGAGTTTGTAAAAATAAGAACAATGCTAAAGAAAGTATCTTATTTAGGTTTTCTTTAGCACGTGTAAGCAGTTTGACCACCTCACAGCAGGTGAAGCTGTTGCCATCCCTGTCGGCTCCCAAAAGTCATGAACCTCTGCAGTGACGGATTGGATGACTGCCCAGACCGTGTCCTGCCCTTTACCCACTGACATTTTGGATCATCTTCTCATCACTCGAACTTGGATAAAATAGGTGCAGAAGACAAATGAAAGCAATCACAGGTGATTTCCTTCAAGCTGAAGATGCACTGTATTTCGCTTCCTTTTTTTGCCGTCTTTGCAGCCACTTTCCATCCCAAAAATATGTAGGATGTTCAATTTATGCAAGAAAACTATGTTTTCTATTAACTGTGGGTGGAAATCCATGATGAAATCCTTGTAAATGTTATTGAAATATGAATACTCAGCAGGAAAATATGTTGCTTTCCTATATGACAAAGTGTTATTTCAAACAAGCTGCACAAAGTCTATACCTTCAAATAAACGTCTCAGGGAACCTGAATTCATCTAATTGCTTCTTGTTGGCAACATAAAAAATTCCTGAAAATTCAAAGGTGTTTTTGTCTGGGCCCAACCGGAACTTAATCAGCTATGCCAAATCATGAAAAATGCATCTTGAGGCCAGAGAAATATGGCATCCTGTCTGTAGCCTTGTCAAGTAAGAAAGAACTTTATTACAAAGTGACCTCGCAAATGGAATAATTTTCCTTTGCAAGAAATAGAGAAAAACCTTCAAGGGAGCTGCCAAGCAGAAATAAATTCAAAAGGAAGGAAAGATATTTGAATGAAAGTTAAAAAAAAAAAAAAAAAAAAAAAAAAGGGGGGTGTTTTGAAATGTATTAAAGCCAGATTCAAAAGCCTGGCCTGACAGTCCTGCAGGCCTCGTGACCAAACGGGACGGCCGTTCAAGGCCGCGGAGGAGGAGGTGTACGTGACAGGAGGGAGGTCTCCAAGGTCACACGAGGTCAGCGAATCAGATAAGTCCGAGGCACGCAGGGATTTGGAGGCAACCCGAGGATCCTGTTCTGTATGTCATATTGAACTGTGAGCCAAGGTCAGCGCTGTCAAGTGCGAGCGAGGTGCTTCCAGGGTCAGAGATGAGCGCTCGGAATTATGGACGTGCCGTCGATGTGCTGCAAGTCCGAGTCTCAGTCATGATGCATGATTCCGCAAGACGCAGGGGAAAACAGGAGAGAACAATGGGTGGGTATCTTTCATTTTGGACCACACAGTGTGGGAGGCAGTGGAGCATCACGGACAGCAGGAGGGACTTTCAGCTGTGTCGGATTTCAGAGAAAACTCTTAACTGTGGCGTACCTCATGGGATGAAATTGCTGAATTTGTAAATAAATGAGTTTGCTGATATTTCGGACAGTCAGTTTATTCTGTTTGCTGATGACGCAACTTTATTTGCAGGAGAAGATCTTACAGGTGTTGAAGGGATTTAATGATCTTTAAAATATTTTAATGACATTTAGGAACAAAACAAAGCGTTATTAAATCCTTATATATAAAGCCGAATTCATACTGTATACACTACATATGAGCTCCAGAAAATGGTTATTTATAAAAGAGAAAGATGTGTATATATATATATATATATATATATATATACACACACACACACACACACATATATATATATATATATATATATATATATATATATATATATATATATAGCTTAAAAAGTACAAACTGGTAACATTGCATTTCTTTCAAAAAGTTAGTGAATAACTGTTGCATTGAAGAAGTTAGAGTGATTGTTTTAAACCAAAATCGCTAAAGATAAGGTACTAAATGAGGAAAAACATGAATTTATGAAATAATGATAATGTGATGAGAACAATAAGCACAATATTATATCACTTAATATATATCACATGTATATTAGGACAATACCAGTAACAAGAAAGAAAGCTGAGATATTGTGCAATTAATTTATGCATGTGCAGCATATGAAATTAGATTTTACTTTTTTATTTAATTGGAATTCAATTGTTTATTGTCATCATACATGGAGGCATGATGAAAATATTAATAGCTGCTACTGGGCAGTGCACTGAAACAAGTTAACTTATCAAACAAACAATCAATCAAACGTTTACTCTCATTTTGGCTGTAAGCGAAAACGTGAAAATGTTTCTCCAGGAGAACAAAATTATTGAACATTTATAAAATTCATCACACACACTTCGTCAGGGAGTCATATTTAAGTGTCCGCAGCAGCAGCAGCAGCAGCAGCAGCAGCAGCAGCAGCAGCAATGTAAAGCGCATGTTTCGTTAAAGTGACAAATGATTTTCAGCGTTCTGACAGCTTGTGGAATGAAGCTGTTCAGCAGTCTGGTGGTTCTGCATTTGATGCCCTGGAAGCGTTTGCCTGATGGCAGCAGTTCAGAGTTTATGGAGAGGATGTGAGGAGTCCCTGACAAAGCTCATTCCCCTGCTCCTGCAGCAGTTCTTGGACAGAGCGGAGGGAGACTCCAATGACCCTCCCAGCCCCCATGACTCTCCCCTGCAGACCTTTTCTGTATGATATGCTGCGACTGGAGCACCATGTGGAGATACGGTATGTTAGGACACCTCTGCAAAAGCTCCTGGGAAAGTTTTTAGCCCTCCAGATGTTTCAACTCGTCTCAGTTCATTGATTCCTGGTTCCCCTGAATGAAGCCCACCACTGTGGGATCGTCAGCGAACTTGATGATCTGGATCCCTTCGTGCGAGGCTTCACGGTGTGAACAGCAGTGGGCCCAGCACACAGCCTTGAGGGGATCCAGTGCTCAGCGTGACGGACCTGGAGATGTTCTTTCCCATCAGGACTGACTGGAGTCTCTCAGTCAAAGAGTCCAGGACCCAGAGACATGTGGCGGAGTCCAGAGTGTGAGAAGATGTTCCTGGAGCGTTGGAGACTGGTGGCTGGAGGGTCGACGAGGCACCAGGGGTGTGGCTGATCTCAATGACTCGAAGCGGGCGAAGAAGCCGTTAAGTTCATCAGCTAACGAGGCATTTGCGTTGACCTCTGGTTGCGAATGGCCTTTGTTTTTCGCCATCTGCTGGATCGTTGTTCATCGTTCATTCAAAAATTGACATTCCAATTTTACAATTATAGAAATTGTAGAGGAATATTAAAATAATTACTTACTGATCTTAATAGATGTTCACTTTTGTGAAGGGTGTGATTTTGATTAAAGTCTAAAAAGCAGAAGTCAGTGTGTTTCTATAATGCCTCTGGAAGAAAGACTTTATAATGATAAGCCTTTAAATGGCACAGGTAAAGCAGCAGCAGGTGTCCATTCCTCTGTTCTGTTTTCAGGCTTTTGTTCTGTTTTGTTTGTTTGTTTATGGGCTGCAGAACAAGTGGTATTTATCTCCCACATAGCACAAAGTGACATCTTAATGTCTCTAATTATTATTTACACAGAGGAGTATTTGGGCAGGTTTCTACTGTAGAGTCAGTGGAAACTACGGCGGGAGTAAACATCAATTATCAGCTGATAACAGTAAAAAAGCCGAAGTGTGCCTGCTGGTATTGATTTGTTTTGAATCAGTGTGGCACCTCTTGGTATATTAACCCTTTATAGTTGTACTGTGGTGTAAATATGTGAATATTTATGAGTTATTTGTCACTTACATGTAGTCCAATGTGTTTAAAATGCTAAAAATACACATCTGTAACCATTTTCTCTCTGAACTCTTCCTAAGTTGTGATTGATTGATTACCACTGGATGGTCAATATATTGTAATATTTAGCAGATGACACAAGTTTCCAGATTTTTATCTTGTCAGTCTGAAACTAATGATCCAAACTGATTTGTCCTTTATCCATTTTCAGTTCTGCTACACCAAACTCAGGTGACAACTGGTGAAAACAGAGACAGAAACACAGACCTCACTAATTTACCTCAAATACACGATTAACTGTGAGAAAATCAAAGAAAGGACAGAGAAAACCTAAACTCCTGACTGAACACAAACCAGAGACATTCTGTGCTCAGGTGACACTTTCCTCACTGCTTGAGCAGCAGAGCAACGTTACAGTGTTAATCACGTTCGTGCACGCCGATGAAAACAGCTGCCATGCAAGGAGCTCAATCCTTCAGTATGGGGAATGGAACCTACAACCTCCCGACTGTAAGACTACTACTGTACCAACTGAATCACTCAGCCATGCAGCCTTTTAACCATTCCTGCACGTGAGTAATATTCAATTAAATTCTGAATATTAAATAAATTGTTTGATCATTTTCTGAATTATTCCTCTCCAAATGGCTTAAAGGGTTGAGACATAACTAAGAATTCAACACGGGTTAAATTAAATTGTTATGTGATGTTGGCTACACTTTCATCTGTGGCTGAAGGACGGCGATTGTTTCACCCAGTTTGCTCACCAATTGCTCCCTGCGGCATCAGTGCTTCCTGAGATGTTTCAGAATGTTTTATAAAACTCCCATTAGGAAAAGCACATTTCCTAAATTATTCCCTCTACCTGTTAACACCTAAGTGTGTAGAGCTGGGCCATTTTTAGACATTCATTTAGTTTGGTATTATGGTTCTGCAGCCTCACACAGAATGTATGGTTCAGCCTCATGCCTCCCAATCCCCACATGTACTGCAAAACGTCAGATAAGCATTTCCATCAAATGACCTTGGACAAGTAAATGCACCTTGGCCCTGAGCGGAGGAGCGGCGGAGAGCCTGGAGGAGGAATTCCACACGATTTTCAGTGAGTTTTTTTTTTAAATGTGTAACAAATGGATAGAAAAAAAAAAAAGCTTCTTCTGAGGGAATGACGTTTCTGTGATTAATTAAAAAAAGAATTTGCATCAACATGTGAATGTAAATCCCAAAATTACACAAAAAGTGTTCTTATCATCTGAAACTATTAAAAACTTTATTTACAGAAGAACTCACACAGTAGCTGTGTTTATCTTTCATCAACTTTTCACTGCTCAGCTCAAAGAGAAATAATCATCCTGCACCGACATCCCAAACACTAACATTTGAAACAAATATCTGATAAGGAATCACAAAATGAGCGACGTCAATCCCATTCCGATACATGAAGTATGTTGGGGAAAACGTTCTTATCGCTCCGCAGCACAAGGGGAATGCAAATGAAGTTTATCGCAGTGATGAGTTTAAATGACAACAATGATTTCTGGCAGATAAAATTATCATTTCAAATGTCCTCCCATTCAGAATCCTCTCACCTGTGTGACCTCCCCCAAAGAGGAAAAATGTCCTGTGAATTTTAAACGCCTAATATGAAGATCCTTGTTGTCAAAGGGTCAGAAGGTCTCATTTTCATTTAGCTTTTCAGACTGTCACTCAGCGCCATGTTATTATTAGCTCCCCCTCCCCCCCCCACTGTCCTTTCAGGCCCGGACCAGCATTTGACAACAATAAACTTTGGGGTGTGACTTTAAATATTCATTTATGATCTATGTTGAATGGAATGAAACTGCCATCTGTGCAACAAAACTTTCATGATTTATTGATTTAAAAAAAAAAAAAAACTGGATGGAAAACAGACCTGAGCCTTTTGAAGAGCCCGATCACATCCCATATTTTTCATTCCATCTGCCGTGTTGATTTGCCAGCTCTTTTTTTTTTTTTTTTTTTTTTTTTGCACTGCTTTGCTTTTTCTGCTGGTTTTGTAATTCCAAACTTTTGCCAAAGTAATATCTTTCAGCAGTGCAGAGTGGACAAGGAAGCCTGTCTGTCTGGAGCCAATTTTCTTTCTGAACTCATGCACGAGAGGAAGAAAAAAAAAAAAAAAAAAAAGAAAAAGGAGGGAACATCACTGCCAGCAGCAAATTTCACTAATAATGTAAATTCTGCGTCTAATTGGCAGCACACCAGCTGTTTCTCATCAAAATAATGAGTCTGTTTCTCTTTTATGCGAAAATTATCCATCTTTTTTTAGTTCAGGTTCATCTTGCGTGTCTTCCCACTGATGCGGCGTTCCCCGATCACGCTGCCGCCGCCGCCCGGGGTTTCCAGATCTGGCCCGGACCTGCTCAACCACTGCCGGCGGCCAGAGAGAGAGAGAGAGAGAGGGAGATCACAGTGTGAGACTCTCTCCATCACGGCTCGGCCCTGAACTCACTCACTCCCCGCCTCTGCCGGTCAGGACGGCGCGGACCCCTCCGTCTCCGCCGTCCTCGATGGCTCAGTGCGCCGTCTGATTGTATGCAGATTGAATCAGTTTTTGTGCACACGCATAACTACGGGGTCTTAGACCTGCCACTTGAGTGCGACTTATTAATGATTTCTGGGACTCCAACTCTTACATATGCACCGAGCAATATAAAAGGTTAATAGCTATTTTATTTTCACGGGCAGGAGGAAGGCTGGAGCCGGTGGTCCGATGGCGGTTCTTGCAGGGTATTAAATAAAAGAGCCCTCTGGCATCATGCATTAGAGATTGAACGATAGCTATGCAGCAGGAACTAATGAATGGCTGATTTAATGAGACTGCTCCACAACTTGTACTGTATGGCTACGGCGAAGAGATCCCCGCTCTAATTAAGTCTTTGTTTGATTTTAATGAGTAAACATTCAATAGGTGATCAATATCAAATATGGAGCGTCAACAGAGAATTATGACCTTAAACCAGTTTTAGCATGCCAGAGAGAGGACGGGTGGTTGGCAGATGCTATCTACAATGTGTTTTTCAAAATAAAGTGGACCGATGTGGCAGATTGACACAACTGATGCTTCAATCCACAGAGCCGCCCTGCATTCTGCTGGAAAAAAAAAAAAAAATAAATCATGTATTTTTAGCATGACAAAAGCTCAAACGCCACAGATTCGCAGGAGGAAATCCGTCACAGGAACATACGAAAAGCCCGAACGTGAGCAAAGCGCTTCTGACAGATGCGCCTCAGATGCGAGCGTGTGAGCCGGTTCTGTCACTCCCAGCCACTAACCGTTGCAAGATCATGTACGTACTACATCTCAGGGCTCCATGCGGAGCACTCGTGGGTAATTTCCCCCACATAACATGAGAAATACTGCGCGGTGATTGCACGCAATGATGCCGTGTGAGGCGGCACACAGAAGGTTCACAGATTGCGATGTGATTAATAGTCCCAGCATATGTTTCCCCATCTTGTTCCTTTTCTTGTCTTTTGGCCGTCCCTCCATATTGTTACTAATTCCGGCCCCAAATGTGTCTACACAAGGGAAATTGATAAAACTGACTTCACACGATCATTTCTGCCTCTAGAAAGTGTGACTTTCCCAAAACGGCAATTTTTGGAGCTGCATGAACAGACTCGCATGAAGCATTTATGAAGTTTTCATGAATAACTAGGAAGTGGGGTAGGTCCCACTTCTAGGTGGGAAAAATACATCAGAAGATTTACAAACTCAAAACTCTTCCTTTGAAAGATTTTTCTTTTTTTTTTTGAGAGCTGACAGAAGTAAAATTGACATGACTCAAGACTGCAGAGTATTGCTTAACAATATTCTGGAATAAAGAGGCTTCGATAGCCTCGCTCCTGTTGTTATTATTAGTGGTGTTTTCAAATGTGTCTGAGGTAAATTGACAATATTGACTTTACACTTCCCATTTCATCCATGTGTTCGATGATGAGGGCGATGATAGCCTTGTTTGTCACATAAATGAAGACCTGACTTGGCTCTTTCTCGCTGTTGCTCCATGTGACGTTCCCAAATGGGAGTTGCATGAGTTCCCTGCGGCAAAAATGCACTATTCCATCATTTTTTATGACAGACAGGAAGAAGTATTAATAAATCTGCACTTTTTGCTGCTTCTGTTATTGTTCTTTAAATAATAAATGATTGCGCATGCCAAATAGTGTTATAAAAACCCACCAAAACTGATGGTTTGGGCAAAATATGAATGATTTTTGCCTCTAAAAGCAGATTTTCTATGGTCCAGTGCAATGCTACTGTTACAATGAAGACAGGGGTGTGAAACATATTTCAGTTCTGGGGCCACATACAGTCTAATTTCATCTTGAATGGACCGGACTGCTAAAACAGTGTCATTAACCTTTAAATTTTAGGATTTTCTTTGTTGCAGTGCAGGTTATACACAGTGAAAATGTCTTCATTTTCCACAAAATGAAGCAATCACTCACAAAGGTTATGGCAAACTCAACAAAAAGCCAATTTTAATGACACCTTCTGGCCCAAAATACAGTGAAATGTCCCAAAAAAAAAACCCTTCTCGTCTCGCTGTATGTTTTTTTCAGGACAGTTTTGGCCCACGGGCCTTATGTTTAACACCCTAGCTCTAAGAGTTTTTCAATATCAACAGAACAAACAGTTCAGTGATGAAAGGTGCGGCGCTGCCACATTGACACTCTTACAGCGGTAAGAGAGAGATTTTCTTCTGCTATTTCCAGAAGGACAAGACCGTCATCTATTTGCTGATTTGCCCTTTCAGTGATGTGATAATTTGAAGCTACTCCTTCATAATCGCACTGCATTCATGGTGTATCTGCACTATCTGTGAGGGTTTCATTCAGGCTCAGGACCCCGAAGAAAAACACAAAAACGGTTGATGTAGAAATACTCCTTAAATAAACGATAAGTGGGGTTCATCTTTCATCACACTTAAAGACTTAATAGCGGATGATGGATGTGCATAAAAACCTGATATATGTGTTGAGTTCAGTATATCAGTGTTTTGTAATCATGGCCCTGCTGAGAACCAGACAGCAACACATGTAGGAAACACTGAATAGCCCTGTATAATGTCTCCAAGCCGAGGTGTACATATTCTAGAGAAGCATAAAATGTGACTCATAAATCATCATATTCAATACTCGGAGGCGACCCGAACCCAAAACCGCCTCTTTATGCACTGATTTCAGCTTTTAAGGTAAAGCCAGTGACTGATAGCTGTACCCAGGGTTACGAAGTACATCCATTTGGAATTCATGGTTACACTGAGGGATAAAGTTTATGTTAAATGGATTTTAAGTTACAGTTTTCCACTGCTTGGGCAGTCCCCAAAGTGCTTTACATTGTTAGTCATATTCACTTCCTCACACACCGGCGGTGGATCTGCCCCATCAGGGTTCAAGTTGGGGTTCTTGCTCCAGGAAACTTTAACATATGCTGCTGAATCTGCAACCTGCTGCCCCACATTAACATGCATCACAACTTCATGACCAAGTTTTACAAGAGTGAGCAGCTCCACAACTTTACTTTTTTTTTTTCCTTAAAAGTTAATCCGACCCACATGCTGCACAGTCTGACACACAGTAATGTAATAAATACCAATACAAGCTGCAAGCAAATTTGCCAGGACATGCAGCCAACAGTCTGTTTGGAGTAATTATCTTGGCACTTTCTGTATAGTCAGCCAACTAAAGACTTATTTACTTCATATCAGGCTTTTCCCAAAGACAACGCCAGCGGTGAAGACAATCAGGCGTGTTTGTGTTGACGGCAGCTTGTTGCTTCGCCGAGGACGCGGGACCGAGCGACTGCCGCAGCGGTATTAATAACACGTGTGTCTGTGTTTTCAGAAGAATCTCTCTATGTCTGGGAAGGATTTGGCAGTTTTATAGCTTGTCTGTTTGTTTCTACACAACGGGAAATACAGAGAAAAGTTTTAATATGAGGAAATTTAATGGGCTCACTTTATTCCTTTGAGTTATTCTGGCAAATAAATGACTTAATCTGGGGGTTTCAAAGTGGAGGGGGACACCCTCCCTCCCCAACAGCTGGTTTCTTCCTGATGTGTGTTTGTCTGTCATCCCTTCTTTTAGCAAGGCCTTGCTTGTTAAAAAGATCATTTGATCTCAAGCATTTGTATGGGTACATAAAGTTTAAATAACTAATAAAATAAACATTTTTGTAAATATCTGGTGAGTTGTTACATAATCTGCAACTTTCACAACAAACTTAGTTTTGGATTGAATATAATATTGATTTAATATGTCTATATTATGTTGATTTGCAGTAAATTAGTTCAAGTAATGTGCCTTTAAATAAAACATCTGACAGTAATAAACGTCACTTTCTACCTCTTCTCATTGTAACTTCAAGCCCTTCAAAAATTAAGAGGAAAAGAAGATGTTGGGATCAAATATGCTCCAAATCTTATTGAAGGGCCAGAGTCTGAAGACCAGATGGTATCTGTTTAAGTCAAGCATGTTTGCTTCAATGTTTCCTAAATTATTATTATTATTATTATTATTATTATTATTATTATTATTATTATTATTATTATTATTGCCAAAAGCTTTAATCCACCCACTGGACTTTAATTTAAAACCCAGGCTTTTATGGATTTGATGTTCAAAAACAATGAAAGAGGAAAGGAACCTTGTAAGGTGACAGAAAAAAAAAAAACCTGTATAATTGAAAATGAAATCATGGAGCCCCTGAAGAGACCACAGTCATTTGCATAATAATGAATACGCATGTGTTATTGTGCAGTCCGGTACATGCTGTTTAACTACACCGAGGCTTTGAAATGGTTTGTTCCTGGGCTTTGAACCTCTTGCTGTACAGCTGATGACTTTGCACTGAGCAGAATGACAGAAAAATAATGAAAAACCATCTCCCTCGCACCAGATTTCTCTGTAAATTCATTTGAACACATCTGTTCCCCCGGAGTGTCATCGAGTGATGCAGCTGGAAAACGTGGGAGTGCCATCCATTATTGGAGAGGAGCGCAAATGGCTAATATTACCCATCAGATGCCTATTTATTCGGAAAATAAAACAGGCTCATTTGTGTACTCAGTCAGTTTTCTGCTGCTCGGGGGACAAGTGAAATGATATCCAAGCAGCAGAAACAATATTCAAAATCTATCTAAATGTTGAAATGCTACTTGTCCAATTAAACGATTAAAAATAATTCTAAAAAAAAAAAAGTCGGTTTTGTCCTTGACTTGGAATGTAATATCCAGTCAGGCTGAGCCGGCGACAGGCGGATGTCTTCTTCCTCCCCGGCAGCCGGAGTCATCGGGGTTGTCACTGCCGCGGCCGAGCCGCCTGACGCCCGGATCATTTTAATGGTTTCACGGCGTGGAGCCTCAGACACACGGGGAAGGATTACAGTGATTGCATCTGTCTCACTCCGGTGGCGTGTGTCTGCGGGGTCACGCCACTCTGTGATCGGAGACGCCGCCGCTGATTTTAACGAACCTTCAAAGAGCGCGGAGAGGACGGCCTCTTTGGCATTCACCGAGCCGCTCCGGGTGTTTTGTCTCCCGAGATAATCCACGCTGAATAGCGGTTTCGTGTTGAGGGTTGGGCACCGGATTCCACTCGACTCGGATTTAGGGTCAAAGAGGAGAAACACGAATACCTTGAGCTAAAGCTATCATGCCACAATGGTTTATTATTTTACCATTTACATCTTTGAAGGCATTAAACATTTGGCCGCATGCAGCTGGAACTCAGATATAGTTGACATTTTTGGCCCGCTGGCCACATGTTTCACACATGTAATCGAGATTCTTAAAGAGATTCGACCAGATTTTTGGAGCAAACCCGATTCTGTTCAAACAAACGAAACAGGACTCGGTGCCTCGGTAAGCAGCTGAAGTTTTGCTAGCAGTCAGATTTCATGACCTTCGAGAACTTCTTCGCTCTGCTTCTTGTGAATAAGTCAAAACAGAAGAATATATTAAAGTGAAAATGTCTTGTAAAACCAAAAAAACTAATCGCGACTGTCTTGTACAATGAAATATGCAAGAGTAAATTAAGGTGGGCTGATTAATATTTCCGTCGCCTCCGGACAAAACCGCACCAGCTACTGCATTTCTCTCATGTTTCAAATCTTTATAGCATGCAGATCTGAGAAACAATGAGCTATAGTGTCATTAGAGAGCTCCCAATCTTCTTTATCTGACCCTAGACAGGCAGCAAACGCATTTCAGGAAGGTTTTCTCTCAGTTTTCATGAGGAAATGAAGTTGTTCCACACATGTAAATGCAGAGCGGTGTTTCATGTGGTCGGCGCTGGTGGAGCCACTGGGCTTTTCAGATGAATGCCTCCATATGCTCCATGCCTCTTAACACAGAGGCTGCAGGCCGGGAGACAGGCAGGGGCTGTTCTCGGCGGTCGCTCCAGCGCGGCGCTCCTGTCCTCTGGGGCTCTCGGGTTTGCATGTGTGAGACCAGACTCATACAACATTTAAATCCTTCCGCCGTTTCACCAGCCGCCCTCTCTCATCGACTTTAAACCGCTCTCTCCCACTCCGACTGACTCTTTAAATTAATTAGTCCCAATTTGCTCCTGAAATTAGATGCTAAAATAGACCCTTTTAACGTCACTCCTAGAAGTATGGAAGAAAAGTACGAAACTATTTGATTGTGACAAAAGATTATCTTTTGCTGACTGCAGAGTCGGTTGGATCATAGTCGCAGCAGCAGCTGCCGCCCTTTTAGTTGCTGATTCGCCTATTTGACACCTTTGTAAATCCTGCATGTGGAGGTATTCATACGTCTTCCTGGCACATCTGAATAGCGGCAGAGAGTTGGAGCAATTTTTAAATGTACAGTAATTATTAAAATGTTGCTTCTGCAAGCAGAAGTGACTTTTTCCGATTTATTTTCCCTTTGACTCCCGTGGAAGGGACCCCCCAGTGATGCAGTGACTTGATTCAAAGTGTTTCCCTCGGAGAGCGGCTCTTTCAGAAAGTGATGTGTGATTATCTCTGCTAGTCACAACTCTCTAATCAAAATAAAGTTCAGACGCACCGCGGCGGCGGCATTATGGCGAACGCACAGATGTCGCAGATGGCAGCGATCAGGTGTTACTCCGCTTTCACTCCCAACAAATGATGTGATTTGCAGAAAGCGGCGAGCGCATTAGCATTTTCATGTGAGGTCAAAGGCTTGAGCGGCCCTCTCTGGGACTCCGCTGAAACTTTCAGTAGCCGTGTAGGAGAATCTGTCCAGCGGCGTCTCTGCGCCGGGGTGGATGGACACCGCCGGCTGTCAGCCACTTAATACCTCGTACAATAATCCGGAGTTAAACAGGTGCAACTGGAGGAGAGATCAATATTTAATGACGCTGTCAACAAAAAATTAGCACGGCGGCTCGACTGTACAGTCACACACAGATACACACACGGGAGGCAGAATGCATCCCATTCAGGCTTCACCCGAATAAATGTCAAAAACCTGAGGCTCATAATAAAGCTATTTTACTCTATTCTCTTCTGTTCTCATTCGTTGAACTGAACTCCAGGACGCAACACATTGATGGCCATTATTACAATAATGGTTGATACAACAACTGTATTATTTTAAATCTAATAATCACAAGTGGGGAAAAAAAAAAAAACAGTTTCTTTACCCTTTTGTCTGTGATTGGTGGACTTTGTGGCACAGATATAGCAGTGTGTCTGGCTGAGCGAGCGCAGACTCAGACATGACCGAGTGATGGCATCTATGGGGAAGAAAACACTGAGCGCAAGCAAACAAGGAAACAGAGAGACGCTATAATCAAAAAGACACAATTTATCTACAAAATCCACAAAAATCACATTTTGTACTCATAATGATCCAATATTTCCTCACAATGCATGCACAAGAGTAAAATCAAAGTGTCTGTTGGAATTGTTGAGCAATGTACTCATATTTGGAAAGGTTGTAGACAAATCATCAGATGTTTTTAGTGTAAACTCATTAATCCTGATGACCAAAACCTCCTTCATGCTAAAACCATGACGGCACAAGCACTGATCTTTAGATATTTGTTGATACTAAGTACCGATCTGATTCCCATCAAGTCTAATTCTTCTTTTTATGTTTTGTCATAACATAATTGATAGTCTCTCTTACGTTTGTCTTTCTCATTAATAATAAATAATCTCCAAACTGCAGATATTGTTTGTCCTCTCTTGTCTACCTGCTGCTGACGGATGTCGTCAGACGATACTCGCCACATTGTATCGGGAATGTTCTACGAGTGCGCCGTGCAGCATTGGACCCGATACACAGTCCTCGCTTCTGGAAATATCTAAAATACCTGCAGTCTCTGTGTCGTCTCAATGCATGCATTTTCTTGTGTTGACAGAGGCCAGATTTTGGTCACAACGTGCGTGCATGACTTCACTTTATTTCACACTGTATTGCAAGTACACCTTTCACATTTGCTCAGGACAGAGATAAAGCGAGCAGCAGCACTTTGGCAGCAACAGTGACTTTATTGTACAATGCATCATTGATTTATGAAATGATTTTCTTCAATGTGTAGTATGGTTTAATTAAGCAGCGCCGCAGGGCCAAAGTCATCGGATTCTTTCAAATTAAAGAAAGAACTTTTTCAAAACGGACACGCACAGAATATTGGAATCCCATTTCTCCAAAAATCCTCCAGTGTGAAAACTTTGGCCACCCGCATGGAAGCAGCCAGTGTTTTGCATGTTTTCAGCGTTTGGACGTGTGACTGACTGCGGAACCACACGGCATGTGGATGAATGACGATGAGCGCGGCGAGCTGCATCGCTAGCTGCTCGATTACATTTTGTACATCCTCTCAAAAGACAAACGTCTCACACGGGCGCTGATTGTTTACTGGTCATGAAATTGCGGATTTGAACTTTAATAATGAGCAGCGTTCTGTTGTAATGAGATAATTCTTAACTGCAGCCGTGTATTAATATTGCCGACTGGTAATCTTACATGAGCAAAGCTATTACAAATAATGCAACAATCTAATGTGAGTTCATGAATAAATCCGTGTGCAAATGAGCAGTAATTAACATGTCAAACTAATAAGCTTATCAGGTTTTTTTCCTTTCGTGCACATTCCTGTAGACTGAAGGTGTATCGACTGCCAGGAGTGTGTGTGTGTGTGTGTGTGTGGGCCTTGTTTGTCTATACTGCCGGAGCTCTAAACTTGATTGTGAATGTATGTCGTCCTGGAACACGGGTGTCAAACATAAGGCCCGCAGGCCAAAATTGGCCTGCAGCAGACTGTAATTCGGCCCACAAAGCCATCAAGCAAATCTTAAATACAGCAAAGTAAACATTCAGTTTTTGACCGTTTTCTTAAGAGTGGTGGACAAAATGCAACACTGAGAAAGCTAGTTTATTGTTATCCGACTAGCAGTAGTGCTAAAGCCATGCTCTCAGGGTGAGTTTGTAAAAACACACACGCAAAGGGCTGCAAAATGCAACAGTTAGAGATGTGTTTCATCTCGATGACGTTTCACTGTATTTTACATCATTGAATTTGACTTTATGTTGAGATTGCAGAATTTTATTTGTATTCATTGTTCAGATTTGGAAAATTATACATTTTCATCATATATATATATATATATATATATATATATATATATATATATATATATATATATATATATATATATATATATATATATATACTCTGCAAAACAAAAAAGAAAGAAACTTCTGTCGATTCAAAAGATATTTTAGCACGTATGTGTTTGTGGCCCTGACCTAGAATGAGTCTGACACCCCTTTTATAGGAAAAAAGAAAGAAAGAAAGAAAGAAAGAAAGAAAGAAAGAAAGAAAGAAAGAAAGAAAGAAAGAAAGAAAGAAAGAAAGAAAGAGGTCAGTATATCAATCAATAGATGTTTTGCAACGTATTGAAAAGTTTGGATTAAATTTTAGGTTTGGTTTGGTTTGGAGTGAATATGCATGGAATGAATGCAAACCAATGCGTTGTCCTCATAAATCTTATAAACATAATATCTGTGTGTGTGTGTGTGTGTTTTCTTCTATTATTAGATTTTCTGGCACTTTCATCTGTATGCAAAGTCACATGGTGCATATCGCAAACATTATGGCCGGTTTTCCTGGAGGGAAAACCTATAAAATGGGCCTAAAAGTTATTCTCAAGGTGGTTGTGAAGCTTCTTTTTTTGTGACTTTGATGCATCTTTCCATGCAAACACACACAGACACACACTCACTTGCTTCGCCCTCGCAGACATTCCCCAGATATAGTCTGTATCCACCCTTGATCAATGTTACAGCCTCTTTTTTTTGCCTCTCATAAAACGTTATTTTTCTTCTCTCAGGTCTATAGACCCTTAAGAAAGAGTGGTCTCACAAACCGTGTAGACTCTGTATTCTGTGTGTGTGTGTGTCTGTGTGTGTGTGTGTGTGTCTGTGAGTGTGTGCTGTTTTTATTGCTTTATAGCTTCAATAACAGTACCGGCAATAATAAGTGAACATGTGCCTGCTGCGTGTGAGTGCACTTCACTTGCCCTCTCCTCACCTTCACCAAAGCCCTGACGTTAAAAGGAACGAAATATTTTCATTTATTTATTTATTTTTTTTTTGACTGAGTTTATCAAAACAATCCCTTTCTTCGCACCATCTGTCAGAAATCACGGACCGGCTCACAACCTTTAACCCTCCTCTCTTTATTCAAGCGAGGCTGCGGCGCGGTAATGAAAAGTTTCAGAGGAATCGAGGCAAGTATTTCTCTAAACACTTTCCAGCCTCCGCTGATCGCCACACTTCACAATCTGCTCGGCTTTTTTTTCTTTTTTCTTTTTTCTTTTTTTTTTTTTTTTAACCGTTACGTGAGCTGGGGAATCATTTAGACAACACAGCGTAGGCGGATGTCCTTTTGTCAGTATGCACAGCATCTGTGTGGGCTGCCTGCCGGGCCCGGCTCTCTTATGGATAGGGCACTGCGAGGCAGCGGCTCCCCGGCTGCAGTCAGACAGATGCAGACTGGTGGGCGCCTCGCTGCAAAGCGCCCGCAGACAGACACACAAGCGGCAGCCACACTGTACCCGTCCTCGTTTTCAAACCGCTGCCAAGAGTTGCACATGCGAGCCTCGGTCCACTTCCCCCTGGCCTCTGACCCGCCATCAGTCTGTTTACATCCGATACCATGAGTCAGATGTTGTGAATGAGCAAAAACCGTGTAGGAAGAAGAAATGTTTCATCAGAGGATGAACGCATAAATCACCGCCATAACGGCGATGTTTATTTTACTGCGCCTCATTACAGCCTGTGAATGAAAATGAATGGAGGCTGCAGGAATAGTTCATTATTTTTGGGAAAACACAAATATCAGCTTTGTTTCGGAAGGGCTAGGTGAGGAGATCAATATCGCTGAAACGTCTGTATGCTAAATAGGAAGCGGCTGTCAGCAACTTCATTGCTTTGCAAGGCTGAACAAATGTCTTTTTATATTAGTTTTTTTTTGTACAGATTAAAAACAATCGATTGGATGTTAATTAGTGGAGTTGTTTACAGCTGGACAAAACCGCTGTAATCATTTCCTCCGGTTTCCCAAATGAAACAAGCAGGCAAACACTTCCAGAAACTGCTTTTCACTGTGGCGGAGGGGATGATGCCGATGCTGTCAGCGATCATCTTGGTTTGTATCTGTTATGAAAGAAAGCCTCATTAGTCCATAACATAATGATAACAACAGCTACAATTCTTCATCTCGATGTTAAATATTAGCGAGTTTTATAGAACCAGCAGAAAGAGTCACAACCCAGGAGACATCTTTTAGTGTAATAAAGTCTCCAAGCTTGTGTTTTGACATTTAAATGCTTCAAAGTTGGTCCAAACTCAGTAAAACGTTATATTATTTTTGAAAAGACCTCAGTTCTTGTCCAACATCCATGCATTGCAGTGAATTGAAATCTTTACATTTGAAAAACAGCATTTACCTGCTTTGATATAACTTTAGTGGATGTTGGACACTTCATTGTGCTTAAGTTTTCTTGACATTGGTTACTGGCGACTGGCACCTTTCTCTTCTCTTTAAAAGGAAAGAAATTTCCTGCTTGGCCTTTAAATTCCACCTATGCAGATATGAGACTGGTATCAATCTTTTCAACAAGAAAATGAACATTTTGCAAATGTCAGGCTCCTTGTTTATCAAGATACGACACATTTTAGCTCCTGTAACTGTTAAACAAGAAAACACAGGGACACTTATTTTAGAAAGACCAAAATAAAAGATGAATAAAACACCTTCATAAAGGTGGGATGGATAGATGGATGGATGGATGGAAAAATGAAAGGATGGATAGATGGATGGATGGATGGAAAAATGAAAGGATGGATGAATTGATGGATGGATGGATGGGTGGATGGATTTAGAGATGAAATGTTGCGGTGTAGCTCAATGGATTGATGGTTGGATGAATGAATTGAAGGACAGCAGATGGATGATGAACTGAGAAATAGTTAATAATGGATGGACGGACGGAGAGATGAGGGATAATGGATGGACGGAAAGAATAACAGATGCATAAATAGACGAGAGCATGGATGGACTGACTGATGGATGGGTGGATTTATCGATGACGGACGGACGGGTAAATAAATATAGATGAATGGATGGATGATAAATATTAATGATGGATGAATGAATTCGAGGATGGATGGATGATAGAGTGAAAATAGATGAATTGATAGCCGGATAATGGCTGAAGGGGCGAATGGCAGACCTTACCCGCGTGTTGGGAAACAGTTTTAAACGGAGCGGGCTAATGTGAAGGTGTCAGCAGTATTGTTTCTGTACAAAGGCGTCATTTTCCTGGCAGCCGTGCGTCGGGCATAAAATATGCACAAATATGAGCGAGGCTGTCTTTATATTAGCTCACGTAATTACTACCAAAGTCCATTATTAGCGGTCTGAATGGACAGCACATCCTTCACGACTGAGAGGTTTTCCCTTCGTCTACGTCTCTGTTGGTGCACTCTGTGTCAGCACCGTCGGGCTGATATGTTTCTCAAGACGTTTCATATGATGAAAGGAGGCATCAGTTCCACAAGATAAATAATTAAATAGTTATTTTTACCCCTCCTGGGGCATGAAACGGCTGCCAGCGTGTGTGCAGACAGGTGAGAGGATTACCGACTGTATAAACGATGGCAGTGAGTCACAGAATCTCATGGTTTCACAGGCGCGCAGCCAAGCTTGTTAATAAAAGGCCCGAGTTGGGAATTGAGCTGCGTTCAGAATTTAAAAACTTGAAGAAGAGTTATTGTTATGAATATACTGTATTCTCTGCTTGTGTCTTTTTGACTATACAATCACATGTAAGCATTGTTAGAGCTCAATAAGTGAAACTTATTGCCTTTAAATTGATTGAAGAGGACACTCAAAGCTTTTCAGCTTGTGAAACATTCGGGTTAAACCAGTCTGTCACATAACCTCAAATCAAAGTCAAGCGGTTGCACTTACAGATGATAGATAAAGCGAATCTGCAAGGCGGCGTAATCCTTTGAATCATGCATGTAGTGCAATTCTCCACGGTATGATGTGTAAAATATAGGTATGGCCCTATTTCCCCTCTTTCTTCCAGGCTAATGGATGAGGAGGAGAAGGCGTACGCTAAAGGAATGACCAGAGAAGGCGTGCAGGCACTCAGCCATTTTTAATTATATATGCTCTGCATTCCCAGTGTGCATTCCTTGTAAGTATACATGAGCGCTACACTATTTACAGATGTCGAGCTCCATTCCTTGAGTCGGAGGGGGGGGGGGGGGGCAACCCCAAACCTAAAGCGGGGCATCTCAGCTGGGAGGGCTGGAAGTGCCGCCATCAGATATTTTCAGCCTCCTTTCCATCTAAAGCCATAAATAAACCCCCCGTTCATTCCGGAGTCACAGGGTACGGGGCCGCATGTCACAGCTGCTGGAATAGCCGCGTCTCTTTTGTAAGGCTTTTAGTGTAGGTGGTGTGTTTATCCCACCGGTCACGCTGAGGCAGCCACCATGGGGCCCCGGCCCTCCTCGCTGAGTGTTGCCCACGCTCGGCTCTCCGCTGTGAGCTGTCTGTCTCTCCCGAGTACCCGAGCTGTCGACTATCTTCACAGGAAGCATGCAGGGGGAGGGCCGCCCGAGAGGGCACATAATTTCCACTAAATTACAGACCAAGCATGAACCTCACATCATTATTATTTTGATTTTTTTTTTTTTTTTTTTTTTTCCAGCTCTTAGGTAATTTATGAGGTAAGTTTGACACCTTGAAAGCTGTGCGGGGAGAGCAGATGCACGGGAAGTACAAAGACAATAAACTGCACAGAGGGTAATGCGTTGGCATTAGAGACGTTTCACTGCCCCCCCCCCCCCCCCCCCCCCCCCCACACACACACACACACACACACACACACACACACACACAGAGCCCCCGATAAGAGGATCAAATCTCAAACTGGTCTCCTTGTCATCGGCGACGGGCGACTGATATTTCAGCAGAACAAAAGTGGTTTCCAACCAGCTGAAGCAGAACCTGTAGAGCTGGATGGAATAAAAAGAAAATCCTCCGCTCAGGGAGGACGGCAGTGCCATTTTCAGATCAGCAATGCAAAAGATTTCAAAATCCCATATGCAGTTAAACGTGATGGAGTATAATCTGCAGTTTATCTGTGCTGACTAAACATTTAAATTCATGCAAATGGAACTCCCACAGTGGCTGGTGGCACGGGGGCCGGATCATCACCTAGTCCCACTCAGCTCTCTACCTGGTGGTTATGCAAATTGGTCTTCGGAGCTAGTTGGCTCATTTCGAGTCCTTCATTTGTGCAGGTTAAGCTGGTGGCTGTGTTCATGCATGTACTTTGTTTTTCCTCCAACTTTCTGTCATTAAAGAAAACTTTATTAAAAAGCACAGACAGTCCCTCCTTCTATATTATTTTGTGAATTGATAGATATGGCCTCAGTGACACCGGCCTGGACAAAGCCAGTGCGGGAGATGGATGGATGGAATAATACGCTGCTCGACTGTTGTTCGGTTGCGGATTACGTCTAAACAGATTTACTTATCCTTCCATCCATCCCTCGGTTATATCTACTTTATCTAAGTTACAGAAGCTGGAGCTTTCCATGCAAACACTGACCAAACGGGACAGACAGTCCCACGACTTCCATACACTCGCATTCACATCCATGGTACCGCCGATTATTCTAACAAGCATGTTTTAAGATTGAAGAAGAATTTTGGAGAACCCATGAAAAACACAGAGCAAGCAAAATGCACACAGAAAGGACAGATTCAGACGCAGCTCTTCTGGCTGTCTTATAGTGATGTCAAATACAGCATGGATTTATTCAGGAAAATACAACATGTGAAATTCATTTTATTAATAAATCTAGAATTCATTTAATGATGCGGAACAATTCCAGAAACACAGAAACTCAAAAATTCTCTTTTCATGCCTTGCTGTGTTTCAAATGAACCAATATCCATGTTTTTACTGCTGTCTCCACCACGGGGCCTGATTCCCTAAGATCCTGCATAAAAATGTGCTAAATTTCACGGACAATCCAATAGACTTGGTTTTCAGTCAGAACACCATGAGTGACATTACACACAAACAGGAGAATTCAAATCAGGGTTTTGCATGTTTAGGTTCTATTGACACAAAAACAGCCTTCTAGAAATCGTATTGCTTCAGTTTGTTTGCTTTTATTCACCATAAAGTGATTGGATGGAGTGCAGAATCCCCACAAGCACAAAAATAAATACGGTAGTATGGAATTTGAAGCGTTGGAGGGAGAAGCTGCTACAGCAAATGAATGCGAACTTGGCAAAAACATCTGAGGGATGATCGGTCATAAATTCAAAGTTTGAGGTAAAACAGAAACTGTCTCAGAAATGAAAATGAAGGCAGCTCTCCCACCGCAATAACCGCCGCAAAAAAGCAAAACAAAATATTGAAATCCCATCTAGTTTTACATGTATTCATAAATGATATGGCTCAGCAAAAAAAATAATGATGTCTAAACTTTCATTTGTAGTTTACTGTTATCATATAACTCCTGGTGCACGGCTCTCCACATGTGCATTCATGATGCCACCACTTTTCATTGAGTGCTGTTATTTTTAACCTTTTCACGCATGTTGGACACCATTGTGGTCAATTTATTCGATAGACTTGTTACGGTGAATGTAGGAGTTACAGTGACGTAACTGCATGCCAGCCACTACAGGGGACAATATTGTGTCGTGCCAGTGGCTTCTCTCCGTTCATGCATGAAAGGGTTAAGTACAGGGAATGAATGCGCGCCTTTCTGCAGGGTTACTGTGTGCACATCATTTATATGGTTCAATAAAATAAATGTGCATTATTAATAAGTGACCAAAACTGTGTCTGGGTCAAGATTTGATTATTTTCTGTGCCAGAATCGGCAGTTTATCTCGGTTAGCACGGTTTTGTGTCCCTCTGTGTCATTTCCATGTCGGTCCGCCATAAACAAGCACGATGACAAAGAGGACGGCGCATCAAAAGCACGTAGACATTAGTGCCATGTCATGTGCAACCACTTCAATTTGATGCGTTTCCAAGGTGCAGCGCTCCATCTCTGCAGCGTTTGTGTGCCGCCTCGGGACAATAACTGGGTATGTAAATGCGGTTAAAAGGAAGCAGGAGCCTCTCATACATTTCCCATACACCATTATCATTGGCGAAGGAGCTGCAGCCAGCGAGACAGATCTCCTGCACCTCCCTGACAGCAGATATTCCATTATATCAGCCTGCAGTCACAGTCTCCTCCCCTGAATTATTGCCCGGCCCTGTCACTTGCCTCAGCACCAAATTGGCTTAGCGAGTAAATGAAGGATTTGAATAATACAGTCCACCTTTCGTCTCCACCCAGACTGCCTCGACTTCATTTAGTGACATTATAATCTTTTCACTTGTGGCAGTTTCTCTAGACACACGAGGCGTTGCCGGCCCTCTCAAGAGCAGAATAAATCATATGGCTTGATATTGAATTTAGAATTGCTGTCATTAAAAATTTGGCATCTGAGTTAAATTTGAGATGATATTGGAAGATCACATATATTCTTTCCTCCACCGAAACGTCAAGGACCAGGAACTGTTTGTTTAGCTGTAATGTTCCTCATAAGAACAGTACTTGTGTCCAAGGAGCATTAAATACATTATATTTGTTATTAGCATGAGAATCCAGTAGCTGATTATATGAGAAACACTTAATGTTGCATTTTTTTTTTTTCTTTCAAGTGTTTACTTCGTTCTCTACTTTTGGTCTGATTGTGTGTTTGTGCAATATTACTGTAATACTGCTGCTACTATTATGATCATATTTTAATTTCCTTGAAGGGTCCTGATCAAGAGGATCAGTAAAGTCCTACATAACCTAATCTAATGTTTATTAATACAAAAATGCATTGGTTTTTTTATCGGCGTCTGTGTGGCTTTAATGAGGATTCATTATTTAACTCAGAAAAATATCCTAAAACTGAAGTTTTTTCCAGTGTTGATCAAATGAAATGACTTTTAAGTATAAATGCCCAGACATTGTTGAACTATTCAGGGTGTTTTGTGTTGTTTAGCTCTTTGTTGGAGCTTCCATATCTTTATACTGACAATAAACCAGGTTTATAATTTTGCCTTTTCCTTGGTGACTTGTGGAGCTTGAAGGATGAATATTTTCAGTAAAATGAAAGAAAGTTGGCACATAAACTGTACCTTACGATGTTCTGTGTGGTCTGCAAGGCCAAATACTGTTTAAAAATGCCTTATGTTGAAGAAGAAAGAGAAAGAAGAAAAACTGAGTTACATGATTAGTGAAGTTCAACAATTCCAATGAGAAAGGAACAAAATGAATGGAACCACAAAGAAATTTGGCTGAATGTGTTGCAACACTTTTAAAAATATACTTAAATCTGGATAATATGAACGAGAGTTTGCCAACACAGACTTGTACATGTAGACAGAACCGTAACAGGAGACTTTGAAGGCTCCAGAGCAGATCTTGATCCTGCGCTGAAACTGCTGAATGTTGGCAGGATTTAGGATCACTGTAAAGTTTATGCCAATCCAGTGGGCTCAGAGACACGCACGTTTTGGAAAGGTTCGCATAAAAGCTCGCAAAGAGACACACCGACTGCTGTGCTTGCTTGCTTTTGAAACTGGGATCACTAGAAACAAAACGCAGGAAGATATTTTGGTTAATCCACAAATAATTTACCTCAAAAGGCTTCAGCACAGATGCATTATTGGCCTTTGATGATCGCTGTCTAGAAAGGAAAGGAAATGAGCCCTCAAGGTAAATTCAGCCGGGCAGGTTCATTATGAAAGGTCATTGAGCCCGCCCCATCCACTGCACTCTAAAAGATCTCCTTGGTTTTATACATACAAAGCATAGCAACTTCATATAAATGAGGCTTTTACTCATGCATGCAGAGCAGCACTTGGCAGATGAGGCTCGAAAGATACAGCAGAGAGATTCTTTTTTCAAAATTCATGCTGTTGTACCTCACCCAAAAAAAAAAAAAGAGTGAAACCTTTGGCAGGTCTACCCTGTCTGCTTTATTCTACCAGCTGTGGGTCCTGATAGCTTCAAACCTTTATGTTTTCTGGAATATGTGCAGTGGCAGCACCGGGCTCAAAGGCTGTGTCAGTGTGTGGGGTCACGTATCAGACTCCCCTCGGGGCGGAGGAGATATTACCGAGCATGATACAGTGCGCCTGTCATTCTCGGAGCTGCAGCTGCAGTGCCGTGACTTCCTGGGCTGGGCCGCGCTGTCCGTCTCCACATTTCACAGCTCCAACGTGACTTACTGCAATGAGACGAGGAATGGCGGCGTCTGTGCCAAGTCCTCACACAACCACTTGCTCCCTCTCAGAGCAGAGCATCTGCATCCTGGCTGCCGCTTCCCTTCCTCGCCTGGGTCATCCCCCAGACTACGTCATTCCAGAGGACATCAGGCTGCACTCTCCATAAATTAAATCTGGGACTGCATTTACACAGCGACAGACGATCTGGCTTTAACCCTTCAGCCACAGCTGTTTTCTGCTTTTCTCTGCTTTGTGTTCTGCTGCAGTTTTGACCAAGTCATAATCGAATGTGTGTTCCACCGTTTGCATAATTTGGATTTTAGTTACATTTCAACCAGATGGATGAGTCCAAAATGCAAAGTATCCATCCGAGTATCCTCAGATGGAAATATGCTGGACATCGATCACACTGATACCTCGTCTCATTAGCTGTTAGTGACATCCTGCATCAAGTAGTGAGGGTGCAGGTCCATAAAGATGGGGACTTGTATCCTGCAGGTTCTTGTATTCATCAATGAAAGGTATTGATTTACTATCACAGGGACCAAGGCTTAACCTCTTCAGTGAAGTATGGGCTACTTCAGTAAATTCTCTGACTCCTCCCTTCCGCTGCCTCCCTCCTTCCTCCTCGGTTTAACCCTGAAATTTATGGCCCACCACCATCCCAACAGGCATTTTTCATCTGCGTAAAGCCGGGGTTTATAAAGTTTGAGGCGGACCTTGCCTGGAGTGGGGGGTGGAGGGGTAGGGTGGGGTTGTAGGGAGCTTCAAGGGGCAGGGTGGGGGGGGGGGGGGGGGGGGGGGGGGGGGGGGGGGTTCCAGGAGGAGAAACATGAATCACAATGATAAGAAACAAATGGAGGTTTAAGCTGTTGAATATTTTATCAAACACATTTCATCCATCGATCCATCCTCTTTATTCCACTTCATGATGCGGCTGCGTATCAGCGCCAAACCCAGCTGACGATATACGCAAATTCAGGATACATCCTGTCCATCACATGTGCAAGTTGAAGTCACCAGAAAGCCTTAAACTGTTTTGGACAGTGGGAGGAAAACGGATAATCTGCATAAAACCAATGCATGCCACGTGCAGAAAGACATGTGTAACAGTTGTGACAGCTATTGACAATATAAAGAGACTTATCAGTTATTTGAAACTGCAGAAAACCTAATAATGTTCCAAATACTGAAACCATACAGGAATGCAGCCCTGAGCCCACCATGAGTGCCGACCCCTGGGTCTCATCCTTCCACAGTCTGAAGACTTTGTTCTGCATCCATGAAATTAGTGTGAGAGTTTTAAAAAGGCAGGTGATTTTATAATTTTACTGTGTGCACATTCAGTACAACTCATATCCAAAGGCTTCCTGCAAACACAATGGATTTGAATGAGGTACAGTCATCAAGTGGTCATATTAAAGGCTCCCTGCGATCATAAAAGGGCCCCCTGCTGGTTGGACCGGTGGACCTTCAGCTGAAGAAGGAAATGATCTCCTTTCATGCAACACCGTATTAAACATACCCCCAACCAGACTGTGAAATTGAGCGATTGCGACGCATTTCCAGCGCGGTGGAGCAGCCCGGCGCGCTCGGAGGAGAATCGGAGGGAAACTTTGCTCACAGATAGGCTCTTCAAGCCCCCAAAAGGCTGCGTGACGTGTCCGCCGCGTCCCCCCCCCCCCCTCCTCCGCGCGTCTTCATTAACTCCAAACTATAGTCCCGTCCCTCAAAGCGCGGGGCCACCATGCGCTCTCACTCCGGGCGGAGGAGTCGCCGTTACCCTCCCGGTATCCGTGCTGAACCGGGCCACCATTTATAGCCTCGCGGTGACAAACAATCTTATTATGAGATTTAAACTTTGCCTCGGTTCGTACCGGAGGATCAACATGCGCTCCTCTCGCACTTATTCCCCGCCACACTTTCTCAACTGACACACAGTTTGTTTGTTTTTTTTAATTCTTGGTGGCTGTGCGTAAAAAAAAAAAAAAGCTCGGCGTCGGCTCCGGCGGTGCTGTTCGGAAAGCTCGAGCCGGGCTCCGGGTCTCTTCAGCGGACAGAAAGGCGATGAGGCGAGCTGAGCCCTGAATTGACTGGATCTGTCAGACTCTCCCTGCAGACGCAGGCAGCCGCGGCTTCAGGCTCAAATCACACAACTGGGATTCTTCTTTCTTTCTTTTTTTTTTTTTTTTTTTTAAATTTTATTTCATCATTCTTATCGTCGCCATTACTTTTGATTCTGCACCATCTCCGGTCTCTTTGAAAATGTCTCGCCTTCGTGGCGACATACAGTGAAGCTGCCAGCTTGGTGAGAGGAGGAGAGGAGGCTCTTGCTCCGCGACCGTTCAGCAGGTAAGCTCTTCCACCGACGCCAGATTTTTTTTCGCTTCAACGTTGCAGACTTTGCGCGCTACAAATCGTACTTTGTACATTTTTGCATTCAAACCTTGGATCATCCAGAGAAGTGCACGCGTCCGAGTGGTGTTGCTAATATGCATATTTGTTTCTAAGTGCATGCACGGCTTTCGTGCGTTTCTTTTTCTTTCGTCTTTTTTTTTTTTTTTTTTTCTGTGCACGCACTTTTCGCCAATGTTGAGATTGAGTTCCTCCTGTATAATATCAATTCATTTTATAACCCAGTGGTGCGTTTAAAGACACTGTGGATTTGCGTACGCTCGCTCAGAGACTGATCCAGCTCCAGTCCGAGTGTTGGGCACTTTACGTGCGAGCGCATTGAGATGTGGCTTCAGCACCGCGGACAGCTCCCGGGCTGAACTTTTACTTCAAAAAAAAAAAATTCACACTGAGAAACTGATCACTTCGTGTGCGAGTGGGAGCTGTTACTTTCTCTTTGCACATTATGATGACATTAACAGCAACAGTAATAATAATAATAATAATAAAAACCCATGCTGCATCAGTTGGCCTTCCCAGCCATGAAATGGTAATAAACATAACCTGGGAGGTCAGGGCTCACAGATATTCAGACGAGTTCGCATGCAAGATGTGAAATGATTAGTGCTCAGAGTGGTGTGAACACGCAGCATTATGTTCCGGTTATACAGTCTTGTACTTAGAGTAGCCCAGTGCTGCCTCACTCAGATTAGCTGAGGATTTTGCTTCTTCTGTGCCATCTGTCTAGTTAGTGGCAGCAGCACCACAGCCACCCAATGCAAGACATGCCAGTATGTTTGCAGTGCACGTGGATTCGTATGAATTGGTTTCCTATAATTATTATTATTATTTCATTGTCAGCAAACACCTCATTTCAGGAGATGTTTTTACAGATGCCTTTTTTGTGTTTAGCACAGATAATAGTTCTTGATTTGTCTGTGAAAGGATGTGGGACTCGGTGGTAGAGAGTAGGTGGGTAGGTGGGTGGCAGGGTATCTGTATTCTCCAGCGCAGGGCTCAGAAATGCTAAAGCAATACCAGCTTTAATATAACTCAGGCCCGCAGTCACACAAGAGCCGAGGAAATTACAAGCCTATAGGAACAATTCTCTGGCTTTGCTTTGGGATGCAATATGAACGTAGGTGTTGGAACACTGTATCAGCTCTGCTCTGGTTAAATAATGTGTTGCAGCCCTCGTGACATTTAAAGCCCGGAAAGCATTTAAGATATAAAGCTTAAACAATCTGTCTTCACCACTGAGAAACGCAGACGCTGTATTAATTGTGTGTTTGTACTCGTTCCAGTGATTTCCTGATCCTCAGCTTAGCCTTTTAACATCAGCGTGAATCACTATCTTGCTTGTTCGAACTTCTGATGTCAAGAGTTATGACTGTTTGAAAACATCTTAGTTTTGCTGCTGCTGCTAAAGCTGTCTCTCGCATTAGCCTTCACATCTCCCTTTTTTTTTTTTTCTTCCTGTCCCCGTCTCCCTTATCTTGATTATGCAGCTGGATGATTGAGTCAGCTATTTTGTATGCAAGTTGCCTTAGCTTGGTTCTTTGTGGAGGGGGGGAGAGAGAGAGAGAGAGAGAGAGAGAGAGAGAGAGAGAGAGAGAGAGAGAGAGAGAGAGAGAGATCGTGCGGTGGATACTGAAAGAGAATTACAGCTTCTCATGACGACGAGGAGTAGAAAAGGCGAGGCTGCCCTGTTCGATAAATTGCTATTTGAGAGAGACAGATATCCTAGAGGGACAGTGGTTTTGGAAATGTGACCAACCATTCTAAATGGAAATGGTAGCAGGCAAAACACTTTTCCATTGCTCTATGCTATAGATATCTGAATTGGAGCACTCCAAAGTCACAAAATCACTGTCATACAAGACCATTTCCATTGAATTGAGAGAGGTGATTGGTTCTGCGCTGCAAATTCTTTTTATATCAAACATGTGACGTATTCCCCACTAACAGTCTTTAAAACAGCTATTTATGATATTAAGTCTTCAAGCTTTGAACTTTCACCAGGCGGCATTGTTGTTTTTGTTTTTCTCTCTGTCAAAAGTGATTTATTAACCCATTCTGCAATCTCACCTATAAATGAAGGGGGTCTGCACACACGCTGTGAGGTTGTGGGTGACTCCTAAAGGTGGCATGTTCTGAATGCAAAAACAAAAAAAATAGAAGAAAAGCAACTGCTGAATTATTTCACAAGCGCTCCAAATGTGGCGATTGTTCACACATCACATTACACAAAAGCTAGCGAGGTTTTCGCCAAACGCACGTCGAGGCAGCGCCGCTCCGGTTGTACGGTTAACAGCGTGTAAAGTGTAATCAAAGGGACCGGGCAGGGTTTGCAGACAAAGCTGTGAAACATATGGTACAACAGCATGGCATATTTCAGTTCCACAGCTCTTCACTATCGGTACATTTGAACAGGAACTTCCTTGTGCTGTGACTGTGTGTGTGTGTGTGTGTGTGTGTGTGTGTGTGTGTTCGTGTGTGTGATTTCACAAGAGTTGTTGCACCCCCTCAGTCCCAGGAGTCCCAGGTGACACTCAGCTGTTTTATAAGAGGACGAATGAGCTGGCTTCCTTCCCTCTACGGCGAGGAACTGAGGGAACTTGGAATTAGTCACAAGGGAAATAAAAAGAAAAGAAAGATGGGAGGTAATTTCTCCCACAGCATGATCCAAACGCTTTGAAGAGGAAAACCGTCACACAAAACCTAAACTGCATATTTTCATCATATTAACAGTTTTCTGACATGCTGCAGTTTGTTAGCACCAGTCCATCAATGTGATTACAATTTACAAGTACCTGCTTTCTACATTAGTTTATTTTAATAGCATTAATGTGATGGATTCATGTGAGCACTGATCCATATTTAACTTTATACACAATTAACAGTTTTTCCTGATCACTCATACCAGTGTCACTGTGCTCCCAATGTATTCATAACTTCTTCAGATACTAAAGGTACAGAGTTACAAGACTGGTTAAGCTTTTCAGTGAAATCCAGTGAGCGGATGTTGCCACTGAAGGACGCTTCTGAACCTCTAAATGGCGAAATCTCATTGATTCTGCTCAGTGTCACATTTTTCAGTCGATTTAAGATAATCTGTAAGTCATATCATGATGTTTTTTTAGTTGAGTTTACAAAGTCACCAAAGTGAAAACATCTTAAATGAACTTCAGTAACACTCGAGAGTTGAAATGCTCTTTTCATATATTTTCCTCAGTGTGGCTGTTTCTATAAAATCGCAGGGTTTATTTTTAAAAAGGAGTTTCATAATAATTTTTAGAAGTGAAGTTAAAGTGGATGAATGAATGTCAGTTGCAGGCATAGAGGCATACGTACCCACCCGCCTTCTACGTTTGAAGTAAACACTTTTAAATTACACACTTCCAACAATGCTTTTTATCACCTGAGGACCCCAAAACCTGCGAGCAATGAAATATTTAATCGCAAAACTCCTTCAGAAGTCTGGCATCAACAAAAGTCCGCATTATAATGTAACTTAGTACACCCTGCATTTGAGGAAATACCTATTAAAGAGACTTTCCTTTTCGATTTGTGGGCGTTCTCAGTCCCGCTTTATTTCAGATTAGATTCATATGAGGTGTTCTGTCCAGTCTCCTGTCACTGTGAGAAGAAAATACCCCCGTCCCTCCAGCAGATCGCACCTCGGTTAAAGGCAACTATCAGGGTTGAATTTCTGCCATGAATCATTTAACTAACAAAGCGCACGCTTGCCTTTATTGTCAAACATCTCACACAGAATGCAAATCTTGAATTATTTTCAACTTCAAAGCAACATTTCTGTTTCTCTTCTGTAAAAGAAGCTTGATCAGAAATTGGAGTGTTAAGCTGTACATGCCCCCGCCGCAGGGAGCCTAAACGTTAACCACGAGTGAAGATTAGAAGATTCACGGAAGTGCGTGCATTGTCAGAGTGAAAAAGACTCTGCTTCAGTGTTTCTTTCATAACGTTCCACATTCCAGCTCTCTCGGTGGCTAGACTTGTGAAGAGTTCTCTGTGGTGAAGGACAGGACCCTCAATGACATCGTCTCAGCAGCGCCTCAGGACAGCAGACATTAAAAGGAAAACGCTATTGACAGTAGCTTAGCATTCAGCGAAGCAAGGCGGTGGGGCTGAGCTTTTCCGATGCCTAACGAAGACTGTAACGAGCAGATAAGGGCGAAAATAAACTGCTCCGGCTCAAACGCCGCCGCCCTTGGGAACGTTTTGTTTAGCCTGTCCAAAACGCACGTTTGCCGAGATGATATCGCCGAGAACGCACGCTTAAAACCATTAGCAGGCTTCACCTTGAATCTGCACCTCGTGAGTCATTAAACGGCACGTCGCATCGAATGCAGCCGCAGCCGGGTCTCATCTGAGGAAGGAATGTATCTGAGTTTACTCAGGGGAGTTTATTGAAAGTGGCAGCGACGGCCCTTTTGGATTCACAGCGCGTTTCAAGGAAGAAAAACATGGCAGGTGTGACCATTATCTCTTGGTACTTTCATTTCTTCTGCCTCCTATTATATTACGTGCTGATTACAGTTTGGGAGAAAAGATGACTGTCGTTTATGGTGATTTTTACATTTTCCCAGGAAAAGCAATCATCTGTGGAAAGTGAGACGAGAGCCGCAGAGAGCGAGACGGAGGAAGTTCCTGAAGCAAGGACAGATTGTGGGGACCAACCTGGGGGTGTAGGAATCCACTCCAGGGTGCCAATCAGTCATGATTAATTTAGAAATGTAACAAAAATTAATCTAGCAGAGAATGCCAGAAAGGATTTTGTTTAGTTTTCGCAGCCACCTGCTGCTTTCCTTATGACAGACTGAAAGCCTTCAGTAAACTTGAACCACAAAATGGCAGAGCGAGGCGGCGTCGAGCGCCGCTCCGTCTCCTGCTCTGCCAGGCAATTAGACGCCGGGATGCAAAGCGCCGCGGCGGTGGATCCGCAGGCACCTGCTCCGCCTGACGAACATCCTGTACATGAGAGCCCATTAAAGTCTGCTTATAACGGCCTTGTCAGAGCTCACTTCAGAACCGAGAATCCGTGTTTCGCAGGACGTCCCTGATCACCACCCATTAATGCTTTTTTGGATTATGCATCTGAAATGGTTTGTGCCTCGCGATGTTTGGGTCACCTCCTTCTTTATTGCAGAGAATGAGCAGGGGGATAGAAACTTTCTGCCATTAAAACTCCCACCAAAGTAGGATTTGTAGACACAGTGCATGTAAACACAGCCCTGGCTTATATATGCGGGGCCGGTGTAGCTCTTTGAGGCACGCCGTATATTTCCTCTGTGCATTGTGCGCCGTGCACGGCACACCCAGACACTGCACATAAACACGCTGTGCACCCACACAAAAATAGCTGTATTTCACCACTCCTTTTTCTCACTTTTAGAAGATATTCGCTTATTTGTGCACATTTACATGCACTATATGTTTTGGCCTAATGGAGGGAAAATTGAAAGGCCAGGGTCGCGACACGGGATGTGATTAATGATTAATTACCAAGGCCGCTTTCAAGCAACGGTAGCTTTGTTTTTGTGTACTAACCCTGCGGCGCAAAAATTATGATAGCATTCGTGTTGTGTCTGTGTTACATGTTCGGTGTGCGTCCTCGCACATCTGAATAATGCATTTGTGTTTGTTTACCGCCGTCTTCCTTTTGCATGAAGCACCGTGTGTTCGATAAATAATTACCCCAGAGGATGAGCCAATGCCCCCGCGACTCTACGCCCAGCCGTAGTTACTGGTTCTGCTGCTGGACTTCCTAAAAGTTTTCATAATATGACTAAATAGAACTAAAGCATGGAGAAAATGAATTAATAGGTCTGGTTTGTCTTTTATAGGCTGCACAGAACAAATTGTGGGAAAATTATAAAAACAAAACAAAAAAACAGCATGTTATACCGTGGGCTGCTGGAGAGGATGAAATATGATAACGAAGCCTGTATTTAGAAGTCTTTGCATGTATGGCAGCTCTAGCTAAAAGGACAGAATCCTGTGTTTATCTTATATACTTTTTGGTTTAATAAATTGTGTCTTGTCACTCTTCTTCTGGCACATGCTTGATTTTGAAGCTCTCACCTGCTCAATCAAGCCAAACTCTGAATTATCTGGCTGGGTTTGAGCGTCTCCTCAGGTGTGGAAGAAACGTGATCTGATGATGATCTTCTTATTTTCACATAAAATGTTTTATAAATGGGACCGGTATATGGTTTCATGGTAAACGTTGGAACAGAGCTAAAGTCCTTGGACCCCTCTGGGGCAAAGGACAGCTTCTAGATGCCAGAACAGACCTGGGACTCTGCCCATGGCTTTTAGCTTGAAGGATTGCTTTTGTATGTTGGAGGAAGTGGGCGTGTCCACCAGCATTTAGCTTCGCTCTAAGAATTTGCTTCATCGGAGATCAAAAATGGAGTCCGCAGCTTCTCCGAGGGGGGAATCTGAGAGACGCTCGGAATAAAAATGTTGGGAAATAATAGAAAAAAGAAAGAAAAAAAATAATCCTCTCCAGAATCATAAAGATGATCCATTCACTAACCGTCATTGAAATGTCAGACGACTACCCAGACAAAGTCCCTGCACTGAGTTGTGTGACACACACAGAGACACACACACACACACACATGTGGGATGGCGAACACAAACACAGTGGTACGCTCTCGCTCTCTATTAGTGGGAAAGACTGGGCACCAATCACATTAATTGGTCTCTCGAGGAAATACAAAACAAAAGGATTGGTCTCTAAAGTCCAAGGCACCGCAAGTAAACCAAACACGAAAACATATTTAAGGCTGTGAGCTGCTGTTTGGTCCAAATGAAGCGGTTTCATCACGCAGGCTCCACATCCTGCGTTCCACGTCTTTCCGTTTTGATAATTGGATTTCCTTACAGTTGCAAATAGCGTTCGGGAGCCGCCGCTGATTAGATCTCTGATTGGTAATGCGGCGTGATTAGGCAGTTTGCAGTTTCCTACCAATTATGAAATTTAAACCAACAGCCCTCCGAGAAGACAGATGCTCGGCAGATAAAGCTTCACTGGCGGCAAACGCTGTTTCATCAAAGAGTCGGGGAAATTATTGAAGGTTAATAAGTAACAAAGAGTTGCATCATGATAATCAATACTTGGTCCCAGTCAGTCCTGCGTGGGCGTGTAAACAGCGCCGCCGCCACAGTAATGATGTACTTGAAGAAATTAACCTGTTTAGTGGCTTCAGCTGTAATGATACGCCGCAATTTTTTTTTTTATTTTTATTTTTTTTTTAGATAACACGTTCAGCGAGGCTTGTTTCACCGCCAAAGATTAAAAGAAGTGTTGCTTTTCCAGCATCTTTTATGTAATGAAATGTAATTACAATATTTCATGTACCTTTCAAGGATGTTTGATGCGAATCGGTAGATTAAAAAATAAATAAATAAATAACTGAAGACTAAAACTAACTTTTTAAAATAAAATATATATTTTTGGAATTATACATAATGTGAACGTCCGATAAGGTAATGCCTGCCTATAATTTTTTAATAGTTCTTGACATTTTCAGTGCAGTAAAGCCCATAATGTAATACATTTCTAATGGAAGTATTTGATCCATTGTCACAGTAATCATTAAGTTGTCACATGATTTAAGTAAAAGGTATAACTTTAGCCGATAATATAATACCACATTAAGCAATATGTACAGTTTTACTAGATCCTGACTAGCATTGTGGTCTTCCTCATTGAGGATTCATATTACGCAGCACTCTCTCAAATATGGTTGTAAAAAAAATTGTATTTTTATGACGTTATCTGCAGGCTTTTACGTTACTGGCAAACATCCAAAATTGCCAAAATGATCACATTATTGGTAGTAATTACATTCCTGGTTGTTATGGAACCCAAACAACACATTTTTTTAATGTGAAAATCATAATATTGAGGTGGAGTGATACCATAAAAGTGCTACAGCAGAGAAGGGGATGGGAGTCGGCCAGAGGAAGGGGATAATAAATCATCCACAAGAGAGGCGCGCCATATGAAAAGCAAATAAACAACTTGAATATCGTGAAAGAAGTTACTGATAAGTCAAAAAGGAAAAAAAAAACAACAAAAAAAAAAAAAACCCTGATTGCCTTTTGGACAGATTCAGACACCAGGGAGTAAAAGTAACACCATCACTCAAACTATTCACTCCCAAACAGAGTGTGATGAGTGAAAAAATAAATACCAGCCGCCTCCCACTGTGACTTGACAACTTTAAAACACATCGCTGTGGTGTGAAAACTGAGCGGACTTGGAAAAAAATCAGATAAAAATCATCTATACTTAAAACATAGTTACGCCAATCACATAAAAAGGCTTCAGTTTGTGAATAACGTCTCTGCACTGATTGTAAAGCTGCTTTTTGTTTTTTTCTTTCCTCGCTCCGTGCCCCCCTACTGGCCCCTCGCAGAGTGAAGGTTTCTTTAAGTGTACAATCATCTGGAGTGAACGCGGAGAAGACACGGGGCAATCAGATGATCAGTGCTGGACTCATCTACACTTTGATGCCGTGTGAAGGTCATCCCTTAATCTTCCCCCCGCGCGGCGGCGTTGGAAACGTCTGATGGATGATTTGAGCAAGTCGATTGCTTCCCATTGAGCCGGCTCTGTAAAAGCCGCGCTGAAGGGACATATTGCAGAGCTCCCCAGTGCCTGACGGCTGATCGGCAGCATCCATAAACATTTGGCTGACCCAAATAGCAAAGTTACAGAGTTCCTGTGATCACGACAATGCATCGAATGTGGCTGAACTTCTGATTTCCAATCGCAATTTGTAGAGTATGGTTAGCTTTTTTATTATTTGATCACCTGAAGAGGAAGCTGGAAGGAAGGAAGACTTCACTGTTTAGCACATCACTAGTTTAAGGTAATGCATAATCAATGTGCCGATGTATTAAAGTATATTTAGGTATCTTTATTAATTAAAATGATTAGACGGATGTAGTTTTGGAAAAGGGAAAAGTCAGTACATATATTGTAGCTAAGTGTAGAATCGGTCTGGTTAGAGTAAATGGTTCATTAGAGACACTTGTTACCTCTTTTAAAAAAAACGGTGCTTACTCCTTCAGTTACTTCTGAACTCCAGTAACAAACTATCGTTAACCGAACCCCCGGTTTCACGAGTCAGTTCGGCTGTGTTTATGTCAGCTTGCTGGAGAAAGATCCTCCATAAACTGGATGTTTGTGGGTCTTTGAAGACGCGGAGACATTTATAAAGTCACTTTGAGAAGGAGCAACAAAACAGTTGATATAAACTGCAATCATGCAGAATGCAGCAGACCGTTTTTTTACTTTTTTTATATGCCATTAGATATTTATTGAAGGCTCTCAGTCCAGCACAGGTTCACGTTCCTAACCAGAGGACCCGGTTAGTGCAGGGTAAACGAGAGCTGCTCCTCCAGTGAACAGGCGTTTTCTGAATTATTAACTAAAGTCTATACAGCTTTTATACATTGCATTATTTGTGTTTTATTAGCACTACTTTTATTCATGCCAAAAGTCTGAGCACTTTCTCCGCTTCTGTCTTTTTTTCCGGCAGGGACACTGTGTAGGATCGACTCTGCGCCGTGTGGATTTAGTTCTCATTCATAATGAAGAACAAAACCATACAAGTGACATTGCGAGTGACAATTTCCACTTCCCGCAATACCAGCCTCTTGACTCAGTGTGCGGCTGTGGGAACAGAAGGCTTTTATCTCACAACAATCCCAGCATCTGTTTTCCTATTGAAATTCTGCGTCTCGGGCGTCTCAAACATGGCAGAGAGACAACAAAAGGAATCCTCCCGGTTTTCCTTTTCAGGACCCGTGATCGGTCCTGTTGTTTTTAGTCCGAGCAGAGATCGTCGTCGTGGGTGGACGTCGCTGATGGATTTACTGCAATTTGAAATCTTTGAGCAGTTTCCGCTTTTGAAATTTGGCCAGCAAACAGCTCCCCTCTGTCTCGTGCCACGATTAGTGCGGGAAACCTTTGTCCGTGTAATGACTAAAATTATGACACTGCTTTTATATACAGATCGTCAACGAGAAAGTGAAGCCGGGACGTTGTTGCCATAGAAACTGCCTCCAAACTTGGAGCAAACATGCTAGTGTGTACTTATAAAAAATGTGCCAGTGTTCACACCAGTAGCAGGCCACAGTGTACCATAACACCCAGACTGGAGAGCATCGCCGCTGACTCCGCTCACTGCTCATCCACACTTCGGGAGGCTCTGATACCATGCAGATTATTCAAAGAGCCGGATTTCTACGCAGTCATCTCAATGAAGTCTTGAAAAGGCCTCCGTGTAAAGCGCTTCATACAATGACTTCCACGAGGGACCTTGAAACCACTAACATGATAAATTAATTAGGGCTCACACTGTTTGTAAAGAATCCCTCTGAGTCACTCGTGTTTCTATCTTAGCAGCTGATTAAACAACAGTTCGAATAAAGTGTCCTTTGCAAATGGGAGATTGATTGCAAAGCAACAACTGGGGGCAGAACACTGGACTTTCAAAGCAATAACTGAACATCAACTGACATTTTTTTTTTAAAAAAAAATCAGTACATTCGGTGGGCCCAGAGCGAGGAAGTCAGCTCTGTTCCGTGCCAAGTTCTGAGAGAGCTGTTACCAAATAGTACAGATCATGATTCAGATAGGATTCAAGACCTCGCTTGGCAGATCCCTTCCTGCTTACAGCAGCAAATCAGAAGCATATCAATATTTACCTGGACGCCGGCCATGCCGAGAGCGGAACAAACGCCCGGTGACCAACATCTTGTGAATGCAACTTCTTCCTCAGAACAGCAGATAAAATATCAAACGCAAAAAAAGCGCCTCAGAGGCGCCGGCGCTTCGTGCAAAACCTACTTCTCTTTAATGATTATCATCCAGGCTGACAGCTGGCAGGGAAAGTGGTCCATCCCCAGCTGCAGAGCATCAATCTGACGCCCCACCTGTTGTCTCTTCACTCTCGCCCTCCGTTGCTCATTAGACAGCGCTGCCTTTCAGGCCGAATCAGCTCAAGCCTGGCGATCACCCACTGTGAGACCAGAGCACGGAGACAGGCAGAAGATCTGGGGTGCTCGACTGCCAGGCCTGCGAGGTGTTATTCCTCAAATAAATATGGAGATTATGTGTAAAGCCTGTGTGCCAATTATGCTTTCCCACTTCTTTAGTGAGACCACTTCTAATCTGTCTGAAGCGACGCGCGATGAATCGAACGCACAGAGAACGCCTCTTGTGATTAAACACGGGCGGCGTAAAAGAAAGGAAAAAAAAAAAAAAATGCGGGAGCCGCAATAAAGTGCGACTTTGTTCTTTTGAATACAAAAGGAGACATTGATTGTTCGGTATCAACAGTTAAATCCACTTGGGGAAAGAGTGTGGGGACAATCTGTCCTCTTCTATGTATAATACACATTTTCATGCATATTCTCACTCTCACTATCTTTGATAAGCTATAATTTTCTCCCTATTTTATCCCAGGTTGTTACTAAGGAGTTGATTTAAGCCCGTCAGTGTTGGTGGATCGTGCAGCACGTATCTGTGAAGAAGAAGAAGAAGAAGAAGAAGCCGGCTATGGAGCATGTAAAACCTTTTATCGCGCTCTAGAACACTGAATATTAAAGGGATTTAACCTCACATCGGGCTGCTGCATATTTAAAAGCATGCTATGCTTCTTTTTTTTCCCCACCATCGGGTCTCACAAAGTAGCTCTGTGGTTTGAGTGTCCGGGGTTATGTTTAAAGGATTTTAATTGCCATAATCTCCAGAGTAACAAATGGTATGATTCTTTAAGTGCTGCAACCAGGAAATACAGGGAAAGATGGTGGAGCTTTGAGTACGAAAAAGAAAAAAAAAGAAGCCCTTTTTAGTTCAGCATTTAACAGAATCATTTGCAGAATAATATCCTGCATTAACACAGAGGGTCCCAATTCTCAGTGCAGTTTGATTCAATCGCCAAACAAGTGTCTGCAGACTTGTGTCTCTCAGCCGTTCTCCTTTCACTGTTGTATAAAGACGGAGTTGAAAGCCAGGTTAAGTCTGTAGCAGCAGAGGTGAGAACTTAAGCTTCGGGGTTTTTCCATTTATTCAAATGCAAACATTATTATTAAGTCTGGAGAAAAAGAAGAAAGAAAAAAAAGAAAAAGCTCCTGAGTTCTTGTTAAGCATTAAGTTGCTCTATAAAAGAGAACTGCCTCATGCTCGGTGCGGGATTCAACTCTGGAACTTCTACATTTTATAACCACAACTCCTAAAGACGAGAAGCAGAGCCACAGGTTTTAACCAGATTTATCGTTTTCCTTCACAGTTTTTTTTACAATTCGTTCTTGAGATTTTTTTTTTTTTTTTTGACAGATTGGTGAACATACGACTATCGTTATTCCACCTCTTTTAAAAGCTCTTTTTATACCTCAAACTTTCCAAATGTTCCAAACCATCCATCCCATTTTCTACTTCACAGGGTGGAGACAGAATTTACGAGAACTCCCTTCATTTTATGCATTTTATGCATCGTCCCAACTTTTTGGAATTGAGGTTGTAGCCTTAGAACGTCCTGCTTCTGTAATTTTGTGATTTCCATCACGGAACACGGTCACAGCCGGTAAAAACTGAAGCCCGGGCCAGGGAAGGCAAATTATTATCATCAGTCATCTTTTTTGCTCAGCAATTTGCCACGGCTAAATAATAATAGAGGTGTTCGGTGCTTAGCAATTTCAGCAAAAATTATTTCTGCCGTCCCAAAGATGTTCTGGACGTGCGGTTTAGGAGCGATCCCAGCAGGCGGACAGAACAAACGGACAGTGCAGATGTTGGAGAGAGCTGAAGACACATTTTTAGTGTGTCTTTTAGTATAAGGGATCTATATGTGGTGAATCTAAAAAAAGAAGAAAAGACTATACACATCTCTCAAGACCTTACTGAATACATAAAGAATTTATAGATACTGCCAAAGAGAAACGAACAGTGTTTCAGGAATTATGGTTATTTGTGGATTTTGCACTCGAGCATCAGTTTTTAGCAGGACTAGCCCAGAGAGAGCTCGCTGTCATTGTAGAACGGGCATTTAAAAAAAAAAAAAAAAGAAGGAGAAGCAGAAAAATAAAAATCTGGATGCTCTCCACAACCTGTCTCGATTTAGATTCAGCACTGACCACTTTCGACCACATGCGAGAGCCAGCGATCTTCACATTTACAACCTGCAGCCAAAGCAGCTGGCAACGTCGGCATAAAGCCGCAGGAGATAAAAGACAAAGGAAGCCCACGCACGCACAATTTTTTTATGTGGACGATAATCCATCAAAATTAGGAAGCTTGATGAATTCATTAAAATTACAAAACAGAATGTTGGAGTACATCGACAGCTACGCTTTGGATGTGTTCAGTGTGGGTAAATACCCTAAAACCAGAGTGAAAATGGTTATGAACCGTTCATCCTCCCACACTTTTTTTTATAAAGTCTCACCTGTAAGCAGGTGACTGAACCGCCTGACTCAGTTCTCAGCTTTCATGTCTACAATCACCAACTTTAAATTGGACGGCTGTTCGGCAGCTACGATTCGCTGGAAGTTGTCCATTACAGCCACAAAGGATCAAAGACGTGGACAGAAGAAAATCTCTGCACTTGGGCGTCGGGAGTGCCATTCACAGACGCCGATATCAAACATTCGCAGCGGCAGCGCATGAAAGCAAACCTGCAAATGAAGGGTGGAGGCGAGTTCTCACGTCCTAATATAGCCAGATCTGTGCACACTTGCCTGAGCTAAAGAGGATTTTCACATCACTGAAATACACCTTTGCAGTGTGGTTTCTTTACGTCGCACAAGCAACATCTGCTGTGTACGACTGCGCCCAGAAACACGCGGGAAATCAAAATAATTAAAGCCAAATGAAGCCACGGCGAGGATTCTACAAGGCGAACGTGTGAAAAGAGGGAAATATGAAAGCAGAGCGCTGCAGATCAGCTCAGCTCCAGGGAAAACGCGTTTAAGGGTATATAAGCAAGAGATTACTTCTGGAGCCCGCTGCGCTTAAGATAATAGTTTTACTGTCTCGTGTTCTCACGTTTGACTGCAAACAAACCTCCAAGTACCGCTAAGCCCGGCGAGCGTGGCCGAGGTCCCTCGGCGTCCTCCGGGGTGTTTCGCTGAAGGCCGGTTGAACTGCAGGATCCAGTGCGAGCTGTGAGCACCGCCGTATATATACTGTGTGTGTTTTATTCCGGGACAGGGCCTCCCTGGAGGGCCGGGCCGGCTATTAGCCCTGCGGGTGTGCCTGCGCAGGCTTCAATCCCGGCCGCCCCGGGCACAGTCCCTCTGTCAATTTCTCTGTGCACTGCCTCCAGTCCCTCCTCCAGGGAGTGTTTCAAAGAGGTACATCTGTTCTGCCACGCTGGTGTCCGTGATAACACCGCCATCAACCTGTTTTTGCCGTTTCTTTTTGTCCTCTGGAATTATTAAAGGAATTTTGACATCATGGACAAACATCAAACAAGAACAAGAATCACTGTTTTCAATGTTTCTTTGATTATACTTGTAACTGTAAGTGATTTTCGGATAAACAGAAAGTCTTATTCATGAGGAAACATGAAGGGCTTTCTGTTAGGCTCAACTTTTGCTGTATTTTGGGCATGTGTTTACACTAAAGCAGTGCTCCGAGCCACTGAAAATGAAACTTTTTGCCAACGGTTCGACTCTGCCTCCATGTTAAATGTAAGAAAACACAAATTTACTGAAGGCTGTGAACAGATGAAAGCTGTATGCCTTTAAGTACTACTAATACCAGTGGTATTTCTGCCTTTAGATCCATAAAGACATATTTCTTTTTTGTTTTTTTTAAACACATCAATCAACATTTACATGGCCTGTGTGATCTTTGGGTTAAAAGTGTGACTTTCATCTTGTTTAAATGGTGACAGCCCTGTTTCACCTGGGTTTCTGAAATACAAGTGAAGCAGAGGTGGGATGTGTTTTATCTGCTCTGCCGCTGACTGAATGATTTTATCCCTCCCTCGACAGAAATAACTCAGTCGAAGGGGGACGCGTCTACCTGGTGGGGGTTGATTCCCCTCAAAGTCCCTGGCCAGTTAACGCCGTGCATATTTATAATACGACCGTGATGTTTTCATTCATTTATAGAAAAGAAAATGGGAGTCAATCTCTTGAAACAGCATGTAATTGAAATATCTGGTTTGTTATAATGACATTAATCACAGCATAAAAAAAAAGGCTGAAATTTCAATTAAGTTCTGCCCGATAGTTTCCGAAGATACGAGTCGGATTGAAAGAGTGTAATCCATTGTGACCGGCGTGTAAATCTACTTCAGAGGAAGTGCATCCGCCTCCGAGGGGAGAGAGAAAGTTGAGTTCTGTACCTTGTTATTGGAGGTTCAAGCTTGACTAACTGTATCCTTTACTGTCTAATCTGATTTGCACAGCTAAATGCTTATGCCTAATGCTACGTGCCAGTGTCAACCTACTTTTAATTAGAAACAAACCTCTGGTCTTTCACTTTTCATTATTCTTGCTGTTTAAGGACTTTGGGTATTCCCAGTTGGGCTGATCTGATTACGGAGATTCGCGGCACATGTGAGACACCGAGCCCTCCCCGCTTCAAGAACAGGCAGCTTAAGTGCTCTCTCCACTTCACTTTGGCTTCTGAATGATTAGACAATGGAAATTAACATAGGCAGTGATGATAGTTTACACAATAAATCCCATAATCTTGTATGCGACACCTTACAGACGCCGCAACATGTGTGCGGCGGCGCCGTAATGAGACTTATCTAATGTGTGCATGCTCAAGTGGACTCACTTATTGGACTGTGTCACGGAATAAAGTTCAAAGCGTACTTATCTTTTCTTCAGTAATTACCTCACTGCGTTTGAAATCTGTTTGATGAATATGAGGGAGGGAATAAAAAAGGGACGTCTTATGTGGGCAGCGCTCAAAGCGCCGCCGCCGCTGCTTCTATACGTGGCGCAGTGGTTAAAAATGAAATATAAGTGGCCGCGTCAAGGCTTTTGAAAGTTTCCGTGTCTGAATGCATCGAGGCGCCGCGGTCGCTCTTGGCCGTCGTCCTCGCGGCTCGGACTGCAGCCAGGCCTTCGCTGAAGGCACCTTCTGAAAAGACGGATGCGGTTTTCAGCTTTCTATTCTACTGATTAAAAGTTGAAATTTTTAGGGAGAATAAGCTCCCTGATGCGGCGTGACTTTGACCTCCTGCCACAGCTTTCATCAAACGCTTTCTTAACTCGCCAAAGTGCATGAACCTGCGGCTTTGTTAAGCAGTCAATAAGAGAGAATAAATTGGATGAGTGATTAGGAGCAGGAGATCCTCGAGCTTCTCTTGGTTTCAGTGGAAGATGGCACAATGCGCTCGCTGGGAGCACGGTCCTGTTTTCAACCATTTTTGAGGAGGTCAGTAAGCATCACTTGGGCGAGATGCTTATCATGGAAACAGACTCAGTTCTGTCGCCTTTTATTGAGCTGCAAAGTAATGCAGACTCTTTTTTTCCAATATGATAATTAACAGGTTTCTGTAATCCCTTTCAAAGAAATTATAATAAGATTAAGTAGTTTGTTTAACCACCTTGAGCTCATTAAAACTCTTAGTTTCTCTATAATCTTTTCTTTTTTTCCCCCCCACAAAGCTCAACATTCACTATCAAAACATTAATCAGCTTAAAAATCACACCTCTGTGCTGCATTTTACTCCTTTTAAATCTGTGCATAATCTTTGTTTCATCTACCTTATTAGATTGTTTAAATAAAACCGTGGCTGTTCCTCTGTCTGGAGCTTCCTGTGGAAGCAGTCTGTTGGAACGCCGCTCGCTCTGCCACCGCTCATTTGCATTTCTATGCATCAAAACCCGTGCAAGCCCCGAACACATGGGACTTCCCGGCGACCCAGTGTTGGAAGACACACACCATGTAACCACCACGTAACTGTAGCTGAGGGGCGTCGCCACGTGTCACGTCCTGTTCTTTCCTCCCGCCTGCAGTGGAAAAACAGAAAGCTAAATACAACCAACTCATAATATTCATATTCAATATGATAAAAAGATTTTCCAATGTATTTCTCTCTAATTCATCTTATCTATGAGTGGTTTTAGTGCTCCAATCTATCCAAGCTTGCGCTTTAGGCCCAGTTTACATGACGTTTTTTACGGCGTATTGCTCTCTGTGGCCACCTAGTGGCCTGGCATGCTAACTACATCATTTTCAAAATGTCGAACTGTCAACTGTTTACTGGTTTCTGTTTGGCAGCACGAAACAAACGATGTCTGTTCTTAAAGAATCAACAAATTGATTTTTTTATTGCTTCAACCTCCCGAGAACATTACTCAGGAATTACAGGAGAGCGTAAAGAATCAAACAAGTTGCAGCAAGTTGACATCTTTTTTTTGGGGGGGGCTTTGAGAAATACAAAAACATTGTGGTGTTTCTTTTCTTTATTTTTTTCATAAGACTTCAAATTGATGCCCAGGGTAAAATACTGTGCATGTAGAATATTATTATGAAGGGCTCACTATCTCAGTGAATTATATGCGTCTGCTCAGCCCACATTCAAAACAAAACAATACAATTCATTTTCTGCAGCATTCAATATGCAAACGTGTCCTTCTTGTGAATTTATATTTCATTCAAGTTCAAATATTGTGTCCGATTATTTTCTTTATAATTTATTTCTCCACTCTGTTTTTCGTCTACCGACCAACAGAGAAGTATGAGAAAGGAGACTCTGAAGGAATTACATAAGAAGTCCTCACAAAAATGGAGGGATGCCAGTGGCAGCTTTGAGGGACCAGCGAGACAGAGCTTCTCTTCTTTTTTTAATGCGCTCTGGATACACAGCCATGAGCCATCACACTTCTCCTGCTACCCTACATACACACTTCTCTCTTTCTGCCCTTTGGATTTTGGCTTCTATATCTCACAGCATCTGACTTTCGCCCAAAACGCCAACATTTGTATTAAATGGGCACGTGGGAGGACAACTCGGCTTCATGCGTTGTTTTTATTGACCGAGACGGTTTGAGAGCACAGAGTGAGAGTCCTGGAGAGGAAACAGAGGTGTCTGGAGATCCTGTGCGAGAGCTGCTTTATGCTCTCAGCTTTGTCAACGGACGCTCTCATGCTCTGATCTTTTAGTGCTGTCAAGTAGAAGAAGAGAGGCAAAAATGTATGAAATGTTTGTTGAAATGGCATTTAAAAAAAGGAGAGAGATAGAGAAAGGCTAAAATCTGTATTCCAGAGACAGGAAGTACAATCTTGCGCCTTTATTTTCAATTCAATTTCCAACATTTCCTGAAGCATTTGGAGAACTTAGAAGCAGCAATTTGCTCATTTGTAGCTGAAATTTTAAAGACATCAAAACAACTTGCATGACTTTTTTTTTTTTTATTTTACAAAGGAACATTTCTGAAATTACCTCAGCAGGTCGGTCATTTGTGCAAGGATATATTGACTGTAATTTTGCAGACATTAAGAACAGGAGTGATTGCGACTTAACAAATGGTTACAGGAACTTATTTAACCAGAACTGTTGGTTATGAGCATCTTCTGGATGTTAACAGTCAGTCTGGGACGATCCACCTTTTGCTTGTAATTTGCACTTCTTGCAGATCATTTCCAGCACGGAGCAGGAATTTGCTTCTAATCATTTGGAGATCTTTCTCTTAATTCTTTTTCCAGATTCAAATGCATTTGCAGCCTTTACCCAGGGCCTCAGAGAGCTCTTTAGATCTTGGCTCAATGACCCCACACACACTTCAATAGCTGAGAGAACAGCAGAGTCTAAATGTCAGAGGTTTAAATAAGACAGATTCCCCCCATCGCTCCCTTATCTGGTTGTAATCATTTCCAATCATTCGGACTTAGAGGCGATATAATTGCAGGGCGAATGTTCTGTCACCTTAAGGCTTCCCTCCTTTCTGTCAAAAGCTTCAGAATACAAAATGTTAATGTCTTCATTATTTAACCACGTTGCTTTCATGTTAAATAATATAGATGCACCAATACTAAATTACTCAATCTGAGCTATGATATGAATCTATAATATTGCAAATATTCAAATGTTTATTACTGACAACTGAAATCTGTTTTTACGAAAGACTATCATATAACCAAACATGGCCAAAAAGAAGATCTTTAAAAAGATATTTTTCAAACCAAATGGTTTGCATTGTGGCCGCCTTACAGCATTCTTGTTTCCACAGAACAGAAGCAGAACAACTGTTGGATTTATTGATTGTGGTACTTTGTCCTTGACTTTAGTGCCTCTGACTTCTGGCCTGTTGTTATATTTTCAAATGAACAGATTTACTGTGGCTTTCTGGTGGAAACTTCATGTCTGGGTCGGATTTCTATGAGCAGCTCGAGGCGGCTGCTGTCAAAATTTACAATTATGAAATATAAGGCACAATACAAGAAAAAAAAAAAAAAGTATTGCTGCTCAACCTACCAGTTGAGAATATATGACCGGCTGGTCACAGTCCGAGTTGTTGTGGTTCTTCCTGAAAAAATGTCATCGTTGATCTGTAGGTGCTGAGAGGTTGCAGGTTGGTGGTTGCGAATGTATGAATAAGATACGCTCACAGTAACGTACAGAGACCAGACGCTGCGTTTCTTATTGGTGCATCCATATGTAATAAAGACTGTCTGGTTTTGACTCATCCCACCACTGTCCTCAGAAAAGATCTCCAGCATTGTCAGAGCGTCATTGCACTGATGAACAAATCACCGTCATGATTCTCTTTGTGGTTTCATTGTTTGCAGCAGGCCGAATCGGTTTCTGGCTCTGATAAAATAGGTGTTTATCTGGACACATATTACAACCGTCGGGCGCTCTGATTGCACGGCGTGCGGCGAGCGGGGGGGCCACACGGACGCCCTGCCACTCCCGCGGGCTGCGAGCTCTCCCCATGCACTCCTCTGAATTACCTGTCAGCATCGATTACAGAGAGTCTGTGTGGATGGGATCTTGGATTTTCTCTCCCTCAGAATTAAGATAAGCTCCTGCCTGCCTGTTTGAGATGCCCCTTGTTGACCCACCTGTTGAGTGTGATGCGAGATGTGTGTTCCGCCACCGTGGCCATATTATCCTTCCAGCCACACACATGCACTCACGCCGGGCTGGCAGCACTCACTGTCCTCATCTGTTCATTTTCTCCCCCCATCGCTCCGGCTCCTCGTCTCTCCTCTCACCTTTGTTTTCAGCCCCTTGTATTTATTTCCTCTCGCTCCCCTCTAACCTCCCCTCGCCGGAGCTATCTGTCTGCTTTTATTCAACCTCATCTCTCGCGCCACACCTCGTTGACAGCGAATTCCAAAGAGAATGTCCCATTTCTGCTGTTATCCAAGCAGAAATAAAGCATTGTGCTCATTTGCTTTGTGAAATTGGAGACGTATAAATATAAATTGGCCATTTCCAGGTAGTTTGGGTGCACAGCACTATTCCCCTCTCTTTTTGAACAAAAACACACGTCTGCATGTACAATGTTTTCCTTAAACGCTGAAGTGATAATCTCATTTCAAACGTTGAATACTTATCCCCTGCTGACCTGCAGCTCATGCTGGATCGGCTGTGTGTTCCTCCTGACACTGGTTAATGTGAGTCTCTGTGAGCTGAAGTGGTTTTTAGATCAGGTTTCAGTGCGTATTGGTAACACTGATCATCAGGACTAGCGAACAAGGTGAACAGTGTATTTATCGCACAGGCTTCTGTATCCATGTGCGTTTTCTGATGCACTGGTGGTGCAGTGGTTAAAAATCCCTGCTTGACTTCTGTGCTTTGAGGCTTTTTCTGTGTTTATGTTTTTTTTCTGAGCATGCAAAAGCAAAATATGAGAAAAGTTTTTATCCTAAAAGAGAAATTTAAGGTTGTTTCTGAGAGAAAAGCTCAGCAAATAGATCGATCACAGTATCTATTAAGCATGGAATTTAGATCAAGCAAAACATCAGAATATCCCACAGACTGTTTTTTTTTTTCATCCTATTTGTTTAAGTCATCAACTTTCTTTTCATCTGAACCGTTTGGAAAAGAAGCATCTCGGCTGTGTATTTATCCCCAGATAATGATTTGATGAAATCAGAGTTAGGGATGAAAACAAACTAAATCCTCGGTTTGGTGAAAATCCAGCTTCTAAACTCGCCGTTTGTGTTTCGCAGACGAGTCTTACCTCAACATATGCTGCTGTTCATTCCAAAACCACTCAGTCATTTTATTTATTTTTACTTTTTCCGGGGAAAGACTGGCTCGAACAGACAGTGCAACAACACGAATAACAATGCAGAAGCACTTTAGGAGGTTTTTGCTTGTCAAGAATTCAGCTTTTTATTCTCTTTAGGAGATGGGTGGCAAAATGTTTTTACCTGCAGCAGATGTCGAACAACATTTCTATCATATGTAGGCTGGCGCCGTGATATTCAACTGTTTTACATGACAGAAATATATTTCCAATTATGATAGAGCAGTGATGTTTAACCTCGGGCCCGGATTAAGGATGTGAGGTTGAAAAATTTAAACAGAAAAAAAAGATGTTTGAGATCAGACTCCATTTATGTGAAACTCACAATCAACAAGCGGTTAAAAAAGATGTTTTGATCGGGTTGTAGGTTCAAATCCCGCACTAAAATCTAACATAAGTATCGTCTCTTTTTTTAACCTGCAGCCTATTCATGCTGCACGTTATTGGATTTCTTTCCAGTGTTGATTGTCACAAAGTCAAGAGCCTCTCAGTTCCGTGCCGCACTATTTTGGGGAGCGGTGGAGTTATTTACCATTGTGAAGTCCTATCTTTCCTCCGTTTCCCCGCAGCCGCCCGTCTCTCAGCGTGACAGTGACTCAGGCCTTCGTGCTGCCGTCTTTATCAGCCCGTCTCAAACACGGCAGCGAGATTGTGTCTTCGTCAAGCCATTTTGTTATTGTACTCGCAGTCCCTAATCCCAAGGTAATCCCATCGACTTCACTACAGCCACAGCATCTCGGGGTAAGCTTTCCTGGACAGCTGTCATCTGCATCTATGCAACTGTCAAGATGTTCGTACGAATTCGAGTTTATTCGCGGGAGGTGATGTGGTCAGGAGTTTTATTTAATTTTTTCTTTTTTTTTTTGGACTGCCTGTCTAACTGTGCCCTTATGAAGACGTTAATACTTGTGAGGTATGAGAATAACAGGCCTATAATTGGATTCATTGGGAGACGATCATTGTCCCCATTAGTACCATTTGTGTACAGTGATGTAGACGCCATCTTTTATTGCCGTCCGTTGCCTCCCCCTCTCCCCTTGGAAATGAACAATTATCTTCTGCAAATTGATTTTCGCCACACACTGAGCAGCACATCACACACACACTTGAACATGGAGCCAATGTGTCCGAAACCTCACACTTCCCCTCACTTCAATGTCACGCTGCACACACGCAGGGAGCGCCGGGCTGTTTCTCCCCTTCCTTTTGTGCGAACATACATCTAGGTCACCGGGAAATTCGAAAACATACGACGCTTTTCATGTTTGCTTGCCTCTAATCCCACTAATAATATTTGTCATGCTCGGAGAAGCGCTCCCCGTGTTTGAACTCCGGCAGGATGGAGTGATAATGGTGAAGAGAAGGACTGGAGAAGTCTGCGGCTATCATTATCAGCTGACAGTCAACACCGCCTTGGGCACATCCAATCCCGCGCCTGACACCATTTCTTCGGTGCCATAGCCGATCTGATGTGTGTGAGCTGACTGGGAGGGCCAGTGGACGAGCCAAAACGCACAGACGGGATTCCATAGTGCAGCCTGGCTGAAACACAAAGTACTGAAATGCTCAAAATGTTATGAACTCAATATGCAACACTGTGGTGTTTGTTTAATTTGCACAACAGCCAAACATAAAAAACTCACACCTGAAGGCAAATGCATCTCAGCAAACTCACACTTTTATATTCTTGAAGATTTCTCGTTTCAATGAAACTGCAAGGACTTGCTCTAAAAACAACACGCCCCTCCCGAGTGATTTGGCTGCGTTGCGTCCTCCCAGCCGTCTCCCACATGAAGGTCGGTGGTCAGATTGATTCGGCCCCTCCCGACCACACCCCCACAACTCAGACGGTAGGATCTAGTTCTCCGTCACTTCTTAATCTTCATCGGTCCCGTCGTAGCGAACGTCTTAATTTGAGAAGATTGAACTGGCTAGCCTGTTTCTCTCCCTTTTCGTGTCTTTGTTTAAATCTCCTCCAGTTGACGACAGCCTGGAATCTATCACAGCAGAGTGGTTTCAATTTCATCCACTGGAACCCCCGCGAAGCGATAAGGTGCATTTCCCTAATGAAATGACATTTTCTGGATCACATCTGAGCTGAGTGAATGCTTCATTTTCTCTCTCTTTTTTTTTTTTTTTTTTTTGTGGGGGTGGGGGGGTGGGTGTTTTTCTATCATGAACACTGACATTCTGAAGCAAATATGTGTGTGTCTTGTTACCGTGGGAAGAGGATTAGAGCGAAAAGTCAAACGGAGCAAAGCTCAATCTCCGCCTTGTGTCTCCGTGATCTCAAACAGCTTGAGACGTCGCCGCGTCGCGAATGCTAACAAACGTCGTCCGCGCTTGGGAGGAGAGCCAGGCGTCAGAGCGAAGTGCTCGCGCACACGGCGGTGGCTTGCCGGGCCCCAGGAGGGCCGCCGCGCCCCTTCACGTGCCGCGGGGCTGCAGGTGTTCTGTGGACGCACACGCTCGCCAGGTGTTGTCTGAGATGCAGTTTAGACCTGGGTCTCCTCTGCTGCCGCTGCCTTCAGGCTGTCCTGCCTCGGCTCCGCAACACTCCGTCTCACTCTTTGTTTACCCTGAATGCCTCCACAGCCTCCCACCGCAGAGCGAGGGGGGGGGGTTACTGACCACCACTGACAGAAGGAATCTTTAATATAGTCTGTTACTTACAGGCAGTGAGCTGGAGCCTCTTAAGAAAAAGTCCTGGCTCGTTCTTGCGGCGCTTCCACCTCCTCACAGTGTTTACTGAGTTTATGGGCACTACAGACGATCCACAGCTTTATTTTTTTTTTTTGTCTTTGCACATTTTCGATTTGACTTCATCTCTATTTCCAACAAGTCCTGGAGAAGATTACCAAAAAGAATTGGTATTTTTGGGTTTGATGAAACTGGTCAAGTCAGGAGCCTTGAAGTATGTACTTGATTAGGTTGGAAAAGCAGCGTTTTCGGTTTTGCTCAAATAACAGGGCGGCCCAAAAGGTAGTAAATGATTTTCTGGTGTTTTTTTCTGATTCCTTCCACTGATTTTCTTTTTGGCTATTCTCTTGGGATTGGATTTCAGGGTTTTTTGTTTTTTTTTTATTGCACAAATCAAAACATCAAAATATGCTCTGTGTTTTTTTTTTCCCCCTTGAGTGTAATGTAATACCACAATCAAAACAGAGACATCAGCTTTACCACAGTAAACTACGCTCGTCCCACAGTGGGAAGTTCAGGTATGGTTAATTCGACACAGGAAGCTCTCAGTCAGAGAATGTCGGCTCTTCTTCATCATGGTTAGGGGCCGATTTCAGTCATTAAAACACCTACTGCAGGAGAAACAGACATAATATATAGTGGTTAAAGCCCAGTGCTGTGGTTACCCTTTGATTCAGCCGCTCTGCAGTAACGTCTCATGACCTCGGCTTTCGCCCTGACAGACAGGAGTTACAATTTCTTCGAGCTGCTGGAGGCCTTGTCACAAACAAATGACAGCTTTAGACATCTGTGATAACAACTCACGAAATCGCTTTTGCCACTAAGGACAGTTTCCTCCGCATGTGGACTTGCAACTATTGAAACCTTTTATTTTTTTTATTTTTTTCCAGAACCTTCCAGGGTAAAATAACATTTCTTTTGGCCTTTTGTTTGATAGCTGCAGTGGAGATAGACAGGAAATAGTGCAATGAATGCCGAAGTCGGGGAGGTTCAGCGAGCGAAGCGAAAACAGTGACTGCAGAGTTCACTTCGGAGCTGAAGATCTCCGCAGAAAGACCTGCCTTCTGCTCTCTATTCACAGAAACTCTATAGTCTTGCTGTCAATGGCAAGTAACCTCAACCCGCCCACCGCACCGGCATTACTTTGACTGTGTGTTGAAGTAATTGAAATTCAGGAAAATGATTTTAGCTCAGGCTCATGGAACCCATGACTCATTGTGTTAAAGGCATAAAGTGGGCTCGAGAAAATGCATTTGCATATTGCTAAATATGCAAATGCATTGTAAGAAAAGTCGCAGGATTTACCACAGAGTCACCAAATCCACCTTTAACTGTTCAGTCTGCAGATTTGAAAATCTTCCATAAACAGAAGCTGGCACAGCGAGCAGTGAACAATTCACTGAATCCAGTTACTGCAACTCTTTCAGAAAGTATGCATTCAACCTGAAAAGTTCAATAAACGTTACTTAAACTATAAAGAAGTAGTTACTGGTAAACACGACGAGAACAGGGAGACAGCAGCTCTGGTTTCATGTGGAACTAGCAAATAAGACGTATCTATCTGGGAATGACTTAAATAACATTCACGATAGTATTTCACTGGCATCACTAATCTGGAGAAGTAAATCTGTCTGATTCAGTGACACGTTTGTCGGCCTATAATTTCCAAGGATTTTAAACTTTCGCATTAAGCCGTGACCTGCAGTCTGTGATAACACAGCAGAACTCTGATGCTTGTTTGGGTCTGTGACAGCACACACACTCGACAGACCTAAGGTTGGAGTACTGTATGAGGGGGAAAAGAAAAAAAAAAAAATGCAATCTGTCATACAAAAGTGCTTCTTTTTTCTCAGCTCCTGACAGATGAGTCGCACCTCTCTGAGCACTGAGGCATGAGTCAATCACAACTGTAAGCACAGGACACGTCTGCAGGTCCCGTCTCCCCCGAGCTGCCTCCGATACATTACGGTGATGGGCGTGTGTCAGATGGGGAAGGAGTCAAGTGACTTACAGCGATCATTCGCTGCCTTACATCTTGGCAGTTCGGCGGCTCCGTATAAAACGACGGAGAGACAGAAGCAAAGTGTGGCTCGGCTTTTCTTGGCGGAGACGGACCTCTTCCTACAGATCAGCTGTTAAAATCGTGGAACTGACAGTCGGTGCCTTTCTTCCTCAAAGAGGCTGTAGTCAGCGTCTGCCTGGTGTGAAAATGTTCCATTTTTGAAACGCTGGTCCGCGTACAATATTCGTTTGAGTATTTTTTCTTTTTTTTTTTTTTTTGCCGACTGGGCCAGTTTTTGTCGGAAACGGCTGAGGTGCTATGACAATCTGTGCCGCCTCCCAGCTCAGTCCCACACTTCTCCAGGTGAGGCTGCGCCGGCTCGCGTCGGAGGCGCCGTCAAACACAAGCTAATGCGGCCATGTTGCGAAGGCGGCGCCGAACAACTGTGCACCGTGGAACCGCTGTGGGGGATTTCACAAGACCTGCGTTGGTAGTTTAGAGGCGATGGATGGTAACATTTAGCTGGCCCCTTATCCCACAGCCTGCCGTCCCCTCGATTTAATGTTCTGCCACGAAAATACTCTTGAACAGCATTCATAACACAGAGGAGGAACACTCAGGGGTTTACCGACCATCGCCGTGCCTAAAGGGAATGTGATACGATGCTTCAGCTGCTTTTGACATTTTCACTGTAAAAGTCAAAATGAGTTTTTTTCTTCTCTCGTGCGTGACTGCAGCTCCCTCAGCTTTTCTCCCCGAAAATCCAAATTTCCTGTAATCATCTCATCATGCTTCCCTCTGTTCTCTGCTCACAACAGACTCTGCCTCCTCTCTTACGGTTGATACTGAGAGTTGATGCGTTCTGCCCCAAGCGCACCTGGAGTTAGCTGAAAGGTATTTCCCTTCTTTATTTTCCCTGTCAATACAACTCTTTTTAAAGTTTCCTGAGGCCTCCCAGGGGACGGACACTCACACTTTAACAGAAGATTGTTGTATCAATACACAGCTATGTGTGTGTGTGTGTGTGAGATGTGAGGTGTTTACTCTCTTTCGTTTATTGCTATTATTTAAGGCTAATACCAATAACTACCAGCTTCCTAAAGAGTTTTCAGTGCTCGTCATTAGCTCTGTTGGAAAAGTTAAAGCTTATTTACGTATTACACAAATGGGACATCACAAAATGATAGTCACCAAATGTGTGTGTGTGAGTGCATGTGTGTGTGTGTGTGTGTGTGTTGGTCATTAAAGAAGCGAGCTGATTGCGGGAGCAGGAATCCTGCTGGTTTTGACAGCACTTGAGGATCCATTGTTCTAAAGCATCCATTAAGTGCAACTCCAGAGATTGAGCAGGCTGATTAAAAGTTGCCATGGCGATGAAAGTTACATGTTGTAAATCCGACTCCACAATCACAGACTGTGCCCGTTAATGGGCGCCTCTGCCACCTTTCCCTTAATACTTTGCACGGTGTAATTTGCATATGCTCAGCCGTGCGGGGTGATCCAGCTCCGTCCACGATTTCGCTTCGGTTTGAGTGACCTGGCTTTGACTTCATTATCGCTGAAGTTCGTCCACGGCGGCTCGCATTGGTTAAGCCTGACGCAACACGTCAGCAAGGGCTGTTTGCCAGTCCCCAGCTATTCTGAAAGATTAGTGCATCAAGCCTGAGCGACGCCAGTCTGAGAGGAACAAGCCAACACATCGCTCCTTCATTAAAGACCCTCTCCACGTGGGGATCAGGAGGCCTGTTTAGACACTAAATTCATGTTGGAATTATTCAAAATCGGGAATTTTTTGCAGCATATGGTCAGTCATCTCTTAAAACCATGATGGACTGTGGCTTTCCTGATATAGCTTCATTATCATTATACCTTGTTTCAAGGCTCCTCCATCACCACTAGCTTACACTGCTGGAATGTTTAGGATTTTTTGTCTTTAATCAAGAATATATTTATTTCATGATTTTATCGGTGGATTTAAGACCCTGAATTCAGGTTATGTATGTTCTGGACTATATAGTAGTGATAATTGAGCAGCGGCTTCTTTGCTGCCCCCCCCCAACTAGAGTAGAGAAAGTTCTTTACATCATTCTTTAATCGCTCCTCGTTATAAGACTCCCAGCATACCTCTGGAAATTGGTCGTACCTGAAGAATAGTCCACTTCGCATTGCGTAGCTCTAAAGCTGGACTGTAGGCAGGGCGGGATCGCAGCTGCTTCTCAGAGTGTTTTGCATATGCATGAAGGTTCCTCTAATCCTCCATATATGTCACACGCGCCGGGTAATGAGTCTGCAGCGCCGCCGTAACCCGGCCGGCGCCACGAGTCTTGTGAATCAGACGGTCGGGGACATTTCGGCGAGCGCCTCCCCGCCGTAGAACGGTGATGTAAGCACACGGGCTTTTAGCGTGCTGGTGTGCAGCCAGGTAGAATGACATATGGCAAGGAGGCATGAGCAATGTGCCGCAAATCACACTTAGGTGAACACAATCTCTGCCTCGACTTTCAGGTTCCATAAATAATGCAGCGCGGGCCAAGCAAAACATTTGGATTTCCCAGGAGTGAAGACAAATACCTTTTTAAATTCCACTTTTAAGTGCACTTGTTTTAGAAAAAAAAAACAGAAGACGAAGAGGGGTACACCCACCCCTCTCTGCACGACGGTGGAGGATTCTGTACAAGCTTTTTGTAGAGTCGTCTACAAATATCACTTGATATGTTTAGCTTTGACCTGGAAAAGGAATCATCTATTTAGAAACGCACCACAAATGCATCTGCGGCCACGTTGGCCGAGATATATTGAGAAAGCGCGGCGGCCGATTCAGTCAAAGTTGAAGCACGCCAATTATCACGCCAAAACTTATAATTGGGAATTTTGCTGAAAGTGCTATACATTTTCAGACGGTGTGCATAATTTCGTTTAACTACAAAAACGGAGAAAGTACATCGAGTTCCAGGTGTGAACAAAACTGTACAAGGCAGAGGATGCAGAGGAGGTCTGCGTACGTTTCATGAAAAATGGAGCGGCTTAACCGGTGCAGGAGGGCCGACTTCAGAGGGCGTCGACAGAGAAAGGACCCTCGTGTGACGTGTTCGGGCACAGAAACAGACGCCCCGCACTTCAAATAATCAAAGACAGCACAACAAAGAGCATCAGAGCAGCAGCGTCACTGCAGTGATTTTCGCTGTCTAGGGAGCTTCACCGTAATCACAGGTATCACTCTTTTTGGGGTGACTGTAGTTATTTCAGATATCCTCCCTAAAATGGCTCAAATGGGCCCAGATTGTGTGTATTAGGCTTGAAGAAGACTGTACACACACACACACACACACACGCACACACAGTCGTATTGGAAATAAATGAGAGCAAAAGTGAAAAGAAGAGGGAAGCAGAAAGGAAAAGAGAGAGAGAGAGAGAGAGAGAGAGAGAATTTAGGCTTTTCTGTTTCTGGCAGCTTGTGGGCTTTTTGTGTGATAGCTGCTGGCTGTAGGAGGCTGTGAAAAGATAAGGTTTGCTAATGGAGTGTTCAAAAGAATGTTTCATTTATTATGATACTTTACTAATGCGACCGTTGGAATAATATTGAGCGGGCGCACCATTCAGGCGGGCCCGGGGAGGTTTACGTCGGTGGGAATCGTTAGCGCCGCTTCCGAAAGCGTTCACCCCTGGAAGCTGCAGCCCGGGGAGGACGCTATGAAGTGTGGCTACGGCGCAGCCGTTGGAAACGTGAGCAGCCACTCGGCTGATTCACGAGCCTTATTCAGAGCTGTGAACATATTCCAGTACTGTAGATTTCACTGCAGCATTATTGTTCTTCCGCTGCACCTTGAACTCAACACTCTAATAAAACATTCTGCCGTGTTCTTGGCTGCCTTTGCTTTAGCTTTATACAGTTCGTTTTACAATTTCAAATGATTTCAAGCAAATAACAAGCACAATACCAAAACCCTTATGATTCCATTGATTCATAAAACTGGGATAGAATCACAGCGTTGAGGTAAAAGAACAGCGTTTACTCATAAAAGCAGAATTTGTAAAAATTGCAAAACATTTGTAAAAGCATTTTAACCAAGTCTCATTTCATCACGATCAGCATCTGACAGCCTAAAGAAATGCATTGAAAATAAAATCATATCAGAAAAAAGTGATTCTGTGGGCCAGCCGTCTCCAGAGAGTTATGAGAAACATTTCTGCATCTGTCAGCCATGTAAACAGGAAAGCCTTGTTTTGGTCTGGAGGTTAAAAATTGAAAGGCGTGATTGGAAATAAATATTACATTTGGGAAATAAAATGGAATTCAACAAAAATGCAAGTTTATTAGCTTCACATAATGAAATGAAATTAATATACATATTTCTGCACATATGAGTGCATATTCAAAAAATACAAAGATACAGCAAGATGAAATGAAAGAAAATGAAATAGGTACTATTATTATTAGCAGCAGTATAGTAGAGGCAGTGGTGCATCTTACATCCAGAATTTTCAGTACTGTCAAAGGAAGTTGTTAAAAGCACTTTAAGGGACTAAATGCTCCTTTTTACAGGTAACAAGACTTTTACAAGTTTTCCTGAACTCTACAGAAATCCTCCTGGGACCGCATCACTCCAGAAAATAAAAAAAAAGTAGAAAAGTTGATTATCAGAGACTTTGAGCTATCTTGATTGCTATGCTCGGTTTTCTTCTCACTCGTATTGAATCTTTTGCTCGCATTTTTCAAAATCCAATTTCTGATTTCATGTCGCAGCCTTCTAAATGAATGCTTTCCAATAAGTTTTGCTTCCTAACACAATTTCCACAACAATTCAATGAGCAACTTCGCCAGCTTTCCTGCCTCCGAGTTTTGATCGGAGGCCAAAAAGCAAATGAAGGAGCAGCATTGTTACTGCAGCATTTAGCATTGTGATATATTACCTCACATTTCTGTTGGCTCTCTGATGTATTTAGTGAGAACATATTATTTTTCCAAGCTGCCATCACTGGTATTGCTTGTGCCAGAGAGTCTGGAAGATTTTTTTGTCATTAACAAAAAAAAAAAAAACCTGAATTGTCCTTATACATTAAACAGAGTAATATTGATGTAGAAAAAAAGACACTCAGTGACTGTTAAGTCATGTTAGTCTGCAACAAACTGGCATTTACCTCCAGAACCTGTTATTATGCAGGTATGCAGTAAGAAATCAGATCGTCATGACATTTCCGTAAAATGCAAATTGTTCTGTAATCAGCACTATATATGCTGCAGACCTGCCTGCATTAAACTGCCCGCGAAAGAACAGCAATTTTAACCTTTAAAGAGTTGATCTTGAGTATTTAACATCAGATAATCAGGACATTAAAAGGGATTTGACTGCAGATGATCAACGGGAGCAGAAATATGCGACCGGCCTGGAAGGAGCTTCACAGGCGAAGAGCAGCGTCGAGGAAAGCAGCCAACGCAAACAGATGCTGGAAAATGTATCAAAATCCAATCCAAAGCCAGGTGCTGGATGACAAGGCGGCGGGGGGAAAAATAGCGAAAAGAGGCTAAAAAAGATCTTTGAGGAATAATCTGGCCTGCAGAGGGTCAAGTAAACCAGATTATAGTGAGAGAGTAATGGAGACATCGTGACAATATGAGCCGTAAAAACCGAGGGAAAATGAGATGCGTGTCAGGTCAAATCAAAATGAAAGCCACAAGACAACACAAACGCGACACAACTACACACAAAACTTGTTCGAGAAACTGAATTAAGCTTTACCACCAGACGGTCCAGAGAAATGTTTTCAAACTGAATTTATAAAGAGAAGAAAGTATGAAACATGTTTCAGGAAGAGGGTTTGATGAGAGACCTGACAAGCAGAAAGTGTTAATAATCCCATCAGCACCGTAACTTCAGCAGATTTCAACTTTTACATCATTTCTGATGTTTGTAACAGAAATTAACAGTGAGATATAGTTCCCAGCTGCAGACAATATTAAAACGAACTGCAATGCAACCGCAGTGTGCAAGACTAATGCAGGATTATGCAGAAAGTTACCAACAAAGGACACCGATCCGACATGCACAGATGCTTTCTGTGATGAATGTTTACCTGAAAAAGGTCATCAATAACCACAGAGGATGAAGTGCTTCTAGGGATATCGGTCTGGCTCTCTGCAGCAGCCGTCACGTCTCCTGTCGGATTTTGGCGAAATCCCACCGTGGTCAATCAGCCTGGAGAGCAAGCTGCTCGACAACGCTGCCTGACATGTGGTATTTTCATTATCGTCGCAATGTGAAGATGTTCAGTGGAGACATTACGAAACGCAAACCGGAGTGCAAGTAAATAAAAAGGAATGAAGACGTCCTCACCAATATTTCTAACAGTGCTACTGCAAGGCAGAAAGTCGGCATTGTTTGAGCATAATTTGTTGGCGTGTTCGAGGTCAAAGTTGGCCGTGAAACATCTCACTTCCTCCGCTCTCTTTTCCCACCACCGCTCAAGTCTCATTAGATAGGAAGCCCACTTGTGGGAAAACAGGATCAAAAAGTGAGGAGAGAACAAGGAAAAGGGAGCGGAGGGGAAGTGATTCTGTGCCTAAGCATTAATAATGAGACATTAGCCTGAATGTACAGGAAGCCCTCAGATAACCCCAGTAACTAACCCACTGATGGAGATTAAATAGACTGCGACATTAAGTCCTTGGGTTTTTCTTTTATTTTGGTGATAAAATACTGAAGCTGTTTCCAATATAAGACCACAGAACCTCATGAAGAGAAGAGATTTACTTTGATTATTTGCAGAACTGGAAATCAAGTTAAGCTGCGTCATTATTTATGGGCCTATTATTCACTCATGAGCCGAACAGCACCAGAAGGTCAAATCAAGAGTCAATAGCAGGAAAGAACATCTGTTTGGCGACGGCAGAGAATGTTTAGACCCATTTTTCAAGGGTGGAGCGAAGGCCTCTTATTCAACTCTGCTGCACATACCACAAATGCATGTTCCAAATACGAAACAGTCAATTCAAGGCAGTTTTAGTTGGGGTTAGGAAATAGAAAAAGAGAAACAGATAGGCTGTGCGCCTGGATTTTCAGATATGGTAGCATATAAAAGAGCTAATCTATATTTCTAGTGGTGTAAAAAGTGTTTCCAGGAAGCAAGAAATTATTTACCAAGCACAAGTTTTCTTCCTTTATGTGAAGATTGTCATGAATCAGAATCCACAGTGTTCAGTACAATGTAAAATAAGTGTATCATCAACATAAAAGCAAACCAGGCAGTGTATTCATGCAGCTGTTAGCTTAAAAAGTTTGTAGTTGGGAAACTTACATTTCAGAGTGCTGATGAAACAAGATATCCCGCTACATAATCTGTTTAGAAAAGACTCACATGTCATAAAGCAACACACGAATTATTAGATGATCCAAAAGTCAATGTTACCACCGTATGTCCATTTAAAAATCACTGCTGTTTTTAGTAGCGGGCCATCTAAAAAGGCGAGGCTAATGAAGTTTAGCTGTTTCCAAAGTGCATCATTAAGAAATGCGTTTTTTTCATGTACACCTGCGAATACCGCCATGTTAAGTGGTGTCAAATGTGCTTCCCTCAGCTCTCCGAGTCCTCACGCTGACAGGCTGCTATTCATCTGTATTTCAGGTGTCCATAAAGGATCTTAAACTTTTGGCTGGAGCCCAGCACCAGGCTTGGTCAGTCTTAATTTAATTACTCTGATCTTGGCACTCGATGCCCACGTTAGACCGGAGAGGAAGTGCAGCTACATTAATGACAGCCTCCTAATGACAAACCTAGAAAAAAGAAAAAAAAGAGCAACATGGGCAACATGTACTGGTGCAGCAGTCCAAAGTGTATTAATTTAATTTGCTATGATGAGCACTTGAAAAAAAGTTGTGACAGTTTAATGAAAACTGCAAGAGAATAATTCTGGGCATCGAGTTAGGTGCTGGCTCAGAAACTATATAGAATTTAAACTGGCAAAACTTCATTGCTTAATTATTTTGCCCTTTTTTATTTAATGTGAATGATCCATGTTCTTTAGCACGAAGCTATAAAGCTATAACTTGTCCTGTAGAAGACACACAGTTTGAAACAGCAAACTGTCTCTTTAAATATTTAAATCCATTCGTCTGTAATCACACAGTCAGCCGCAATGCAGCATATAGAATACAAAATACATTATTCTGTCTGAAACGGGAAGAAATAGCCTCGTGTCATTAATATTCCAGTGGAAAAGAGCGGCCATTGTCATCCCATCTAAACCCCGCTGTCTGTGTTCCTGTTTAATAATGTGTCGTGACTGTGTTAAAAAAAAAGAAAGAAAAAAAAAAAAGTAGATGCGAAGACCGGCGCTGACTGCCTGACTTCAATGTTGACACTGGAGCTTCATCAGACTTCAAAGTGCATTACCAGCTCCACTCAGAGCCTTTAATGAATCAACTCTGGCAAGAGCCATCAATATGAAGGCTCTGAATAATGCCTGTGGTGCAGACACTTAGCTTGTTACCGTACTCGCTCTATAAGTGCTGATTGAGCTAACTGAGGAACGCCATACAGCTGGAGCGCTCTCTCATGGTGTCAGCCGCAAAAACGCCTTGACGACGGACCCACACGTGGGATTATCTCTCTTTCACGTTGCAACACTTTGAAGCATGTTTCATTAAAGACCTAATAAAAGGAAATTTTTCAACCTCTGTCTCACACTGTAAACGGAACCATGAAAGGGAACACGGGACGTCTGGGCTGCTCGCTCTCAGACAGCAATACCTGTACATGCACGTATCTCAAGTTACTTTCTACTCTTTGTATTATAGATGATGTTCGGTCATTTTCCCTTTTTAATTATTCAATCCGTTCAGATGGAGCAGATGACATTAATCATCTCTACGCTTCCTGCCATTTGGTGGACTCTCAATTTAAAACACACATTTAACATCTGGATATATATTTTTTTCTGAATCCTTGAAATAAAAGCTCACCTCTTTCAGCCAGGAGCGTTGCTGAGTCATGACAATTTATCCTCGCAGCCGCTCACGCCGCTGTCTTGCCGGCTGCGGAGTAAAGGCAGCGCTTTGCACTGTGATTTATTGAGTGGGCCCACTGCAGTGGGAAGCAGCTAGAATAAAGTGCCTTCACCTGGAAAGTGAGCCTCGCTGTGGTCAGGAGAGATTTTATTTTATTTTTTTATTTTTTTTTCCTCCTTTTTCTTCGCTGCTCACATTACTGTAAAAAGAGCCAATGAGGTCTGAGCGATTCCATATTCATGAGCGGATTAATGAACGGTTGCGGGGAATGGTGTCTGCGGCAGCAAATTGATTCTTAACATTTATCAGTGCTGAATATATGAATGAGGAAGTGTGAGAGTGTGCAAGGAGGCTGGCGCTGCGTCCGCTCGCTCCGAGAAACGAACGCAGTCGGAATACGAGCAGCTGACTGAGTGGGATTTACCCCCCGTAAACGACTCGAACGCGTTCCGGTTGTGGAAGAACTCTGCTCGTTGTGTGTTTCAGGGTTCGCGGCCTCGCAGGTTTCGGCGCTCAGTCTCGCCTGTGCACGCTGAACCGTACGGAGCCAGATAACTCCTGCTTTACGTAAGATCATGTTCCAGATATACATTTCCTTCCCATATTGTGTGCCGCCCCTCTCAATCTTGGATTATTGTTATTTTTTCAATATTTCAGGCACTCAGCCTCAACCGAGTGAATCCTCAAATCTGTGCTGCTTTAGGAATAATAATAAACTTAAACACGGCGGTTTTTACAGCTCTCAGTCATCTTGACAACCTCGCAAACAACTCGAAGGCCTTAAGGGTGCTCGCAGGGGATGAGGCAACTCCGAGCTTTTTACATCTCACAGTCCTCTAAGTCTCCTCTGATCCCATCAATTAAACTGCAAGCTCCCCTTTATAGAGCGCTTATACCTTTTTGTCCTTTACACAGAAATGCCTGCTTTTAAAGATACCCACGTATCCCGGCTGCGACTTCGCCAGCCTCAGCAAAAACTCGCACCAGTGTGGCAGTTCAGACTTTATGATGTGGCAGTAATGTAAAAATCACTGGCAGGGAAGGTTAACTACACACCGGATCTGTCAGAATTAAAGAGGACATACATTTACACTGCCACTAATGTTATTTTTCTGATGTGGTTTGTTTTGTGCTGTTCTAAAATGGTGTTTTTCTTTTTTCATTGCCAGTAGATGTGTGGGCAAAGCAAGCTTAGTCGGTTGAATAAATTTTATTATCGGTAAGAAATACAGTTGTATGAAAGCGTCTTTTTTAAACTGAAAATTGCGCCGGGTGAAGTTCATCTGTACCCGCTGGCCTGTCGGGCTGCGTGTCGTCTCTGCCAGGCGGAGGCTACCGGTTTTCACCCCATCTGTCTGAAAACACCTGGGTCCAGCTAGAAACGCTGCCACCGTCCTCTCGGGGGAGGCTCTCCTCGTGCGGTTTGTTTGGTTGCTTTATTAATGTTTGCCCCCCCCACCACCACCTCCCCACCACCTCCCGTCGTGACCCTGTTGACAGCATCCATTCATCCACTTTTCTATGCCCATTTAATCCAGCTCCGGGTGGCTCAGCGCTGGAACCTGGAACGGCACGGATCAGCCGTCCATCACAGACCCAAAGCCTCTGGGCAGACTGAGTACCTCCCAGCAATGTGTGAACTGGACTTGATGAACTCGGGCGCCGCGGCCGGAGAGGTGGCGAGCGCGGCGGCGGTCCTGGTCGCGCCGCCGCCTCGGCTTCTGCTGCATTTGTGTGGGCTGCTAAGGAGCTTTAGGTCACGGCAGCCAGCCACACTGGGAGGTGTGGCAAGACGACTGTCCTTGATTTTTTGACGCCGTCAGGAGATTATCTCCGTCTATCTTTAGTCACAAGTCTGCGACATCAGCTGTAGGACGTAAGACCACCGCTTTGAAGACGCCGGGAACGGCAGCGCGTCATCCGCTCGTCTTAGACGGGTCAAAGTCACACGGTCTTTATCTGCCTTAAGGCTGGAAGGCAAACAATCACTTAGAAACACATCGACTCCCACCATCAAGTCCTAAAAATCCTCTATTTCATTATTATTATTATTGTTAAAGCTGCCATGTTAATTTTCCTCGACATCGTATCCAACTGTAAAGCAGAGTGAATCATGGTATGTGTTGTTGACTCTCCTTGCAGGTCTCTGGAGCACAGTTTGAATTCAGGCTTAATGGCGGCACTAATGACTGGAATCAGGTTAAATTAGCGCTGAAGTTGTAGGTTTACTTGCCTGTAGTTCTCCTCTGACTCCCCGACGCCGTAATGCAGGAAACGTTGTGCGGCGGCAATAAAGGAGGAGAGGAATCGCCGGACAGGAGTGTCAAACTCACCATCTGTCCTTTCCAGATGTCTTCAGCGATCAGTCATGGGAATATAGCAGAAAGCGTTCCACATGAAGAAACCTCTGTGCAGCCTTTCTGAGGGCGCCGTTATCAAATTCCAGCACGCTCAGTGGTTAGACTACACACCCAATTATTCCTTTCATAAAGGCTCCTCAGATTGTGGGTCTGGCATGAGTTCACCGGGGTGTTACAATTTAAACCATTAGGGGATATTATTATTATCACTGCTGAGGAGGAATATTATGTTCTTTAGCTGAGCTGCATCTTCAGTTATACAATGACACACGGATCCTTTCTTTGCCCTGAAAAGGAGCCGTGTACATTAGCGTCCACATGTTCTTCACTGTTCGTCTCAGGCAATCCTGGAATGCCAGAAAAAAATTTCCCTCTTCATCCGGCGCTGCCCTGCAGAAAATCTGCTAAAAGCAACGAAGGCAGCCGAGTAAAACCACCCGGCTCTCCTGTTCTTCTCCTCGTCTTCCTTATCATTCTACCCCACTTACTCCAGATAATAACAAATTACAAGCCATGTCACTCAAGAGATCTGACTTTGACCGAGAATAAAAGTCATTATCTTGCTTCACAAGATGAATAATCCTGGAGAGCGAAAACAGACACGGGAGTACATTAATGTCTTTGTCGAGCGCATGTGCGCCGGGCCACTCTGCGCCACACGCTGCCCCGCAAGCATAAAGGAAGAAACCACGAGGCCGGTATCAGACGTTAAATGAATGATTCCCTCAGCAAAACAAAACTGCCCCCGAGATGGTGCAACTTAATAGCTTTCCTCCGTCGGCACCCGGGGGTCCGGTCTGCTCACTGAGCGGAGAGATGGATTTAACAAAAGATTACGGATGCACCTCGGAAATTAAGTGTCAACAGCAGGGTTTCTTTCACTATGGCGAAAGGTTAAGTGCATGTTAAACAACATAAGAGGAATCACAGGGGTGTTTTTGCGGAAAATTACATGGTAAAGTACAGACGATGAGCGCCGGAGCACAATTAGACTGTTTGTGCTTATCTGGCTGTGCAGCGGAAGAGAAGAGCAAACACCTCCCCTCACACACATTTACATGAAGAAAAAAAAAAAGTTTTCCGTTCTCACTTGAAAACGTCGTGTGAAAACCTAAGATTGAGACACAATAATCCCCAGTCCCTCATTTCTGATTTCCAATTTTTATTCTTTTTCTATCCTTGCCCTGCCAGCTGGAGCCACTAAATGTCTTGCTATTCTTTCTAAACCACGATAATTCATTACATTCTGATCCCCACTTATGCAGCGTTGACTCAGATGAGCAACGCGTTGCAAAAAATAAGTCATGAGACTCCCTTTGAGCTCGACGTAGTCACACTTTGTGCGTGCCGCTACTGAATTCACTGAGCTGTTAATGTAATTAATAAAGTCAAGGACTGAACAATGAATCAGTGGACTGTGTGCCGTTAAAAGTTCTCAGTGCTGTCACCTCACAGCAGGGAGATCTCCAGTGCGAACCCGCCGAGTGAGTTTTATGTTTAGTTTGCGTTTTCTGCCCGCGTCTGCCACAAGCTGAAGGCATTTGTTGAGGTAACTGATGGCCTTTGCACCGTGGGATGCACTGGAGACCTGTGTAGGGTGGACCAGCTGGTGAGCAGCGGAGGTGTCAAACTCAATTTAGTCCAGGAACCACATACAGCCCAATTCCACCGTCAGTGGGCTGGACCGGTAAAATAGTGCTTTCATAACCTTTAAATTTCATTAAACAAAAACGACGTTTTTCTTGTTGTGGTGCTCAGTATACATGAAAACCGTGACTACAATCTCAACATAAAGCCAATTTTTAATGAAACCTTCTGGTGTGAAATACAGTGAAATATCCAAACAGCTTTTCCTATAGCTGCTGCATTTCACATGTTTTTACAAACTCACCCTGACAGCACGGCTTTGAGCACCGAGGTAGCTATCTTTCACGGCAGCATCACTGATATCTCAGCTCAGGTCTCAGCGGAGTGTTGTATCCTCCACCCTTAATGTGATTGCAAAAAAAAAAATCAAAGTTTTTTTTTTTTTTTTTTTTTAGTTTTCAAGATAAGATAAGAGGTTAGCCTCATAAAAAACACAAAACATTTCTTTTGAATAATGAATCCGGAGCTTTACAGTGCTTCACTTCATATATTTGACGCCGTTTAGCTCGGAGTTGTGCGTCCAGTTTTGTACAGAAGCGGCGAAGCCATGTCCCATTTTCAGACGAGCCATTACAGCATCATTACGCGTGCTCTGGAAGGCCTGCCACGCCACTTTAATATTGAATGAGTGAAGGAATAGCACACCAGTATCTTGCTTTCATGAAGCCATCAGGAAACCCATTCTCCCTCCAAATGTGTTTTTTACTGTAGATAGCATTTACTACGGCTGAGGGTACAGTAAGTATGCGTGTCTATTTTTAGTAAGGTAATTTCAAAGTTTACCGTCTGCATGCACACGGGCAAATGTTTAAATGGAGGGACTCGTGCGTGCGTGCATGTGTTTGTGTGTGTGTGTGTGTGTGTGTGTGTGCGCGCATGTGCAAAGCTTTGCTTAAGGCTTGTTTGTGAGTTCAACAGGCTGCACATACTTTCCCATTCTCCGCAGGGAGAGCTGGCTGTGCTGCTTTCCACTTCCTTACTTTAAGGCTTAACTGAGGCTGACTCACATATGAAATCACGGACTGGAGCACTGGCAAACAATGCATGAATCTAATAACTTTAGTCCCTATATTTCAGGCAGCTCGTGATACGTTGGGAAGCTTTACCATGGTAATATCACTAAATTAAATACCATGACAACCTGAGGGTGATGAATTCTTGCATTGGTTTTTTTTTTTTTTTTTTTTTTCCTGCTCCATGTGAGCCAGACTGTGTTGGAGCCCACTGATCGATCTCGACACGCGTCCTGACGCACTCGCTCTCCACATCTGAGCGGACCTTTGAAAGAGCGGCGAGTTTCAGCCGGCCTGCTGCTCACTCGGTGAACCCTGCCGCCTGTGACCGCAGGCTGCAGACTACAAAGATTTGCTGTGCCTGTTAAACGTCCTCCTTTTGTCACACAGAGACTTGATTCTACTCTTTGGACCCAGAGGTAGTTAATGCATTGTTTCACTTGATGATATAACCCCCATGTTGGCATGCGGGCCTTTGTGATTCAATTTTAACATAATGGAAGCCAGAAATAAGAAATCAGAGTGAATGATCACATTTTCCAAGCAGGCTGCCAGAAACTTTGCTCCCTCTAAAGAAGAATGATTTGAATTCGTTTTCAAGTGGGATGCTACAGGAAGCCGTCTGCAGCATACCGTCGCCCGTTGTAGCAAGGTCAATACATTTTTAAGGACACTTTCTCTAAATTGCGAATAGTTGTTGGTAACACCTGATGCCCACAGGGTTCTCTGAGGACTACAACACTCGAGATGACTCCCACTGGAAGCAGGGGGAGTGCTGGAGTCTTCTCTCTCTCTCTCTCTTTTGGCAGCACTCAGGATCTGCCTCAGAGTTCCTGCCAGCAAATTTAAACTGCTTTCATTTTCAGGATTGGTTTGACCAATGCAGGCTCAAAATGTTGTATTAAACAAAAAATGACTCGGCTTTCTTATCAAGAGCCGTGTTAGTGTACCAGTGCTTCTTTTAGCAGACAAATGTGTGTATGCTGTTTGTTTTTGTTGAAACGGACGGCAATTTTTGTATCTTTGGCCCCGTTTACACGACGATGTTTCAAGTGAAAACGCCCCGTTTTTTGCACAACATGAGAAAAGTAGATTAGATGTCTTGACAAAGACACAATAAAAAACTCCAATTAGTTATTTTCAATTGTGTAATACTAATATAATGTTATTTATCTTTTTTAAATAGTCTCAATCAAACGAGACAAATCCACTTTAACAGTCATTTAATGATTACTGGTGACAAGAAACCATTAAAGGTGGAAAAAGTACCTGAAATGTGGGGTGAAGGTATTGTAATCAAAGGGTAAAGTATTTTAAAAAGCAGTCAAGTAAAAATATTAAGCAATCTTTGAAAAATTCTTCAGCTATTTTCTAAGTATGAAGTCTCAAAAAGTGAACAATGGTCATAATTATGCAAGAATATTAAATCAGGATTCTTCTCATTCAAAAACAGTAAATAAAAACACAATGGTTATTAAAATGCAAATGAAAAGGTTGGAGTTGTGGGTGTATTCAATAGCAACTTGTGATTGCAATCAAAAGTGGCAAACTAGAAAACAAGGTCTAAATTGTACTTGAGAAAAAGTGTCTGACAAAAACGCTCCTACAAGTTCAGCGACCCTGCAACTGCAGCCAATAAAACAGGCTCCAACACTTTTGGATCTTTTCTCTCTTTCTTTCTTTTTTTTTTATCAGTGGGTACAAACCTCGGAGTTTTCAAAAACTGAATAAATTTCTGACTTTAATTTGCAGGATCAGTGTGAAAAACAGCTGGAGACCAGAATAGTGCACTCCTCCATCTAATTTTAGAGCATTATAACAACGAATCATAATTTATAAAGTCTCGGTTTGCACTATCGGTGTTTTATTACCTTCTTAATGTAACCACCTTTACTCTGCAAACCACTTAAGCACACCAATCTCTCAAATTAATGAATGGGCACAACAGGATGGTTTGGCTTTTTTATTCATGAAAAAAGGAAGAGGGCACCTGCAGTTTGACTTTGGGTCACTTATTTTCTGAATATATTAGCCTGAACACGATTAGCATTGACTACCAAATCTAACACATTCCCCATTATTTCTTCACATCTTTATTTTAATGCAATGAATGCGATAAATTGAAACAGTCCTTTACACACTTTCACTTAATACTGCTTGGAAAATCATTTCCGAGATGTTAATCGGGGGTTTGAATCAATTGACAGTGCTTTAAATTCTCAATAGTTGCATCGAGCTGTGGCCCAAAGCGAGCTATTTTTATCCTCATATCCATGAGCGTTCCTCTGCACTTTCGGCGGTTGAGCAGAATCAGTCACATCGGTGCCAGCGCTCAACCTCTCCGTGCTCCGGGTCAGCGTCCTGGAGATGTGCCAGAAACGCTGAGCTCCTGGAGACCGCACGGGGTCTGCCTCTGCAGCTCGACCCGTCCGCACCACCAAGGATGAAAGTCTTTGGAGGGATGCAGCGTTAAATATTCACCTTCAGTCACTATCGGTGTCAGTGCAGCAGGAAAACACTTGGATTTACAGCTTCATGCTGTGTTGCATCTGATTGCTTGCATTTACAGATTAACATTGAATAGGTTTGTGCTTGAAAAATACATGCACTGCTGCTACATCTTCTATCCCGGGTCACAGTGCAAATGTCCACCCTGAACAGGTCATCACTACCAAAAAAAAAAATCAGATGATAACAATCTAAATACGGCGAAAAACTGTCGGCGCACTGATAAAAGGGACCTGGACGATACCTGACAGGTCCGTGCCCAAGAGCAGAGAAGCTTTCTCTCCTTTTCACCTCCAAAAGCGAATGGCCGCATTGAATATAAACCAGCCAGTACATCCCCGATCAATAATGTTCAAGCATAACAAGTGAGCAGTCAAAACAGAAACTTGACCGCAAAAAAAAAAAAAAAAAAAATGTATTGTTGTTGCCGTGTCCTCATGGGAGCAACGTAATAACTTATTCTGCACGATGCGCGGACAGGTAATGAAAAACAATGTACAGTATCAGCAGCGGGGAGGACTTCACACTGGTCAATTATGCAAATATACTTGTTACTTGTTGGGAATTCTTTGCTTGTTATATTTCTTCCTCCAGCTGTTGCTTGGATATCCCTTTATTAAATTTGACACATTTCCTTGATAAAAAAAAAACAAACACATTTTCGCTTCAATATTTACACATATGTGTGTGAATTTGTAAGAACTACAGATATTGACAGTTAAAGCAATTATAGCAACGTGCAGATCGTGGAAGAGTCTGTCGGCTGTTTGGAACAATGGGTCGAATCGGTGATTCACACGTCGGCTGCTCTGCATTCTGAACAAGTCAAGACCCGGCCACGGGCAAGGGCCAGTGCCGCATCTCCATACATTCGGTTCAAAACACAAACTTTAATCACAGAAATGTAAATCTGCTGTTATATCCTCAGGGGAGAAACGTAATTCTGCACAGCACACGTGCAGGTAAACACACATTTTCTGCTCTTGGAAAGACTTCAAACTGGTCAATTATGTGTCCGTATGTGTGAATTTCAAAGATGATGACATGATGGCAGGTTCATGTAGACTGTGTTTGTGTTGACTTATATATATTTTTTTACATGTTGTTTACCAGTGGTTTACCTGAAAGTCATGCTGCTGCACCTTGATCACACGCTGAGCAAATCAAGGCCAGGCCTGGGGGCATAGCAGACGACCAAACCCCTTCTCCCATTCACAGCTGGAACCGCCGCGAGGCTGCTCCGGAGCTAACACCCGAAACGCATTCAGGGAACTTTAATTTAAGATATGCACATACACTTTGAGCCTAGAAATACACCGGCCACTTGTGCAGGAGAGCGTTTCGATATCAACAAGAGTCGTGTTATTGCTTTGACAATAGCTCGGGTAAGATATAGACTCCTGGTCAGCCTCCATCGTTGTATCCATACATTTGGTTATGTAAAATCAATATCAATTAGGATACACATCCCACAAACTCTCTGAAGCGTCGCTCCTGAACCTGATTTAGCACACCCTGTTCAGTGGACCTTCATACAAACACAGTCCCAGCGTCCTCCGCACAACTACAGGCAGAAGATTTGTATGCACTGCTACATTATGACTGACCATAATCTAGTCAGCAAAACAATTACAGCAATGCACAGCAGAATTCATGAAGACCCTTTATTTAATTTTATATTATGAGCTCCGACTAAAAGTAAATTCCCGAGCGAGGCGGCATTTGGGCCTTGCCCCGGCGTGCAGTGATGACGCCGATGCGAATGTGTGAAAGGGTTTTGCAGGGGAAATTCTCGAGCATCCAGCCTTTAAGACCCCCAGTGTCGGGGAGAAAAAAAATGTTCCCTCTTGGTTGAAACATGGCAGCAGGGGCAGCTGCAGGACTGACCCTGCCAAGGACGGAGAGCTTCCCATGCCCGCTCAATGCCGTAAAATGGGTCATTGAACGGCTAAATGGAGTCATTATGATGAGTAATTAAAAGAATACGGCTGAGGACTCCCCAACTCCCCTTTTCTCCTGGTTCCGCTGCTTTTTGAGTTGTCACGGGCCTTTGCTGAAAGGCAGCTGCCTCGGGCCACTTTAAATATCACCCCTTTGACTGGAATGCAAATAGAAGCTAATTGAGTCACATTATCTATTGTCCTCTCGTTTACCAAAACTCAAGCCGTTTTGCAGATTTTCCATAACGAGTCGCTGAGGGATTGCCTTTCGCCTGCCTTCCTTCATCTTATACAACATGTTACACGCTCGCGAGGCTCCAGAACACAGCATTGTTTCATTAAAGCCAAAAGAAGTTATACGAATCCCGAATGTTTACTAAACTGGAGCGTTGCCTTTTTGCAGTCATTAATATGCATGTAGATGGGAAAATTGCAGCCTTGCGCGGCTGCTTTCGGAGACACTCTGTAAACAGAATCACAACAGCAAGGATGAAGCGCGGACAAAAGGGGAGGAAATCGTGCTTCATTTCTTTCTCGCTTATTGTCGGGAACACAAAACATCCATCTCTCTCCAGTGTGAAGCGGCCCTCTTTTTCTTTTGCTTTAACTTCCAATAAAAATGCATGAAGATGTTCCCAAGAAGCTTCCCCCCCCTCTGGGCAGTGTGTGCAGCACATTCTCATTCAATATATAGGCAGTCATTAAGATGATGGGGGGGGGGGGGGGGTGGACCAATGTTTGATTAATTAGTAAAACTAACTTAGGCAACACCGGAAACTGAAACAGAGGATCCCATTAGCTCGTGCTTGTTAGATAAGGTTAATGAGGTGGTTCCAATTCTGTAAGAAAGAAAGAGAGGAACAAAAAAAAAAAAAAAAAAAAAAAGTTCATGCTGCTGAATTCATATTGGAGACCGCAAAGCTGGAAGAAGGTTATCCTCTGAACAAGCTGCTTTTCAGTTCACACAGATTTATCAGAACAGGCTGGCTGGCACTTGTACACTACAAGGGAAGGTTAGGTTCTCTATATATTCTTCAACATGCAAAAACAATTTGTCGTTCCGAGGTGCTTGGAAATAAGCCTCTTCACAGCAGATCAAGCATTTACATATCTTTCACTGATTGCTCCACAGAGTTCAACGGGAGACGTCAGCGAACGTTCGTACGGCTGGAGGACAACGGGGATGCTTTCTCACACGGGAGGTTTCAACGGTACGTGAACGCAGCGCACGGCGCCCGAGTCAACTCCAGCTCTGCATGAGCAAACGCCCCCTAAGAGGATCACCGAGAATCCATCACTAATCCAGTGGTCAATACACAAGACAAGAACAGGACAGAGTCACTCAAAGGACATGTCATCCCGAGACTGGACGCCATAAATATCCCCGCCAGTGTTTATGTTGTGTTCAGGGAACAGTTTCACTTTATTTTTTTTACACTGATTTAATATTAAAAGTTACACATAAATACTTGGAAATTATCTAAAACTGATGTTCTCATGGACGTAGAAAAGAAGCGACCGAGTAACTCAATCATTATTGACAGTTGGACCAACCGACGTCGCTCATTAGTTTAAGTGCCCAGAGCTGCGCTACACGCTACATGCTAAAGAGTTTCGGGGCCCACACATCAATGATGCTACATGCTAAATGTGATTAAAGTATGACTGATACGCTCATCAGCAGCGAGCTGCGGCACACAGAAGGCTCGCTCCCTCAGTCTACAGTACGCATTAGTGCATAATGTCTTTGCACTCAGGCTGTTGATGCACGTAGCTTCAGTGCGCTAAAGGCTAGTACTCGTACTCGTCCTTTGAAAAAGTGGCATCGGTTCATCCCTAAAACATACCATAACTTCAGCTTTTGAAAGATTCAAAATCATAATTGTAAAGTTTATCAATAATTCACCCAACTTGTTTGCAGAAACGAAAACCAATACACTGCAATACAGCAACTGATTAAAGTCTTTTCTTCCTTATATGGTCTGATAGGTACCTGTTAGACCGTATCGTCTGCTGTTTATCAAGATTCTTGTGAAAAGTCTGTTTTTTTTAGATAATAGGAGCTCCTAATGCACCTTGCTGAGAAAGCTTTTTAGCTATCAATCACAACACAGCAATGCAAACCGAAATGTAAGCTTCTTTATTTTTAATGAAAGAATCATTTCCCCCTCTCCTCCTAATGCACAACTCATTTGAATGTCTTCCCGGCGACACAAAAAGTTTGCTTTGTTCTCTGCCCTCTCTTTCTTCACGCCGGTGACCGAACAACAAAGTGCTTGGGCAGGCAGGCAGACGTGGGCACGGTGACAGGATGAGTGTGTGCCTGCTGAACAATTAGTGCTAATTGGTTGGCCCCCACTTCACAAAAGGGACGCGGCAACCCTTGAATCATCACTGACTCACTTTCTCGCAATCTGATTTTCATAACCTGCGCAACCTTTCAACATAACTGAGTCGGCGGTTACTCGGCTGGTCTGTCGTGTAGTGCCGAGCGGGAGGGGGGCTGCCCTGTGGCTTCATTAAGGCGTGTGTCATGTGGTTCAGCGGCAGCCACAGAGGTTGTCGGAATCTGACACTTCCCTTTTGCCCTTTACTTATGCAGTAATTAAGGCTGAAGGGGAACGCCGTAAAATGTCCATACAATGGAAGATGGGTGAGAAATAGCAATAAATTGCTCACAGAAACCACAGAATAGATAGCGTTTGCCTAAATATGAAAATAAATGAATGAATGAATCCATAGTGGTGGAAAATGTTCCCGGGATATGAAAGGTAGACTGCAGTGAGCAGGTTAGAAGGTTGCTATTATTAAAGTGAAAGCCTGGCTGTGACTAAGTGTTACCAACGCTATGACCAGCTGTGATATTCTGATGGTTTGGCTCAGATTGTCTTCATAATGTCAAGCTGTAACACTGCAATCACAAGTTCAGAATGCAACAGATGCAAGCATTCGATACCAACAAACTATTGAGAAACGCAGCGACTGTCCACAAGGCTCCACAACACAGATGTCAAATGGCAGAAAGCAGTAAAAATGTAGTGGGCGTGGTGTGTGTGTGTGTGTGTGTGTGTGTGTGTGTGTGTGTGTGTGATGTACAGTGCCGCAGAATCTACAGCTACAGTTCATTGTCTCTGTTTGTGAGGTGCTGACTGGAGGTCAGAGTTCACAGCTCGAGGGAAAAAAGCTCCTTCTCAGTCTGTTTTTGATGAGGTGAAGGCGGCGGCCGGAGCGCAGTAACTCAAACAAGTCCGCCGTGAGGGTGTTGAGAATCCTCCTTGATCCTCTTGGCCCTGGCCAAGCTCCTTTTGTCGTGGAGGATGGGGAGTGTTGCAGCCCTGGCACGCTCTGCTGACTTCAGGTCTTCTCCACGTGCACGAGTTGTTGCACAACGACAACAATGGCTTTCAGTCCATATTCTCCTGGGACTTGTTAAGTCTTATAAATGGAGAGTTACCCGTCGCAGGAATCCCTCTTCGTCGTCTGTCCATCCGGAATGTCCGTGTAAATCCATATCCTTTTCAAAATTCCTTAAATGCAAACCTTTTCTGAAGGAAAAAAAATAAAAAATTTCAAACGTTGTTGTGTAAATTGGGGCCTCAATGTTGTAACTGCAGCTGAACTTTCCGAGTGAGTCACTCATTAATCTGACCCACACGGCGCTGACAGCTCAGCCGAACAGCCACACGCTCACTGTTTAGACATCCTCATTAAGAGAGACACAGTAGAATATACCGCCTTATAGACACTTTTCCAAATAACTAAGCATCTCTACTTCAAATACAAAATGAAGTGTGTCCCACTAATTTCCAGCGATTTGCCCCGAAGCTACTAAAATGTGCTTCTTAGTCCCAGTAATCTGTTCATAGGTTCATGGTTCATAAAGCACCATGTCTTCCACCGTCTCCACGTACAGTGGTTGAGCTTGACAGTGCTTAAGAAGATATTCAATCAGCTCTTTTTAGTACCCAAAACACCCTCTCTATTGCATTGTGATGCGTTTCCTCCAAAGGGCTTACTGCAATTGATTTTTCAGCTTTAATGTTTCACTCCCATTGAGAGCAGTCATTTATGTAATTTTATTGATGTTGGAGACAATGAGCCTTTGTATATTTATCCTTTGTATTTGTTCTTGTCAGTCACATCTGGAGCCATATTTGGAAAGACTTCAAGTATCAAATCCCTATTGGACACATCAAATATGTGTGTGTTTGAGCACTCGATCAATTGGATGACTTTAATTTAATCCTTGCTGCCTTTCAAGTGCATCTGCAGGGATTTCTTCCCACACTGATCTGTGCGTACGTATATTTTTTGAAAAAAAAAAAAACCCACATCATGCAACGCGCATTATAAACCAACATACATACAATTTACTGCCTTAGTACGGCAAATTTGGCAGCACATGAGAGCACAGAGCGGCTGTGATTTAAAGCAGAGACGCCGCGGAGCTTAAATGACATGTCTGAGGGTCCAGTGCTCACGAGAGACCGAAAAACTCCCAGTTTAATTATTTCATTTCGAAAATAAGTGTCCAGAGCAACATTCTTCAAGGGAACCCATATTTCCAATTTCCCCTGAAGAGGTGTGTGCGCCTTAACTTCACTGATTTCTGCAAAGCGTGCGCTCAAACACAGCAGAATCATAAAAGCCTGCTTTGACGGGCAATATCTCATTATGGCTGCGTTACAGCGGCGACCGGGCGCCGGGTTTCAGCTTTTGTCATCATCATCATTACAGAACGCTGTATGCATTGGTGAAATCTGGCTAACAAACATCGCCGTGTATTTTATTGATCATTCTCGCACAGAGGTCACGGCAGATTGAGCCCTGCAGAGCTGCGCAGTGCCAGCTCCTCCATCAACCCAGATTCCTAATTGATGGCACTCGAGTAGAGATATTTGAATGGATTACCGTAAAGAGCATCATGGATTAGCCTGCGAGAGACATGGATCCCTAGGGAGTCTTAAATTGGTCACATAAAGTGATTATAAAACATCCGTATGGTTGGCAATTATTGGGCTGCCTCCTCATCAAAGCAATTTAACCCTTCCTCATCATTGGCTTGGCGCGTCAATATCACTTTGGCCTATTAAACCTGGTGTTGGCCGCAGTGGCGTTCGCTGCTGCCCACGCCGTGTGAACATTGTCTCCAGGATGGAAACACAGCTGGCGGTAAATATGGCTTCTGGAGATGTGGCTGTCGTCGATGATGAGTTTGCTATGGCGACATCAAGCCAGGAACACACGGAGAGCGGAAAACCTGTCCGCCATTACGGTCTTTGAGGCATGATTGATGGAACATACAACAACCTCCTTGGCAGCGCTGTTCATTCTCAAAAGATTAAATGGCTGGTTACACTTGGTGATTAATCATTCATGTGATTACAGTTTTACTTGGGATGACAGTGTTAAATCAGAATAATAGAACGTAACACAGATCTGCCTCCTCAGTGGGGCTTTGTGTTGATGCATTACCCAAAATGTATCTTGTCCTCGTGCTTTGCCCGGACTGCAGTGGCCTCTGATGGTCTGAAAGCTACTCAATGCAAGCTGAAAGCTGGGGGAGTCCAAACTATCTGTTCTTTGACAAAGACACATTTAAGTCATGTTATGTGTTCTAATGTTCAGAGGGAAAACCTTAAAACTAATGTTTAAAAAAACAGGATTAAAGGTGGATTAACTCTTTTTGGGCTTTATTTGGTGACAATCATTGTCTGCATTGCTTCCAAAGTAATAAATACATGATGAAATAGTTATGCTTTATAATGAGATCAATGGGTTTGAAAATCTTTGACAATCTCTTTTATTCACATTTATAAAGTATCCTTTACTGAACTCATAATAAGCAAATAATCCATTATATTTGTGGACCTTAGCACTCATTAACCTCTCTCAATTTTATTTAACATGTATGGCATAAATCCATCAAATAAGTTTGCTTTTGGTCTGATTGAAGTTCATTGTTCAAAGAAAAAAGTCTAATACTATTGTTTTGTGTGGAATATACATATTTGTTCTGCACAATAAGAACATCTCTGGCATATTACCAATCAAAACCATCGTTACTCATTTAAGAATTCTGTATTTAACAGATTTTTTTCTAACATACACTATAGTTCAAATTCTCTTGCTGCTGTTCTACTTGCTGTCCCTATTGAGGTACAAGTCTTGTACTTAATTGTCCCATCAACCAAAAGAGCTGAGCGTTTCAACAAGTGTCCCTGTAAAGGTTAACGTCTGTGTCTGGAAGTCTAAAAGCCTGAAATCGTGTCTGGAGTCTGTCTAGGTTTCCCGTGAAAGCAGCGCCGCTCGTGGCGCCCCAAAACGATTCGGGGAAACTGGGTCAGCTTTGTTCAAAGCACGATTAGAGAATCCGAAAGCGGCCACACCATCAAAAGATCGATACGTCAAGCTGTGTTCTCTGAGTGATAGAAAAGCAACTTCATCACAGACGCGGAATTTGATAAATAAAGACGGCGAGGCTGTAATCAGCCAAAGTACTGTCAAAAGGAGGCCGTCTGGAGTGAGTGTCGGCCCGCGGGCCACTTGTCAGGAGGGCGGGCTTGTTGTGGGCTGAGGCGCAGCATCATGTTACAGTTTTTTACTGGGAAAAAAAAAAAACATATTCACTGATTCATCCGATTTGAGAGATTTCTGGCAAAAAAAAACGGAGGTGTGAGGAGACAAACAGGAGACAAAGGCAGATAACGCTGCGCATCAAACCCTGAGTCAGACATCATGGAGGGAATGTACACGTCTGAGGATCTGCCTTCATCACTCCGGGAGGAACTATGAAAGTTTTAGCTACTGTTGTTGTAAGAGTCCACTTTATCTTAAGACTACCGGTGTGTCTAAATCAGGGATGTCCAACATAAGGCTTGTGGGCCTCAACTGGACAGCAAAAAAACAGTTTTGGGGCATTTCACTGTATTTTGGGTAAAATTGGCTTCATCTTGAGAATGTAGTCAAACAATCTTAGATCAAAAGTATATAAAATACCTAAATTTAAAACTAACAGTCATGCCTTTAAAAAATAAAAGGTAACTCAAGGTTCATTGAAACAGTGAGGGAAAGAGGGATGAATTTGATAACAGTCAACTTAGACCAGTGGTCTTCGTGAATATCAAACACCAGGTGTGTGAACCAGATCACACAAAGTACTTTACTTTATCATAATACATTAATTAGTGACAGAAAGTGTTTGCTTTGTTTATGATGGTATCTGTTTTTATCATTCCCTCAGCTGGCTCTCCACTTTTATTCATGGATTTTATTATCAAATACAGTGTTCCGTGATTTTTTTTTTTTTTTTAAATCTCTTCCGTTGTTCTTATTCCCACAGGTTTGTCTTTGTGATAGATCATCTCTTGTATCCCAAATAGTGTTTTTGTTATTGTTGTTGCTCAGCTCAGATTAATTCTCCACTATGTTTGACGCACTTGTCTATCAACACACCCGAATGCTTCAAACAATCACAAGGCAAATGTCTGTGCGTCGCTCCTGCTGCTATTTCGAGTTGATCGACTGCAAAACACATGCAAACTGAAGGCGCGGTCTGTTTGAGCCGGCGTGCAATTCAGCCGGCTTCGTGCAGCGTCTCGGTAAATCCGGCCCTCGGCGTCTTAACGAAGCAAGGGGAACACCCGGCTGTAACCCGTCTAATGACGGGGCCAATCACGGAGAAGATGAATCCAGGTTAAAATACGACGAGACAGATTTGATAGACAGCTGTCATCCCGTCGCCGCACGTTCTGTAAAGATTTTTTTATTTATTTATTTTTTTCCTTTTTTCACATCTCTGATAAAACACGGCGACACCTTTCTCAGCCTGACAGGGGACTTTTCTCAAATCATGACACCTCAGTTCTTCCCTCTTATTACATGTCATTCACTTGGCGAGGTGGCAGAAGATAAAGCCGCTCCTGTCTATACGTCTATATTGGAGCCCGGGAAGTGAAAGTAGAGCGAAGCACAAAGGGGCGGCATGTTTGATGCAATGACTGTTTGGAAACATGGAGACGGGTATGTGAGAAAAAAAAAAGGAGATAAGTGAGGCTTTGGTTTATCGCCTGCACAGTAAGCTGGAAAAGCCGAGGCCACTCACCTTTAAAGAAGGATCTCTGACCATCTGCTTTGTTTCCCGCCTTGAAAAGCTGTCCTCCATTTTCAGCATGTTTTTTTTTTTTTTTTTTATTTGGAAATTTCCTGTGAATTTCTTCTGTTGGACTGTCAGACACCTGTCTGCTTTATCTGCATGCTGTATCTGCATAAGCAGTGAGTTTGTACACAGTTTGTGCACATCTAACAGAGATTAATGGGATAAAGGAAAATATGGTGGCAAGTCAGTCATTAGAGAAATACATTTTCTGTACTTAGCAATGGTTCATTGACTTGAAAACATATTAAATAATTTGTCTCAGAAAGCTGATAATTGATACGATAATTACCACTAGTATCTACACTCCTATGGCACAACCGTTTGCATGACGTTTCAAGTGAAAAGGTATTGTTTTTGCACCTTTCCATTATCGTGGAAACAGTGTTGTCATGTTGGACCACTAGTGGGTGTTTCAGAAAAATTTAATTTCCCCCGTTTACATGGCGACAGAGAGAATTTTTTTTTTTTTTTTTTTTTTTAAGAAAAGTTATGTTTTCCTCCTAGATGAGTTTTTTTTAAAGTTCCACCATGTGAAGAGACGCCCAAAATGAAACCAACATGTTCTACTTTCACTTGTAAATGGAACCTAGAGGTACAAATTACTTGAACAACATATTTTTGCTTGTTTCTCATTTGTCTAAACATTTCTTGCTGTTGTGAGATGCGGACGGATTTTCAACCAGCAGCCAAAGGTCGGACATTTCTCCAGCCGTGGCTTCTCTTCATTGGCTGCCAATAAACTTAATCTTAACTTTAAAGGTCCTGCATGGTCAAGCTCCCAATGCATAAGCCACATTCTTCTTCCCATCCTTGGGAGGTCAACGGATCAGAAGTTGCTGTTAATCCCACGCACTGTTTAAAACTGGTGTGGATCCTGCGTTTCAGGCACCAAGGCTGTGGGAGGACCTGCTTTTCTCTCTATAGGGAGATGCTGGAGTAGCTGGCTGCACCATCTCTAAGGATGTCCACTTTTACCAAGACATGTCCACTTTTCATCGGTTCTGTTTTCATAATTTCGTTTTTACAGGCTCTTCTTGTAAATTAACACTTTGGCACTTTGCACAGAATTTTTATCATGTGCAAACACTCAAAAAATAAAGAAAACCGCTTTGCATCTAATCTGCCCACGACATGCGAAAAGTGAGAAGAACTAAAGAGCAGAAAATCCCCGTTCACTCAGCTGGGGGCAAACAGGAGGCGGAGTGCATGGTGTGCAAACTTGGCACGTGTGTTTCAGTGTTGAACTGAATGAAAGGTGCTGGAGACCTCGGAGCTCACCTGGAAGCAGAAAAACAAAAAAATAAACTCTTCCAGCTGAGAGCTCCTCTGCATAGTTGAGTGATTTCTTTGTGAGACAGAAAACAGAAGCTCAGGTTCATAAACTTCACTAAATGCCATTAAAGAGACAAAAAAGTTTCTCTGTCAGTAAGAGTAGAGATTTTAGACTAAATGAAATATTGAGTCACCTCAGTAAAATAAATATTACTGCATTATTTTAGTCTGGTTTTCTTCTGAGGTTTGTTTTGCTCCAGAAGACACTGAGATGACATTTTGGGTCGACTCAAATTAAAAAAACAAAACTAACACTATTTTGCCGCGGCATCATTTGCAAAGCAATTAGCGAGTATTTTGTTCCATTACATTTTAATCTGCCTTTCTTGAATCCTGTGTTTGTTTTCTCCATTCTCTTGTTTTGCCAATCAGATTCTGGTATTAGTAAAATATGTATATAGTATCTGTGCAATTCATCGAACCCTGCAATGTTTCTATTTAAAAAGAACCAACCTCACCATTTCAGGATTGATGTGTTTTTCATCATTATTGTGTTCCTTTCCTCCCTTTTCCCTTTGGGAGATAGCACTAAAGCTGAAAATTGCATCTCTAAAGGATTATAGATTAGTATCAGTGTCTGACTGTCTAACTTGGGTGGTAATATGTTTGGACTGTGGCAGAGAATTGACAAAGAATAAGTCATCTGGTGTGTTTCCAAAACAAAGTGGAAGCGATAATTAACCCACAGCGGAAAAAGAACATTGGTGGATATGAGTTATATGACTAATGAACTCAATATCACTGCTTCAGGTTTCATTACCAGCGACATCAGACATCAGCAGCTCTGTGTACTTATTGCTCCGTCTTCAAATGGGAGGGAATAAAGTGGTAAAGTCAACAGCTGTAATGGTTGACTGCCACTGTACTTGTGTAGTCGAGTGTGTGCGCGTGCGTGCCTGTGTGTGTGTGTGTGTGTGTGTGTGTGTGTGTGTGTGTGTGTGTGTGTGTGTGTGTGTGTGTGTGTGTGTGCGCGTGCGAACGTCTCAAGAATATGAATCTAACCGCACAAAGAAAAGCAGCATTTTTGCAAGGGCAAAACTGAGTATTGGGAAACGGCGGTCAATGAGAAGGACATGAATCCCAAAGGGCAGACGCAAGAAAAATGGATACTTAAAGCAAAAAAAAAAAAGAAAGACTTGGTTGTGCTTAACATCATGTAACTTCCTTTAATTGACCCAAAACGCAATGGAATTTTGACAGTTTCACTTGAAAACGTCTTGTAAACAGGAGCTATTACACTTGACTTCAGTAATGTGATTTCACGAAACTCTGTGAAAACCCTCTTGGAGAACATGCAAACGTTACAGATCCAAGCTAAACACGCCGTAATTCGGCCTCTCATCATCCAGATTCTTTCCACCAGGTTGTGCTATGTGTGCGTTGGCTTTATGGCTTTGTCCTTTTTGCCTTTGCTGAAGACTCGGTGGTGATAAAACATCAGGTCCCGTTGGCCCTATTTAACACTCCACGCTAATCAATAATCCATGCTTTTAGCCGTTCTTTTTTTTTTTTTAATTCAAATTGGAAATAGCTATTTAAAGCTTACACCTTCCACAGCGCCGTGCGTTTATTCATTATCGTACACGGTGCCTTGTTAAAAATAGTACTTCTGCCATCTGACTGAAAGCAGTCACTTCAGCAAGGCGGCGAGGAAAATCTTTCGCTGGTGAAATGATTAATCACGTCACACACACAGAGCATCTGTCCAGTGTGTAATATATCTTGTCATGTGACCTTTCGACTTTGTTGTAGGATGATAATTGCCTCTGCCTCATCTTCTTAGTAGGTTATGACACAGATGACATTTATTGACTGCGCACCCCTGCGCGAGCATTTTAAAAGGGTCGCGCGAGAGGCGATGAAGAGGAGGCGCATCTGTGGAGGAGATTCTCGGCACGGAACATTTGAATTGTCGTCCATGTCGTCGATGGAGGCTGCTATTAAAGACCTCGTTGCGGTGTTCGCCTCTTTAAATAGAGAGTGATGTAGTCCAGTAAAATACCTGTCAGACAGGAGGCGTGTGTGCAGCCAGCAGTGATGGTATTGTTATGACTGTGACAACCGCAGCATCACTTCTGAAAGCTACTCAAGCACAAAGGGGATTTTGAAGATTATTAGATTTAAAAATTAGCAAATAAAAAAAAAAAGTTAATATAAATGTTAGGTTTAGCTCGAAATATAATCAGTGTGTGTGTGTGTGTGTGTCCGTTTATCTTCAACAAAGGCCCCCGGTGCCTCGAGCCGTTTATTCAAGGCACACTCGACTCCAACAGGAAGAAAAGTCTTCACAGCAGTGCACCTGTCATCTCACGTCGACATCTCCGAGTCGACACGGGGCTTTCTGTGGTGGTCCTGAAAAAAACTTTGAGTCCTCCGATAGCGGAGTTCCAGCTCTCCGGTGCGTCCTCCTGCCCTCTTAGCGAGCCTGAGAGAATCGGCCCTGTCAGAAACAATAACTTCCTTCTCAGAGCGGAGACGGTTTTACTTCTCGGCGTAGCTATCACACGAGGTGGTTGTTTTCCATTTGCCGTGCCGGTGTTCCCTTTCATTCCCGCGCTCATCACAGATGGATCAAATCGCAGCAAAAGTCAGCTTTTCCTTTACATCCGCGGTAGCACTCGATTGATTTCATTCTCTGTCACCTTGTGTAACTGGAATCGCTCTTTGGATTTGGTAAAAAAAAAAAAAAAAAAAAGAGGAGTGAGTGCTGTAGTTTCACGAAGAGAACTGAAGTCATTCAAGAAATCAATTTACCTCCCGCTGTACATCATAAAATATACCGACGTCTGTCTAATGAACGTGCCGCTGCAGGTCGTGTTTGTTGTCACTTCCCACCACGTGCTGAATCCGCCATGCGGGACGGATTATTGGACGGGCCGACTTGGCACAGCCATCAGAGCCTCTCTTAAGTGACTTATCGTTTGTTGTTGAAAAGTCCATTTGGCCGCGCCGATTCAAATGTGGGCAGGAAAGGTGACATTGCGCGAATTTACATGGAAACTGAACTACCGCTTGAATCCCTTCAAGTTGAACTTGTCTCACGGCGTCCTCTTATCAAAGGTGTCAGCCGGTCTTACCGGGTCGGGCTGATCGAGACACTGCGGAGAGGGACTGGCTGCTCCTGTTCACAGCTTGTCAATCAGAGCGACGAGGCAGGTTGAGCTGTCACTCAGGAGCACGGTCCTGCCGTCCAGTATAATTGAATTAGCGGCGGTCTCTTTCTGAAGGTTAATTGGTGGGGAAACCTTGGCTGAGCATGGCAAAGTAATTGACAAAGATAAGGACGGCTGGCTTATCGCAGATTTTGTCAGCATATGTGAACTTTATCATTCCTCAAAAAAAAAAAGAAGAACTTTTATCATTCCTCTAAACATCAGATATCAAGACTATAAAGAAGTTAACACAGAGCGGCTCGGTTCAATCCGGCGGATGTGTGAATAACTTTCCGTCACGCTCAGGGTGGCGCAGGAGCTTCCAGTTCGGCTCGATATGTCATGAGTCAGCAGCGGGAGGCATTTGCTGGCAGACGCTTTGGCTTGGAGGGCAAAATAACGTGGCGAGTTGATGGTCAGTTGATGGCCTGGAAAATTGCATTTAAACCTTCAGGTGTTATTCCAAGTTGTATCTCACTCTCAAACATACAGAATTAAATTAAGCTCTACTTTGCTCCTGTCCCTTTGATAAATGCTCTCTGTAGTCCGGCTTCTCTCCGCTGCCTGTTCGGTATGCGTCCTGCACTGTGCTGCTGTTATGGTTTCGTAGCGGAAAGGTCCGCGACGCACGGCTAATGCTAAGAAAAAGCCGTGGAAAGTTGACCAGGATAGACTTCATTCCTCTGGCGTTCAGCAAACTATTACTCTCAGTCCTCTGCTGCATCTGTTTCCCTCCGTGCAGCGTGATTCCACGCCATTCTCCATGGCTTATCATCTTTACAAGAGGTGTCGCCCAAAGTAGAGCTTTTAGTTTGTAATGAGATTTTTTTGCCTCTCGTCTAAGCTTGAAACGCGCTAGGTCATGAGCCTGCTGAAGGACTCTTGATACGCTGAAGAACAATAGAGTGAGATATTGGGAATTTACAAGAGATGGCGGGGCAGTAAGTCATTTAAAGTTTTACAAAGTATGACACCTGTGTGGAATACCAAGTGGCGAGCCAGCCGAATGTAACTTTTGAATAGAACAAGAGACACTTCCCGAGCCCGGGTGCCAGAGCATGTCTGTGTCCGCCCAACCTCTGACCTCCGCCAAGTCATTATCCAAAAAGGAATCTGTTATCTGACATTTAGCCCTAATGCTTCATCACCATTAATTGAGATCTACCAACTCTTCAGCAGTTCTTGTTATCTTGATGCTAATTTGGAGCTAATTAGCGAGGACCAGTGCTAATTGGCAGCGGTGTGATTAGGTGTCTTGTAATAATCAGCATAAAACATAATGGGGCCTGGGCTGAGAGATTACAGCAAAATATATTGGAAAAAATTCACCTTAAATCAGTTCAGAATATTAAACTAAAAAACAAAAACTTATAAATTAAAAATATATTTTTTTAAAGCGAATAATTGTGTGATTGTTGAAGTTTCTGTAATTCAATTTTACCCCGATAGTTCCAAATACAACAAGGTAATCTGAAGGCACTTTTACAGAGAAAAATCTAACATTTTCAAATAATAATAGTAAAACACAGGAAACAAATGTTAATAGTGAAGACTAGCATTTTTCTTTTTTTTTTTTCACATTTCCCTTATAGGTTCTTGAGAGCTCCTACCAGGCCTGGCATGAGAGTTTGAACACCAAACCTCATCAAAATAATCAACAACCTCAGAGAGCTTTTGACATGAAAAAGAAAGCGAGAGAGAGAGAGAGAAAAAAAAGACTAGAGACAGGACATTTGTTTGTCAGCGATTTTCTGATCAAAGCCATGACTGAAGAAGTACACTTCAAGAGATGAAGCAAAAAACACACCTGGTGGAGTCTCGTAAACAAACCAAAGCTGATTCAGAAAAAGTCCACTCCATAGTTCCTCTTCGAGGTCAAAAAAGAAGCTTTTTTTTCCTATTGATGGGAGTGCAAAAGCACAATAAACAAAGCACTTCAGAAATTCAGTCATAACAGATGTATGTATATTCAAAACAAGACGTCCTATAAATCACATTCATCATACATCATCATATATCATCATATATAACATATTTCCAGTTTAGCCTGAAGAGGACAAATTCATGCACCTTGCAGGAAAAGCTTCTCCTACCAGCAGCTATGATTTTTATGAAGGAATAAAAGGCTTTTGCCTTTTAGAAGAAATTGGACTTGTACTCATCCTCAGAAGAAATTATATTTTCCAACTCATATCCTGCTAAACAAAAAAAAAAAAAAAAAAAAAAAAAATACATCCAATGTCCAATGAGTGAGTCGCTGAGGCCACAGGAGGGTCCAGACTTCAGCGAAGACAAAACCATCAATTCCTTCCCAAGCAATATCCCCCCCGAGTAATTAATGTATGACTTTCAGATCTTTCGATATAACTCAAAAATATGTGGCCTTGTTCAAACTCTCTCCGAAGCAATCGGGCACCTCGATGAGCACAATGTTTTCCTTCCCCAAGAGAAGTAGTTCTATTTCAACTCAATTGATTCGCCACTTCTGATTCCCTGTTTTTACTCTCTTTTTTTCATCCCCAGCAAGAGGCGCATGCATTTCCAATGACATCAAATAAAGGGCAGTCATTGGTATGGATGAGGACGGCCCTCGGAGATTGAGGCACCTTCACGCAGCACCAGATAGAAAGCAAAGGGAGAAAAGTAGGGAAAAAAACCCCCAGATCTTCTGATATCTTGTTTTTGTAGATACAGGAAGGTATTAGTTTGCCATGCATAGTGAATTTGTTTGGACGGGCAGGCTGACAAACAGAAAGCAAGTGACAGGCAGAGATAGCCAAAAGGGTTAGCGAGGCGTTGTGCCGTTGCTTTGCATACAATAAACTGTTTGTGGGGACGGATTCTGCCATATTTTCAGGATCTGTTCCCCCCTTTCCTCGCTTGTGCTGGAGCTTCTGTCAGATTTTGGCTCGGAGCGCCGACTCTGGTGGCAGAGCAGCACTCCCGAGGCTCTGCGTGAGAGGGAGAGGGAGGACGACACTCCTGCTGCACGTTTAAGGAGTCCAGCCAGGCACAAAGAGCCACTGCAGCTGAAAAATTTCCCCTATGGAGCCACCCAACCTGTCACTGGTGCCCGCTTCAGCCCCCTCCACAACATTTCACCTGTCGTCTGACGTTTCACAGGACAACTGCATGAAGTCGGCTCTGAATGCCCTCGAAAAATACCTCTGTGTGAGAGAGACCTCCATCTGGTCTGCATTCTCTCTCTCTCGCTCCTGTAATGTTTGCTAACCTTTCTCTTATGAAGAAGGAGCCACTGCATTATGAAGTAGGAAGGGACCGTGAGCAGCTGGCACGGAAATTTAAAAAGCTGCGCTTCAAGAGCGGGATTTCAATAGGTTATCCACAGAAGAGAGAGAGAGAGAGAGAAAGAAAGACCTTCATTACCCGGCGCATAGAGCCTAAATGGAAAAGAGGCTGTGCGATGGCTGCCTGTGTCTGATATGGGAATACTCAGCTCTGATGCCTTAGGTGTTCTGGCCTGCCACACTCAGGGCTCGCACTGGACCATACAGATTGCTGCCATTATGGAAAGTGGGTCTACGGTGGCAAATAGACGTAAGCTCTCACAAGGCAACTGAGACTGTTTGCCGCCCCGGGCTCGTTTGGAGATCTAAATATACAGTATGGTGTGATTTGCATGAAACTAAAGCTGGAAAAATTAATTTTAATGTCGCCGGTTGCTTTGTTTGTCCCTGAACAACTTAGCTCTGCAGGCTGCTGGGTTTGTGGGCATATGGCTGCGAAAGTGCTGCCACACAAGAGCAGGAGTTGAATGTTATACAATATTTAAATTGAGAGTCTGTGTTTTGCCAGGCAGCAGTTATGGCAGTGTCCTGGCCACGCCGGCATGCTTGTGTATTTGTGTTTAACCTTACGAGGAGAGCCGCAGCTTGGCTCTGAATGGCGCCGCAGCTTCGGCGGGGAGGAAGTGAATCAGTCGGAGGCTCATACGGTGAGTCACTGTGGACAAACAAAACAGTCAGTGCAATGGAAATGAAGGGGAGACTTCTCAGATTCGGCTTAAACTTCCGCTTAGCGGCCAGAAGGAGCTGGCCGCCGCCCCGCGCCGCGGGTGCGTGGCGGCCGCCGGCCGGGCCGGACGAGCTCAGTCTCTGTCGTGTGGTATTTGCGATAAAGGTCACAGATTGAGAAATAATAACAAGATACCATTTTTCTTTTAACAGATCGCTTGCCTTGCCAGATACTCTACAGAGCTGTATTTTTCATATTCATTTCATGGAACATTTGATTTGGAAGCTCTCTCCTCCCGGGGGCTTCCGGAGTGTTCTCTTCTTCAATGCCCCTCTGCCAGTGCTCTTTTGTCATCATGAAGGTGGTTTTGTAATGGCAGCCTTTGGCATTCAGAAGCAGTGTCCCCTCCCAAAGCATTTATTCTGCTCTTTATCTGTGCTTGAATAGCTGACCGGTGCTTTTTACTTAATTATCTCAGCTTCACTGCAGACAGTTTCTCTGTACCCTGTGAACAAAGGAGAATGGCAATTGCAAACTCTTCCGATGCCCCGAAATTGCTGTTCATTTGTGTTTGTTTGTTTTTTTGTTCACTTTTGGGTTGAATCTGGGGAGAGCACGTTTAAAGTGAGTGTGAAGTCTGCAAGAACCACAGTTCAGAACTTCAATGAAATCTTCATGTTGGCTTTAACTGAAAAGAATAAGTTTAGAATTTGTTGAAAGTGCGTGGTTTTGTCTTCCCCTTTGTTACTGCAGTGTGAGACAGCTGGCCGCATAATGCTTTTGTCTACCAGTTTTAGTGGGAAAGGGAAATTGGAGTCGAAATGGGAGATATACCATCTTCTCCACTAACAGTGTATTAATAGACAACAGTGTACTGAAAAGCGGGTCTATAAGCTTCCGAATGACATAATCTCACTCTCTGGGTCAAATGTGTGTAAACCATGCAAAGCTTCAGATTATCGTGCCAATATTCCAGTGTCACCGTATCAGCATGTTGTGCCTGTTTGCTGGCTGTGATTCAGTGCAGGAATTCATGATAACGCGCTGTGGATGGTGTGCTGGGGAGTCAGTCTTTCACTGCGTTTCATTATGGCGAATTCCGATGGTTATTATAATGCGGCATGCAGCTTTTGTGCAGCGTGGGTTTTTCGGTTGGTGGCTAATATAGGACAGACACAAGAAGTGTGTGGTTAGCAAAGAGGTGATAAGACAGATGCTCTAGGCAGAGATTTCAGCAAGACTGATATTTTCCCATGATCATAACTTCTCCAAACTGAGTACTTTCACTCCTGATAGTTTGCATCAGTTAAACTGGTGTTCATTTCACCTGATTTTAATTATTACACATCCATCAAGTCTTTCAAAATACACTAGTTTTACAATCACAAAGTGAAAAAAAGAGGTAAAAGGTATGCTTTGGTATCGCAAAAATCACATGATTGGTCTTCCAACATTGATGAAAGTATCTTGAATCCAAGCTATGCAATCTTCTAGATCGGGGGTGTCAAGAGGCTGCAATTCAGCTTCAATTGTTTTGTTTCTTTTAGCAGTTTTCTTAAGCGTGGCGGATACAACACAACACTGGGGCGCGAGCTGTGATATCGATTATGCTGCCATGAAAGCTAGCTAGCTCATTGCAAAACTGCAAACTAGCAATAGTCTCCAAGCCATGCTGTCAGTGTGGGTTTGTAAAAACATGCATAATGCAACAGCTATAGGAGACGATGTTTAGTCTTTTCACTGTATTTTGCACCAGAAGGTTTCATTAAAATGGACTCTACATTGAGATTGTTGTCATTTTCATTATAGCAGTCTTTTACCAGTCCGGCCCACTCGAGCTGATATTGGGCTGCATGTGGGCCCTAAACCGAGACGTGTTTGACACCCCTGCTGTAGATACAGAATCTGATCTCTTCTGTAACAGTGAGAGTTTTACACCCACTTCCCACTCGACTCGTCTATCTCCAGCATGCACACAATGCAGAAACGGTGATGCTTCCTCCAGCTGAAAAACATCATCACTGAAGATAATTTCACATCAAATCACATGTGATTACCCTCTTTCAAAACAAGTGGCCGTTCCAGGGTTACATCTGTCCTCTTTCAAAGACAGCAGGTTAGGGTTCATTATTAACTCCGCAGACACTTCGTTCAACCAGACGAATAAACAAGGCCGCACGTATGAGTGTGACAGAAGCATGATAAACTCCCACAAAGGTCCCATGATAGCAGGAGTGGTCTTTAAGGTCACAGTGGCAAGTAGGTTATCAATTTGAAGTATATCCTCTCTGCCATAAAGTGTCGCCTCCACTCTCCTCTAACAGTGCCATTATTCCTGTTGTGCAGAGCCACACATACACACACACACAAAGCACCTTTTCACTTCCAGTGTGCAAACATCCATGATGGTGGGTCTTCTTTTCGATATACACATGAGTCCTGCAGAAGACGTCCTTCCTGCAGCATTGCAACAGTGAGAAAATCAATTTTCCACAAAGACATCATTCTGTCTGCTTTTGAGCATAAACCTCCCCGTGCTGCATGCTAAAATCAATCCGTCAAATTATTTCAAATGACACACCATTATTGATGATTGCAGTCTTTTAACTCCAATTGCATACCTGTGCGGCAGGCAGCTATTTTTTTTCCGGAATTCCTTGTCAACAGCAGTACGTTGAACCTTGAGTAATTAACCAGTGTAAGGAAGGCTGTAATAATGAGCACTTTGGTGACGTAACGGAGAACGGCTGTGTCCCGAATTCAGCCTGACTGAATCTCTGAAACGTTACGGTGTCGCTGCGAAGTGGAAAAACAAAACAACATGTTCAACAATGGGCTCATTCTTCTAACAAATGAGCTAAAAATACAACCATCTATACACTCTGGGCTCTAATTAGTACAACTTCACACTTTGGGTTGATAGTGTTAACGTGAATTTGCTACACACTGAGTTCAGCTGTTGGATTCTTTGGCTCCTTTATACTATATTTAAGCTGCACTTATAGCTGTTTAAAAAAACAACTTGGACAAGTTTTTTTTTCTCACAAAAGTGTACAGAAAAGTCAGTTTAAATATGGCTTTAAACTGAGTGGAAAAAAGTCTTCTAAAGTTGTCAAACATATGAAAAAAATTATTGCTGCATTGCAGAAATTCTGATAAAACAAACACCTCCACCAGTATCATTAGGATAACATTTAATGACTGTATTGCACAGTATTTTTTATAACCCTAACACAGTAGCAGGAATTAACAAAAAATACTTTGCATTCATGCACATTGACTTTTGGTGGAAAATACTAAATACATTGATTCAGACAGTCACTTGCAGTGCTGTACAATTGATTTAAAGCAGCTTCTTAAGACTGGCCTTCCTCAGTTGCATCTGACAGTCCTCAGGTTAATGGTGTGAAAAAGGGACCCTGTTTTTCCCTAACCTGTCAAGTGGTAATTGGCCAACAGCTTCTTTTAATAGCGCTTTACCACAGGGACTGAAAACATCTCCTAACTCGTGTACAAAATACTTTTTTCAGAGCATAAACAAGGAGGGCCTGACTCAACACGCCATCTCTGCTTTAATGGAAACATTCAGATCAATATGGGAGTTTTCTATGTTGAAACTGATCGCAAATTTTTGTTCTTTTCTTTTTATGTTTCAGGTTATTCATCCATATACATGAGAGCAACAGAAGAAGGAGGACTGTGGCAGAAACAAGATGAGACCATTTAATGATGGTAGCCTCTAAGGAAAAAAGCACAATCCAAGCTGTGGTGGCGAAATCTCTTTTAAGCTTTTCCACGCATTCACTGCAGGTGAACCCCGATGAAAGAAATTCACTATAAAGGACTGCACTCAACGTTTTTTTTGATCGGTACATGGCGACAATATCCATCATCGTACATCCATCAATGAAGAGGAGAGAAATAAAAGGACTGCTTCTGGCCTCGAGAACAGTTCGGCATCCAGCTGATTCCCAGACAGGATCGCCTCGGCTGTACTGAAACCGCAGCGGTTTTCATCCTTTTACTTTTCTTGGCCCTGCACATGACTCTCAGAGAAGCACCAATGGCCTGCAGCTTAGGCATGGTGACGAGTGCCTTGTTTTGGTCTGTAGCCATTGTATATTTGACTCATATTGGCAGGGTCAATGGAGACTGCTGGTTAATTGAGGGTGAAAAGGGCTTTGTATGGCTTGCAATCTGTAGCCAAAACCAGCCACCTTATGAGGCCATCCCACAGCATATCAACAGCACCATAGTGGACCTTCGCCTGAACGAAAACAAAATCAAAAGCATCCATTATTCTGCCCTAAGTCGCTTTGCCAACTTGACCTACCTGAACCTGACCAAGAATGAAATCTCCTACATTGAGGATGGGGCCTTTTCTGCTCAATTTAACTTGCAAGTTCTCCAAATGGGCTTCAACAAGTTGCGAAACCTGACAGAAGGTATCCTCAGGGGTTTAGGAAAGCTGCAGTACCTCTACCTCCAGGCAAACCTGATTGAGACTGTGACACCTAATGCCTTTTGGGAATGCCCCAACATAGAAAATATTGACCTCTCCATGAACCGAATACAGCAGTTAGACGGGTCCACTTTCACCAGTTTAACTAAATTAACCACCTGTGAGCTGTACACCAACCCCTTCAACTGCTCCTGTGAATTGTTTGGTTTTGTCAAATGGCTTTCGGTGTTTCCGAACCGGACGAACGAGCGGATGGTTTGCGACTCCCCGCCTGGCGTATCTGGCTACAGTTTGCTGAGCCAGAATCCAAACAACCCAACGTATCGAAACGCCCTCCACATGCTCACCACGGTGTGCACCGACGACTACGTGACACCGTTTATTTCCATATCCATCGAGCCTACGACGGTACCACCAGACACAACCCTTTGCGGGCTGGATGACTGCCCATCAGGCACCGAACCGGAAGAAATAACAATCAGCACCACTGAGAATGCGGTGCAAATGGCTCCTGTGATGCAAGTGAAGCAAGTGTCAAACACGGGCGTTACCATTTCGGTCGAGATCCCCAACCCCTTCAAGAAGATGTACATCCTGGTTCTCTATAACAACAGTTTTTTCACTGTCATCCAAAACCTAAGAGGTGTAAAAGAGGACATTCATCTGAAAGATCTTAAACCCCACACTAACTACACCTACTGTGTTGCTTCAATTCGCAATTCTCTGAGACAAAACCATACTTGTCTGGTTGTGACCCCCGGCCCTAAGGCTGGAATGGACAGAGCTGTGAACAACGCAACAGCTACTCACTATATCATGACAATTTTAGGCTGCCTCTTCAGCATGGTCATTTTTCTCGGGGTTGTTTACTACTGCTTGCGGAGGAAGCGTCAGCAGGATGAAAAGCACAAAAAATCAGGTAGTTTAAAGAAGAATATAATGGAACTCAAGTACGGACAGGAACTGGAGGGTGGGACTATATCCCGGATGTCGCAGAAGCAGTTGTTAGCGGGAGAGAGCATGTCGCGAATGCCATACCTTCCATCTGCGGCCGAGATGGAGCAGTACAAATTTCAAGAAATGACTGATACGCCAAAAATGTTGAAGGGAAATTATATGGAGGTGCGGAGCATGGATCACCATGAGCGCAGGGAGTGCGACATGGGAATGCCTGGCAACAGTCAGGGGTCGGTGGCAGAGATTTCTACCATTGCAAAAGAGGTGGATAAAGTCAACCAGATCATTAACAACTGCATTGATGCTCTCAAGTCAGAATCCACTTCTTTTCAAGGGGTCAAATCTGGGGCGGTGTCCACCGCAGAGCCACAGCTTGTGTTGATATCGGAGCACCCGCAGAGTAAATCTGGTCTCCTGTCTCCTGTGTATAAGGACAGCTATCACCACTCTCTGCAGAGGCATCGGTCCTCTGATGCTTCACCAAAGAGGCCCAGCACTGCCACAGGAGGGCCCATGCGAAGCCCCAGGCCTTATCGCTCCGAATCCAAGTACATTGAGAAAACCTCCCCGACCGGAGAGACCATCCTCACTGTAACACCTGCCGCCGCCATCCTGAGGGCAGAGGCGGAAAAGATCCGTCAGTACAGCGATCACCGGCACTCCTACCCCGACGCCCAGATCGAGGAGCTTGAGGGACTCGACGGCCACAAGTCCTCCATGCTGGAGCCCCTCACTCACTCCCGCTCCAGAGACTTGGCATACTCCCAGATGTCTTCTCAGTACCACAATCTAAGCTACTCCTCCAGTCCCGAATACTACTGCAAACCTTCACACAGCATCTGGGAGCGATTCAAACTCCACCGGAAGCGACACAAAGATGAGGAGTACATGGCTGCTGGGCACGCACTGCGGAAGAAAGTCCAGTTTGCAAAGGATGAGGACCTGCATGATATTTTAGACTACTGGAAAGGCGTTTCATCCCAACAAAAATCCTAACCTATGAAAGCATTTTTACAATGAACCATACATTGCAGAAATGACACAAGGACTTCGTCTGAATGAATCAATGGATACTTCCATATTATAATCAAGTATTCAATTACATCATCTTCTATTTTGACTGCGAGGGAAATGGGGTAAAGATTTGTCATATTATGTAAAGCATTCATTGGGGAAAAAAATTGCAGATTAATAATATATATGTTACAATGGATAATAGGTTTTTGGGTATCGCATGGCCAAGTCCTGTGACAGTGGATTTGCTGTTGTGTAATATGAAACTACTATATGAAGATATGTCTACTGAAACCTCAATATTTTTTTGAAGAACTGTCTGGAACGTTCATTCAAAGAGAACATTGTTTTTCTTCCTTCCCTGAATATATTTAAAGTATTTGAAAACTGTGTACAGATATCGGTTTCTATATTTGCAATGTTTGCTGTGTAAATGGGGATAAAGTATTTAGTGAATGAATCAGGTTTATCAAGCGGAGTTCTGTTCATTTAGACCCTTTTGTTGCTAAAGAACAGCGCCACGCATTTTGAACCTGTCGAAGCAGTTGTCCTTTTTAACTTCCACCGCCTCGTTTGTTTGTTTCAAACTTTTACATGATTCAGACGGACTCTGTTTCCAGTCCCCCTGAATCACACTGTGCAGTATTCACCGGAAGGATCCCGAAAGACTTCACGCCGGCCAAGGTGCGGAACAGATCGCGCCACGATGACGGTCCTTATCATCGGTTTCATGAACCACCATTTGTATTTTTAGTACCAAAGTAGAAAAAGCTGAAATGTTTACAATACATGGGGGATCATCTGAACATAAAGCAGTAGGTTCATGGAGGTTTTTATTTTTTTAATGTTTCTTTTTTTTTTGTTTGTTTCTTTTTCTAAATTTATGAGTTACTCCTTGAGACACAATAATATCCACAGGAAAGATACAGTGTGAAAGCCTACTATTAATCACTAATACTGCAGAAGGGAGGGCAGCTGTGCTTTGTCACCTGTGGTTGAGGTACATGGACAGCCGTTCTGCCTTACAGGAGCGCCCGATGGATGAATGTAACAGATATATATTCTGATCTGTCTATGGCAGCTTTTCTGTATATTTTCAAGGAAATATTTATTTGATGCTATTAACTATTGTGTTTTTGTTTCAGTTTGTTTTTGTTTTTTTTAATTTGCTTTAATATTTCTTCCAGTGTATTATAATGTATAATGTCCAATCTAATAAATGGAGGACGGTAGTTTGTTATTCAGATGGGCCTTGTTGCTTGCTGAGAGTTTAATTTGATTTTTACCTGCTAGGCTGATCAATCCTTTTTGTATATTATGAAAATATACCAGGCGAATATCACCATGCTAGAGTAAAATTTGAGAATGTGAAACTGAATCCTCTGACTTACTGGCTGTGAATTTGTATATTAATTTTCTTTTTAAGGGTAAATACTTTACTTCTCCTTTGTAAGATGTTTATATAATTTATTCCAAACAGGCTCATGATGATTCATCGGATATTTATAAACGAGTAATAAATACGTGCTTACGCATCTGAAGAATAGTTTTATGTCGCTCTAAAATGGATCATCTCTAGATGTTGGCTCTTACAGCTGCAAAGTAACTCCTGCGTACATGTGGTGAGTAGTGTGTTTATCTTGATATTTGTGTGTTCGTCATGTGATTTGAGCAAACGGAGGTTTTTATGTGCGTATCAAAAATTTTAGTTGTACTTACATTTGTGTTTGTGTGTAATGTTTAAAATCTGTGCGTGGCCACTAGGACTTGTAAATGTCTCCGTCTTCCTGATAGGAGCATTTCAGTCTCTAAACCGCTGGATTTTGTAGATTATCTATAACTCTGAGGTTTTACTGACTCCTGACGGGGACCGGCAGGCTCACTCTCGTCTTGCCTTTTGGTCTTTTCAGCTACTTACTCATCCTTCATAACAATAAGTAGCACTGCAGTGAGAGTCATGAACGTGATATTACACAAACTTAATAAGTGGCTTGACAAAAGTGATCCTGCAAGTCTTGATTGACCTGACCTGAAAATTCAGGAGAAGAACTCAGTCCACATTGCAGACATTTACAGATCCTGTTCACATGTAGAAGTTGTAAAATACGTGCACACATGCTTTGATATGCACATATAAAACTGCACAAATCTCATCCAGACAGAAATATCATTGCACGCACACTAATATACAGGCGCTGAAGGCTGTGTGCACACTGCAGCACAAGTCAATTTGCTTCTATAATAGCCTCATGAACTTTTCGTTTTGATAGCGGTTAATATTTGTATGTTCATGAATGCAAATTGTAATGATTAGTCTCAGGAAATAAGGGGGAAGTGTTTCCCTAAATTGTCCTTGTCTTCTTTTCCTGAGTGTAAATTCAAGCCTAATGCAAATTTTTGATGGGTTTCTATGGAAATGACAAAAAAATCAAATTAATGTACATTTATTCTATAGTAATGTGACGACTGGAATTGGTTTATTATAGTTGATGGAGCCAATTTCCCGGTGCAGAAGAAGAGGACTTGACAAGGTGACGTAATTAGAGGAGCGCCGGTGAAATCTGAATTAAAACGGGCGATTATTTGCGGTCATGTGCGCGGGTCGCCTGTGTTTGCATCATGTTGTCATTGGTGTCATATTATTCATCCCTCCATATGGATCAGATGCTCCGCTGCTCTCTTTTAATTAACGTCTTCATTTGACGCAATTGACTGAACTCTTTATTTCCCACTAATTGTTTGACTTCGATTAACCCTTCCCACTTCAGCCATGTGAAAACCGTCTTGCTCGCTACATCCATTCATTAAAAACTGCAGTTTAAGAATCCAGTGGAACGCCAGCTGATCTTAAAAACATCCTGGATTTTACTTCCTGCTGTCAATTTACCTGAACTGATGATTGTAATTTTCTAATACTCACCCTTTAGTTGTAAATTAATCATAAATAATTCAGTAATCTAATACAATATAATAAAAACAGGTGAGAGCAGGAGAGACGTGAAGTGGGGCTGCTTTGTATGCAGCGTGAGTCAAGGTGAGGACCACATCGTCTGCAATCTGATAGCAGAGCTGACCTGAGGAAATTAATTTATCGGGAGATAATGAGGCTTTTTTTCTTTCTTCCATTTTCTGTTTTTGCTCTGACACTGATGTTTATGGGAGGATAAAGACGGGTATTTAACGGCCCCGTCTTTACTTCTCACTGGTGATTTCCATCCATGTGAAAAGAAGAATCCATGAGCCTGATGTGAATGTTTTATGTAAGCACCTTGTAAAGAGATATCCGGGTCGTCCTACTCAATATTTCAACCGCCTTAAGATTTTGGGATACGTGTAAAAGTGTAAATTTCCTTTCAATTCTTTTTTTCTTTTCCAATGTCGATGCTGTTGTTGAGTCTCCATTTGTTATTTTTTATATAAAAAAGAAAAGCATTTCAGCATCTTTCTGAGAGCTGTCAGGTTTCTAGTTCATTTAGCTATTTAGCGACCTGTTTTTTATACTGCATATTGTAGCACTTCTGTGTCTAATAAGAGTTTCAAGTGGTGAGAAAAACCTTTAGAGAGATCAACAGTTGTTGTTTAAGTGCATCAAAACAAACAAGAGCACAATAATGTGTTTGTTTTTGTTCTTTTTTTTTTTTTTTTGGTTTTCATTTCTTAATACTATGTTATCTGCTTTCAGACAAAGTACTGTGAAATAAAGTTAAGGGTGCACATACAGCATACACTCAGCATGTTTATTCAAGCTAAACCTGTCCTGGTAGGGCTTAAACAGGGCCTAAAAGATTCCTGAAACGACGTCTCATCAAAACGGACTTTTCTGGACTGCGGAGAGTTTCTAATCAGTTTACCAGTCTGATAAATTTACTCGTCTCCTTAAAACGTTTGCTGCTGTATATGGATATGCGCAATAATGAAGACAACAGTTTCATTAGGCTTTAATTCTATTAAAAAAAAGTGGAATTGGACAAATATTTGTTTGATTAAAACCTACAGTTTCACAATCTGAAAGTGAAGACTCGAGCTGCAGTTCAAAACCAACCAATTAATTACGGCATGCAGAAACAACAGCTGTTAACAATAACACTTTTTTATGTTTCTTTAGAAGTACAACATCAACTGGTGTTTGCTACTTGAGGAGATGTTCTGCTTTACTGGAATTTGTTAATACAAACGGATTGAATGCGTTCAATAATAACACATTCATTAGATCCAGGGGTTCGGGGGCAGGAAACATGTAAAACATGCAGAATAGTTCCCCTCCAGGACCCAGACTGGACAGCCTTGCTGCCTGCTTCAAAAAAGGAAAAACAAAACAAAAACATTTTCTTCATATTTATGGAAGACAGTAAAAATGTGCAAGAAAAACAGAGGAAGCACCAGAGTCTTAATATGGGGCTGAATTGATTTAAATCCACAACATCGCTGTAAATTTGCATATTATACATATTTTCCGGCGCCGTTGTCAGAACACGGAGCATGTGTGAAATCTGATCAGCGCTGATGATTACAGAGCTGACCGGGAGTCGTTACCAAGCCGCCGCACTGCAGCGAGATGATTATTTTATGAGCGCAATCACGTCAGAGAAAACAAAAACAATATGTAGGTTAATGACAACATCTGGGTTATGTGATCGGCTACACTGCTAATTAAAGTGAGTAATGACACTGGGAAGTGGAGCTGACGAAAAAACATCCACGTTGATTTGCTTCTTTTTTCCTTTTTTTCTTTTAAATAAACAGTGTTTTCAATGGACAGAGCAACCCCTAAGCCAAAAAAGTCTTCCTGTCCAATTTTTTTTCAGCATCATAACAAATCTTGAGCAGTCCTGCCTTCTCACTTCATCAATACACCAATGGATGCTGCAAATCGCCTTCTGATCTGATAAGTGCATCCAATCTATCAATCAAAGGTGCGGTGGAGGGACACATTGTGATCTGCTGCACACATTAAGAATGATAAAATGCAAATAAATTGCAAAATTCATCCTACTGTGCTGTGTTTCAGCGTGAGTTAACATGTGTGTTTACAGTTTGAATGGGATTAAAGCAGGGGCTTCAAACACACGGCCCACCAGAATCAACCTTGACCTTACTTATAGTAAAACTGACAAAACATACAATCTCTCTATAAACTCAGCCAGAATTTGAAAATGTCCTTTCATCTAACTTTTTCTTTTTGCTGCTTTGACTTTTTCTAAATCAAACTGAGCTTAAAAATAATATAAACAGTAAACTTAATGTACTTAACAACTGTCTTGCATTCTCTAAACTCAGATTTCTCCTCGGTCTTCCTCTGCAGTGAGTAATTGCACCAACAGATGGGGTTTTGCAATGTCATGTTTGTTTTTTTTGGGGGGGGATTTCCCTCAGCATCAGGAGTAACATTGTATTCTAATGCAGCGTTGGAGGAGAACACTTCCCTGCCATTTTAAATCAATCATATGAGACAAAGCGCGTTTCGCTCCTCCAATTTAATCAGCTCCGTTGGACTAAAAGTACTCTCATGTTCCAGGAGCTCTGCCATCTTCATGGCTGCGCAGTAGCTGGAACAGATGGCAAAAGGCTACAATGTGTAACAAAGAAAGAAGCAAGGCTTACTCAAGTCAAAATAAATCTTTTAAAGCAAAAGTCCAATATAAGGTGTAAATGAGTCATTTCCTGCAGGGGTTAGAAAAGAAAAAGTAATCAATCAGCATGTTAGGCGCTTCATGCAGAATATGCACATTACTCCATTGTTTTTTTTTCCCCTCTAAATAGCATCGAAGTTCAGCAAGTTGACTGCACAGACGTGCTGTGCATCAGACACCGAAAACTTAGTGTTTCCATTGCTGCTTCTTCAACACTGTTTTCTTGTTTCTCTTGCCTGGAGGTAAATAGAAGGTGCTTCTTTCCTTTTCCTGTTTGCTAACATCACAGAGGTTAACAATAAGGGTGGAATGAATTAAATCCCAATAACTCATTGTATTAGAGGAGCACTGCTGGCCAAAATCTTCAAGGTCGAGCTGCTTATTTGTTTCCGATGGGTCTTTGATTAGAATTTAAATTGCGATCATGAAAGCAGTGATAGAGCAGTGGAAGATTATTGGTTCTTCCTCTCTTTTGCGAGTTCCAACTCTGTGCAGGTCAAGTTTTCTAATCTAAACAATTAGAGACAACAAGTAGTGTCACTTTTAATTGATGTCAAAACTACTGTTGCGCAACTCGACACCTGTCCACGCTGAATCAAGAACATGGTGATTAGTCAGTGTCGAAGTCTTAATTTGCTCCTCTCCACTGTATAATCTATTCAGTGTTTACTATTCATGGAGTAAGTGAAGAGAGGGAGCGATCCGAGAGACAGTCACATTCTTCAGATGAACGGGAAGCGACACGTGAGGCTGCGCTAGCTGAATGCTAACATCAGCACGTCAACATACCTCTCAGTGTCTCATGTTAATGTTTGCTAATTGTTAGTAAATACAGGTCATTCGTGAGACATTTCAGCTGAGACTACAGTGGGTACATCGACTGACCGATGATCGGATCGATAGATCTGCAGGGGAATATCCCAGAAATGCACTGCTGGCATGACTAAAGAAATGGATGGGCCATTTTGAAGAAGGGAAGGTTTGCAACAAGCACAAAACTTTCTTTACAGAAGACTAAAGCAGAAACAGGACTCACCGTGTGGTGACACTGCTTTGATGTCGGTTATGAAGCTTTGACTGGTCTGCCCATAATAATTATCCATTAACTTTTTTTTCTGCAATCCTAATCTACAACTCGGATGATAAAAAATGCATCTCATGAAGCAGAATATATGCCAAGAACCAGTAAATCCAGAGTCCACACAGGAACCTTGAAGACCAGTCGCACACACAATGAACTGTTTCTCAGTCCTTCTCCAGCAGAGGCCACATCAGAAACATCTTTCTCTTAGTTCATTCAAAGACACTGACCTCTGCTCTGCGCGCCAACATCCTGCAGCCATATCAATGTCAGTGCTGCATTTTATATGAAAACTGGAGCCTCGGAGTGGCAAATAACAGTGAAGCTGCTTCAAGAAAATGCGACTTTTTGAAAGCGGCTTCCAATGTTCCAAACTTTTAAAAAAATTCCAGTCTCTTGGAATCTCTCTCTCTCTGCCACGCAGGTCGTGAACCTATGAAGCAATCGGTTCTTTTGTGTGTTCAGTCCTCCATCAAGCCGTCTTTTGCACGAGTCCGCAGAAGCTTGTTCAGATTCACTGAAACATTCTGATGGGTCAAGATTCTGAATCGTTGATTTCTACAAGCTTCGAATCAGAGTCAGAATTCCATGTGTAATAAATCTCCAGTAAATGAAACTTTCCAGTCTGATTCGACAGAGGTAAGAATGAAATTTACTTCAATAAATTTCAAGGGTAATTGAGGATGATTCATGAATGAACAGAACTGCCGGCTCCTCATTAAATAACTTATCAATTTTTAATTCTGAAGGGAATAATTAACCACTGACTGGTTTCTGACGCGGCGCAGACTGATCTGAGAGCAACAGAATCCATCACAGGGAACGAGGACGCAGCGCACTGCTCACAGAACCGGGGATTTACCCGAGGGTTTATGTTGATCCCGAACAAACAAATATTTCAGGGGACACAGCATAGCGGCTGGATAATAACGGGGAATAAAGGTCTACCTAATCCCCAAACACATTTGTTTACGATGTTTGGGGTTTTCTCTCCTGGAAGAGCAACATTGTGAAAACACAAAACATCATGCCCGTAGCTTAGGAGACATCGCGAAGCGTAAACCACAGAAATGGGGAGAAAGAAAAAAAAAACAGCACTAAATCTGTCCGCTGTGCTCATGAGCGTCCTCCCTTTTTCTTCAACAGAGGAGACCCTCCATCCCTGGACATGGCAGAGTGCATTAATCAGCTGTCAGCAGAGCTCTGTGGCTCCGACTTTAAAGTATTTGAAGAGGAGGAAACGGCAAAGTTCCACAGCTTGTCAGATTCAATGTCTAATTGGATATGGATGATCAGCTAAGAAGAACAGAGGCATCTACAGTGGCTCCGAGATGAGATCTGCACAAAGATCAAAGATCAAATAGCTGGCATAATTAACAGATTGAGCTGGTGTAAAGCTGCATTGGAGGCTGATGAAATGAACTAATGGCATTTCCAGGCAGGACCAGCATGGCCTCTGGAAAAAAAAAAAGAAAAAAAAAAAGAAAAAAGAGTTTTGAAAATACAGATTGAAATAGGGATATTAATTTTTTACAAATCTGCATGTAGCAGCGGCTGCTTAACCAGTCTAGGAACATATGGCAACGGAGGGGAAGGCTTACTGGCATTCCCTGTTTATTTTTCTAAATTATGATTTTACAACATTATTGGTAATTATCACATATGTACATGTCAGAAACATGACGGGGTCTCTCATCATGTTTAAACTCTCTCGTGAACCTGCAGTTCCCAACAGCCCCGTTTACACGATTCAAGTGAAAATGCATCATTTTTGCATTTTTTTTTTTTTTTTTGTTTCAGAAAACTTTTGCATTGGGACAATCTGAAGCTACTTTTATTCAGAATTTTCCAGATTACACATGACAAATTAAGTTTTGCTTCCCTGAAATGCTTTTGCAGGAATAGACGTGGTTTGGAACAACGGATAAAAATGACTGAACATCAGACGTCTTATTCAAGCTCTCACTCACAGAGAGAAAAGCCACGGTTTGATCTTGCTGTGTAAATTCTGTTATCTCTGCTCCTGGTTCTCTGCTTTCCTAAAACACATGCACGCCAGGCCAACTGCTGACTGTAAATTGATCGTGTGAAAGCAAATGTCTACGATTGTCTGCCTCTCTGTGACAGAGCGGCGACCCGTCCAGGGTGCACGCTGCCTTTCATACCAGGTAAGCCGTAATTGATTCACTCCCTCCACCTCCACAACCTAAAGGTGCTTTAAGGCGCTTAGAAGATGAACGGTTATGGGAATTTTTACCTTTGTACAGAACACTGCAGATTCCTCACATCCATCCTACAGAGGACAAACAAAATGGACTTTATGGTACTACTTTTGAGACATTTTCCTTTTTTTTTGTGTGTGTCCATTTAGCAAAGACTTTTCCAGCAGCCAAACCTGCAGCTGACCTAACATCAGGAGTTACAGTCCCACGTATCAGCAGTAACAATCTCCTAATGGAAAGTGTGTGTTTCTGTGTATATCACAGTGAATTACAGGAGGCTCTTTTCTTGGAATGGAGTCGACGTGCAGTGTGGTCGAGGATGTGAGCGCCGCCACCGCCGCCGCCGCCGCCGCTCCCCCAGCAGCATTTTCGCATGCAGCCCCGGTGACTGATACACTCACCGCTGTGGCTTGTTGCCCAAGAAAGAACATTATGAATGGATCCATCATGTTTTTTTGACCAAAGGGTGTAGAAACCTTGTGATCTATGACCACCTTCATGTTGATGGGCTGAAACTCTTCACTCTTGTTAAAGGAGATTTATGCTGATGGATGGCTGCGGAGCCGAGGAAACCCGAGACCCCGCTCATTAATACACAGCGCAGCAGCTGGAGACGAAAGCGCCGGTGATCGGCGAGCAGAACAAGTGAATGATCCTTCAAATGAGCGCTGTGCGGAGGCAGGTCACGGGGACCAGTAGTCAACATTACTGGCAGCGAGGAGAGGAGGAACTGCTGAGCGTACTACCGCAGGAGCAGGAGAGACCGAAAGGCTCATTATGACATGAAAGTGAGAGCAAATCAAAGAGTCTTCACACACTAGAAAATATAAGACGTGTGCCCACACAGGTCACATGACTTTTGTTCCCAGAACTTTTGCTTCTGGCGATAATGAGCCAGCCTGTCTCTTCCCCACATCTTTGGTCCTCCCTTTTTTTTTTTTTTTCCTTCTTCTTCTTCTTGTGCCAAACAAAGACGCCTCTGATCACAGCGGAGTACAAATGGGAGGAGGGTGTGAAAAAGAAAAATCAATGGTTTCATTCTTGTGGGGGATAAAATGCTTTTAGGCTTTAATTATTTCCCCCTCATAGCTTCATGAATTTGCTTACGACAAAACTGAGAGCTGAGGATACGCTTGAACTCGCTTGATAGGCTGGATCAGAATATCCTGTTACTTAGACTGAATTTATCTGTGTTCAAGTGACCAACAGAATTCCAATCAATTTTCTTCATAAGCAGCCTCCAACTTCAATTACAATATAGAATGATTATTAATTATTTACAATATCAGAACATAAGAAGCCAGTGGGAAGAGTTAAGATGTGTATTACATGAAATATATCAAACATGTATGGAATGGGAAGATAAATATAACCTAACCATTTAAACATGCAGCTGAATGGAATTGAAGAGAATACAGTGCTGCATGTGTGCAGTCTGCATGTTCTCTCCGTGCAGGCTTTTTCTACAATCCAAGGACAACGTGTGTTTCCGGTATAGGCTTGTGTATAATGTTAGCTGCAACAGGGGGGAAATTTGCCAACAGCAAAAATGACAATCGAGGCTGCAAGTCAAATTGAGGTTTGAATTTGCTGCTATGAAGAATATACATAGCATGTAAATGAATAGATTTGATTGATTACATTGGTATCATTACCATTGCTCTTAGACGCTATTTACATAACGTTTTCAGGTGAACTCTCTAATCTTTTGTTGCATTTTTGTCCACTTGGAGCCACTGAAAGTGTAACTTTTTCAAACTGAATCCTAAGGTGGAACTTCTAAAAACACTCAATTTCTGTCTCGGATCATGTTCTCTCTGTATTTCACACCTTTTATCATTTCCAGGAAGGATCCATCATTAGCATCGCCTCTTGCTTCCACATCTGTCCTTCGCAGGACTCTCAGCTCGTCACGCTGAAGCTCTTTTGTTTTGCACTAAACTTCAAAAAGGCTGACAAAGGCCCCCTCGCAAGGAGCTCCATGCAACATGCTTCCTGTTCAATCTGGTTTGTTGCAGCTAACTTTCTCCCATCACACGAGCCATTTCAGCCCATTTCTGGGGCGCCATCAGGCCACAATCACAGGTCAGAGTGTGCCGATCTGGCCTGATGTTTTCTTTTCGCCCTCCTTCTTCGTCCCCCGGTCGAACAATAATGGCGTGGAGGTGTGGGTGGCCACTAACAACCCTCTTCAGCTCCATCTCTCTCCACAGCTCCAGACTGCTTCGCATTCGTATGTCACATGAGAAAGAAAAAAAAAAAAAAGACAAAACAGAGGTGCTTCTCTAGTTTTCGACAGTTTTTTAAATGAAAGTACGAGACATGGTCCACCTACACACGTGGACTGGCAGGTTCCCCGGTCTGAACGCAACAGATGGAGCTTGATAGAGATCCATCTGATCCCTCCCATCAGGAGTGAGGGCGAATCGACACCTTCGGCAGATCAGGGATGAGTGGAGCCGCTGCAGTTAACTCATAACTCATTTAGATGATCATTAAGAAGTAATCACGAAACAACTCAATTAATCGTCATTTACACACGGACATGCCGAACACTCGGCGCTCCCAGCTCTTTAAATATGCATATTTTAAGCTTTTCTTTGCAAGTGCTGCAAAGATGAGCAAAAACCTATTTTACATTAATAACAAAAGAAAACTCTTCCTTTTTTGGGGGGGGGCCTGGTTTATTACACAGAAAATGATATAAAGTGCCCAAAGATTGTGATGCAGCTCCGTCTCAGGCTTTATTGACGGAGTGAATCATTTTGCCCGAGGACAGAGTTTGCTGAGCGGTAGTTTAGATGCATTTTCATCCTCGCCGTGTTTTGTGGGATGATGTCCCGCTGCTGCCGCCGCCGCCGCCGCCTTTCGTCTGTGTGTCACTACAGCATCTCGAGTAATGATGCCACAATGTGAGATTTTCGTTCTGTCACACTTTGTTGGTGCTTTTGTTCCCAGCTGGGAATTTACCACGGCGATGTCCTCAGTGTGACGTCTTTTAATCTCAAAGCACTGCAATCACTACTTTTTCTTTTTCTTTGTTTTTTGTTTTTTTTTTTTGCCGCCTCCTCTCAGCTTTTTTTTTTTTCCTCTTTCTCTCTCTTTCCCTCCTCTCTCTCTCTCTCAGAGCACACGCTTCTGATTGCTGAGGCACTTACTTCCTGGATGAGGCTGCGACGCATGCTACATTCATCTAATCTGTTCCACAATCATAAAGTCACTGGAAGCCGTCTCTGATTGCTCTTGATAGTGACACGATTCCTGAAAACACGCCGAAGCCGAAATTATTCACCGAGATAAAGACACGACTGCCAATCCCTTCACGTCCAACATTCATTCACTCAGTGGAAAAAAAAAAAAACAAAAACAACTAAATATTTATGGTACAAATTTATTTCCGGTGCTTTTTAAGAAATGGTTTGAAAACAGAGTCGGTGTTGACATGTTGCATAACTCAGTCAGTACATAGAAATTCAACTTTTAACTGTTTAAGCTGCACTGAATACTTTCTTCTTCTTTTTTTTTTTTTTAGAACTCAGGAAATGACTTTGTGGTGCAGAAAAGAATCCAATTAGGCAGAACCGTCATGACTTCAAATGGTTAAGATTACAGTCCATTAAGGAACCACAATTCCCATGACAGGCAAAAGACTTTTTTTTTTATTTCCCTGAATACTTGGCACTTCTCCTCCGTCTTTTTGTACGAAACAATTCTTTATTATGCCAATTGTGACTGGTAACGGTACAGAAGAGGCAGGAAGCTCTCAGTGTGGAGGCCGCCGCTGAGACGACGCTTCTTCCCCCCCCCCTGCCTCTGTTTTTAACACGTGAATCCGGATGTTAATGTGTGACGACAACGAGTTCCGAATTATTAGGAGATAAAGGAAGAGATGATGAGCGTGAATAGAACATCTGCACAGAGGCAAAGTGAAGGAGACACGCTCTTTGCACCAGGCGTGATGCAGCAAACGGCGCCGAGTCAATGGCGCCACTTTCGGGTCAAAATTAGGGAGTCTAGAATGACTTGATTGGTGTGCGTCTATCTCCAGGATGCCTTATTTATATTTCTAGAGGACTCAATGGAAAAGTAATGAGTGGAGGATGGAAGTACTATACAGTATATAAACTATTTTTTGAGGACTGAATCTATCTTTAATGCTGGTTTATCCAATTCAAGGTTGCAGGCAGGAGCGTCTCCCAAATAACAATGGGTGAAGGAAAGGTTGCATTACAGGTCAAACAAATCAACACACACACACACGCAAGCAAGTTAGGCTCCATTTACATGATGTTTCAAATAAAAACGTGTCATTTTTGTGTTTCTTCAGCATGTTTATAATAATTGTGCTTCTCCACAGATCATTTTCACTCCTCGCAGAAGTGACTCCTGATTTGAAGATTAGCATGTGGCAAACGTATCCTCACTGGTTCTCTGTCAGCAGCAACATGCACAGTCACATGTGTTCTCCCACGGTGATCGCTTTAAAAGCGTTGCTAGTTAATTATTCACTCGTTCATAATATTTTCTGCACCTATGTTACCCAGCCTTGTGGGAGTCGTCCGCATTCAACCTGCCAATCAATCCGTCCTTTCCCAGCGGGCAGAAACCCAGAAATCCTGACTTAGCGCTTTGGCTTTTACAAAAGAAACAACTGGAATATTATCATTTCACATGGCAAGCATTAGTCTCTGAATGGCTCCATCACAGGAATAAAGGCTTCGCTTTGTCACAGCATCAGAATCTGCTTTTCAAGGATAATGTGCTTAAAAAAAAAAAAAGAGGGGGAAAAAGGAGAGTGACAATTTGGACTGAGCCTCCTCTGCATTCTTCTTCACAACAACACTCATGCTGAATAGAAAATGAGATGCATCAGACCAGGGAATGGCGTGTTAGTATGCGCTGTGACTGAAATTAAGCTTTGTTCTTCAATTTACATCCCAGGCATGCGCCGATATGTGAATTCCTACGGCTCTTGTAGGTGGTTGTGAATAAATTCATTACTCCTAGTAGAAGTGTTCTGTTTTGAATAAGAAAGGGTCAGAGTTTCAATCTACTAATGATGCTGAAAAAAAAAAAAAACATCTTTCAGAAAAAAACTTGTCGCGACAAAAGTGTAATTATCTAAAGGCCTTCCAGGTCTCTGTGAATCAATACGTAACAGAACGGATGCCAAGGTTTACAGTGAGGCTATTTTGTGTCTCGGTATGAATCAGGACTCTTTTCTTTTTATGTTCTCTGAAGCCTCGGATTTCCACCCACAGTCCAAAAACCTGGAGGTCAGGTTAAGGAAACTCTAAATTGCTTGTGGGTGTGAATGTGGGTGTGAAGGTGTTCGTCTCCCTGGATGTATTAACCCTGTCATGTTCCGGTGACCTGAGCGGCAGTCGACACCCCGCCTCCCCCTGAGTGACCACAGCCTGACGCCAGGAGCCGTTTAAACTTCAGATCAATGCTTCAGAGGGTTTTAAACTGATATTCTCTTTTCCAAATAAGTCTGTCTGGTGAGCACGTTCATCCATCTTCTATGAAGATTAATCCTGTGCAGGTCGCTGGAGGCGATCCCAGTTTAGTGTGGACAAATGCAGGATACACCCTGGACACGTCTCCAGTCCATCACACACACTCACATCCTACACTGAAAGGCAATTTAAGGTCACCGGCCAACCTCACATGCACGTTTTTGGACTGTGGAATAACATGCAAACTCCATACAGAAAGGCTTGGCTGATATTTGAACCTTCACCTTTTCACTGTGAGGCAAGAGAGCTGACCAAAAATGATATTATAACTTCAGTAATCATTAAACTATACAGGAAATTGTCGATCCAAAAATGAGTCTACTGTGAGTTCAAATGTTTCGTCAGAGCAACACTGCAATGACCAAAAGTCAAGGATACGTGACTTTTCAGGTAACATGTTGATTTTTCAGTAAATCTGCTTCTTTTTTAAGTAATTAGCAGCAATAACTGATACAGCACACTTATTCTGAGTTAATTGCACAACTCTCAATAAAATATATAATTATAAGAATAATAGCTCTGTATATTATAGATTCATCACAAACTACGGTTCTGAAAGCTCAAACAGACAGAACATAAAATGAGAAAGGAAACGAGAAATTTCAGCAAATGAAATTAATCCATTTCATTAACAACAAAAGCTGAGCTATCAAAGTAACATGAGCCTTAAGAACAGATACTACAAAGCACCGCAGGCTAATCACCTCCACAATACACTGTAGGGATGCAGAAAAAGAAGGTAAAACAATCCTCAAGTGCATTTACTTTTCAAACATCAAAACTCCCAAATATTTAATATTTTGAAAAAATTGATTTTTATTTTAAGAATTTAAACTAACTAAACTTACATTATGTACGATCAACCTAAAAAAAAAACCCAAACAAACACACACACACTGCACTGGCAGGATGAATGTGTGTAAATAAAGTCCAAGGCCAAATATAAAAGCAACACTTGTTGAATTCCTGAAGAGTGTAAAGCTATCTAAATAGTTTCACTGTCATTCCTGGAAGCTCGGTTCTTGGCGTTTCAGCACAAAGTTCACTTCAGATAAACGACGTAGAGCCGTTTGTTTGTCAGTGAATACCTGAGCTGATTCATGTCGAAGCCATGCAGTAATATCACTGTATTGTCTGGCAGCCGCGGGCTACACGTCTCCTGGCGCTACCTGATGCTAACAAACAAGTCACTCATCAAAAGATTCCATAAACATCTGCAGCGCGGCGTTATTGAATCACTGCTTCAGCGCCTTTTTCATTAAAGACGTTTTAACACGTCGCAGCAGAAAAAGCAGAGGTGTAAATAACAAAGGTAATGAAGGCTGAACTCCAGTTTCAGGGTCCCGGCGTCGTGCGCTCCGACTCGTCAGATCAATCGTTCCATGAGCGCGACACTTTTCAGATTTTGGACACTGAATCATCTCTCACACCATCATCATCAGCATCATCATCACCACTGACACGTCAAATGTGGCGTTATGGTCGCTTTTTTGCATCGATAAAACGCATTGTACTGGATCGTGGGGTGAGAGAATCGCAAGAACTGCACATCGACCAACAACAGAAAAATGTTCCTCGAATGACTAAATGTTTTTGTGGCAGTTTGTTCCAATATTGCATTTTCAGCTCCAGTCAGTGAATAGTCCTCAGGCTGTGACTGCTCATAATTCACACTGCCATAAAAAATTGGGAGCTCTGAAAATATGCCTTCCGTGCCACTTCACACAGGATCCAAAAACATTTTTCAGGGCCCCATTTCAGAGCAGCTCAAACGTTTTACTGCGGCACATTCAGGAAGCTGGAGTGTTCTTCTGTGCAGGAGAAGGTTTTCTCACCACATTTTTTTTTTCTCTTGGTCACTCTGACGTTTACACGACAGTGTTTCAAATGAGAACGCCATGGAAATGGACATTGTTTCATTAGAAACATTGCCATGTAAACAGAGCTTGAGTGAATAAAGAGAGTCTGGAGCTCATGAACGATACGGATCAGCTGAGATTCAGGAGTTCAGGTAATACTCACACAAATGAGAATACTGCAAACGACAAAAAAATAGACAACAGATAAGATTCCATCCATCATTTTCACTTCTCAGATCAATTTGGATACTGTGTGGGCTTTGATTTTCTCCCAACACCGCTAATAATCCAACGAGAAGAGTCCGTTCAAGATGCATTCAATGTAAATGAGATGAAGTGATTAATTCATTCGTCATGGCAAAGTTAATTTCAGGTTTAATAAGTGACTAATCTCTCACGTCATTTATCAAGCACAAATGGTATAGTAGTTCTATTGTGTAATGAGTCAGTGCTTCTGTAATAAATATCATTTTCAAGTGGGAAGCTTTAAGTAACAGATTGCTCAAAATGGGTTTAGACTGGAATTAACTGATAAAATCAGCCGTGACGAGAGCTGGCAGTTACAGTCCTATGGTACTGCAATTTTGATTTTCATCATGAAGTAACGCATTCCTCCGACTGCCGACACAAAATCATGAGCAGCCAATTATGATACTGAAAATACAGTAACTGATGTTTGTGTAGGTTTGTTATCAACGAACAGTTAATGAGCAGTCATGCTGCTGTCTCTCTGCTCCCTGACGGTGCTGTTAGCTTTAGCATTAGATAGCGGAAGACTTTCTCCTCAGTGAAAGATGTATTTAGCAGAACTGATGAACTGATACCAGTACTGGATCACATGCTTCAAGGAGTACTCGTACAAATTAAGCTTTATATTCAGTTTTTTTTTTTTTCAAGACATAGTACGATTTGACAGCAGCAGTGAAATCTCAAAGCAGCTCATCTTAAAGCCTCTACTTTTTTTTTTTATTTATTGATTCCCTTAGGAAATATTTCCTCTGTATTTAATCCATCCTATTTATACTTAACCTTAAGTACACACACTGCAGCGCTGAAGCCCCCCTACTCCACGTGTCTGGGAGCGACTGATGAATCCACATCATCCCGTCAGGAGTGGGATTCAAACCAACAGTCAGTGACAAGCTTCGTTCTTTCACCGTAATTGTTCATTGTTCCGTCCTTCACGAGGCGTATTCTCTGTCTCAAGTATTCTTTTAGTCAAAACTGTACCCCAGACAGCTTTATTCCAATTGGCCCCATTTACACAACATTCCAAGAGAAAATGGTTTGTTTTTGTGTTGTTCGATGTGTTGTCTTTGCATTAACATTGTAACATTTTGAGAACAATGTTCGTTCACACAAAAATGGTGGAAACGCTCAACGCAATGTAGTGTGTTAAGGTCAAGACAAGTAAAGTATGAATACTTTTAAACATTTTTTTTTTTTAAATCTGTCTGCATCTATCAGAAACAGCCATGGGAATCACTGAATATAGATCAGGAGTTTTTCTGCTTTAGAAGAAGGCGACAAAAATCATCATTAAAATATCAAAAATATGATCAGAAATGCAAAAGCTCAAACACTCTCCAGCCACTTGCCCTGCATTAACACATCTGACTGCATGATTAGATGAACATGCAATAATTCTTCCTGCTGTTTAAGTAGAAACTTCCAAAGTGAGAAACGAACGAAGACTGTCCTTGCTTATTCCTGTTTTCCTCACCCGAACACTCGCAAACAGCTGACATATGCTTATTAGCAAAGCAAAAGAAGAGGGTGAATCCATTGTCAGTAGTCATTAAAGTCAAAGCCGCTCCGTTTCCCCCAGAGAGTGCCTCACAAACGCCGCAACATCATAAAACACACTTGTTCTTCCACTCGTGTGCTTCAACATGAATTGAGGTACTACTTTAAGTGGATGTTTGCTAATGTGCACAATGTTTTAACCTTGAAGTTGTCAAAAAAAAAAAAGCCTCCTTGATGTGTTCTTTTCCCTCTCCAAATGATTAATTTTAGCAACATGGTGCTGGAAAACACTGATAAAATGTGTGAACAGATTTTTAAGTACCTTAAGTTTTAAAGCCTGTATGTAGATGCACAGACTGCATTAGCACCTGGTCATTCGTCTTCATCTATCATTTGGTATTCAGGAAAACAGAACAACTCCAAAAGCCCCTCAAACACACACTGACAGTCTGTGACAGAGCCGCCGAAGACAAACACCTCACTCTAACATCTGCGGACATGAGGAGGAATTAGGGTCTGTGTCTCCAGCTCCAAAACTTCATTCCTTCACTTTGTTGAACTCGCTTCCGTTCGACATAGTTGGGCATCGCATTTATAACATTTCAAAGCTGTTTACAGTAATTACAGGGAATAATTAGCGAGGGGAATTGTGCCCGGTTCCCACTCTGACAAGGGATATCACGTCGAGTCTAAAACCATTAATAGGAGCTACAGATCAAGCGCCGCGCAGCATTTTAACAAGATGCACCACAAAGTGCAACGTGACTTCAATAACGTGAGCGGACACATCCAAGCGCAGCCCCGGTCAGCACGCTGGTAGAGCTAATTAACGACAACAACGCGGAGCGCCGGGACCTCTTGCTAATATGATACGCAGTTATTGACTAAATCCTTCTTATTAATGTCGGCTGTCTCCAAAACAGAACCATGTAAAACCAATTTGCCATTAATTCATTGTTGGGGTTAGCGTATCAGTCACTAAGGAGCTTTGACTCTGACAGCTTACTCGTCTCTGTCTGTCAGCTCTCTCAACACAATAGTTCAATGTTTTGGCTCCTGGCAACGGTCCTTCGAGTGTAGGTGGACTACGACGAGAAATGTGTCGGTTATATAATGCTCCCCCAAATGTTTCTGTCTGCATTTCATGGCAGGTTTTCCTGTGTGTGTTATATCTGTTTACACACGTCGTAGGGATTTGTGAGGACAGAAAGTAGGGAGAATGATGGGAAAATAAGATCTTGAGAGACATGTCTGCTAGTGGTTAGCACTCTCATCTCACAGCAACTTTGGAGTTTGCATGATCTTCACATGTTTGCATGCAGGCAAAAGAGTTTAAAAGTAATCTGAGTAGCTCCAATCCACCAGAATTGCATAAAAACTGATGGGGGCTTCACAATGAAGTTTCCATGTTCTCCCCGTGTGTGTGGGGTTTTCGTCCCACAGCCCCAAATAATGTATGAGATGTTAATTGGTGACCCTCAATTGCCCCGGAATCTGAATGTGAGAGTCGTAGTCTGTCTCTGTGTGTTTCGTAGCTCCGTTAGCTTCGAGTGGCTCCTGCACAACGTGAACCTGAGCACGATGTAACCGGCATGGAGGATGGATGGATCAGTGTGTGTGTGTTCTTCTGCACTGTTGAGGAAACTGATTGCATACAGACATATATCACAATCAGGACGAACATTTAATTCCATTGCATCGTTGGATGGAGACCTATTTCCACATTGGACTGCTGTCATGACTGGATTGAGGTGGATGTAAGTCTTTCCTGGATTACATGCTGAGGAAGTAATTAGAATGAATGCAATGTCCCCAAAAGGCATGAAAATGTGTGTGTGTGGCGTGGCGTGCGAGTGTCTCTTAAAGCCATTCACATGTCTTATTTAGTATGTGACATGAAGCCCCCAAACAGACGTTTTTAACTTTGAATAGTCTCTAAATTTGGAAATCTGTCTTCATGGTTCGTATTTCCAGAGCGTAACCAGAAAACAGCAGCGCTTGAGTTTCCTCTAAAACGCTTTAAAGGCGCTGTGAGATATTAGGCAAGAACATCTGAGATCAAAGCCTCTGGCACTGCAGTGAATAGAAGTAAAATATCAGTGGTGAAAAAGGAAAAGCCATTTCTGTCCTGTGAGATGAGCCGCCAAAAAAAAAAAAAAAAAAGAACCTCAATAAGTCTGATATTATTCTTATAAGGTCACACCCATTCTAGATCTAATAAATTTCATTACGGCCTCACGCCATGACTGCGATGAATTCTCAATTCAGAATGACTTGAGGGGTGTTGATTAATTTCAGATAAGAACATATAACTTTGACGGAGTGGTGTTATCAGCGTTTCACGCTGCTGCTCGATGTAAGTATGTAAGAAAGCTGTGTCGTCAACAGGCTGCTGCGCAGGACGTGTGAGGATTCCGATGCCGCTTCTACAGTCAACGGTGCAACTGGTACTGAGATACAAAATTCAACAATAGTTTCTTCAGCACCTTCTGAGGTGGATGATAATTTCTCGATTTCGCTCCCAACAATTATTTTTTAACCACATTTGGAGGTGGTGCATGTGCTAATTTCAAGCCCGGGTGGGCACCCACAAACAGTCTCACGGCGCCACAATATATTAACAGGAACCAAGGCTTATCGTCACAGCTGTTTAGCTCTGGATTGCTCATGGTCGCAGCCGCATCGGCACACGATGAATGCTTGGATACAAACTCTCCTTTATTCCATCAGCTTATTTGATAACATCTGCTTCAAACGGGAGGCCCTGTATTTTCTGATGGACAGGTTACCGGTCCAACACAGGGCTACAGAAACAGACTTCTGGGTTACTAATTAACTTCGTCCTGCAAAATCCACACAGAGCAGGGAATCAAACTCGAATTCCCTATCATCTTGGTGTTCGAATAACTGCTTGAGAAGTCTTCAATTGATTACAGTGGGAGTCCTGACAGGAACCAGCAGGAGAGATCACATCTGTCCAATATTAGCTTCTCTTCATTGACTTTCTGTTAAATCTGGACTAGAATTTAAAATCCTTCTTTCATCCTCTGAAGTCTGAACAGTCAGGCTCCTTCATGTCGTAAAGACCTGTTAAGTCCTCAGTATGCTCGCCGCAACGGCGTTCCTACGACGTCTACGTCGTAGCCCTACGTCGGGCTACGGCGGGGCCGCTCCTAAAACGGCTTTAATCATCCAAAAGCTCATTAGTTTCACCAATATTTCATCATGGTCCGCTCACGCCACTCCTCCACGACAGCCCGGTGTCGCCAGATATGTCATATATGCAGATATATGTTTGGTCAGTGCACGCATGTCTAGATGTGTACGTCTAGAAATCTATGTCTATAGATCTATGTCTAGGTAAAGCCGGAACTACGGAAGCCGTATTGTTGTTGTGACTGCCTAGCGGCTTGGCGGTGAAATTGCAGAGGAGGGCGTTCCCTTGACGCAGAAGCAAGAATTGTTCAGTGGCGGCGTAGGGTTGCCGGCGTAGGGTTGCCAGCGTAGGAATTACGTCGCTGCGACGGGGGAGCATACTGAGGCCTTCAGTCCCACATTGGTCCAGCAGAACATTTGGTTGTCAGAGTGCAGCTGAACGGAGGTTCTTAGGTTTTCTAAAAGTAGAATGGGAGGTACAGCTTTCAGCTATCAGGCTCCTCTCATGTGGAAGCAGCTCAGGTTAAGCGTAACTGTTCACTATTTCATAAAACTTGTCATTCAGGCACGTTCAGGCCATTCTGGACCATTTTCTAGTAAAGCTGCTGTAGGTTTACTGCTGGGAAACCTATACTGTACTGGGCATCTTTGCTCTTCTACTCTACACACATTGGTGTTCCATTCTCATTAATATTTTTCAGTCTGTGTGTCTGTCCAGTCCTTTTCCCTTCTTTTATCCCCTAAACCCAAACCAGAACTGCAGAAAGTCTCCACCTCTGAGCCTGGCTCTGAATTCTTTCTTCCTCTTTAAGGGGAGTTTCTTCTTTGCACCCTCTGTGCTTGCTCATGTGGAATTGTTGTTTTTTTTCCCTCTATAAAAGTGCCTTTAAATGACTGGGTTGTGTTTGGTGCCATATAAATAAAATTGAATTGAACCATTAATATACTCACTGTGAAGCTCCAGCGCCAGCTGCTACACTGCTCTGCAGCCAAGTATTTTACTGAAAACAACAACACAATTACAGAAAAAGATAGATCTAATTTCCCTAAAACTGAAAATGTCTTGTAAAGTTTACAGACCAGTGTTTGTGGAGAGATGTGAACTGATGTGTCTTTTCATTGCAAATGAGACTGTGATTTAGTCAGATGCGCTCATTTCCCTCCATTTGGTTCTCCTCTACAGGGGGTTCATATAGGAGAATCGCGCAGCGCGATCCCCTAACCAGACGGCCGTGGCGTCGACGGCATTTCAATGCCAGGCCGTTAAAAATCCACAGCAGAGAGTGGATCTAACCATTTTATGACTGTCAGTGAATGAGGGACAACCTGTGATAGAGCCATTTTCTAAAAACTGGTTGAGGAGCGAGACAAAAGAGAAGCGGAGTGAAAGCTGAAAAGACCAGCGTTTTAAGCAGACAGATTAGAGTATCCCTCTAAGAGACACCCACGGATGGTTTTAAGGATTCACTGCTGCACTTTGTCGAACAAGAACCAGTTGAGACTGGGGACGGTTCCTACTTGTCTTTTTACAGACTCTTTGATTTGTTCCTCACTTTTGCTTTGTGGCCTCTTCCCACACCTCCCCTGTGCACCCGCACCATAATCTAACACCCACCCTAATAAAAGGCTCAGATATTAAATCGCTGGATATATGGAGGCAGGCGGCAGTGGACGGGCAGCGAGCAGGACTCGCTTTGAGACAAATACCCACACAGACCTGCGATAGCACACAGCGCTGTTTATTTTTTCCCTGTGCAAAATAAACTGCTTAAACAGGAGTGACAAAAGAACGACCTTGCCTCCCCGACTAAGCTTCAACGCTGCCGCTGTGACGTTTTGTAGCCTCAGCTTGGCTGAGTGAATATTACAAGGTTGTCTGACCCCTTCGTTTGAGTGGACGACCTTAGGTCACCGCTCACACGAGGAATTCTCCCCTTAAATAAAGAAATTATAGAGCAGGAAGGGAAACTAATTTCACTTCCAGGAGCCACGTGCATGGGTTGTATCAGTAAGCATGGCCCCGTTTGCGCAACGTTTTCAAGTGAAAACTGAATTTTTATCATGCTTTGGGTGATGGAGCCACTGAAAACACATTTTTTAGACATTTATAATATTTATATTATCTCTGTATGGTACAATAGAATATACTTACAATGGCTCTAAAAACATATCAGCTTTTATACTTTGCTAATATGCCAACAAATAGACACATAAACTGATAAATTCAATCCCTGAGTGAAATCAAACCACATCATTGATATTTTCCTTGCTCTCCTGTTGGCTCCAAATCCAACACAGTGTATTTACATTTTATAATTACTTCATTTTATGTTAGTTTTCATTGTTCGTGACCGTGGAACACTGCAGCGTGTAATCCATGACCGAGTCCGGCGCCTGAGTCTCGGGTGATTGGCAGCTCAGCAGTATTACATCTCCGCCCTGGCACAACGGACGACACCTAAGCAGAGGCTCGCACAACAAACAATTAAGCTGCAGGTCAATTAGGGAGGCAGCTCAGATCCAACAGATCACAGTGTCCTTCCAGGGCTAATTAAAAAATTAAGACCGAGTCACAACACAGCAAGTAAAAGTCATTTCAAAAGTAAGTACAATGACAGGTTCAACAACAAGTCTAGACATCCTCACCGTCGGAAGCACTGAGTTGATCGTTATGTAATACTGTATGCATATGAAGCACAAGCGTGGATTCATAAATAATGGCGCTATCTGGCACATCGTTTCAAGTATGTTGGATAATGTATCCACACTGTTCTGGTTTGGACTGAGGCTGCCGCTCCGTGGGAGCCATACCATCTGCTGCAGAACACTTGTTCTTGTAGCCGAACATCGACTTATTAACTTCGTCTGAATGTTTGGAGCCATTCTTCTTCATGAATTGAAGATATCAGATGCCTTCGTGCTGTGCAGGATGAATGGAATCAGTTGTTGTCAAAGAGAGAAACTAATCATGAAGAAAACTGAAATTTTATTGAAAAACCGATAAGAAGTTTGAGATGCTTGGACTTTTTTCATGTGTGGATTTTTTGAAAAAGATCAATAAAAGAGGTCAATGAAGTTCACTTTCTTCTTCATCCATCCGTTATCGAGTCTCTTCCTCCACAGCTAGGTTCAACCTGTTCCACCTGTCGCTGAGCAGCGTCAACACAGACCGCTACGAACACGGCAGCCAAAGTGCAACTGCAGAGAGAAAATCCACGCGCGCATAAAGACGGCAAGTCCTGCAATCACGCACATGTTAAGTTCAATAAAACAAGTATGTGTGTACTTTCCCCGACAATGGCTGGCACCCAGCAGTAATTTCTCTCAGCGAAATGACAGCTTTAGTGGGAATTCTTACTGTTACTGTCAGCTGCAGCGCCATGAACCTGACTGACTGCAGGGAATGAGTGACAATCAAGAGCGGCTCGCATACAAAGATATAAAAACTGCATAGCTCTCTGCTTTTGACCTCAATTTTCCTCTGAAATCATAAACTGATGCTTCGATAAATTTGGAAAGGAAAACAATCCGAGGCCGCGTTCCTCCTTCTCCACAGACCTAACACACTTTCAGTCTTTAAAACATTGTGAAAACGGCTCCAAGCAAAGTACAAAAAATCCATGTCAGCTCATACTGCTGTAATCAGAATAAACAATGCGCCATCGATTCAAGTTCTGTGATTTTGTGTCCAAGGCTTTTCATAACAGATATAGTGGAGGAAGAAAGCGGGAAGTTACAGGTGGATAGATGATGTTGCATGTTTCATTTCCAACATGCCTGATTTTATACAAGAAAAAAGTACTTTGCATGACATGTTCTCATCTTCTTCTGCGACTACTGTCAAAGTGCCCTGAAGCAAAGCATTATCATCTCTAAATGCTCCAGTGGAGCTGCTAATTGGCATGAAGAAATCACAAGAAAGTCATATTTCTCCTGGGCAGCTCCCAGGTGAGAATGTTGAAGCCAACACTGCTTGAAGAAAGAACAAGTACAAAACACAGAATTTAACAGAAAATCATTCAACATTAGAATAAAACTGTATGAATGATATAATACAGACCAGGGAGAATGTAGTTTGCAAGAAACACTCATAAATAATCAGTCTTTTCAATAATGCCTTTTACTGTTCTCTCATCAGCCTATATTTAAACTTGGGAAGCGTTGATAGCGATACTTGTACATATGAAGCCCAGGCCAGGCCTCAGGCGACATTTCCCTTTAATTAATTCATGTTTATCTTCTACCTTCAAAACTATTGAACTGGTAAGGATGAAGTCAATAGATACGGATTTGGAGGTTGATGATGCTCAGAAGAATCTCAGATCAGATACAGTAAAGCACACACACGGGGGTCACCGGCCTTTTTGTTCTTCCCTTGTTTGCTTGAAAGATTAGGAGGAAAAAAGAAAAAAAAAACCTCTGGCACCGCCACACTGTATTGATCTTGTGATCTGAAACAATATCATTGTAAGAAAAAAGATCAATTGAAGATGTCGCACATTGATAGATTTTGGTCTGTAGTCTCATGTTTTTCCCACAAAACAGCATTTTTATCAGACACTTTATGTTCAGAGACGTTTGACTGGAATATTAATGAGAGTTAAAAAGATTTCGGAACAAAGCACTTCCTGCACGTCTCGTCCTATTTAAATGAAGACAATGATCTCTTTTTTTCCCCCTCTTTCAGACCGACACATTAAAGCTCTCGCCCAAACGATGGCAGAACTTTCTAAAAGGACTTTACAATGAAGTTATTCGGTCATTCAATCCAAAAAGTTAAAAATGGATTTTTTTATAGTTCGATCTCGTGAGTACATTTGATCCCATTTGGCGCATACACACCAATTGTATCACTGGATATAAAGATTTTTCTTTGAATACAAATAAAAAAAAAAAACAGTATCCGAGGCTCCAAGTTTCAGGCCACACAAGTCAATAAATAAAAGAGCGCACGAGCCCATGCACTCACAGACGCATGTATTTTGGGCCATGTTTTCACATATGACAGACAGCAGAACATTACAGCCGCGGGCCGCAGGCTAACACCGCACAGGAGACGTTTTCATTTCCTGGGACCTTTAAGCCATCTCAGTTACACAGGAGTCATTTCAAATCTGCCAATACGATTATGTTTACTATCTGAACATTCGCACCGCTTTCAAGTACCATGTCTCCCAGGAAATTACCACTCTAGGTTGTTTCAAAAAAAAAAAATCACACAGCTGGTCCACTTTTTTTGTGCAATGACCTTTCCAGGCCTCGTGAAAACCATTTATGTTATACTCCCCGGAGCGCAGTGGCATTAATTCATGCTGAAACCCTATTCTAAGTTCGGGATTTGAACTCGCTCGCGCTCGTTGCGCGCCCTCTCACCTCTGTCGGTTTTCGCTTTCAACAACAGATCAGTGGAGCGACTGAAGCCCCCCCGAGACCGTTTAGTTCGTCGGGACTTCCTGCGGCGGCTGACCGGACGGGGGCGGCCATCGCGGCGGCGGCGGCGGCTCCTCCGCTCTCCCCAGATTGGAGGGCGGCGCTTTCCACAAAACGCCAAGTGTCAGCATTCATGAAACGTGAACTTTGGGGTGCGGTCTCGGTGTAATTATTGGCTCGTGCCGGCCGGCGACGCCGACTTCATTACCATCCACCGCGAGATTAATGAGGGGCAGACGTGATTGCACCTCAGTCAAGAAGCAACACGAGCGCACGGCAAACATAAATACCCAACTCTGACACGGCTCTTTAAAGTGACGGTCGGGCCTCTTTAGACAGATTGGGCCATCAGGAGGACGTCTGCACAGCGGCTTCAATCAGAGGACATCTGTGATGTTAATGGCCAAATCGCAGGAGATAACAAGTCGCTAATCAGTCCCAGGAATTATGCAGATGGGAATGTCTGCCCCATTTACAGACATGTCTGCTCTATTTACACACTGTCCTGACATCAAAACACATGCGGAGTCAATGTAAAACACACATACACACACTTGGAAAAGCTAAAAATATGATCTTGGCGCCGGCGGCGTAAAGCAAGCTCTATCGACTCGTGACTGAATTCTCCAGGAGCCCTTCTGCCTGAACGTCCGTGGCACTTTAGAGCCAGACAACTGAGTGCAGCAAATCACCGATTCGGTAAAAAGTTTCTGCTCTTTAAGGGGGCTTAAAAAATGCGTTAGTTTAAATTCTATCAATGCCAATTTTATGCATTAGGTGGCAGTGAGGAATTGCAGTCCTTTGGGCCTTTGAGTTCCTGCCAACCAGTAGAACCATAGTGCATCAAGGATTAGATGTATTTTTCTTTAATTTTCTTTAAGGAAATAGGTTTGAAGAATGGGGTTAAATTTATATTTGAGGTCTAATATCGAGCTCCTTTTATTTAGCATACCCATTATACAGGGGCCTCAGAAACATGGTGGTGTTGAAGAAAACACACGCAGAACTGAAGCTCTGAGTCTGGTTGGCCACCTCCCAACATCAGTAACCCTCCTTGAACCGGGCTTTGAATCCCTCCCACAATCTGGTTCTGGGTTGAAGTTTGTCTCTAAAAATCTCACGGTTAAGCCTCCGTTCCCTCCAGGATGATCGAGGAAAAAAGACCTCATTTTCGTACCTTGTCATGCAAGTTTGAATTCTTGGCAGTGAACACTTAACCTACTGGAGGAGACAGCTCTGGGAGCGGGATGCTGATGTTTAAAAAAACTATTCAAAGGCTTTACATTTTAAATGATATGGAAAGACCAAAGCATGAGAGTGAAACCAGCGTGGCTGCATCCAATCATGCAACATCTCAGAAAGTTTATTTTATTCTGTTTATATGCACGTGTCTTTCCGCGTGTGCACAGTTGTCAGTTTTTAAGAAATATCACGTGTCTTTTAATATCTTTAATAAATACGTCTCATTTAAAAAAAAAAACAGATTCGGTATGCAAAACATTTGGCCACATATGAGACTTGTAAAAGAGAGGTCATCTTATAATTAGGGTCATCTCATATTCGGATCAATATGCTAATGACCCAGAATTTCAGCTGCTGTGGTGTTTTTACTATTCAATCCAGTGTTTTCCTGATCGGATTGAGAGCAGACCTGAAGTCTGAGATTCTGAAGACTTGACAGGTAAAGCTTGTTTTTTTTTTTAAAAAGTTTTAAATGAAGGATATTTTTCATGCTGTGCCTTAAGGGAGCTTGAAGGAACGTTCAGGAACACACGTGAACATAAGTCCCAGTTCAACGTACAGCACAAAAATACCACATGAGGAGGTGGCCGGGCTGGTGGAGCGAGCAGCGGCTGGAAACGCTGTTGACGCCGGCTTTATCAGCAGCCAAACGGTGAGAAGTGTCAATCAGCCGATGTCAGCGTGACTGCAGCGCACAGCCTGAACTAATTATATGCTTCATATTAGAGGCGTTCTACGTCCAGGTAGGCCAATTATAACAGAAAGCAAAGGCGTTGGAGAGTACCGCGGGCTGTGGTAATGGAAGCGGTCAGTTTGCTGTCCCAGGGAGTATTTAAATGGGAGGTTATTTTTACTTTTCATTAACTTGAGGGGTATGAAGCTGGATTACCCACGCAGCTGATGACAGATATTCAACATCAAAAGATCCGTCGATAAAATGCTTCGCAGACGACGTGGAATCTGTTCAGACGTAGAATGTTTGTGTCATTATAAGGGGTTTTCGTGATTTCTCCCCTGCTGTGAAATCCCACCTGATCCACACTTTGAAGGAGTTTGTGCAAATGGCCGTGACCCCAGCAAGACAGGAAACAACGGATGAATTATTCACACAAAGGGTTGCACGTGTTTGTTTCTGGAATGAAACCACGTGCACACGCACGCAGAGAACAATGCAACGTCAACATTAAGAGAGAAACTTTCTCCAAACCATTCAAAAGGAGCAAAATTCCCCTGGTGGGGCCAAAGTTCACAGCTTCAGATCCTGCTGTAACCAATTCCAGGTCAATTACTGATTCATTAATACTTTAATTTAGACAAATCATGACTAACTCCATCACTGATGGTTAACTTCAAATGACTGACACGCTGTCAGAAATGGAAGAAGCAGAAAGCAGAGGGAGGAAGTGAACACGGCGATGTGATGAGCCGTTTCTGTCCTGCAGCGTGAACCGCATCCTAAACACACACTCGTTTACTGCGGCCCGTCCTTCGTCCGCGGGATTTAAACAGAAGCTGACCTTGCCTTCAGAAGCATTCGGGAGAGGAATCGGAGGGGCTGCGGTGGGCATCTCACAGCGAACCTGTGCACACATGAAGAAGGCCTTTAAATCCAACGTGACGCATGAAACGAGCAGAAAGATTTCAGATCGCTGTCTTACACGTTGGCGTGTCAGTAAATATCTGCAGTCTTTCGTGCATGCGCTGCTTGATTTCGGAGCCTGGTTTTAATACTGTCACTCATCAACACCCTGTTTCAAAGTGAGGCCGCTCAGTGGGCGTTTTGACTCTGTAGTCCACTAAACTCTATTAGTGCCACCGAAGCCATATTTTAGCATCTGCATGTGATCCTGCCCCTCTGCACCCGGTAACAAACACACAGCAAAGTGTCAATTGAATTATGAGCCCCGGGTTCAGCCTACTCACTTTGATAATAGATTTAGAGATAAATCACGCGGCCGTGTTTGGGTGCAGGATAGCGGAGGACGGCGCTCCCATCCTCTGGAACCCCTACATCATGTAAAGTACTAACAAGACACGGCTGGACTGTTTCTCACAACACTGTCTTACACAGGAGACTGCGAATTGAATTTTTCAGCAGCTTCCAAATCCGCGGGTGTTAGCGGCGGAGGGGCGGGGGGGGGGAGCGGCGGCGGCCTGGACTGTGCCCCACAAAGCATTATCGCGGAGCTTGCGGGGATCTTCCCCGTCTGGCTAAATGAAGCCTGTTTAAATTGCAGGGAACCCGCGGCTCTGCGGTGACAGTTTTGCATTGTTCCTCCGCCAATTAATAACTTCGCTGTGAAAGGTTTGGGGCGGCGCTCATTGATTCTGTGTTATTAAAACTCCCAGCGCTGCTCTCCAAGTCCCCGAGTCCTCGTCTGCAGACTGCTAAACAGGAAGCCCCCTCTTACCGTCTGCTCTTCTAATTTGGGCCGTTTTCTATCGATATTGATTACTTCTTGATACTCCCCTCAGCTGGCCTGTCTGTGAAGCCCGCCACTGTAAGCCATCGTTCACCCACATGTCAATTACCGTGGAAGGGAAGAGTAGCACTCTGTCCTAATGAAAGCAGATGGGCCGAGGAGTCGAGCGGTCTGCTCCCGCTGCACACATACAGTAAAGGCTCACGGCGAGGAAGGGAGACACCGGCTCGCTGTGGAAAAACGATCCGGCCATTACGGCGAGGCGAATAAAACTGATGCAGTGTGATTACAGCGTCGGCTGAAAGAGTGTTCGGCTGTACTTTGAAATGGAAACACCGGGGCCCAACGAGAGAAAAGGACCGTAGTATTTTATGAGAGTGACGGAGATCGATCTCATATTTTAGGGAAGTAATTTGATCATTCTGACATCTACTATATTTTTCAGTTGAGGCAATATTCTTATAGCAAACATGTGCTTTGTTACGCGTTTTATTATTGCTTCCATAAGAAACAGAAGCAATGGGACAAAAAAACCTTTTGAGTTGAAAGAGACAACAGTCAACAGTGAACGAGGGTAAAACAGATTTTAAAAGACATGAACTTTTCATGAGATGTAACTAAATAAATATCATTTGTGTAACATAGTCATACACTATTAATATCTGTAAAATGAAGAGAATGTATTCTGACCAATTTTGGAATAAACAAATCTCAGTTCTTCATGCTGGTTGTCAGTTGATGGCTGCATCAAAAAATTAACAAAAAGAAATGAAGGTGTGTTTGCATGAATGTCATGAAATTTTCGGAGATTTCATTTTAAAACTTGTGTACAGATGATATATCTTATATCTCACATTTATATGACATATAGATATAGTGGATGTAATTATGACAGTTGTGACAGAACCTGGGGGCGGGGGGGGGGGGGGCATTTCCCAGGGGTTTAATTTTTCCAATCTTTGTAATTTTCTGAATGGAATAATAGGACTTTTTAATTATGAGCACACATCTGCCCTTACTTGCCATAACAATTGATATATTTATCGAAAATGCTGACCCACTAACCGAACTCACCCTCAGTGGAGGATTATTGACCAGACACAGTGGTGTCATTTTAGTGACAATTTCATCTTGAGAGGGCCGGACTATTAAAATCTCTATAATTTCAATAAAAACCTGAATTGAAAATGACTACAATTTCGATATAAAGCCAATTTTATTCAGTTTTTTTCTTCCTTCTGGTGCAAAATACAGTTAAAATGTCTAAAAAACACAATCCAAAGTTCTCAATCCGTGCTCTCTTTGAAAATGTGCTAATGTGCTTGGCGGTTTGGTGAGTCATATGAGAGCATCTTGAGGGCTGGCTTTAGATCGCTAAAGAAATGATCATTCACACCACTTCAGACCATTATTAAGCTACAAACTCAAAGGTCTTCACTAACTGGTGTCCAATTGCTTAAGAGCTGTAACATTAAATTCATGCCATTTTTATTTTCGACTGGTTTCCTTTTTCCCTTGATGTTTCCTATATTAGGAAGTCTGAAGAGACTGTTTGTAGGTGAACTTTTCAGTCTGTTTGTTCAGGTTGAAATATAACATTTTAAAAAAATACTAATATTGATTATTTGGTATATTTGTTAATGGCTGAAGTTGAGAAAAAGGTACTTCAACACTGATGAAACAGTGAATATCTGTTGAATGAGTGAACTCCACATATGTGTGGCTACATGTTTAGCATCAAACCAACACCAGAAACTAGAATTGCAACACTGTTGTGTAAATTCTTGTGCTCTAATCCACGCTTCTATCCCTCAGTTTTTATTATTTAAGCTGAAATCATCCATTCACCCGGACAAACAACACGCTCTTCTGTTCATGCATCGCATCCATTAAGCTTTGCTACGGTTCTCGTCCACTTTCCACACCGGAGTTTGTTCCGGTCCCCTTGGGGAAATTATTTCTCTGCATTTAACCTGTCCTATTCACAGCTGACCTTAATTACAGGTACGAGGAGCGGTGGGCTGCTGCAGGGCGCCACCTTGGCCAGCTTTAAACTACTTTAAACCAAAAATTTGGCTGATTGTAAGAAAGCACACCAGATGAAAAGCAAGTGAAAATTCAGTTAGTTATGATTATATTAATTAACTCCTTCCTCAATAGAGGTGAATTCACCGCAGGAGACACACTTCCCCTTCCAATATGGCGGCCATGCTGAAGCTACAGGCAGTGAGGGGAGTGTAAAATGAAACAAGGACGGATGAAGCAAAGGCTCCCTACTGTCCTTTAACCAAATATTACTAGTCAACACAAGTAAAAGTGTGTGTTGTGTCAGTTTGATGCTAATCTAGAAAAACTGGACAGTTTTGCTTTAATTGTAATTTGATGCTTTTCCATGTTAAGTCAATGCTGAACAGAGAAGAACAAAGAAGAAAGGCGTCTTTCAGAACTTTTGATTTAGAGAAAACATTACATTCAAAAGTAATAAAGCCGGAGAGTTCAAGTTCACCCAACTTTATTCACTTGCACACCGTGTCTTATGAAGCTCTAGCTGTTTTTTGCCGCCATAAATCAGAACCAAAGGCTCCTGGATGTCACAGATACATCTTATTCCAGACCAGCGGATGTAGGAGGATGAGCATCCCTTTACCAAACACCTGCTGCTGCACATGGTTTGTCTCATAGCAATTTAAAATTTTTGTTTGAATACCCAACTCTTTCATATTTTCCATATTTTAAGATATTTTCATGACCGGCTGTTGAGATCCACAGGCAGTGGAAAACATAACTTTTGATGCGAGTTCGATGTGCCTAATCCAAAATATAATAGTCTGCAACTGTTGGAACTGATATGAGTTTGAATTTAGCTTATTGCGAGTCATCCCCCCTCGATTTACAAGAAACTAAGATCAGTAGAAGAAGAAGCTGAAGGCTAATTTTAAGAGATTAAATGAAGCCTCATTTACTCGACACATTTTGTGTGTGTTTACAAAAGTGGTCCGAGTCACTGGAAATGCAAAAACAATACATTTTCTCCTGAAATGTCATATAAACAGTTTTTTTTTTTTAATTGCATAATGATAGTTTGGTTTGATATCCTCTAACACAGGCGTTTGACATGAAGATGCAGTCAGTCACACCAGCCAGCTTCCCCTGCTAAAGGGAGAATTCACATTTAGATGCAACTGCCAGTAAAATGAGAAAAAAAAAAATAAACCAGAGAGCCCAGCAGACAGCTGTTGGGCATGGAGGCGCTTCAATCCTCTGCTGCAGTGCAACAGTGAGGAAGCTACAGAAAATTATGTAAGCATTCACCAGGAACCATTTCACTGTATATGACTGTGTTTCAATCATGTGTCAGACATCAGCATAGATTAAAGAAGAGAGAGAGAGAGTGAGAGAGATTAAGCACAGCACTATTAGGCATCAAGACCTTCAAGTATGTGCAATCATGATCCCTGAAAGCAGTTATTAGTACAATTTAGGCTGATGAGCCATTAACACGTGTCAATAGGGGTGATTGCTGAGATGCACATTTCCTCACCACCTGCTGCATTTGATTATCGTCGACGGAAAGACGGAAACGCCGTCCTGAAACTTCAAATCAGAATCTTCATCTGGAAACTTTTCAGACAGGTACTGTATGTGCGGCAGTTCGATAAATTGAACACGCTCCGTCCAAAGGGGTTTTCATTACGCGAGGAGGAGTTAGCCTTTTTCTTTTAATGAAGAAGCACAAGCTAAGTGTGTGAATTGGTTGCCAGTGATGGAGACTGTTGTAAAATTTAATGAGGCCATTTTCTTCACATCCTATCTCACCGAAGCAGCTGAGTGATGGAGCGTCATGCATGAACAAGGTTGATTAACGGGGAGGAGTTGCATTCAAAGCAAGAGTACGATGACTAATGTGGGGTGAATTATTTGTTTAATTTCAGATTTTGTGCAAAAAAAAACAACAACAAAAAAGCACAGTGTATCAGAGATGATCACGGACAAGGTGATCATTTGGAGCAGAGAGGCACCAGGCTCAGGAAGAGTCCAAGACAACAACAGAAATAGGTAGTGTGTCGCAAATTACTCCTTAAAAGCACCCTTGTCTTGTCTGATGTGCATGGCAGAGTGAACATCAGAGTGATGTTGAGACCTCAGAAGGGACTGGCGTGTTGGTATATAGCATTAGAGATGGGTGTGAGAGCTCTCATTGGAAGGCATAATAGCACTAGAGGCAACTTCCCATCAGCTCTGCCTCTTAGCTGCTCCCTCACATTGCACTCATAGCCTTTGTGGAGAACGCCCTGTTGGGTTTCTAGGGGTGTTATATGACTGTTACTGTGCCATTTATGCATTCAAAGCGCCTCTCCACAAAGCCGCAGACACATACAAAACAACAGGACGCTTTCCCGCTGCAGCTTGAAGGTTAGCCCGAGAAGTGAGTGTTCGTCTACCCAAAAAGCAGGAAGAATGCCATTAAAGCAAAAATACTATGAAAAGAGTAAAAAGAAAGTAAAATGTCTGAAAGTGACTCGAGTCTTGCGTGGTTTCTTCACAAAAACAAACAAACAAACAGCACCCATGAGTAGCAATACACTTACCTGATCTGTGAGGAACTTGAACTGAGAAATTAACACCTAGAGGAAACCCACGCACACAGAGAACATGCAAACTGCAAAAAAGCCCCAAAGCATGGACTTGAACCAGGAGAGTTACTGCGGTGAGGAAAACCTTTCGGGTCTGAGAAGGTAAAGTTTGGGTTTTTCACCTGAGCACACTCATCAGAATTATTTATTGCTTCTTCAGGTTAGTTTTTGCACAAATAGCTCAAGAAACAAAACCAATAATAAATACAAAACTGGGTTTCCAAGCTCACTGGCTCGTAAAGTCATTGTCATGTTTATGAGTTCTACTGAAGACACAATTTTCTCTTTCAATTTCTCAGTCTTTGGTTTAAATGTTTGCTTCAGACTTGAAAAGAGACACATAGGATTCAGAGGAAACAAACACGGGAGAGTAATCCAAAATGAAATTAAATTTGTGAAGCAGAACTTTTCCTAATTTCTTTCTGCATACCTTGGATTTCACTGCTCTGTGAAATAAAGCCGAAAACTCTTAAAGCTGAATGCAGCTCTTCAGCTTTTGGTAACATGTGTAATATGTAATGCTCTTCGCCTGAGATTCGGAGTATTATTGTGCAGAACACCGTAATGTATTTTCCAGTGTGTCCAAATTGTCACACTCTGTGAACGAATAAAGACGCTTTTTTTTTTTCTTTTTTTTTAATGATTAATCTGCTGTCACAGTCCAGTGATCTTGCAGCACTGTGATGTTGGGTTCAGTGAGAAGGGGAAAAAAATGGATAATTTTCATTGCATTTCTAAAGACAGACCATTAAAAAGAAGAAAAGGACCATAACAACAGCTTTTCTGCATTTCACGTAAAAGCCTCAAGAATTTTAGGCCTTAATAGTTTTCTAAGATAAGCTTCTAAAACTGGAGAGCAATGTTGTTCTGCTGAAAATCACTGCTGGGAAATAAGAGAAGAAGCAGAATAACTTCCACAAGCCAGTCAAGAGTGTGCAGTCCGGTCCGTCCAGCCATCAAATGATTGTAACTCCCACGGTGTGCAGAGGTGTCACGAAAGTGACTGCTTTGATAATAATGACTCCTGGACGAGGTCGTTTAAGGTCGGCAGTCTGCGTTAGACGGCACCATTCCCATCAGAAATACACATGTTCACTCTACAGAGCGAATCTGAAAATATTCACGAACAACGCCTCTAATTTTGACCCGACGTGACACAATGAAAAGCTTTATCTCCTAAACTGCATTATTTTTAAGTTATCAGCATGATGAGACACAGGGTACAAGCAGCTCTGTGGGGGGTGGAGGTGATGATGATGGAGGTGGGCCTGTCTGAGAAGTGGACCGCTGGGCCATCGATCCGCCACAACACATCACTCCGGCTCCATTTACAGAACCAATCACATCCCCCGCTGATTGATGTGTGGATAATTGAGCTGTCGCTGGGGTTTTCATGTTTCTCCTCCAGTTTGCGCCCGACTTTAGGAATTGTATTGTATTTTACTTTAACACCATTTACAACAAAGGACATCCTGACGTGTATTTATGTCAATATTCTGCCAGAACGCTGTCAGGGAGACGGAGAGATTCTAACTCTGGCACCAGGCAAGCTGGACCGCTAGCCTGTCCAGACTAATTAACCTCGGGGGCCGGGGCTTCGGTCGCCCCGCCGGGTCGGCCACTGTGCCAGCTGCTTCATCCCGACATCGCACAGTCAAAGGCTCTGCCCTGCCTCTGCTTTACCGACACGATAAACGCAATACTGTAGCTGTGAACTTCATCAAATGTCAACTCTTGTTCACAAGCTGGTCAGAGAAGCATGTACTCAGAATCAGAAATGAAAAAATATATTTAAAAAAAAAAAACACTCCAGTCTCACTCTTACATGAGCTTTGTGTCACACAAGGCTTTGTGACACTCGAAACAGGGAAGATATGCGCTAATGAGTCGGCTTGACAGGCGCATACTCAACATGATACATAGGTTTACACTAGACACCCACTCCAGAGTGTCGCAGGATTACCGTACACCCAATTAAGAGCATGCAATACCTCGAAATGTGCGATTGTGGTATAACACAAGATGACCAGTTGTTTTACAGTATGTCAACACTTCCTTTATTATTCCTGCCGAGGCTGTAAGCCTCTGTCATTCACTGTCCACCACTACAGCAACACTGTACACAAACCCTGTTACAACAATCTGAGATGAAAAACACCTCTCCACTGCTCCACTGAATTCCAGTGTTCACGCAAGTTTTGTAAGCTCCATGCTCCCAACACTTTCAAGGATTGGTGGAAGTAAAGAACAAATCAGAACGTGCGGTTCAGTTTTGACAGGAATATAGTCTAAAGTAATACAGTCCAAATGAAATAAAGTGTGCAATTATGTGGAACATGTACTGAAGATGATTCAAGATCTTACTACTGTAAATTGGTTCAAAATGTCCAGTGCATGAAATATTAGAAGATTCTAGTTGTGGCTACTTGAGGATAGGTGCAGTAAAGAGACAACACAGATTAAGTTGAATGTTATATTGTATTAAGTAAATGTAAAGTGTATAAAAACAAAAATAACCAAAAACACAAAATGACGGAAACCGTCAAGCAACTAAAGTATTTACAGTATTTCAAATCAGACCCTGATTTGACATGAAACATGGGAAAAGTCTGGCTCTTCTCTTCATTCCTCAATAGTGGAACCAAACAGTTGATCGAGCTTCAATGTATTCAGATATGGAGCGAGGAATGAGTGGTTGAGGTGTAAAGTCAAGTTAGGGTTTTAGGGATGTGCTTTCAGAGCTCCCTTGGAGGAGGTGGACAGTCAATCAGCGGCAGGACGTCCTACCAAACCAATGTGGGTGGAGCGGTTACAAAGAGGTTGATTCGGGGCTCCTCATCAGGAACAGGATCTAGTTGCAGGACACCTGGCTGCATGGAGCAAACTATTCCACTTAGAAAGTTCAAGGTAATGTAACGCCAAGCTAACAGCGGCAGGACAAATAGCATTAAAATGCCATGTAAGCATTACCACGCCAGCACATTAGCATGCTAGCACTAGCATATGCACGTCAGTACATTGGCATGCTAGCAGGATAGCCAACAACAATTAGCACATACGGTAATTCAGACTCACCAGTCCAGTGGAATGATACAGGTATCAACGCAGGATAACAGGTACCCGACCCAACTCATTAGCCTGTATTTGAATACACAAAACACATTCTCAGAACCAGCAAAAAAAAATAAAAGGGAGAACTCAGTTGCTGTTTGGGAAACTGACCTGCTGCTGCTGCTTGGCTTCTCTCAAAAACACCTGAGGAGAATTACGCCAAATCAGCTCATAATGTGTCTTGCCATTGGTCTTATGTGACATGGTGTGTTTGAGGGCCTACTTTCAGTTGAAGACACCGGGCCAGTTTAACCCTGGTCACATGTGCAAAAACATAATTGCCAGACATAGAATATATTTGTAACTACCACATATGAGGAACAACTATTATTTCTGTTTGGATCCCAAAAGCAGTTATTAAGAAGCTGATATTTTGAATTTATTACTGTCAATATGTCCTCTAGTCCACGTTGACTGCTGCAGGATGGACTAACTAGGGATTTTCCTGATAACTAATTCACTTCCCTGCAGTAACATTTTAATAAGTCAAAATGTTTATGAAAAGGAAATCAAGAAAATCTAGAATAATATTCTAAAATGTTCACAAAATATATTCTGAGTAATAAAAGCTCACAATAACAATCTAAAAGCTGCTGCGGTAATAAATACTTTAGACTGTGCAGTCCTCTGAAGGTTAGTCCTTTGAGTTGGCTGTTCTAAAGTGATTTAAATTGAAAATACATTGTTTTTATTTCAGAAAAGTTTAAGAAACATTAAAGTATGGAGCAAAGGGGCACCCATTACCTCCCCTGAGCCTTTAACTTAAGCCAAGTCAAAGCATGCTTTGTATTTCATTCTTAGACTAAGTTGTACTCATTCCTAACACAGACTTTAGCAGGACGGTGTGCCTGGCTGAGATCCACGGGGGAGCAGTGTGTTGACGTCACCACAGTGACGTCCAGCCTGTCAGTCAGCCTGCACTCTGCTAATCACTGGCTGGCCTGAATGTAGATGGGCTTTACAGCCATTGACAAAAAGGGAGGTAATTGGGCATGGAAGCTCAGATAGGCCGCAAAGGCCCTATGTTCTCAATAATGCTGACCTGCTGGGTTTTTTTTTTTTTTTTTAAGCGAGTGGGTTTGCATCTCCGACTCTGACTTTGCATTAACATAAATCCTATGATATCCCCCTCGCTCGGAGCCTGTGTCAAACACTTGGCAGTGAAAGGGAGATTCCCATTATATTGAGATGCTTCTGTGGACGGCGAAGTTGAGGGTTATTGGGTTCAGTAACAAGCAACTATTTATCAGGTTTCATTGACAGTCCTGACTTAATTTATTCTGACGCATCCATTTACGTATTTGGTGTGTATCCTATAGGACAATAAGCAACTCCTCTGTGTTTCTACATTTATATCACCCCAGGCATTTTATATCAGCTGATCGCCTCCTGCTCTACCTTGGCTTCAGGGTTTCTCACGGGTTTTTTGCTGATGTTGTGTTTTATATGTGGACCCAGTCATCTGGTAAAACCTGCGCCTTTTTTTTAACGCACCTACAAAGGATCATATCCAGAGGGGGACTGTTATACACTACACTGCATGCTTATATGTGTATCTGGCTTGGATTGTATTATTCACTTTTACTTTCCATTTGTTGTGTTTTGTCAGAGCTACATTAAATTTTTGTGGGCTTTCAGGGATTTGTACGGTGTGTGTTTTTCGGTGTTTAACCTCTGAAAAGTTGCCCGTCTGAGAAGAGGTCAAGTAAAAAGTCCGCTGCTCCATTTTTTTTAAATGTCACTGGCCCGTTTGAAATCAAATTATACATTTTCTTGACAGCACAAAGCCGGTAGGTAAGCCGTTTTACTGCACCGGCACCTGTTCACTCTTCAGTGAAAGTGCAAAGACAGCTAAATAAAGTTTTCTCTCTTTTTATATTTGTTGAATAACTATGGGAATAAATGCATTGTCTCCACATAAAAGCAATAATACAATTAAAATCTGGAGCAGGCATGGACAACTGGCGTGTTGGTGAGAGTGAGGGTGTCCACCAGACTTTCTGCTCCAGTACACCTGAATCAAACACAAATCTTCTTTTGTTGGAGCGGCAAAACATTTTAAACTGGCAACCAATGTATCCCCAAGATAAAGGTAGGACAACATCTTTTTTTAGCCAGTGGCTTCCTTCCATGTAATTAATTCAGGCAAACCTTAATCCGTTGCTCATTTGGCACCGTTCTTGGGTAAGACAAACGTTTTTGCTCTATTAAAATCAGATGTTAACTATCTGGCCACAGCTGGGTTATGTAAATATTGTGATTATTATGGAAATGTGTAGACTCACCAGGAGAACATGTCAAAAGCTTCAAAACAAAATGCAACAAAGGAACCACAACAAAGAAAATAGGAAATCAAAATGAGTTACTTATTTATGCATTGTATTTGTGACAACCGGGCAATTTTTCCCAGCTAGAATTTACATGAGTCCTGTCACGGTGATGATAAAAATGGGTTTTCTCTGCAGTGCCACTTTGCCGAGAACATTAGGGCATGAGAACCTCCTATAGCGTCTTTCTGCCCGTGAATGGCCGAGCAGCAGGTTAACGCTACCCACATGGAAAAGGCTACTGCCAGAGAATTAATAATTAAAGAGGCCCCGCGTCTCTGCTCTTGCATTGTTCTCTCTCATGATGGCCATAAGCTACTTGATTATCCTTTTCAGCGCCGACTCGGCAAGATTATCATCTACTGCCCGCTGCCATCCTCTAAATGCTTGCTTTCCAGCAAACTGCATCATTGCTCCCGGGCAATGGCAGCTTCATCTGGAAGCTCAGCCATGCACTGAGGTAGCTGGTGATAATGTTTCCACACAGCAGGCTAAAAATGAGGCTCTCTATTCCTCCCGCTCAACAATAGAGCTGCTTCCTTCAAACAGCGGATCAGAAATATCAGTGTCATTACTTCTATTTGCATGAGACAATGTGTCCGTGCACACACACGTATAGGCCGAACAGAAATTATATGCCGATGAGCTGTTGCTGTTTTGCACAGGTTACATTTTCATGTCTTCACGAAGCGTACAGCTGCACCGTATATTGTAAGACTGTTCATCAGATGAACCGTCGAGCCCAGTGCCGGCAACGCAACACGCTTGTCGTGTGCTTTGCTATAAGCTACGACCCACTGGGCACCGGCAGACTGGGCATAAATTATTTGCGCAGATGAAACCGAGACCGGGTCAAGCAAGAGCGGTCAGGTGGTAAAGAGTCAGTTCAGATGCAAAAGTGAGGGCACCTCAGAGGGTCACTGAGTGTGAATGAAGGTAGGTGG